>NC_088687.1:97427727-98880227 GCF_028017835.1 Emys orbicularis | reverse complement strand
AATAGGTCTTTTCCAGTTCCAGTCTGTGAAATTGAAATAGTACAAGGAAGCTGTTGCAGAGGTGGTTAAGTTCAACTCAGGAACTGCTGAACAGTTGCTTCAGAGAGAACTGCATGAGGTTGCAACAGCACTGCTAGAGAAATTCTTTGTATGGGGCGGGTTCAAGGATGACTCATATCCCAAGGAATCCTTAGTGCTCCAAGGAGAACAGCACATATTTAGGTGGCTTGAATAACCTAAGTAGCTCCACTTGCAATCAAATCTCTCAAGACTCAAATATGTGACACAGTGTAGGACATTGCCCTAAAATGAGGCACAGAGTGTGACGAAGTGGGGATTTTCCTTTGTTATGTTGTATGTGAGTCTTACTGTTGAGCCTATGTGAGTTTTACTGTTTTGCATGAATACTGTGTGTGCCTCAGATTCCCTGTGTGCGGCACCAATACCTCGGTAGTGGGAATAGGGGTGTGTGACTTTGGCTGAGACCTCTGGGGCAGGTGAGGCTGCTCCAGCTGCCTGCACATATGCTATGACTTCGGTGCCCTTCATAACCTGAGACATAGGAGGGGATGCAACCTGGTGACGACCAGGTGATTCTTTGCCTGGGAAGTGAGACAAAGACAAGGAGGAGGAACAACAGAGGTGTCTGAGATCTGGTTGCTGGAAGCTGGCAGTCTGCTTGGGGAGACTGGAAAAGGGGGAGTCCAGGCCGCCTGGCCCACGACTCCCCAAGATGGACTTGGCTGAAAGACACTGATTTCTGTGATAGCAAGCTCTGTTCTGTGCTGTGTTCCTGTCAACTAATAAACCCTTCTGTTCTACATGCTGGCTGAGAGTTGGGGTGCAGGACCCTCTGGCTTCCCTGGGAGCCCCACATGGGCAGACTTGCTGCAGGAAGTGCACGGTGTGGAAGGAGATGCTGAATGCTCCAAGGTCAGACCCAGGAAGGTTGAAGCTGTGTAAACTTCTTGCCCTGGAGACAGTATGCTCAGAAAGAGGAGGCATGACTGGCTTCATATGGAGTAGTTCCAAACCATTGGCCTGGTATCCCCATGACACAGAGGAAAACCAAATTAAAAAATTAGTGTAGGAAGAACAAATTAAAAAAAATATTTAATTTAAAAAACATGTAAGATTTTTTAAGGGCCAAATCTTGCACCAGGCACATCTATGGAATCCAGTGGATCTGGACTATCCAGGCTCTGCAGACAGAAACCTACTCCGGTTGTGAGATACAGTGTCCCAAGAGTATCTGCATAGGGCCCATGTGGCTGCCCAATTGCTCCCTCCACCCATGGTATGTCTAGACTAGGATAAAAGGTGTAGTTGTTTTTTAAAATGTGTTAGCTAACATGTTTTAACTAGCATGTTTTATACCCTCATGTAGACACTGTACATTGAATACGAATATGTATTAGCTGGTCCCCATTGGCTCACTACTGGGGTCCATGTCAATCAGCCAATATATGTTAAAATACAACTTGAGCGGTCTACAGTAGGGTTTTAAAATTTTAGTTAAAGCATGCTAGCTAATATGTTTAAACCCCCCACACCTTTTATCCTAGTCTAGACATTCTCCCAGGCACAAGGCCCGTGGCCTAGCCAGATGCTCCATGTCTTGCTCTCACAAAATGAGTGTGTGCGCAGTCTGCCCCAGCTTGCATAATGAGCCATCCGGCCTCAGGAGAAGTTGGGTCCAATGTAGAGACAGTTCATGTTGTTATATATGGGTCTTATGTCTGCATAAAATACCCTCAAGCCTTGGTCCTATAACCTCAGATTTGTGGTTGTGTTGTTCAGCTGTAATTTACAAGAAAAAGGAGAAAACACCAGCATGTGTGATACAGAGGTAAATTTAGGTTTAAAAATAGAGAGGATTGACTATGTAATTAGTTAATGAATTAGTCTGAAGATGAAGGGGGTATCCAAGTTCTGGGTATTATTAAGTCATGAGGAACAGTTGAGAGGTATAGTTCCAATTATGTTAAGTAAGTGGCAAGGGGACTGAAATCCTCTAACATGATAACTTGAAGAGGTCCTTTTTCTTCACTACTGGGCTTTTTAGTTCAATAAGGCACAGCACCACCACTGCAGACTCAGGACTGAGTCAACACTTTATCAGCACCTTGTCAGTCTAAACCTAGTCCAGTTGTATCCTTTGTCTCATTGAAATCTCAGTGTGAAAGTCATTAATGTTTGCTTAGGGTTTTGGGATCCTTTGAGAGGAAATGTGTTGTGTGTGGGTAAAGTATTACTATTTTTATTTACAATAACTGTGCAGTAAACATGAAAATTTCAAAGGTGCCTGTTTTCTGTTTATTATTACATTTTAGCTCAGTTGATTAACATTTTCACCAATAAGGTATCATTTAAATAATAGGCACATTGTATATTACAACTACTGAGAAAAAAAGTAGCTGATCCTTTTACAGGTAAATGGCAGAAATTTAGAAATGGAAATTAAATATACTAGGTATATTCACTATAAAATAAAATGGACCTAGTTTTGCCATTTTATTTTATAGTGAATTACTTTCATGGTCTCTGTTCGTCCTGTTGCAGGTTCCACTCATGGGAATATTTGTAAAATGTGAGCTGACTTTTAAAAGAAAGTTTAATATCTGTCAAATTTACAAACTCAGGGGTATATCCCAGACCAATCCCAAACTCTAACTGATTTCAGTGATTGAATTTATTGCTTGGAAGAGTAAAGTGTGAAAAATGGGTTAAAATTTTACATTTTCTCTATTATTGATTGCACATGTAGCAGTCTGAAGTAACACCTTATTTCAGTAACCCCATTGCTTTCTTTAGTCTTTCACTTGCACTGGATGAGGAAAAGTTGTTTTGCTATGCCAGACAGACTGATCCTGGAGTGTAATTAATCCATGGTGAAAGGCTGGATCAGCTGCCAATGAAAACACTAAATTTTCAACAGAGCTAAGTTCAACTGATAAGATCTTTACTGGCAACTGCTTGTTTACTTGCTGATTACTATCTATGACACTAGAGGGTTTCTAACAGAAGCAAAGACACCTGTTTTAATTAAAATAAGGTATCTCAAATGGTTGGCAAATAAATATAAAGTCAGGGAACAATGCACATACAGGCATTTTGTATGTTTCTCTGGGATGTTAAAAGCCAGGCTCAGATAAAGTGATCCATTTTCAGCACACTAAGCACGTCTTGGAGAAAGAAAAGAAACCTAACAAATGCTCGACATTACACAGTTCTTACCACCTCAGCATACTTTCCTCTGGCCAGCATTATGATGAGTCACAATAATAGGGAGCTCAGCACTCTGTATTTCATTTTCACAGAGCAGTAATGTCCTTTAATTAAATTAAATGCAGTCAGCTCTTTGAGATCTGTATAGTGATCATTGAATGAGTAAACTGCACCTGGTTATGTTTAAATGTGACGTGGCTGAGCCAGTTTCATGTATGTATTATTATGTTATTAATCTCTCTAAATCTTTGCTGAGGTTTAGGGTATAAGGGATATATCTTAGAAGGGGAAAGAACAGGAGGCTGGAAGATGACAGAAGGGAGAGAGTGGTTTATTTTGCAAGGCAGAGAACCATGCCATAAAATAGGAAGAAGAAACAGTGCCCTGCTCTAACTTCAGCTGGTTGCCTGAGGACAAACAGGTGGGGTTTTTTTTTTTTTCAAAAACACTGACAAGCTGAAAAGAAATGGGGAAAAGTAGGTATAGTATTTTTCATGACTGCCATTCACTACCTGTGCTCCCCAGTAGTACAACTATGCTTCCTTGCAGTGTGAAATGTTCCACTATGTGATACAACATGTGCTGGAGGAAGACACAAGCAGCACAAGGTTCCCTTGTGCTCTATGATAGGCAAGCTTAATCTGTGCTGTAAAGTGGGACAAATAAATGAATGAGCAGAAATATAGTCTTATTGCTAAAGCAGAGGACAAGGAATCAGGAGACTTGGGTTCTGTACCAGAGGGGGGCTGTTAAGGCTTAATTCATTAATGTTTATAAAGTGCTTTAAAGTTCTCTGATGGAAAGTAGTATGATGTTAGTGCCAAGTATTATAATTATAACCTGAGTGAATAGCAGGTTGAAATGTTTTCATGCTGGACAACTAAGCAAGTTTGAGAAATTTTACCCTGTGTATAATTTTAAAAAAAGGAAGATAACCTGTTGTTATAATGTTTAATCACTCAGGATTAAATAGTGACAGGCAATTCTCTGAATATTTGGATAAGCAATCAAAAGTCTGGATACTTATCTAAATTCTACATACACCTTTAGTTTCCAAACCGTGTTGGAAAATCTTTTAAGTGCCTGCTGTCTTTTGTGATTTCCAGCACTTCTGCTTCTGATCCTGACCAGAATCAGAAAATGCAGAGGAATAAGGAAAATCTGATAAATAGTAATAAAATAGTTAGCCAACATTTTTTCCCACACCCCTACACACAAACTTTGTCATCAGTTGGTAACACATTAAGTAGTAGGAATTTAAATTACATTATCTAGGTGCAATTTTCTGCCATGAAGGTAACCTTTGATTCTTAGTATTCCCAACATTTACATATTGTTTAGAATGTTATAGAGCTGTGCAAAAAACAATTTTTCAGTTCAGTAGCTGAACAAAAAAAATTTCTTTTCTGGCTGACCTGAAATGAAAACTTCTCAGAGAACTGAAAAAGTTGGGGGGAAAAATCATTTTTGGTTGAACAAAATTCTTCATTTGACCTAAAACAAAATGTTTCATTTTATTTTTGAGCTTTTTATTACCTTTAATGTTTTTAAAAATAAAACAATTAAAATTCTAAACAAAAAGTGGTTTTAAATTGAAAAATGGAAATGTCTAGTTTAGAAAATATTGAAATGAAATGTTTTGATTTTGCATTTTTTTCCTGACTGAATCAATTTGATGAATTCTACATGAATTTGTGAAATGTTTCAGTCAACCTGAATCTATATTTTTTTGGCAAAAAGAGTTGTCTCAAATTTCAGCTAGCTCTAGTTATAATTAATATTAACATCCTAATTAATTGCCACATATGTGATCCATTGTTTAAACCCTTCATCTTTCACTGTTTGTAGACATACGTTTAGACAGGCATATGCTATGCACACCCTGGCATGCATTTTTAATGTCCTGAGAGCAACCATTCTTAAGCTGACATGCAGTGGAGTTTTTTTCCTCTGCTCTTAGACTAACTAATGTTAATGTTTGTTAACATCATCTTTACATCTCCAAAGTACTTAACACTTTGCTAGCTTGCTATCTTCATGTTGTGTGTTAGTGATCAGAGACAGGGGAATGAAAAAGGAATGAAAAATTATAAGTTCTGCAATGGTCTCTCTACACCTTTTGCTTTACTCCATAACTTTCCATACATTCTAAAATGTCTCTATCTTTCTATTGCAAAAATGCATATTGCATCTGTGACAGGTTGGATCACAGAAACCCCCTTGGGAGCTGCCACCTAATGTGCAAAGACTACCCCTGCTTCTGTTTTCCATGCCAGCTCAGGACTCCAGCACCCTGTCTTGCTGAGCCAGACATGCCCATCTGCTCCAACAAAGACCCAGGGTCTGAATCACTTGCCCCAAAGCTGCAAGTTTACCTGAAAACAGCTCACAGTAGTGTGCTTGTCTTTAGCACTCAGATGCCCAACTCCCAATGGGGTCTAAACCCAGAAAAATCCGTTTTACCCTGCATAAAGCTTATGCAGGGCAAACTCCTAAATTGTTCGCCCTCTATAACACTGATAGAGAGATATGCACAGTTGTTTGCTCCCTCAGGTATTAATACATACTCTGAGTAAATTACTAAATAAAAAGTGATTTTTATTAAATACAGACAGTAGGATTTAAGTGGTTCAAAGTAGTAACAGACAGAACAAAGTAAGTCACCAAGCAAAATAAAATAAAATGCACAAATCTATGTCTAATCAAACTAAATACAGATAATCTCACCCTCAGAGATGCTTCAGTAAGTTTTTCTCAGACTGGACACCTTCCAGGCCTGGGCACAATTCTTTCCCCTGGTACAGCTCTTGTTCCAGCTCAGGTGATAGGGGACTCTTCATGATGGCTCCTCCCTCCCTCTGTTCTCTTCCAACCCTTTATATATCTTTTGCATAAGGCGGGAACCCTTTGTCCCTCTGGGTTTCCACCCCCCCTCACTGGAAAAGCACCAGGTTAGAGATGGATTCCAGTTCAGGTGACATGATCACATGTCACTGCAAGACTTCATTACTCACTTGCCAGCACACACATATACAGGAAGACTCACAGGTAAATACAGCCATCTGCAGACAATGGGAGTCATCAAGATTCCAAAACATCCTTAATGGCCCACACTTTACATAATTACAATAGGCCCTCAGAGTTATATTTTATATTTCTAGTTTTAGATACAAGTAGTGGTTGTGAGGGTGGAGGTAGCTGGGTGGCAGCTAAGGGAAGTTGTTTTCTGGAGGTATCTGGGAGAAGAGGGAGTTAACTGGGAGCTGAGGGAAGCTATGACGTAGCTAAGAGAAGCTGAGTTTGTGCAGGTGTCCAGGAGAGAAAGATGGGAGCAAGCTGGGAGTAGAGGTTGGGGTGGGGAGGGAGTAGCTGGGAACAGTTGGGATTATGGGGGTTTCCAGGAGGTAACTGGATAACTTGGGAGAAGAGCTGGGTTTGTAATGGTGTTCATGGGGTGACTGGGGAAAGTTGGAGGGGGGAGCTAGCTTCGTGGAGGGGGGAGCTAGCTTCGTGGAGGGGGGAGCTAGCTTCATGGAGGTAGAAAGAAAAGCTTGGGAGAGAAGCTGGGGACATTTGGGTTTGGGAGGGTTTTCAAGAGGGCAGCTAAGTGGCTGAGGGGCAGCTGAGGGTAGCTGGTGTGATGGATCTGGAGCTGCTGTGTAATAACTGATGAATCATAGGACTGGAAGGGACCTTGAGAGGTCATCTAGTCCAGTCCCCTGCACTCATGGCAGGGCTAATTATTATCTAGACAATTCCTGACAGGTGTTTGTCTAACCTGCTCTTAAAAATCTCCAATGATGGAGATTCCACAACTTCCCTAGGCAATTTATTCCAGTGCTTAATAATAATAATATATGTGGACCTGGATATTGAGATGTTTACTATATGACTGGGCTGGCACAAGAAGAAAGAATTTAATCATCTGGGCTATAGATGGGCTGAAAATCAACAGCTGTTGGAAATGTCAAGACGGGAGGGAAAGCCTTTCCAGCTAGAGAGAACAATCAGGAGGGGAAAAGGAGATAAGAGAGAGGATGCAGCCTTCTGTGAACTGGCTGCCCTGGCAGTGGAAGGATGTCTCTTGGACTCCTGGGCAAAACTAGGCAATAGAGACCTAAGAACTGAAGTTGGCCTGGAAAAGAGAGGACAATCAGTGGATGCAACACTGATGCATAAAGCAAGAGCATAACAGAGTAGGCCTACTGGGGAAAGCTGGAAAACTCAAATGCCATACAAAGCTAATTTTTAGGACAGGTACTCAGATCTGATGATGATATACAAAGTACAAGATAGATGTTTATACTGTTAACAATAAATGTGGCATATGAATCTAGCTTTTGGATTAGATACAGTAGCATTTTTCCATGAACAGCTTCATTATGCAGGAAAAAAGGCTTCTACTGTTTAGACTTTTTCTTGTAAACTGACTCAAAAGAGCCATTTCTAAAGAACTGTATTTATGAATGTCACATGATGTTATTACACCATGGAAAGAAAACAAGCCAAAGATTGTTCTTCGTATATAGATTCACTGCAGGGTCTTTATATCCCTGATTTTGCCTACATAAATACCCATTCATCTCTGGTTTTGCCCTCCCTTCCATTTCTTGTAAAATCTGGCATTTTAGCTAACCAACTGTTAACCAAAGAGGACTAGACTGGACTATGTCTGATCCTGTCATTGCCACTTCTCACTGAACTAGAGTGCCCTCCATTGAGTAATGAGAGGTTCTCAATCTGTGGAACAGGAGACCAATGCTAGAAATACAATCTGTCTCTCTCACATGGTATTTGGCCACATTCTGGAATATGTTACATATACATCATATATCTTCATAATAGAATGACAAAAGGTTATCTCCCTCAAGTTGATTCATATACAATATTATCTTGGTTCTGCTAAAAGCAGAACCAACTGATCTACATCATTACTCACACTAGTCAATGTAAACTGACCAATGCTCTTCACAGTATGGTTAATATAGTTAAGGAAACTTAAAACTAAAAAGATTGTAGAGCAGTTTTTAAACTAAGGGCTGTGGGAAAGCGGACAGGTGTGGAGGGGCATGTGGTTTGGACAGAGTAATCTCTTAGGGGAGGAATTATTAAAGAAGATTCTCTATGCCCTCGTAAGGAGTAGAGGATGGAAGATGATAAAATATGGGTAGGATCTGACGAGAATCAGTCAAATGAAAAAGAGGCCCATTCAATTACATCATGTAATGGCAGACAGCTAAAAAGTGACAAGTTTTTAAAGTGTTTATGTACAAATGCTAGAAGCCTAAATAATAAGATGGGTGAACTAAAGTGCCTTGTATTAAATGAAGATATTGATATAATAGGCATCACAGAAACTTGATGGAATGAGGATAATCAATGGGACACAGTAATACCAGGGTGCAAAAATATCAGAAGGACAGAACAGGTCATGCTGGTGGGGTAGTGGCACTATATGTGAAAGAAAGCATAGAATCAAATGAAGTAAAAATCTTAAATAAACCAAACTGTACCACAAAATCTCCATGGATAGTAATTCCATGCTGTAATAATAAGAATATAACAGTAGGGATATATTACCGACCACCTGGCCAATGGGAGCTGCAGGAACGGCGAACCGCGGCCACTGGGAGATGTGGGGGGCTGTGCCTGTGGACGGTCAACATCAGCCAAATGTCTCGTGTCCCGCAATCAGATTACCCTGATGGGCTGCATGCGGCCTCCAGGCCGCAGGTTGCCCACCTCTGCCCTAGAAGCTGCATGGAAACTTATTAAAGACACCATAATAGAGGCTCAACTTAAATGTATATCCCAAATTAAAAAAACATAGTAAGAGAACAAAAAAAGTGTCACTATGGCTAAACAACAAAGTAACAGAAGCAGTGAGAGACAAAAAGGCATCCTTTAAAAAGTGGACATTAAATCCTAGTGAGGAAAATAGAAAGAAGCATAAATTCTGGCAAGTGAAGTGTAAAAATATGATTAGGAAGGCCAAAAAAGAATTTCAAGAACAACTAGCCAAAGACTCAAAAAGTAATAGCAATTTTTTTTTAAGTACATCAGAAGCAAGAAGCCTCCTAAACAACCAGTGGGGCCACTGGGCGACCAAGATGCTAAAGGACCACTCAAGGATGATAAGGCCTTTGTGGAGAAACTAAATGAATTCTTTGCCTCGGTCTTCACGGCTGAGGATGTGAGGGAGAATCACAAACCTGAGATATTCTTTTTAGGTGACAAATCTGAGGAACTGTCCCAGATTGAGGTGTCCTTAGAGGAGGTTTTGGAACAATTGATAAACTAAACAGTAATAAGTTACCAGGACCAGATGGTATTCACCCAAGAGTTCTGAAGGAACTCAAATGTGAAATTGCAGAACTACTAACTGTAGTTTGTAACCTATCATTTAAATCAGCTTCTGTACCAAATGACTATAGTAATTTGGTACAGAATTACTGTACCACATCTGGTTGGGGAAATTGCATGTAGGGCCATGAATGTAGGGCTAGGGCAGAGGGTTGGGGTGTGGGAGGGGGTGCGGTGTGCAGGAAGGGGCTGCCTGCCTGCCCTGTCCCCGGCCCCGCGCCGCTCCCAGAAGCATACTCACCATCTCTGTATTAAAGTAGTTTCCTAAAATGCTACTTATATTAGTGAGTGAAAACTAATTATAATGCCAATTGACATAAATGCCTTTACAACTAAAACAGAGGTGGGCAAACTACGGCCTGCAGACCAGATCTGGCCTGTCAGGGTTTTGGATCCGGCCTGTGGGATTGCCACCCCCATGGCGCTGCGGGGCTAAGACAGGCACTCTTAGGGGTGGAGGACTCTGCGCGCTGCCCTTGCCTGCGGGTATCTCTTCCGAAGCTCCTAATGGCTGCAGTTCACCATTCCCAGCCAATGGGAGCTGCAGGGGGCGGTGCCTGCAGGCAAGGGCAGCGCACGGAGCACTCTGCCCCCCCCCTCCCCGAGGGACCACAGGGATGTGGTGCCGGCCGCTTCTGGGAGCGGCACAGGGCCGGGGCCAGGGCAGGCAGGGTGCCTGTCTTAGCCCCGCGGTGCCATGAGGGTGGCAATCCCGCAGGCCGGATCCAAAACCCTGATGGGCCGGATCCCCGGTTTGCCCACCCCTGTTTTAGTCGTAAAGGCATTTATGTCAATTGGCATTATAATTAGATTTCACTCACTAATATAAGTAGCATTTTAGAAAACTACTTTAATACAGAGATGGTGAGTACATTTCCAGCTATTTGTGAATGTAAACAGGACATGAAAAGGAATTTAATATCTGAAGATTTTTCATAGCTCATTAAGAGGATTGTATATGAGAGCTCTGTATTGAAAATAAGATTGAATTGCTGAATTAGCTGCGTTTTGGCAATTTCACTCAAGTCTGTTGTTTTCATGACAATAATTTGTTCATTGTTACACCTTACTGCAGTCGTTTCCTTCCAGAAATAAGTACAATGGGCCATACTAGGAGCTGGTGTAAAGAGGCAGTAATCCACTGAAGCCTGAACTGGGCCTCTAAATGCTTATTTTACCATCCATCAAATATACTATTGTGCTTCAGAAAACAGGCTAGACTGCTTTCGGTTTAGAAATACCACTGCTTGTGTTAAGTCAGTATGTTTCCTTTGGAGATGAAGTGAAGGGTGAGATTCCTTATTATGATTAAGACTGTAAATGTGGAGGAGAAGAGCACTCAGCTAGCAAACAGCTGAGTTACAAATATATGTCTTAATCTGAGCCCTAAATGTCAGGCTAGCTAATGGAGACTTTAGCAGTTTTACAAAACAATCTAGCCGCAACTTGTTTAGCTAGAGGCCTATGCTGCTGAATGAGGAGAGCATGTGGTATACGGCAGATCAGAGCATGGCATGATAGATTAGATTGCTAGATGCTGTAATGGAATAACCTCTTCAAGTGCATCATGTGAGCTGCTGAGAACAGAATTATTTTAATTTATTTTCAATAATTCTTGTTTCTCCTCATTCTGTCCTTACTACACATTTTCTCTCTTTTTATTGTGTTTTAATGGAGAGCAATACTTATAAATTGGCTTTACAAATATTCGTTTCCAGGCTGATGCAGGGGAGGACCGGAGAGTGGTTTCCCTTTCTTATATACCAGATTTTCATTTCCAGGAGAGTGTTCCTAGAGATAGGGAGATGAGAAGTATGTCAAAAGCCATGGCCTTGTTACTGGAAGGTTAAGGGTTAGATTACAGATACCCACTCTGGTGTACCTATGGTTCTTGGTTTGCAGAGGACTCAGAAGCTGTAAAGAGCCAGAAGTGATATCCCTCTGTTATCAGAATATGTAGAAAGGAATAAATTATGAAGCACACAGTAATGTGCTACACTAAAAAGAAAATACTGATGGTGCTTTTAGGGAGTGGACTCTTCATAAATAAAGTCCAGCCAGGTGTGGGAAGATACTGTTAGTAATTGTTTGTAATTTGATCATCATTACAAATGATGTCCTGGACAAATTCCAAGTTGGGTAAATGCATTCTGCCTGCCTTACATCCTCCTTGTAGTTTTAATTAGATATGGTGTTTTTGCTTTGTTTAATGTCCTTAAACATTGTTGTGTATTGTTAAACAGAAACTGCATTCCTCGCTAGAGCTGGTTGCATACCAGTAGTGGTAAATTTGTGTATGAGTTTATGAAGTCAGGGGCAGCAGAATCTAATGACCCAGGAGCAGGAAGCTATGAATTCCAGAGTGCTAGTCCATGCTCTGATATTAGCTCATTTTGTGGCCACTGGTAAATCACTGAGGGACAATAGGTGGCCTGTTCCTGTGGAGATGTGCATGGTGAGGAGGAATGAGAGCATGAGGAGCCAATTGCAGCCTTTGAACTGGAAGTGCTCCAGCCTAGTGATATGTGAAGTGCTACTCCTGTGATAGATATGACAATTTCCTGCAATATCTTTGAAAGACTTTATTGCATTAAGTTTTTGGATTATTGTGGGTTAGGATTGTATGTAATCTCTATATGGGGGAGATGTATCAGATATCAGACCTAGAAGTTCAAAAGACTATATTGAAAATGTGCCAGACAAGTATGGACTTTTGGGATTCATAGATTCATAGATTCTAGGACTGGAAGGGACCTCGAGAGGTCATCGAGTCCAGTCCCCTGCCCTCATAGCAGGACCAAATACTGTCTAGACCATCCCTGATAGACATTTATCTAACCTACTCTTAAATATCTCCAGAGATGGAGATTCCACAACCTCTCTAGGCAATTTATTCCAGTGTTTAACCACCCTGACAGTTAGGAACTTTTTCCTAACGTCCAACCTAAACCTCCCTTGCTGCAGTTTAAGCCTATTGCTTCTTGTTCTATCCTTAGAGGCTAAGGTGAACAAGTTTTCTCCCTCCTCCTTCTGACACCCTTTTAGATACCTGAAAACTGCTATCATGTCCCCTCTCAGTCTTCTCTTTTCCAACTAAACAAACCCAATTCTTTCAGCCTTCCTTCATAGGTCATGTTCTCAAGTCCTTTAATCATTCTTGTTGCTCTCCTCTGGACCCTCTCCAATTTCTCCACATCTTTCTTGAAATGTGGTGCCCAGAACTGGACACAATACTCCAGCTGAGGCCTAACCAGCGCAGAATAGAGTGGAAGGATGACTTCTCGTGTCTTGCTCACAAACACACCTGTTAATGCGTCCCAGAATCATGTTTGCTTTTTTTGCAACAGCATCACACTGTTGACTCATATTTAGCTTGGGGTCCACTATCACCCCTAGATCCCTTTCTGCCGTACTCCTTCCTAGACAGTCTCTTCCCATTCTGTATGTGTGAAACTGATTGTTCCTTCCTAAGTGGAGCACTTTGCATTTGTCTTTGTTAAACTTCATCCTGTTTACCTCAGACCATTTCTCCAATTTGTCCAGATCATTTTGAATTATGACCCTGTCCTCCAAAGCAGTTGCAATCCCTCCCAGTTTGGTATCATCTGCAAACTTAATAAGCATACTTTCTATGCCAATATCTAAGTCGTTGATGAAGATATTGAACAGAGCCAGTCCCAAAACAGACCCCTGCGGAACCCCACTTGTTATACCTTTCCAGCAGGATTGGGAATCATTACTAACTACTCTCTGAGTATGGTTATCCAGCCAGTTATGCACCCACCTTATAGTAGCCCCATCTAAATTGTATTTGTCTAGTTTATCGATAAGAATATCCTGCGAGACCGTATCAAATGCCTTACTAAAGTCTAGGTATACCACATCCACCGCTTCTCCCTTATCCACAAGACTCATTATCCCTTCTTTGATAGGATAACAAGTGTAAAGTGGATTTCCTGGGGAATTCCTAGGGAGAAGTTAATGCAAATTCCTCAACTCCAGTTACGCAAAACCCCAGCATTTTGAAGCTACTCCCTGAGGAGAGGGTCATTGTCTGCTGGTTACCTGTTACAGAAGGCCAAGATCAAAGGCTTGAGCTGTATAAAGGAGCAACTGATCTGCCCAGCCTTGATCCTGGATCTAAGACAGATGAACTTGTAAGCTTGGGGAAAACCCAGTTGTAGCTTTTGAAGTACTAAAATCAGCCAGAGCCCTAGGCTGGAGTTGGGGGTGACCTCAGGTAAGCATTTTAGCATGTGTGTAGGTTCTTTTAATATGTTTCCTCTATAATGCTTTTACCTTAAATAAACATGCGTGTTTAGAATGAGCTGTGTGGTAACTTGTAACTGCCGGCAATACACTGTTCATAGCTCTTGGAGAGAAAGCAAAGCACAGGCATTGCCCTTTTCAGTCAGTCTAGTTTGCTGAGGATATCACAGTGTAAGGCAAGCAGCTGGGCAGCTTTTAAACCCCTGGTCAGGAGGGAGTGGCTGCAGGTGGCTGCCTAGGAGAGCTGATCGCTGGGAGTTAGAAGCCTAAAGTGGGTGCCCTTGGTGGAGCACGGAGGGGTAATACAGGTACTGTTGCCATGATACTGTGACAACTCCATCCTATGGATGACAGGAAAGTGAAGGGCCATGCTCTAGTCCCTTGCATTGGTGTTTCAAGTATTTTTTCTTACTTGAAAGCACATCTTTTTTGTTAGCATGCACTCTGACCTACAAGACATGTTGGTGAATTTAAGCTTGCCAAAAAACAGTATGATATTACATTGTACTATTTGAGAAATAACATGGGATCATAATACGAGCTGGGGAAATAATTGGTTTTTCAGTTTGTCAGCAATTTAAAAAAAAAAAGCAAAAAAAAAATGGTTAGAAATTTTTGCAAACCGAAAAGAAAAAAGATGTTTTTGGTCAAACAAAATGTTTCATTATGATAAGGAGCATTTAATGTTTTTGATTATTTAAAAAAATAAAGCTACAGTTGTTTCGAATCAAAGAACAAAATGTTTTGTTTCAAAAATGTCAAAATGAAACATGTAGTTTTTTTCAGAATTGTCTTTGTTTCTTTTTCCAAAATGAAAAATTCACCAAAAAATGTTTTGTCAAAAAATGTCACCCACTTCTAATCATAATGCAGACACACATGCAGTTTGTGGAGAGGCAGCCCCTCCAGCTTTAACTTAATCTCGTGTCTTTTGATTGCTTAGTCACACAACTTCAGCATTCTTAATCATAATTCCATCAGAAAACTACATTAAATTCCTAAAATGGTTTGGGATTCTTTGAGATAAAGGTGCAATATACATATAATATATTAACACTATTATTACAGCCATTTCCTTTATGATATCCCTAAAAGATAAGTTGTCTTAAATGTAAAAATGGAGTACAACCTTCCATATCATATGTTTTATTATTGATACCCTACTGCCCAGCAAGGATGTATTGTATGCCAATCTGTACTGAAGTAGTATAGCAACTATTTTTTTGAACTATACTACTGTCTGTGAGTAATTGTGAGGGGACAAACCTTATAAAGATTGTAACACTGAGGAAGCAACCCTTAAGGGCATATCCAAAGGGTACTGAAAGGTAAACAGGGCTATTTCTCCTAGATAGTTATCAAAGCCATGTTAAGTAGACCTGAATCTTTAACATGTTTGCCTGTATTGTTAGAGAATCAAGAATAGATGCTAAATGTATTTGTCTGTGTTTACCTATATCTTGTTAGAAGTTTAACAATGTAACTAGATTACTTGTGGATGCTAATTCCCTTTCATGTCTTTATGGCCTTATAGTATGCATGTGGATGGTTCAGTTAACCTTAAGATCAAAGATGCAAGATACTGTAGATGGATTTCCACTCTATTCGGCTAAATTCAGTGCCTGGCATAATACTGTAATAAGCTACTGTAGGAATATTAATTTATTATAATAATGTAATATTATCTGCATCACCTTCAGTTTAATTATCTATGCTATAATGAACTGTCTTGATTGTTTGAATGGCTAATTGCCTTATGTTAATGAATACAACTAGCTTACCTGTGTATGCATAGGAAATAGATTAGCTTCAAAGCAACAATCTGCACTGCCTAGGAGGGTCCTACTGTGACAATTGCTGTCAACAGGCTTATCAGCTTTCTGGAGGACTATAAAGAAAAGTCCCAGGCCTGATCCTTTTTATCTCAGATCTGCTTAAACTTTAACAGGGAAGGTCTAAACTTAAAGTCTGAGGTCTCCAGGTTTACCCTGGAATTCTCATGGAAGAATTTGAACAGACTCTACACCTGGACTGCTCATTGGAATATAAACTGGACTCAACTTATAAGAAAGACATTTACAAATCAGCAGCCTCACTATCTCTGCTATGAAACTGACCAAAGACCTTTATGCATATCTGTTTGTATATTGTTCTTTTATACACAGCAACTCTTTTTCTTTTTATTATTAAACCTTTAGTCTTTTAGTTACTAAAGGACCATCTGCATGATTATTGGGTAAGCTCTGAGATTCATATTGACCTGGTATTGCAGGTACCAGGTCACACAGATAAAATAGGAAGATGCAAGAAAATGGGCTATGTTCCCAAGAGCTGTAGGAGGAGGCTCTAGAGGGGCAGGATGATCTAGTGGCTAGGGCACTAGCCTAGGACTCTAGCCTAGGACTGGGAAGATCAACGTTCAAGTCCCTGCTTGGCCACAGATTTCCTGCAATTCACTTAGCATCTCTATAACTCAGTTCCTCACCAATAGAATGGAGACAGGGGAGTACTTCCCTACATCACAGCTGTGTCACAAAGGTAAATACACTGTAGATTGTGAGGTGCTCAGATGCTAGAGAACCTCACCATATCTATCATAGTACCCAAAATAGATATATATAGGTATAGTATAAGAAAAAGGGTTATGTTTTTGAAATGCTGTACATGGGAGGAAGACACAAATCCTATTAACATATCATGGAATTGGAATTAATACTGTTCTTTGCATGGTTTTGAAAATAGCTAAATGAAATGGAAAGTGATTTTATACTGAAGCACATCACAAATAATAAGAGATATACTGTGATGACTAAGGGTATGTCTACACTACGAGAGTAGTTCGATTTTAGTTAAATCGAATATGTGGAATCGATATTAAAGTCGAACGTGTGTATCCACACTAAGGACAGTAATTCGACTTTGTGAGTCCACACTAACGGGGCAAGCGTTGACATTGGAAGCGGTGCACTGTGGGCAGCTATCCCACAGTTCCCGCAGTCCCCGCTGCCCATTGGAATTCTGGGTCGAGCCCCCAATGCCTGCTGGGGAAAAAAGTGTCGAGGGTGGTTTTGGGTAACTGTCATCATCCAACCGTCACTCCCGCCCTCCCTCCCTGAAAGCGCCGGCGGGCAATCAGTTCGCGCACTTTTCTGGTCAGTGACAGCGCGGACGCCACAGCACTGCGAGCATGGAGCCTGCTGCGACCATCGCTGCAGTTATGGCTGTTGTCAACACCTCGCACCTTATTGTACACCTTTTCCAGAGGCAGATGCTGGGAAATCGGGCGAGGAGGCTACGGCAGCGCGGTGAGGACATTAAGTCTGAGAGGGGCACAGACCTCTCGCAAAGCACGGGACCCCGCGCCGTGAACATCATGGTGGCAATGGGTCATGTTGATGCTGTGGAACAGCGATTCTGGGCCCGGGAAACAAGCACGGACTGGTGGGACCGCATAGTGCTGCAGGTCTGGGATGAATCACAGTGGCTGCAAAACTTTTGGATGCGGAAGGGAACTTTCCTGGAACTTTGAGTTGCTGTCCCCTGCCCTGAAGCGCAAGGACACCCGGATGCGAGCAGCCCATACTGTCCAGAAGCGAGTGGCCATAGCCCTCTGGAAGCTTGCAACGCCAGACAGCTACCGGTCAGTCGCGAACCACTTTGGCGTGGGCAAATGTACCGTGGGGATTGCTGTGATGCAAGTAGCCAACCAGCTACTGCTGTCAAAGGTAGTGACCCTTGGAAACGTGCAGGTCATCATAGATGGCTTCGCCGCGATGGGATTCCCAAACTGCGGTGGGGCTATAGATGGAACTCACATCCCTATCCTGGGACCGGACCACCAGGCCAGCCAGTACATTAACCGAAAGGGCTACTTTTCAATGGTGCTGCAAGCACTGGTGGACCGTAGGGGACGTTTTACCAACATCAACGTCGGATGGCCGGGCAAGGTTCATGACGCTCGTGTTTTCAGGAACTCTGGTCTGTTTAGACGGCTGCAGGAAGGTATTTACTTCCCGGACCACAAAATAACTGTTGGGGATGTGGAGATGCCTATAGTGATCCTCGAGGACCCAGCCTACCCACTAATGCCCTGGCTCATGAAGCCCTATACAGGCGCCCTGGACACTGAAAAAGAACTCTTCAACTACTGGCTGAGCAAGTGCAGAATGGTGGTGGAGTGTGCTTTTGGACGTCTCAAGGGGAGATGGAGAAGCTTACTGACTCGCTCAGATCTCAGCGAAACCAATATCCCCATTGTTATTGCAGCTTGCTGTGTGGTCCACAATCTCTGTGAGAGCAAGGGGGAGACCTTTATGGCGGGGTGGGAGGTTGAGGCAAATAGCCTGGCTGCTGATTACGCCCAGCCAGACAGCCATGCGATTAGAAGAGCCCAGCGGGACGCGCTGTGCATCTGGGAGGCTTTGAAAGCTAGGTTCCTCAGTGAGCAGGGTAACCAGTGACTTAAGTTTGTTTAAAGAGAAGCTGAACCTGCCCCCATTTCTTTACCTGGTTAATGTTGACTATCCTCTCCAGCTACATACCCCGTTCCCCCCCTTCCAACCCACGTTTAAAAATAAAATAAATGGAACTTTGTTAATGAACCCCGTTTTCTTTATTACAGGTTTCGCGGTAAACTGTTGAAACTGGGACGCAGACTGTGGTGGGGAGCGGGTGTAGTGATGGAAAGAACGCTTCTAAACTCGAGGAATGACAGGCTCCTGCTCCTAGAGCGGTCCGCAGTGGTGGACTGGTTGTTTCAACGGAGCCTGCCACCCCTCCTTTTCGGGACTCTGTGTGTGGGGGCTATGTGACTTTGTGGCGGGGGAGGACGCTTACAGATCCCCCTGCTGCGTGGCTCTGTGATCCAGGATAAGGACCGCTGCATAAGATCTCTAACTGCCCTCTCCCACCACAAAGTCACATATCCCCCCCCCCCCCACAGAACATGAAAACCACCTCCCAGACTGACCAGGGTGCCTAGTGACTGCAATGTGTGTGTGACCTGCTGCTGAACCTGCCCCCATGTCTGTACCCTGGTAAAGGTGACTGTCCTCTCCAATTACCAACCCCCTTCCACCCTTCAAACACACTCTCCTGTAAAAGAACATGATGGAAACAGTAATTAACAGAAACGTATTTTTTATTAGCAACTACACAGTTAGGGGATGAAACTGGGACGGGGGCTTGGGTGAGGCGGGAAGGAAAGGACTTATCAAATTTTGGGGAATGAGAGCCTTCTGGTACTCGAGCAGTCTGCAGGGGTGGAGTGACAGTTTTCACAGCCCCTGCCGCCCCTCCTTCTTGGGACTGTGGGTGAGGGGGTTATGGGACTTTGTGGCGGGGGAGGACGGTTAGACAGAGACTGCAGCGGGGCTCTGTCCTCCTGCCTCCGGTCCTGCAGAACATCCACAAGGCGCTGGAGCGTGTCCGTTTGCTCCCTCATTAGTCCAAGCAGCGTTTGAGTCGCCTGCTGGTCTTCCTGCCGCCACCTCTCCTCCCGTTCAATGTTTGATCGATGGTATTGCGACATGTTCTCCCTCCACTGGGTCTGCTGGGCTGCCTCGGCTCGGGAGCAGCCCATAAATTCTGAGAACATGTCGTCCCGTGTTCTTTTCTTTCGCCGCCTAATCTGCGCCAGCCTCTGGGAGGGGGATGCCAGGGTAGGTCGGGAGACAGTCGCAGCTGTGGGATGGGAAAAGGGAGTGAATTCCTCAAAAAGATAATTTTTTGTGAACAATGAACATAGTCTCTCTGTGAACAAGACCATGCACAGCACCTATCACATGCGCACTCAGGACAAGGTCGAATTTTTGGCCTTCGCATTCAGTGCCTGGGGTCTTGCAGTGGAGATCAGACAAGCGGGGCAGGACAGCGGAATTCGGGTAGCAGGCTGACATGGTAAGCCGTAGACTTTTGGCTGCTTAAAACTTAAATTATAGCAGTGCCCTCCTTTCACGTTCAAAGCAATGCTCCTAGCGTTGGCCAGTTCCTGCTGCCGGCAATCCGGCAAGCATGAACTCTGCCCCTGTCCCACCCCCTCGCGGCTGTCCCCAGGAAAGATCCCTGTATGCTGCCCCTCTCCCGCCTCCACCGCGTGGCTGTAAACCGCCGGTTACAGTTCTGTAAAGGAACAGGCAAGCAGTCCCAATAGTAACATTCCCCTAATTCTAAGCAGGTCACCATGAGCGACATCACTCTGCTGAGGATTTCTGAGACAGAGAAAGAACGCATGCTGCGTGAAAGCCAGCAAAAACCAGGGCCGTATGCCGCCATGCTCTGCAAGGCAATGATACCAGAGTACTTGATGATAGCCTGGCGCGGAAAAGTTTCCTACCACGGAGGACACAATAAGGCCGCTCTCCCCAGGAACCTCATGCAAAGGCTTTCCAATTACCTCCAGGAGAGCTTCGTGGAGATGTCCCATGAGGATTTCAGCTCTATCCCCGGACATATAGACCTTATTTTCCAGTAGCTGCACTGGCAAGGACTGAAAAGTAGAGTGCCTAGGGCAAACCAATCATGAAAAACCCATTGTTATTGTTCCTGTTCTGTTCAAAATAAATGTTTACATGTTTAAAACACTTACCGACTGATCCTTCCCCTGATTCAGGGTCCGGGTTAACGCCTGGGGACGGTTGGTAGGAAATCTCTGTGAGGGTGATGAAGAGATCCTGGCTGTCGGGGAAATCAGCGTTGTAAGCGCTGTCGACTGCCTCGTCCTCCTCATTTCCCTGTCCGCTAACATCTCCGAGGAAGCAATATCCCATCCTCTGAGTCCACCGTCAGTGGTGGGGTAGTGGTGGCGGCCGCACCTAGAGTGGAATGCAGTGCCTCGTAGAAACGGCATGTCTGGGGCTGGGATCCGGAGCGTCCGTTTGCCTTTTTGGTCTTCTGGTACCCTTGTCTCAGCTCCTTGATTTTCACGCGGCACTGCGTTGCATCCCGGCTGTATCCTCTCTCTATCATGGCTTTTGAGATCTTCTCGTAGATCTTTGCATTCCGTCTTTTCAATCGCAGCTCCGAAAGCACGGACTCATCGCCCCACACAGTGATCAGATCCAAGACTTCCCGATCAGTCCATGCTGGGGCCCTCTTTCTATTCTGAGATTGCATGGTCACCTCTGCTGGAGAGCTCTGCATCGTTGCCAGTGCTGCTGAGCTCGCCACGATGTCCAAACAGGAAATGAGATTCAAACTGGCCAGACAGGAAAAGGAATTCAAATTTTCCCGGGGCTTTTCCTGTGTGGCTGGTCAGAGCATCCGAGCTCGGACTGCTGTCCAGAGCGTCAACAGAGTGTGCACTGTGGGATAGCTCCCGGAGCTATTAGCGTCGAATTCCATCCACACCTACCCTAATTCGACATGGCCATGTTGAATTTAGCGCTACTCCCCTCGTTGGGGAGGAGTACAGAAATAGAATTTAGGAGACCTCTATGTCGACATAAATAGCTTTGTTGTGTGGATGGGTGCAGGGTTAATTCGATTTAACGCTGCTAAATTAGACATAACCTCCTAGTGTAGACCAGGCCTAAGTATGATCTTGACGAACTCATAGGAAGTCTCAGTATCTCTTTCTCTCTCTTACTGTTTGCAATTTCTTCTCTCTCAGAGAGCAGTGGAGGTTAGGAACTGTTTACTGAGAGAGAAGGAATGGTGGTCAGGAAACCAGTTATTTTATTCTTTCTTAAAGATGCCATTATGTCTTTAACTTTCAAATGGACAGCCACCAATGACAGACAGAAGGGACCTGGGTTTAGCATCTCATCACATGGATGGCACCTTTAATGGTACAGCACAACCAGTGTTGCACTGTTTTGTCAGCAATGGGTAGAATCCCAAGTCTGGGTAGTCTTAAGCCCACAGCCTTCTGCTCCAGAGAATTTTACCAGCTGAGGCCGCAATATATGCCAACATGTGGACGAAAGCCTAATTAAGGCTCATGAATGAAAATGTTGGCCAAATATTTTTTTCAGTGTAACATTCACTATCAGCTGCAAGTGCTTATTCACCTAATAAAACCCCTCTGGCACAGATCTTGTGGTGTACTGTGACTTTCTTCTTCAGAAGAATCAGTGGATAGTAGATACCTGTGCCAACCTGATACCATCTAATTACAAGGCCAGAGGGTACATATTTCAGTAGAACATTTTGAGATGTGGCAAGATCATATTCTTAGATTGAGAAGGAAGTGTCAGTCATTTATATGCATCAGTGAAGCATTTTGCCATTGCTTGAATGGAATTATTTATATGATATATACCAACCTCCTAAGAACCTTAAGAAATCTCATATTTACTAAAGATTGGCGATAACATTTCAGCATTAACGATTCAAAATATTGTTCCAGACCATCAAATGCAGCAGATAAGATATTGTGCCTTAGCTCAAGTACAAAATATAAAGCCAAGTTTCATTGCATATATTATTTGAAACACTCAGTACTGGGAAAAAGATAAGTACATTGAAAGACACAGGACTAAATTCAGAAGTGAACCAATTGGTGGTATAATTATACTGATGTGTGAATGTAAGCTGATGTCACTTTCACACTGAGGGGGCAAAAAGACAGAGCTGTATCACAGGAATAGCAACCATCAGGAGGATGTATTGACATGTAACGTAGACCAGCATTTGTATCTCCTCTGAATTTGGCCCACACAGAGCAGCAGTAAGCAAATATCTGTGTTACAAGGCTACATAGCTCATAAGAAAATCATTCAAGGGCAGATTCTGATGTCCTTGTTCACATTGAACAGTTCCTTACTCTGCTAATGTTACCATTTATTTAAATGGGACCATTTAAGAAATAAGAAATTATCTAATGTTAGTAAGGGTGGAAAAATAGGTTCTATGGGCACCTAGTAAAAACCATCATAAAATAGGTAAGAAAGAAGTCGGTAGGTTTGGGCAAACAGTGCTGAATAAAGATTATCCTGTAAGGGGTGAGTTACCTATTACTACTTATAGGAATTTTTAAAATGAGTTACTATCAGATTTCAATCTAGAGAAAGTGAAAATGGAATGAGGACAGAACAGCTCCTGTGATTGGTAAGGGGACATGGACCCTTGAACTTCTAAGTAACTAGTCTGAGTCTATGCCAGGCCCAGTAGACAGAGATTGCAATATTATGTGGAGGATCTGAACTCTCACACTACTCAGGGAATTTAATGACCTACTCATCATAAATGCTTAACATATTACACCAAAATACAGCATTTTCTGTGTTTATCTCAGAGCACAATACATTATTCTCAAAGATATTCATGGAGTTTATAACAGATTACTGGTATTTATATGTGATGTTTACATGTTATTAAAAAAGGCATATTCTCCAATGCTTTGTGGTATTTAAACAACATGATTCCTACTTTAGTGATAGGTGTGCAGCTAAACCACTGAACTTCACTACTTTGAAAAATTTTCTCCAAAATATTAAAACATGAGGATTCCTGGATTTCATAACAGATTTTATCACACAATTACTTTGGCTATCGAACTTTTTTTAAAACAAAAGTTTCATGATGTTGCTATTTTATCTTTCTTCTCTTTACCATCTCTCTCTTCACTAGCTTGATTCACATTTTTCTGTTTTCTATTATCTCTTCTCACCAGCCTTCCTTCAATGCTCTGCAACTCAACTTTCCCCCCTCATTCTATTCCTCTCCCTTTTAAGTCTTTCCCTTGTTTCCTTGTCTCCATTGCGGTCTCCCCTGTCCCAAACTCACCTGCACCATCCTTTAACCCTATATCACAGTATTTCTCATGCTACTCCCAGTCCCCCTTGTCTGCTGATGATTGCATCTACTTCCAACAATGGCAGATCAGGGAAGATGGTGCATGTGCAGGAACCCCAAATTGTGAGTGCTCCTCCATTCATTTTTCTCTCCTGACAGAGAAAATGGCAGATCTTACTAATCCCTGCTTCTTTGTGCTCATCCACTGTGATAGGCTACTGGGGCTTGCTGCCTGAAGTTATGTTGCTGCTGCCTTGAAGTCCCCAAACGAAATACAAGCTGTAGAGTTTGAGGCACTGGAGCAGCTACCGCATATGGACCCTTCCTTGGCAAATGGAAGCACTGCACTGTTAATTTAACATCTGTAAATAGTATATAAGCTTATTTTTTTCTGACTCCACAAATCCCTCCCTGACACTGGTTCCATGTGGGTGCCATCTCTCGAACTCAGTGCAGGTTCACTTGAAACTTAACCCAAGTTTATGAGCCTTGGTGAACTGATCCAACGTTTGAGTTGGTAATGATATCTCAAACCCAAATCGACTTCACTTTGCTTCAAGTTTCACCATAAAAGTTTTTCAAAAGGATGTTCAATGGACAGTACAAACCATTGCAGCTGAACCTTTGTAATTTATTACATTATCAGACCACCCTTGGCTGAATAACAGCTTTTTCATGTTTATTGACCCATGAATGAAATTAACACCCTTTATCAGGGGCGATGCTAGGGATGGGCATGAATGGTCACATGCCCCTCCCAAGACGCTGGGGGTGGCACATTCCAGAGGGGGCAAGTGAGAAGCTGTCCCTGGCCTGTCCCACCCACCAGCTGTGCTCAGGTACATGCCTGTCTGCTTGAGCTCACTGGAGTCACTGTGCCTGCCGCTGCCAGTGAGTAAGAAGGGGAGCTTATTTTTTGCAGTGACGGGGCAAAATAGGAGGGCTCAAGGGAGGAAGGGGAGCAGGGAGGAAGTGGGGGCCACCAGGGACAGTGGGGATGATCATGGGGGGACAGGGAGGCAGCATAGGCCAGGGCTGGGAGTCTGGTGGAGGGGAGGGGCAAGGAAGGAGCCATGTGGACGGCCTGGATGCTCCCTGGATGGGGGAGCGGCAGGGCCAGGGGCTAGCTATAGGGGTGAGGGGGTGTTTGGAGGAGGCAAAATCCATGGGGGATTTCTTTGGGAGAGAGAGGTTTCTTGGCCTGAGTTCCTCCAGCCACACAATAAGCTAGATGGATATCCCTGATGTTCTTTTAGCAATGCACAGGATTCCCTTAAAGCCATAAGGGTAGGAAACAGGTATTTTACTTTAAATAAGGCCCTGCCTGAGTTCCAAACGTTGCATGAGTGCAGAATCAGACTCATATTTCATGAAAGGAAACCAAACTTCTCCTATGATCTGGGCCAGCCTACTAGTAGCTAGTGAGCACTTAAAACTCCCGTGCATCCTCCAAATGTTTGTTGTGTGTTGATATGAAATTCAAAGGAGGGGCAGGATGGACTTGTGGTTAAAACACTGGCTTCTCTTTATAAGACCTAAATATTATTATTATTTTGCCACAGACTTTCTTTATGCAAGTCACTTAATTTCTCTCTGCCTTAGTTTCCCTATCTGTAAAATGGGGATAATTCTTAGCTAAGAAGGGCATGTGATGATGAACTTGTCTGTGAAACTTTGGAAGAATGTGCTATAGAAGGACAAAGTATTAAAATATTAGGGATGAGACTTTAAAGAATGGGTGCTAAAGTTAGGCACATATCTTGCATCACTGAACTCAAGGATACCATTGCCGTTGATCTCAATGGGAACAGGATCAGAACCCTAAATCCTTATTGAGGTTCCTAAGTAAGTGGCCCAGTTTTTCAAAGCACCTATCAATTCCATTTTTGAAAAACTGGGTCACGTAATTCAGAGCCTAACTGGGGCACATATTTAAAGGAGAAAAAAAGTCTTGGTCTGTGTCTGGAGGTTATTGCCTTCCTTGAGGAAACAATTATTGTTCTTTGGGCATTTAAGAAAAATCTGCAGCCAACACTTGTAGAACATTTAAGAGCAATTGTCATGCAAGGGTATGGAACTGAGTAACTGACATGTGAGCGATATCAAGGTAACTTGGTGCAAGTTACTTATTCTCCTTGACTATGAATGCAATTTGCATTTGAGTCATGTTGCAAAATTGTTATGAAAATTTACCAGCGGAGGCATAAATTCTACTAACTTGAACTTACAATATTTTAATGAAAGCAATATTTTACTTGCTTGTTACCCCCCCAAAATTTATTTACCATGCGTGTTTGGAGTTTTGCAAGGCAGAATCAAGTCAGACTATGGGAAATGCTTCAAGAATGAGTGCTAGTCTACACTGTCAATGCTAAAGCGCTGTCGCAGCAGAGCACTGGTAGAGAGCTTTCCCAGCACTCTAAAGAAACCACCTCCACGAGGGGCGTAGATACCACAGTGCTGGTGCACTGTCTATACTGGCGCTTTACCATGCTGAAACTTGCTGCGCTCGGGGGGGGGGGGGGGGTGTTTTTTCACACCCCTGACCTAGAAAGTTGCAGCGCTGTAAATTGCCAATGTAAACAAGCCCCAAATTAGCAGTTCCAGAGTTTTGTGACTGATAATGTGGCACTCCCTAAATTAGTAGATTAGGGCCCAATCCTTCAAACATTTCCACACATGTGCAATGTTATTTACACAAGTAGTCTTATTGAAATCAATTAGAGTATTGATGTGGAATGCAGCTAATGTTGGTATGTTGATTACTTGTGTGAGCACTATTTGCAGTGTTTCTACAATATGGTTTCAATCCAAGGACCCAATTCTGCACTTAATGGAGGAGTAAAATCTTTAGCAGAAGCCATGAAAAAGACTCTGCTGTCTTCCTCTTTAATTGCGATATAGCAAGATTTCTCCTGAGAGATTAATCCAAGGCATAGATAAGCTCTCATATGTGAAGATATTGAAAAGACTGGCACGTTTACCAGAGAGATGTGCTAGGATTTTCAGAAGAGCCCCAGGAGTTAGGTGCCCAACTCCCATTGAACTTCAATGAGATTTCAGTGTCTAACTTTCCTAGGCTCCTTTGAAAATCCTAGCCGAGATGAATGAGAGAGGACCTGATAAATGTGTAGAAAACAATGAATGGTTCAGAGTAGGTAGATTGGGAACTTCTGTTCACCCTGCCTCATACTGTGAGAACAAGGGGATATTAAATGAAATCAAAAGGCAAATTCAAATCTTGTAAAGGGAATTATATTTTCACACAATGCAAAACTAGCGTGTGGAACTCACTGCACTCTCATTGAGGCCAGAAGCTGAAAAGGAATCCAAAAAGGATTAGACATTTATGGATAGTAAGAATATCCAAGTTATAATAGTAATTATACGTTAAAAGAAATACCCTGAGGAATTTTGGAAGGGATATAAACCCTTAACATGCTGTAGGGCATAAAATAATCTCTACTATTGGGGAATAGGAGTAAACTTTCCCTGAGGGACCTTACATGATAACTACCTACTGCAGGGTTTTTTGTACCTTGTTCTGAAGCATCTGGTACTGGTCACTGTTGATGACAGAATACTGGACTAAGTTGACCGCTGGTCTGATCCAGTCTGGGAATTTGGCAATTCCTATATTTCTGTGTTCCTGTTATTAGAAACAAGTATGACAGATTTCTGGAGTCCATCTAGATTTAAAATTGAGGGTGTTCAGTTATATGTATGTAAAATAGCCATTAAATTAACCCTATGCAATATGAATTCTCTAACCAACTTACGTATTAAAAATAAAGCAAAACAAAAAACAAAATAAAAAAATTAAAATTTTAGTAAACTAAGCAGCATCTGTTGTTCATCTTGTTAAACTGCCATCTTCACAATAAATCCTGAATTGCACTGTTTATATTACTGAATGCTGGAGGCAGGGTCAGAAAAGGTGGGTAAAGATGCATTTATTTTGTGGATTTCTAATAGTGCAGTACAGTGCTGCATTTAATTGTATGTTACCAGCTGCCTCATCATTCAGTTTATTTTTACTTTTTCTGTAAATGAAATATTCCTTTTATTACAAGTCAAAAACTCAGGAGTTAATGGGATATTCACAGTTAACAGCAGGCTACATCTTTCTGTATAGTTCAAGTGTGTTGTTCACTTTGAGCCTTTTAAGGTATGGGTCCTCAACCTCATTATAGACTCAACCCACTAATGTGAAGAAATATAGGCCTATAACAGAGGTGGGCAAACTACGGCCCGTGAGACCGTCCTGCCCAGCACCCGAGACCATCCTGCCCAGCCCCCGAGCTCCTGGCCCAGGAGACTAGCCCCCGGAGGCTAGCCCCTGGCCCCTCCCCTGCTGTCCCCCCTCCCCCGCAGCCTCAGCTCGCTTGCTCCGCCACTGACACAATACTCTGGGCGGTGGGGCTGTGAGCTCCTGGGGCAGCGCAGCTGCAGAGCCTGGCCTGACCTGGTCTCTGTGCTGCGTGGTGGCGGCGGCAGTGGCGTGGGCTGGCTCCAGCCGGGCGGTACAGCTGTAGCGCCGCCAGCCACTGGTGCTCCAGACAGCGTGGTAAGGGGGCAGAGAGCAGGGGGGGGTGGCTAGAGGGCAGGGGAGTTCAGGATGGTGGTCGGGGCGGGGGTTGAATGGGGGCAGGGGTCCTGTGGGGGGGTAGTCAGGGAGGAGGGGGGGTTGGATGGGGCAGCAGGGGGCAGTCAGGGGTGGGGGTTCTGGGGGCAGTCAGAGGACAGGGAGAATGGGTGGTTGGATGGGGCCGGCGTCCCAGGGGGGCCATCAGGAATGAGAAGAGGGGTTGGATGAGGGTGGTGGGAGTCCGGGGGCGGTCAGGGGACAGGGAACGGGGGGCTGGGCGTGGATGGGGCAGGGGTCCTGGGGGGGGCGTCAGGGAATGGGGGGGTTGGATGGGGCAGGGGTCCCGGGGGGGGGGCAGATAGGAGGTGGGGGCCAGGCCACAACCCCCTCCCCTAACCAGCCCTCCATACAATTAACGAAACCCGATGTGGCCTTCAGGCCAAAAAGTTTGCCTGCCCCGGCCTTAATGTTTAACTATGATTTGATGCACTCTTGTGTTCTGTGTAAGACAGAGCCATTGAGCTTCCTTATGCCACACAGAACAGTTCTGTGCACTTGAGTTCTCTTGTGCATCTAGATATCCTTTCCAATTAACAGACTGAACATGAGAGTTCCTTCAGGCCTGAGCTTAATAGAACCTTCCAGTGTCTTGTTTGATCTCAGGAGCTCTAAAGAATAATTTTCCAGTCCTGGGTGGTGTTCCATAAATGCCTGTCAGCTTTATTTTGCTCTTGTCAAAGCATCTGTTATAGGGGTACACATATGTGGTAATTGTTCCAACTTAAAAATAAACCATACAAATTCCTACTACTACTAACAGCAGGGAGTATCTCTGCAGACATTTTTCTACTAGATGTTCTTTTTAGGTGTTTCTATATCTGAGGGAGAACACAATTTCCCAAATAGGGAGAGACAGGAATAAATTACTTTTGTGTCTCCTGCTTGTGAATGGACCAGACCACTTGCAGCAATTCTGGAAACATACTTTCTCCTGGGGTCTTTCTGGAGCACAAACTGCTTGATCAATAATGATTTGCTAAGTTTCCAGTATATATGAAAAATCTAAGGTTGGCTATACAGTAATATTTCCTGAAAGCAGGGTTGCAAAAGTGCTTACACTTTTTATTAAGATGGCCACCATCCAAGTCCTGCTTTACACCAGGCCCGTGACAGTCAGTCTGGAATTCCCTATGGGTCTAGGAGTCCTGCATTCCTCTCCAGGTGGCCAGAAATGTAGGATCATGGCTAAAGGCACAATGTCTATTTGAAAATCACATTTCTGTCTGAAAACTTTGTATCTACTATAGTAACAAGCTAACAAGTAAGATTACGAAAACCAAGAGAGATTAGGGTGTGGGTGTGTGTGGGGCGGGGGCAGGGAAAGAGTCTCCTCTACTTTTTTTCAGTTTGTTTATTTTATGTATTGATGATACTTTGTGTATATTCAGTTTCACAGCGACCATGTAAGGTCGGTTAGGGCTAAATTGTGAAAGTTCATTTTCTGAACTGCTTTTCCATTAATTTATTTTTTTGCTTCCATTAGTTTATTACAATTCTACTGCCATGTGAGACTAACAGATAAGAACCTACTTTTACAACTCAGCAAAGATACAGGGATATTGATTCAGAATAGAATTCTGCTGACTTCCTGCAAAGGTTTATGTTCTATAGTACATATCATGGGTTACTATCCTTCAAACTGGGTAACAAAATAGGAATTAGTACTAATAAGAGAAAAGAGAATTGAACTTCCACATTCTGTATATTTACATGTAGGATTTTGAATTATTAAGTGCAGCTACAGTAGGCAAAAGTATAGTGCGAAGAGGAAAAAGCTTAATGTCCCAATGCCAAGTACAGTCAGTCTATCTCAGAAAGCCATTTGAAGAAATCTTACTAAAATGTCCTAAGTTCCTATTTATCTTGTGCCCTTGGTACATCTTTGCAGCACAAACAAGTGTGCTTCTTCATTACCCCATTAGGCAAAATAAAGAAACATAAAAGCAGATGCAGACACATAAACCTGCCTAATCTCTGCTTGATATCGCTCCAAATAGTCTTTCAGCTCTCCACTTTCCCCATGTCTCTGTTGACTTGTATGCTGCTAAAACACCTCTAGTGCTGATGCTAATCCAGATAATGACCCTTTGTTTCAATCCCATCTGCTGTGACTGGGAACCACTAGCACTAGACATTAGAGCTTTGTGGTCACTGGAATTTCCAGCAAATGTTGCATTCCTTCCCCCCCACCCCCCCAAAAAAATCATTCCAAATCAGAACATAACACAGGATATGCAAAATTTTCCATGGGAGAGACTTTCAAAAAAATCTTTTCTTCCAAAATGGATTTTTTAAAAAAAATATTTCCAGTCCAAGCTCAATGTACTCCCAGACTCTGCAGGAACCCACCTTACAGGGTGCTGGGGTGCATAATACCTGGGAAGCCCCAGCTCTGTGGCACCAGTCTACCCAGGCTACCAAGGAGCCAGGAAGCTCTGGGATCCCTGGCTCCCAATCTCCCTCAAAAGGCAGGCTACCAAAGAGCAAGAGAAGTGGGTGGGCAAGCTGGCAGCAGGCAGGCTGGCTTGCTTAGTTTCCACCTAAAGTTTCAATAGAAGCAACATGTTCATGGGAATGTTGATTCGGCCAAATCAGCATTTTCCAATGGGAAAGCAATTCCACTGGAAAGCGTTTGACCAGGTTTATTCGAGATGATGATTCTGGCTCCTGTTCATTATGACAATGCCACCAAGATCTAACATGACTTTATTCATTTCATGTTGGAAAACATCATTTGTGAGAACCAAAGTTCTTTCACTTCCAGTCTTTCCAGTGAGGTATATGTGAAGGTTATTTTTGCCTCTGGGATTGTGAATTAGCACTGTTAAAGAAATCTTTGGAATTAGCATTTCTATTTGTTCAAAAATAGCCCCCACTGCTCAACTCCCCCCTCCCTTTTGTCCTGTGCATAAGTAGCTGGTTCCCCCCCCCCCAACTGTGCAATGTGTTATACATCTGCTTTGAAGTAATTCTCTAATTTTTATTAATTTTGCAAATCTTTTGGACTTTGGCATCAGCTCTTCTGCTCCGTAGGGAATGTGCAAAATAGCTGCTAGTAATAGTATAATAACCATAAAGGAGGAGAATATAATTTATAAGACAAAGGTGACAGATGAGGCTTACTGAAATATTTTGGACCATTACTGTAGAATATTGAATGGTTTAATAATGGACAAGCTATTCCTCTCATTCAGGAGATGTGAAAAAAGCTAAGGAAGAGTTAATTGCTTCAGAAGAGGTATAGTAGATTCTAGTGATAGAATACAGGCCAGTGAGTAATCAATCAATTTTTACACTAACTTTTCCTACAAACAGAAGAGCCAAGAAGTATAATCAGAGAGAAAGAACCTTTGGATCCTTTATGGGATGGTGCCCTGGGATGGTGGGTAGGAAATTGGTAAATTCCATATTTTTGAAGCATCCCTTTGGTGATCTGGAAGACCTGAAAGTTCTTCTTGAGGACTCTCCTTAACTACAAATTAAACCCTTTAAAAATCTAAGTAAAATAAATTTGCTGCCAGGGACATTTTTGTGCATTTGACTAGTAAGATAAATCATGACTTCATTATCTACCAACACTTCCAATGTTGTTTGTCCCAGTCTGACTGCAATTTTACCTTTGCAGTTAGGTTACACAATTCAAAAATGAATAATCACCCATCAAGAATCATTTTCTACAAATTGCTACAGGATGATTTAAGTCTGTTTTGTAGTGTTTCCTAACTTGTGGCTTTACTGCTGTAACATTGCTAAAATAATGAAACCTTCTTGTGTTGGCTCTTGCAATGGGTAACTAAAAAGGCTTGGGAGTTCATTTTGCTTTAATTAATAACCTAGGAGTTTTACTATTTATCCAGTGTTTGTCTGAACTTAATATCTCTTTGATATACAATAGTGGTTCTTAGACATTATTATAAATGTAAGCAATTTTTTTAAAGAGGGGAGACCCTCTCACATACTCTCTCTTTCAACTTCTATTGACTACAATGGGCTTTGGATCTGACCCTTATTCTAAATTTACCATTTTAAAAGGTAAAACTGTTGGTTGAATCCTCAGCAAAGACCAGGAAGTACTGAGTTGCCGCTCAAGAGATGCCAGTCCTTTTCAGTTAGACAGACAAGATTGTCTGTCTTTCTCTTGCATCCTTTTTTTCCTGGCAGTAGCATTGGCTTTTCATGAGGAATCATGATAGCAAGGGCTATAGCAGTGGTAGTCAATTATTTTTTGTCAAGGTCCAAATTTCTTGGTCAAGGTATAGTCAAAGTCCAGACTCCAGAGAAAATAATAATAAGTAAATAAAAAGATTTTGGGGGTCTGTTCAAAAGTGTCTGGCGGTCCAGATTTGGCCCGCAATCCGCCTATTGACTGCCCCTGTACTATAGGTGCATTAATGTGAGATCAAGATATCATTGGCTATATGGGTCCCCAGTCCCAACCGGTTGGGGAAGAATAAAACAGTATTTGATATAGGATCTGGCAAATCCCCAAAACGTGGATTAATCTCAAACCTAGATGAAGGTCATAGCTGCATAACTGGGGATTTGTGCTTTTAGAGACTGCAACTAGTGGGACTGATTCATCAGGGTTCAAAGTTGCTTGCACCACTGTGCAAAGCCACCATAAATCCTCTTAATTGGGCCCCTGCATGGCAATTATGACAGCTTAATCCAAGATCACACCTCATCCTCTTCCATACTTATGTTTGAGGGGGAAAAAAACAAAACAATTTTGGAAAAGAGGTTAAGATGTGCTTACTGCTTAAATAATATTTCAAAAGAACAGAATAATCTGAAAGGTACTGGTCCAGCCATGAAATAAATGTAACTACTAACATTTTATTTACTGGAGTGGACAATAAAAACATTCTGTTTTTCAGGTGTCTACAGTTCTAGAATTTGGTCGCATCGTAATTTACACTACCAGCCTTCGTGTGGTGAGAACCACGTTTGAAAGATGTGAGCTAGTAAGAAAGATCTTCCAAAATCACAGAGTGAAATTTGAAGAAAAAAACATTGCTCTGAACAGCGACTATGGAAAAGAACTAGAAGAAAGATGCAGGAGGGTGTGTGAAATTCCATCGCTACCTGTTGTCTTTATTGATGGCCAATATCTTGGGGTAAGTTCTGCACAAGTTTAAATTTCACTCTGCAGTCGTGTGTGTAGATCCTAACCAATAATAAAATAAAATAATTTCCCATTCTTATTTGTATTATAGGAGCAATCAAGGATTGGGGCCCTATTGTATATCTGTACAGAGCCTAGCACAGCAAAACATGGTCCCTGTCCCAAAGAGCCCACAGTCTAGGTTACTACAAGATGCAACAGGTGGATAAAAAACAAACAGGAAAAAGTTGGGGGGCATGATTAAGTAACAAAGAAATGAACAAGTTACGCTCAGCCTCTGAAGAAATAATTCATCTTTACAGTTCAAACCATAAGAATATAAGGAAATGGGCTTCATATCACATTTCTGAAAGCTAATATATTCAATAATCAGTTCTGAGAATAGTCAGCATTAGATTGCTATTTAATAACCTCTGTATTTAAATATAAAGTTGTTCTATGAGTTTGGGGCTCAGTTCCTTCAATTTAGGTGCAGTTTTGCACTCTTCTACATCATGCACATAATTAGTTAAATTCCCTTTATTTGCATACAAGTTGCTACCTCTTCATTTTATGTATGGAGGATGACAGCTGCATAATCCTAAATCAGAATGGAGGGAGGTGAAAAAAAGAGCAATGTACTATTCTGTTGAGACCTAAAGGCCAAATGGATTTTTTTTTTTTAAATCCAGACTTAGATTCTCAAGCCATGGGGCTAAAAGTTCACAAATGTTTGAAACCAGGTTTTGGTTTGGGTTCATCTCCACTGTTCAAAACACATTTCTTACTTAGAATGATTTTTAAAGTATTTACTTTGTAGTTATGGAGAGACCTCAAGAAGAACTTTCAGTTCTTCCACATCACTGAAGGGTTGCAAAGGTTGATGTTTTCCAAAGGAATGTGAATAGGAGAAGCAAAAAACAGAGAAGCTTGGGATGTCAAAAAACTTATTCTTTATGTATATATGAATGAGGTGTTAAGGAACCAGTAACCATCACTAGAGGTGAGATAGTGACTTGACAGACAAACTAAGTTGTTTGTGTTGTTAAACACTTAAAAAAAAAAAAACCCCAACAACTAAAGATGTATTTGATGAAAATAAATGAAATAGACAAACAGGAGATCCTTGATATTGGAGCTGAGCTAATACTGGAAAAAAATAAAAATAAAAAAAATCCACAAATATGCATTTGAATTTGCTTGGACTGTGTTTATGGTCTATTGGTGTTGGCTTTCTCAGAATAGTCTAGCAGATGAGATTACTGCCAGGCATGTTCACCAAGACAGCCATATGTTGAATCAAAATATGTATTGAACTTTTTCTTTAAAAGGACACTTTGCCAAGTTTTCTTGAGTAACCCTAAAAATCAGTAGAGACTTTCAGTTAAGCACCAGGAGAATGTATTTGGAGACTGAAAAAAAAAAAAAAAATAGACAAGCTAAGGTATCTTATTCTCCACAAACTAAGATTGTGTTGTATTGGCAGACTGCTTTATTTCAGTGGCTCCCACTTAAATCCAGTAGTCAGAATAGTGCTCTGTTCATTTTCCTTCAAATTGCTAGTTTAAGGAAGAGATACCCCTGGGACAAGTGAGCCTATTTGTGGCAAGTTTGAATGGTCCACACATTTCAATCTGAACAGCAGTGGTAGTAGTACTGTTGACATAGGTGGGTAGTAAATAAAATGAGGTCTTTATTGTGCTTCTCCTGCAGCCACCCTCTGTTTTCAGCTGCAGGGTGACTTCTGTCTAGGCTGTAGGTTGACTTCATTACATCAACACAGCAGAGAGGCCAAAAGATTGCTTTCTTGCTATCAGACAAATAAGATGGATCATGAGGTCTAGGAAAAGGACTTCTGTGAGAGAGCATTTCAGATACAAGAGAAACGGATACAAGTTTTGTAACATTTTTTCAACTATGTTCTAAATGGTCTAGTTGTTGTGACAAAGTTCCTCCTCTATCTTGGTGGGTCCTGCGCTTATTGGCGGATTTTCTTGCCTCAGAGATTCACCATGTGGGTTGGGGAACAGCCCAGAGACCTTCCCCTCTGGAAGAACCCACAGTCCAGGTCAATTGGGAGGTTTGGGGGGAACCCGGGCCCGCCCTCTACTCCGGGTTCCAGCCCAGGGCCCTGTGGACTGCAGCTGTCTATAGTGCCTCCTGTAACAGCTGCATGACAGCTACAACTCCCTGGGCTACTTCCCCATGGCCTCCTCCAAACACCTTCCTTATTCTCACCATAGAACCTTCCTCCTGGTGTCTGATAACACTTGTGCTCCTCAGTCCTCCTCCAGCAGCAGTACTCACTCTCAGCTCCTTGCATCTCTTACTCCCAGCTCCTCACACTCACACCACAAACTGAAGTGAGCTCCTTTTAAAACCCAGGTGCCCTGATTAGCCTGCCTTAATTGATTCTAGCAGCTTCTTCTTAATTGGCTCCAGATGTACTAATTAACCTGTCTGCCTTAACTGGTTCTAGCAGCTTCCTGATTACTTTAGTGTAGCCCCTGCTCTGGTCACTCAGGGAACAGAAACCCTGCTTGACCTGGGACTAATAGATCTGTCCCATAGATTGCTCTCCTGTAACCCTCTGGCTTGGAGGGAGGAAGGTAGGGGCCTGCTCCTCCTGCTACTAGGCCTTGGGCTCTCCCTACAACTGCAGCTACTGTTGCTGCTCCAGCTACTCCCCTGGCTGGGCCAGAACCCCCCCCCTCCCCTTCTCTGCTACCTACTTGCTGGCTGGCTGCTAGACCCCCTGCACCCTTGATTGCTGCTGCTCCAGTTACAGCCCCTTGGGGGCGGGGGCTGCTAGCCCACTCCCCAGAGGAGGGGAGGGAGAAACCCCAGCCATTGCTCCTGCTGCTGTGGACACCACCACCACCATCTCCACCTGAGAGGGGTCCTTCCTGCTGGCCACCGGACTGCTGCCTGGAGCTGCTGTGTTTGCTGCTGGGAGCTGCTGAAACCCCGAGGAGGAGGAGAAGAAGAAGACCATCTACCAGTGGGGGAGCGTGTAGGAATTCCACAGACCACCGTGGAGGGGGCCCTTACGGACTGAGTAACTTTTGAACTGTGCTCTTGTGGTGGGGGTCTAGACTGTGTTTGTGGGGACACAGGGTGTGGCGTGGAGCCTGCCCCCTGGTCCATCTGTGTCCCCCCCCGACCCCCACCACCACCATCATCGTTGCCCCCTCCACCACCCCCACCGGCTACTCACCATCTGCCTCGAACTCCTACCTCTGGGACTCAGCTGCTCACCTAGGCTTGCCACGCCCTGTTGCCACCATTGGGCCTGAAACAGCAGCCAACCTTAAAAGACTTTATTTTCATTGCAAGCGCACGTGGGTGCACGTGCCCCCCCCTTTTCGACTGACCCCCTCCCCTTCTCTGCTCGGTGTCCCCATCTGGTTTGCTTCGTTTGACCCTTTGACCTCATTCCTGTCCCTGTTCTTTTATTAGTTGTCCCCCGTAATTTTTTGATCTCCAGGTCCTGTGGACCCCCCCCTTAGGCTGGATCCCAATAGGTCTGGTCACTCAGGGAACAGAAAACTACTCATCCAGTGACCAGTATATTTGCCCTCTAACAGACTCCTGTACCCCACTGGTCTGGGTCTGTCACAGTGTCATGGAATAATCTGATTAAATCTGAGATATCTCCTCTAACATTTACCCAAGGCCGGCCTGCCTCTCTGTGAAACTGAAGTATGCCCTCCGATTTTTCACTCTGCTTCAATAGCTCAGCATTTTCAGCAAGAAGGTGATACAAAAAAGGAATTGTAGCATTTGTTTATCCTTTTCCAAGGGCATTCAGAACTGTCCGAGACCTGTCATATGTAAAGTCCTAAGGGTTTTTTGTGGAAGGAGCGGGGAGAAAAAGTTGTATGTAAAATATGCAAAGTGGTTGGTTGAATGATATTTTGCAAATTAAAGTAGAACTTATTGAATAATTTTTCATATGAAATATTTGATTAATTTTATTCAATTATTCATTCATCTTAGAGATCTGATTGAAGAAATTGAGTTATATATCCATTTAATCAATTTCACTTTTTAAAAATAATATTATATTTCTCCCCTTCATTTGGCCAGTTCTAATGGGGTGGCAGGTTTAAGAATTACATTTTTATTTGCTTCATGCTCTATGAAGATTTACTGATGATGATTATGATGACAACATTTAAATTTATGTAGTTCTTTAAGAAAATACCAATTGTAAAAATGTAGTTTTATTATAAACTAAGTAGTGATGGTTGCACTGTTACTGTCATTGCAGCAAATTTATGTGATTACCCTACTCTAAAATGCTTTTGTATTTTGCAACAGCGAAACTATTCTATGGCTTTCCTTTGCTGGTATGAATGGTGAATGCCCTTACAGCCATTGTCCCACTAACATGAGTGTGGTATAACGATTATACATCTGTTACCAGAACAAGCCTCTAGTGTTTTTTCCCCACATACTTTCCCCATTTTGCAGCGGTCAGCACTCCTAAAGGGTAGGCTTTAATAATATCTTTTTAAAGACCAATAAGCCAGCAATTTAGCTTTTTGAAGACTAAATTTAGGTTTTCCTTTCCTAGACTATGTAACAATATTACATTCACAGTTTTCTCCTTTTGTTGCAAGGTTCCCAGCCATTTGAACATCTCTGACTACTGCCTGTTACAATGGGTGAGATCAACTGTCCAACAGTAGGATCCTGTGAATGTGTAAAGATGAATACTTGACTCTGTCCCCAGCTCCCATGTATTGTGTCCCTACCCACCCCCAGCCCCTTATGAAAAAACTGCATCTTGTAGTTGAATTAATTCCTCTGTGCTGGGAAAACCCTCCTCAAAGATGGCGGAGGAGATGGGAGTTGGGTTATTAACTTTATGAGGGATAATTTTAGGAGCAAGGAAAGGGACTCATTCTGTAGGCTAAGCAGGGTCAAGATGTCCTTGAGTTTGCCATTTTAGTTTGGGCCTCTTATTTCTTATAAACCCACTCTTTTCAGTCAGTAGTTACTATTGCCACCCAACCCCCTGCCTCATTTAAGGTTGTAATAAGGTTATTTGTCTTTATACAAAGTGATATAAGCCAGTGTCTACTCCCTGAAACAAGCAACATGCATTTTAATATGGACAAATGCAAGGTCATGCATCCAAGAACCAAGACTGTAAATCATATTTCCAGGATGAGGGATTTTATCATGCAAAACAGTGACTCAGGAAAGGACCTATAGGTCATAGTGAATAATGAACTGAACATGAGCTGGTATGGCTATGAGGGTGTATACAGGGGATATAGAGTCATAGTGGGAAGGTGGTATTATGTCTATACTTGGTGAGATCATTTCTGGAATACCATGTCATGGCTGGTGTCCACACTTTGAAAAATTGGAAAGGGTTCAAAAAAAGAGCAACAAGAATTATTCAAGGTCTAGAAAGCCTGCCTTACAGTGAGAGATTTAAGAAGCTCAACCCAATTATATTATCAAAGACAAGGTTAATAGGTGACTTGATCATGGCCTATGAGTGCCTCCATTGAGAATATTTCTGATAGTAGAGAGCTATTTAATTTAGCAGACAAAGGCATAACAAGATTCAATGGCAGGAAGTTGAAGCTAGATAAATTCAAACTGAAAATAAGGTACAGCAATGGTAATTATTGGAACAATTTATCCAGGAATGTGGTGGATTATTCATATCAGCCATCTTTTATAAAAGACATGCTTTAGTTCAGTGAGAAATTAGGGTCTTTGTTACGCCGGAGGTCAGACTCAATGATCATAAAGGTACCCTTGGGCCTTATAATCTATAGATGCATGAAACGATGAGTGTTGCCTTCATAAACTGAAAAGTCCAGCAGTAACTGCTGAATCTTGGTCTCCTGGAATTGTTTAATGGCAATCTGAGAAGCAGATATTCTATACAAGGGAGCTTGCTGGGCTACCTCTTACAGGTACTTTACTCTTTCATGAGATTACCAGTGTTTCATAAACTACAGTTTGTGAACTGTGGGTAATACTAAGCATCGCTTGCTATGCGACACGCATCCCATTCAGCCTTCTAAAAGGAGTAAACATGCACTCACCTGTGGAATGAAGATACTTGGCCAAAAATCAAAGAAGTTACCCTGGTTTAATGACAGCATAAGTGAGACCAGAATTTGGCACAATGACCTTAATAAAATAAACATCTTCAGTGAATATCATGACTTGCTGCACTCAAGCTCCCCGTATATTTCTCTTCTCAATGACAGATTTGACATCAGTACAAATGTTCTCTCTTATTTGCTGGATGGGGATAAACCTGCCAAAAGCCAAGCAAACAGTAAGAATGTATATGAAAAAAGAGTGTCATTTTAAAGTGTTATAGAATCTGAACCCAACAGTCAAGCCAGCAATCCAGAGAGATGGACCAAAACAAGAAAGAATATGCTTTTGGGCAGAGGATTCAGTCCTTACTCTACTAACGTAAAAGCAGATTTATAGACTGAAGAGCAAGATTGCTTAGAATGTAGGGGCTGTTTTACCAAGGCAACTAACTACCACACCAAGAGATGTCATGTTAAAGGTGTTTCTTCTACTATTATGGAAGTATTCATAACTAGAGCTAGGAGAAATTTTTCAAACCAGTTTTTTTCTGAGAAAAATGAAGACTCAAGTCAACCAAAATATTTTGTAAATTTATGGCAAATTCACTGAATTGTTTTGACTGGTAAAAACCCAAAACAAAATTCTGAAAAAATAGAAACATTGACATTTTCAAAATAAAATATTGTATTTTTTCAACTGAAAATACTTTTATTTTGAATTTTTCTTTATTTAAAAAAACACCTTAGAACTAGAAATCAAACCGTTTTGTTTTGGGTCAAACAAAACATTCTTTTTTTTATTTTATTACTTTTTGGAACTGCCACTGAACTGAAAAATCAGTTATTTGCCCAGCTCTATTCACAACTATACACTTTCCTCCCAAAAAGAGCGATGGATTTAATCTAAACTCAAATGCACTTTCACTGCAGTGTGGTGGAGGGTTGAGAGTGATGATTCTGTTTTAGTGACATTTGTTCTCACTTCATCTTTTCAAACTTTTAATAAATCCCAACTATACAGCAGCAGATTTATTTCACTAAGACTCCATTAAAACATAATATTATTTTTCCTTATTGCTGGTTGATAAAAATAGTTTTGTATGAATGATAACTCTCTTTAAATTAGAGACAGTCTGGAAAAATAAATGAATTTACATATTAAAGAGATAGGGGATAAAGGGGAAAGGAAATTCAGAGACAGTTTTAGGCCCAGATCCTGCATCAGGGTCCCAGATCATAACATGATCTTCATGTATCTACATTCAACATACCTCATTCACACCACACTCTAACTTAGTGTATATAGAAAGAGTAGCAGCCGTGTTAGTCTGTATCCACAAAAAGAACAGGATAAATTCGTTAGTCTCTAAGGTGCCACAAGTACTCCTGTTCTTTTTGTATATAGAAAGACATGCATGTCACTAAATTCCCATACAGACACTGTGAGATAGTCCTTGCTCAAAGAGAGACATCACCTTTGCAATTCTGCTCGTGCAAGTAAGGCATATGGTGCATTGGCAGGATAGCGTAGGAAAGCTTCCACCTCATGTCCCTGAACTATGGCTCTTGCTAATTCTCTTAGGACCAAATCCTGTGGCCCTTAACTCAGGCAAAACTCTCATTGAACCATTGCTAAACAAGGACTGCAAAGTGTGTGACTTATTCCTTAAGTTCCTGTGCATTAAAACTCAGTCTGACTGAAGGAAAATTAAAAGAAAATAATTATTTAAGACAATGCACCTTAGGAGCCCTTTTTATGTATGCCTTTTGTTTGCCATTTCTCTGCAAAACAGTTAATACAAGCATTAAGTGCTGTGGCTTACATTTAAATCCACACTAATATTAGGTTAATGTTAGATTACTAATGGATGATAGAATCTATTCATCCAGCAAGATAGGCTTTCCTCTGACTAGAAATTCCTCACACTATGAGAGAGTTCTTGTGGGATAGAGAAGGATTTACTCATCCAAAAAACAGGTAGAAGGGCAGGCTTTTTACTTTAGTGGACTTAAGGGTCTAAGATGAATAACCTTGATTATTTGGATCATAATTCTAGATCCTACAGTGATTGTGTACCCCATAAGTCTTCATGGGAATATGCTTATGAATATATATATGATATAACTGGAATATGTTTTATGCTACATATGCCATGTAACATAGCTATGTAAAGGTTATGATTTATTGAATACATTCCTTCTATTTGTATGCATGTATCATTTTTGTATTTGAAGTTAGGAATATTGGCTGTATACTTGCTTGATTTCTATTGAGAAAGGAATGTGCAAATTAAATGCCCAATCAAGAACCACTTAAGCCAACAATGAATTCGAAGACGCCAGTCCACATCTGAGCTTTCCCAGGAACGTGGCTTGGCTGATAAGAAACTCAGTCATGCATGGACATGTGACTTGCCCATGTGACTCCAAAACTCCATCTTGGAGCTGGACTTTGCATAATGAGAGAGGAGAGGGTTTCCCCCCACAAGAGAAAGTCTATTTAAGCCTGTGGGAGACCCCTCCATTTTTTCTTCAGCTGGCTAAAGAGATAGCCTCTCCACCCCCATGGATACCTGAAAGAAACTGGAACAAAGGACAATAACTACAGGGGGTGTGAGTGATTGTATTTAATAAAATCACTTTTTACTTATTAATTAACCCAGAGTATGCATTAATACTTGGGGGGGGGGGGGGGGAACAGCTGTGCATATCTCTCTATCAGTGTTACAGAGGGCGAACAATTTATGAGTTTACCCTGTATAAGCTTTATACAGGGTAAAACGGATTTATTTGGGGTTTAGACCCCATTGGGAGTTGGGCATCTGAGTGTTAAAGACAGGAACATTTCTTTAAGTTGCTTTCAGGTTAAGTCTGCAGCTTTGGGGCACGTGGTTCAGACCCTGGGTCTGTGTTGGAGCAGACTGGCGTGTCTGGCCTAACAAGACAGGGTGCTGGATTCCCAGGCTGGCAGGGAAAGCAGGGGCAGAAGTAGTCTTGGCACATCAGGTGGCAGTTCCCAAGGGGGTTTCTGTGATCCAACCCGTCAAACCTACTAGTAAACCCAGCACTTGAAGTTAGTTTATTTCAGTTCTTCAGAGTGAGGTAGTCTCAGAGACCCCGTATTGTAATAGTGTGAAGACAGAGCCACAGGTGCTGGAACTAGAGGTGTGGGGGGTGCAGTAGCACCCCCTGGCTTGAAGTGGTTTCCATTATATACAGGGTTTACAGTTTGGTTCAATGGCTCTCAGCACCCCAACTATACAAATTCCCCCAACACCCCTGGAAAGAGCAATTGCACACTCAGTGAAAGAGCTCCCATTAACATAAAAATGGTGTCTACGGAATAGGTACAATTAACTCTATTTTAGCATGCTACCTACATAGGGCTAGATCAGGGGTTCTCAAACTTCATTTCACTGCGACCCCCTTCTGATAACAAAAATTACTACATGACTCCAGGAGGGGGGCCCGAACCTTGAGCCCACTCAAGCCCGACTGTTGCAGGTGGTGGGGCCAAAGTGAAAGCCCGACCCCCACTGCCCCAGGCAGGGGGTCAATGCTGAAGCCTGAGGGCTTCAGCCCCAGGCAGGGCCTATAATCTGAGCCCTGCTGCCCTGGGCAGTGGGGCTTGGGCTTTGGCCCTGGGCCCCAGTAAGTCTAAACCAGCCTTGGCAACCCCATTAAAATGGGGTTCCGACCCACTTTAGGGTCCCGACCCACAGTTTGAGAACTGCTGGGCTAGATCATGCTTTTAGCATGGAGCCCATGCTAAGGGGGTGTTAGGGATGTACTACCCCCAGAGGACTGGGTGTGGGAGTAATTAATAAATAACTACACTTATTTAAAGGGTGTCACGTATTCAGCTGGTACATGTGGGGGGTAGGAGGAGGAGGGAGGCTTATGGTTGTGTCGTCTTTCAGCTTGTCATAATAACTCACTCTCTACTCCCCTGTATGCGTGTGCATCAGGGACAGTCTATGTCTGTGTCCATCAGGGACTGTGTCTGAGTACTAGGGCTATAATTATGGATGGCCCTTATGTTGGCCTCAGAAGGGGCAGAATACTTACTTCTTACCACCCCAGTGCAGCTGCATAAGTGCAGGGCATTATCTAGCCCATAGCCTGTGTCATCGATACAGATGTTATGAAAAGCAGCTATCATGCTAACACAGTAGCTTCTTTCTGACCTAAACAATGGAGCCTTAATTATTATTCTTAGCATCACAGGTCCACAATATAGATTAGCTCCCTGTAAAATATTCTTACATTTCATTTCTAGTTCAGACTAGGGCAGTCAAGCGATTAAAAAAATTAATCGTGATTAATCGTGCTGTTAAACAATAATAGAATACCATTTATATAAATATTTTGGGGTGTTTTCCACATTTTAAAATATATTGATTTCAATTACACTGGTCTACAATTTTTGAGAAGTCGTTTGCTTCAGAGATAAAATGTGCTATTTATTATGTATTTTGATGTGCTGAATTCAAATATGACAATTAAAACAACTGATTGGCTACTGTTTCTAAGATATTTAAGTTTTTACATTTTATGTCTATGTATATTGTGTAGATAGTAGAGTTTTAATCATAAATTGTAAACCTAGGTCTTTTCATGTGTTTATGGTTGCTTTACATGATAATATTTCACCTGTCCTGTTTATGTAACACTTTAAAAATCAGCAAAAGGGTTATATAAATCAAATTGATTATGAAACAAAAGGCAAAAAACTATTCTGTACATAGTTTAGTCCTATTCAGTGTCTACTCGGCGCTTCTTGGCTTGTCTCTTGTATTCATTAAATGGAGCATCTCTTGTCACTGTCCAGCAACAGTCTGCAAGCATTGATGGGCTCCATTTGCCCTGATAGCGTTTCTCCGTTGTTGCAATGTCCTGGTGAAATCGCTTGCCGTGCTCGTCGCTCACTGCTCCGCAGGTCGGTGGAAAAAAATCTAGATGAGAGTGCAAAAAATGTATCTTTAGTGACATGTTGCAACCAAGGCTTTTGTATGCCTTGAGGAGGTTTTCCACCAACAACCTGTAGTTGTCTGCCTTGTTGTTTCCGAGAAAATTTATTGCCACTAACTGGAAGGCTTTCCATGCCGTCTTTTCCTTGCCACGCAGTGCATGGTCAAATGCATCATCTCGAAGAAGTTCACGAATCTGAGGACCAACAAAGACACCTTCCTTTATCTTAGCTTCACTTAACCTTGGAAATTTTCCACGGAGGTACTTGAAAGCTGCTTGTGTTTTGTCAATGGCCTTGACAAAGTTCTTCATCAGACCCAGCTTGATGTGTAAGGGTGGTAACAAAATCTTCCTTGATTCAACAAGTGATGGATGCTGAACACTTTTCCTCCCAGGCTCCAATGACTGTCGGAGTGGCCAATCTTTCTTGATGTAGTGGGAATCTCTTGCACGACTATCCCATTCGCAGAGAAAACAGCAGTACTTTGTGTATCCAGTCTGCAGACCAAGCAAGAGAGCAACAACCTTCAAATCGCCACAAAGTTGCCACTGATATTGGTCATAGTTTATGCACCTCAAAAGTTGTTTCATGTTGTCATAGGTTTCCTTCATATGGACTGCATGACCAACTGGAATTGATGGCAAAACACTGCCATTATGCAGTAAAACAGCTTTAAGACTCGTCTTCGATGAATCAATGAACAGTCTCCACTCATCTGGATCGTGAACGATGTTGAGGGCTGCCATCACACCATCGATGTTGTTGCAGGCTACAAGATCACCTTCCGTGAAGAAGAATGGGACAAGATCCTTTTGACGGTCACGGAACATGGAAACCCTAACATCACCTGCCAGGAGATTCCACTGCTGTAGTCTGGAGCCCAACAGCTCTGCCTTACTCTTGGGTAGTTCCAAATCCCTGACAAGGTCATTCAGTTCACCTTGTGTTATGAGGTGTGGTTCAGAGGAGGAGGATGGGAGAAAATGTGGGTCCTGTGAAATTGATGGTTCAGGACCAGAAGTTTCATCCTCTTCCTCTTCCTCATCTGACTCAAGTGAGAATGATTCTGGTGCATCAGGAACCAGCAGTCCTTCTCTGTGGGGTACTGGGCGTATAGCTGATGGAATGTTTGGATAATGCACAGTCCACTTTTTCTTCTTTGACACACCTTTCCCAACTGGAGGCACCATGCAGAAGTAACAATTGCTGGTATGATCTGTTGGCTCTCTCCAAATCATTGGCACTGCAAAAGGCATAGATTTCCTTTTCCTGTTCAACCACTGGCGAAGATTTGTTGCACAAGTGTTGCAGCGTATGTGTGGGGCCCACCTCTTGTCCTGATCTCCAATTTTGCAGCCAAAATAAAGGTGATAGGCTTTCTTAACCATAGTGGTTATACTGTGCTTTTGTGATGCAAAAGTCACTTCACCACAAACATAGCAGAAGTTATCTGCACTGTTCACACAAGTACGAGGCATCTCTGCTCACTTTGGCTAAACAGAAATGTGTCCCTTTGCAAAATCAAACACTGACAAATAAGAGAGCACGACACTGTATGATTTCTAGAGCTGATATAGGGCAATTTGTTCAGCAGAGTGATGTAAGCTTCGTTATGATTGCATCATCCATGACTTCTAGGAATAACATGATGCAATTCATATCATGTATGACACAATACCAGCATCAGATTGCATCATTCATTGTTTTACCTAAAAAGCAAGTACTGTCCAAACCCAGTCATAGATTTATTCATAGATCCAGTCAAAGATGTATTTTAGTCATTTCTGGTTTAAATTGAGATCCCTTCCCTTTATAACTCACTTATCCTCCGCCATTCCCAAGTCAAGGGTCGTATATACTGACCCAATAGCATATCTTGAAAACTAGAGCCAATCAACAATTTTAAGCATCATTTTCGTTCTCAGTGACCCAGAATTAGTAAAGTTTGACTACATTTATTTCAGAAGCATTTTGGCTGTAGAGCAGTGTTACAACACAGACTACAAAGTGTACAGGACTCACTTTATATTTATTTTTATTATAAATATTTGTACTGTAAAAACAAAAGAAATAGTATTTTTCAGTTTACTTAATACAAGTACTGTAGTGCAATCTCTTTATTGTGAAAGTTGAACTTACAAATGTAGAATTATGTATAATAAATAACTGCATTCAAAAATAAAAAAATGTAAAACTTTAGAGCCTACTAGTCCACTCAGTCCTACTTCTTGTTCATCCAATCGCTCAGACAAACAAGTTTGTTTACATTTGCAGGAGATAATGCTGCCCACTTCTTGTTTACAATGTCACCTGAAAGTGAGAACAGGTGTTTGCATGGCACTGTTGTAGCCGGCGTTGCAAGATATTTACATGCTAGATGCGCTAATGATTCATATGTCCCTTCGTGCTTCAACCACCATTCTAGAGGATATGTGTCCATGCTGATGATGGGTTCTGCTTGATAACCATCCAAAGCAGTGCAGCCCAACACATGTTCATTTTCATCATCGGAGTCAGATGCCACTTGCTGAAGGTTGATTTTCTTTTTTGGTGGTTCGGGTTCTGTAGCTTCCGCATCGGAGTGTTGTTCTTTTAAGACTTCTGAAAGCATCCCTCTCAGATTGTGGATGTCACTTCAGATTCTTAAATCTTCAGTCGAGTGTTGTAGCTATCTTTAGAAATCTCACATTGGTACCTTATGTGTGTTTTGTCAAATCTGCAGTGAAACTGTTCTTAAAACGAACAACATGCTGGGTCATTATCTGAAACTGCTATAACATGAAATATATGGCAGAATGCGGGTAAAACACAGAGCAGGAGACATACAATTCTCCCTCAAGGAGTTCAGTCACAAATTTAATTAATGCATTTTTTTTAACGAGCATCATCAGAATAGAAGCATGTCCTCTGGAATGGTGGCCAAAGCATGAAGGGGCATACAAATGTCTAGCATATCTGGCACGTAAATACCTTGCAATGTCGGCTACAAAAGTGCCATGCAAACGCCTTTTCTCACTTTCAGGTGACATTGTAAATAAGAAGCGGACAGCATTATCTCCCGTAAATGTAAACAAACTTGTTTCTCTTAGCGATTGACTGAACAAGAAGTAGGACTGTGTGGACTTGTGGACATTGTTTTGTTTTTGAATGCCGTTATGTAACAAAAAAATTCTACATTTGTAAATTGCACTTTCACGATAAAGAGATTGCACTACGGTACTTTTATGAGGTGAATTGAAAAATACTATTTCTTTTATTTGTCATTTTTTACAGTGCAAATATTTGTAATCAAAATGATATAAAGTGAGCACTGTACACTGTATTCTGTGTTGTAATTGAAATGAATGTATTTGAAAATGTAGAAAAACATCCTAAATATTTAATAATTTTCACTTGTTATTCTACTGTTTAACAGTGCGATTAAAACTGTGATTAATAGTGATACTTTTTTTAATGGTGATTAATTTATTTTGAGTTATATTAAAGACTTTAAAATTGTTGCTAACTACTGTACCATTAAAAAAAGGTGCAGTAATGTGAATTTCTGGTTTGCAGCTGGGATGATAAAGTTTTAGCTGAATGCAAACTGAAATATAAACCCTTTAAAATCTGAGTTCATAATGGAAAGCATGTCAAATTTTGAATTATACTGTTGTGACAGTAGCTTTACACTACAATCCAATATCAAAATAGCATAAAGCAGGAACCACAGAAATGGTTTTTTTACCAACTGTTACTACATAGTTACAATAGATATTTCTATTCTAAATAGAAATAAACTGTAATAATCTCAGGGCTTGTCTAGATTTAGGGAAATTTGCACTGATGTATCTATATCAGTGGAATTGTAAATCCCTAAATGTTGCTACATTGCATGATAAATCACAGCAGTGCAACCTGTGTCTTATACCAGTGCAGTGCATCTATACCAGAGGTTTGCACTGGTGTAGCTCGAGCTTAGCTCCTCCCACCTCACATAGACAGGCCTCAGCAAACAGTATTGTATTTGTTGGCAAATGATGGCTTTGTAGCAACAGTCATGTTGTGTGACCGGGATGTTCATGTGCCAGATTCTGCCAGTCTTACCCACACTAAGGCTAGGTATACACTGGGGGGGGGGGGGGATCGATTTAAGATACGCAAATTCAGCTACGCGAATAGCGTAGCTGAATTCGACATATCCGATCCGACTTACCCTGCTGTGAAGACGGCGGCAAATCGACCGCCGCGGCTCCCCCGTCGACGGTGCTTACTCCTACCTGGGCTGGTGGAGTACGCATGTCGATTTGGGGATCGATTGTCGCGTCCCGATGAGACGCGATAATTTGATCCCCGAGAGATCGATTTCTACCCGCCAATCCAGGCGGGTAGTGAAGACAAGACCTAAGTAGCACCCTCCCGCTAGTCATCCCACTGAACTGAAGGTGTGGTGTGTTCAAGCTAGAGGCTGGTAGAGCTTCAGAAGCCCCTGTGCAGGTGTCACAGAAGGCCATGGAACAGTCTTTGAAGCAGCTGTCCCATCAGCCCATAATCTGTAGTAGATTTCAATAGGACAACTCATGGAGGAAGGCACTACTGAACATGAACAAAGGTGGCAGAGCTGAGTGCACAGTCAGCTTTGCTTCTGTAACTAATCACAGCCAGATATATATTGCCTCTCCTTTTCAATTCCTGTAAATGTGAAATAATGGAATAGCAATCAGTTGTTAAATAAGTGTTGGCTAAAATATTCATATGTTGTCATTTGAAGAGATGAAATACTATAATTATAAACTGTGTCTCTGAATAGCAGCCAATAGCTATAGCAGAGAAATTACCCACAGCATCTGTTGTGACTGCCTCAGAGAGAAAAATAATGCCATTCCTCGGCAAAAGTTAAAGCAAAACAACTTTGTGCTGGGGATCTAAGTTGGGTGGGCAGGCATGAGGAAGCTTCCCCAATGCTAGATACAAGCAGATCCTCCACTGGTGTAAGAATTGTCATAGCTCCATTGACTTTAATGGAACTATGACAATTTATACCATCTGAGGATCTGTAGAACACCTGTGCCTCCACTCTGCTGCCCCAGTCAACTAATAAGTTGTAGAAGTAATTGGGGACCTGTATACTCCCATGCACAAGGGTTTCAGTTCTGTGTTTCCACCTAGTGGCATAACCACCAGCCAGTCACTGACTCCTCCTCTGGGCTGATCTTTCACCACACTCCCATCCCAGCTGCCATAGAAACAGTATCATGGAGTAGAGCCCCATGGTGTGTGCACTGAGTCCCTTTGTTTGGCCTCTACATGGCCTGCCTCCCTGCTCAGTAGAACAACATAAATTTGTCTGCATTCAGGGCCTTCCAAGCCCCCAAGGGTAACGGGGAGGGGAGGGGTGCAGATAGGGGAGAAGCAGCATTTGGCCATGGAGAACAGGATACCAGTATGTGACACTCCAACATATTGTCAGTTGAACTAAGTGTGTGTTCAAATATGCACATACAGAAGCCTCTAATCCAGAGTACTGTATTTGGTGCAGTGACAGTAACTACTGAGCTACAGGAGAGACAGAGTTGCCTAGTAGCTAGAGAATTGGACTGGGACTCAGAAGTGCTGGATTTTATTCCTGGCTCTGCCACCAGTTGTCTTCTGGGTGACCCTCGGAAAGTCGCTTGACTGCCTTGTGCTTCAGTTTCCCCATCTGTGAAATGGGTATAGTTAGGTTTAGCTACTTCGTAAAGCACCTTAAGCACTACAGATTAAGTGCTATGTAAGAGCCAGGTATTATGATTCAAGACACTCATAGTTACATAAGTTAAATGCAAAACATTCAAATTGGACCCTTAATTATTTGCAAAAAGAAAAAACAGAAAAAAAAAGTTTTACATCTTCTTTGGCACGTTCATTTTGTTTGTAGTAATCTCTGAACATTTACTTTCAGAAAGAAAAATGAGAAACTATTTCATTACTGCTCTGGTTCAGATCACAGAAATCCCCAAAGGCCTAATGTACTAGGCCTACATTATTATTATTCACTACAGAGTTTTGACTTCAATGTTGTTACAGAATTTTCATTGCCCTTACTCACTCTTATTAGGAATGTTATGTCTGAATTCAATACTCACCTGCCGGAATAGTTGAAATACCGTTTCCCCTATATCATTTAGCTACATTCTCTGATGCATTGTATATTTATATAATTGTATTTTTGACATATAAGACATTTTCTGCCAGGAAGTGCATAATGTAAAATAAGGCAAAAACAGTCTCTATAATTAAGTTGTGGTGAATTCACAAGAAAAATGCAATATAGAGTTCAATAACCAATCTTGGACAGCTTTTCAGGAACTTGGGTTAGGTTATTTTCACCTTTTAGCCATCCTAAGGTTCATCTCATAACAAAAATACTTCACATGAACAATGTTCAATCATTTCTTCAACCTAGTTAAGTTTCCAAGAGTAAACCCTCACGTAATTCCAGTTCCCCCAGTGCTAAAGCTGCTGTGTTTTTTCTTTTTGCTAATAGGGAGCTGAGAAAATTCTGTCAATGAATGAATCAGGGGAGCTGCAGGATCTCTTAACCAAAATTGAGGTAATTGTATTTTTACAAACTCTGTGGAGAAACTACAAATAGAAGTTGTGCTGTTAAAATTAAATTATTTGCTAGGTATTTCCTTTCTTTCTGTTTTAAACTGATGATAACAAATCCTGTTTTTTAAAATGAACTACTTAGTTTTAAAAACCAGCAAAGATTCCAGCCCCATCAGAAGGTTGGGGTTGCCACTATGCCAAACTCAACAGTCCACATCCACTGTTCCTGAATTTGATAGGGAGAAGACCCAAAACATTTATCCTCTGTAAGAACTATTTATGCAATCTCCACAATTTGAGCTGGAACAAATCCAGCATAAGGAGTCTGATATTTAATCAGACAGCAAATTGTTTGATCCTGATAGAAGAGAAACACAATGGTGAATACAACAAAAAGCAATATCCAGCATAGTACAACTGAAAGAGACCAAACCATCTCCACTCAACAAATGGGTGTTCCTGAGGGAATTTAGCAGTAGTAGCAGTGAGGGTAGCAGAATACCCCTCACTCCTCCATCCACTGGCCATCTCTGGGCTCAAAAGGACTGGCCAGTGAAACAGCTTTACATGTACTTAAGCTGTGTTTGTTGACAGGGCCTCTAGCATCCTTCTCCAGAAGGATGGGTGTTTAAAGCCCTGGTCTGGGACTAACAAGATGAGGGTTCAATTCCCAGCTCTATCACAGAGTTCATGTATGATTTCTTGCAAGTCAAGCTTGGTGTCTCCTTTCCCCATCAGTAAAACAGATACACTTCTTTTCTCCCGCTTTTTGCTTGTCCTATCTGCTTAGAACGTTACCTCAGTCTCTTACTATGTGTATGTACAGCACCTAGCACAATGGGTGTCCTGATCTTTGCAGGGGCCATTAAGTGCCACTAAAGTATAAATAGCAGGCTAGAGCAGACTATGATCATAACGGTACACAGAGTACATCCACTGATTTACAGAGATGGCTTTGCCTGAAATTAGCTATAAGGTTCAGTTGTGACTCATTTTCACCAAAGATCCAGAACACAGGAATTCACTGTATGCAGTCCAGTCTTTCAACAAGTCCAGTTCAGTTCTTTTAAGGCAAAACTAGACTTCCCCTCCCAAAATCCAACTTTTTCAAAGGGTTACATTTAGGGCTGTCAAGTGATTAAAAAAATCGTGATTAATCATGCTGTTAAACAATAAAGGAATACCATTTGTATAAATATTTTGGGGTGTTTTCCACATTTTCAAATATATTGATTTCAGTTACAACACAGAGTATATAAAGTTTTCAGTGTTCACTTTATATTTATTTTTATTATAAATATTTGCACTGTAAAAACAAAAGAAATAGTATTTTTCAATTCACTTAATACAAGGACTGTAGTGTAATATCTTTGTCATGAAAGTTGAACTTACAAATGTAGAATTAGGTACAAAAAATAACTGCATTCGAAAATAAAACAATGTAACATGAAATATATAAAACAGAGCAGGGGACATACAATTCTTCCCCAAGGAGTTCAGTCACAAATTTAATTAACACATTATTTTTTTAACGAGCGTCATCAGTATGGAAGCATGTCCTTTGGAATGGTGGCCGAAGCATGAAGGGATATACAAATGTCTAGCATATCTGGCACGTAAATACCTTGCAATGCCGGCTACAAAAGTGCCATGCAAATGCCTGTTCTCACTTTCTGGTGACATTGTAAATAAGAAGAGGGCAGCATTATCTCCTATAAATGTAACTTGTTTTTCTTAGCGATTGGCTGCACAAGAAGTAGGACTGAGTGGACTAGTAGGTTCTAAAGTTTTACATTATTTTATTTTTGAATGCAGTTATTTATTGTACATAATTCTACATTTGTAAGTTCAACTTTCATGATAAAGATATTGCACTACAATACTTTTATGAGGTGAATTGAAAAATACTATTTCTTTTGTTTATCATTCTTACAGTGCAAATATTTGTAATAAAAATAATATAAAGTGAGCACTCTACATTTTGTATTCTGTATTATAATTGAAATCAATATATTTGAAAATGTAAAAGAACATCCAAAATATTTAATAAATATCAATTGGTATTCTATTATTTAACAGTGCGATTAATACTGAGATTAATCATGATTAATTTTTTTATTGTGATTAATTTTTTTTAGTTAATCACATGATTTAATTGTGATTAATCAACAGCCCTAGTTACATCCCTTCACTAAGTGTTGCTAGGTGGCACACCATTGCTTTTTCACGTGATGCCAGCAATAGAAATGTAAGGAATTTAATTATAAGAATGTGGTTCTCTTATAATTTTGGAGTTAGTTGCAAAAATATCCATATAAGTAAAAAGGTTAGTATCATAAGCAGCAACAGAAAATGTGGGCATTGCTGGATATGAAAAATGAATTTTGCTATAAACACTTCCCCACAGAGGTTAGTCAAAAATAGGAATTGCCTGCTGAATGAGACAGTGGTAAAAGCCATTTTTCTGGGATGCAGGGAAAAACGAGAGGGAATTCATTTGACGTCTAAGTTTGACTTTCTATACTCCGACAAGAAATTCAAAAGCTGGCTTTGCCTTTGGCTAACATTGGTATATATTGGATCAGCTTCTTCAGCATGATAATTCTTCCACACATACACAGGGATGATCTAATAGCCAAATTGGGGTCAGGAAGTTATGTTTTCCCACAGCATTTTGGCTGGGATTTTTTTCTGCAGCTTTGTGTAGAGATTATATATCCCAGGATCAGGTAGGTATTTTACATACCACTGATTTCTTTATCTAGTTTTCTATGTATACTTATGTAACACTTCTATCAAACATATGGCAAACATTTTAAGCACAGAAGCTTTACACAAGTCTTTTCCAAGTGTTAGAAGGTTGAGCCCCAAGATAACACTAATCATGCCGCTCTATAACCTTGCCATGTTATCAGTGCAACATGGGGGAAGCTTGCACTGTCATTGTTCTGGGCCATCCCCTTGCCCTCACCCAGCTTCAGGGGCACATCACATGCTGCTTCATGCAGCATATCAGATGCATTAGGATACAAGAATTTAAGAGATTCTTGCCGAAGCAGCGAAGAAGAAAAAAAAAGAAAAACCCAAGTCTTGCCGCTGAAGACTGAAGGACTTGCAGCCGAAGACCTGGAGCGGCGGAAGGACCCGCCGCTGAATTGCCGCCGAAGACCCAGACTGCTGGGGTGAGTGTAAAAATTAAAAAGGCGCCATTTTTGGGGAATGTGCTCAGTGGGGAGTGGCCCCTCCGCCGCTGCCTCCCTAGCTACGCTACTGATTCTTGGGCCAGATCCTCAACTGAAATGAACTGACATTGACTTCAAGGGAACTGTACTAATTTATACCAGCTAGGGATCTGCCTTTCCTCATCCTTTCACTTTTTATGTGGCTATGCACATTGATCTGCATTACTAGTAGACAACTATTTTTCTGGACAGTCTTTCATCACTTCTGTTGCGTTGTTTGATGAAATTACAAAAAAGTGGTATATTCATTGTACATTTTAGCATAATTTGCTAATTATTTATGTATGATACCTCTGGGAAATAATAACAGGGATTGTATGTATAACTGGCTTTCTTTTGTAAATGAGCCCTAAAAGCCTTCACTCAAAACAGCAGCTCTAAAATCCCCATACACCTGTGCTACTGTAAGTACTTGCTATATTTCATTACTCTCATGTAAAACTCCAGGATGATCATTAAATTAACTAGTGATATTTTCATCAAAAGAGATTTAAGTCTGCTTCTTAAATCTCTTTAATGCATCATAAAGAAAAAGAAAATAAAGACAGAATTATTAAAACAATTCTGGAACAACTGAGAGATTTGAGTCTTATTCTCTCCCTGCTCAGACCAGTTTCCCCAGTGTAACGATTGATTTCAAGGGCATTTATTCCTGATTTGTACAAATGTGAGAAGAATCAGACCCATGGCTGGTATATATCTTTTACAATTAAAGCCTACGATAATCTCCTCAATACTTAGATTTGAATATACCTGTTTTCCAAAGAGCTCTGCCTTGCTTAGATGCTATGAATCATTTTAAGATATGAGCAACTGTCAAATGCTGAATCACACAATTCAAACATAAACATGAGAAATTATACAAGTCATACTATAATAATATGCACCATACATAATATAAACACAAAAACCCCTGTTTCTTACCCCAGAATTTAGAACTGGCCAGTTAAGTTACCTAATAGATCATAACTAGACAATAAAATATTTAGAACCTGGCTAATTCTTTTGGCAAATGAAAACACAAACCATTAAGCATTATGTTAGATATACCAACTTGTAATGAACTTGGCTGATCACTGAATGCTGCTCTTACCACCTGGAAGGACAGATAAAGCAAGATTCTATGGCAGTAGGACGACAAAAACCAAAACCAGATTTCAGTGTTCAGATTTTGCTGTTTCCTAGAATAGATATTGCAAAGTGAATTCTGACTTGGAATCCTCATTATGCTAGAGCTTACAGTCATTAATAGAGTAACGTTTTTCCTCTCTTGCTTTCTTTTTCCTTGTGCAGAGAGTGCAGCATCCCCACGAATGCCCTTCCTGTGGTGGTTTTGGCTTCCTTCCATGCTCAGCGTGCCATGGGAGCAAGATGTCAGTATTTCGGAACTGTTTTACAGACTCTTTCAAAGCCCTCAAGTGTACCTCTTGCAACGAGAACGGGTTACAGCGCTGCAAGAGCTGTGCAAGTTAAGAATGGCATCTTCCCATGTAGAACCTTCTTTTATGATGTTCCCACAGCAGTTTGTTATATACTTTTTAAAAACGACCATGTTTCTGATGCAGTCAATAAAATTTATTTGTAATAAACTTTTTCTGATTCAGTTGCTGAAGCCATTAGCTCAGGCCACTGCCTTTCATTTGCACTGAGTCTTAAATAAAGGGAGAGTATAGGTTACTTAAGGGAACATAGTGCTCACAAAAGTTACTAGATTGACAGCCGTTGGATCTGAAATCTTTATTCACATAGGAGATTTAGCAGCAGGAGCACACGTTTCCTCACATTGCCCCGCCCAAGGACCTCAGTCCTGACCTGGAGAAACCATCAGAAGGAAGTTTAGACTTCATATCTGTTTGATAGTTTCTGCACAGACTGCCAATGATGATAGTGATTTTGTGATGTGGACTAGCCCCAGACCACAATTCTTTCCGCATAGCATTTCACTGAACTGTCAATGTTTGGTCATAACTCACTTGGGCTAAAATTTAACATATATGTAAAATATCCCATAACAATCCCTTGAACCATTAACTCCCCTTAGCCTGCTACTATAAATGCCAAATTAGTTTCATTTAAAAAAGTTATATAAATATTTGGTGTTGTAGCTTCTGCTTGTAATCATCTCTAAACCATCACAAAGAAGTATTGATCTGCTGCATACTGTAGTGATAACTTGGGGTCACATGAAAGCCTTACAAACTACAGGGTATATAAGGAATTAGAATGAGAATTCTGCTTTTGTGGCTTAGTAACAAAGAATCTCTTCCTTCTCATGGATCATCTGCATGGCAGGACAGATGCATTTGCTCCAAGGAGTAGTCAAAATGCAATGTGGCCTGGAGTTATTAGAGAGTGAACTGCAAATGTGCAAACTTTTTTGCATATTATTTCCCTTATACAGTCTATGTCCTATCTGTATGTTATGCTGCCACAAAGAGGCAGCCTCTCTTAGTGGCTAATGCACAAGAACTGGTTGGATTAATGGGAAATGGAATGATATTAAAGAATATGCTGATACTCATTATCCTGCGATTTCTGATGAATGAAATCCTGCTTCTTTACATCCTTTGTCAAATTGTTAATTAGCACTGGATATAGACTATGAGCACACTCTGGACGGTGATTACCAGGATGTGTATTGGATAATCAAACTCCTTCCAAAAGGGAATTTCTACTAAAAAAAAAAGCAAAAAATATTTCAAGTTGGTTTATAGCACTGAAATCCTAAAGTCTCTCACAGATGAAAAGATCTTACTCTGCACTTTATATTGATGATCCATCCTTCCACAGAAATAGCATATGTGAATTAGAGCTGGATAAGGTATTATCTCATCACAGAAAGCTGTTTTATTCGACTTGAAATGGTCTTCTGACAGGGAGAAGGGACTTAAACCTAGGTTTTTTACACTGCAGGTTAGTATCCAAACCATCATGCTAGAGGAAGTCTTTCCTCAGTTTTTGAAAGCCTTTAAAATATCTTGGCTTTGTTCTTTATAGGAAGAAAAACAAATTTGGAAGCCTCATATTATTTTGTGAACCAGAACGGTTTTCCCTCCAGCCCTCGTGTAGCTATTATAAAAGATACGCAGGAACTCAAAAAACTGGGCCTTGCTTTGCCCAAAATAAATTACAGAGACCAATCTTCAGCTATTATAAACTGTCGTATCTCTATTGACTTTAGTGAGGTGGTGACCATTTACATCAGGTAAGGATCTGCTCCCTGATAATCTTCTGTATTAAGAAACTCTCCATAAGTTTCCTCAAACTTATTGAGTATAGTTCTGCTACACTTTTAATAAGTGATTGTCTGTGCTAAGCATCCCATTTTTGTAGCTCCCTTGCATGTTTGTGAAAGGCAAGTTTCACTAGATTTTGTTTGCAAAGACTGAACGAGGAAAGCAAAAGGGGATGTGTTGGTAGAAAAATAAGCTTTAAAACTTGTAAAATAGTTTGAGAGGATAAAGAACATAATAAAAACATGAGAAATAGAGATACAAAAATTAAACAAAGTTCTAGATGTTTTAAATGCCTACAATAAAATGTCATTACTGCGCAAGCCAATGTTTGCGTTTCCAGTCTTCCCATGAATTACCAGTCCGTTCAATCCAAATAGATTTTCCTTGTAGTCAGCCCACCTGAGAAATACCAAGAGAAATAATTTGTGAAGGAAGGAGTAATTTTGATAATAAGTAAAAATATACTGTGTATTACTTGTTATAGTTATTGGGCCAGATCCTCAGCTAGTGTGAAGCAGTCTAGCACCATTGAAGTCAATGGACCGATGCTAATTTATACCAGCTAAAGATTTGGTGGTACTAACATAAATATGCATGGTGTTTTACAGACATAGAAGACTGTCCCTGAGCCATGGAGCTTGTAATCCACGTTTTAAGCAATATTTGTCTACAACTAGACAAAGGACATGATTCTATTCTGACTTGCCCAAGTTTTGCACCAATATAACACCACTGACTTCAAAGGAGTTACAGTCCTCTCTTACACCAGGCTAGATCACAGGTCAGACCCTCCTGACTGGTTCTTTGTGCAGCTGGAAAGGAAAGTTTTACTACCAGATGTGTTTACAGTATACTCCTCATTATCCGAATAGCATGGGAGACAAGGATTTTGTTTGGATAATTGGGAATTCGGACAATTGAGAGGGCAGGAGCCAGTCAGCTGCAGGGGGGCCTTTTCATGCAGTCTTGGCCAGGTCTCTGCTCTATTATGCCACATTATCCAAATCCCTTCCTTGTCCCCCATGGAGAGCATGTATATCCATGCTGGGGGACGAGGAAGGGAATTCAGATAATATGGAGGTTTGAGTAATAGGATTTCAGAGAAATGGGAGTATGTAAATAAATAATCGGAAGGAATAAATAAACCAATATAAATCAAGCTGTATTTCTTGCTGCAAACGGTGTGCTTTCCCTGAGGGAGGTAATTTGTCAACCTGTACAGTGGCTATTGTTTACATTAAAAAAGTCTGGATAAATCTTGAAACATGAGAGCAAAAGCTAGTTTTGCCATAAGTAGTGTCAAATACAATATTTTTTCCTTTGACTTCATATGGTGCAAAAATAAAAAAACAAAAACAAAAAGGCCTACAAGTTTTTCCAGAGGCTCTGGGTTTTATTAAAGAAAATAAGAAATTAATTTTGTTGCAGAAATGTGCTTTATCATTTTCATGAGAAGCAAAATAAAAGTATGCACTTCATGTATTATTTCTATCCACTGCCTTTGTATTATTGCATTAAAGATAATTTTATTCACTAAGACCGCGACACATAATGTGACCACAAAAGCATTCAACGGGAAACATTTATACCCTAAATTATTTAGGCAGAAAGAATTTAGATTGCTCAGCTTACTTTAAATTATTTAGAGATGATAGTAAAGGACATTGTAATCCAGCCACAATTTGAACAGTAAAAATTATAAGAAATATTTTTTTGTTTAACTCTATTTTTTTCTTTCTTCCTGCATTCTTTTACTCCTGGGTGATGAATCAGGAAGTAATTGTGTTAGAAGAAAAGCTTTATGAACAGACTCAGACACTAGTGCTTAGGGTTTATCAGTGCTACTTTACAAAATTGCTTTCAAATGAGTTAAAAGATTGATGAAATACAATAAGTTCTCACTAAAGTAAAGCCATGTTGTAGTGTTTCAGTAGGACTTTCACTGCTTGCTTTGTTTCACGATTCTAGACACCATATTTTGTCTTGACTAAAAGACAACCCATATCCCTGAAAATGAAGAACTTTAAAAGCCAATTAGCAACAAAAATACATTTTGCTGCATGTAGCTCTAATGACTTGAGGTTTGAATGCATATGTAGTAAATTCTGCAGGGTGAAATGCTCCAGCAAATTGTCAGTGGGTATACTTTGAACCCAGAAACAAAGCTCCTACATGGTACATTGCTATTAATTCCTTAAAAAAAAAAAACAGATGAGTGATAAAAACAAAAAAAACAAAAAAAACTTACCATTAAAAACCAACATTTACCAAGTTTCAGAGGGGTAGCTGTGTTAGTCTGTATCAGCAAAAACAACGAGGAGTCCTTCTGGCACCTTAGAGACTAACACATTTATTTGGGCATAAGCTTTCGTGGGCTAAAACCCACGTCATCAGATGCATGGAGTGAAAAATACAGTAAGCAGTATATATATACACAACACATGAAAAGATGGGAGTTGCCTTACCAAGTTGGGGGGAGGAGGGGTCAGTGCTAACAAGGCCCATTCAATTAAGGTGGAAGTGGCCTATTCTGAACAGTTGACAAGAAGGGGTGAATATCAAGAGAGGGAAAATTACTTTTGTAGTGCTAACGAGGCCACCAGTAACAAAAAGGCTCTGATCTACTCAGGTGAATCTTGTGCCAGCACTTGGGTGACCATATTTCCCTAAAGTGAAAACAGAACACTGAGAGTGGCTATAAACCCTCTGCCCCAGTTCTTCTCTCTCCTATTTTCCCTTATCCCCTCCTTACTGTACCTCTTCTTGACCCACTCTGCTCTGATTTCCCTCCTTCCCTGCCCCCTCCGCACCTAGCTGCATTGAGAAAATATGTGCTGCCTGCCATCACTGCTGGCCTGTTGACATCATGAACCTCACAACTTTTTTGGCAAAACTGGACATTTGTCCCATTTGCTCTTGCTCGAACATTCCTCAGGACCCCCATAGGGCAAGAACAAATGGGAAAAATGCTCAGTTTTGCCAAAAGAGTCATGACGTCTGAGACGGAGCTTAGAAAGGGGACTCTCCCAGCCAAAATGGAACATAATGTCATGCTAGCCAGCACAGATACCCATTGATCATCAACAGGGCTGCAGTTGGCTGCCAGGGTCTACCCAGATGGATCAGGATGCACTGGTACATGCCACCATGCAAAATGTTTTTGTAAGAGTTTTTCACCTTTGAAAATCTGGTCCTGGATGTATGTTTTAAAACAATGAGTTGAAAATAAACCAAACTTTTCTTGTCACTTGGTGTTATTTACCAAACTTATGTTTATCATGTCATAACTATACACCAAATATAAATGGACTGCAAATGCTATTCTCAGGAGGAGACTGGTAACAAGTCTGATGATATTTTATTTAACACTAGCAATGTTTGATTCTGTTTTATTGTTCATTATTAATAATTTTCAGTAATCATTACATTTGCTGTACATAACATCACAAAAGAACATGCCATGTCCATGAAAGCAAGCGCTCATGTTCTATACTAACAGCAGTAAAATAAGCTGATGGGAATACTTTATTGCTTATCATTCAGCACACATGCTCAGAAACATACATCTGTGTTGTAAGCAGCCATTGATTGATTGCAAATAACTTGCCTTTACATGCAATGATTTAAGGAGATTTTTTTAAAAAGCCATTTCTATTGACTATTGTAGAATGCCTCATCCATGAAGGACCACTGTTCTCTGCTTTAATTACAGGAGAAAAATTTTAATGACGACACATGAGTTATTTGGATCTTTCACGTGACTGGGGGAAAATAACCACCCTTCATGGTTTTATGCATTTTGTTGTTATTAATTTGACTGATTTAATTTATTGGCCCAATATAATTTTCCCTGTAAGCCTCAAAAATTCATTTGGGAGCATATTATGGGCTTTCCCCCCCGTTCATTTGAGAGTGTAATCTATGAAAAACATATTAGAAGTGAAATTAATAATGGTCTGCAAATAAAAAAAAAACACAAAAAGTAACAATTCCACTCTCTCCCTCCTCATGAAGGTAATAATAATAATAAGATCACACATCCCAGTTTCCTTATAATTCATCATGGCTGACACCATCTTGACAGGCAAAACCCACATCTGGAATAGCCAGAGTCTCATGAATCAGGCTCAAGTTGCATTCACAGCAACTGTTCCACTGCCCATATACTTTGACTTACTCTAGGCTTTACTAGTCACTTTAATTTATATCCTGTGTTATGGCTTTTAGATGCAGACCTCCATTAGGGATCGTGTGGAGTTGCTCATTTCAGCAGGAGCACTGGGAGGCATAATACCTCACATACCATAGTGCCCCCTTGAGCCCTCCCAACACATAAGGGGAGCTTACAATGACAGAATATATGGAGCTTAATAATAAAATGCACATCCACACATAGGCCAAGGATTTTGGCCTAATTCAGATCTAAGCCTTTAAAAACACATCAGACAGACGATGCTGCTTATGTATTTCACAGAAGAGACTTAAGTAACTGTAACAGCTAGTAAAGTAAGCTAACAATCAAACCTTGCTAGCTGTGAAGTAACGTCCTCTTTTATCCTTATGATATGCTTTGTGCCTAGAAGTTCTTTATAGACACACAACCATCATGTTATGTTTAATACAATAATACAGTGCTATAGTTGAATGACAGAGCTATAGGGTAAAATCTAAAAACTATATGGAAAGTGAAAAAGCTACCAAAAGCTTATTGTGAAAGACCCTTAGAGTTTGAGGTAGTGTCATTACCAAGGTGATCTGTAAGGTAGCGTGGTGAAACTCTTACCTTGAACCAAGACTAGTTTTGTTAAGTCTTAGTCACTAGAAAGCATATTTTTACTTTTGTTCATAAGCCTTTCTAACTTTATTCCTTATACTTGATCTCACTTAAAGTCCTATATTCTTTTGTTAATAAACTTATTTTACTTTAAATCTAAACCAACTCAGTGCTCTGTTTGAACTGAAGTGATAGTTCACTCAAGATATAGTGATACGCTATGCAACTTGTCTCTTTAGAGGAGCAAACAAACCTTATTATTCCTCTGAGTGGTCCAGGAAAGGGCTGGACTTTGCAGAGCACATGGTTTTGGGAAAATTCAGGATGGTGGGGGAGATGGTGGGGTGCGGTGTTGGGGTCATCTTGCCAGGTGTAACCAAAGCTGGTGGAAACCAGGGAGTGACTATGTTGCTACAAGAGGCAAACTGCTGATGTCAGAGTATAGGCTCAGCGTTGTGTCCGTGTGCTGTGCAGAGTGCATGCTTGTTGCTAACTGTGCACATTCCAGGCACAGAGCTGCATCCACAGAGCATTTAAAGAACTTGGGGTTACAGGGCAAATAGGGACAACCACTCACTGGTCTGATTGACACCCCAGAATGTAACCATGAACTACAAACAAGAATAGAACAATAAAGGAACACGGAGAAGCTTTTCATAAAGATTCTGTTCTAACTTCAGAATGGACACTTTTGCAAGTGTGCTGGTGGAAAGAACATAGAGTTGTACAAATGTGGTCAAAGGATACACTGCACGAGGGGCATATGGAAAGCAGCTTGCAGACCAGAGCTAAACCAGCAGTGTTCAATATATGTCCCAAGATGTTTTGCATAAGCTAATATGGCATACAGTATTTTTCACATATGGTGTAATTTTCCAGAGAAAATGTTGCAAGAATTCACAAAGATGATGCCTTGAGTTCTCATTTGATGATGAAAAGGGACACAACTTTTATTCTGGCTAGAGATTTCAATCTTTGCTAGAAGCAGGGGTCACATCCTCATTGGCTCACATCAGCTTTGCTCAGAACCACCACCATGCTGCTCATCAAAAACTATATAAAATGGCCCTGTTCTATTTAACACATAGCTACCTGAAGCTGAAACACCTGGAAGAGAGCTACGGAGAGTGGGACCAAAATTGGCTGGCAAGTGAGAGTGCCCCCATCTCATAACAACTAAACTCTGAACACTAACATGAGTCCTATTAACTCCATTTCTTTTAAGTCCTATTTAGGAAGAAGTCTGAAATCTAGAAAGAGAACAAGAATGCAGTTGTCGTAACAGCTTGAATGAAAACTGATTAACTTTTTATCTTGAAAAGCCAGTTAGTGCAACGGTGAAGCTGAACTGGAAACCCTACTTTCATGCCAGTTCCACCAGGTAAGTACCAAATTAGACATGTATTTTGTTTACCCCAATCTTTACTTGATAATGCTACCTGTCCACGGGTGTTGTATCCTTTCCCCCGTGCATTTGGCTGGTATGGAAGAAAAGCATGACTGTGATCCCCACTATTTTAAAATATTTTAAAAATAATAATCCCTCAACTGATAAATTATATGTTACCATTTATGCTAGTCTAATATTAATGCCAGGCTAGAGCTGGGACAAATTGAGACATGATAATACGTTATTGCTCAATAATACATTATTGCCCTTGGATCCTAACATATAGCCTCCTGCTATTTGAGAGTTTTGGGACTTCCTTGAGTAAAAATCTTCCAATGCAGCCAAGTTGTCCTGTTATATGAGAACACGTACACATACTTTTCAGGGAACAACCTTTGCACCAATGTCAGCTAGCACTAGATAGTGCCTTTAGGCACAGCGCTGAGTATGAAGCAGTGGGTAGCTGTGCCACTAACAGAAGAGCACCTAGAAGGAACTGTGCCCCAAAGACACCTCTCTAAAGTACAATTCTATCTGAACCACCTATTTTTCTGGGGGAGGGAACATACTGCTTCAACTATTTTACATCCAGCTAGGTCTCTGGTCAGTGGATAGAGGGCAGACCCATGGCTTTACCAACTTCCCTCCTCTTCTGCCCATCTTCACCTCCTCCACACATACTCGGAGGAGTCTACAGAATGCAGAAACTGTTTTCCCACCTCCCCTGTATGCTTAGAGCCCACCTGGATTATAGTTCTACACAGCCAAGTAGGAGGTGGAGCCTTATTCCTACATATTCCCCTATTCAGCCATGAGGACTGGAGCAGTCTAGCCCCTCTCTCTGTTCTCTAAACAAGTTTTCTTATCCTGTCTTCACGAATTAGACTCCCTAGTTCTTTGGATTCCTTTAATTGAACATTGTCTTGTATGGCAAAGAGCCTCAAACTGTACACACAGATCTAAGTGTTACTTTTTATATAAGTTTGATAAAATATCCCCCCCCCCACTCCAAACCAGGAAGGAATATTCTTACATAAACCCTTTACTTTTTCATAAACACAGTAATTTGATTATGTCCACTATTATCTAAGAACAATGAACATAGGTCATACTTACAGGACAGGGCACTGTATCCTGGGAAGCAGTGACTGAAAAATATTGGGGGTCATGGTTGCTAGTCAGCTGAACATGAGCTCCCCATGTGATGCTGTGGCCAAAAGAGCTAATGTGAACCTGGGATGTATAAACAGGGGAATCTGGAGCAGGAAATAGAGAGGTTGTTTTACCTCTGTATTTGGCACTCATGAAAACGCTCCTGGAATACCATGTCCAGTTCTGCTGCCCACAATTCAGGAAGGATGCTAATAAATTGGAGAGGGTTCAGAGAAGAACCATGAAAGTGATTGGAAAACATGCCTTATAGTGACTGGGCTCTTCCAGCCTGTTAAGTTAAACAGATAAAGAGACTCAAGAGGTGACAAGTATAGCTTATAAGTATCTAAAAGGGGAACAAATATTTAATAATGGGCTCTTCAATCCAGCAGAGAATCAATGGCTGGAAGTTAAAACTAGACAAAGTCAGACTGGAAATAAGGTGCAATTTTTTTTTTAAACAGTGAGAGTCATTAATCATTGGAACAATTTACCAAGCATCATGGTGGATTCTCCATCACTGATGGTTTAAAAATCAAGCTTGGATGTTTATCTAAAGATCTGCTCTAGGAATTATTTTGGGGAAGTTCTGTGGCCTATGTTATACAGAAGGTCAGAGCAGATGGTTACAATGGTCCCTTCTGGCCTTGGGATCTATGAATCCACAAATTAGTCTCTTCAATTACTGTTTTCTAACCAGTGATCTCCCATTTTGTTACTCTTTGCTACTTCCCTTCAAACTGCATTATCTGAATTCAAATCTCATTCCACTGATTTTTGTCCTGTTTTTTATATACTTGTGTAATTCCTCTGATTTCTGCTGTGGTTGCAATCCATCTGAGATAGTTAAACATATTTTCTGTGTACCAAACAAAATTTTATATAAGAGCAAAGCTCTCAAACTATCAGAATTGTGAAAAAGGCCTTTGATACAAGACATCTATCATTCACAGTTTTCTAGTGAAAATGAGGGAAATAAATGTGCTGACTGACTGAATTAAGATGTTTAATTTCAATAATAAGACATTAATTATCCCAGGTGAACCTACTGGAGCCTTTCAACTACTGGAAATGTCTATTTCAACACAAGGCCAATAATCACATCAAACTTTCATTGAAAGTAATAACAACCACAAAAGTGGCATTTAAAGAGTGCTGACATGTAACTTCAGCCACACAAATCAGACCAACCTATGCTGATACTTTGGTCAGTGGTTTAATGGAGCCAGAACAGTGGACCAATACTATTCACTGAGTGCCCAGCCCTCCGTAGCATGCCTCGACCCAACCCTCCTCACCCCACAGCCACTGGGTTAGGGCTGCATCTGGCTGTTTGCGCCCGGGGTTAAAAAGCAGCGTGAGGGAGGGGTTAGAGACTCAGGTCTCTGCCATTCCAGGGCTGCATCATTAACTTTGGCCCTGAAATTGCTGTTTAAACAAACAACTGAAACCCCCTCCATAAACAGTGAACTAATATTTCTAGCATTGATGTGAATTTCCTCACTTTTGTTGGGAAGGGGTCATTCCTAGTTTCCAGATTACATCCTGTTTTGAACCAATTTCCATCCAATGCAAGGAAATTCATAGTTAACACCACCAAAAATCATGTCCCTTATGCCCTTTTTCTTACAGAATATTTAAGGCTTGTGTTTTGTATCTAGCGAGGAAAGAGAATGGAAGGGTCTGGTGAAAAGCATAAAAGTGGAATTCACCTAGGTATATTGTTATTGTCCATCTGCCAAGCAATAGGAGATTTCAGAGCCTTGCAGGTTGGTTTCCTGGTTACCAAATTTGGGTTATTTTAGATCAAGTGTGGGAGCAAGTTCCAGAGTCTCAGTGTAAGCAGCACATAGTATCTGTGAAAAAGTGTATATACAGTATGGTCAGGCAAGGAACTCACAGATTCGGATATCCTTCCTCAGCCTGAGTAGTACCACACTCATCAAGAAGTTCCATTGAAATGAATGTGGTTATTCAAGTTGAGTAGTGCCTTATTTCATGAATGTGGGAGGCACACTCTGGCTTTGAATATTTTCCCCATACAATAGTGGAGCCATATCAGCCATCATTCCATGCAAGGAGATCTGAATGAAGTCAATGGCTGTTTCACATTAAAAAAAATTAAAATGATGGTATGATCTCATACACAGTGACAGATAAACACCCACTCTCCCTTTGCAAAGAAACTTGCTTAGAAACTTGACCAAGTATTTCATGCTTCTTTATTTTCCCTTTCTAAATCCCTACATAACATTGTACAGTAAAACCAGTCTAAATCATGTTATTCCTCACTAGCTTATAGCCGTTGAATAAACCAAGTGAACACTTCCGTTTTATAGGATATATGAATGTAGTCCTGTAAGTTTATTATTTTGTGTTGAGAGCAGAGATCCCATCCATGACAGAGCAGAACAAAAATGCTTTGTCAACTTCTGTAAGCTTTTCAGTTCAGAAAATAGTATAAAAAAGGCATCCAATTCTATCATTGAGGTGAAAGGAAAAACTCCCATTGGCCTCAAAGGGAGCAGGGTTGGGGTGCAGTATGGCAGCACACATATCCCTTGCTTTTATAGTCTCTGCTCCTGCAAGCGAACTTTTACTTACATGAATAAATGCTGTAAGACTGGGACTTCTGAGTCCCTTACCACAGTGTCTGTAAAGAAGGGACCATGTTGTTGTACTTCTAATGTAGTCTTTAGGCTGGATCTGATCTCTTCCTTTCAGAAATGAATTGACACTGCACATAGAGCAGTTTCTGATGATTAAAACCAAGTAGTGGACAGTTTGAACAGTTTGATGACTCCAAAGTTATTTGATCTGGAGGTAGTTACTTGCAGTTCTATTTTTGCTGCCCTGGGAAAGGTCATAGAACCCTGACAAATGTTACTGGAAAATGGCAGATTGCCATACCTGTATATGTGGAAATAAGTGACATGCAAAGGGAACATGTACTGTACATGAAAATAAACAAATTAAAATCAGTGAAATAAGTGGGAAAGTGCTTTTGGAACTGTCAGAAAAATTGCAGCTAATATCCCTACGTGAAGGACCTAGGGCAGCAGACTTGTTATTTAATCAAGGAGAGAGCATACCGCCTTTGAGAAACACAAAGCAGCCAGGAAGAAGTCACATTGCGTCCCTCTAAAGTTACTAAATGATACACATGCTTAGATGATGTAAGTAGGATGAATATTGTTGTAAACAGGAACTATGCTTAACAGAGATGAGCAGGCAGTGGAATCATTGCTGTTTCTTTTAAGACAGCAGTTTCTTCTGGATTTGTACATATTTCATTTCCTGCCAAAAATCTCATGGACCATTGTTAACCAAGTGTCTAATTCTGCCACTACTCATGCACATCACTTAACTCTGTGGAGAAATCCCATCAATGCCGATGAAACTACTCACATGAATAAAGTTAGACACATATATGTTAACAGGATTGGCCCTAATTAGTAATTGATACCTGACCTGGAAGAAAGCACTTTCTATTTACATTTTTAACACCTAATGCCACATTACATCATAGTATCTGCACTTACAGTTGGCAATCGCCTATTATGTTACACAGTATATGAGCTTGAAATGTGACATATGGGAATGGTGCAAGATGAAAAATAAGTAGCTCAAGTAATATGTAATATGACACCCTGGAACTTCCAGCTCAAAGTGATGCTCTGTTTGGGAAATGGATGAAGTATTGACTGGCAGGGGAAAACAAAAAGGGGGGAGGGAGTAGAAGCTAGAGCACTGGGACTGTTCACAAGCTATCAGGAAGGTGTCTTGGCAGTGTTGGCACACATCTAGTATAGAGAAGCATTTCAGACTGTATCAGATATTGGGCTGGCTCAGTGTCTCCAGAGACAATATGGTACCAATCAGTCTATGCGGTTAATTAATCCTTCTATTGCTATATCCTTTTGAGAAAAAAAAAGAAGAAGAAGTCCACTCCTTCCCATCCATTCCTCAGGGAGAATGGTAGACAGCCAAGCCCTTATTAGCAAGGCAATAGAAGAGATCATTCCCTCTGTGATGTCCTGGGGATTGCCCTTCAACATCCCTGGAAAGGACTTTGGAGCAGCTGAAGAAAATAATTGCCTCCAATTTTTCTCTGAGCTTGGTGTGTGGGGATAGGATTTTATAAGTGCAATCAGTGCTTTCTGCCTAGTGAGACAGTGTAGACATGGTTAATAAGGTTATATGCAAATCATGAGTTATGTGTCTCTCTGCTGAGCCTCAGTGCTTTGTTTTAAAAAGAGTTCTTTAATAAGCAGAACCTAACACTTCTCTTGGGCAAGATCCCCATTTCCTTACCCATATATGATATATGACAAACATAAAATCCCTCTTGGACCCTGCCATTTAATCATCGTCAATCCAAGTGGGCCTGGCAAAGGGGTTCGGATAATGATTAGAGTTTTCTCCAGAGTCTAGTCCCTGAAGCCCCAACTCCTCTCCTGCTTGTTTAAGCAAGAGCTGAGTGTTGCCTCCTGAACATGTCTGTGCTCAGCTTCTGCTCATCTGCAGTGTGGCAATGCCAATGCAGCAGATTCTAGCAGCTTATCTCTCTTCCCTCCACCCCCCCAAGGGAGGGAATGAAGAGTCCCCTCCTGAGAGTTTCTCTTTTCCCTTCCCCATTGTTTTAAGGGGAAGATGGAAACAATTTCCTCTTTGGTGCTCAACTCAATGTGCTTCAGGGTAAAGAGTAGAGACTCGACCACAAAACAGGGCCTCAGTGCAAGGGAAAAGGATGTCACATTCTTTTTAGAGGAAAAGATGTGAAGATTCCCTCTGGTACGGGGATAAGATAATCCCTTTAGATACTCAGCTGGTAGCAACTGGACTCAGGTATATTTCGCTAAACTTAATAGACTGGTGGTCACTGTTAGTCACCATTTACTGCACACACAGTAATATCGGTGTAACCACATTTATTTCCTATTCAATCTCAGACACTACCATGTGATAAATGTGGGTCTTCCCTGCACCAACACCCCAGTGCTGGTCATCACTGTCCCTTCAAATTGAAGTTTATCACATTTTGTCTGTGAAATATTTCTCACCTTCCAAACCTCTGGGCAACTACAAACAGACACCATTTAAAACAAACACACTAGACCAAAAAATGTTTACTTCTTTGCTTCAGACAGGAATTTTCCTTCCAAAGTTCTCTCCCACAGGTGCACGACAGACAATATTTAACCCTGGAAGGGTGGCATGCCTAAGGTCCAATATCTCATGACCCATTAGGGCTGGAAACAAGGGGCCAGATTTTCAATTGGCATAAGGCAGCATAGCACCAATGACGTCAATACCATTTATAAAATTAGAAATGGATTGTCTGCAAGAGCCAGGCTCCCACACTGAGTGTGGAACCTTCCTCACCCCACCTCTCTAGTGAATGTTTCACTCTATGGGATAAGCAGATAATGTCCATGTAGCATACCAAACGCTGGAGAAGATACAGTGCTAGGGAGAATGTTCAACCTGCAAGCCCCTCATTCCTGTTCCTAGGCGGCCATCTTCCAACTTGCACAGCCTTACATCTGCAGAGCATCTGTGTGGCTCCTGGAAAACAGGATAATATCAGGAAGGAGGTACTCTCCACCTTCCACCCAATCCAGATACGCCACATCAGAATCCCTTCTATTTGCTGGAGAAGAAGAACTACATCTTTTGCTATATCATTTTCATTGAGAAGAAAATTATTCTTCTTCTCTTAATTTTGCTAAGGTAAAGTTTGCCCATTTAAAGTCTACCCCAGAAGGATTTGCCAGGCAGCCAAGACCACAGTTTGAGAAACACTGTTCCAACCAACCAGATGTCAAAACTATTGATTACTGGTAATTTACACAAAGCAGAAGTATAATGCCTGATTCACCATTTCTCTGCTCTAGTTTTACACTGGAGTTCTATGGGGTGGGAGATAGTGGGTTGTGGGCAGATGGGAGTGGGGATTTGGGGTGGACATTCTTTGTATCTTGTTTGCACCGTCTTATTTACCTCCTTTGTTGACAGAGTGGAGTACAGTAACTCCTCACTTAACGTTGTAGTTATGATCCTGAAAAATGCGACTTTAAGTGAAACGATGTTAAGCGAATCCAATTTCCCCATAAGAATTAATGTAAATAGGGGAGTTAGGTTCCAGGGAAATTTTTTTTGCCAGACAAAAGGCATTATATACATTTTAAACAATTTTAAAGAAGCAATTTAATACTACGCTGGGGGGGGAGTAGTGTGCACGTGCTGTGTGTTTACAAACATACTGTACATACAGTACTATAGTTGGGAGGTGGCCCTGCCTTACTCTACACAGGCACAGCCCACTGGCACTGGAGATGAGGCAGGCAAGGAGGCTGAAGGTGCTGTAGGCTAGGAGAAGCACATGGCGCAGCAGTGGGAGCTTCCCCTACTCTGCAAGCACCAGGGGCGAGGGGGGCTCAACCCTCAGCCCGCCCACTCCCCCTCTTCCCCCAAGCCCCCATCCTTGACCTGCTTCTTCTCCCCCCACCTCCTCCCCCTTTACTTCCCACGCTGCTTCCTCCCTCCTCTCCCCTCCCTCCCCTCCCTTCTAAACCCTGCAAGCCAGCTGATTGCCACCCGCAGAAGGCAGGGGAGGGAGGGGGAGCCTGCGTGCCTGCCAGCTGTGGAGAAAGCAGGCAGCCAAACAACATAAGAGTGGAGCATTGCACAACTTTAAATGAGCATGTTCCCTAATTGATCAGCAACATAACAACGAAACAACGTTAACCGGGACGACTTAAAATGAGGAGCTACTGTATCCGGGGAGGGAGGGGATGGCAGGAGGGAGGAAGCAGCTCTGAATTCACAACCAATGAGGAAGCCTGTCTCTTGGAAGGAATCTAACCTTTCTATTGATATAAAGCTCCAATTTCTACTTCTGATGAGTTATGAGATAGCACAGTCTTAGAATTTGCAGTACTTGATGCAAATTGGAGGAGCCATAGTATATTTTCTTATTGAGTATGACAGCAAGGGATAGCTGACAGTAGATTAACTCTAGCACTTCTTCATTGCCATGCAGCCTTTGAGGGTACGTTTACACTGCAATTGGACACATACAGCTGGCCTGTGCCAGTTGACTTGGGCTCAAGGGGCTCAGGTTGCTGTTTAATTGCAGTGTAGACTTTTGGGTTTGCACTGCAGCCTGAGCTCTGGGCCCCTCCTACTTCACAGAGTCCTGGAGTCTAGCCTGAGTCCGGATGTCTACACTGCAATTAAACAGCCCCGCAGCCTTAGTCACAGGCACAGGCCAGCTGTGGGGTTTTACTTGTAGTGTAGACATACCCTAAGGATTCTCATCTGTATTTACTCTGGCTAGAGCTTCCCTCACTTAACTTCCTTACAACTTTTATTACGTTCCATTTAGTGACCTAACAAGAAATTGTAACCTACATTAAAATATATATATTTTTAAATTTCAAGACATATGCAGAAAATCATGAAAGAAAATGAGAGATGTTATGGTAATCTCCCCAAGTTTCACTAGAAATTGTTCATGGTAGTGTTCTAATAGGAAAATGGAAAGGCTTTACAAGTAGGATTTATGTCTATAATTCAGCAATCCAAATTGCATAGAACTATGACAAAGTGTATTTATCTGGATTAGCTCAAATTAATAGTTGATTAAAAAATGACACCTTCATTGTAACAATACAATTTATATTACTATAAAGTAGGAACTTGTTCAAAGTTTAAGTAATTTGGGATAATTTTGTGGATGCAGTTGTATATTGAGCCTTAGAGGTACAGTTTATAGATAAAAATATCCTTAGTATCAGTATGTTACCAGACTGCTGTCTGTTGTGGCTTCATTAATTCCAGTGAGCTACGAGTGAGATCTTTAAAGATCTCCCAGGTGTCATTCCTTTCTGGAATTTATCTCAAACAAAGACATAAGCCAGAAGGGAGATTTACATTATTATTCTGTTCAGATTGTTACCGCCCAAGTGCTTGAGGCGGACTTTAAATGGTCCGTTGCCCGGTGTGCTTGGCACCAATAAAGACACCGAGGGGAGAAAGCAAGCCAAGTTTATTTCAGAGCTTTGAAATGGCACTAGGAGACCAGCATGTTTTAAATCCAGTGCAACAAATACAAATAACTTTTACTTTTTATACTTTAAGCAGTTTTTGTGTAAGCCTTTGTCCTGTTACTTCCTCTTACACCTTCCACCCCTCCCTTCTTTAGCAGTTACAGTTAGAAAAGTTCCCATACGCCTGCTTATTTTTTGGCCTTGCAAGGCCTGTTTACAGCAGTCTGCCTGCTAGAAAAGCTGACCCTTACATTTCTGCTTCAGCTTGCTACAAAGCCTGTAAGCAGCGAGCACAGAAGTAGGTGAGAGTTCACAAGATGGTGTTTGGGGGTACAGATAGGCCCAGAGCAAAAGAGCTTCATCGACACTTTGGTCTTCCACTCTCCCGAGTTACCTGGTAGCTATGCCTAGTAGCCCCCCAACAATCCCTTCTTTGAGAACACTCAACAAACCTTTGTTAGAGTTTTTTTATACTTTAAAGACAAAATGCGATTAAGCTTTATACAGTTAGGATTATTAATGAGAGGGTATAAAGGAACTTTTGGGGAGGGAGAGGTACAAATTTTACATATTAGCACTTTACAGCAAATGAGCAAAAGAACAAGAATAAAACATATTACCATACCTGTGAGCAAGATGCGAACAATGTTTTCCCCTACATTTTTTAGTTTTTTTAAACCTAAACTTATATTGTAATTACTACAACCCAAATATTCAGAGGACAATAAGAATTATTGACACTAAACAAGTCAAAAAATAACAAGACCAAATACATAGGCCAGGTCTGCTTTTTGTGAGAAAATAAAACCAATGCTTAGGGTTTTTGCGGGGAGTATGCCGTGACTGTTTAGAAAGATTACAACGCATTCTCAGTGATTTTTACTGTTTTTTGAATAACAGCTTAAGTTCCAAATTGTTGTTAGCAGTTTTTTTTACAGGCTGGACAGTTCACTGTTTAGGAGCGGGCACTGCTTTTAGTCGAGAGTGATGAATCCAGTTTTTGTGTTTTTTGACTTTTGCTGCTGTATGGGTGACAAGCAGGACGGTGTGGGGTTTCTTTCACTTTTTTTGGAGAGGCTTGTCCTTTTAGGTTTGCACGAGAACGGAGTTACCAGGCTGCAGGGAGTGGACCGGAGTATTCAGCAGAAGAGGCTGTGAATTTTTGGTGTACCTGTGAAGAGAAGAAAGAACAGCAGACAGAGAGCACATATACTGAGACAAGAAACCACACCCCACTTTCCATTTCCCTGCCAGAACTGGGGTACCATTTATAGGCCATGCTTTTTTAAATATAATTTTGAAGGGACTAAGCCCTATTTTACCCTTAGGGAGAGCACGAATGCGAAGTAACACAAGGGGTAAGGCATCAGGCCACTTAAGAGAGGCCTCCTGACAGACTTTTGAAAGGTGTTTTTTGAGCATTTGATTTGTGCGTTTTACTACTCCACTGGCTTGTGGTTGCCAGGGTGTGTGGAGTTTCCAGGGGATTTGCAGAGCACTTGATATTTTTTGAACCACTTGAGATGTGAAGTGTGTTTTATTATTAGATTTTATTTATTGGGGGAGGCTGAAGCGAGGAATAATTTTTTTGACAAACTTAAGAGCTACTGTTTTGGCAGTGTTGTTGCGACATGGGAAGGCTTTAGGCCATTTGCTGAATTGATTTACTAAAACAAGAAGGTACCTGTACCCTTGAGTCTTGGGAAACTTAGTAAAGTTTATTTGCCACACCAATTCTGGGCCTGGGGTAGGTTTCAGGGTGGCTGGTGGCACTGCTACTCCTGGTCGTGGGTTATTTTTTTGGCAAATTAAACATTTAGCTTGTACCTGTGATGCTAGGGGTTTAAGTTTAGAGGTTAGAAAATATTTAGTTATGAGCTGGGTGAGAGCCTCTCTGCCTGCATGTGTGGTTTGATGCAGTTTTTGCAACACCGGTCGAATCAGGCCCTTGGGCAGGAGGATTTTTTCCTTTGTGGAATAAAACCATCCCTCTTTTTCCTGGAGACCGAGACTGTTAGCCAGGTTTTTGTCTTTTTGGGAGTACTGAGGGGCTGCAAGTTTACCCACTGATGGGATGAGGGCATGCATTTGGGCATTTTTTTTTGTTGGTGATTTTAGGGTAGCAGCTTGCTTAGCTTCCCTGTTTGCTTTGGCATTGCCCCTGGTTACATTTTGATTTTTTTTTTGATGGGCTTTGCAATGCACCATTGCTACTGCTGAGGGGAGTTGTACTGCTTTTAAAAGCTGGAGAATTTGAGACCCATGCTTAACCGGAGAGCCTTGAGCTGTTAACATTTTTTTTTGCTTTTACAAACTAGCGTGGGCATGCAATACCCCAAAAGCATACTTTGAATTAGTAAAGATATTAACTTGTTTGTTTTTTGCCAGCTTGAGGGCACGGGTTAGGGCCACTAGTTTAGCAAGCTGGGCAGACGTTTCTGCCGGTAAACTTTTAGCTTTTACGGTATTATGAAGAGACACAATAGCATAACTAGCCCTTTTTTGCTTATTTACAACAGTACTACTTTTATTTGTATACCATTTTAAGTTAGCATTTGGGAGTGGCTGATTTTTTAGATTTGGGCGGCTAGAATACTGAACATTTATGATTTTTAAACAGTCATGTTTTTGGTTTTTTGTTTTTGGTAGCAGTGTAGCTGGATTAAGGGAGGGACAGATTTGCAGGGTGACTTCAGGATTTTTTAACAGCTTTGCCTGGTACCGAGCAACTCGAGCCTGTGTGAGCCAAAGACCCCCCTTAGTGTCTAGCAAGGCTCGGACCATATGAGGAACATATACTTGCACAGCTTCTCCCAGTGTTAGCTTTTCCGCTTCCCCAAGCACCAGAGCAGTAGCTGCGACCGTCCTTAAACAGGCTGGCCATCCCTTTGAAACTTGATCTAGTTGCTTAGAAAAGTATGCTACAGGACGCTTCCAGGCACCTAATAGCTGAAATGCCCTGTCCGCTTCTGGGGACCAGTGAAAGGGGTCTTGATCTGCTCCCTTAACACATTCATACAGAGGTTTAGCCCACAGTCCAAACTCTGGAATTCATATTTTGCAAAAGCCTGCCATGCCCAGGAATGCTTTAAGCTGTTTACGGTTGCTGGGGATGGGAACTTGGCAGATAGCCTTTTTTTTTTTATTTGAGAGCTGTTTTTTTTCCTGCCTGATATGAAATTTCAGATATTGAACCTCTGTAAGAGCAATTTGGGCTTTGTTTTGAGATACCCTGTATTTTTGCAATCCAATAAAGTTTAGGAGACTCACAGTAGCTTTGAAACAAGGGATTAGACCCACAGCAGCAATTAACAAGTCATTTACATATTGCAGCAAGAGGGCTCTGTCTGAATTATCCCACTCCTCCAAGTCTCTGGCCAAAGCCTGTCCAAACAGAGTGGGGGAATTTTTAAATTCTTGAGCCAATACAGTCTAACAAAGCTGCTTTTTAACCCTTTTGTTGTTTTTATTATGCCTTGCAGTATTTTGCTGATTTTAGTTGCTTGGGCACATTCAGCCCCCCTTCCTCTTGGTTGTCAGCAAAGTTTTGGCTGTGAACACTGACCTTGGACTGAGGCCAGCTGTATTTTTTTTTTAGTTAATTTATTTTGTGCTTTTTTTTTTTAGCTTTTTTTAATTTTTAAAGGAACTTTTTACTTTTTACTTATACACCTTTTTTTTAACCATTAACACATACTTATTGCCATTATACACCTTTCTAGTAACATAACTTTTGTACAGAGCTTTAAAGCAACAAACCAGGACGAGCACACTTACTTTTGAGGATTTCACTCTGTACAACCTTTGGAGTCCAGTAGCTTTTCCTTTTAACCTTAAATGCCTTTTCTGTGCCTTCTCCTTAGCCTTGGCTATAACCTGATTCCGCTTCACTTCAGACAACAGGGTTTTCATAAGTATATTACAATTATCCCAGTCAGGCTTATGGCTAGCTAGACTGACCCTATCTGTGCTGGCCGTTTTTGTGTTCCTGGACGGGCTACCACACTTTTAGTAATTAACGGATACAATTTCACGGGGGGGGGGGGTACTCTCTAAAGCCTGTGGGGGTGGAAGAGCCGAAGGGGACACCGATTCTGGCATTACAACAGTGGGAGGGTTCTGGGGTTTAGCAGCACATACTACCGAGCCTGTCGGAGTCAAATGGCACTTGAGCAAAATATCAGTCCTATTTCTTAATACCATAAACGTATACGCATAGAGATGTTCATTCCATTTACCTGTTTTCTGACAAAACAAAAGCAACTGAAGGATCGTGTTGTAATTAAGTGATCCTTCCGGTGGCCACCTTTCTTGGCACTCCAGCTGGTACTGAGGCCAATCAACTGTACAGAACCTTTTTAATTTACTTTTAATTAACTGATCAGATCCAAACACCTTCCAGTTCACCAGAATGCATTCTAAAGGTGTACACTGTACCCTGCCGGCTGTACTCTGTCCCTGCCCCATACTGAGGGAGACTCTGGGCGTCCCCAAGTCACAACAGGTAGACCTCTGGGCGTCCCCAGGTCAAGACAGATAAAGTCCCCACTGGACTGTTCCTACCTTATCCATGGGTCCGGTTTTGCACCGTCGCTCTATCGACGGTCCGTCGCCCTATCAACGGGACCGGTTCCCCATCGTCGCCCGCAGCTGCTTCTCCACTGTCTGTGTGCGTTGCACCGTTGTGCCCTCCGGGGTCGAGCAAACCACGTCTCTGCCGAGGCCCCCCGATGAAGTCACCGGTGCGCGCTGGGCGTCGGTCATCGTCGTAATCCGTCGGCCACCAGGAGGGATCCGGGCAAGGCTAAATTTCAGCCTCGAGCCCACCCAGGGACGCCAAAACTGTTACCGCCCAAGTGCTCGAGGCGGACTTTAAATGGTCCGTTGCCCGGTGTGCTTGGCACCAATAAAGACACCGAGGGGAGAAAGCAAGCCAAGTTTATTTCAGAGCTTTGAAATGGCACTAGGAGACCAGCATGTCTCAAATCCAGTGCAACAAATACAAATAACTTTTACCTTTTATACTTCAAGCAGTTTTTGTGTAAGCCTTTGTCCTGTTACTTCCTCTTACACCTTCCACCCCTCCCTTCTTTAGCAGTTACAGTTAGAAAAGTTCCCATACGCCTGCTTATTTTTTGGCCTTGCAAGGCCTGTTTACAGCAGTCTGCCTGCTAGAAAAGCTGACCCTTACATTTCTGCTTCAGCTTGCTACAAAGCCTGTAAGCAGCGAGCACAGAAGTAGGTGAGAGTTCACAAGATGGTGTTTGGGGGTACAGATAGGCCCAGAGCAAAAGAGCTTCATCGACACTTTGGTCTTCCACTCTCCCGAGTTACCTGGTAGCTATGCCTAGTAGCCCCCCAACAAGATGATGGCAGTATAATATTAACTCCAGAAAGGGAAAGGATAATGCCATCTGTGAAATACTTTAGTTAAACAACCCCTAAAAATGAGTTATCAGTTTCATTTCAGAAATCTGCAGCAATAATTAAAGGACCATGATCACCAAGTGACAGAGAAAGTTACCAACACATGCAGAATCTCTCTTGTTCTCTTGTCTGATAAATGCAGGAGGTGCTGACCTGTTTGCAGTTTCTTGCTGCTCAGATTCTTGAGGAAATACCTGAATAATAAGTCTCTTACTTTTTTCAGCATTGTTTTGAACTTTCCTTGCCAGCCAATTGGCATTTCTGCTTGTCTTCCCGAAGGGTGTAACCAGATCCCTTGGAGACAGGAAGAGGAGTTGGGAGAGGGGGAGGAGTAGAAGGGGAGAGACCCAGGGAGTTAAGGAACAGAAGAAGTATCTAGTTGGGTTTGGAGAACAGAAAAGAAAGCCAGCAAGGTTTGGATGAACCTTTCAGTGTTTCTGTAAGTTGAACTGAATCTTTGAATACCCAATAAAATCATCAGTGCTGGAAGTTTTTTTAGCTCAATAAAATGCATTAAAAATTACTGTAGGAGTCCTCCCACAAGGAATTTTTCATTGTCTTGTCAGGAGTTTGTCAGTATTTGTGAATGAAATCCTGATCCTCTCAAAGTGGATAGGAAACATCCTGTATAATCCAGAGGTGCCAGAAATTCACTTTGTGTGATTAAATGTAAGTGTTAAGGATATTGAGTATGTAATGGACATTGTCTTCTGAATTTAGATGATGGTTTTAGGGATAGAACCCACCTAAAGGACTTTGGGAAACCAGTTCAAGGACAAAAGAAATGTTCAGGACTGTACTGGAGTTATCAGGGGCTTTAGCTCCCTCCCTGAACTTTGATTCTGTCACTAAGTATCAGAAGCATATTGTACTTTAGTGTCATACTGGAGACTATGTTCCTTGGTAGCACCAGTAGCATGATTCCAAAGCAGGACATTCCTGCCTCCTGAATTCTGAGATGAATTGCCCGTATGCGCCACAGGGAGGAAACATTTTCATTAGTGGCAGTACATCTGCACCAACAGGTCACATTTCATTCTGAAGTTTAAACTAATGCATTGCAGCTGTCTGTATAATAGTTCTGAAATGAGACACACCTGATGTGTTTGGAGAGCCAAGATGCTGCTGTGTCCTCCTAACTGCTCTAGCTCTGTTTGACAAATCAATGAGGTGCCACACACCTGTTGGGAAATGAGGGGCTTTATGTACTCAGACCCCCATGGAGGAACTAAGCACACCAGAAAGAGGTGAGGTTGCTGGGTGTGTTGGTTTATTTATTTGCTTTTATAGCACTGCACTAAACACCTGATAAAGAGGGTGTGTGTCTTAGGCAAGATGGAGAACAAGGGAGCCCTCCTTAGTGACAATTGTGTATGAGTGACTGGTACTTTCGGTCAGGAATTCCTTTGTTTTTGCAGTAGATGAAATTCCACTTGGTGCGTTCCATATATTATCACTGCACAGAATTTTCACTTCAAGCTGACTTTCGTTTCCAGGAGTGCAAGTTACATTGTTCTTAGGGTTGGTAATGAACTACATGTTCTTTGGAGCCTGTAGAAATTAGAGGAAATATAACCAAGCAGAGTGATATATTAGAAAATGGTGATGTCATAACACTGATGAAAATAGGAAAATACGTGCCTTAGGCAAAATGGAGAACAATGCTCTCCCTAATGACATCATGCATGAGGGACTGAATGAGTGGTATTTTTCCTAATCGAAAATACATTCAGTCTTATAGTAGATAATATATAGTAAATACCAGATGGAATTCTATCAATGAACTTTTATACTGAAAGTGTTTTAATGTTCTTGATTTAGTCCAGAGTCTCCCAAGTTACCAGTTAGTGCTCAAGGTGGTGGAAGAGTATCTTAGCAGTCAAGTTGTTCTTATGTCAAGCTAAACCTGTACAGTCACATTAAGACAATTGGTGAAAGAGTGAATGAGAGTGACCCTGGCTGTTTCTGTCATATTGCTACCTTTACCTACAAAGAAGCCACATGAGATCATGTGAAACAATCCAGACATTGGCTAAACATTCCAGCTGCTTTTGGGTATTCTGAGCAGAGCACATTTTAAGAAAATACTGTATCCAATTTGGAGCAGTTGGCTGCTATACTGTGCAGTGCAGCTGCTGACGATGATTCTGCTTTGTCATTACAGCAGAAGTGTGGATGCTATAATCCACTTACAAATAAGTGCACCCCCTTCTTTCAGGCTCAGAAACTAGTCCACTATGTTCCTGTATTATAGAAAGCTATCTTGCTATTTGCTTGACTGTCCACACCTCAATAGTAAAATCCGCAATTCTCCCCCTCATGCCTTACCTTGATCAATAATGTGTAAGTATGAGTGTAACAGGGTGGCTGCTTCCCCAACACCCCCTCATGGCCAGAGGTCACTCAACAGCACCCTGCTTCCGCCCCCTCCCCATCAGGGCTATTTAAGAACTCACAGGTCAAGGGGTGGTTCAAACACCCCTCACAAGTTGTCCCCTTTATTTAGTCCTCTGGTACATACTGGCCCTCTAGGCCTCAAGCCCAGTCTCTCTCTCCTGATTAATCCAAAATAACATAAAAAACTCATACAGTCTTTATCCCAACTCACCTTTACAGTCTCTGCCTGCTCCACTCAGTTTCCTGCTCTTTTTAAACAGTGAGAACCTGATTCAACCCAGGTGTGGCTCATCCTGTAATCAGGCTGGCTTAGTCCCAGGCTCTCCAGCCCATAGGGCAAGACACACTGTTACAAGAAGGCATAGCAATGGTAGGGAACCTATTTCTATTGGAGGGTGGGTGGAGGGGGAGAGTATAGATATAATAGGCTATGAAAGCCAATATTCTTCAAAATAGGTATGGCTAAAGATCAAGGGCAAACCTATCCAAGACTTTCCAGTTTGGGACAATGAGATTGCATTATTTCAGGAATATTTAGGTTTCCTTCAGAAAAGGGTTGATATTGATAGCAAGGAATGCACCAGAGGGTGCAAAGAGGCTACTCAAACCTTGCTCATGCTAGATAGAGAGCTGTCTGGTGAGGGGTAGTAATTGTTAAAAAGGTCTTAATTGAATCTCTTTGGAGGAAAGGTGCCAGTGCCCAGATTGATAGGGCTTCTGTCTCCAAGCTTTTTTCACAAGATGGTTACAGGATGAGCAGAGCCAGTGCAAGCTACTCCACACTGCTTCACCCATGTGTCCAACCATACTCTAGGGGGACCATCTGTAAAAGTGAGGTGTTGGTTTGTTCTCCATAGCTATTCAATCTTTGATCTCACTGGTGAAACTGCCAACAGGATTGCTTATTGGCAATCAGTTGAAGTGGCGGGGAGATCGAGGGGGCTGTGCTGAAAAAGAGCCAACTTATTTCACGTAGGCTAGTGAAAGTGTCTTCTTTACAAGGTGCTTACTATGGATGCAAGAACCAGGTTTGGAAAGATATGAGTTAACACAAATCCTTTTTTGGAATGTATTCTGGTGAACTTTAAAAAAAAATAATTACATGCTTCTGTACACCCTAAATAGATGAGCTATAAAATCAGTATGTTAATATTACATACATATCTGTGCCAAATAATTTTGAGCCATCAATATCTCTCTCTAGATCTATAGGTGTGTGTGTGTGTGCGCCCCCCCCCCCCCACTTAAGTTGAGTAGCCATGTAATTTTGTACTTGAAACATGTCCTTCCTCACCTTTGCTCTTTCATGTTACTACCTCAATTGTTTGTCATACCCATTATTTAGATTGTAAGTTCTTTAGGACACAAACCTGTTGTATGTTTTCTGTGCAGAACCTTGCACACTTGTGACCATTTAAAGAATAATTATAACATTTCTTCTTATTAACAACTTCATGGTAATTTGAAGTTCTCCCAGGACTTCTCAGAGTAAGCAAGATTGGTCAGACCTGAGTAAGAGATGGTAAGACATTTTTATCCTCCATACCTGGACTCTGTCCCTGTGGAAGCATCACTCCAGTCAGAAACTGAGCAGTTGTACCTGTGAAGAAGATTGAAACTTTCTTCTGTATGAGCAGTTTCTTTTTGTTTCAGGATGGTCACTGACTGAATTTGCAATGCTGTCCATGACCAGAAACAAGGTTTAATGGGATTTTTTTGGGTTCTATCTTTGAAGAGATTCTGTCTTTGCGGAGAATTAAACCTCCTTTGCTGCCCTGACAGATGTAGTAGAGAATACTTCAAACTGTTTCTGCTGCAACTCTAATCTGCCCCCCCACCATGCATTTAACCTATTGAAGGTCATCTGTGTACAAAGAGGCTTGTATTAGGCATGATATAGGAGAAGATGATATTTGGGAGCCATTTTATCAATGGCTGAGGATGACAAAAGATTATAACCTTTTTACAGGTTCTTGACAGCATTATCTTTAGAAGACATCTGCAACAGACTTGGGTCTATCAGTTTCCTTCAGCAAGGCAGATGAGTGACAGGGTCTTTGCTCAGAAAGGAGGTCTGACTTCAAAAGTGATGGAGATAATCAGACTTGATAAAATTATAATAAATCTCTTCCCCCATCCAAACAACAAGAACCATCCTCATGCACTGAGCTTGTAACCACCTGCAACAGGCTGAAGGTCATGAGATCCTGAGTTAACACAGAAGAGCATATGGCCCACTGGTCTCATCCTACATGGCATTTTCTTTGTTCCCACAAGAGATGGTTGATATCAGTGCTGGGATAGAAAACTTTCAATGAATACAACTAGGAAGAGAGTGAAGTGGAGTGTACCCAAACAACTAACTCTAGGTATACAGAGAAAGCTAAATAAATAAATAAATTAATAATAATAATAATAATAATAAAGCCCAAGTATTCCCTTGATATTGTGAGAGATGATTTGGTGAACTGAAAACAAAAGGAATAAACAAAACAAAACACAAGTATATCCAATAAAAAAGCTGAGAGAACAAAATTTTATAGTGTTTAATATATTTCTTCATCAATACCTACCCTGCTATTTCAGTTTCCTTTTGGCAATGAAGGTGTTATTCTTTGTTGAATAAATGATTTAATTGCAATCAGTCAACCGAGAAAGTTTAGAGTAATTAGATGTGGGTTAAATGCAGAAAAAAGATACTTCAATCCTTTCTTCTTTTTTTTCTAGATTAAGTCATCTTTTGCTTTCCCTCTCATTCCTCCTCCATTCCCTAGACCCAGCACTGACTAGGCACAGCATTTCAAAGTGTTAAATAAAGAATTGTGTAATGCAAACTGTGCTACCATAATTCCCACTGAAACAATATCAAGTAAAGAAAAGCTGTCGAGTATAAAATCTGCTGATCCTTAGGGATGGCTTGGAGGACAGTTTGCCTTTAATAGCTTCATGCTGTGCCAGACTATAATTCACTTACATTTCTGTCAACAACCTCATCAGCATGCGAGTACGACTTTCATGAAAATGACCGTCCTATAAAACTTTCTTTACTATGTGAATTTGATTGATACAGAGTAGCAGAAAGACAGTAGAGCCATGATACTATATTTCTTGGCCCTCTATTTCCAATAAATATTTCTGCTAAAAACATAAGATGACAGTCAGTACATTTCTGTGTGGTTTTTACAAGCATGTTAAGAGGCAGCAAGCCAAAGGCCAATTGACTTTACTTACCAGAAATCTACAATACCCCCCTAGAAATGCACTGCCCGGACTGAAGTGAAATACATTATACAAATTAAAGGCCAGTCAATCCTTCTGAATCTTACTTATATGAGTAGTCCCATTAAAACCAATAGGATTGTTCCTGGGAGTAAGGACTATTTATGTAGGTAAGCGTGCACTTAGAACCAGACACTTGCTGGCACTTAATGACAGAAGTATGACATCAGTAATAGTCAGACAGGATGGACTAGTTTTTGTGGTTGCTGACTTGATGTTTGTTCTGTGAATTATGCTGTAAAACACAAAGGTACAGTGAAGCATTATTGAGATGGGCTTTGGTCTCAATTCTGCTCCCACTGAAGTCAATGGGAATATTTCAGTGGGCGTGAAATCGAGCCCAAATAGTATAGCAGGAGAACTAAAGCTTAATTTTAGTTTCTAAACCCAGATGTGGGAGGTCTCTGTTGTACTGTTTCCTTGTCAGGTGACCACACTAAGACTAGCTGTGAAGAAATTTAACTGCCTCTGCAAGATTTTGGAGAGGGAAGCTAGGCTCTAGCAGTGTAGGCTGTGCTCCAGCAATGTGTACTGTCTTAGTGTAATTTCCTGCCACAGTGTTTCATATCCTTGGAAACCTTGTTAAAGAACAAGGGAACAAAGCCATTGCCTGCTTCAGTGAGAACCAGGAATTTACCTGGTTTCCCTTTGTCAGCTTCTGTTTTTTTTCCATTGCCATTGTTTATTGTGTACTGAAGAAACTATGAATCATCCCTTTCAGTCACCATCACTCTGCTCCACTAAGAGATTAAAGGAGGATGTCCTGTATGTTTTCAATTACTGAGGACTCTTACTACACTTCCCACAAACAAACAAAACACAAAAAACAACAAAAAAACCAACACACTGACCACTTCCTAAACCCTTTCTCCCTCCCCATTCTGAACAGCACCATTATATGAGGCTACATTACAATTTTTAGCATGCTAGGTCAAGTGAGAGCTAACATGAATATGTGTGCATGAGCTAGGAATCATAGCCCTAACTCATAGTGTAGACATAGCCTTATTAGTGTCATGCTTGACTCCCCACACAAGCCACACTCAAATCTTGCTGCTTTTTCCTTCAGACATCTCCAAGATCTAGCCTTTTCATCCTTTCCACTCCCTACAACTTTCATCTAGGCCCCCCCCCCCATTTTCTCTCATTACTGTAACTTCCGCCTCTGTGGCCTTCTCCACTTACCCCTTGCTCATCTCAGGCCAATTCAAAACACAGCCGCTAAGACCACCTTCCTTTGTTCATTATTCTGTTTCACCTCCACTATTTTTGAATCCCACCATTAGTGCCCCACATCTTCACTGCAACAAACAAAATCTTCTTGTCCTTACCTTTAAATCACTTCACATTTTAGCCATTCCTATGCATGTGCTTTTGTATCTGATGTCACTAATTATGCCAGCCTCCAGCCTCTGCTCCCATAAACACCTTTGAACTTTCTTCCACATTACCCTTTTTGTATGGCACATTCTCCCCTGTCCTCCTTCATTTCCCTCTTCATCACCCACTTCTACCAGGATGTCTATGGGAAATTGCCAATGGATATGGGTAAGGTAGATGGCCAGAAGGGATTTCCACTACTTAATCTTATAATTTATTAAATATATTTTTCAAATTAACTGACTCAAAACAATCTAGCTATGCACATATCTGGCCTATGTAACTACATGTCCTTGTTACTGTTCTCATTGATGTCCTACCTCCATTTCTTTGGTACACCAACTTTAAATCTTTTTAAAATTATATCAGAAACCCTTTGGGGTACTGTCCATCTTAACTTTGTGTTTATAAAATGTCTTGTGGAATGGGAGAACCCTATGATAGAATTATTATTCCTTTCTCCTTTTTATCCTTCTCTCCCATCCACTTGAGCCTTTAGCAGCTCTGCCTGGAAAATGACCGGATGTGCTCTGCTATGTGCAATCCTACCCATGAATTATCACCTTTTCACATATATTGCAGCATAGTGGCTACTGCATGTATTATAAGTAGGGCCCTACCAAATTCACAAGCCATTTTGGTCAATTTCATGGGATAGGAACTCAAAAACTCCTGAGTTCTAATCTGAATTTTGACTCTGACACTGTCTTGCTGTGTGGGCATAGCCAAAAAAATTGCCTTGTCTTTGCCTCTGCTTCTCCATCCATTAAATAGGGGTAATAATCACTCACCTAATTAGTTAGGGTCTCCTGCTCAAGAACATGAGGCAAAGGGCATTGAGAGCCTTCCCTACTTGCCTTCCTTCACAGAGGGCACTCCCCAAGCACACAAGATCCCTGGTGAGTGTTAGCATTGCTAAGAGCTCTAAACAGTCCCAAAGAAGTGGAAGCCTGGACACGTGCCACTTCTATAGAAGTTGATAGTATGCTACTGTGGGGAGCACTCACTGTCTTTTTTAAAGCATGGAGCAGTGACTGCTCCTCCATGCATTTCCCCAGCACACCCAGAGTTATTCTGCCTGCTTGTACCCAATGCATAGATTCATACAGCTTAAGGCCAGAAGGGCCCATTAATCATCTAGTCTGACCTCCTGTATATACTGTGGCAAGGCACCTCCTAGAAATGACTGGCTGTAATATTGAAGGTCAAATTGTGCAAACTGCCTGTTACCCCAAGAAATCCAAACCACATGTTTTCACCCCAGATTATAAACTATACATTGTTTTCCTTGTAAATCAAATATACCATGAATAATCTCTTTCACCCCAAATTAAACGCTGCACATTTGTTTGTCTTGTGAGTCAGTTCTACATCCTTCTATATGTGAATGTCTTTTGTTCTGTTGTAAATCCTAAATAATGTGATATTTTATGTACAATTGAAGAATGCATGGAGTATGTGCTCCAAATTTAGATTATAAGGGATTTTGTTGGTTGTCATTGTAAATAATTGTTGCACCCTAGAAGTAATAGGAATTGTCTGGCACAAGAAAGAAGGAATGAAAGATATAAATCAGGATATAACTTTTGAATATTAACATTAATTGCTTAAAAGTGGGATCTCAATAGTATGGGCTAATAATGAAGTACAATCCTTGAAGTGAATCAAACTTAAAAATCCTCTGATAAAAAAACAATTAAAGAAATTTGTTACACACTACCACCATCTACTGGATTACCAGTGGAAGCAGCAAAGAGACTAAGAGCTGAAATCTGAGCACCGACTTGACACATTTCCAATAGGAATCAGTGTCCCGTCCCCGCACTCCCCCACAATGACCCCTGAAATGAGGGTATATAAACTGAGTTCATTATATGCCAAGAGCATTAACTGAACCCAGCAAGAAGCTGCAGAATCTAAGTATGACCAACGCCTGGATTAGCTGTGTGGAAAGAACTCTCCCCCATCACAGGGCTAAGAGGATAAGAAGTGGTGAGATTTCTTTTCCGAGACTCTATTTCCTCTTTTATTTCTTTAATATAAATAACTGTAGGCTATCTTGTTAAGTCTACACTTTCTAGTGAGACTTCAAGGAACTGTATTTTAGATTCCAACTCCTTTATAGGTCCAAGCAAATTGGTCTACGTGAAATTGAAAATAATAACTTTAAGCAATTGCTTTTAATATTCTAAACTTGTTCCTTTTGGACCAATCCATTCATACTGTACTAACCACATTCTTCAAAGTGCCTTAAACAAAAGTGCATCCTTGGAAGTGTGATAAATGTGTTAGGTACTAAAGAATACAGAATTGGTGATCATAAGCAAATGTAATAAGAAATCTTGGTAATTTGTATTGTTCCTTGATATAACGGCTAAGCCTCAATTCTAATTTGTGATAATTGCTTGCAAGACTGTGTTCTGTATTTAGTACACACCTAGAACATTGGTTGTGTCTACATATGAATGATGAACTTTTAATTGTATATTAACTTGGTTCTGGGTGAATTATTAAATTCTTGGTTGGTTAAGAATAAGTAAGTGTCAGTATTTGAGAAACACTGTTCAAATTAAAAGTTGACTTGAAAAGAACCCAGTGTTAAAATTAGTAAGCTAACATCCCCGGGACTCAATAAACAGGGGTTATCCTATTAGACTCTATTATATGTTAGCTATAACACTTATCCAATTGGCAAACCTAGTTTGTTACATTTTAAAGCTGAAATGTAAACTGGCTTCTTGGAAAGTTCATAAAAATAGACCTGCTTCATGCTTATTACAGCAATATGGCAGGGTGATTCTTGAGTGTCATCTTTGATATGGGTTTCTTGCAGTGTGATGACATCAATCATGTTGTCTCACATCATGCGAGCTAGTTAGTCCCTTTTAGATCGGAACATGCCTTCAACATTTGGATTCTGTTAGAGTAGCTCTGGAAGGAGTCAATTTTTGCAGGATTAGTATTTCCTTTCCTGTTCAATGTGAGACTTTGCTGCGTGAAGTTCAGATTTCAGCTGGATGACATTGTTGTACCCTAGCATATAACAGGGCAGACCATGAGAAGTTTGTTATCACCTGTGCTGTATTGATATTGCAGGGTGCTAATTTTTAATCAGAGTGTTGTATGGTACTAAGTCAAACACCAAAATTTAAGTAGACTAAAATTACTCAGTTACCTTTAACAGTCAAACTTGTATTCTCATCAAAGAATGAAATCAGGTTTGTTTAACAAGATCTGTTTTCCATAAAACCATGTTGACTGGCGTTACTTATATTTCTATCCTTTAATTCTTCATTAATTGAATCCCATATCAGCTTTTCTATTATTTTGCCCAGGATTGATGCCAGGCTAACTGGCCTCTATTACCTGGGTCATCCTGCTTGTCCTTTTCGAATATTAGCACTTTCCAGTCTTCTAGAGTTCCCCTGGTATTCCACTATTTATTAAAAATGTACATCAGTGAGCTGGAAATCTCCTCAGCCAACTTTTTAAGGACTCTTGGATACAAGTTATCTGGACCTGCTGATTTACTCTCATTTTTATATTTTATTTTAATCATCACTAATAGACATAGTTTACTTTCTTTTCAGCTCCTAATAGAAAGCACGTCATCGTCCTCTTTTCTGCATCACTATTGACAATTTTACATCTCCATGTAGTAATGGGCCTATACCATTGCTAGGGGTTCTTTTGATTCTAATAAACATTAAAAAGTGCCCCATAGCCCTGTCAGCCATGGATTTTTTCCTAATATCTGTAACTTCCCATATTGATTTTCTACATGCTGTAACTTCTAATTGATATACTTTGCTATTTATTTCTCCTTTTCCCATGTGTTACAGAGTGCTTTTTTATTTCCAATTGCTGTCTTCTCTTCCCCACTGTACCAGGATGAGCTTTTAGGCACACTTGTCCTCTTTCTTGACTGCAGAATTGTTGCTTTTTGGTTATCTAAGACTCTTCTTAAAGAGCTCCCAAATTTCTATCCCAGTTTTCTGTATAAATATTTCCTCCCACTCAGTTTTGCTCATTATTTCCCTCAGCTTTGGAAATTGCATGCAGAATGCTTCACAGTGCTGCCACGGATACTTAAGTAGCTGTATGCCCATCCTTAAGCAGCTGTATCCTAAGAAGTCACCACAGAGGTCTTACTGATTCCACAAAACTGTCAAAACCCCAAAGGCTAACCTAGTGCAGGTCAGGAGTCTACACAGCTGGAGGGAAGAAGCTTGGCACAAGACTCAGGTTAAAAAACAACAATAAAACAAAAACAAAAACCAAGTCCCCCCCCCCTCTTGTTATTGAGGTTTATTTTTTGCAGGGCTCATATGTAGTAAAACACAAGAAAACCAAAACTTCCCAGAGTCTCTGACTCCATTTCCCTCACTCATCTGAAATAATAAAATAAAATCCAACCCAGAGCAATATAAACAAGACAGCTCATCTGCCTGGACTTTAAACACCCTTTTTTCTCCCCTCCAACTAGCCCAGATTATTTTTAAAGTTATGAGCCTAAGTAGGTTCAGCTGCAACCAATAGCTTCCCAACTGTGATTTAACTCAAAAAGTGCCACATCACAATATGATTCAGAAGAACCTCCCTCTGGGGTGGGGCATGGTTGTAGAGACCCCTCCTGCAGTGGGTGTAGGAAACCCTGTCAAACAATATTGGGGACCTACAATTCTTCCTTCCTTTCTCAAGCCAAATTGTTAAGTTTGGTGTGGGTAGTTCTGAGGGGATTGGGGTAGAATTATCTTTCTAGACTGTGGAGACTATGTAGAGCTGCTTCAAACCGCAGGGCTGCAGCTAAAACATCCACAGCACTGTGTTCTTTCCTCTTCTGGAGGATTGGCTGTGAATCTGCATAGAGACACTGACCCCACAGTACAGTGAACACAGGTGCAGATTCCTAATCTAGAACTCCTTGAGTCCTAGAACTCACTCCTACCATGCAACAGAACATACCAATTATGCTGTGGGCTGGAGGAGGGGACCGGATGTATCCCTAAAGATGATCCTTAGAAACTTTCAATAAAAGAGCAAATATTTTAAAAATTCAGTATGTTGTAGTCTTTGATGTCTGGAGCTGATATGTTTAATTTTGCCCTGTTGGTTTTCCTTCCATCCCTCCGCTCTTACCTGGCCTGTTAAAACAGCTGGAGTCAAGCTAAGTGACCTGTACTGTGGTTTGGGGTGAGATTGCCTGTCATGCTGTATAGAATCACAGTCCATCTTAAACAAGAGCAATTTATTAAAGAAAACAGCTACAGATATAAACAAACAGGTTCCACACAGCTTGAGATCTAGCTTTGTCTCCCTTGTTTATCAGGAATCCCAGCCTGTTTGGTACTCCATATAGCACAGAGAGACCTCTAGTGACTGAATAATATTCTGTAAGTAATGATATTATTACACTGATCAAAATCTTCCACTGCATTAACAATTAAAATATATCACTGTTGTACTCTTACAGTTAGTGAGCTAAACATCTTTAGATAATTTCCGCAGACTCTGCTGTCACAGAACTAGAGCCATGCTTTCACAACACACCCTTTTCTTCCTCTTTATGATTGTCAGCTCTATTTCTTTTTGTATGTTCAATGCTCCTTTGATCTTTCACCACAGCCTCTCTGTTTTAGGTCTGTGTTTTAATCAGAGTAGATTTGTTTACAGCCTCCTTTCTTCCATAACCACTCACACTAGTGTAGAGTCAAAGCCAGCAAAAGGATTAATAAAGACTTAGCTTCATAAAAGATTTTAATCAAGAATGGTTTTTCCTTTTTTTTATTTTTTTTTATTTTTTTAAAAGACTCTTGGTCTCTTCTATCCTTGTCTCACAGGGTTCAAGCTGATTTCATTCCATGATTTACTGAACAGGCATTTTAGAAACTGCAAGTTCACTTTGCTTAGGGAACTTACTTTCTCTGCTTTTATACTTGGCCCCTTAAATTTTGCTAAGAAATACTCTCTCCCCTCCACATTTATATATTGCCAGGACAGCTGCCTTTTAAAAAATATTGGTCCTGATTCTGGGCTACATTCTGGCCCTTTTGCATGCTCTTGTAGTGTCAAGGGGCTGCAGCCCAATCTGATCTACCCAATGGGGAATGCTCCCTTCATAAGGGTGATTGATTCCCCAGTGGTATAGGGCTGGTAAAATGACCCTTGCCCCTACTACCCAGAAACAAGGAAAAGGGTGTGTTGGGGAGAGCAGTGGTGTGGCCAGAGAAGTCTGTACTTTGGCTCTTCTGAGAAGACAGATGGCCTCTTGGAAACCATTGAAGCCAGAACTTAAATCAGAGTGCCTCTTGAATTGGTCCGCTGCCAGGAGGTGCCAAGATGCTACAAAGCCTCCTTTTGCCCCACTACTTGGGACCATGAGGTGAGTTTTTATTCGGGGGGGGGGGGGAGTGGTCTAAAAACTGAAAACCACCGACCAGAAATTTTTCGACCATTTCTGTGGGAAATTTCTTTTGGACAAAAATTTACAGGTTTTTTCATTGAGAAACTGAAAATAAAAAGCAGAACAATTTTTAGGTTTTGGTTATGTAAAATATTTTAATTCTTGCTTACCAAAAAAAATTCAGTTTTTTTTCTTCAGTTTTTTGACCAAAAACTAGAAACTTTTAATTGAAAATAGCTATTTCTCATGGAGTTTTCCATTTTGAAAAAAAAAATCCATTTTCCCCATTTTCATGGGAAAAAGCCTTTTGAATGAAAATTTTTAATATGATCTTTAAAGCAACCAAAATAAAAAGGATTTTTTTGTGGTGAAAGCCTTCTTAAGTCTGTCATAAAAAACACAATAACAAATTGTGTTCTAATGCAAATGCAGGTTAGCAGAAGTGGGGGAGAGTTGCAGGGAAGTGTAATTATAATGATTTGCCTTTACAATTATAATGGACAATAAATTTTCCATAGAATATGTTTTGAAAAGTACATTTTAATGTGTATATTGTCACTGTATCAGATAGCTGCAATAAAGGGTGGTTCATACAGTGTCATATTCTAGAATTTTCTCTCTCTCTCTCTCTCTCTCTCTCTCTCAATTGTCTGGGCTAAATAAACCCCTGGTGTAATTCCACTGGATGTAAAATGGCATTTCTAAAAGAATTTCAGCAGATGGAGCTAGTGTGCTTCTAATCTGTGATGGTTGTGCCTAGTATAAGAAAGATTAGAATGAGAAGAGACAGTACAGCAGTTGGAGTCATCGGGTGAAGATTTTCCTTTTGCTTAATGGAAGAGCAACAAATATAACTGGGAATCTCGAAATCTATGTCTGGCAGTGATGGATAAGAGGACTGCAAACATCTGGATCTGGTTCAGGTGACCTGACCCAACAAAATAGGAAGCATGATAAAATAGGGGTTCTCCCCAAAGGTTTCATAACATGCTGTTATTTTGTATTGTTACTCTAGCACTTCACACACTCGCATGCTCTGCATCATCCTGGGTGTAAGTACCTGGTGAGAATGATTTAGAAAAAATGCAGACAATTTTGTAGGTTCCCTGGGACACATAGACCCTCTTTGACCCTGAGTATGCAGAGACAGCTGCACAGAGGGCAATGGGAGTTGCTTCAGGGATGAACTTGGCCATTAGTGCACATTCTCATATATCCATGAATAATAAATGAAACTTTAAAAGAGGAGGGTCCTGACTGCACACTGCTCAAATGAGAACAGGGATACCTCAATTGGAAAAAAAAAGACTGAAATTCTCTCTATTTATCAAGCCATAAATGCCCACACAGATCCTAGTTTCCTACCCCAAAGAGTTCCTCCAAGCTCACGTTATAGCCAACTTACAGTTAACAGCAAGAATCAATCAGCAGCTTTCTGCATATTCCAATGAATTTTTTTCTTTAAAAGTTCCTTAATGCTAATTTAGAGGGTCCAGCTATCTTCCTGTAGAAAATGCTCCTGTGATTGTTGCTCTTACCAACATATAGAGATGACTCACATGAAAGTGCAAATTCTGCCCATGCTTTCCTACCACAGCAAAGCCATCAAAGTTCAGATGCATGCAGAAGCAGGACAGGATTTGGGGAACTTGTGCAGGTGCTCCAGGGCTGGCCTTAGGGAAAATGGCACCCTGGGCCAGCTTGTATTTTGGCACCCACCCCATCACCCCTGACCCCTATAGGCTCCCTGGGCTCCCCCCCCATCACCTCTGGGCCCCACTGCCTCCTCCAGTGTTTAATTTGTATTGAAAGAGGTGCCAGAGCTCAGCCCTGGCACAAATTAAGCACTGGCAGGGCAGCCTGATACTGGTGGGTGCTGCCAGGGTGCCCAGCTCTGAAGGCAACGCTGTGCAGAAGTAAGGGTGGCATGGTATATGGTGTATTGCCACCCTTACTTCTGTGCTGCTGCTGTGGCTTGTGGTGCCTGGTGCTTGGCATGTGGCTCAAGAGTGTGTGTTGGGAGAGTGTGAGAGAGAGACAGTCTGTGTATATGTCTGAGTGAGAGTGTGTGTGTGTTGGGGGAATGTGAGAGACAGAGTGTGTGAGAGAGAGAGAAACACAGTGTGTGCTCGGGGAGTGTGAGAGAGACAGAGTGTGTGTGTATGTATGTGTGTATAAGAGAGTGACTGTGTGTGTGTGTGTGTGTGTGAGAGAGAGAGAGAGAGAGAGAGAGAGAGAGATGGTGTGTGTCAGGGAAGTATGAGAGACAGCACGCTGTCCCTTTAAGCAGAGGTCTTCACCAGTCTGAAGGCTTGTTCAGACAGCAGCAGCTGCCAGCAACCTGGTCCCACTCCTGAGCCCTGTCCCCCCACCCCAGCTCATTGGAGATACATGGGTAGGTAGGCAGGAGCAGGGGGATACCCCGACATCAGCGTCCCCCTTTCCTCCCCCACTTCATACAGCAAACAGGAGGCTCCTGGGAGCAGCTGGCCAGGGGCGGCTCCAAGGCAAAGGGCAGAAGCAGAGCAGCAGTAGGAGAAGGGGTACTCCTGCTCCAGAGGTGCCCCGCTTAGAATGGCGCCCCAGGCCTTCACCCAGTTTGCCCATACCTTAGGCCGGCCCTGAGGGGGCTCTATATGCCTATTATGGAGTCCTGCTCTACAATGCATTACTTTGCAGGAATAATGGAGTTGAGTGTGCCAGGAAGGAGCAGGTCAAGGGCTGGTGGATCTAGAGCTACGTGGATGTACCCATGATTGCTCTCAATTAAGAGGGCCATGAATGCTATCTGTGTGTTTGTGCATGTGCGGGTGTGAGAGGGGAAGAATTTGTCTTCTTCCCATCCCCATGGAACTGCCCTTACCAAAACCATCTGTTTGGGTTGGATGTTTGTGTGCTCCTAATTGAACAGTTATCATTACGTTATCAATAAATGTTCATGATAGGAGGTTACCCTCAAAATCTCACTACAATAGGGTGACTGGGCTCTGGAATAAGCAAGTGTTGGAATAAGCAGGGAACTGCTGATTAATTCTTGCAGCTAACTGTACCTTGGGTATACGAAAGGTTGGCAGAGCTCTTTGGGGGAGAAAGCTAGGATGTGATTATGGGCATTTACAGAAAAAAGCCTAGGAAATTGCCCACCCTGGAAAAAAGTTCAGGAGGGAGTTTATGGGTGCTGGTGTTTTTTTTTTTTTTTAGTAGTTACTTTTTTAATATAGCCAAACTGCAGGAAGAGCAGCGATTCTGGGCACTAACCCAAAGTGTGTGCTATCCTAGCATGAGGTAAAGAATCAGCCTGTTCACACTCCTGATAACTGCATTTTACTTCACGGAAAAGTAGTGACTTACGCACTAGTTCCGCAGTTGATGCAGTATCTGTGCCGTCAAATTGTCCCACCTCTATAGTGCTTAACGTGTGATTTACCGTAGTCCACTATTAGTGCAGTGTGAGAAAGTTTCCAAACCATCATTGGTCATGGTTACAGCACCATAACACTGACAAGCAACTGATGGAAAGAGAGGTTTTATTACTGTACTGAACTCTTTTGCTACCCATTTACTCCATCAGCAGCTCTGTTTTTAATGGGCCTCCAAACTCTTGAGCAAATATCAGTGTGGATATAAATAATGCACTATTTAAGATATCGGCACATATAATACTAAAAGCACAGTTATCACCTTATTTTATTTTTAAATAATTAGAAAAAATATTTTTAAAGCGGTTACATTTTTGCATGCTCTCTTCTGTGTACCATTAAAATTCTGGTTTTGCACGCATGTTGTTTTTTGTTTAATGGCATAACTGCTTCTAGTTTGAGTCTGGTTGATTCTACCTCACTTCCACTTGTGACCAGGTTGAAATTACCCTCTCCAATTATGATTTCAGGACCCAACCCAGCAAGAAGCTGAGCAACTCCTGAGAGGTGTTTGCTACTTTCAGCTCCCACTGAAGTGAAAAGCTCTCTGATAGCATGGAGATGAGTGTGGTATAAAAGGGCGTCAGCACCTTCCAGAATGTAATCCTTTGTTTTCAGCTGGATGTTAAGTGATATTATCATCAATCCCTCTCTGTTTTGTCATCAGAATTTTAGTTTTGCTAAAGAAATTAATGAGTATAATGTTGGTTAAGTGTTACTAGTTACTAGGAAGGCAGCGTGGCCTAGTGGCCAGACCCCTGTACTAGTACCCCACAGAGCTGGGTTCTAGTCCCAGCTCTGGCATTGGCTTGCTAAGTGACCTTGGGCAAGTTGCCTCAGTTTCCCCATTTGTAAAATGGGTATAATGATGCTTAAAGCACTTTGAGAGCTAAGCATGAAAAGTCCCATATAAGCGCTAGATGCTAGTATCAGACAATACTGCAGTAACAACAGCTCTTTTAACTACCACTTTGAAAAAAGTAATATGTAGCCTAATACTGTAAATGCTGCATTCACAGAATTCCCAGCAGGTGGGGAGAGATTGCAGGATCATGCTGAGGCTTTGTAATAAGTCCAGTTATTACCACTGAGATACTTACTAAAGCAATAAGCAACTTTCTTTAACCATTCCAATTCTTAATAATACAATAGACAACTTCACTTCTGACCGGTGCAAAACAAGATGCTGTGTGTTTACAGCAGACACCACTGTTGCAATTGGATATCTTCCCGTCTCTTGCTGACACGAGAGTTTTAAGCCCATCAGAAACCAGTATTATGCAATGAAACTGCTTTCCCAGAAAAAAGGGTCAGAGACCTAATTCCAGCAACAAGAACAACCGGAAGAGCAGAATCACAGAAATAATAATATAGAAATTACAGATTTCAACTGGTAATGAACAGGCTCTTGGTTCATTGGAGGGAAAGAGGGGGAAAAGCTGTAAATCCACACACACAAAAGAGACAAATCTAGTTTTTGATCAACCCTTAGGGCCCATTTCCCCCTCCGCTTTTACCTTCTGGAAAATATGCAGATCTGGGACAGAGGATCTGGAACATGCACCTGCCAAGGAGGACCAGGGGGCAGTGGTGGTGGAGCACCCTTGACAGTCAGAGTTGAGCTGTCAATGGGTACAGGAAGATCAAGGGCTGGGTGGCACTGGAGAGGCAAAGAGCTCCTGCGCAAGCTTTCCTTGCTTCCAGTGGATTCTCTCAGAGCTGGAAGGATCAAGGGGGTCTTAAGAGTTGAGGGAGTTGAATCGCAATCTGCAGTGTGGCTTGAGGAAGAGTCCAATTAACTTCAGGGAGGTGGCATGGAAGCCTTAAATTACCATCTGCTCTTGAATAAACCTGAAAACTGAGAAAAAACATAGGAGAAGGGAATATTATGGTAACAGGCACAATACAATAGCAGAATCAGCTACTAATAGGGAGGAGAGAAATATTAATATTGTACTAGCTGTATGTGCATGATCCTGCAATAAATCCACACATAAAAGTCCCCTTTACTTCAACAAAGACCTCATTTAATGATGTCTTGGTTTAATTTTAGAGTGCTGTTGAGTGAGCACTCTGAGTGAGACCAAAAGAAATGTAAGGGGGAAAAAAATGCCATAAGTATTTTTGTTCATCCATGCTGAGAACATGACATCATTCTAATAAAGTAGACTTAATTGGGAGCAGGTATTAGAAAGCACCATCTATTTTCACTTCTTTTTAATGGTATATTTTATAAAATATTTAAAAAGTCTAGTCTCCCCAGTGGTGAAAACCCATCTGTTAGCATTTCTGCTGCTACAGTTAAAGAATCAATAAATTAATGCTTATTGAAAGAAAGGGGACTGGAAAGGTCCCGTGACATTTACAAAACTCTCCCATCTGGATTACACACACAATTCATGAACAGTTCTATAGATCAGTCCTTAAATAGTTCTATAACAGAACAGGTGAATAGGTACTCAGTAAACATAGAAATCTTTTCTTTTTTTAAAAATGCTATATACTTAGATTGTAAGTGCTTTGGGGGCATGGAACTTTTTTGTGCTAGGTGCAGTGCACAGAACAGTGGGGTCCCAGTTCATGCCTGTGGGTTCTAAATGCTACGGTAATAGGAATATTTAATGATTGTATTTTCCTGAAAAAGATCCAGTTGTCTGAACTTTTAGTTCCTTCATAATATTCATGATAAGAAATAGGCCTCTTGAATAATCATTTAAAATGAGAAGAATATCAATTAATAGCAACAGATTTCTAGTTGGCTAGGAAAATATCAATTGTGTAGATTGGTTTTTTGATTAACCACAATTTTTCATAATGAAACACCTGTTTTTTGTTTTTGGCTTCCTTGATGCCCCCACCTCCTTTTTTTTTTTCTTTTTTGCCTATAGTTCATTTTTAATCCTTTCCCCTTTTCATCACTGTCTAAAAGCCAAATGGAAGAGTTTTGTAAGAGTCATGAGTCTTCTGAATCTTTTTGCATTTAATACATTTTATTTTATTTTAAAATATCATTTTGTCCAAGGACATAGCAGTTTTTTTTGTTTTTGTTTTTGTTTTTTAAATAGACACTTATGGATAACAGCCAAGATTGCTGTAAGTGGCTAGTGATTCTGGATGCTCAACTAGAGAAAAAAAAGAGGCCTGATTTTCAGAGGGAGGGTGATCAGGAATAGGCCTGATTTTCCTATGGAGCAGTGAAAGAATGAAAGTCTATTTCCTACAGCAATGGCTCTACACTAAATCATACGGACAAGATAATGGCTAACAGTAGGCAGTGAACCTCACAGCTTCCCAAACAATCGCTTACCAGAAACTTAAGCCCCATAATTTTTGGCACAGAGTTGCTAAGGTGCCGCTGAAGATTCCCTAATGACTTTTAAGAGGTGATTCAAAGATCTGTACAAAGGAAGCCATTTGCAGTTTTGCATTTGGAAAAGTTTTATCATTCCTACAAAACCCATAAACTATGCTACATGCGCTTGAGCACCACCTCCTAGCACCTTATCTTTTTAAACTGATCAATTTAGTAACCTCTCTTTCTATAATGGCTTCTGGTGGTTTATTTTTTCAATCCGGTAGTGCTACCCATGGGACTTTATCATCAGTGCAATATGCTTTTTTAAATAGTGTCTTGGACTCTTGTTGGCAGTTTCTGCTTTGCCATTAGACTGGCTGTGATGCGCAGAAGATGTGAATTTTGCTGATACTTCAAACTGCAAATTCCAACCGGCAAAGTGGTCCATTATCTACATTAACAGTCTCTGCAATTCCATGCCAGCAAGCTGCAGCATTCCATGATAGAGGCTGCTGTTTTTATATGTAAGGGATCTACTTGCCAATAATCCAAACAATAATCAACCCTCACAAGGTATACTTAATTTCCCAATATACAGAAATCCATGACTAGCTTGCTCCCAGGTTTATCAGGTATTTTGTTTATGGTCAGAGGATCCCTTTGCTGAGTTGATAGAAATTCATTGCAGATACTGTAGGCTTATGGAATCCTTGATCCCACTGCCCATGCTTGGTCAATACAGGACATCTTGTGCCTTGCATGTATCAGCCTTTGCCAGGTGGCAGCAACAAGGGCTGAGTTCAACATGTCTGGAGGTTCTTTTTGATAAATAAGTGAAACAATGGCTCAAGCCCCCACCCAGAGTCAGACTCTTATCTCTGGCTCTGAGACATAGATTAATTAATTAATTAATTTAAAAAGGCATCACTTGTCACCTTTGCAAGCAGTTTTTCCTTTACTTGCTAGTCTTTTGAAAACATGGGATAGAGCAATGCTTTTATATCGGAAAAGAGGAGAAAACAGGCAAAAGAAACATGAACTATCCAGAATATAGACATATATTAGTATAAGAAATTGAGCAACTCAAATTAACTCATTAGGAGACTGGTCAATCCCTCTCAGTATCAAGTAATAAATGTCCAGCTGATGAAGGTCCAGAAACCTGGCTCACCATCTACCCCACCAAAAACTCACTCACAGACTGAATCAATGATAGCCAAAGGTATCCAAGGATGGCTCTCCTCTGCTGGTCTGCTCTGGTCCTGAAAGAACTCCACAGTGCGGCCTCCTAGTGCAGTTCAGTAGTTTTCTCTCACTTCCACCAACTGGGTGAGTTAGGGTACTGTGAAGTCAGCTCAGTATTGGCATTGCCAGCTTGATATGATGATCTGGCCATGGAGACAGCTCTCCAATGTTGCTGCTGCTGGTCCAGAGCTCCCCATGGAACCAGCTCTGTTCTGCTGCCATTGCTGGTCCTGTTGGTCCTTGTCTCTCAAATTCCTACATACAGGCCATCAGATCTCCAGAAGGGGAATGCAAAACAGGACCCTTTGACAGAAACCCTGTTCCCCAAGTTAGAACTCCTGGTTTCTAGGACAGAGCAATTTCCTCCTCTTTCTTTGCTGAGCTCAAGCCAAAATCCGTTTCTTGAATGCTCAGGGTAACCCCACACCTAGGGCATATTCTGCACAATTTTTACACCTTTTCATGGAACACAGTACTGATAACAATCCATTAAAACCATTACACATCAAAGAAAAATATTCCAACTAAACTCAGGTAGAATTATGGGTAAACAAGATATATACGAAGTTGGCCAGAACTGGTTTTTGTCCTTCTCACAAATAGAAGGAGCAGAAATCTCCATTCTCTAGGTCTTCTAGCCATGGGGCTCACACATAGACATGCTTCTGCCCAACATTGCTCCAGTGTTCCAGAGCAGCTTTTCCGGATGCACACCTTTAGGTATTATAACCCTGCTGCCTCTATAGAGAGCACCATTTTTTACTATCAGTTGTTATTTTTGTGTCTAAAATTCATGATTAACAAGTGGTACCTCTTCCCGTCCTGTCATCCTTCTATAAGGACTAAGAGCTTGAAGCACAGTATCTGATTTAGCATGTCTTTGTATCTGCAGAAGCCCATGTCTTCCTCAGAACTAACAACAGTGAGCAGGTGGAGCAGGATGTGTGGAACACCTGTTGTGTAAGAATATGGAATGTGGTTGCAGAGGTCAATAATGATCACCCTCCGTCTTGGAAGATGGGGCTCTGGGCTTCTGAGGGTGATCTGCAGCCTGCAGTGAACAGCAGGCTCTGGCATCTCTTGTGTTACAGTTAGGTAATCCTTAAATAAAATCCTTCAATATAAACATTTCCATTAACACGAGGAACCAAGACACTTGGTGTGGTGTCTAGGAGCTAGACAGGGAGGTAAGTTAGATTCCTCTCAGTGCTTATATACCATGGTAACAGGTGTCCTAGCAAAGCAATAGGGAAAGGTATCCCTTGGGGGTTTGATTTGAACGTTTACTTCAAGAAAACACAAAAGAGTTGGTTTTCTGCCAACCCCTCTTGAACTGAACATCTTGCCTTACGTGTCTCCCACATCCTAGTCAGGACATTTGCAGCTCTGCTACTCACTTGTTGTTGGTTCTGGATGTTGAGGAAGTCACTTTGGGACAAATTTTGAAGAGTGGCTGCTAAACAGAGTGCCTCCATTTTCATGGATACAGTGGGTTTTATAATCAAAAGGGCTGAGCATCCACCACAGCCGGTGAAGTCAAGTGACTGATATGGAGAAAGAAAACAGAGATTGTGGTTTAAAAACTTCAAACTGGGCAACTATTTCGGAAGCAAATACAAACATCCTGGAGTGATCAACCATGAAAAGTTGAATCTGGAAGAAAAAAAAAAGTTACCTTCCAATGTCACAGTCAGCTATGTCACATTTGCTTACCTTTCAGTAAGAAATCGGGCCGGGATTGCTGAAACAATTTGTATAGTGGGAGTGCCGAGAGCCATTGAATCAAACTGTAAACCCTGAACATAATTGAAACCACTTCAAGCCAGGGTGCAGCTGTACCTCCAGCACCCCTAGTTCCAGCACATATGAATGGGTCATGAAATATGGGACTTCCATAGGGAAGATTGTGCTTGTTGGCAGAGCCCTGAGTAGGGGTCAGTGTGGTGCCACATAGCCCCAGGAGGAGCACGCCACTCAGGAGGTTGCAGGATGCACTTTGTCCAGGCAGTTCCATAGAAGGAACGGTGGGGCCATGGCCCTACCTTCTCTTCACTCTTTTGGGAAAGAAATCTGCTAATACTAGAAGTGAACAGTCCTTGGGCTCAGCAAAGCACAAGGGCTGTAACTGTGCCTGGCCCACCTCGACAAGGGCCAGCCACTGTTGGGCCCATAATCAAGAAATACAACTTTCTGCATGGTCAGTGCTCATATACGGTGACTCCTGGTGTATGACACATATATTGTGACATGATCCAAGTTTTAAAGACTTAAAGAGACTGTGATAGGGGGCTTGGAGGACCAGGTAGTCTAGTGCCTCTAACCCGCTGTATCTCTGTTGGGGGATGGGGGCGGGGCAGTAGCTGTGCCTGGATCCTGACCCCAGGCCAGGTGTCGCTGGGCCTCCCCACTTCATCTGGGCCTTTGCTCTTAAGTGGGGCATGGTAGGGGGACCCAGGCCCTCCCTCTCCACCTGGTTCCAGCCCAGGTACCTGTGGGAAGTAACACCAGCAGAGTCCTCTATGCAGAAAGTCTAAGTCCACTGCCCTGGGCTATTTCCCACCTATGTGATACTTCTGGAGCATGGTCCCTATAATCCAAACAGTCAATAGCGTCACAAACAAAATCCAAATGAGCAGGGCCCTGCAAGGCTTGCTGGTCCTCAAAGTGGGTGGTGGTTGGCGAAGGGACTGCCTGGGCCTTGCCCACTCTGTGGTCCCCTCTCAGGTGCCGCCTTCTGTCTGTTTTCCTGGATTTTTCTTTCCTGCAGCCTGTCCACTATCCCTTAGCTAGGCTTCTAAGCTCCTTTTAACCCATTCTTCCAGCTGTAGCTTGTTTCGCAGGCCTGTAGGCATGGAGCTAGTTGGGCCCAGCATTGTCTTTTAATCTCTTTGGGCCAAGTGTGGGGTTCATATGCCCCATTACAGAGACATTATTTCATTATACATTTGACAGAAATATTCTGATCAATCAGTGGGGTTTGGTATCAAATATTTGACTCCTTTAATGCTACATCTTAAATCAGTTTGACTGCACTTAATTTTAAAGAGTTTTAGACTCTGTGAATAAAACAGTGTATATATGTTTTGTAATGTGCTCAGTGTACTTTAACATTTCTGGCTTTTCTATTATCCAACCAAGTGACAAATCCTAGGCTTGATAACTACTAGATTTTAGCTCTAGGATTTCTCCTTTAAACCTAACAAAGAATGATCAGCTCTTTGAAAGAGTCAATAATTCAGTTCCCACCCTGTCTGTGTGATTAAGGGGGATTAGCAGCACATTCACAGACCCAAAAACCAAGTCCTTCTCTGTCACAATAATTAATACCCGACTAAATGTGTTTTTTCTCAACCCTACAATCTGTTTTCTTTGCTAACTTTAAAATAGGAGCTTTGGCATCTCTGTGCTCTCCAGTATATAGATTAATTTACAACAAAGCTGAATCTTACTCTGAAGGTTGGACAATGTTTGATAAGTACCTTCAATACCATCCACAGTTTGAAACAGCAATTTTAAATACATTGAAAATTAGGGATGAGAGATAGGAGATTTAAATTCCGTTGAATAATAAGGGCTGGAATTTTGCAATGGAAGTAAAGATGATTCTTCCTCACTGACCAAAAATATTGCTCTGTCATCCAAGTGTCTGGCAGCAATAATGTATCTGTAATTCATGGTATCATCATGCTACTTCCCACCCTATTCTACGCGAGTATTGCCAACCTCAATCCAAAAATCATGAATCGGGCTCCAAAAATCCTGAGACTGACTTAAAAATCATGAGCTTAAAAAAGTGAGGGTCTTTATGTTTACCTTTTGGCATTGGAGCATGTAGAATCCTAGTTTTAAGCTTTTCTCTGCAAATGTGATGGTGGGAAATGTTTTCAATGCTAGCTAAAAGATTCTCAGGTAATAACCTGATTCCAACAGCTGGGCCTTAAAGACAAACAACAAACATTGTGAGACTTGCGATAAAATCGCAAGAATTGGCTACATTGTTGTGCTAACTTGGGGGTTCCTGCGGGTGGGGTAGAGAAGAGTGGATGTGACTGGAGCACAGCAGGAGGAGATAGTTATATCAATCCTTACATTTTCTCTGTCCTGGGGAGGACTGCTTTGATCTTTGTGCTTCTTCCAAATGCTGCTGGGAAGGTGGGATAAATAAATTGATTTCTAATCTCTGCTTTTACTATGCTATCTAGTTTAGGGTTTTCTATAGAGCCCATCACCATAATACCTAAATACTTCCTAAATAATTTAGATTTTCACTGTGAAAGCCTTAATACACTTCATGGAGCCTTCTGCTCTTCTTTCTTTCTTTCTCAGTGGAGAGGTTCTGCTTGGGGTACACATCTCTACTCCTTTTTTCTTTTTCTTCACCTCCTCCCTCAACCTCCTTATGGTGGAAAAGCTTTCTCAAAGAGAACAATTTTACGTGCACTGACAAGGTAGTCAGACGCCTCTGAAAGCTAATCCACAGCCAAACCCCTCAACTAAGGATGTTTAGGTTTTGGTTTTAATGCATTGCATCCTGGGGTTTGTGAGCTGCATTGTTCCAGAAGAGCACAGCCAACTTGTGGCATCATGGATGGAGGTACCTATAGAGAAACCATATCTTCATATGCGTTTGCACAGAATCTAGCACAATGGGACCCCAATTCCTGATTGAAACCTCTAGATGTTAACGTAATATAAATAATACATAATCATCATCAACATGTTCATCGTCCACTAAACTTTCTTTCTACTCCTAACTCTCTTTCTATCTCTGTATATTTCCTTCCTTTTCATTCTTCCTTTTCCAACAAAATTGTATTGAGGGGGCTCTCTCTTTCTTTCCACCCATTCTCATTGGCATGATTTCTCAATTTCTATGCTGTTGAGACATTTGTCTTTCCATGTTTTACTTCTTCTTGACTCTTCCATCCACTTTACACTCTGCCAGTATGAGAATCACATTCATGAACAGCACCTAAGTAGAGACAAGAGCTAGGAGGCAACATAGCAGGTGGCTCAGGCCCAGCCTAGCAGTATGAAAAGATTATAGCTTCTAAAATAGATGGGTAAACAGAAGGAGAGAGATTTAAAAAACAAAGGCTGTTCGACCAGAATCCACACATCTGCAGTAGTTATCTGCATTAAGTCCTTTGCAGCAACCTGCTTTTCTGGCCCCTGAATAGCACATAAATAATCCCTATGAAAACCATTTGAGTAGTGCTAAATAAGTCTGAATTCCAAGTAGTTAATGAAATTGCAAAAGGAATGCACGCTAGAAATCTCAAAACAGTCGACTGGTAATAAAATTCTGTGAGGGATATGTCCCGGATGATACTTGTAACAGAAATCTTTGTATCCAAAAAGCAGTAAACTTTACAGTGGGGCCAAAGGAGAATAATGCCTGTCAGCAGTATTTAGCCCTAATATCTTTTGTTTTGTTTTTGTTTTTGTTTTTTGAGGCCTCCAGAAGTCACTAGGGAATAAACTACCAGAAATTGCTGCTGTGCTAAGTAACATGTTAAATCTGAGCAGCTCGATTTCAATCCACTAGAGGTCTGAGAAATTCTTTTCCAGCAATGTTTTAAATTTTTCTTCAGCAATCTTGCTGTCTCCAATATAGTTAAGAGAAAAGAAACTTTTGACCCAGACCCTATTGCCTTCAATCAAACAAAGAAGGACTGGGGTCAGGTAGAGATGTCTTTAACTCATATAAAAATAGCTTCAGAGTCTGACCTACTAGAAAACACAGTCCTAAGTGACTGTTTATCCTGGACTGTTTATATGGATAATGATTCTAATTGCTGCAGGACTACTATCTTATGTAACATATATATATATATTCCTGGCAAAGGGTCAATTTTAAATCTTCTCAAATAGGAATAATGTACCATGGGGAGAAGAGAGTTCATTAATATGAAATGCCCACCTTGTAGTGCTTCTTCACAGTGCTAAATTTACTTAAGTGGAAAAGGAACCAAGATCCATGTGTGGCTAATGAGATCTTGCACAGAAATGGAAGGACACAGGTGTTATCTGCAGAATCTAGCTAGGTAAATAGAAAGGAGCATAAACACTGCCAAATTAAGTGTAAAAATGAAATAAGAAAAGCCAAAGAGGAGTTTGAAGAACGGCTAGCCAAAAACTCAAAAGGTAATAACAAAATGTTTTTTAAGTACATCAAAAGCAGGAAGCCTGCTAAACAACCAGTGGGGCCCCTCGATGATCGAGATACAAAAGGAGCGCTTAAAGACGATAAAGTCATTGCAGAGAAACTAAACTAATTCTTTGCTTCAGTCTTCATGGCTGAGGATGTTAGGGAGATTCCCAAACCTGAGCCGGCTTTTGTAGCTGACAAATCTGAGGAACTGTCACAGATTGAAGTGTCACTAGAGGAAGTTTTGGAATTAATTGATAAACTTAACATTAGCAAGTCACCGGGACCAGATGGCATTCACCCAAGAGTTCTGAAAGAACTCAAATGTGAAATTGCAGAACTATTAACTAGGGTTTGTAACCTGTCCTTTAAATCAGCTTCTGTAACCAACGACTGGAAGATAGCTAATGTAACGCCAATATTTAAAAAGGGCTCTAGAGGTGATCCCGGCAATTACAGACCGGTAAGTCTAACGTCGGTACCGGGCAAATTAGTCGAAACAATAGTAAAGAATAAAATTGTCAGACACATAGAAGAACATAAATTGTTGGGCAACAGTCAACATGGTTTCTCTAAAGAGAAATTGTATTTTACTAATCTATTAGAGTTCTTTGAAGGGGTCAACAAACATGTGGACAAGGGGGATCCAGTGGACAAAGTGTACTTAGATTTCCAGAAAGCCTTTGACAAGGTCCCTCACCAAAGGCTCTTATGTAAATTAAGTTGTCATAGGATAAAAGGGAAGGTCCTTTCATGGATTGAGAACTGGTTAAAAGACAGGGAACAAAGGATAGGAATTAATGGTAAATTCTCAGAATGGAGAGGGGTAACTAGTGGTGTTCCCCAAGGGTCAGTCCTAGGACAAATCCTATTCAACTTATTCATAAATGATCTGGAGAAAGGGGTAAAAAGTGAGGTGGCAAAGTTTGCAGAGGATACTAAACTGCTCAAGATAGTTAAGACCAAAGCAGACTGTGAAGAACTTCAAAAAGATCTCACAAAACTAAGTGATTGGGCAACAAAATGGCAAATGAAATTTAATGTGGATAAATGTAAAGTAATGCACATTGGAAAAAATAACCCCAACTATACATACAATATGATGGGGGCTAATTTAGCTACAACAAATCAGGAAAAAGATCTTGGAGTCATCGTGGATAGTTCTCTGAAGATGTCCACGCAGTGTGCAGAGGCGGTCAAAAAAGCAAACAGGATGTAAGAAATCATTAAAAAGGGGATAGAGAATAAGACGGAGAATATATTATTGCCCTTATATAAATCGATGGTACGCCCACATCTTGAATACTGCGTACAGCTGTGGTCTCCTCATCTCAAAAAAGATATACTGGCACTAGAAAAGGTTCAGAGTAGGGCAACTAAAATGATTAGGGGTTTGGAACGGGTCCCATATGAGGAAAGATTAAAGAGGCTAGGACTTTTCAGCTTGGAAAAGAGGAGACTAAGGGGGGATATGATAGAGGTATATAAAATTATGAGTGATGTGGAGAAAGTAGATAAGGAAAAGTTATTTACTTATTCCCATAATACAAGAACTAGGGGTCACCAAATGAAATTAATAGGCAGCAGGTTTAAAACAAATAAAAGGAAGTTCTTCTTCACACAGCGCACAGTCAACTTGTGGAACTCCTTACCTGAGGAGGTTGTGAAGGCTAGGACTATAACAGCCTTTAAAAGAGAACTGGATAAATTCATGGTGGTTAAGTCCATTAATGGCTATTAGCCAGGATGGGTAAGGAATGGTGTCCCTAGCCTCTGTTTGTCAGAGGGTGGAGATGGATGGCAGGAGAGAGATCACTTGATCATTACCTGTTAGGTTCACTCCCTCTGGGGCACCTGGCATTGGCCACTGTTGGTAGACAGGATACTGGGCTAGATGGACCTTTGGTCTGACCCAGTACGGCCGTTCTTATGTTCGTATGTATGTTTAACTTACTCTCAAATTGCTTATTAAATGCTGGGGTTTAAACTTACAAATATATCCAAAATAATATTGTTTTTGCAATAGTTTCCATTTCCCTTCAATTGCCATCCTAATTATAATCAGATTAAGAGAAATGTTATCCTTAATTTTTATGGTACAGGGAAGCCAGTTAAATGAATGCAATATAGCACATATAAAGAAATGAAATAAAGTTCTAACAGGCATTAGTAAACTACTTGTTTTTAATATGAAAATCATGTCTGGTTTTAACAGAGGAGAGAGCAGAGCATTACAAATCACAAGATAACTGTGGCTATTCAGAAGGATTCAGGTAGGCCCCATACATCCGAATCTTTAATCCCAGTTGCTGTAGTTCAAAAAGTGTAACTTTTGAGAGTCAACTGAAGTAAAAATAACAGTAATTAAAAATACCAGAATTAATTTGAATGGATTATTTTCATCTCTGCTCAGGATTCAGTATTTCACTCAGTTTCAGTTAAATACTTTATATTTGCTTCACATTTAATATGTGGTTCATTTGTGCATCACTAAAGCGTGTACTGCACAATGATTTGTGTGTGCCTTGAAATATAATTAATGTAAAGCTGAATATCATTGATAAATGGAGGTTACTTATCAGCATTTAGCATATAGGGAAATATGAAAGGGAATGGTGTAATTTGTCTGAAGCAATTAGTTGTCTAAATTAGAGATAAAGGATTAAGGATTGGGCTTTTAAAGAACCAAATGTAGAGAAATTATATATTGCACATTCAAAAGTACAAACCTGACACTTTCAAGTTGGCAGTGCCTTGGGAAATGATGGATGCCTTTGTACTTTTTATGGACAAACCTGGAAAGCACAGTGTTATAGTGATGTCAAAGTGGGATATGTATAATCACCTTGAAAAGTAGTAGATAGGAAGGGGTACAATGCATTAAAGTCTTGAGGCATGTTTCTCCACTGCTTTATTCCAGTATATTTCCACTAAGATTACTGGAGTTACATTGGCATAAAACAGGAATGAGGCAGTGGAGAATCAGGCCCTTCACTTTTGAAGACAAGAAATCACTGATAAAATACACAGTTCATGACAATCCTATATTCAGTGTCTGAAAACACAGTATACGTCATGTTAAGGGTGGAAGTCACTGCATCAGCAGGAAGTCTGATTAACTGATCTTTTTGTGGTTGACGTACAAGCAGTAAGTAAGGACCCAGGGCTACAGGACCGATCCGTCTCACTTTCTGTGGCTGCTTCTCCAATCTATAAGCTAGTGCAGCATCCTGGTGATTCCCTCCTGAATTTGATACAATGTGCTAATAGCTGCAAACTTTCCCCACAGTCAGAACTGCAGATGGGCGTAGTTAGGGAAGGGCATACTTTCCGGGTCCTCCTCTGTAGGTCAGCAGCCCACTCCACTCATAGATGTGTTGCTCAGTCACCATAAGCTTGAAAACCTATTCAGCATACACAGCTGGCTTGCCTCCAGTATTGTGGACTAGAATATCCCTTTGCCATTCAGGAATCTCCAGAATTATGATGTCCTCCAGAATGTTGTATGCCTGAAAGGACTGTGAAGCCATAGGTAGTAAACCCCAGCAAGTGCTACCACCCCCTGCCCTCAAAAAACTGAAATGGTCTGTAATTTTTAAAGCTACATCATTTATAATTTTCACCCTAAAATTATGTGTGAAGGATTTATACTCTGTTTATCTCTCAATTGTGTCCAAAGCATATCTGGGAACTTAACTGTTACTCTGAGAATATATTGAAGCAGAATTTTACAAAGTATCATTGTTTGGCCTTGAGATTCTAAAGGCACTTCTGCTGCTGATGTAGTGAACCTTTTCAGAAATACTGATACAATACTGTACTGTTCCATTTCTATTTTCAGGCTCTTTCCTCTCTGCAGCCCAGCCACAATCCAGCAGGAGTTTGGGGTGTTGCACTGTAATGGTGTGGTCAAAGAGGAAGTATGAAGAGGGCCGACCAGCAGTTACAGTACCAAAGGCAGAAGGATTCATGGCAAGTTGAAAGACAGAGAGGCTGCAGAGTGCGATGAGAGACTTGTAGCAGTTTCTTGAGCAAGAAATGTTGCTTGAGGGAGGAGGACAGAGTGCAGCAGAAACCTGTTTGAGAGGCTGCGTATGCTAATGGCTGTGAGAGTACAGGCTCCTGGTCCACTCTCACCTTCTGCGCCAGCACCATGTCCTGAGTGAGCTCCATGGTACCATGTCCTGAAGATCAGGAACCCACTGGACAATTCTATGGGTGGGCATTCTATGCAACCAGGACTGAACATTATTTGGACTGGGCAAATGTACCCAATGCAGTCTTCCATCCCCGTGCAATCCTCCATCTCCATGCAGCAGCGCTGAGTGAGAAAGGAGAATAGGGGACGGGGACACCCAGGAGTAGGAGAGTTTCCTTTTTTTCTACACTGGTTTCACTGTTTTGTACTGTTAAATGTTTGTGTTATGAACTTGATTTTGTTTCTGGTTTGTTCTTTTTATAGCAGCTGGCCAGCCTGTCAGTTCTTTAATACTGTCACTTTGTAATACAACCATGTTAACGAATAAAGTCTTTGAATTCATTAAGAAAGTTTATTACCATCATTACATCACGTCATTCAACAAATGTATGTCATAGAATAAAGGTAAAGCTATCATAAGGCATAACTGGGAAGTTTTATGCAAATAAGATGTCTCAATATATTGTGTTGGCAATGTTGTTGTAGCCGTGTTGATCCGAGGATATGAGAGCAACAAGGTGGATGAGATAATACCTTTTTCAATGTGTGAAAGAGACAAGCTTTCAAGCTACACAGCTTGTCTCTTTTACCAACAGAAATTGGGCCAATAAAATATTACCTCACCCACCTTATCTCTCTTGATGTATCTTTTCAGATCCATAATTAAAATCCACAGTTGTTATCCACAAGTTAAAAAAAACCATAGTATAAACAGTCACGTAATCCATAACTAAAAATTGATTACAGTCATTGAACCATTCTCCTTCTTCCATTGGTCCAAGCAAGTCCATAATGTGGACACACAAAGTATCCCTGATTTCTGTTGCACTTGTGCATCCTCCTCTCGTTATGACAGGTGCATTTTATGGCGGAGTGTGTTAGTTCAGCAAACCATTAATGTCATGGCTTCACTCTGGAGGAATATGCTCAACTTTGGCTTCCCAGAAATTGTGAAGAGCACAGCAAGCCACAATAATGTGGACAGCATTGATAACACTGGAATCCAAATGATTCTGTAAAACAGCACCAGCGGGCTTTCAATCTGCCAAATGAACATTCAGCTACCATTCTACACCTGCTAACAGGGTAATTCAACCTTCTTTTGCCAGGGCCTCTGAGATCAGGGTATGGTTTCATAATCCAAGGCAAAAGGGAATACATGGGTCTCCTAGAATAACTAGTGGGGACAGTTACTGCATTTATGACAATGTCATTCAGTGGGAAAAGCATCCTAGCCTGTCCATGACTGTAGACTCCTGATAGGCAGAAAACCATGGCACCTTTGCAGTGCAGCCCATGCTGGCATCCATAAATCGGCCTCTGGTGCAGTAAGGAAACCTCATTTGCTCAAAATTGCCAATTATTTCAGGGACATTGTTTCTACCCACCTCCGTTGGGTAAATCACATGCCTTTTGCCCTAGAAACCTATGCCACCACAGCCCCACAGTTGACTTGCCAACACCAAACTGGTTAGCAATGGACATGCAGCAGTCAGCAGTGCCCAGCTTCCAGATGGTTATACCAGCCCACTTCCGGACCAGCATGGCCTCCGTCATGCATGTGTTCAGATGCTGGAAGTCAGAGCAAGCTACTCACAAAGCTTCAGAAACACTGCTTTATTCATGCCAAAGTTGTGGACTCATTGCTGGTTGTCCCAGGTCTGCATGATGATGTGATCCTACCACTCTGTGCTTGTGGCCTAGCTCCAGAAGCACCGGTCTACATACGAGACATCAGCGGCTATACTGAGAGTCATGAGCCACATCAGCCAGTTGGAGTCTGCCATGTCTGTATCCTCCTCCTCTGATAGGTGCCTTAGGTAGGTCAGAAAACGCCATTGAAATATCCAAAAGTGTCGCATGGGTGCTCTGCCCGTTTCTGGAAAAGGAGAGAAAGCACAAGGAGGACAAGTTCCTTAAATTGTGCCTCTTCCATGCTGCTGGCTCCAGTTGCTTGGAGTATATCGACCCAAAAAGCTGGCTTGGCTGGATGTGTTGGTGGGCTGAGATAACTTTCAGTAAAGTGCCAGGGGATGGATAATCAAGTTTTCCCACAGTGCATCATGAACCAAGGGCTAGAGCTGCTACAGTTGAGTAGGGCACTAGGAAGCCTCGGATAGGCTGGTTTGACTCAGGACTATATAGTGAAATGTGGTCATGTGAGCGTGGGTGTGAAACCCAGGTCCAGAAATTGTAAATCCAGGCTGACTAATCAGTGTGGACACTCAAATGTGGTCTTAGAAATACCAAATCTGAGGGCTCTAGTCCCACAGACCTAGGCTTACATTTCAGTGTAGACATACCCTCAGTACCTGGGAACCCCCAGTGTTCTGAGAACAGCTACTGTCTCGTGAGTCACTGGCAGGGTTGGAATTTAAAAATGTTTTTTTGGAGCTGTGCTATCTCCAGGGGTGTGAGGGCTCTTTGGAAATGTGAAAGGTCTGGCAACAGACCTGTTGTATATTTGGGGGGGGGGAGGGGAGGATGGGAAGCACCTTCACCCACATGACAGAATGAATTGGAGAAATCTCCGTGAAGACTTTCTTCTACCAGATCCTCTCCACTTGGTATTCCTGCAGGTGAGGATGATCTCTGCCTATGCTATTTAACTGCAATTGGCATTTGAAACGTTTACTGTTGGGCTAATCAAGATGGATGCCATTTTATTTTAATGAGGGACATTGGTGTTTGTATGTGCTTGGCAGACAAATACAAGACAATGATCCTGCCTCAAACAGCTTACAGTCTAAGAATACAATGGAATAAAAAACCAAAAACCTTCATTAAAATAAGAATCCAATTACCTTCATTATTTCCATTAAATATAATAAGGTACAATGGATGTCCGTGATGTCACACATAGGCAATTTTATGATCATTGAGATAAAAGATCCTTTGGAACAATTATGCACATTTTTAAAAATAAAAGGGTACATAGAAAGTACTGGGTTGACTTTGTAAATTTGTTTTATGGGCAATTTCACCACCATTCTCTCCTGCTGAGAATTTGATAATTGATATTGATTGTCTCTAAAGTGAGTGTAGGCACGTGTGTAATGATATTGCTATGGTCTATTTACCTTGCATGTATAGTTCTTGAGAAAATAAATAATAATCCTGATATTGTACTACTAATTCACAGAATGCTCACATTTTACATGCCTGGATCACAAGATGTTTAGCCAACAGGGATGTTTTACAAGAGTCCTCAGCTTAGCATTGAAGTTAAAATTGCCAGTTTGCACGTGAATTCCCATTCTTGTTATCTAGGGGAAAATAATCTCAAAATCAGATTTTTAGTTCTAGGGGAGCAGGTTATTCCCCTCTGTGTTCTCCAAGGGACTGGTTAGACTGTTACCTGAGCAAGAGGAAGTACATGGTTTTGTTGCCCCGAAGTAGCAGAGTGTTACGATCTGTCTCCTCACTGTACTGAGGAGGAAGTGCACCTGTACCCAGTGCAGTGTATATCACCCACTCTGCTACCATAGCCTATGCTGGCTGGGGCAGAGAGGGGGTGGAGCTAAGGCCAGTCCAGTCCAGTCCCTACCCTGCCCCACCCACCTGCATGGAGGTGGGGAAGTAGTGGCTCTGCAGAGCCTGCTTTCTTTCTCATGTTACAACCCATGGGATAATGTGTAGCCTGCACAAAAGATTAAGGGGGTATCTTATACCAAAGTACGCCCATGTGCAACTGTGCAGAGCTAATGATGATCTAGTTGCCAAGGAGAGGATGAAAGGAACAGAAAAAGTACCCTGTGATCCAAATTTTATCAGAGGGAGGGAAATGGGGAAGAAAATATATTGATGAAAATTCTTGTTCAATATTTTCTTAATTAAGTTTGTTAGATTTTGATTTGTGTGTGGCGGTGGGGTGGGGGGGAGAGGAAACTGAAAACATCCCACACGGAACCATGCAAAACCTTGAGCAGTACCTTTGTGCAAAATTCACTCTTTTTTAAAGTATTGACATTACAAATATTCATTAAAAGGGCATCAAATGCCATGCAAATACATCAAATGTATCATGTACCAAATAACACAGCTCTAACCTCCAAATTCTTGAAAGTTCCCTTGGCCTTTCTATGCACACCTCTTCTCAGAGGAGGATGAACATGTGTAGAGTCCTAATTGAATGTCTGAACAAATTTCTGTTTATATTGATACAGAGTTCCCAGTGGTCTACCTCTAACTGTGTCATGGAAGAAACACCTATTTAGCAAAGGCATATACCAGCTCCCTGCTGTAATCATCCCTCAAGAGGAATTTAATTTTTAATTAAGTGAAGCAGAGTGTTTACTCTTGCTGTACAGCTGATTAATCAGGGCTTTGTTATTTGTGTAGAGGAAAGGGGGTAAATTATATCTCTTTAATTAGATGAAGAGGAATTTACCTTCACTGTCACCTAGAGGACAATATATAAATGTAGCCCATTGTGGGAAGTTCCACTGTGTGAATAGAATACTGTTTAAAAGCTATCTTAACTAGTGGCGGATTGGTACTGAGAAACCTGACCCATGTGACTGGGGGGGGGGTACCTGAAAAATATTGAAACTGCCTATAGATTGTTAGACCCAATCCTGCAAGGGGCTGAGCACTCCTGTGAAGTGTTAAGAGACCTTCAGAGCCACTGACTTCAAGTGCTTAGCCAAATATTTGAATCTGTCTAATCTTCATTATTATTTTTCTGAACATACCATGTAGGTACTTAGGAGAAGGAGGAAGATCATCTAATAGATAATAGCATGGTACTGCATGTAGAACTTTATGACTAGAGTAAGCGGTACAGTGAAGTGAATAGCAAAGCTCCCATTGACTTCAAATACCGAAGGTCTCCCACACTCCCCTTCACAGGAAGGTATGCATGCCCACCTTCCATTAAGAAAGAAAATGACATTTATTTTGTCAGATACCCTAAGTCCCATGTTGGATGTTGTCACTATAGGCAACACCGCAGAGTCTTCTCCAAATACAAATTTCAGGGGTGGTACATTCCCTGTTTTCATCATTTAAAATAGTTTCGCACATCAGCTTGAAGGGCAAAACAAGTCAATGTGTGACCTATCTGGGGCCTTTCACTAACTCTGTGTGCATAACATTTTTTTGCTTCAGTTGAAATGTTTCATGACCTTACCAGCATGTATCCTAGGTTCCTGCTGTAAATGATGGGCCACTGACTTCAATACAGTAACATGAGAATGGCGTAGCATAGAATTAGAGCTATTGCATGTATTTACCTAAGCACAGGATGTACACTATGTATAACTGGGCACTGTTAGAACCAGGGCCGGCTCTGGCTTTTTTGCCGCCCCAAGCAAAAAAAAAAAAAAAAAAAAACTGCGGGGGAGGGGGGCGGAGCAGCAAAGCACACACACACACACACACAAAACACCTGCGGGGTGGCCGGAGCGGCAAAGCACACACACACACACACAAACACACAAAACTTGTGGGGCGCCGGAGTGGCAAAGCAGGAAAAAAAAAAACAACCCTGCAGGGCAGCCGGAGCCAGGGGGACTCCCTTTGCTGCAGATGTGTAGCAGAGTGCGTGCCCGGTCTAGTGGGGGGGAGGGTGCGGGAGCGGGGGAGAGAGAGAAGGGGGGCGGCCAGGGCTTCAGCAGGGCACTCACCACGTGGCCCCTCCCGCCATGCCACCTGCCAGGAGGGCTCCATGCTGCTCTGGTCAGCTAGGAGGGAAGGATGCAAGCTGCCCTGTCGAGTTTGCTGCAGGGCGCTCCCCTCCTCCGCGCCGCTGCCCCCTGTAGGGCGGCTAGAGCGGCAAACCAAAAAGAAAAAGAAAAAAAAAGGGCAGCCAGAATGCCGCCCCTTGGAATCTGCCGCCCCAAGCACGAGCTTGCTCGGCTGGTGCCTGGAGCCGGCCCTGGTTAGAACTGAAGTGTAAGATATGTAAAATTCAATACTAGGTTGAAAATAAAGCTGGTTGAAAATCAGATTTTCCAGCCATGGGGAAATTCTGATATTTCAAAATTTGTTTTCAGCCCTAATCAGAACAAAGAGCTGAAATATCAACATTCTGGGGGGAAGAACGGAAAGTTCCAAAACACTTTAATTTTGAAATCTCAAAATGTTTTGTTTTGACATTTGCGATCAAAAGAATTCACATTTGTGAATTGAAACATTTTGTTTCAGTTTGTTGAACCAAATCAAAACATTTTGTTTTAGCTTGGTTTAACATTAATCTGTGTTTGCCCGAGCTGCTGCAGTGCCTCACGGGAGCTGTATTTTGGGTGCCTTGTGCCCCCTCATGCCTCATTCTCCTCCATGGGCTAGGCTCTCTGGCAGGTCTAGACCGGACATAATGCATCATGGCCACACAACTCCCTGATGCACTGCTGTGGTTCAGTCAGAGTTGACCTGAAAACAAAAACTTTCAGCAAAAAACATTTCTCTTGGAAAATTTTGATTTTGCAGAAACTGCATTTTCCATCAACAAAACATTTCAACAGAACATTCCATCTAGCTATAGTTGAAAATAAAAGCCTTAAACATGATTTTTAAAGCAGCAGGGTAAAATCCACCAACGTATGTATGATTTACTAGTGTAGGTTTCATTTGTTGGATGGATTTTGAACTACATACACTGCAATAAGAGTTTAGTTACGTAACTCCTCCCCCCACAACAAACAAAAGGCAAGTTGAAAAGTGTTATTTCAATAAATTATTTATTTACTGTGGTGTCAAACATGAGAATAAGGAAAGCAACAACACAGCAGGCTGTAATAATGTTGTGGATAGGTTACATGTTGGTATTTGTATGAGAAATTCAAAGAACTGTTCAGTTTTCTACGCACTAAAGGATTGATTTCTTGGTCGACAGCACCCATTTGTATTGGAGCATTGTTCATGCTGCTATACATCAATCTCATTGTAAGACACATTAGAATACTCTTTATCTGATATAAAGTTGTTGGACATTGTTTCTTCACTTTATTTAACCTTATTTCCTGAATACCTGTTCTTTTTTTCTAATTTTACAAAATATTTGTGTATGTGTGTGAAGTGAATACTCATGGACAAAGCTAGATTGACAGCACTGGAGCCCAAAATGTTTTATGTAGCCACAAAGTAGGATTAGTAAAGGCATCTACAATGCATGTAAATGTACCTCACTGCTGACCTGGAGTGACTACCTCCAGGAGATGGGAACTGATGGCTTATTGCCTTGTCTACATTGTGATTTAGTCCATCCCAGACACACAGGTGTAAATTTTAATCCACACTAGTGCGTCACACAGTGGCTGGCCTGTGTGGACCCTGCTGGCATGCACTAGAGTTTCTTAGTGTGCATTAACATAGTCCTATTTCAAACAGTGCTATGTGAATACCAACTAGGGAACTTTTAAGGTGTGCCAGCAGGTTCCACATGGGCCAGTTAATGCGCAACACACTAGTACAAAATAAAATGTACATCCCTTTGGTGTGGAGTAAAGAACTATGTAGACAAACCCTTGGTGTCCAGGATTGTTTAGTCCTTGACCATCTTAGCAGGCAAGCCAAAAACAGTGGTGGGATTGTATGAAATGAGGACACCTGTCCACTTACAATTAATAACTTCTAAGTGGGAGGTAATTTACAGTGGCCCAGATGCCTGGAAGCCATCAGAACCTGGACTGCACACTCTGGGAAGTGGAGTACTTGCCCAGGTAGTGCTCATCACGGGGATTGGAATTAGCAGGTCTGCCCATAAAGTAGACAGGGCTGGACAGGCAGAGTGTATGGTCAGGGAACCAAGGCCACATGCTGAACAACTCAAGCCCTGGGCAAACTCCACCAATGTGGCGTACAGAGACATGGTTAGAGCAAAAGATGCCTTTGCCTGGGGTGAATCTTCCTTCTGCAGAACAACTCATAGGCGTACAGGGGTGGGTGCCCCTAGAGGACAATCAGGCCCAGAAGATCCATTGTACATCCTTCAAATAGAAACTATGGAGGCATAAAGCTCTATGACATTGTATGCCTCTAAAGATAGCATGTTAACAGAGGAATAATGTGTTTAAATGGAGCCCAACTCTCACTAAACCTATATTGCCAAACATGCTTTTTAAATGAAGTGTGCAGTATCTCTGAGATAGATAATACAAATGTTCCACCAAATATGGATTTTATCCAATTAAAACAAATAGCTACTGTATTTTTCTTGAATACTATAATACAGTCTCCTGTAACCCTCCCAGTTACAATCAGTGGGAAGAGTATCACTTAAACTTTCTTCCTTCTTTTCTTTCCCAGGATCATTTCTTTCAGGGTTGGGTTGTGGCCTATCTTCCCAAGAAAGCAGTACAGAAGCGATCTCTTTGACTTTTTCAGGTGACTCTGCCTTCATTTTTGCCATAGGCATCACTCTAGGGATGCAGCAGGAGTTAATTATCTAGACACTGGGGAAGAGAAGTTAATGAACTGGAAAGCAGTACTGAAGTGTGGCCTTTATTAATTCATGTATGCATTCCCTGGCTCTGTCAAGCAACAGCTTCGGAAATGAACTATTAAATGAGGACAAGTTTTCACAGGAAAGCCCTTTAAATGTTTCCTGCATCCCAGTTTATATACAAGGTATTGTATGTTGAACTGTAGATAGCAGTTCATGAAAGAATATGAAGAAAAGACACTCCAGAGGAATCCAATTTCTCTATTGTTTTCAGAAAGATCACCTGACATATATCTGCGTATTAGGATTCCATTTCTATAGAGCAAAGTCAGTCCATGATATTCTCACATTCTTTATCCCTTCATGCAGGAAATAGCAGTAAGGAACACTCAAAAGAAAGATCAATAATTTATAACTGAAATAAAAGGGGAGGGAAAGCCTAACAAGAATGGATTGTTATAGGCTCTCAGGAATGATTAAACACTCACGGTCCATTGTAGCTGTTAAGTCACTGACTTCCTTGGTCCTGAGAGGTGAGCTCATACCCATTCCTGCGTGGGTGGGTAAGGATGCAAGGACTGTCCTCTCCCTTGTGCTATTGTTCAGAGGCTGAGTGTAAACGCTTTTGGGATCTCCTTGTTGGCGACCCCAGCAGTGTTAGACCCCAGAAAACAAGTGGGATGAGGGCTGATAATTAAAAGATTTATTAGAGATTATTTATCAATGTCAATATTTCTCCATGCCTTAGAACATATACATTTACAGGATATAAAGCATACAATGATAGCTGTTCAAGCTATTTGTCACTCGAATTTCAGACAAAGACTGTGTATTCCTCATATACACTACTAGCCCTTTAAATTTCCTGCTGGCCAGCAATAAGAAAGGGCAATGTCTTAAAGGGAATAACAAAGAAAAAAACAAAAAAACAAACAAAAACCACTCCAGGAACTGTCTTATTCAATGAAATGCAGGCTTCAGGGCACAAATGCCTTGCAGAATAACAGGAATTTAAAGCACCAGGGTTGTAGTGTTAATCACAGATACTATGAGAGTCTCTATTATATCCAGAACGTTATCACAAGGATACACTCTGGATAAGTCTGTCAGAATGAGGTAGCCAAAAAGTTGCTTAAGTATAGACCTGTACAGATCCACAATGTGGAAGTAGAGCAAGAACTGACAGGGATTTGAAGGGGATTTCAATGCATATAGTCTCTTCTGTGAGCAAGCGTCAGGCTAGCTGTAACCCTAATAACGCGAGATGTGTAGAAGCAAGGATTGTGTAAGGCGAGTGGGAAAGAACTGTGTGAGAAGTTGTTGTGACCTTGTGTAGATAAATACGGAATGTAGACTAGAGTCTAAATAGATGTGAAAAATAAGATATCAGGATGACCTATGTATAAACAAAATGCAGCTGTTGCCCATTATTGTATGTAACAAAAGGTATAAATGCTTGCCTTAATTGTTTATCTTTTGAGAGAGCTGCCTAGGAGGGGGAAACCCTGTGTCCTAGTGCACTCTCTCCCTCTATGCAATTGCTTGAGAATAAAGTATCTGACTTTGCTGCACCCAAAAAAGAGAGTGAGAACTCTGTTTTCCTCTGACAACATACAGAAACAGGTAGTGTAGAACACATGGCAAAAATACATATCTGAAAATCCCCTTATTCAGAAAGGTCTGACAACAAAGATTGGCAAATGACAGTGAGCACAATCCCATTGTGATGTGTGCTCTTGTAGCTCACACTGATCTACTACAATTTGCAGCTTAAGTGCTCCACCCCACCCCACCCCCCATATGGCAGAATATAGCTAACTTTATAGAGAGCCGAATTCTGACCTCAGATCCACATGCAACTGAAACTAGGATGTGTGAGATCAGATATTGGCTCATAAAGTTTTCCATTCATTATTTGTATACGTACCTTTACACTTAAAATTACAATTCTGGATAAGCCATTGGCCATTTTAATTCTTCTCTTTGTAAAATAGTGAGAAATCTTACTTCAAAAATTAGGATAAGAGTGGCAATCCCTTGTCAGGTGAAGTATGGGAAATTTATCAAAATGTTCACCTTGGTAGCTGGGGTGAGTCTTTGATAAGTCTGGAGTCAATGGAGACATCCTCTCTCTTTCCTCTGCTCTAAGTAGAGGGAGAAATCCCAAGTTGGCAGGGGTAGTGGAACTAGGGGCGCTAAGGGTGTGGCAGCATCTCCTGGCTTGAAGGGGTTTCATCATATACAGGGTTTATAGTTTGTTCAATGGCTTTCAGCACCCCCACTATACAAATTGTTCCAATGCCCATGCAAGTGGGGGCATCTGAGACAGTGCCAAACATGCATCTCTGGTTCCCCTTGCCAACAGCATGTGTGTATGGAAGAGGGCGATATTGCTGCTTCTTTCCTGTTCCCTCCCCACTTCTCCATGCAGGGACATGTAATGACGGCAAGGGGGAGAAGGGATGGGCTATCTTACATGGTATCCGGATAGCGGAGCCTGTGCTGCCGACTCTGCTGACATTGGACAGTAGGGCCATGAGGGGCTGGCTAACTGGCTCTTGCCTGATGGGGTGGGGGAAGAGGGCTGGGTTTTGCTTTCTCTTGCTGCTGGGGTGTACCCAACTGGGCTCCGTTCCAGCCCCATTCCTATCTCTTATGATGCTGAGGGCTAGGCAAATTTTGGGGTCTGGGAAGGATTTTTCTCCTTCTCTCGAGCATCTGGAAGGGCCAGTTTTGAGGATTTATATTACATTGTTGCAACTTTGGCAGGTCCTAGTGCAGAGGGATGGTTTTAAAAGGGTCTAACATGAGGCCCCGGTAACCTAATGGGCTGCTGGGCATGCGCCCAGCGAGGGGGTATGTCTCTATGTCTCGTACAGCATGTGGCTCCCTCATCTCATTTCATCTACCTCCTGCATGGAGGAAGGCAGTGGACTGGCACTCAGGTCTGTCTGTCTAGGGATCCTGGCTAGGAGTCAGAGGGGGCATTGCTTTCATAACTGTCCTCAGATTTGCAGAACCTGGTGCCTTTGGAGCCCCATCAAAATCCATACTGGAACAGCCCTGTCAGGTAATTTGGGGAGTGATTCCCTGTTGGTTGAGGGCTTTAATAAAATTGCAGCCTGTTCATTTAATCATACTATGGTGTATGTCTCTCATTGTTTCCACATCAATGAGCAAACTTAACTCCATCTTCCCTCATCCGCTTATTCTCTGATAGGCTCATAATCTAGGCCTATCTGCTACATAGAAACCCACTTTTGTTTGTCTGGGCAGCCTTGATGGTGGGGGACGTCAGGCCTAGAGTGGTTGGGAGCAGGCCCCAAGTCTGTGCTTCTCCAGCACACTCCCCAAGTTTCAAGCCAGTGGAAATGGCCACATCCCCATCCAGACAGCCCACTCTGTGCAGAGCACTACCTGCAACGCTAACGCTCCCCCCCATCCATTTTGAGAGTGAAGGCAACAGCTCTATGGGTGCGCATAGTGCAAGATTCCTAGGGTGAGAAGGACTCTTTTCACTCTGTGTGCCCTGTGCAGGCATAATTTGGACTAAAAAAACCCTAACATGAGCAACTACATATCTTGAACCATTATTATTTTATTATACCCCCCACCTAAATGACAAGCAGAATATGGGGCTCACTTTGGTGACTGCATCCTGCCAGCAGACTGGTTCATATTTTGAGAACTGTTTTCCCTCTCTAGTTCCTTCTGTTCACATATTTTCATAAATAACATCTTAGAATGTGATATATTGCTCTTAAAGAGTTCATCTACAATACAAATTGAATAAATAAACATTAGGCATAATGATAATTGGTTGGTGTTCCTCTGGGCTCATTCCTTGGCCTTCTGTTACATGCAGTGCACACAATTCCTGTCGGTAGATTACAATGATGTACAATCAGTGTTATGGAAAAAATGTATTGTGCTTACCATCAACATTTTTCAGCCTCTATTAGCAACAGCGGTTTGCTGAACTAAAGTACTGAAAGTCCATAAACCACCTGTGCTTTAAAGCAGTTAAGATTTAGCTTTTGTAATGGTTAGCTGACTAACTACTTTTAAGAACTTAAATTTTAATTACTCTGCCTTTGAATGACACATTTTCCACTAAAGATGCTATTTGTCATTCCCATAACAGAAGGCAGTTCTTATTTATTTCTCTTTTTGTTTCCAAGACAAAGAAGAGACACAAATGAGATGAGAAGTTCTTTTTATGTTTTTCAATCTGTCTCTGTTTATAGTAAAATATGTTTTTCTCACATATTTCCCATTATCAGGAACTAATGAAAAGAGCACTAATTAGTGTCATGAATTACTGATGCATTTCTCTCTTTTAAAATGTATCTGTGTATCCCATGGTTCTCATTAATGTTCATTTATTCTTTGAAAAAATTCTCTAAAAATGGCAATATGGGGGTTCATATTTTTGTCTGTTAATGATTTCTGCGTAAAGTTTACAAGGAAAATGATGTTTTTCTAAATCCCAATTGTGAGAACTTAATTTAGGAGCTGGAAGTCAAGATGAGTTTTTTCTGGCTTGCAAATTATTACCAAAAATAAAGATGCTTTAATCTGGATTTAGTGAATGAATCTGTTGATGATGTATGAGCCAGGAAAGAATCTACCTCACTCTTTCATAGCTGTGTTACTTCTTTTAGCTTTTCAGCACTAGCAGGAGTAAATGTTTATTTTTTCTACTAAAATCAACAAATATTATTAATTACTGAGCACCCAAAAGTATTCTTGATACTAGACAAATCAATAGGCAGGACCTTGCCCAAGTATTAGCAAAAACAATGAACTAAACAGAAGAAAGTGCACACAGGTTACAAATATATTATTGTGTGGATAATTAAGGTTGTCCTGTATGTTCACATACATGTAAGTAATAAGTATCTAGACCAGTGATACTCAGACATCAGTGATTCAGGGGCCAAATTAGTGCTCAACATTACCCCAAAAGAGCCACAGTAGTGTGAATTCGTTGTTTCATTCACTACAGTACTTTGTGTATGGATCAGGGTAGAACATGTATGGGAACTCAAGTGAGGAAAAAGGTGATGTGTGTGAGATCAGAGTATGTCCAGTGTGAACTAAATGTCTCCTGAGTAGTCTCAGGATGAGATTAATGCAATTTTTAAAAAGTGCTTTGCCTTCTTTCCAACCAGCCTGCCTCCAGAATTCTCACAGAACATCAGAATGTTAGGAACCATTTGATAATAAGTCAGAAAATATCATACTGCTACTATATAAATCCACGGTACATCCACAGCTTGAATACTGCTTGCAGTTCTGGTGACCACATCTATCTATCTATCTATATATAAGAATTGGAAAAAGTACAGATAAGGACAACAAAAATAATTAAGGGTCTGAAACATCTTCCATTTGAGAAGAGATTAAAAAGACTGGGACTGTTCAACTTAGAAAAGAGACGACCAAAAGGGAATATGATAGAGGTCTATAAAATGATGAATAGTATGGAGAGAGTGAATAAGGAAATGTTATTCACCCCCCCACCTAACACAACAACTGGGGGTCACCAATAAAATTAATAGGCTACAGGTGTGATGAAGTGGGACTGTTCTTAATGTTTCCTCTGAATACTGTGTGGGTGCCTCAGTTTCCCCTATGGATTTCTTAAGTCTCTAGGGGGTGAGATTGTTGCAGAGCAAAGGGCCAGTGCACATACATGGCCGACACTCTATTACCTGGCAACTAATGGCCGGGGCCCTTCCCCCCTGTAAGAAGATAGCTAAAGGTGTTGGAGAACAAAGAGATCAGGTGACCTCCTGGCCTGGGAAATGAACAAAGCCGAGAGGAGGAGGGGCTGGAGGGTGAGTGAGTTAGTTTGGAGCTGGCTGGGGACGTGGAGTGGGTGCAGACGTGGGTGTCTGGCTTGCTGTCCCCCAGGATGGACTCGGCTGAGGGGTCCTGTTCTCTGTACCTACAAGCTCTGTTTCAGACCATGTTCTTGTCGTCTAATAAACCTCTGTTTTACTGGCTGGTTAACAGACATGTCTGACTACGGAGTGGGGGTGCAGGACCCTGTGGCTTCCCCAGGACCCCGCCAGGGTGGACTCGCTGTGGGAAGCGCACAGAGGGGCAGAGGATGCTGAATGCTCCAAAGGTCAGACCCAGGAAGGTGGAAGCCGTGTGAGCTCCTTGCCCTGAAGACAGTCTGCTCACAGAGAGGAGACTTCACCAGAGACCTGACTGTAGGGAGCAGTTCCAGAGCATCGCCCAGGAACTCCGTGACAACAGGTTTTAAAAAAAACCTAAGGAAGTAATTCACACAACTTAGTCAACTTGTGGAACTCATTGCCAGGGGATGCTGTGAAGGCCAACAGTATAACTAGATTAAAAAAAAATTAGATAAGTCCATGGAAGTTAGGTCCATCAATAGCTATTAGCCAAGATGGTCAGGGATGTAACTTCATGCCCTGGGTAATCCCTAAGCCTCTGACTGCCAGAAGCTGGGAGTGGACGACAGGGAATGAACCACTCGATAATTACCTGTTCTCTTTATTCTCTCTGAAGCATCTGACCACTGTTGGAAGACAGGATACTGGGCTAGACATTGGTCTGACCCCATATCGCCATTCTTATGCTCTTATCCTGTCCTGATTTTGTTGTCACCTTTTCCCTTCCTTCCCTAAACCGATATCATTTGGTGTTCTGAAACCCTCTACAAGCATCTACGTTGCCGCTACCTCTCCATTCTGCTAACAATTCTGATACCCAGCACTTAGAAATCAGTTTTTTCATTTTCAAATCTTAACTAAATATTTGCATTTCTTAACTGCATTAAAATAGGAACACTAAGATTTTAGAACATATTTGTTCCAAAATATCATGTGTTCAATTCTCTGCCTGCTAAACATTTCCCACCATGTTGACTGGATCTTGTACTTCCTGTGTTTAGTTGACAATGTTGAGAATAGCTTTTAGAGATAAAAATAACTGAAAATAAAATAACTGCACTCACCTGTTAAGTGTGTAGCTGGTTGAGAGACCTGGATTTGACCTTGAAGTCTTTTTTGGAAGGCAGAGTGGTGGAGATAATTGGAGAATGGAGAGCAAGAGCTTTCAGAAAATGAAGGACATCTGCACAATGTTATTTCCTACAGGCAAACTGCATTTCATCAGTCACTAGTGTATTTACAGAGTTTAAACTCCTCATAAAAGTGTATCAGGCTTTGATGAAATGCAGAGTTTAAGAAAATATGACCTTTGCGGTTTTAAAGACCACAGGCAGGCAGAAAAGAAAGCCTTGATTAATAAGACATTTATTGTAAAAAATAATTGAAAAATTTCTGAATTTGTTATTATTGTGAAAGCGTTGACTGTGTTTCAACCATTCCCTTTTGTTTACTTTCAACCATTTTAGAGTCCGTATCCACCCTTTTTGAAAGTAATGTATTGTCTCTCACATTGAGAGTGAAGTAAGAAGCAATCTCCACTTTTCATACTGAAACAGTCACCTACAGGTGGTAAAATCAGAGAGTGGGGAATTGTATAGGATAAATTACCAAGTCTACCAAAGTTACCAGATGCCAGTTTCCAGGAAACTTATGAAGCTGGAAGTACTACTTATCACCTGACCAGGCTAGTTACCCTTCCTTGTCCTGTACGTTTCATTGTGACTAGCACAACATTCCCTTAGAATTTTTCCAAAGAAAGCCTCCAAAAGTAACAGCAGAAAAAATTATATGTGAAGACTTGAGCCTAACAGTTATGAATTACTATTTACTGTAGTAAACAACAGGCTTTATTGTATTTCCTGATAAGCAGTTGTTGCGGCTGAAAGGGTTGTAGCCCAACAAAAATAGTTAATCTGATGAGAAAAAAGGATTGTCGTGTAAAGAAGATGGGGGAAAGCACCAGTAGTACATTCATGAAGAATACTCTCGGGCTGTCAGAAGCCACTCTGCTCCAGTAGCCTTACCCCATGTGAGCCACTTTTGTCACTATTTACTTTGCAACAATTTTTTGAGTGGCTCCAAAGCCTTTGTAAATAAAAGCCGAGACAAATGAATATTTACTGTCCCTGGCAGTGTAGGATTGTCAAACCAGCTTTTCTTGTGGCAAAACTGTCGAAACATTGCTATGTTGTCTACTCTAATATCCCATTAACTCCTCATCAGAACAAAGCATCTTTGCTCCCAAAATGATCAGTGGCAGGCTGCAAATGTCACTCTAAAAATAAGTCACTACAATTTTGAAATATTGTTATTAATAATACTAAAAATAATCATCAACAATAATAAAGGCCCCGCTCCCACTGAAGTTAATGGCAAAAGTCCCACTGATTTTAGCAGTACAAGATCAGGTTGTAAATGCTGACCTATGCTAAGTGCTTTGGAAGAGACAAAGGTAGCTACTGTTCCTCGAAGAACTTAGTAGACAGAAAAAATGGGCATAAAAATGCATTGCTAACTTCTCCTTGCTAATGTAAGGTCATATTCTGGCTAGCCCCACTTGGGTACACAAATGGGTAATATGCATGCATACCCACTGCTGCAGTGGGCCTCTCCACAATCCTGTCACTGAGTACAGTGGAAGTAGGGCCATGGCCTGTATCCTCTCTGAAGTGGCTAGAGGAGCCAGCTGGGTGCAGAGAAGGGAGAACCATGGATGGTGGAACTGCAGCCCAGCAGTCCCATGGAGGAATTGTAATAGAATTTCTCCTGCGGACATAAGCTACATGTACCTTCAGTGTGCAGTATGCACAGGGCAATATACTAACATTGCATCTGTTTTTATTTTAAATAAGGTTTTTTTCTTGCACTTCTCTGAGTTTATATTTGATATCCTTAAGGATGCCTGATTTTTAAGGACAAGCTTCAATTTTTTTAGTATAATTTTTCAGGAAAATAAAACCACATGAGAAAATGTACATGGCACACACAGCAGAAATAAGACCAGTCATTTGCTATGTATCATTTCTCTCAGGACTATTTTAAACCTTCTGAGAAACCTGCTTCCTTTATTAACGTTAGGCTACATTAGCAAGTAATCTAAGAAAGGTTCCAATTACAAAAAATGAGGCAAGATAACTGTGTTAGAAGACAAGCTCTCCTGTGAAGTTGTTTCATTTCTTATAGGAAGCCATTCATCTTTTCTTAGCAAGGGGGTATCTCAGCAGAGTTTGGAATATTATTTTTATCATCAGTTTCAACCTTAACCCAGTTATTAATCCCCTTCAAGGTATCCAGTAGACATGAGCTATCGCTTGGCAACCTCAAAGGCAGAGGTGAAAGATATCCCTTATTAATTAAAGTTTGTAGAGGGCTTTGAAGATGTAAAGACATATAAATGCTAAGTATCATTATTGTGATATAAACCTCAGCTGTTGGAAATCATGATAGCTCCACTGAAGCCAATGTGGAGATGTGCCGATTTACAACTGCCAAGGATTTGGCCTCTAATTTTCAGCCTGTTTCAAAGATGACTGAAGTTAATGGAATTTTTCCATTGACGTCAATGGGCTTTGGATCAGGCCCTTTGTGGATAATTTCCCCAAATGGATATTCCCAATCCCTTCATAATACTCCACATGCTTCAGGCAATTTCTGAACAGACATTTACAGTAGAGATATTATTAAACTACTTCAGTATAATTTTATGAGGTCCAGTATCACCTGTATTATAGTTCACAGTGAATTGATTAATGAGTCAAATCTTGAGCAGCAACTTATTGTAATAACGGTCTTTCCTGAATTGTTCTCTCTCTCTCTCTCTTTCTCTCTCTCTTTTTGGTAAGTAATGCCTGGATTTCCCCCCCTGATTTGGTATAATCTAATGACACCAAATGGCACCGATCATCATGGTAGCCAAATAGAATAAACCGAGTAGTATAAAACTGAATAGTATGAAAGGAAGGAATAGACATCTGGATTGCCTGAAGTCTTAACTTTCTTGAGAAGTTTTCTAAAAGTATAATTTGTTGACATATCAGGCAGTGCCTAAGTGGCCAATATACCTTCAAGTATTCTTCGTAAAGTGCTGCCTTCTCCTATTAACTTGTAATTCTTTAAAATTCGCACTAGGAACTATACAGCGCCCTTGATCTGCTTACAGCACTCTTAATATTAATAGGAATTCTACAGATTGATGCAATGGCCCTTAGTAAAACATCCAAAAATGTCAATATACCATCTTGCATCCTATTTGTCCAATAAGTCAACTGCCTCCTTGATTTTTACCAGACAATGCCCACAGGTCTCTATATTTTGAAATTGTTTTAAGTACTTCATTAATGGTGAATAATTAGGTTAAAGCAGTGGTTCTTAACCTGGGGTGCAAGATGCCTTTCTGGGGGTGTGAGACATGCGAGATTTTTTTAGAAGGTAAATCATTGAAAACACAAATTAAGCACATGCACGTAAGTACAACTACTTTATTTAATCAAACCTATGTATTTATTAACATTATACATTTTTTAACGATTACTGTAATATACAACAAAAATATATATCTAGGTTTAAGGGATGCGAGAACATATTTTGATTTTTAATAAGGGGTGCGAGAACATATTTTGAGAACCAAAGGGGTGCAGGTTGCAGTAAAGGTTAAGAACCACTGGGTTAAAGGATTAAATAGGCAATTATTTGCACTTGTTGCCTTTGAGAGGTTCAGTGTGCCAGTGTTTCTGGTACGCATTAAAATACAGATGTGTGTGAAGCTAAAAGTTTCAAGTTTGGAGAAATAGCTCCATTTTTCTTGTTGATGTATATAATTTAGGGGGGGTTTGTGTTTTGGTCTCAGCTGTTTATTAAACCAGAGGAATGTGGAGATTATCTTCTCCATATTACGGAAGTGTAATTTTGGTGTGTCGAGAAGCAACATTTGAGTGACATAATTGAACTGTGGTGCTGAGACTGTTTTAATTACATTAATTTTAATTACACCCAGTACATTTTAATTACATAGACTGAGAGGCTCCCATCTATTAAGATCCTTTGCGATGTATTTGCATAATGGGCCCCTATTTTTGTGTGCAGTGTTACACTTCCTGATGGCTTCATTATTTGTGAAAGGTGGAATTTTTAATTTCATTTTCATTTGTGATCTTAGCTACTGAATTTGGTGATGAACTCATAAGTCCTTCCTTCCCCTTGCACTGAAAATTAATGTGCACATTAAAACCCAATCTTCAAATCAGAAAGAGACATTTTTCATGCAGTTCTTCTGTCAGGCAGGGGTGCACAGGACTAATTTGGGGAACCAAAAGATCAGAAACCTCAGAGCTAGTGGGATGCTTATGTATGTTGCAAACACTTGAATAATTAACTCAGCTGCATAGTATATGAATAAACCTCAACCCCAATGTACACTGCAAAAATAGCTACATTAAACATGACTGTGGCCAAACCATATTATACATGAATGATTCTTGCCTCTGTGGATAGAAAGAAACATAACAATATTAGACAACTACATCTAGTAGGATGCGAAGGTATTTACCAGGGTGAAAACATGGTTTTGTAAAATGTTTCTTTTGTCTTCACAGATATATATGAACTATATAACAACATTATTTGGCCACAATAACGTTACCTATTTCTTTTAAGCTTGATTATTTTTGCAGTGTGAATGGAATCTAGACAGTGCATTACATTTCTGAAAAATAGTAATAGAGTTTGGTGTCTTGTTCTTTTCTGATCTGCAGGTAACTTTGCTGTGTTTAAGCATTCTGTAAACACCATCACCACTCATGTCAGATTAACTCACAAACAGTAATGTTTCTTTAACTGAACTTTCTTTTCCTGTGGCAATTCATTTTTTGTGCTCTTCTGTAGTAAGCCATTCATTGGTCCATCACAACACTTTATATTAGCAAATAGAGCTATCTTTTGGGAGGGAACGTGAATCCCCAAAGTGCACAAGTGTTTTGATCTGTGGTGTTGGTTCGGGCCTGTCTCAAATTAGTAATCGAGAATTCACAGTGAGTAAAATTTAAAAAAACCCACCCCTAAGTGATTGCATTTTCAAAAGTGACAGAGGTATTTAGGAACATAAATCTAATTGACTTTCAATTAGACTTAGACTCTTAAGCCCCTTAGGTGTTTTTGAAAATGTTACTCATTTTTCTCCACTTTCCCCCTCCAAATTATTATCACTGTACAGGAATTTTCCAATGGAAAAATCAGATTCTTCAAAAATCAAAATGTTCCATGAGAAAATCTCAATTTCACTGTAAAATTTTGATTCTTCTGTTGGCAAAATCTAAATGAAATATTTTGTTTCAGGTCAGTTTGATCTGAATCTGAATACATCATTTTATTGAGATTGACCCAAAATGCATTTCCCGGTCAGTGCATTGCCTTATGGGAGTTGTAGTTTGGATCCCCATTCTCTCCTATGAGCTGGGCTCCCAGGAGGACTACATCTCACATAAGGTAATGTGACCAAACTCTGTGAAGTGCATCATGGGAGATACCCATGGAACCTAACCCATAGTGACTAATGGGGCTGTCAATATGTTGCGCTACAATTTTCATGAGGCAACAGGTCACAATGGGAAAATGCACTTTAATTTTGAAATGACTCAAAAGAACAGTTTTGGGTCATTTTGATTTGTTGAAACAAAATGTTTCAATTTCAGGAATGTCAAAATGTTTCATTTTGAAAAAAAAATCAACTTTTTGGGGATTTTCACAATTTCTTTTATAACCAAAAGCGTCCAACTGTCCCATCAACCTGTGGCAGAAGCCCAAGGCACTAAGCTCATTCTTTGTGGCATGCTGTGTTAGGGCACTAGCCTGGGACCTGAGACCTCAGTTCAATTCCTTACTTTACCACAGACTTCTTGGGTGCCTCCATTCACAATCTGTAAAATGGAAATAATAGAACTTCCCTATCTCACAGGGGTGTTATGATGATAATCCATTAAAGAGTGTGAGGTGCTCAGATACTCTGGTGGTAAGGGCCATATAAGTACCAAAGCTAGGTTGATGAACAATTTTACACACATTGTTATCAAGAGTGTCCTAGATAGATTAATTTAGAAAATGAGAGGTATGCCTGTCTTAAACCAGACTTCCATTGCAAAGCATAAAAGGGTCCTTAAAGAATGACTTATTGAATATAAAGACTGAGATCAGATACTGTATTACATAGTAGAAGTCGAGTTTTGTCATTACTTTGTTTTCTTAATGTTTTAATTGCTCCTATGAATACATTATGAGCTGGAATAAAGAAAAAAAAACATTAATCAAATTTATTATCAGTTGCAGGAAAGAAGGGGGCTTTAAAATGACTATTTATACCAGCTCAAGAGCTAATGAAGCTTGACACTCCAAACTGCTTGCCTGTTGCTGAACAGGGAGTTCCATAAAATTCTACTAACATTATACCTACATCTCCTGGTGCACCCGTTTGAAAATCAATTCTTATTCTTTTTCAGCAAGTCAATCTTTAAATATTACCACAGCATAACCAATCTGCTGTATTCCTTTAGAGAGTTAACCTACTAGAAAAGAAACTGGAAAGTTTTTATTTTTTTTCTTGACTGACTTTGTTCTCTTTCCCCAGCTGGATTTTGCTCCCTCCTGCACTGTAGGTTATGAATTGGAGTTTAGCTCAGAGAACTGCTCATTTTAGAGTGTTATGGATTTTTAATAGTTATTTTTTGCATTTACTCATAACATTTTCAAGACTGATAGCTTTGATCAATGAGGTTATCCATCACTGTTCTGAACCCTAAGTAGCCAATCAAATCTGAGACATTCCTAGTTTCATTTTACAAGCTCAATTAGAACTCTGTATTACCAATCAATTAAAGAATAAATAGAGATGTGCTGTCTAGTTTGGCAGATTAATGGGTCCTGGCAGTGAAGGACAATGGACAGAGCAGGTGTTTGATGTCTGCCCTTGGCTAACTGAGCCACAAAAATTGAGATTAGATATTTGCTGCTCAAATGGAGAGCAGGTATAATATCTGAAACAAAAACATTTTCTGGTACACTGGCTCACATTAGTTCTCTCTCATCACTTGCTCTGTCTGAAGAAACAGGTCAACAACAATATTTTTCCAGTGGGTGATGCCTGACTTGATTATTTTTAGAAAACAGGTTTCACATTGCTAGCATACAAGTAGGACATGTTTTTCCTACTTGTTGTATATAGAAATAAAATTTATGTTACATGTGGAAAAGATGGTTGACCAGACATAAGTGGATATGGATAACTAGACATAAAAGAGAGGAAAATTCTCTTCAGCAATCCTTCTTTCAAACAATTTTTTTTGACCACCTCTAGCTGAAAGTGATCACCCTACAGCAGCACCACTTACTTGGTACCATGGTATTGGTACCATGTTTGATTCTGAATAAGAGTTAAACTTTTAACTTGGGTGGAGACTTTGAGATGAATCCAACAAATGGAGATAGACTCCAAGGGTAATGAATGAACAAACAAGCCATCTGGGGTCAAATTCTGCTCTAAATTACATTGGTGTAAATCCACAGCAACTCCATTGCTCTTACACTGATGTAATTAGGAGCAGGATTGGACCATAGTGCTTCATAGCCACAGCTGCTTGCATAAAAACCTCATTAAATTTGGCATGTTTAAAATGTCTTTTTTGTGCATTAAAAAACATCTTAATGGGTTTCAGAGGGATGCTGAGTTTATTGTATTTTCAAGAAAGCATTTCAGAAATACAAATAAGATATGAGTATGGCATGCAGAAGTTATGAGACATTCCTATACATAAGTTTCTTTTATCTCATTTCCATATGTTTTGTTTTTTAAAATACAGAATATCAGTCTACAATGCCTTCAATCTAGTGTACAAGTAGAAGGAAATCATTTCCCTTGATGCACATATTTAATAAACACAACTAATTACTAATAGAGATCACTAGGCCTGAATTACTAATAGAGATCACTAGACCTGAAAACAATCACAGCAAGGGTATTGAAAAGAAAACAGTGTTTGAAAATGTCATGTTTTTGGAAAATGTATATGAAGAAAAACAACTTTTTTCACCACTAGTGAGTAGTTTCAGAAATGTTTTGGAAGAAAACACTTTTCTTCCAAACTTCCTTTGCCTTCAAGCTCTTTCAGCCTGCAGCCTCCCCCGCTGCTTTCACCTCTCAGTTCTTACTGCCTTGTGGAACTCCTGCAGTTCAGCTTCTCTCTATCCCACCAAGCCCACTTTTGCCATGTGTCAATGTTGTGGACTAGAGGGAGAGAGGCGGGGATATTGTGCACACTGGGGTTTGGCAGTACCATAATGCACTCTTGGATATAAGCCACCAAGTATCTTTGAAAATTTCAAGTAGCATTTCTGTGAGACCCCTGCATTAAGGTTACTTGGTCCTGGTTGTAAGAGTGTGGCTTAGCTCTCCAACATCTCATTTTACCTGCTGAAGACAGTCTTCCCCAGTCAGGGTAATTTGGCATTCTGACCAATTCAGATGTCCTCCAGTAGAAGCACATGAGTATGTGTGTGATGAGACCCCCAGGGTACAACCTGGAACTGTGGGACCACTGTGCCCCCTTAACTGTCCAGCCTGGGCTGTCTCTCATGATGCTTTGCTAGTGACAAGCAGCAAACCCCTCCAGGCACCGTTATCACTCAGCCACCAACATGCAGAGACACACCCAGCTGCACTGCATGAATGCTCTCTAAGCCATTCATGAACTGCTCATAGGGAAACACCAGCAATCCCCTAGCCCCTAGCCTTGCACCCCAGAAATATACTGTCTTACCACTCAAGACCTTCTCTTGAACAATGCAAACTCATTAATTAGCTTAACATTTTGTTAAAGGATAGTGGACATGCACTAGCCTTTTTAATCTGAGCAGATTCCCTGAGCACTTTAGGCAAACTCACTGGTTAAGATAAAACACTAAAATAAATTTATTAACTACAGACAGGTAGATTTTAAGTGGTTATAAGTGGCAGACATAAAGGTCAAAGATGGTTTATCTAAGAAATAAAAATAAAATCTGAGTCTAAATCCTAAAATTTAAGACTCAGTAAGATTTGAATCAAACAGCTTTTCTAACCCCACTGGATGTTGCAGGTAGGTTACAATTCTTAATACACAGGCTGAATTTCCTTCCCAGGCTGGGACCAGTCTCCTCAGGTCAAAGTCTTTGTCTTCCAGAATTCTTGTTGCCTTCAGTGAAGGTGGGGAAGGAGAGAGGATGATGCCACTGTCCCTGAGAAGATACTGGACCAGACATGTCTCAATGGGCCTGGCTGAGTCACACACCATTGTGTGGTGCTTGTGTAACTGGCTCTTACAGAACTGTAAATCTCTTGTTTACAATTTCCCTGCTGGTCAATGGCTCGTGATGGTCATTTAACGTCTGTTTGGGTGTGAGTCACCACCTTTGTCGTCACTGGAGAGCTAGCAGTGGCATCTCCCAAACTTACAACATATTTCAACAACAACATCTCATAACGTCATACACAATAATGACATATATATTTTGACAGAACAATGAGTTTCATCAGACCACGACATTTCATATGGTATGTTACCAGGCATGCTTTGTAAGAAATCACAGCCATATACAAATGATGAATATGGGGGTTACTGGGTGCTACTTTGAGGTACAGTGCATCACAACTTGTCACAATGTGAGTCCTGTCCTGAAGGGAATCACAGGAACTGCTCCTTCCTTGAGGGGCACTCATCGCCACAAAGGAGGTGGAGAGGAGGCGGCACGGTCACGGCCCTTCTGTCCCTTTTCCACTGACCTGCACAGTAAACCCAGAACACCAAGGAGAGAATACTGTAGCCCCAAAGGGTATCACTGTACTGCAATTAAACACCCGTGGCTGGCCCATGTCAGCTGACTTGAGTGCGTGGGACTTGGGCTATGGCGCTGTTTATCTGGGTGTAAACATCAAGCCCGATTCTGAATATCTACCCCACAATTAAACAGCCCTGTAGCCTGAGCCAGCTGACATGGGCCAGCTGTGGGTGTTTAATTGCAGTGTAGACATACCATAAGGGGTGTAATTGCAAGCAGGCTCCCTTTGAGCACTGGAGAGCTGTATGGAATTCTGCTTTAGGAAGGTCATTGGGGTAGCAAGACTCCACAATGCCCCAGCGTAAGACTAGGCATATGGGGTAAAATCATTCCTGCACAAAAGGCCAGCACAAAGCTACCACTTAAACCCAATCTTGAGGTTTTAAGCATGGAGTAAGTGACGCATATTCCTTGTGCTGTCTCTCTGAATTTCATCCATAACGCACAACTGAGTCCTGTGCCGGTAGGATCTTAAATGCATACAACTAATGAGACAACTATTATTAGACTACTATAATACGTTGACAGTGATTCCATCAGACACTAAAGAATGGCAGGCACTCACTGCTAGCACCCATGCTGTGAGTCATATGCCAAAACTGTAGAATTGTGTGAATAATGCAGAGACATCCCACAGTAATTCTATGGGAAGAAAGAGATTGATCCAAGGACAATAGCAGGGTTCGAAAGCAATTAAAATTCAGAAGGGATTTGAGGAAGTAAGCCTCAAAGACTTAATATGTCTAGAATCTGTGCCATTAACTTGTCTTAATGAATTCTTTTAAACTGGCACCAAATCCCTCTTCACCAACAGATTCATCTGATGACGACAGTCTCGGCTCACCAATGTGTTATCATTTTTCTCTAAAAAAACCTTATGGTTTCTCTTGGAGGTCAGTGGAAACGGGACAGAAGGGCCAGGACCTGCCTCCATTAACACAAGATTTAACATAAGGAAACTCTGAAAATACTGATTTTTAAACTGAAAACTAAAAATTGACAAAACAATTAATTAAAAACCAGAAGGATTATAGATCCCTTTCAAGCTTTCTTGGAAGCATTCATTGTCAGCATCTTCTAAACTGTAATACATCTGGGGTAGCCTTAGGATTAATGATGGAGATGGACTTCTCATAATGGATGCGTGAATTGTTAGCTCTCTCTCACAAGTTGCTGTTGTTTTGAAATCACTGCACTATATGTATTTGCATAGATATTTTCTGGTCTGCAAATCCTGCATCAGCTGATCCACTAGGAAGTAGGTAGCATATGGTCATGAAGTCAATAGAGTCCAGAGCTTCATAAAGCAACTAAAATAGCTACAAGGTGTTCAAATAGCTGTAAGCAGATTCCTCACTCTGTGGCTTTGCATTTTATGTGACTTTGCTCTGTCTGAATCATTTACCTTCATAGTGCACATTAAATGTATGGGATGGCAGCAGATCTTACGTCTGTTTTTCTATAGAAGAACATTAAACAAGGAACTGATCTGCTGCAGGTTTATTCTTTTATTTAAATGGAAGATTATTTAAAGTTGCAGTGTTCTTATGATGTGTAGCAAAACTACTCTGAAGACTGCTCTACTCTTAAAACTAAACTCTGGACTTAAGCAATAATGTCAGTTAAGCAAAGCAATCACTAAAAAGGAGCAATTCAGAAAAGTATAAATTTGGTCATCTTCACTTATTCACAGGTACATGTCTTATGGAGATCACTGCTTGGTTTATTATCTAGTTCTTTTAAGAAGTAAATGTCTCATTCTTGTATTTATTTTAAATATTGTACCCCCAAATCCTTTACTATTCACTTACAGTAACCACATGATCAGTTTAGAAGATTGGTGGTTATGTTGTATACTGGTGAAAATTCTTTCACTGGAACTTCAGGGACAAAAGTTGTGGATGATTTTTCTCACTGACTATGAATTTTAAAGATCATATGGCCCAATACACAGCTATCTTTTGTATTAAAAGGGTTGCCTGTTCCATTGTTTAATTGTACACTATTCTGTAATATGCTGTCTAGCCAATTTATCTTTTCTTTCTCACTCTGGGCTATTGTTAAGGAATTCTAATACCAAGGACGCTCTCCAGCAATGTCTGCCTACTGTTTTGTGTGTTATGTGCTCCAGTAGTCTTTTCAATTCCCTACCAAGTAGGATACAAATCTGTTTTTGTCTTTTCAAACACTGTATAATGCTGCGCTGAAGCTATGCAGTAATAGCCAGCTTTTCTGTTCTTAAAATTAGAATATGCCACTGTTCCTTTCATACTTAGACATCTATCATAATTATCCAAATGATAATATGCTCAGAAAAGCTGACATCCTGCTTTACATTAATCACACCCACTCGTCCGAATTCTGAAGAGGAAAAAAAAACCATCTCAGCACAAGCTTCATCTAACAATCATGTTAAGGTGAGAGGAGAAAAATGAAGTGGCCCATATTTCATAATGCTCCATGAAAACAATCTCATACCCTGAATGTAACTCACATGCGAGAAAATCTGGCACTGGGATGATTAGGTATGATGAAACCCATTTTTCTACTCTAATTGTTCATCATGGCACATTTTGCATCAAGCTGTGGAAACTCTTAAATCCTGAATTAATGTAATATAAATGAGTAGTCCATTGAAGGGAATGATCTGTCTGGGAGGGGGAAAGGAATGGGGCTAGACACAAGGATCCAAATTTCATATGGAGGGATCTAACTTGAGGAAATGGGAATACCAGGTTACAGGTATGGTTAACTATTTGGAACATGCAAATACCAGTCAGCATGCACAAAAGTAGTTTTTGCACAATTAGTGGCATCATGTGCACATTTATCACATGCTGCTTAGGAATTCAGGCTTGAAAGCTTGGCATGGAGCATCAGTAAGGATCTGCATGTTATTAAAGAGGATGACATTTGTTTTTAGGCTGTGTTTGGCAGAATTGTTATAAAGTATTACAGTATTCTATGGTAAGAGTCTGACACACTTCCGTTTACAGTAGTGATACTGCAGTGTTCAGTATTTAGAAGGGAAATGTTATGTTACAAAGAGCAAATGCCAGAATCAATAAGCTTGTTTGATAGGAGGGTGGTTTTCCTGTAGCCAAAGGGTCCTATCCAACCACAGAAGGAGAAAGCAGAGTCAACCCCACTACTTAAAACACCAGAATTTTATTTTAATGTTAACTGACATTGAGTCATTGACCTATTTTCCAGTTCTTTTGTTTTTGACTGGAAAGCTCATGGCCAGCCCTTGAGCTTTCCTTCTTTTGTTTTTGGCCCATTTGGATATTTGCTGTATCTTTTTGCATCGCCCAAGATTCTAACTGAACCCTCTGGGAAGGAAAGCTTCCAATATGAACTAGTTCTCTTTCAGATACTGTAGGCAGACACCTGTTTCTGCACCTTCATCAGAACTTTCCAGCAATCCACTATGTGTTCCTCAATGTGTTTTGCTTTTGTATTTCTTTGCAATTTGAGATTACTTGTACTGGATTCATGACACTGCATCACTTGCGCTGGATGCCTCTGTGTGGTGTTAGGAATACCTGTCCACGGTTACGGCACATCTGGTCTCTGATGTTTGCTTATCCTAGTATTCTGTCTCTCTGCCTTCATATACATTTTAAGTAGATGCACTTCAGTTTTTTCCCTGCTTGCTACTATTTTAAATTGGGAAGCACCATTTTCACTAGCCCTGTAAATACCCACTGTTCTTTGTAAAGTCAAGTTCATTTTTTTTCATTCACTTTGCTTTAACGTGACCATACATTTTACCACAAATAATGTGGTCTCTAATGAGTCCATCTGCTAACTGATCAAATTCAAGTGACAACTTGGCCTTTTGACCTAGGTCTGTAACGCAAAGGCTAATGTTGGCACCTATCAGCTGCTTTCTTAAAATGAAAATGTGCTTTTCTTGTGCACGAGTCAAAATATTCTTAAATTTTTGGAATGGATTTTTTCTAGAAGTTTATAACCCCCTTCTTACTCTCCCTGGAATGTATTGTAAGTCTCCAGTGTCTCAGGGCCTGCAATAAGTAGCCAAGTGGTGGATTTCACCCTCTGATTTTTATGAAGTGCCACTTTCTTGCAGAAAAATTTAGAAGAGCTGCAATTGCCTCCTCCAGTTCTTTGTAAATTCCCTTTGAGACCAAAGGATTTCAGTAGGCTCTATTGTTCCAGTTTGATAAAGATGTAGGTTAGTATTGACACCATGTAATAAGGGTGTGAGGTGCAGGAGTGCTGGTAAGAGACTGCCTTTTATTTCCTACCTCAGTCACCTGACATGGGTCAAGGTTACAAATAGTTATCTATTCTTGCCTGTAAACTAGCAGAAAGCAATATTCTTCATCTCCAATCATAAGTGGGCCAAACTGTATTCCCCCTGCAAATCCCTGGGGTTTCTCCAGGTAGGAGAGAAATACAGATGCTTTGGGATTTGTAAATATCTAATAATTCTCTTGTCTGCAGTAGGAAAATTAGTATCTGTTTTTCAGCAAGGTTTCTTTTTTAGAAAAATCTTCATTATCTTAAGTGTAGAAGTGATTAAAGAGGGGAAATATTTTTGTTAAAAAATATTGCTTTCACATACTTCCTGCAGGGAAGAGGAAGGGAAAAAAAGGCTTATTTGGGTTGATATGCCATGATTTCCCTTTACTAGTCACATTGCATGCCAATGCAATTTTCATAGCAATTATGTCGAGGCATTTTCCCCAGCCCTTACCTTCACACTTCTATCACAAAGTTATACATCTGTCATAGTGTACAAGTTTATTTAATGTTCACCTTATGTAACTTTTCCTCATTTTAGCGACCTATGAAATAACTGGATAACAGCTAACCAAAAACCTTTGGCAAACCTCAAACTAAACTGTTCTTGAGTTTCAAACAGTTTTGAATCTCAACATTTCATTTGTTTGTATAACTCAGCCAGAATGAAGGTACTTCAGGAAAGCTTCTTTTCACGGTATTCTCAGCCTGACAAGTTGAGAATCTGAATGTTCAACAACAACAACAAAAAAAGTGAGGCATCCAAGCTTTGGGGTGATTACTAAATACAACCAGAGTCCAAACCATTTTAAAACTTGCTTCACATTGTGTATGTGACACTCACTCTAGGCAAATGAGAGGAGACTCACATTTTGTATAATTGAGTACTCTACTTTCAAAGACAGGGGCATGTGCTAAATTTGTGTTCTTGAATTATGCTTACAATCTACATCTACAGGGCCCATAATCAGCTGCAGGCTGTTATTTACTGTTGAACAGAGCCCCAAATGAGGAAATTAAACCCACATGAATATCCATGCATTTCACTAATGATTGATCATTTAACCTCCATGATTCGATGCCCTGGTAAATTGTCTAATGTTCTGACCTTTTTCTGAAATATAATACAATTTGCGATTGCTTAGAGAGAACAGTTCATGCATTATGCTGTTTTAATGATGTTTTGGTATGACAAAGAAAGAGGCATTAAAAAAAGAGCAGAAAGATTGCAAACTGTCTTTATTTCATCTGATGTATGCTGAGGTCTAAACAAGGGGAAGTTTACAAGGACAATTTAGCTGTTTAAATACAGCATATTAAATTATATTCATTCTTTCCAGCTGACAGTATATTAACTTTTGACAAAGAAGCTCAGATCCACATCCCTGATCTATAACTCCCCTGATCACTATATCTCCGAGAAGAATATCTTGGGCTACAGTATATATAAAGTAAAAGACCAAGAAAAAACACACACACACACACACACTAGGACAGGAAAAAAGGAATACACTATATAATATATATGAATATAAAAATGAAGTGTTAAAATGTAAACATATATTAAAGTGACTTACTTTGTATTTATACAAGAAAAATAGGCTAGCTTGTTTACTTTGAAATAAACATTAAGACCTGTCGTCCAGCTTTTAGTATTTACTGTATATGCACCTTCCCTTCTCTCCCTTCCTAATCTTTGTGCAAAATTGGCATAAGAATTTTCTTTCCAAAGCTGAAAATATACCATTGGTAAACCATCAACTTAACACTCGCACTTCTGTCGGAATTTTTTTTAAATCCACTGGTGTGCCAGACAACTCCTAAAACTACTAATCTATTTTTTCCAGTTTGTTCTCTTTATACAATTGACAGCCCCAGTCTATCTAGTCAATTTCACTCCCACCCCTATAGTCTGTCAGTCAATATCTCCTTTTGTTTGTGAGGTTATTTCACAAAGCTACAGGGTGTAGGGAGAACATTTTAAAACTAGGAAAATGTGATTGTAAAACCACAATAAATTGGTAGTAGAACTCAAGGATAGGTGTAGCAACTCAAAATACCTTTAATTCATTTTCTTAAATTGACTCAATTTCAAGATGTCAGCATCCTTTTAACATGCAGTTTATCAAAATGAAATATACCGTATGTGGTATTAAATCATGAAAAGATAAAGTCCATCAATGTAGTTAGACAGCTATATACTGACACTTCTTTATTAAAATTATGCATACATCTTAGAGAAATGAGGCTTGTCAGTATCAGAGCCCAGAATGTTTGCAATCTTTAGCTCTTGGGCTTATGTCAGATAAGCAGAAAGCTGTGACCTAATGTGATTATGCATAAGCTGGGGAAAAACAGAATAAATATTTTTTTGCATAGTGAGTTTGCAATGATTGCTGATGCCACTTGACAGAAGCAGGGAAGTTTTCCCATGTAAATGTGTCCCTAGTTAAATTATATATTTTATTGCAGAAAAATAACCACCAAAAGTAAACTTGTTTCTGTTAAACATACTGTTTCACATACATTGATTAGCAAAAAATAAGGGGCTTAGATATCCCATTTAGCAATAAAAACAAATGAACCTGTTAATTTGCACAGTAGTTTGTTTATATCAGCCTCCTTTTTAAACATTTTACATCTAAAACTAAGAACGATCTTCTCTAAGAACAGACTGTCAGTCATTTACTCTTATTTGTGAGAGCCCTTGATGCTAAACTGCTTAAATCTCCCCCCAGAAAACAGAAAAAAACACACAAGGTCTTGCAATATAACACAATGATAGTGATCTGTTCACTAGGCCTAGCCTAGATTTTGCTTGTGCTGCAAGTCAGATAGCAGTCTGATCTCAAGACAGGCTGGATGCTTCTGCTTGACACTGAAAATGATGAGGCCAAAAGAACAGGTAGTTAGCAGAACCTATAACTGCAATTAATGAGACATACCTTATTGCAGGATTTCTCAAACTTCATTGCACCGTGACCCCTTTCTGACAACAAAAATTACAACATGACCCTGGGAAGAGAGACCAAAGCCCGAGCCCCACTGCCCCAGGCGGGGCCGGGGGACCAAAGCTAAAGCCCAAGCCCTGCTGCCCTGGGGGGCACCAAAGCTTGAGGGCTTCAGCCCTGGGTGGGGGGCTCGGACTTTGGCTTCAACCCTGAGTCACATCAAGTCTACCGCCAGCCCTGGCAACCCCATTAAAATGGGGTCGTGACCCACTTTGGGGTCCTGACCCACAGTTTGAGAACCACTGCCTTATTACAATATGTTTTCTGTTTGGTTTAAGCTAACTAAATGTGCCATCCCCAGCACCTTCTACATGGTTTCATAAATGATGCAGCAAAAATATGCATCAGGTAATCTCAGCTAAATGTGCATGATCTGGAGCATGGAGGTTTTTTAATGTGTGGTAGTTTTGAGGAAGTAAGGAGTACCAAGTTCCAGTGAAATACAGACAACATGATGGATGAAACTGGCTTTACTATCTTACTTATAGAAGGCCTAAATGCTGTCTGTCTCCATGTCTGACTTTAACCCACTTCCTGTGAGATCCCTCAGTGCCTCTAAGATGGCACTTTGCCACAAGATGTGTGAATGTGGGGAAATTTGGCAGACACAAGTGTGCAGTTATCACCTCTTCCTACTTTAAAAAAAGAAAGATGATGATCTTATGGTATCTCTTCATGATTTAATACTATGTGGAGAATATGGTATGTTTCATCTTGACACACTATGTATTAAAGGGATGCTGACAATTTATCCCCGGGAGAAAAACAGAACGACTATTTTCCTTACATCTGGGTTTGACCCCTCTATGGTGCTAATTGTTTAGGGGGAGATCTTCACACACATCCCCCTACAGACATGTAAATTTTAAATAAGAAGCTATTCAATAACATCTCATTGTAATGTCTCCTTGTTTCCTTGTGATCCCCCATCTGTCTGTCTCTAACCATCTGTTGTCTCTTGTCTTATAGCCTGCCCCGAAGAGCTTACAATCTATCTTTTTGCTCGATGTTTATACAGCACCTCATACAAGAGGGACCTGGTCCATGACTGGGGCTCCAAGGCACTAGCACAACACAAATAAATAATAGTATTAATAATGATTAATATTAAGTTGCTTAAAATGCCTCTTCCTAAAGTAACAGATTTCAGAGTGGTAGCCGTGTTAGTCTGTATAAGCAAAAGAATAAATGGACCCAAATCTGACATCAAGAATTATAACATTCAAAAACCAGTAGGAGAACACGTAAATCTCCCTGGACACTCAATAACAGACTTAAAAGTGGCAATTCTTCCACAAAAAAACTTCAAAAACAGACTCCAACGTGAAACTGCAGAACTGGAATTAATTTGCAAATTGGACACCATCAAATTAGGCCTGAATAAAGACTGTGAGTGGATGGGTCACTACAAAAACTAATTTTCCCCCTGCTGATACTCACACCTTCTTGTCAAACCTTAATTGAATTGGCTAGTTAGCACTGACTCCCCACTTGGTAAGGCAATTCCCATCTTTTCATATGCTGTGTATTTATACCTCTCTACTGTATTTTCCACTCCATGCATCTGATGAAGTGGGTTTTAGCCCACAAAAGCTTATGCCCAAATAAATTTGTTAGTCTCTAAGGTGCCACGAGGACTCCTCATTGTTCTTCCTAAAGTGGTGTTTTATATGCTCCAAAAGCTGTTGTGGGCTTTTTTTTCCTTCTTACCCCCATCCCCAAAGAAAATCAAGTCAATCCCTTTAGCTACTTGAATGGAGCACCCTCTTCCACTTCCACCTCTCTCAGATTAGGGACCTGGGTGCTCCAGTTAGTATTCTTTGAGCAGGGATCCCTACCTGAAATCATGGTGTGTAGGGTTTTTTTTCCAGGATGTACAAAAGGTCTAGTGCACAAATGCACAAAAAGTTGCCACAGCTTAGTTCAGGAAAATAAGAACATGATGAAGACAAAAAAATAGACAATATAGAAGAGGCTGTTGCCCAAAAGTGAAAAACAATATTAGACCTCACATGTATACAGCACAGATAGTTATTGGGACTTCTTTATGTGGCTTTTCCTCATAGTTACTAAAGGGGGAAGAAAGAAGGATATAGGGCTTCTCCCATCAGAGAGTCCTTCTGATGAGGACCATGCCTGACTAGCTGGTGTGTGTGTGTGTGTGCATCAGGGTCACTTCTGTGGTTTCCATACTGCAGCAGTGTCCCTATCACCATTCCTCATAGCACTCCCCATCTCACTGCTACCGATTCTTCACTTCTTGAAGTACTGCTTCTTGAATCTCAGACACTGACTGACAGCAGAGTGGTAATTGGCAGAATACAGAACATCTGTATCAATGTGGGGCCTGGAAGACATCTGTATGTCCTTTCATTGTGCAAGGTAGAACAGTACTGTTGGCAAGTATAGACAGATGTTTTGCTTTAGCTCTTGCAACTGCTTCGTCAGCCCTTTTTTTTACAAGTACATTTCTCTTGCAGCATCAGACACTAAGACATCACTTTGTAAACCTCAGTATACAGAAAAAAGAAATCAGATCATTTCATGATACAGATCTGCTAAATATATTTTCTGAAAACTTCAAGTAAAGCAGTAATATAAAGGAGTCCACAAGAAAGTTTTGGGTCACTGTGGACAGTGTGCCCCCAGATGTTTCATTTTCAGACCTAGTTTTCAAAACTAGCTCTGTTTCTCAAAAATGCACATACAACTTCATGCCTAATTTACACATGCAGTTTCCATGGTTGAATATACTTATTGGGTATCTGCACATTTAACTGGCATGTTTTTGCAAAGCAGACCTGATTTGTGCATTAAATTACACTAATAATATTCACAACTTAGGTGCACAATTCCATTTGTATTCTGGTGCACACATCTGGGATTCTCAGGTTTTGTACATCAGACCCCACATCTGAACCTTTTCCCACTTTATTTTTTCAACCTATGAACTCCATGATAAAGGTTTGTGAAAATGTGATTTTAGACTTCATACTTTAAGGTGCAGGATAATATACGGTACTAGATCTGTTCTATTTCCATTGTTGCTGTTACTACAAGCATCTTTTATTGTCTCCCCCCAACAATAATTCATTTTTTATGCTTGTCTACAGAAGGGAACAAACAAACTAGTGGGAAATAATCAACAAGGACATACGAACAGACTCCAAGTAAACAAACAAACAAAAATCAAGATTCCTCTCCCAACTCTGAAATATTAAAAATATCAGTCCCTAACATTTTATACTAACTACTTAGTGCTCTGACCCTTTTTCTCCTCTAGCCTCCTGTTCAACAGGGGCTCATGTTATTTCAATGATGCAACAGGAGGCAGGAGGTACAAAGGTATTCCAGGGCCTTTAAAATGCCACTTTGCATCTAGGTACTCAAGTGTTCTTTAGAGTTGATTTTTTAATGAAGCAAAGTGCCTATTGCAAAGAGAAATATATACTAAGTGACATCTCACTGGATATTAATTGTATTGCAAAAATAATCCTACTTTTCTAAAAAAAAAATATTGCTTATAACTTATTTGAGTTATAAGACTATGAATTTTTACCAAAATAAAGCTGCAGAAATAATATTAAGTATTTGTTTGCAGCAACTCCTCCGCAATGCACAGTGATCTTAATCCATTAGTCTGAATCATCTGCCCTTTGCTATTCCTCTCTGTGAAATTAACAGAATGGCCTGAGGTTGATTGCTGGAAATGGCCTGAGGTTGATTGCTGGAGATCATCAATCCATGGCGGAAAAACATTTTTTGAGGTGGGGGAGGTTACCTTTAAATCTATCTAATGGGGCACCCATGCCTAGTAATCTTCTAACTGTTCTCCTCTCTTTGTGCTCTTCTTGGCCTTTGCCTGAGCACCTGGCAGAACTGATTAGGAATGGGACTCACAAACATCTCATTTATGCATGACCTGCTATTCATGTCAGTTCCTACTTCTAATTCTGCCTTCCATGAGCTCAGAGCTCGTCTTCCAGGAGGAGTCCATCCCTGTCTGAGAATATCCAACCTAAACAAATACTCTGGAAACATTTGCTGGGCAGATTCTCACCTCAAGTTATAAAGTATTATTTTAACTAGCTGAAAACTGTAACCAGGAAAAAATACCTTAATGATGGGTGGTGTTCTCTTTGTGCTTACCCAGCATTTAGGTCACATCTTCAGCAAGGAGAGTCCATTTGCCAAACATACACGAACATGCAAAAGACTTAGCTCTTATTAAAACATGGAACAGGATGACAGTGTTCTTCTGTTGACTGCCCCTGTTAGCTGGATTTGGAGGGTGATGCTGATAGATTTCTACTGACTCATTGTGACCTGTGCAGCTCCTTAACTCTAACCTGAATATAGGTGAGGAGATAGAGGTTCACTCTGAAACTTCTCATAGTACTTTTCCTGTGAGACCCTCATTCAGTTCAAAACATGAACCCTTTTAGCCTCAATAGCAGCATCCTTATTCAGGGGCTGATGCATTCCTTTTGACTCTCTACTCAAAGAGACCAAAGGCATAACCCAGGCCTCCTCTTCCTTGAGCTGTCATAACCACCTGCTTCAAAGTGATCATGTAAGCTTCTGGGTCATGTTCTGATCCCAGCTTGGACATGAAAGACAGACTTACTGGCATCCTGCACAGTGCAACTGAGTTAGTGGGCCTCTACAATACTTGCTTCCAGTAATATTGCTGTTGTTACATTTGGGTTGCACTCTGGGTTCCAGCTATTCCTAAAGCTATTGTAGATGGGCTGTAGTCTTGAGGCCTGCTGTGCCTTAGAATAATAGAATCATAGAATATTAGGGTTGGAAGAGACCTCAGGAGGTTATCTAGTCCAATCCCCTGCTCAAAGCATCAAGGTTCACTGTTTCAACTGTCCCTTCATTTTAGGACTTCTATTTCCTCTCTTTGAGCAGATGGCTCTTGGAAATTCTACTTCTGCTACCACCTTCCTTATAGCCACGGTGGAATTAACGTGCTGCACTTGCCACAATGAGGAAGCAGAAATCAATCAGGCTCTCTCTCGATAACAGGTTGGGTCAGGAGAAGCACACTGCTACCCTGTTACAGGACAAGTTTGTCTTAAAAAATCCATTACTAGTGGGCTTTTGTTTAACATAAAGATGTATGGAGTTCCTGGCCAATCTGAGACGGAGCATACACAGCAGTAAAAATTGTAGTCAGATAAAAAGTATTTTACCATATTTTAAGGTCACACTGGTTTGCAATTTATACCTCAGATATAGCTAATCTGTCACAACTAGTAAGTCTATAGCTTCATTTTAGCTGAAAAAAACATTTAGAAAACTGCTTTGTTGTATTGCATAAAATGTGTTTCTTATCACATAAATGCTTTGTTGAATAATCCAGCTATTGGTCTGTGCAAGTCACAAAAAAATCCCATATTAATTTGGAAAGCCAGTATTTTGCCCTGAAAAACACATTCTTGCTCATCCCACACGATTCAAACAACAAGAAAATAGCTACACGATGGCAATAAACCCATCATCTAAAGCTCCCATTTATTTTCTGTGATAGTGGGGACATTCAGCCTTAACTCAAAGGGTTTGAAAAACACAACAAAAAGAATCCCAAGCATCTTTGTGAGGCCTTGCTCTCCCTCCTTTGGAATAACTTTCTGAGCACCTACTTCCCTTGTGCCAATCAGTTTAGCTGTTAGCCAGTGGCAGACTGGATAGGCTGAATGTCAGTCACTACCATGTGGCATGATATTCCTCTCTGGGAGCAGTTTTGATGGGGTCTTGGGCATGTGGGAGAATATTTGTCTCTGGCTATACATAGTCCTTATGGTTGTGGCAAGGAGATTTACATACAATGTATATTCATTCACTTCTGAAGTCTGGCCTCCAGATCTAGAAGGAATCCAACAGCTGCATTCTATGCACAGCCCCCTTGCAGCTGTTTGGTTTTTTTGAATTTTAACCCACACATCCCACCATAGCTAATTTGCTTTTAAATGCAGAGAGTTGTGAAATGCTTGTGTTAAAGTTACACAATAGTAAAACTATTATATAGATATGGAAGGAAAGCAAATTCCAGGGAAACATAAAATAACCACCCCCCCCCCCCGCCTCCTTTCCCAGGTGTTTTTGTGTAGCCAGTAAAAGGCAGCTCAACTGCATTTTCACCTATCTTTGCTTTGTTTCTTTCCTTGGAAATCACTCAAAGGGACACCATCATCTTGAAAACCACGTTTCTGTCTGAAAGTATTATACCTACTTTTACAATAAGTGATACATAAAGTTACTAAAACTCAAAAATGTTAGAAAAAAACCATCCTTTGTTCTATTTTATCAGCTGTTTTGGTTTATGGGGCATATCCACAGCTGGTGTATGCATCATAGCTCCACGACAATTTACACAGGGTGAGAACCTGCCTTGTATTTGACATCATTTTGTGTTTAGGTGGTTTCCCTGTCCAGTCAGTTTTTAAGGGGAAAATTGACTGACTGACAAAGCCATTGTAAACTTGAATAGGGAAGCAGAAAAAGCCTGATACCCATTGTTTTTGAAGGATTTTAGAAATTCAGGGCATACTGCTAAAACAACATGCTGTAAGATAAAAGATTTTTAACAAATTATTCAGTTTAAAAAAGGAGATTGATAGTGTCCCTTTCACTTTTCAGCAGTCCAAGGCCAAAGTCCCATACAAGATAGAAAGAATACTTTCCCACCATTAAATCATTCATTAAAATTGAATAACCTACTTTATATTCTTCCTGCTCTGCAAGATGCTGTTTAGAACAGTGCATCTATATCTGCTGCTTCAGTGGAAGAGTGTTTTTAATAAACAGCCTTGCCTAAAACCAGGCTCTTTTCTGTAAAGAATACAGATTTTGTAATGGGAAATGTCTGTGACAGTGATGATCTGTTGAAACAATCTTTAAAGGGATAGTGCAGAGCACTACATTGATACTGACCTTCTCCTAAAAAATTAGCGAGGCTGAGTTCAAGTGCCTAAGATGCAGCAGCAGTTCGTGCTTTAATTTTCTTCTCATGAACACTATCTGTTTATGCTGCTTTTTAACTAAAGAACCGGTCCCGTTAATTAACAGGATATATATTTATTGGTAAATGAGGAGCAGCTAATGGTATGATTCTGATAAAAAGCCAGGGCAGTGGAAGCTGGCAATGCACTAGTGGAATTGTTTTTTCAGCTCTAACGTTCAAATATAGATTGGTGTAAATTAGTTAAGGCCTCTAGCTTTAATTACATACTGCAGCTAGGTCAGTGAATTAGAGAGAGAGAGATATAGGATTCATTGTTCAGTCCTGCAGCCTTTGCCAATGAAGAACTTTCTTAGGTTTCAGGGAATGTTTTTACCTGAGTAAGGGCAATATGAGCTGGTCCATAAATTATATGACATTATTGTAACTCCTCTACTGGTTATAACTATTTACTCTGTTTTATTTCTGTTTTTTATATGGTGCCTACATGTATCTGACAGCTGTCCAGGCTTTCTTCTTCTGGAGGTTAATGCCAGCATTATCAATCATGCTCTCAGAGTGAACCATGTTAAACAATGGGGTAGATGGAAATCAAATCTTTTTAAATGAGATAGGATAACTTTTTAGTGAATAAAAAAGTGTTCTAAAGAAGTGCAGAAAGAAAGATTTTATTTTACAACAAAAAGCATATATCACACCAATCGAGCCCCCATTTGCTGTTCCTCTGGGGCTGGATCCAAAAACCACTGACGTCAATGTAAAGACTTTCTTTGCTAAGAATTTTTTTTTTTTTTTTTTTTAAGAGAATGGTGGCCAGAGCACTGGATGGTCACTTTTATATAACTAAACACAGACATCTAAATTCTATTCTTTTCTGCTGGAGAAGGCATTATACAGACCTTGCGGGCATTCAAAAGGAGAGTTATCTACAATGATAGACACAGCTTTATCCAGCTGAAACCTGATGTCTTTTAAACCCAACAATATCAGGGTTTTAATAAGAGATGAAAGAAGAGAGGAAGATAAAACATTGTGGGTGTGAAATGACCGAAGTTCCTTTAAAAGTAATTGCTTTTGATCCTTTTTCAGTTCAGTAGAAATATGAAGCATAAAAATAAGAATTCCTGGGATTTGCTACTCTATAATAAAGTGTTAAGATTGTGATCGATTAGATTTCTTATGATTTAAACAGCAATTGGCCCAAAGGCAAAGAACTGTTATATGTTGGTATTCCCAGGAGTACTGTATTCTCAACTGCTCTAGTATGATGCAATTCCCTGAAGTTCTGTACCACTTTTAGAAGGCAATATTTCTAGGCAATATAATTCCAAACAATCTGAGCATATTAGCACAGGCAAAGCTCAAAATATTTGGGGAAACTGACTAATGATATTTCACTATCTTTCCTTCCAGTCCCATGCAAGAGCAGGAGTTTCAGTGGATTCATTAAAAATCTTCCAAACTTTTTTTTAACCAAATGCCTAGAGCGTCATATCTTCTTGCATAAATGTTTGTGAAATACAGGTCCAATTTCTGATCTACACTATGTCCTGTAAGGATATGGTATCCCTTCATCCTCTCCCCAAATTTCTGTCCAAAGTGATCTCTAATTTCAATCTCAATCAAGACATTAACGTACCTGTATTTTTACCCAAGACTCAATCACAACCACAGAGGTCAGGCTTCATTTGTAAGACATCCAGGGGGCATTAAGTTATTGGGAGAGATTCATATGACATACAGTTTTTAATAGAAACACAGGTGAGGAGGAAGAATGAATACCCAGGAGAGACCAAATTAAGTGGCTCAGCAGCAGCCCCTGGAAATGCTTGATCTGGTCCATGCTACTCCTGTCCAGGGGCTACACACACTGTCCCCAGCCACTGCTCAGCAATCTGCCAGGATGTGAGGGATGCTTCCTTCCCCAACTATCTGGGATCCCCTGTGCAAGGCCAGTTTATATGGAACTTGTGTGGGATTCAGGTAGAACAGCAATGGGCCCACACAAGAGACACAGTAAGTCTTATTCCTTGGATGAGGACACATAGCTATGTAATCCATTCTAAACCCTGAAATACTGACTAGAGTGAAGTATGAGTCAGTCAGTCAGGAGTGATAATGTAGGATGGTGCACAAAAGGGTAAACTATAATTTGCAGAATTTCCTAATATACTTGTACATTTTGATTATCTTGCTGTTTCAGTGTTTGTTCTACATTCTCCACTAGGTCACTACATTTACAGATCCGTCACTGTGTTCCAGGAATAGTATGGCAAATCAATGGTGTGCTTAACCCCCCCCCCCACCACCACCACCAAACTGGTAGTTATCTTGAAGTAGTCTGACAATGAGGCATTTTTTACATCTTTAAAACTAAATCATCTTAAAACTGCTTGAGTGATATATACTGCACTCACACCTTGCAGGAAATTATGGGCCCCTTCCTCGATGCATCCATATAATGTGCAGTACTTGCCATTCTAAGAAAAATGTCACCAAGTTATCAGAGCTTTTCAACTGTAAAACCAGAATGCATTCCAAAGCACCTGTTTGTAGCACTCCAGGTACCTTGGGCCAAATTCTGCTGTCAGCTAATAATAATATTTATATAATACGATTTCAGGATTGTCATTCTGTCTGCATGGGTACCTGCATGGCCCCACAGTATGCCAACATTTTTATGGCTGACTTAGAACAACGCTTCCTTCGCTCTCGTCCCCTAACACCCCTACTTTACTTGTGCTACATTGATGACATCTTCATCATCTGGACGCAAGGAAAAGAAGCCCTGGAGGAATTCCACCATGATTTCAATAATTTCCATCCCACCATCAACCTCAGCCTAGATCAATCCACACAAGCGGTCCATTTCCTGGACACTACTGTGTTGATAAGCAATGGTCACATAAATACCACCCTATACCGGAAACCTACTGACCACTATACTTACCTACATGCCTCCAGCTTCTATCCAGGAAACACCACACGATCCATTGTCCAGAGCCAAGCTCTAAGATACAACCGCATTTGCTCCAATCCCTCAGACAGAGACAAACACCTACAAGATCTCTATCAAGCATTCTTAAAACTATAATACCCACCTGCTGAAGTGAAAAAACAGATTGACAGAGCCAGATGAGTACCCAGAAGTCACCTCCTACAAGAAAGGCCCAACAAAGAAAATAACAGAACACCACTAGCTGTGACCTTCAGCCCCCAACTAAAACCTCTCCAGCACATCATCAAAGATCTACAACCTATCCTGAAAGATGATCCCTCACTCTCACAGATCTTGGGAGACAGACCTGTCCTCGCTTACAGACAACCCCCCAACCTGAAGCAAATACTCACCAGCAACCACATACCACTGAACAAAAATACTGACCCAGGAACCTATCCTTGCAACAAAGCCCGATGCCAACTCTGTCCACATATCTATTCCAGTGACATCATCATAGGACCTAATCACATCAGCCATGCCATCAGGGGTTTGTTCGCCTGCACATCTACCAATGTGATATATGCCATCATGTGCCAGCAATGCCCCTCTGCCATATACATTGGCCAAACCGGACAGTCTCTACACAAAACAATAAATGGACACAAATCTGACATCAGGAATCATAACATTCAAAAACCAGTAGGAGAACACTTTAACCTGTCTGGTCACTCAGTAACAGACCTGAGGGTGGCAATTTTGCAACAGAAAAGCTTCAAAAACAGACTCCAACGAGAAACTGCTGAACTTCAATTGATATGCAAACTAGATACAATCAACTTAGGCTTGAACAGAGACTGGGAATGGCTGAGCCATTACAAACATTGAATCTATCTCCCCATGTAAGTATTCTCACACTTCTTATCAAACTGTCTGTACTGGGCTATCTTAATTATCACTTCAAAAGTTTTTTCTCTTACTTAATTGGTCTCTCAGAGTTGGTAAGACAACTCCCACCTTTTCATGCTCTCTGTATGTGTATATATATCTCCTCAATATATGTTCCATTCTATGCATCCGAAGAAGCATCCGGGCATCTGTAGCCCACGAAAGCTTATGCTCAAATAAATTTGTTAGTCTCTAAGGTGCCACAAGTACTCCTGTTTATTCTGTCTGCATGTTATTCTAAAGCCTAGAATATCTGTTAAGTCAGTGTAAAGTGATGGAAACAGCTACAAGCATGGTTGAGAGCTCTTTTTGTTTAAAATATCACCAGGTTCAATCACGGGGATTTGTGGTTTGTTACCACCACTTTGATTTAATGAATTACACCCATGCAGCATACAGCTACAGTAAGGCATGTATCTTTGCTATGCCAAGAGTACAAACCACTGTGATATCAGAGGTAACTCAACCAGTCATCATGCTTATTCTACAGCTAATATGCATGCAACAATACCATTGGTTGTATGAGGGAGACTACACAGATGGTGGTTGGATACAGAGAGCATGAACAGGTGGGAGTTGTCTTACCAACTCTGAGAGGCCAATTAAGTAAGAGAAAAAAACTTTTGAAGTGATAATCAAGATGGCTCAGTACAGACAGTTTGATAAGAAGCAAGTGTGAAAATACTTACAAGGGGAGATAGATTCAATGTTTGTAATGGCTCAGCCATTCCCAATCCCTATTTAGCCCTGAGTTGATTGTGTCTAGTTTGCATATCAATTCCAGCTCAGCAGTCTCTCGTTGGAGTCTGTTTTTGAAGTTTTTCTGTTTTAAGATAGCCACCCGCAGGTCTGTCAAAGAATGGCCAGACAGGTTAAAGTGTTCTCCCACTGGTTTTTGAGTATTATGATTCCTGATGTCAGATTTGTGTCCATTAATTCTTTTGCGTAGAGACTGTCCGGTTTGGCCAATGTACATGGCAGAGGGGCATTGCTGGCACATGATGGCATATATCACATTGGTAGATGTGCAGGTGAACGAGCCATCGATGGTATGGCTGATGTGATTAGGCCCTATGATGGTGTCACTTGAATAGATATGTGGACAGAGTTGGCATCGGGCTTTGTTACAAGGATAGGTTCCTGGGTCAGTGTTTTTGTTCAGTGATGTGTGGTTGCTGGTGAGTATTTGCTTTAGGTTGGGGGGTTGTCTGTAAGCGAGGACAGGTCTGTCTCCCAAGATCTGTGAGAGTAAAGGATCATCTTTCAGGATAGGTTGTAGATCTCTGATGATGCGCTGGAGAGGTTTTAGTTGGGGGCTGAAGGTGACAGCTAGTGGTGTTCTGTTATTTTCTTTGTTGGCCCTGTCTTGTAGGAGGTGACTTCTGGGTACTCGTCTGGCTCTGTCAATCTGTTTTTTCACTTCAGCAGGTGGGTCACTTGGTCCAACTGCCAGATCTGTGTGACAGCATGGACACATCGATACTGCGTTTTCTCTGAAGATCTCAACATACTTGATAAAGCATGGCTCAGATAATTGAGGCACAGTACTTAAAGGCTGGATTGCAATCTGTCCTGAGTAAGGAGCATTGTGAATCGGTATTGCACTAGGAGCAGACCAAGGACCAAATTGTAACTCAGGAAGACACAACTCTTCCCTGCTCCCCCACTGCTCTGAGGAGGAGCAAGTGACTTTATCCCCTTTTCTTAGAACAGCTTACTCCCCAGTATGCACATAGGCAAATACTTCAGTCAGCAAGCAGGGGATGCTGAGACAGGGCTCTTCTTCACACTCCCAACCACTTTCTGCCCATTACCCACTTTCTGTCAGCAGCTACCCTCAGGCGAGTAGCTCCTACTGTCCCCACTGCAGCCAGACTCACAATCTGAGCAGAGCAGGCGTTACTCCATTTTACTCCCCCGTGTGGAAGAGTAAAAGCTGTGACAATCTGCCCTAAATGACTTGCCTGAGGCTACCCAGTGAATTACTGGCAAATCTAGAAACAGAACTCACTTCTCTTACTCACTGGTCAGTACTCTACCCACTAGACCACATTGTCTCTGTTACATTCTGTCAGTGTCAAAGAATTGACACTCTTGTGTAGTGGATTAAGATCAGAATCTGGCCCTCTGACACAAAACCTAACTGCAGACTCTGTACACAGTGGAATTCCTCATATAAAGAACTAATGTTATTTTCCATGTTCATGTTTCAGAATTTAAGGATTTATTTTTTGTTGCGTGCTTTGTATTCTAGTTTCCTTAGCCTTATATAAAATATTTAATCACTAGTGTTTTGGTGCTTTATTTAAGCTGATGTCACAGGGCCTCATTTTCATTTAGCAGTGTTTCCACATGTCTATATTAAGCTGAGAAAATAATAATACTTAACTTTTATTTATATACAAGAGCTATTAATAACTTTGAAGTGTTGTACAGAAATTGAACAGAGTGAACTCTAGAGACTACCTAAGCAGAAATGACATTGCAGATCAGACTGATATCTTTATTCACATGAAATAACTGCTTGCTCCATGATTAGACCCAATGCTTTCAGTTGGAGTACTTGTGGAGTAAAGTGCTTCTCAGTGTGAATAACATAATAGACAGTCTTGAGCAGGTGTTTTCATTAGTGCAAACATCATTGCCGTCCAGTTAATTCAGTGGTAAAGACAGGAATGCTCTCACACCATCAAACAACGAATGGTGCATGACCAAAGGCTTAACACACAATTAATGAAGGCTCTTGGGCCAGAATAGGGAAAAAATAGGTTAAGGAATACTCATCAGGCCCTGATAAAATTCACCGTTGAGTATTTAAGGAATTACCTGAAGTAATCTCTGAGCCATTAGCGAACTCATGGAGGACAGGTGAGGTCCCAGAGGACTGGAGAAGGGCAAACATAGTACCTATTAAAGGGGAAAAAGAAGGAGCCAATGAATTATAGAACAGCCAGTCTAACTAACTGTTTTTAAGAACAGGGCAGACAGACACCTGTCAGGAATGGTCTAGATGTATTTATTTCTGCCTCATCAGAGGAGGATGCTCTGAATGATCTCAAGGTTCCTTCCAGCACAACATGTCTATGCAGTGATGTTATTGATAGAACTTCAGTATTCCTTTTACTTTTTGAACTAAAAACATTGTGGCCCACCAATGGTTTTGTCAAAATCTATAGTTATCTATCAAGGTACTTATATGGCCCCAACATTATAGTACCAATGTACCTCTGGGTAAATATTGTATTTCAGACCTTGATAATGTACTACATCTCCTTAGTTTATTATCTCTTTAGTAAAAATACATTGGATGTAAACTAAAACACTGCTTGATCATAGAATCATAGAATATCAGGGTTGGAAGGGACCTCAGGAGGTCATCTAGTCCAACCCCCTGCTCAAAGCAAGACCAATTCCCAACTAAATCATCCCAGCCAGGGCTTTGTCAAGCCGGGCCTTAAAAACCTCCAAGGAAGGAGACTCCACCACCTCCCTAGGTAATGCATTCCAGTGCTTCACCACCCTCCTAGTGAAATAGTGTTTCCTAATATCCAACCTAGACCTCCCCCACTGCAACTTGAGACCATTGCTCCTTGTTCTGTCGTCTGCCACCACTGAGAACAGCCAAGCTCCATCCTCTTTGGAACCCCCCTTCAGGTAGTTGAAGGCTGCTATCAAATACCCCCACATTCTTCTCTTCTGGAGACTAAACGATCCCAGTTCCCTCAGCCTCTCCTCATAAGTCATGTGCTCCAGACCTCTAATCATTTTTGTTGCCCTCCGCTGGACTCTTTCCAATTTTTCCACATCCTTGATAGATTCATTCTGTGAAGAGTAGTATTCTAAGTTACCTTTCACTTGCAGTTATAAACCAGTCTCTGAGCATTGAATATAGGGGTTTGGACAGCGTGCCTTTTTAATCTTTTACATCTTCCTTTCACAGTGCTGCAATTCACTTGTCTATTTCAATTTCTAATGTTCAAATATCTCTTTCCCACTTTAGTTTATTCCGCTTTTCCTCCCTCCCACTTCACCCTGGTAGTTTCTCTCTCTCCAGGGCACAATTGGCTGAACAATCCAAGCTGTTGTAAAATCAAGTTTGCCAGCACCATTTGGTATGTTCCTAACCTTTCCTTAGCCTGCACAGCTTCCTAGACTCATCAGGAAAAATCCAGTTCTCTCAGGAACATGGAGTTAAGACAGTAATAAGTTCTTACACTGCTAGCTCAACTTATGCATTGCTATGGGATAACTCAACATTTAAAAATACTTCTGTTTGGTTGGAAAAGGGATTATTTAGGATAAGGTGATAATGAGGTAAAGAACAGCCTGTTTTGAATGCATTTGTAACAAATACCGACATGAAGGTCATGCAGCTCTCTCACCAATTTTTCCTCACAGAGACAGTTACAGATAAGTGAGAGCTGGCCTCACATTATATACTCATTGGTAGGGGATTTTATTAACAAATATGGAAACAAAAGCCATCACGTAGGAAATTCTGCTCTTTGCAGCATCTGGTTAATGATACTCTCCGAGAAAAGTTAGAAGGACCAAGTCTACCTATATCTGGTCCTCTTTGTTTTTTTGGTTTTTCTTCCTAAATAAATAGATTAGTTTCCATATTTTAGCATGATGATAAAGCTTAGCCTGAAAATTTCCTTAGCTTTATCCTGTGTTTGGAAATATTGGCAACTCTTTGATTTTTCCTTTCTTTGGATTCACTTTCCTCTTTCTACTTGAAACAGAGAGCATGGTAATTGGAAATTCAATTTCAAAAAAGTTTCATTCCTAAACAAGATTATGAATAATTTAAAGTCTGGTTTCTATCCCCCAAAACACATTCCCTACCTAAAACATCCCTAAGGTTTGCTTAGTTATAACTGTTTTGAGCTGTTATGGGCTGTCCAGAATCATCACACATCTAGGAAGAATCATTTTATTTTACTGCTACTTCTGGTGAATGTGATGTACTCAAAGGCAGAAAAACAAACTGGTTAAAAGGCTAGGGGTCAGAGGAATGAGAAAACTCAACCTTGTGCCTTACCTATGTGCATATGAACACAGAACTGTTCCTTGTGGAAGAGGCACTTCAGCTGTAGCAGGATGTAATTACCACACAAACCCTGCCCCCTGAACCCTTTTCCATGGTACACATTTAGCATTTTTCCCTATATAGTTTTATTGCTGTTTCTATATTAAAGGCATCATAACAAGTTCTCCAGCACTGACCTCCATTTACAAGATGCACCATGCTGGAGTTTGAAAATTCAGGTTTCAAGTGTTAATATAAGGAATAATTGACTCAATTCTATAGCCTTCCAAAACCCTTGGATTCCCTCTGCAAAAATCACCATAGTAACTGAGATAAAGCTAAAAAAATTGATCCAAAATGGAATGGTACTAGAGTTTTGCATCCTGAGCTTTCATTTCCCATCAACTTCTTACCTGAGTTCTTATATTAGTGAATTACATGAGCAAATATTAGTTAGCTAGCATCTATAATCTCTGTGCTGCTGCTAAGAAGCAAATTCAAATCTAAGTACAATATTTGTTTATTGTTAAAAAGGAAAGAAGTGTATCTGAGGCTATGAATTGCTGATCTGTTGTTGTTGGAGGGGTTTATTTGATATAAATAGGGAAATAGAGAGAAAGCTCTCTATTGCTTTGTTGCTGCTTTGCCAGGGCAATACCAGTTTTGGGGCTTTGAAGTGGATCTGTTCATCACTAGAAGGAAAAAAATAGTGAAACAGGGACTCAGTGGACTTCCTCTTAGTCCATTCCATTTACTGTGTGTACACAAGTACTGTTTACTTTCCAGAAAAAGGGCAAAACCATAAGAACATAAGAAAGGCCGTACCGGGTCAGACCAAAGGTCCATCTAGCCCAGTATCCTGTCTACCGACAGTGGCCAATGCCAGGTGCCCCAGAGGGAGTGAACCTAACAGGCAATGATCAAGTGATCTCTCTCCTGCCATCCATCTCCACCCTCTGACAGACAGAGGCTAGGGACACCATTCCTTACCCATACTGGCTAATAGCCAGTATGGACTTAACCACCATGAATTTATCCAGTTCTCTTTTAAACTCTGTTATAGTCCTAGCCTTCACAACCTCCTCAGGTAAGGAGTTCCACAAGTTGACTGTGCGCTGCGTGAAGAAGAACTTCCTTTTATTTGTTTTAAACCTGCTGCCTATTAATTTCATTTGATGACCCCTAGTTCTTGTATTATGGGAATAAGTAAATAACTTTTCCTTATCCACTTTCTCCACATCACTCATGATTTTATATACCTCTATCATATCCCCCCTTAGTCTCCTCTTTTCCAAGCTGAAGAGTCCTAGCCTCTTTAATCTCTCCTCATATGGGACCCGTTCCAAACCCTTAATCATTTTAGTTGCCCTTTTCTGAACCTTTTCTAGTGCCAGTATATCTTTTTTGAGATGAGGAGACCACATCTGTACACAGTATTCGAGATGAGGGCGTACCATCAATTTATATAAGGGCAATAATATATTCTCAGTCTTATTCTCTATCCCCTTTTTAATGATTCCTAACATCCTGTTTGCTTTTTTGACCGCCTCTGCACACTGCGTGGACATTTTCAGAGAACTATCCACGATGACTCCAAGATCTTTTTCCTGACTTGTTGTAGCTAAATTAGCCCCCATCATATTGTATGAATAGTTGGGGTTATTTTTTCCAATGTGCATTACTTTACATTTATCCACATTAAATTTCATTTGCCATTTTGTTGCCCAATCACTTAGTTTTGTGAGATCTTTTTGAAGTTCTTCACAGTCTGCTTTGGTCTTAACTATCTTTAGCAGTTTTGTATCATCTGCAAACTTTGCCACCTCACTGTTTACCCCTTTCTCCAGATCATTTATGAATAAGTTGAATAGGATCGGTCTGAGGACTGACCCTTGGGGAACACCACTAGTTACCCCTCTCCATTCTGAGAATTTACTATTAATTCCTACCCTTTGTTCCCTGTCTTTTAATCAGTTCTCAATCCATGAAAGGACCTTCCCTTTTATCCCATGGCAGCTTAATTTACATAAGAGCCTTTGGTGAGGGACCTTGTCAAAGGCTTTCTGGAAACCAGCAACACAGCTATGTAAAGGTAACCCCAGTTGCAGAAACTCCAAATAAGAGAGAGAAATGGTGAGAGAGGAGCTGCTTTTCTGGATCAAGGGCTGGGCTCTGTGATGCCCCGTCCCCTGAACTGTGAAACCTTTCAGCCCAAAGACACATGAGCCAAGAGTTCTCGATGCTAAGCACTGACTAGTTCATATGCCTCTGCAAGTCCCCCATCCAGACAAAAAGGAATGCTTAACCCACCTCTAACCCCTAATGACTATTTGGGTGCAGTTACAGCAGCCAGCTCTTAGGTGGTCCTTTAGACAAGACTCTCTAAATGTAACTGTCTATGGAGAGTTTCATATCAATAACCCTTAACTTGCATTTCATTACCTCCTTTGCTATCACGCTACCACTATTTCTTTGTTCACAGATAAGCAGCACACAGTGAAAAGCCACATTTTATTGAGATGACTAAAAGTCTTAAAGTTTTTAAACAGGATTCTCCCTGTGCATAAAATACCGGTCTCAAAAACATTAGTGATGGGAGCATATGCATTGTACCCATCATCTAATTCTGATGCCTGCTATTGGATTCCCACTAGCCCCTTAAATTGGTCTTTTTTTTGCCTCACAACATACTGTATTAATTACATATGTACTGGTAAAATAAGTAGGAGTAAATAATACCTTCTTAAATAAATATCTTCCAAGATGTTAAAGCGTAGTATAGCAATCACAGTGTAACTAACTATGACAAATACCTTTTGACACACCAAGTAACAATGATAGGTGAGCAGATGAAAACAATTAAGGATTGTATGAAAGTGCCATTCGGGGTTTGGAGGATGGATTGAAGGAGACTTGGTAAAAATACAAATACTTAGCATGTGCAGAGAACAAGATCTTTCCAAAACACTGTACAAATTGTGTCCACTGAGTTAGTACTAGTATTTTGATTCACTCCTGTTGGCTTGGGAATGTATAAACTGCATCTCCCCAAAAGGGGCTGCACACTTCCAAGTAGTTACCTTGGGAAGCCAGGCTGTATGTGCACCACCTGTTGGGGTTCCACAGCTGGCAGAGGCTGCCCAGAAGGTGCAGTGACTCAATGAATTCCCTGAACTACCCCCCATCAACCAGTGCCATGGACTTTGGGGGCTCTGCAGGAGAAATGTTTCCAGGTCAGAAGAGAAATTACAGCAGCCTTATTGTGCTGCTGCAGCATCCTGTGTGTGGGACCAATATAGGGGAGAAAAAAAATACATTCCCCATATATTAGAAGAGATGTTTTCTGTAACTACGGGGGGGGGGGGGGGCGGGGAAGTATATTAGAAGAGATGTTTTCTGTAAATACGGGTGTGGGGGGGGGAAGTTTAGCTATTATAATGGCTCAGGTTAGCCTAGTATGCAGGTGGATGGTTAGAAATATGCAAGTGTGTTTGGGGCCTTGTGGTTTGGGTGTGAGGAATTTGGCAATGGCATTTTTTCTGGTAGAGAATTCCAGTAAAATATTACCAGGTAGACTTTCTGTTTTACTTTAAAAATTGTTTTGTATTTTAAATCTTTTAAAAATCCCAAAAGCAGCAGCTCATAAAGTATTTATTTTTTCCTGTGGGAGAGGGACACCTGGCCCCTTATTTTTTATTTTCTTTCTACTTTTGTATGGCTGGCTCTGGGCTCAGTGAACATGGGGCAGTGGGGGACACAGCCATGCACTTTTATTGGTTCAGTGATATTGGTTTCAGGGGGCTCTGCCCCTCCCACAAACTACCTGTGTAAAGGCTGTGCTTGTGTAGATCCTACAACCTGTGGTTCATTTTAACATTCCTAACAGCCTGAAGCCCAGGCTGTGATAATGCCATGTAGTAAATACAACCATGTATTAAGGCAAGGCCTGTAAATGTATCTAGTGGAAAACTGGAGATTCATTTTGTCTTAATTAAAATAACTTCAATCATGTTTGATTGTTCTCTCTTTTCAGAGACAAGGTGCCAGAACCTAGTATTTTAATTGTTTACATGTGAGAATCTCATAAATAATGATTTATTTAAGAGAGGGAGTCTTTTTATTCATACTTAGTTACTGCAGATAATTATCAGTACCATAATCTCTGTGAGGCATCCTGTATTCAGCATTCAATGTAGATAATAAAAGAGAATGAAAATGCTAAACTTTTTTTTTATATTGTTACAAAATCTCTTTTCTAATATAGGGAGAATGTATTTCATTAGCTCAGAGGTGAGAGTGTCTAAAGATTTTGAAGGTTGGAGGTTAACGCCACTCTATCCTAGTACTTTGAACAATGTGGATAAAGGCACTTGCCTACTGTTTGTTGTGCTAGAAAACTGAATGTCTGCTAGGGCTGGCTGAATTTTTTTCGATTAAACAATAGCCTTCTAATTTCTACCAAAAATTTTCATTAAAAAACCCTGATTTTTTGACTTTTGAAAACTGAAAAAAGTTGTTTTTGTTTTTTCATAAAAATCCCTGTAAATTTCATCAATTTTTTAAAAAGAAAATTCTCTCTCTTGATATTTTTCATGGAAAATATTTGATATTTTGGACCCCCTCTAATACCACTGAAAAGACTACAGCAATCCTTAGGCTCTGATCCCACAAGTAGATCTCTGTGGATGAACACTTCTGTTCATGTGGAACCACCTGAAGTCAACAGGGCTTGGAATCTATGCAAGGGTCTGCTCAGGAAGAGCCGCTTACAGGACTGGAACCTACGCACCATTGAAGGTAGGATGTCTAGTTTCCATCAATTTATTGACAGAGCAATAGACAGCAATACATTTTGGAGAAGAAATATTACTTCCCACTCATATTTCAAAATGTTATAATGAAAAAATATTAAATGGTTTATAGAAATATGTAAATTATTACAAGTTACTTGATTTTTGAAGTTTTTGCAAAGCATCAATATCTATCTGTATTTATTTTGATGGAAGGAGAGTAAGGCTAGAATACAGCATGAATTGATTTACTTAGCAACCTAAAATTCATGGTAAGAAATCTGACAACTAATTTGTAACTCAGTAAATTGATTTCATATGGTTGTGCTTAAAAACTAAAAGCCATAGTTGGCCTTAAAAGTACTTCCAATTACTGTTGATAATGTTACCTCAGTATTTGGAGTATTGAGTATGGGCCAGATTTCGCTATCCTTACTCAAATTGTGTAGTACCTTACTCAGCTAGTAGTCCCATTGAAATAGATGGGTCCTTTGAAATAAAGGAGACAGGTTGTTAAGTAAAGTTTTACTCCAAGATAGTAAGGGCCTTATATTGGCTGCTCCCAATCAAAAATACTTCATCAAGGTGAAGTTAAGGCTGGAGGCACAGATCAGAGTTTAGAATGCATCTCTCAAGCATGTTGGAGTTAAAATGACATTTGAAACCCAGGAAATCCAGAGATAAGGTTTGTTTTCCACAACAAGTAATAGTCACATTTTAGAGAAAAGGGCACATGCTGCTAATAGGGGACTTCGGTATGGGGAAAGTAGAGCAAGCAGGAATTAGTCCCGTGAAAACAGATACATCAACAGACTTAAGAATTGAGAGTGGGAGACATTTAAAATTAAGCTGGGATCTAGCAAAAAGAAGTGACCCTAGTGAATGCCATAATTGTTAATTTGTTTTAGCTTACTGGCAGTGCATATGATTAACTTCAGTTTTGCTGGAATAATTCTTCTTTTTCCATTGACAAGTCTCCCTAAGACTTGGTTACATTTTGCAGTCCATCTGGACAATGAAAGGAGTTTGAGACTTGCTTTATATTGTTAAATGAAAGCTTGGGTCTTCAGCAGTTCTTTGACACCTTAGTTTAGTTTTAAATTTGCTGGAGCCACTGAGGTATTCTGACATTAATTTAAAATTAAGCTTTTAAATAGTAGAGTTGAATAAGCTCAGGCTTGGCCCTGTGCACCTTGATTAAAGTAAATTACTTATGTAGTAAGTACTCAGACTAAGTTTGTTTCTTTCTTTTATTTGGTCTCTGAGGCCACACTTGTTTCTTTCTCTCTATGAAGTGACCCATTCAAATCTTTGGAACTCTGGCAAACATCTCTATTCTTAGATTGTCATAATTAAGCAATTCTTTATTCCATTCACTTCAAATTTCCTAGAAAGTGTCTCTTTCAGCCCTCAACCTAGCCTAATAATTTAGAGGTTAATATTCCTGTGCCTGCAGATTTGATGGGGGAAGGCAGTGTCAAAACAGGCTCAGAAGAGAAATTCAGCTTGCAACTCTAACTATGGACTGGCTCTTGGAATACTGAAGATACTAAGGTAACATTATTTAGTTACCTTAGATCATTAGAACATTTTAAGGGTAACCAATGTATTCCATTCAAAAGGGCAAACCACCTTCCTTTAGTGTTCAGTCTAATTTATTCTAAACCCTTCCGCTAACATCACTGCAACACCATAGATTTTTTTTAACCCTGCATTTTCAGTTCCTCCTTACCATGGCCCTAGAAAAAGGAGATCTCTCCCTCTCCCACGCTCTTTTAGTCTGGACACATCTACTCCTACCCTTCCCTCACTCCTCGTAACACTTCCTTCCTGGCTTTTATCAGGTTAGCCAGCTGAGAGCTAATTAGTTCCTTACCTCCCCAGAGTCTACTCCTGATTAGCTAACTGCTCCATCAGCCATCACTGGGAAACTAACTGAGGCTTCCGTGATCAGAGTGAAGACTCACCTGTCAGGCCTCAGCACTCTCTAACACCCCCCAAACCACTTCCCCCCTCCCTAGGGCTTTTATTTACTTAATTTTTAAAGGATCAAATCTTGCTCTGATTGCATCTTTGAAGAACTTACTCCTTCTGAAAACGAGTCCAAACTGTCAAAAAAGCAGCTGAAGGTAGGGATGGGGGCATCCCAGTTATATTTACTTTTCCTTTTTATGTTGCAGCAAGAAGAGTTGTGTGGCATAAAAGCTCCTATATCCATTCTATAGCAGTGAAAGATCATCCTTTTACTAGGGTGAACCTACATATTCCAGTTAAGCTGTTTTTAGGGTCTGACTGCCAGCCCAAAGCAGCTGCACCACAATGGAGAATCTGGCCTAATCTCGCCATTAAGAAATGGTTCACATTATAAAAAGGTTTGCGAACCCTGGTTCTACATGAATCAGTGCAGACTAACATTACAGATGATAAGTCACTGCACGTTGTCAGGCACTTGCTCTTTTTGCCATTGAAAACAAACAAACACTGACAAGCTTTATAGTTAATAAATGTAATAAAGGTCAAACACGTTTTCTTCCTTCTTGTGCTCTGAAAAGGTCAACTGTGACTTTTATGATATAGCTTCCTTAGAAAAACTATTACATCTTTCTGGCTGATGTTCTTCAAGCTATTAAAAAGGCCTAAGTAATAAAGTGTTGGGCTCATGCTTAGACTCATCAGAAGCTGTAGCAAACCATTTTATACAGGTGTTTCTGGTTTTTCAATATTTGCTGAGAACAGATTGAAGGAGGCCCTTAGAAAATGTAAGTTTCAGCCTGGGAAGAGAAATCACTACCCTTTCTTATCCAAGGGAAAGAATTTATCTCTTCCCTCCCAGCTACAATGCATATTTCTTTGAACAGCACTCAGCAAATGCTGTCTGTGTCAAAATGAGCCATTTGCTTTAACTTCAAGCAGCATAGTAAGAAGAAAAGGATCAATCTTCATCAGATACTGCACATCAAAGAGAGTTAATTTTCTAGTCATTTGTCAGCCAGGTGTGCATAAGATTTGTCTGCATTCATATCAAAAAATGTTCCCAGAATCATGAACATATTTTTCAGTAAATGTATAAATAGGCCAGCATCGAGGGCAGTATAGGGGCACTGGATCTGCATGGGTCTGGTGGCCTAGACAAATTGCAGGAAGTGGAGACAGTCAGTGCTAGGCCTGGATTGAGTAGGGCAGGGGTGAGTTGAGTTCCAGCCCTGCACCTTGGTTCAGACTGACAGTGGACTGATGTTACTTGCTTACCGTCCCCATACTTGGCCACATCAAAGAGGCTTTATGTAGAAAAAGAGAGAATTTTGCCTGTTCATTTTTATGCCTATTTTTGATAGAGAATTATAGAGCTCACCTTTCTCATGCAAACTTCCACCCCAACTCAGTCAAACTGTATCTAAATAATATCTTCTTACATTTACTCTAATAAATGTATCAAGTGTAGCTTTAGCAAAACATACAGTTAAACTGTTCAGGGATCACTTCATAGACCACTGTGGCCAGGCCCTGGTTCCAGTCTTCACACAAATCTGGTTCTTACAGAGATATAATTGTCAAAATATCTGAGTAGAGTCTTATTAGAAATGTCACCCATCCGCATCAACAGGTGGGGGAACTTAATGAGGCCAGTGATGAAAGAGGAACAGTCCCAGTAGCAAGGGAAGGAGACACTCACCAAGGGACAATAGGTAGCTCCACCCCCTGAGAATCTCTGGTACCCATTGCCTAGCTGGGGGAGAGAGGTGCTGATTGGCCAGCATTACCTGGCTCCCAGGATTTAGCCCAGTGCAGGGGCCATATGGAGCCTCTGTTGGCTCCATTCCAGCAGCCCAACCTAGCCCCCTTAACTAGGAATGGGAACCGGCTTGATAGAGGCTAGGGTCTAGCTCATTGCTTCTTTAGGGGGTGAGGAAATTTTTTTTCTCCCATGGGCCAATTGCCAGAGGACCAGGGAGTTTCCCCCCCCCCTCCCTTACAGCCCCTTCAAGCTGCAGTGGGTTAAGTAGGAATGTGCTTAGTACCTAACTGAGGTACTGGGGTGGAGTTGTTTATTCACCACAACTTGTGGCCAGTTTCCAGCGTGGTTAAGAGAATAAAATGAACAGTTTGTAGAGGTAAAAGACCTGGGATTTTGGTGTTTGGCCTTCGACTCATGTAGCCTTCATGGGCTGATGTCCCCACCCTTCTGCCCCCCTACCCTCTCATGGTGGGGAAAAGGTTCTAGGACTCAGAGAGCTGAGTCCTGCAGGGTAGACTGAGGAGAGCCTACCCCACATTATGGATTAAGGAGTCCTGTAACCCTGGCACCAATTATGGGTTATATGTTAAGGAGCCCTGTAATCCCTGCACTGGAGCCAATTAAATATCTAGTAGAGGAGACTATGGCGACAGGTAGGTGGTGCCCCTGTCCTGTGCTAAAGTTTAAAAAAGTTGAGGCCTGATGCTTAAATCCATGCATGTGTCTGTTGTCGTTTTGCTGCTGTGTCCACAGCAAAATAAATGAAGTAAATTCTTTTTTCTAGATGTTTTCATGTTCATTGTTAAGAGTTCAAAAATACATCAACACGTTGAACCATTAGATCTTCCAGATACTGTGGTTTGGCTACTCCTGTAATCAGAGATAAACTGAAAGAAAAAGTTCACGAAGGTTTAACGGCCTGGGTACACTTCCTAAGCTCCCAGGAAATTCAGAGGCATTTCTCCTGGTAGTTTTTTTTCTTCAGAGACTTCCCTGTGGCTTCCTTCTTTGAGAGACAGTTTGCCTGGGGAAATGTGGGCAGGGGCGGGTCTGAAGGGTCACATGCCCCTCCCCAATTGCCGGAAGGACCCAGCAGAACCCAGGAGTCAGAGCTTGAGTGTGGAATGTGATGAGTTCTGTGCTGCTAAAACTTCCACCCTTGGTGCCTTTCTTTATAAACCTCCCGATTGCAAATGAGATACAGCTGCCTTATGAGATACAGAGTTTGGTAGGATGCTGCTATTTTTTTTTCCTCCCTAAATTGAGGGAGGAACTCCTTTGGGTCAAAAATTATCCTGGAGCTCTCCTGTATCATTGTCTGGTTTGATGATATTTCCCTTTATTAGGGGAACTAGAGCGGGCAGTGTCATAATCATGACGGTCCTGTTCTGGTGCCCTAAGGGACCTGTACTGCCTGTCAGCACCACTTGGGTGAAACATGACAACTATCTGGCTGTGCACAGCAACATTACACAACAGATTAGGTCAGGAAGCAAAGAATACCAAATCTGAGATTTCCCATTAACAATTGACCCAGCCCGACACTGCACAAAAGGCAGCTGGGGTTACAGCAAAATATAGGGTGAGCATGATCTCAAGAGTGATAGAGAAAGAGGGTTATGGCTGCTAGAACATGGGCCACTTGAGCAGCTGACTTGGCTTAGGTGACTAATTCCAGGAGAGGATTCATGGCTGAGGAATCTGAGCAGAGACAGATGGCTATTTCCAGCCCATCAACCATGTGCACAACATGAACTACTTAGGCATCTCTTCCCCCCACCCCTCCCAGTGGCACTTCATTTCTGGCTAATTTAGGCAGCAACCCCTTTCTTAGGTGATGAACTCTCCCCAGGCCTTGCATAGTGATTGGGCATTTAGCCTGAAGTTAAGGATTCCATTGGGTGGCAGGGAACCAAAATTATTTGGCATTGGATTGCTGAGGAGAGTAACACCTGAGTACCTGAGGATCTAAACCAAACAGTCTTTGGAAAAAAGAGAAGAAATAGGAAAGCCACTGTGTAAGGAAGAACAAACTTCTATATTTTCTAGGAACTTTGGGAAAACTCCTCGCTAGTTAGGCCATTATAAACTGTATTTATGATGGGATCATAAGGAAAATATATTTGATCATTTCATTAGAAACTGGACTGTAATGTGAACAAACAAGAGGCATAGTTAAAGGTGTTTGTTCAGCTTTAACTTTGGCATTTTGTATGCTTCATTTTGCAATCTCTATGCTTTTGATGACTTTTTAAAATTTTACTTTCTAGACTTTTCTTCCTTTTTTCTATATTAGAGAAAAATAAAGGATACTATAATGTCTAGTTATATAGTGTGTGTGTGTGAGTGGCTTTTGAAGTTAATCTGAGATAATCCTGTTGGCAACAGTCAAACTGAGAGGTGATTAAGATATGTGGCACAGAGGCTGGATCCACACCTGGAGGAAGGTGAATAATCTGTTTACTAGGTGTTGAAAGAATGTGGTCTGGTGAGTGATACACTCTGAAAGACTAGAACCAATGCTAAATCTAGTAAACGTTGAGATTATGGACCACTCTGACTGTGACTAAGCTGAGACCGTTAGCTGATGGAGCAATTGTAGACTACTCTAGGTCTTCAAAATACTTCTCCCTAGCAGTCAGCATCACCCCAAGCTTGTTCAGTTTATCCAACTGCATCCAATTTCTATTTTTTGAGGTACTGAATACAGAGTGAAACTGGGTCTATTCAGGAGAGCAGAATTCACAATTTCTGCATGGATGTTAGCAGTCAAGGTAACTAAGGTTATAATAGATGTAATGCTTAGATTTGACTTTCAAAGCAGTCAATACCTTACTGAGTTTTGCTTTGCAATCTGTTCTTGAAGGGGCTGGCTCAATGAGAACAAATCTATCCAAGAAAGGCTTAAAAATGAGAAAAAAATTTAGCCTTTCTGATATTCCAGATTTGCAATTATAGCTGATCGGTGTGCTGAATGCTGCAATCAATAATTTCTGCAAAATAAAATCTATTTCCAGTCATTTAGCTGAAGAAGTATCATTTTGTGCTGCTTGAGATTTTTGACTATAATAGTATAGGAGAGCACAAACTCTGCTGTAGTTAAAGTTAAGTGTTGCTTTCTGTTCAAAGCTCAACTATTCTAAGTGCTCTAAAATTCACACGGTTCTGTGGATTTGAAATTTGGTGGGGCATAGGTTTGGTTAGTGATCCAAATGGAAGTGGGGGGCATTTGACTAAGGTATTTCTGAAATTCAGCTCCCCTCTAAAAGCAGCTTTTTCTAAAGGCTGACATATTTTTGCAACTTTTTTTGTGCACAGATAGAGATCTATACTCAAGGGTCTCAAATGCCCGAGTTACACCAACGAAGTGCATGCTACCAAGTAGCCCTTTGGGGGGGAATCAAATTACAACATAATTAGAAAGAGAGTGTGGTTCTCTGTCTAGGTGCATGCCAAAGGCTCATGCTCCAAATAGATTTGACTGTGCATGTGCAGAAACAGGGGTTGAAAGGTAGCTCTGCATCACAAGACAGGTGTGGCTCAAGTGGGAAAGCTGTAGCTATTAAATGAGAATACCACCCAGGCTTTGAGAGTTTAAATCTAACCCTGGGCAGAAATATGAAAAAGAGGAATATTGCTCCAAACTGATTCTGGCAAAATTGTTTTGTAATCTTGAAATATAATCTGAGTACAGCAGAATATTCAGAAGGTGTTGAAACTATTGTTGAAAATGTTCACTGGGAGGGGAGGGGGAATGGGGTAAGAATTGGGGTGCAGCAAGGGGAAGGGCACTTATGGGAAGGGGGATAAATAGGAATGTGTGTTTTAGAAAGGGGTTGGGGATAGGGGCTGTGCTATACAATATGTCCTCCAGGAAGTGTAGAGATGCCACACTTCCTGTACACTCTCATATAGTTTTTGGTTTCCTGTGACCCATTTCTGTTGAGCAGAAACAAAGTAGCCTAGGGCTGGGCAGTCCAGGTTGCAGCTACACAATGCAGTAGGGAGTTTTGTTACCTTATTTCTGTACATAGTTCCTGTTCCTAATAAAGGGTTTATCTTGACACTGGTCTGCTCATCACAAACATACTACATGGTACTGGAAGTGGAAGGCAGTGTGCTGGAAGACCCACTGAAAGGTAAAATTGAAATAGATGCTGCAGAGCTTTTGCGATTGCAACCAACTTCCCCACCAGCCTTGGGAATCTGGTGAAATGCTGCATATGCCCAGAAGAGGTTCAAATGGCAATTTGAATTGTATATGAAAGCCACATAGGCAAGTAAACTGAAGGATGAACAAAAGATTGCTCTAATCTTGAAAGTGGCAGGAACAGAAGCCCTCGCATGATGTATAGAATACATTGCATGAAGATGGGGAAGAGAAGAGCGAGAAAAGCTTTGCAGAAATAATGAAAATGTTTGATAATGACTGTGTCCCTAGAAAATGATGTTATTTATGGGAGGCATGTGTCAGAATGAGAACACAGAATGAAGGGGAAACAATAGAGGAGCTTGTCACAGACGTAAAACTAAAAAGTCAGTCATGTGAACATGGAATATTAAAAGACTCTCTCATAAAGGAGCAGATTGTCCTGGCATGTAACAATAAAAAAGAGTCAGTGAACGGTTACTACGGGAGATAGATCTGACACTAGAATGGACAACGTGTATATGCCAAGCAGTATGACAGACAGAAACAAATAAAAAGCCTATAGAAAGGCACAGAACATAGAACTGTGTACTGTAGCTATACCAACAATGGAAAATTTCACAGAAATTCAATTTACCATGGGCAGAAATATGGAAAGAAGGAAGCAACATCAGCAATGTGGCAACCAGCATTTGTTTTTCATAGTTTCCAAGGCCATAAGGGACCATTGTGGTCATCTAGTCTGGCATCCTCTGTAACATAGGGCATAGAACTTACCTAAAATAATTCCTAACATATATCTATTAGAAAAACATCCAATCTTAATTTTAAAATGGTCAGTGATGGAGAATCCACCACAATCTTTGGTAAGTTGTTCCAGGATGCTAAAATGTGCAGAGAAAGCAGGAAAGTGTAGGTATCAAGTGCAGTAATGGATTCTTCAAGTGAAGAGGAAGAGTTGTTCTTAAGCACTATAGAGGAGGAGGCTGAAAACTCAAAAGATTGGCTAACTGATGATGAAGTCTCCCATTGAGTTCAATGGATGAACTACAGTCAGTTATTGTGGGTCCTGAGATGAGACCCCATCCACAAGTGCCATTTATGAAGACAATTGTAGATAAATGTGCTGCTTTTAGCTTCATGTCTCTCCTTGATTGCAGCAATTGTGAGCTCTCAGAATCTTTCATTCCAAGGTCTTGTCATGGGCAAAGAGCTCCCAGGTGTTGAGGTCAACATTGCAAGATTGGAGGTTGGATTTGAGAGTGTCACTAATGTTTTCTGCCCTAAAATGAGTTCCAAGTCTCCATTCTCCATAAAACATGGATTTCGGTATTATGCTGTCATACATGTGGACAATATGATTGCATCATCTCAGCTTCACCCTCACTATAAAAAGCTTCAATGACTAATGATGCACCACTCAAGGACCTCTGTGTTTGGAATCAAATCTTTAATTCCCGTTATCCACCATAGACATTGCAGGTGGAATTGGTCCAAGCTTTTTATGTGGCACTGATAAGTAGTCTACATACACAGCCACAGAGGAATGCAGTGATGGTGCAGTAAACATTAATTTTTGTTTGCAGACTGACACCGTGTTTGTTCCAGAGACGACAATGAAGTTTTCCAAAGGCATTGATGGCTGCACTAATGACCTTTGTAATGTCATTGCCAATCATTGCATTTCATGAAATGACACCGCCAAGGTAGCAAAATTTATCAACAACCTTGAGTGGTATGTTGTTAATGGACACAACTGGAATATGGTTGCAGTGCTTCCCAGTCGAGGCTGGACCATGGTTTCTGTCTCCTTTCGGCTGATTGTTAAGCCAAAATGTTTTGCTGCACACTCAAAGCAGTCAGTGAGCCACCGAATGTCCCAAAGGTTATGGGCCAGCAAAGCACAATCATCAGCAAACAGTAATTCACATACAATTGTCTTCAGAAATTTTGTCTTTGAATGCAGGTGATGCAGATTCAAGACACCTCCATCCATATGGTAATTCATATAAATGCCACAATCAATGTCTCTGACTTCATCTATTAGAACTACTGTAAACATGACACTAAATAATGTTTGAGCAAGAACACAGCCTTGTTTTACTCCATTGGTGACAACAAATGAAGCTGAGAAGCAGCCTGGGACAAGGAAACAAACCTACATTCCTGCATGAAAAGATTTAATAATATTGACAAACTGACCAGGGCAACCAGGCTTGCCAATGACTGTCCACAGGCCATCTTGATTTACAGAGTTAAAGGCCTTAGTAAGATTGAAAAACTGGCACACTGGCTCTCAGGTAGTATCTTCTCTGTAAGTTGTTCAGTTAGTTGGTTTAGCATGACTCAACTGAGTATCTTTACTGCAGTGGCAAGGAGCAAGATGCGATGATTATTGCAAAAAGTGTGATTGCCTTTCATTTTATAAAGGTGAATAACATTGGCATTTTTAAGTTCCTATGTCACAGCCTCCTTAAGTAGAGGCCAGTGAGCTTCATGATCAACTCATGGCCCTCTCATTTGAAGATCTCTGCAGGAATACCATCTACCAATACTATTTTGCCATTTGCCATTTGCTTGACAGCTTTCCATACTTCAGATATGTTCAGAGGAATTGAGAATTAGTTTTGAATTGGAAGTTGTTCAAGATCATCAAGAACAGACACTGACATGGTCAACAGGCAGTTCAGAACCTTATTAAAATATTCAGCCCATCTTTTCAAAATTTTCAATCAGCAGCAGTGACTTATCTGCATTCCAGATGAGGTGGTACCAATAGATTGTGAGTTGTACGCTCTCTTCAGCTCATCAACAAATTTGTTTTTTGAGTCTTTTTGGTCTACCGCTGATTGAAGCTGTTGGCTTTCATTTTCCACCACCTACCCTTTATGCGATAAATTTTAGTTTGTCCATTACACTTTGTATGTGAATAAGCCATCTTTTTAATAGATGGGTTTTTATCATTTATCTATAATGTGTGAAGAGCATGCTTTATCTCCGCATCATTTTCATCAAACCAGTCCTGCGGCTTCCTCTTTACAAAGCCGTGGACTTCTTTAGAACACTGTTTCCATAAAAGATGACCAGGCATAGTCAGTATTTATTTTGTCTGACTGAGAAAGTGTGTTAGGAACTTCATCAAATTTTTTAACAAGCCTTGCACATGTGAGTTCAGATTTCAACCTGCGCACACTGAGCTTAGTTATTGAAGTTTGACAACATCTGCACTGTTTTTAATTGTTAAATGATATTGATTCTCCATCTCAGAAGCTGATGATGAGACCACATGCATGCTCCCTGCATTGCATGGGTGATTTTGATGGCATGACGGTTTCATTGGCATACAATGACATTGTCAATTTAATGCCAATGACTAAAGTGGGGCTGCAGCCATGTTGTTTTGCACTTTGTCATTTTCCCCTAGCTCTCAAGGTGTCAGCCAGAGGGGCGTATTTTTCCAGCTTTCGAGATCAGGCATTGCGGAAGGCTGGGGTCCCGTTCTTGAAGGGCACTGTGACGTCCACCATGATGATATTCTTCCGGTCCTCGGTCATGACGAATGTCCAGCTGCGGTTGGCTGTTGGTTCCGGGGATGGCGGAGTTCACGGCAACCTTCCCCACAAGTGGCAGGATGGCTCTGACCAGGTGATCTTGGATGGCATTGTGGCACAGCTGCCAGGCTCTGGAATGGGGCTTGCAGCTACACAGGACGTGGGGTAGTGTCTTGTTTGGCACTTCCTGCATCGCTTGTCCATATTCCTGTGGCAGACGGCTCCATTCAGCCCTGTGGATGAACCTTCAGTCAACAAATTGGGTGAAGCTGCCTCCGGGGAGGAAGTGGTTGCTGGCATCCCACTTCCACGTCACCTTGAACGCCCTGAACACCTGGTCTGGCTTCCGTTTCAGGTTGTCCACATCCTGGCAGCAGATGGCATCCTTCAAGGTCCTCTCCAGCATGGTTCTAGCTCTCGGAGTGATGATCGTGTGTTCTGTATTCCTCACCTGTGGCACCAGGACTCCCAGCTCCTGGTGTTCCTTGCACCACATCCAGTGGCAGCCGATATGTTTCTCCCGTCGTCGCATAGCGTTGCGGGCACGAGTCCAGAGCAAAGCAAAGTCTCCCCCTCTCTTCCAAATTCACCTTCCAGGCAGCTGCTCAGGTAAGTGGCGACATCTTGGTTGGGGGGGATCCTTGCGATTCGTTTCTTGATGACATTCTGCATAGTACTTTCCGCGATGTTCCTCACCATAGCGTCCGGGCACATCAGAAAGTGGAAGGCATGAGTGATCACCACAAGGTGTCACAGATCACCCATTCGAGGGACATTGGCGCTGTCCTGCCTGTGCGAGATGTACACCAGTTCATTGCTGGCCCTCTGAGGAAGAAACATCCACTTCTTCACTAGCTGCCTGATGGTGTTGTCTGCCTTGTTAATAGGTACCTTCACCAGGGCAGATCCCCTCAGGATGAATGAAATAAAGGGGATCAGGAAGGTGTACAAGGTGTTGATCTTATGCCATAGTGCCAGTAGGGAGGGGTCAATCCTGGCCACATCTCGTAGGATCTCTGCAATGGTGTCCTCAGGTGTCTGCTGGACACAGAAACCGATGGGCATGCTGACATTTTGGTATGCTTGCCCATCCTCGAGGAATATTATGGGTTCACCCTGGATTTGAAACAGCATCACCTGGACCGAGAGCCTTCTACTGCCATTGATATGCATGGATGTGCACTTCCTAGCATTGAAGTAGAGTCCCATCCAGTTGGCAACCTGGCTGGTGACGTTGGGCATTTATTGGAGACACTCGGGGTTGTCTGCAATCAGGACCAGATTGTCTGTGTAGGCCAGGATATTCACTCTATTGCCATACAGGATGAAACCGCCTAAGCCGCTGGAGATTACTTGAATGAGTGGCTCCATGGGTAAGTTGAAAACAATAGGGCTGGGAAAACAGCCTTGTTTTATGCTGCTACAGATAGAAATTTCAGGCGTCTTTCCTTCCATGGAGCGGATGGTGATGGTGCAGCTTTCATAAAGTTCCCAGATCAGTTGGAGAAAGTTTTCAGGCATCCCAAACTCTCTCAGCATGGCAAATATGTGCTGGTGGGGCATAGATCCAAAAGCATTAGCCAGGTTGAGCTATAGCACTCGGCCTCCATGCCCTCCTGGCCGTGTGGATGGCAGTCTGAAGTTGTGTTCGTAACAACCTTCACGTGACATGAAGCCTTTCTGGATGGAGCTGATGGCTCCTCTATTCACAGACCAGTCTGTGATCCTAGCCACAAGGCAGCTGGCATACAGTTTGTGCATGGTGGAACAGAGAGAGATGTGTCTCCAGTTTTGGGGGTCATCTCGCTCACCTTTTTGTAGACGAGCACCATCACAGACTTCTTCCAGGAGTTGGGAGTATGGCGGAACTGTTTGCATTTGTTGAAAATGGCAGTTAATACCAGGCAACCAGGGTCTCATTTTTTTCAGGAAATAATAGCGAATGCTATCTTTTCCTGGGGCTGTGTTTTTGGTCTTTGTAAGTCTGGTCACTACTTCCTGTGATGTAAAGTCTTGTTCCAGGTCCCCTGCATAGTCAACCCACGATAGAGGATGAAGGCACCCTGGATGCTGCACCATAGGCGCCGACTCCATGGGTGCTCTGGAGCTGGAGCACCCATGGGGGAAAAATTGGTGGGTGTTCTGCACCCACCGGCAGCTCCCTTCCCCAGCTCACCTCCGCCTCCACTCTGCCTCCTCCCCTGAGGGGGGACGTGGTGTGCTTGGGGAAGAGGCGGGGCCGGGGTGGGGATTTGGGGTCCAATAGAGGCAGGGAGCGGGTGGAGTTGGGGCGGGGACTTTGGGTAAGGGGTTGGAATGGGGGCGGAGTAGGGGTGGGGCAGCGGTGGAGTCGGGGCGGGGCTGGGGGGCATGAGCACCCACCGGCACCGGGAAAAGTTTGCACCTATGCGCTGCACGTCGTTCTGAGCTACATGGTCAAACACACCCTTGAAGTACGAGAATAGCCTCCAGGACAGGATTGCGCAGTAAAATGAGGGCCCGTCAAGGATCTCTCTCATAGCCTTAGGGCGGTTTGACCAGTAGAGCTTCTGGATCCTGGATGCTGCTGCTGGATCATAGTGGCAACTGATGTTCCTTCTCCTGGCTTCCCTCATGTTGTTGTGATGGCCCAACGCAGGAGTTCTGTGATCAGTTGGTGTGTTCTCCTGAGTTCCCTTTTTCCCAGAAACAATTTCTGCAGACAGGTCTTTAGTGAGTCTGTCTACAAGGTGGTCAAAGTCATCAAAAGAGGCTGTCCTTACCAACTCCTCCATCCAAACAGCTTGCTAGGGTGTGGTGGCCCTCGCTGAAGACAGTTTATTCTCTGGCTGCTCAATCTCCACAGGCTCATGCTGGAAAATTGCTGTGGAATTAGCCTGTTGCCCCATTTCCTCCTGGTGTTGAGAACTTTATTACTTGTATTACTTTATTACTTGACAGTACTTGGTCCTGCTAGTGAAGGCAGGGGGCTGGACTCGATGACCTTTCAAGGTCCCTTCCAGTTCTAGGAGATAGGATATCTCCATTAATTATTATTATTCATTTTATTTTAACTCCGTTTGGCTGGATCTTGAGACAGGATCTCCAGTATGATAAGAGTGTCTTCCCTTACCAATTTTAGGGCAGCACTGATCCTTTTAGGAAAGACAGCTTTGGAGACACCCGTACTAGCCCTTTTAGGGATGTGGTCTTGCTTGGGAGTTTCCGGGACGACACTGGTCCTTCTTTGGATGAGTTCTGTCTGCGGGGTCTTTGATGTAGTGGGACACTTTCTGGGAGCAAGGTCCTGTTGGGTGGTCTTGGAGGCAGTGCTGGTCCACCTAGGGGTGAGGTCGCGTTGTGTGGATTTAATAGGGGAAAAAAGAACCTATATGATTTCTAATCTGATGCACTAGAAAAGCATGAAAAAGATGGCTGATTGCAGTTGAAGAATGACAGCAAGTTAATTCTGAAAGGGCCTGTGATGGGTTGGATCACAGAAACCCCCTTGGGACTGCCAACTGATGTGCTGAGACTACCCCAAGCCCGTTTTCCCTGCCAGCTTGGGACTCCAGAACCTTGCCTTGTTTGAGCCAGACACGCTTGCCTGCTGCAAACACAGCCCCAGGTCTGAACCACGTCCCCCAACAGCTGCAGGCTTAACTGAAAACAGCTTAAGAAGTGTTCCTGTCTCCAACACTCAGATGCCCAGCTCTCAGTGGTGTCCAAACCCCAAATAAATCTGTTTACTGTAACACTGATAGAGAGATATGCACAGCTGTTTGCCCCCCCCCCTGGTATTAATACATACTCTGGGTTAATTAATAAGTAAAAAGTAATTTTATTAAATACAAAAAGTAGGATTTAAGTGGTTCCAAGTCATAACAGACAGAACAATGTGAACTACCAAGCAAAATAAAATAAAACACACAAGTCTAAACCTATTACAGTAAGAAAGTGATTACAGATGAAATCTCACCCTCAGAGATGTTTCAGTAAACTCCTTTTACAGACTAGCCTCCTTCTAGTCTGGGTCCAGTAATCACTTACACCCCTGTGGTTACTGTCCTTTGTTCCAGTTTCTTTCAGGTATCCTTTGGGGGTGGAGAGGCTATCTCTTGAACCAGCTGAAGACAAAATGGAGGGGTCTCCCAAGGCTTTATATAGTTTCTCTTTGTGGGTCTAAACCCCACCCTCCCCTGTGTAGAATCCCCTCTACAAGATGGAGTTTTGGAGTCACATGGGCAAGTCACATGTCTATGCATGACTTAGTTCCTTACCAGCCAGGCCACATTGCTGGGAAAGCTCAGATGTGGATTGGCGTCTCCAAGTTCATTGTTAGCTTAAGTATCAGAGGGTTAGCTGTGTTATTCTGGCACTGTAAAAAGCGACAAAGAGTCCTGTGGCACCTTATAGACCAACAGACGTATTGGAGCATGAGCTTTCGTGGGTGAATACCCACTTCGTCAGATGCATAGTCTATAAGGTGCCACAGGACTCTATTCTTAGCTTAAGTGTTTTTTGATTGGGCACTTACTGAGAATAGTCTTTTCTCAGGAAACTGACCAACTGCTTCACTGAGGCTACTTAAAATTAAACAAGTACATAGCCAATATTCATAACTTTGAATACAAAAATGATACATGCATACAAATAGGATGAATATATTCAGTAGATCATAACCTTTACAGAGATATGTTACATGGCATATGTAGCATAAAACATATTCCAGTTATGTCATATATACATTCATAAGCATATTCCCATAAAGCATTATGGGGTGCAACGTCACAGGGTCATAATCATGTCTTACAGGGAAATATTTGAGTGGCTTGAACAGAAAAATCACATTTAAAAATATTTGATTTTTGTATAAAAGCACCTCCCTATGCCATGTCTCTATGCAACATCAGAAGCCTCCTGAGGACTTCTAATCAAATAGTAGTCTGTACAATTTAGACTACATTTTCAAAAGTACATGCCTATACTATCCATACAAAATATGCATGTGCACATCCATGTGCAAATGAATACCTGGAAAATCTTTAGTAGCATCTTACATATACAATTATTTTCAAAAATAGTCTCAGGCTTGATCCTGAAAGGTAGCTGGCATTCTCAGTTGCTACTAAGGTCTGTTTGAGACTTATCCGACTATTAGTGGGGGTATGTACTTGTGTGATGATGAAAACTACATTAGACATAGAGATCTATAGCTAATAGTATAATATGGTTCAAATCTTGAGGTCATTACTCCATTTTCTCAGTCCTAAATAAGCCTTTACTTAGGAAAACACCTATTACAATGAGTAAAAAATTTGGTATATCAGAAATTGGCCTTATTTTTCAGAATGTATATACTATCAACCATTTGAGTAAATTGCTTCATAAGCTTCAGTGATGCTTACATGTGATAGTATTTGCCAGTATTTGAATAGAATCTGAATTTTTCTATATTGCCTCAACTTGAATTCCAACCGCCAGCTCTAAACTAGCCCTCAGATGGGTTGCTGGGTATAATTTCCTGACCTGCTTTGTTGGTCTGAGTCAGTTTTTTCATAATTTCACAGTATAAACAAATCAGTGTGGAAAGGAAAAGCTACAATGGAGGTACTAGAACTTAAAAAAAATTGATCAAACCTAATGTTGTTAAAACAGCACATTGTAATATGCGAGTGTGAATGAAATGTGACTTTGAATTGCTTTTGTGATAAATTGGGTTTTCAAGGAAATTAGGTTACAGGTACTGCCAGTTCTCATACATTTTTGGCTCTATTTCTTTCTGGATTTCCTATCTACACTACATTGCACAGCTGATTATCACATGCACTTCACAAGGTGTCAAAAAGTATCTGGCAGCACCACTAGAAGGAGAGCCAAACCTGCATCTAAGGACACAGCTGAAGCAATAACTAGCATTAGCTGAATAAATGAAACTCATTAATTTATTATTTCATGTGCAGACAATGCATCCTGGGTTCCATCAAGGTTAATCAATTTATCACTGTAAACAGACCACAAGGGAATGAAGAAAACCAGCTGTTGAATTTGAATTTTGTTTATTAATGTTGAGTCAACAGAAGTCAAGGGACTTGTAAACAATTTAGATCTCATTTTTATGATAAAATGACAGAATTATCGACATTTGCTGGTACCTACTCTGCATACAACTTTAGTAGCCTACAAAACTGGTAAGAGGTGGTGATGATTGTTCTATGGCTTACACAGTAAATAACAGCTCTTCGTAAACATCTGCAAAACTCATTCTTCCTCTTCATCCCCTCTTACAACTCTCCTTTGCCATGAAGCCTGCAAAAAATACCTTGACAATGGCTAGCCTGCTGGTGTGCTGAGACCAGCCTATCCTGCTGACCAATATTGTCTCATGGTTTCCCAGTACTCCCCCATCTGTCTGTACCCATCCTGTTCCTTGTCTTATACTTAAAATTGTTCAGTGGGGAAGGGACTGGGTTTCTTTTTGTTCTGTGTTTGTATTGAACCTTTCAGAATGGGGTCCTTGTCCTTGACTGGGGCTCCTATGTGCTACAGTAACACAAATAATAATTATATAGTGAAATACAGTGAATAATAATATGGTGAATAAAACCAACCCCCAGTTACACTGTACAACTTATTATACATGGATCAATAGGTGGAATCCCTGGTTTGTATGAGACTACTAATATTTTGGTTACTAATTATTCAAAATCAAGTATGTTTCTCTTATAGAGGAAGAATAACTGTTCAGTGTTTAAAGGAACTTTGTATTTTTCCTTATTTGAATTTTATTCAGCAGCATTTCAGCTCAAGTTGAACTTTAAAATCCATCCTGTTCATGTATGTTTGAAATTAAGTGAAATGTATTTTCTCATTCCAAGTTTATCCTATCTTCGGTATAGATAGAGAAGTGCAAAACCCAATTCTGTCTGTTATATTTGCTTTTTGTTTTTTAATTGCTGCATGACTGAGTGCAACTTGGGAAGAATGGTGTGTAAAAAAAATTCTTCTCTATTCTGCGCTGAACAAAGGAATTGAAAAAGTACACAGGGCAAAATTAATTCCTTGTGTAACTCCATTCATGTCAACCTTGGATGAATTTAGTCCTATTAAATCTTGATCCGAAAGCCCATGGAGGTCAGTGGAAAGAATCCCATTGACTTCTGTGGGTTGTGAATCAGGCTTAAATCTGAAAGATTAAAAAATTTAAGACCCTATTCTCCTATTTTAAACAATAGCATATATACAAGAGCTTGACTATTAATAGTGCTGTTCTCCTTCCTCCCCTTCATGAAGAAGGTAGAAGTAGGAGTTGAAAGTACCAACTACACACACTTGTAAATTCACAAGATCTACTGCTCTGTCATACATTAGCATATCAATTCAGTTCAGTCAATGGAACCATTTTCTGTTCCTTGAATTGAGAGTGGTAGAAATATCGTAGGAGTTACCATTTGCAAAGCAGAGTAGTTATTTGAGTGAATTCAGTATTACAGGTTGAAATGTATTTATTTAGATTTATACAGTGCATAAATAAAAAGTACCCCAACCTTAGCTCTAATCTAGCAAAGAGATGAAACTGAAAATTTCTAAATTTGGACTCAGATCACCTTAGAGCATGTATACTACACTGAGCCCCCCACAAAACACAGCAGCAGGAGGGCATTGCTTCCCCCTTATGCCCTATAACTTAGGGGTTAGAACACTCACCCAGGATATTGGAGATGCAGATTCCAGACCCTGGTCTTCCTGATGTAGAACAGGGACTTGAACCCAGGTCTCTCATGTGAGTGCTCGAACCACTGGGCTACGGAGTATTGTGGGGTGCAGTTCAATCTCTCTTGGTGAAGCTGTTGAACTTTGTAAAACTAACTATATATTTCCACTTTAAATTTGTCTAGCTTCACTTTGTATTATACCTTTCTCTGCTTAAAGTTAAGCACATGGTTGGTGAATGGAGATAGGGCTATTATCACTTTGAACATATGAGCACTATAAGCAAAACTATGCAAGTTAGCAAATGTTCAGTGCTTAATATTAGGCACTATATGGATTTTGGTATCTGTCTATAGGAACCAATATTTGCATTAGATGTATTATGCTTACTTTCATTTTAGGAATGTCATGTGACGTGTTTTCCCTTACAACAGTCCACCTACTGTTGACATACAAAAATTTAGTATGAGTAAAGGAACATTTCTGGGGAAATGTTGAAAATGCTGGAAGCTGATAGTATAAAGTCATTTGCCACTAGATATGGTGAATGTTTTATGACTTCCTTGGTTTAAATATTTTCTTCATCTCAGAATGGAGGACTGCATTAGCAATTTCATATTGAACACTTTTACTGCATCAAGGATTAGTCTCATGGCTAAAGCATTAACATATGTTGTCTTGTTTAGTCCTCAAGCAGGGTTATATTGTTATGTAGAACCTCTGGATTTTCTGAAATGCAAATCTACACATTATTTTACTTTTTCTATCTGTGGAAATTAAAAAGGTAGAGGGAACTAGAGTATTTCAACCATTTTTAAGATGCTTGATGCATTACAAAACCAAAAGCCGTTACCAAATGCAAATAACCCCTTAGTGAAGTTACAGCTGTAAAGAGAGATACAGTACATCAACCAAGAGATAAAAAATTATACCAATGTTGAAAAAAGTAAATTCAGGGATTGTTGTAAAATGGATGCCCACTGGGGCAATTTAAAGGATTATCTATAAACAGGTAGAGTGAGAGTTAAATGTGAGTAAGTAGGTGTCAAGCAAGTACATCTACACTAGCAACTGTACATGTCCATGCACAGGCTTGTGTCATAAGCCCCCTATTGTCCACACAGAAACTCCTGAAACACATGTTTCAAGGAAAGTAGAGGGTGAGCCGTGGCCCAGCTGTGGCCAGTTTGCAATGTGGATGGGGGTAAGGGGTAGGTACCAGGTCTCAAGTTTCAAATAGTTTTCCACCCCCGTTCCCACAATGCCCTGAACCTTTTTCCTCCTGACCCTTCCCCAATCAATAAAGGTCCCTGTCCCCCTGTTTTCACCAGTAGTAGTGAGCTGCGCTAACCTCATCAGAACAGTTTTCCACTGCACTCTACAGAACAATACAGGGGAACATGGATACAACTCCAAGAGCAGCCGCTTGGTCCATTTAGCATACCTGGATGCTAATCAATGTCTAGGCCAAGCATGCTGTCCTCCATAATTTTGGTAGGAGCAGCAGGAACATTCACCTGTACTGGGACATTTCATGGAGGCTGGAGCAGATGGGCATTGAGCAGACTCCATCCCAGTGCTGGGAACAGATTAAGCACAAGAGAGCAAAAGATTCAACAGTCTGTCCAGGACAGCTTGTCATACATGCCCCTTCTATGAGGAGCTTGACCAGCTGTTGTCAAGGGTCCCCAGTACTGAGTCCGAAGTGGCTCACAGTCTCCTCGCAAACCCCGCTGGCCTCATTGTCTGATAGGACACTGAGGCGAGTGAGCGAGGAGGCAGCAGGGAATGCAGCTGACCTCCTAGAACATCCGGAGGCCAAGGAGGTGGTTATTCTGCACCTATTCCCTCAGATCCAGGTTGCAGAAGCCCTGATGATGAACCTGGGGAGGACCCTGCACTGCTGCAGGAACCCAAACACCCAGCTGGTCAGTTATAATGGTCCACCACTATCATCTCATGTTGTAATGCTAAATTCCCAGTTTTAACATCATGAGTATTTGAAGCAATGTTATTTTTGGTCCCTGGATAACATGTCATACATTGCTCTGTGTCTGTATGTGTGAAATGCAGTGCTGAAGCCATATTATTGTCTCACTTCACCTCCTTAGCAACCTCCTCCAACCTTTCACCCTCCCTCCAGCCACTGCACCACTCCAAAATGGTCCTCAAGTGAGAGAGAGAGTTATAAATCAGTGATTTTACTTATTTCTGATGAACCACACTTATAGGGGCTGTGCCTTGGCTTCCAATGCTATTTTTTAAAAACACTCCTGAAAGTACAAATCAGCATGCCCCTGGGTCTATGCAATTTTCAGCCCTTGTCAGGCACTGAGGGTCCCATGGCGGGGTGGCAATGGCGGGAAATGTTACATGTGGGGAAGGGAACAAAGTTTTAGAAAACCTACAGTTGATTGTCTAAGGAAGAGTTGCTTACAGCACTGTTTTCTTTCTTGTAAGTTTACAGACTTATGCTCCTCCGAGCTCCCCAATCTACTCTCCCCCATATAAAGTGTGGCTGCACAGACTGGGGGCAGGTGGGGAAGGTAGGTCCTGCTTGGGGAAGGGATCCAGGTTTTAGACAACCAACTAAGTTATCTAAGAACAAGTTAGGTCTTTTCTCCCTTGGGAGTTTAGACACCAAGGGCTAGTCTACACTAGAAGCACTATAGCAGTGCAGTGCAGCTGTGCCACCATAGCAAGTCTGGTGACTCCCATCGACATAATAAAACCACCTCCGCGAGAGGCGGTAGCTCTGTGAATAAGCCACATCCCCCCTGAGTGATGTGAGTTATACCGACCTAAGCGCCGGTGTGGATAGTGCTGTGACAGAGCTTCTCCCGACGACACAGTGCTCTCCACACCGGCGCCTAGGTCAGTGTAACTTATGTCGCTCAGGGAGGTGGCTTATTCACACCCCTGAGCAACATAAATCATGCGGACATAACCAGTAGCACAAGCAAGCTCTTACAGTGTCTGTCCCTCGTCTCTGCCCTCTCCCTGCCAAGAGCCATGCTGCATAAGCTGGGGGTGGGGAGGAGAAGGTTCCGGTCTCAAGATCATAGAAAAAGCAGTGCAGGGTCCCTTTCCAGTTGTCTGAAGTGAAGGTTGTGGTGCTGAGCTCAACTTTCAGGAAACCTAATGAAATTGCTGTCTCTCTCCCTCCTCGTTAGGCAGGCACAGGGGCAGGAGTTTCCAATCCAGCCAGGAAGAGGTGGTGTCGTGGTTCAGCCCTCCCTTTCATGAAGCCTTCCCATCCTAGCTCAGAATGTAGTTTATTTCAATTCAAATTTCCTCCCAATCCCACAAGCAAATTTCTGTTGCAGCAGGAATTGCAGCTTGTTCTTGAGGTTCACCGGCATTCAAATCTGCTTGCTAAACCCCTCCATTCTGCAATATGCAGGGGTGACCCTTAGCACTTCTCTTCACAATCTCTTTTCCATTGTGGTATATTGAAAACTGGTATGTTCTCCAAATGTTAGCCAGCCTTAAAGAAATAAATCATAAACATTGCCCCGGGAAGGAATTTCCCCATCTCCCCCAAACCGCTTGAGACAGTATAAACACTTTAAATTGCTACAAATACTACTAAATTTTTCTAACCATTATGTGCCTCCATTCCTTCTTTATGGGCTGCAAAAGGTTTCTGAGAACCAAGAATGTTGAGACAGTTACATTCCTGGAATGTTCAAAAATATCAAAATTGTGGCCTTTAACAGCACAGTTATGTTATATGGGGGGATTTCTCAGCTTGTTCCAGAGGCCCAAAACATAATTCTCTCTTTCTCTTTGAATTGGCAGGACCTTTGACTCCCAAGAGGGAAACCATGCCACAAAGAGGCAGAAGGCAGGGGCAGACAGAGAAGGGCCATGGAGGACCTGTTTATAGGGTTGGACAGGAGAAATCAGGAGCAATTTGAGTTCCTCAGGGCAAAGGAGGAGCGGGATCTTCAGCACAAGGAGAGACTTCTGGACTGGTTCTTGGAGGTGGAGACATGGCCTACAGAATGTGAACTTTACCTAATGGAAAGGCTAATTGGACTGGTGACTGACAGAGTGCAGCATCTGCCTCTGTGGAGGTCACAGAACCACCCCCCATCAGCCTCCTCTGCTGCTCCTCCAGCTGCCACCCAGAATACTGTTTCACCAGGCAATCTCATTCAAGTATCCCTCTAACCAGCCAGGAGGACAATGCTGGGGGGCCTGCAGGAATCCCAGATCACCAGAACACTGACCACCCCAAACCCTGTTGCAGGAGACGTCCCCAGTGTTTCACCAAGAGCCATTTCCCCCCATCATTTACCCGTTTTGATGAGGAGGAGAAGGAGACGGAAGCAAACATATTAAAGAGTGGACAGCATTCTTGGTTTTGACCACTTAATTTTTAAAAATATTTTTTCCCAAAAATATTTCCTTAAAACATATTCTAAGGACAATTTTGCTTTAGAAATTTTTAATAGCTAATTTTTGTGTATCTTGCTTTAATTGTTCTTGTAATGTTTTTGTAGAAAGTAAACCTTTTACCTGTTAGTTGTAATAAATTTTATAATTTGTTTAACTGTGTGTATCTTCTCCTTCCTGGGTATAATGAACTGAAGGTAATTTTGGTTCAGGAATGGGTCCCTGCCTCATTAATCAAATGTGTGTAAAACTTTGGTGCCATGACAGTGGAAATCTTTTTTCGAGTTTCCCCCAATATTCACAAATATCTGAAGCCCTGGGAATACACTCCACTTTCCCCATCCCTCCTGTGTATGTTTTCTGTACTGTAAATTTCATTACAAATTCTCAACAAAGCAGATGTTTTACAGCTGTTTTAGGCAGTAAAGGATGGATCAATATCTTTCTTAATACGTTTATTGAACATGTTGAAATTTCAAAACCAAAATAATACTAATAAAAAATACTGGCAATCTCACAGCATCTGCCAGTACCCTATACCAAAACTCCTCCCCTACCCTCAAAACAAAACAAAACTTTAAGCACTTTCAAGCAGACAAGGGATTACAGGTCTCTAACAGCTTTGAATTGCCCTTGGCACTAGTGACAATTCCAAGTTACTACACTGACATAATAGCTACATTTCTTTCTTTCCCCTGGCTGCAATCCCTCATAAACACATTAAAAACATTGAAGTACTCCCAATAACAGAGGTTTCAAAAGAGGTAAGAGTTGTGTCAGGCACTTAGGGCATGGAAAAGTTATTCAGACACACAATGACAGCATTTGTTTCCATCCCCTAGAAAACCCCAAACTTTAAACACTTCTTGAAAGATTGAAATTAGGGGTTCCATTCGGCAGTATTATAATTATTCAGTTAACTATTTTGAAACCCAGTATTTCACTAAACAAGTGAAAATGAGTCCTTCACCCATTCAAAGTGAAACTGGAAACGTTTGTGAACATTGTGTTAATTGGGACTCTCCATGCGGTTGTAAATGGGATTGAGGAAGATGCAAAAAAACCAACAAAGCAAACCAAAAAACCACAACACAACCAACCAAACCAAGGCTATGTCTACCCTAGAGACCTTACAGTGGCGCAGCTGTATTGATGCAGCTGCGCCACTATAAGATCCCTCATGTAGCCGCTCTATGCCGTCAGGAGAGAGCTCTCCTGGAGACATAATTAAACCACCCTCAATGAATGGCGCTAGCTATGTTGGCGGGAGAAACTTTCTCACTGACATAGCTCTGTGCACACTACAACTTATGCCGGCGAAACTTACGTCACTCGAGTGTGTGGTTTTTTCACATCTCTGAGCGACCTAAGTTTTGCCGACATAAATGGTAGTGTAGGCATGGCCCAAATCATGTGTAACAATGCCTGAAACTGTTACCATGGTCAGACCTGCCTCACTAGTTTGTTTCTTTTTCTTTCTTTCTTTCTTTTTTTTTTTTTTACAGTGAATCACAAGTGATGAATTGGTTTATATTCAGGTGTCAGTAGTGAGGACGAACACATTGAACAATGAGCACGTAACACCCTGGCCACCACCCTCCAGAGCAAAACCCATTCCCAAACTGTTAACACAAAGTAGGTGCTCTGGGATAATTGTCTTTAATAAATACAATGGGCCACACAAGAAAGGCTAACGAACTTCAGCAACAGCACATCAAAAGGGAACAAAACCCTTGTGAAACTATGTAGCCCCATAAGTATGTATGTTCTCTCATGTACATGTACAGCAGCTTCACTAAAAATATCTGAAGATACTCCTCAGCCCAAATACAAGGCAGAGGTCATAGGATGTGTGCACATCTGGCATCCCTAATTTCCCTTGCCTGCTGAGACGCAGGACCACTATGTATGGGGGATCTGGCTCTGTACAGAGTTTGCAAACCAGATTTGTTCTGAGCCCACTCAGGAAGGAAATACTCTTTTACTCTCACAAATATTATGCAGTGCACAGCAGGAGATGATCATATGAAAATGTTTGCCACATTGACATCCAAATATGTCCACAAGCAGCACCAATGAGCCTTCAGCCTCCAAATACACCTGATCTCCTCAGCACCCTGGTGTCATGAATCTTTCTAGTTTTTCCCACATGAGTATTCATGAATCTGCTTCTCAGTTAGTCACTTAGACTATATCCACAGTGGCACACATATCCAAGTACTGGATCATTGCAGAATGATGGAATTGTAACCCTGTCAGTTCACATACTCACTTGCCCTTAGTGGTGGGCAAACTATAAGGATGTGTGCACCGTCAATGGCCCTTGCACAGTTCAGAAACCCCAGCCTGTGAAAACCAGCTATTATTTCTTGAACATTTCTTATACCAACCACCCGTGGGTAAACCACAGTGTTAATTGCCTCACAAGCCTGCACAGCCATGACCCTGACAATAGACTTTCCAACTGTCCTCATCACTTTGTAAGTTACACAAACTTATATTCAAATGGCCCGACTCTCCTCTATCTTGTCCTTGTTCCAATTATACCTGTGCAAAGAGGGTGTAAATCACTACCAAAGCAAAATTTTCTACTCATTTGCATTAGTTGTAGCATTCTATGCCCACTTCACAATTACTTTGTATAGGGGTGATATATTAAACTCTATCTATCCATCCATCCATCTCTCTTATCTATCTTATCCATTTATCCTATTTATCTATCCATCCCTTATCCCATGTGGTTTGCAATGGATCTATCATTGTATGAGGTAGCCAGCTTCCACGGGACAATAGCAACCCACTTCTGAACCAGTATGGAATTCCTGAATTGAGTATTCCGGCACTGGAGGGTTGGTGCTAACTCCTTATATGGCTCCATGAAGATCTGTTTACTCATGTGGAAGTTCCAAAGCCACTGCTGGTCATCCCAGGTTTCCAAGATGATGTGATCCCACAACATGTTGGTTCTTCCACACCAGAAGTGACAGTGATCCAAAGGGTATATGCTGCAATACCGGCAGTCACATTCCATTCCAGTGAGACATGCATTGTCATTAACCCTGAAGGTCAGCCATTTTCTATATGTCATAAAACACTGTCAGATTCCATTCAGCCTCTTGCCAAGCACTTATTCCACTGCATAAATATTTGTCTCGTGATTAGGTGTGGGAGCAGTACATAGTCATTACACTGATCCATATTTTCAACCAAGATTTCCAGGGAAACAAATGAGGGGTGACAAGTGCCATCTGCAACTTTGTGAAGACAGGGAACAGAACCAACAACACACAACAAAGTGGTTCTTAGAGTGTCTCTTTGTGATGCACTGATACCACTCCTGAAATGGTAGTACTAACTTCGTGTATCTAAAGCAACAATGTATATGTGTGTACACAGCATTACACATGTCTAGCATAGTACATGTGGACTCTTGGGCATGGTGAGCATGCGCGAGCACTAACACAATCCAGTACTTGGATATGTGCGCCAATATAGACATCGCTAAGTGACTGACTGAGTCTAAGACAGTCTGGACCTTACATCTGTCTATCTAAAGGTTTTATACTGCCACCCATTACTGTAATATTGGGCAATTCCATACAAAAATCAATAGGAATAGGGAAATCCTTCATGGACTTCATGGAGTTGCTGGCACTTTATTTCAGAATCAAAACTCAGCGTGGGGTAAGGGATGGATAGATAAATAGGATAAATGGATAAGATAGATAAGAGAGATGGATGGATGGATAGATAGAGTTTAATATATCACCCCATACAAAGTAATTGTGAAGTGGGCATAGAATGCTACAACTAATGCAAACGAGTAGAAAATTTTGCTTTGGTAGTGATTTACACCCTCTTTGCACAGGTATAATTGGAACAAGGACAAGATAGAGGAGAGTCACGCCATCTGAATATAAGTTTGTGTAACTTACAAAGTGATGAGGACAGATGAAACCTTAAATTATACAAGTTTATATGCCCTGCAAATCACTTAAACTCATCTCTGAATTTAGCCTATTGATATTATTGCAAAGTCTATTTTCTGAGTACTCAGTAAAACAGGTTCAGGGAATTTTTAGTCATATGCAAATATCATGAACTCAGAATTTTCCTTTGCAAGATAACTTTGAAGTTCAAGTTCAGTGCAGCAATAAGTTTCCCTTAAAAAAAAAGTTTAACTTTTAATGTTTAACATTTAACTAGCATTATCTTTGTGGACTGGTACTAATGAAATTCAGTCTCAGAATATAGAACTCCAGGAAACATCCTCCCATTAGCACTCGTGAACACAATGGCGGAGAGGAATAATCTCCTCTCAATCTGCTTCCCAAACTGTAGTGCAATCTTGAGAGGTGCTAAATATAAGTTACCACTTCAGTTATATTAATGAACCTGCACATAGAACTATGTGGAAAAAATCATCACTGTATAGAAAAATCCAATTTTATTCAGGTTTGCAAAAAAGCAACACATTTCAATTTTCTTGTCAGAATCCCTTATTCCTGGGCAAAACAAAGAGTTTTTGCATGTGAAGCATTTTCATTTTTGTATATTAATACAATGATATGAACACAGATAATTTTGCATAGCTTTGACTAACTGCAAAGGAACCGAACACAAAAAAAGCTTACCAAATATCTAGTGCTAACAGAGCACTACACACGTCTGTATATAGCAACTCCTTGAAAATCCTTTAATTTTGCACTAGAAAGATATTTTCTGAGACAAATTTGCAACATATTTAGGACATTGAAAGCAATAAATAAAAGCCTTTTCAATGTGTCAGGCACCTATCTCTGCTAGGTTTGAGTTGTGAATGCCTGGATTTGAAAAAAGATCTCTACCGCATAATCTAGAGAAGTATCTCAGAGACCTGATAGTATTAGCTCTGCTTCTTTGAAGGTCTCTAACCACAAGAGGGTAATCTTAATTATTTACTGCTACATTAAGTAACTTAAATCTAAGTAGTAGAGTTTCAGTTGACTAGTAGCCTGAGATGTCCCTTTGCAGCACTACTTTGAATTAGCTCACAGCAACACTCCAGCAGTCCTAGGATTGGTGATACAGCAATTTAGCAGTGCTTGCCATCCTCACCATTCTGCAAACATATGCATAGCACTCCCATGGAAGCCTGAGGATTGCTTTTGCAGCACTTGAGCAGTACCAGTGAAGAAGTTTGTTTTTGATTCCTTGGCAGTATTTTACTAGAATGGAACTTCATTGCCAGAATAACAGCTCTTGAGTAAGAGTGTGACTGTCTTATATCTGGGGTAATAAGACTTATGCACAGACAGAATGACATTTGGAATAAAAGTAACTATGACTGACTACGTGATTAAAAGCTCTAGACTGCTTTGAAACTTTCAACCCATGATTATGGGTAGGACCATGCCAGCAACTGTTAGTGCTTGCATCACAGTGTTCCATGCATCATTTTTAAAGTGCTACGATACCTGTCTTGAATTGTGATAACACCAGGCTCACTTCTCTCTGATTAATATAGATCAATTCTCTATTCTTCTGTTTGGGCTCTGATGAAGGAAAAGTTACCCAGAGTGCCAGTATTGCCAGGAATTAGTGACGAAGGTACTTATACCAGCAAATGAGAGTATCATCCTCACTTGCCTTAAAGTAGAATTAAAAATACAAATATATACATGCAATTGTTTTAAAGTTAATCTCCTTCCTCACTAGTACTTTACGTGTCTTGTTCAGGGGGTAAATGTTTGTATGTGTTTGCGTGTTTTCTTCCTTAGATTTCAAACCAGGTCAGAGGGGAAGGGGTACTGCTTTAGGATGGGGTCTTCCACCAGGCCCTGAACTTTATTGGGGATGAGTGGAAATGAATTCAGCTGCTAGTAGAAATTACTTCAGAATATGGAACAGGTGACCCTCCTCCCTTGTATGGAGCAAGCATGGGAAGGATAACAGGAGCCACTTTAGAGGGCCAGAAGATGCCTTTCACTACAGAGAAGCTGCCACCAGTGTTTTTTAGACAAAAAGACTATACTTTCATAGTGAGAGAGAGGAGTAGGACTGCACTGTTAAACTACCATGTTGCCAGTATTCAGGAACATTATTTTGGTGCTGTAGGGACCAGGTATCATAGCACCATTATGCTAACAGTGATAATGGACCTGCAATGATTATAGGTGTAGCCAATGAGGATAGCTCATATCTCAAACAATCTAATGCTAGAAGAACTAAAACAACAAAGAGATGTGGCTTTAATCTCCAAGACTGGGGTGAAAATTTGCAAACTTGAGTGTATAGAATTAAATAAATAACCTGATTTTCAGAGGTGCTGAACACTGGCTTAGATGGGATTTGAGAGCGCTCAGAACATTTGAAAAATCAAGGCATTTTTACTTGATTGCCTGAACATAGGTGTAGATGCTGAACTTTAGGCCACCACATCTGAAAATATTAGTTTAATCTTGTAGGGACGATGACTTTACACATGTGAGCTATTCTGACAATGTCTTCTTCTTGTAGTTAATTGCTTTGTGAAAGGTGAATGGTAGGATGAAAGTGTGGCTCCAATAATCAAAATGGGTGTGTTGTTTTTGGTATCTAGATATTAGATGATGTAAACTCCCTCACAGATTTCCACAACAACTTCAACAACCACCATCCGTCCATCAGACTCTCTCTAGAACACTCCGAAGGCAGCATCAGCCCAAGCCAGCATCAACTTCCTGAACATCACAATCAGCTTCAGCAACAGAATGCTATTGATAATATTATACAAGAAACCCATGGATCACCACACTTACCTCCACAGACCCAGTGAACACCCAAGATATACCAAGAAATTTAGTATCTCCAGTCTGGCACAAAGATACTACGTAATATGCTCTGAGGAGAAAGTCTGGAATACATACTGTAACACACTTAAAACCGTCTTCACCAAACAAGGACACATTTTCAGAGAAGTAGATTGCATCATGTAACAAACCACTCAAATACTGCAAGAGAACCTGCTTCACTATAGGAGAGGGGAAAAAAACCCTCCGACCGTAGATCCTAGTTGTCACCTACCACACCACACTGGAACCCATATGGGGTATCATCAAGCAGTTATAAACAATACATAATAGGGACCACATCCTGAAAGAAATGTTTCTTGAACCTCCTGTTCTGGCATTCAAACAATGCCCCCCCGCCCCCCTAACCTTGCCAAGCTTGTCATCAGAAGCCAGCTCTCCACAGACCAGGACAAACCAACTCAAAATGGCACCAGACCCTGCCAGAACAGATGCAAAACCTGCAGACATATCTCCACTGCTATGATGATCAATAGCCCCACAGCACACCTTTCAAGATCCAACTATGTAAGTGAAACCGAATAATCACTATGCTTTCAAATGAAATCACATGGAAAAATGATAAAAAACAAAAACACCCTCACCTATGGGCGAACACTTTTCATAAAGCAGTCACTCCATATTGGATCTCTCAGTCCTTGTCCTCAAAGGAAACCTGCACATAACCTTCAAAAGATGATCATGGGAACTAAATTCATAACTCTGCTAGACACTAAAATACTGGACTCAGAGACACTGGCTTTATGGCTCATTACAACAATTTGTAACATACTAACTCTCCTTTTCCATATGACTGCATAAGTGATATTTGCCCACTTCATCTTAACTAGTCTCTGCAAAATGCAAACTTTATGCTTAACAGACTGTCCCCCCCGTATTTAGCTGTGATTGCCTTTTCCAAACCTGTAGAAGAGCTCTGTGTAGCTCGAAAACTTGCCTCTTCCACCAATAGAAGGTGGTCCAATAAAAGATATTACCTCAACCACATTGTCTGTGTCACTTTAATTAGTTACTCACCATTCTAGTCATTCTCTCATGGCTTTGAACATTCCAATTTACAGGAAACAAATCTGTACAGAAATAAATTGATCCAGGACATTGCTACAAGGTGGAAGTCCACTCTATTTATGCTACACAGCTTTATTTAACAAAAATGATAGTGCATGAATATTGTACAAAATGATATGAGTAAGAAAATACTGTAATACCATCCTATGACTGGGAACCCAGAGGGGCCATGTTGAGATTGCTCAATTAGGGCAAAATACAAAGAATGAAGCAGATAATCTCCAAAACTGGTGGTTATTTCTAAGAAATTAGATTCACCAAGCCAGCAACAAAACAGCTTCCACAATACCTTACTGGTTACCCAGAAGCCAAAACCACAGTTCCCTTAAAACAATCCAGCCTTGAGCTCCCACCCAGACAGCCAAGTCAAATATGACGAGGATTACTGAAAATCTTGATCATATAAAAAGTTCTACCAATCCCGAAGGATCAGACACTTTACCCACTAGGTTAATGAATATTTCTGCTCTTACCCAAATATACTCTTGCAGCCAATTCTTATGAACTAAACTAAGATTTATTAAAAAAGAAAGCGAGAGAGTGTATTGGTTAAAAGAGACAGATGTGAATAGAGTTCTTAGGTCAGTTTCATAGTGGAGATGGTGAGCTTTAGAGTTGCAAAAAGTCCCTTTAGAATTACTCCATAGGTTACAGTCCAATGTCCAACATCAGGGTGATCCAGAAGGGACTGGAGACTCAAACTTCCCCTGATGGAGCTTAAACAGATCTGAGTTGAAAAGATCAGGATCCAAAAGTTGTTTTATAATTCTCTGACAGGCCATCTATAGCCTCTTGACAGTGTGCAGTCCTTGGGTGAACAATAGGCAATTATAGATTCATAGATTCATAGATTCTAGGACTGGAAGGGACCTCGAGAGGTCATCGAGTCCAGTCCCCTGCCCGCATGGCAGGACCAAATACTGTCTAGACCATCCCTGATAGACATTTATCTAACCTACTCTTAAATATCTCCAGAGATGGAGATTCCACAACCTCCCTAGGCAATTTATTCCAGTGTTTAACCACCCTGACAGTTAGGAACTTTTTCCTAATGTCCAACCTAGACCTCCCTTGCTGCAGTTTAAGCCCATTGCTTCTTGTTCTATCCTCAGAGGCTAAGGTGAACAAGTTTTCTCCCTCCTCCTTATGACACCCTTTTAGATACCTGAAAACTGCTATCATGTCCCCTCTCAGTCTTCTCTTTTCCAAACTAAACAAACCCAATTCTTTCAGCCTTCCTTCATAGGTCATGTTCACAAGACCTTTAATCATTCTTGTTGCTCTTCTCTGGACCCTTTCCAATTTCTCCACATCTTTCTTGAAATGCGGTGCCCAGAACTGGACACAATACTCCAGCTGAGGCCTAACCAGAGCAGAGTAGAGCGGAAGAATGACTTCTCGTGTCTTGCTCACAACACACCTGTTAATACAGCCCAGAATCATGTTTGCTTTTTTTGCAACAGCATCACACTGTTGACTCATATTTAGCTTGGGGTCCACTATAACCCCTAGATCCCTTTCTGCCGTACTCCTTCCTAGACAGTCTCTTCCCATTCTGTATGTGTGAAACTGATTTTTTCTTCCTAAGTGGAGCACTTTGCATTTGTCTTTGTTAAACTTCATCCTGTTTAACTCAGACCATTTCTCCAATTTGTCCAGATCATTTTGAATTATGACCCTGTCCTCCAAAGCAGTTGCAATCCCTCCCAGTTTGGTATCATCCACAAACTTAATAAGCGTACTTTCTATGCCAATATCTAAGTCGTTAATGAAAATATTGAACAGAGCTGGTCCCAAAACAGACCCCTGCGGAACCCCACTCGTTATGCCTTTCCAGCAGGATTGGGAACCATTAATAACAACTCTCTGAGTACGGTTATCCAGCCAGTTATGCACCCACCTTATAGTAGCCCCATCTAAATTGTATTTGCCTAGTTTGTCGATAAGAATATCATGCGAGACCGTATCAAATGCCTTACTAAAGTCTAGGTATACCACATCCACAGCTTCTCCCTTATCCACAAGAGTCGTTATCCTATCGAAGAAAGCTATCAGATTGGTTTGACATGATTTGTTCTTTACAAATCCATGCTGGCTGTTCCCTATCACCTTACCACCTTCCAAGTGTTTGCAGATGATTTCCTTAATTACCTGCTCCATTATCTTCCCTGGCACAGAAGTTAAACTAACTGGTCTGTAGTTTCCTGGGTTGTTTTTATTTCCCTTTTTATAGATGGGCACTATATTTGCCCTTTTCCAGTCTTCTGGAATCTCTCCCGTCTCCCATGATTTTCCAAAGATAATAGCTAGAGGCTCAGATACCTCCTCTATTAGCTCCTTGAGTATTCTAGGATGCATTTCATCAGGCCCTGGTGACTTGCAGGCATCTAACTTTTCTAAGTGATTTTTAACTCGTTCTTTTTTTATTTTATCTGCTAAACCTACCCCCTTCCCATTAGCATTCACTATGTTAGGCATTCCTTCAGACTTCTCGGTGAAGACCGAAACAAAGAAGTCATTAAGCATCTCTGCCATTTCCATTTTGTGTGTATTCCAAATAATACACACCAAAAAATGTGTATTATTCCTGTTACTGTTTCTCCCTCTTCACTAAGCAGTGGGCCTACCCTGTCTTTGGTCTTCTTCTTGCTTCTAATGTATTGATAAAAAGTCTTCTTGTTCCCCTTTATTCCCGTAGCTAGTCTGAGCTCATTTTGTGCCTTTGCCTTTCTAATCTTGCCCCTGCATTCCTGTGTTGTTTGCCTATATTCATCCTTTGTAATCTGTCCTAGTTTCCATTTTTATATGACTCCTTTTTATTTTTTAGATCATGCAAGATCTCGTGGTTAAGCCAAGGTGGTCTTTTGCCACATTTTCTATCTTTCCTATCCAGTGGAATAGCTTGCTTTTGGGGCCTTAATAGTGTCCCTTTGAAAAACTGCCAACTCTCCTCAGTTGTTTTTCCCCTCAGTCTTGATTCCCATGGGACCTTACCTATCAGCTCTCTGAGCTTACCAAAATCCGCCTTCCTGAAATCCATTGTCTCTATTTTGCTGTTCTCCCTTCTACCCTTCCTTAGAATTGCAAACTCTATGATTTCATGATCACTTTCACCCAAGCTGCCTTCTACTTTCAAATTCTCAACGAGTTCCTCCCTATTTGTTAAAATCAAGTCTAGAACAGCTTCCCCCCAGTAGCTTTTTCAACCTTCTGAAATAAAAAGTTGTCTGCAATGCAGTCCAAGAATTTGTTGGATAGTCTGTGCCCCGCTGTGTTATTTTCCCAACATATATCCGGATAGTTGAAGTCCCCCATCACCACCAAATCTTGGGCTTTGGATGATTTTGTTAGTTGTTTAAAAAAAGCCTCATCCACCTCTTCCACCTGGTTAGGTGGCTTGTAGTAGACTCCTAGCATGACATCACCCTTGTTTTTTACCCCTTTTAGCCTAACCCAGAGACTCTCAACACTTCCATCTCCTATGTCCATCTCTACCTCAGTCCAAGTGTGTACATTTTTAATATATAAGGCAACACCTCCTCCCTTTTTCCCCTGTCTATCCTTCCTGAGCAAGCTGTATCCATCCACACCAACATTCCAATCATGTGTATTATCCCACCAAGTTTCAGTGATGCCAACAATGTCATAGTTGTATTTATTTATTAGCACTTCCAGTTCTTCCTGCTTATTACCCATACTTCTCGCATTTGTATATAGGCATCTAAGATACTGGTTTGATCTTTCCTCCCAGTTTTGTCCTGACCCTCCTTTCTCTCTGCCAATATAGCCCACACTCCCTCTCGTTTCCGACCCATCTCCCAGGTCTCCATGTTCCCCACTTACCTGCGGGCTTTGCTCACCTGTCCCCGTCGAACCTAGTTTAAAGCCCTCCTCACTAGGTTAGCCAGTCTGTGTCCAAATAGGGTCTTTCCCCTCCTCGAAAGGTGAACGCCATCTCTGCCTAGCAGTCCTTCCTCAAATAGCATCCCGTGGTCTAGGAAGCCAAAGCCCTCCTGGCGACACCATCTTCGCAGCCAGGCATTCACCTCCATGATGCATCTGTCTCTGCCCGGGCCCCTACCTTTGACAGGAAGAATCGAAGAGAATACCACCTGCGCTCCAAACTCCTTCACCCGTACTTCCAGAGCCCTGTAGTCACTCTTGATCCGCTCAGTGTCACACCTCACAGTATCATTTGTGCCCACATGGATGAGTAGCATGGGGTAGTAGTCAGAGGGCTGGATAATCCTCGACAATGCCTCCGTAACATCTCGGATACGGTCTCCCGGCAGGCAGCATACCTCCCGAGATGAAATGTCAGGGCGACAGATGGGCGCCTCCGTCCCCCTCAGCAGAGAGTCTCCGACCACCACTACCCTACGTTTCCTATTCGCAGTGGTGGCAGCAGACCTCCCAGCCTTAGGGGTACGAGGCTTCTCCTCCTTTACTGTAGGGGGTGATGCCTTCTTTCCTGTATCAAGAAGAGCATAACGGTTACCTATTACCACAGCGGGAGGGTTCGGAGCAGGGGTGGAGCACTGCCTGCTGCCAGAAGTAACCAGCTGCCAGTGTCCACCCTGAGCCATCTCCTCCTCCACCAGTGGTGTATCAGCAGTCCTGTGTACTGGGACAGCTACCTCAGCTGTCTCCACATGGACACTGTCCAGGAATTGCTCGTGGATTCGGATGCTTCTCAACCTAGCCACCTCCTCCTGTAGCTCTCCCACCTGCTGCCTGAGAGATTCCACCAGCAGGCACCTTTCACATTGGATGGTCCCCCCAGCCTGGATATCAGTAAGTGGAAATTGCAAGTTACAGTCTCTGCAAAACCACACCAGCTTTGAAGTAGACCTCCTACTTCTGAAGCATCACTGGTAATTAGTTACATGGATAAAAATAAGGCAATTGCCTATCTCCTGCCATTTACAGGTAGTTTACTATATACTTAAAAGAAAAATGAAGACAGTGATATCACTACATTCACAGTTCATTTAAGGGTTAGCATCTCCTTTTGATCTCTGAATTAACAGAATACAGTAATAGACAAGAACTGTTTGGTTACATTGTCAACCTCTAACAATTATCAGGGGGTAGCCATGTTAGTCTGTATTCACAAAAACAACAAGGAGTCCGGTGGCACCTTAAAGACTAACAGATTTATTTGGGCATAAGCTTTCGTGGGTAAAAAACCTCACTTCTTTGGATGCATCGACAGTGGAGGGATAGCTCAGTGGTTTGAGCATTGGCCTGCTAAACCCAGGGTTGTGAGCTCCATCCTTGAGGGGGCCATTTAGGGATCTGGGGCAAAAAATCTGTCTGGGGATTGGTCCTGCTTTGAGCAGGGGGTTGGACTAGATGACCTGCTGAGGTCCCTTCTAACCCTGATATTCTATGATTCTATGATCTTCACATGTAAACACACATAACCATTATCTACTAATATGTCTCTAAAGGTTGAATCTGTGTCAGTTAGCCTGCTAATTGTGTAACCCTTTCTGACCCTGTGTCAAACATCCTCATTTCAATGAAACTTGATAGAGCTGGTCTGACTGCTTTTTCAAACAAAGTAAAGGTGAATGACAAATACACCACTGGTTCTCTGTAACTTAGTGAATTAATAGCCAAGGTTTTCAAGAGAGACTAGTGATTTTTAGGTACCTATATTATGACACATTAAATGGCTCAGATATTCAGAAAGTGCTGAGAACCTGCCCTTTGAAAATCTGGCCCCTTTTAAAAGTGTTTCAAGCTGGGCACTTAAAAACAGAGGCCCCCAAAATTAATAGTCACCATTGAAAATCTCAGCCAACTTCTCTTACATGACACAGAGGAAGGCTCAAGAGCCTAAGAACAGGGATTTTGCATTTGGATAAATCAGTATTTAATGATAAAAAGTCTGCCAATAAAAGGAATTGTAATGGAAAATATTAGTGTACACTAAAATATTCACCAGTATGTTACTGTGGCCTTCCAGTATAGCTTAATTTTGTGAGGTATTGGCAATCTCAGTGTGCTATGACTTCGTTTGGAGTTAAGGGTGCTCAACATTTAAGGCCTGTACTACCCTTATTTCAGTTACATACTGCTCCCAAGAAAATCACAATGCAGAACACAAGAAATGTGTAAAACTACCTATTGTCACAAAAGCTGTAAAAAGGTACGATGAGAAATACCTGGGCAATAGTGCTTTTTTTGGCTTTGCATTTATTTATATAGAAAAGCTTAATTAAATGGGTCTGCAAGGCTGCACTTGGATTAATTAACTGTTAATGAATCCAAAAGAATATCTAGATATGGATATGGCACCAAATGATTTTAAAAATGATTAATGTGTTGGTTAGTGCTATGGCACAGGCCTGTGTGAAGCATCTAGTGCTGGTGACCAATGCAGTGATTCTACTATCATCATCACTGGCCACCAGCTAGACTCATTTAAGGGAAAAGGAGGCACACTGTATACAGGGCTGGCTCCAGGGTTTTTGCCGCCCCAAGCGGCGGGAAAAAAAAAAAAAAAAGCCGCGATCACGATCCGCGGCAGCTCCACCGCGCCGCTTTCTTCTTCGGTGGCAATTCGGCGGCAGGTCCTTCCCTCCGAGAGGGACCGAGGGACCCTCCGCTGAATTGCCGCCGAAGAGCCCGACGTGCCGCCCCTTCCCCTTGGCCGCCCCAAGCACCTGCTTGCTCAGCTGGTGCCTGGAGCCGGCCCTGACTGTATAAGTCCTCTGTGCTGGTACATAGCCTCTCCACTGACAAGACCCCTGCACTAGCTTTTTGTGTGCTACCCCTCTGTAACTTAGCCCTCAAGTGCCCAGGGTAATTACGTAAGAGATCTAGAAGCAGCATGAGGCCACAGAGGTGTAATAAGCAAATCCCTCAGCATGTGAAATACACTGTGACATTCATTATTAAGCCATGCCCCCAGCTACAAGGTTAGTAGCGAAGACCTCAGTGGTTTCTATGGTGGAGGAGAGTGCTACACTTTACAATGGCATAGCAAGCAGATGCAGGCACAGCAGTTGTTTATGACTATGGAGGGCTCATGGAATGATTCCATATGAGTGACCACAGACTGCACCCTAATCCCAGCCACTGGTCTTGTGAATGCCACTGGAGTTCAGGAGAACAGGAGAGATTACATGGTTGGTGTGATTCAAGTCATCACCACTAAAACCAACTCATGATGGAGGAAAGTCCTACAGTGATGGGTGAGTGGTGAAGCAACAGGCATCATGACACTGGCAGTCATAGTTGTTGGTCGCTTGGTAGTGTACCTGGAAGTAACAGCACCATTTGGAAACATCTTGGGTGCCTGAGCAGTCCGGATTCCCATACCATAGAATATCAGGGTTGGAAGGGACCTCAGGAGGTCATCTAGTCCAACTCCCCAGCTCAAAGCAGGACCAATCCCCAGACAGATTTTTACCCCAGTTCCCTAAATGGCCCCCTCAAAGATTGAACTCACGACCCTGGGTTTAGCAGGCCAATGCTCAAACCACTGAGCTATCCCCCCCCAGATGGGTGCTCCAGGGGAGGTCTGAACTCACAATCACAGCATCACTGCTCTATAAATACTGTGCACTAACCCATTGCGCCACTGGAGCCTATTCTCTATAGGAAAGGGACTAGAAAAGGTGCCCTAAAAATTGTCTGCTCTATAGAACCTGACCAGACCACTGTATTTGGAAGATCATGTGCCTATGCTGTCAGAAAAATGAGCGACCTTACAATCACAATAGTTTCATGGATGGTTAGGACTGTATGTGACATCCCTACCACCAGCTGACCTGAGAGAGGCACAACCCTTGTTGCAAGAGTACTGGCCACTTATAGGGTTGACTGAGTGAAACCAGGCTTACCGATGAAGGGCAGCTCACAGGCATTGGTGCAGGGTACATGTTCTTCTGACAAGAATGCCCATCCACAGCGCCATGACAATCGGGTGTTGGTTTTGCCATTAGCAACTCCGTTGCTGCCAAGCTTAAAAGTCTACCTAAGGCATACGTGATCAGTTTATACCTCTATGGTTGTCACTGAAATACATGTGATAAGCTACCATGTTCAGTGCTTATGCTCCCACCATGACAAATGCCGACAATGAGAAAGAAAAAATCAGTACAGTGATTTAGACAAACTCATTGTGTCTGCACCAGCATCGGATAAAACTGATCATTATGGGGGACTTCAATGCAAGGGTTGGAAGTAATGTGGTAATTTGGTGGGATGCCATTGGACAGCACAGAACTGCAAAAGAGAATAGCAGTGGAACTCTGCTACTCAGTGAAAGTGTCACGTGTCCATTAGTGATCATGAACACCTTTTTCCACCTACCGGACAAAAAGAAATCATGGATGTACTCAGGGTCCAAACAATGACATCTTACTGACTACATAATCGTCAGGCGGTGAGATCTCCAGGATGTATGAATCACTGCAGCCATGCGCAGGGCAGACTGCTGGACACACCATCATACGATTTACCCCCAAATGTTGTTGGTATTATGACCACTGCATTGCAAGTCATCATCTAAAACAGACAGTTCAAAGTAAAGTGACTACAAGATAAAGCTACACTAGCACAGCTCTGTAACATCACAGCATCTCTGTATGACCCCGCTGGCCTGACTACTACTAGTGCTACTGTAAATAGTGACTGGGGGACACTTCACGATGCTATCAATCCGATCTCGCCACCTTAGGTACAGCAACACAACATCACCAAGACTGGTTTGGCGAGAATTACCCAGAAATCCAATAGCGACTCACTGAAAAACATGAGATGCATGTTAAATTAATGCATACCATGTCGCTGTAGGCACAGTAACAACGTACAGGAATCATGACTTCCAATGTAAATCTAGAGGCATGCAGGATCAATGGTGGAATGTCAAGGCAGATGAAATCCAGAGCTATGCCGACTGTCATGAAACCAGACTATGCTGCTTTGAAAGATGCATATGGTCCTTGTAGTGAGCCGGTGTGGCGCCCCTCCGTCCCGCATAGGGCCGAACTTCCCTAACCCCAATGTGGGCGGAGCCACCGGGTCCGGCGCCCGCCCCTCCGAGGTCACGGCCCCGACCCGGAAGTATAAAAGCCCGCCAGCAGAGCTCAGTGCAGCCGAGGCCGGCAGAGAGAGCAGACGTCCCGGGCCGAGCTCCCGCTTGGGAGACAGCCGCAGGCCGCGATCCGCCTGCTACCCCACCGCGCCGGTCGAGCCTACCTCTCGCCAGGTACCCCGAGGAGGACTGGCCAAGCCTGCCCCGGACCAGGTACCCCGAGGAGGACTGGCCAAGCCTGCCCCGGACCAGCTACCCCGAGGAGGACTGGCCAAGCCTGCCCCGGGCCCGATACCCCGAGGAGGAGCCAAGCCTGCCCCGTGCCAGCTACCCTGGTGGAGAGCTGCCGGATCGGCCCCCAAGCCCCGCACCAGAGGAGCCGATGCTGCTGGACTGGCCCGAACCCGGCGTCGCCAACGAGGTAGGCCCCGAGGGGGAACATGGAAGTAGCCCGGAGGTAGCCGACCCCGGTCAGGCTGCAGAGACCTGTGAGCCAATGTCAGTGTGTTTCGGTCAGGATACCCCACTGACCAGCAGCGGCCGTAACCGCTGCTAGGGCCCCGGGCTGGAACGCAGTGGAGTGGGTGGGCCTGCGTTCCCCCCTGCCACCCCCACTCACGGGTGGCAGGCTTCCCCCTCACCCAACGCTCAGATGTAGGAGCCTGGGCTTACCCCAACTGCTTGTCTGCTCAGCCCCTGCATCCAAGGGCCTGAGCTGTGACTGTTTGTGCCCCGCCCTGACCCAGGGCCTGGGATCCTTATCTGATTGTTTGCTCAGCCCCTGCATCCGAGGGCCTGAGCCCCTTGACTGATTACTCGCTCAGCCCTGCCCCAAAGGGCCTGAGCTGGGACTGTTTGTGCCCCGCCCTGTTCCAGGGCCTGGGCCTCAGGACTAACTGTCTGTTGGCTCAGCCCCTGCCTGAGGGCCTGAGTCCAGAACTAGTTGATTATTGCTCAACCCCTGCCTGAGGACCTGAGCTCCCTGAACTGTGGGTTGCCCAGCCCCTACGTACAGGGGCCTGAGCTTGGACTGTCTGTACTATAGTGAGCCGGTGTGGCGCCCCTCCGTCCCGGAGGGTAGAGCCCCGGCGCAACTCTTCTACAGTCCTACACCCACCACTACAGTGCCTTTGAAGAGTGTGGATGGACTAACACTGATCAGTGACAAAGGAGAAATCTTTCAGAGGTGGCAGCTGCATTTCAGTGATCTTCTGAACACACAATCCAACATCATAGATAATGCACTAATAAGAGTAGTGGATCAGCCAACATGTAATGACAACATGGATGTGGCCCTGTTCCTTGAAGTCAGTGCTGCAGTCATTGCCATGAAGAACAACAGGGCCCCCAGATCTGATGGCATTCCTGAAGAAATATTCAAGTATGGGTGTGAGACCTTGCTGAGATGCCTGCATGGACTCTTTTTCAATGTATGGAGTACTGAGGATGTATTGAAAGACTTCAAAGATATGGTTACCATATACAAGATGAAATGTGACTGTGGCAACTATCATGGTATCTTGTTATTCTTCATTGCTGGAAAAATTCTGGCCAGAGTACTCTTTGATCGTCTGCTACACAACATCGCTAATCATGTGCTATTGGAATTGCACTGCGGTTTCAGGTCAATGCGAGGCACAGCAGATATGATATTTGTAGCTCCTCAGATGCAGGAGAAATGCAGACAACAGTAACAGGACCTTTACACTGTTTTCATTGACCTGGCTAAAGCATTTGACACTATCAGTAGACCCGAACTTTGGCAATTATTATATGTTTGGTTGTCCAGAAAAATTCACCAACATTCTGAGGCTATTTCATTATGCAGTGCTTGGATGAGTCTGTGTAGATGATGTTCTGTTCGACCCATTTCCTATGCTATTAAGCAGGGCTCTGTAATTGGTCCATTCCTGTACAATATCTTCTATGCAGCAATGCTCAATGACACTACAAGAGACCCAAATGCTGGTATCATGATATGTTTCTGATCCTCTAGAAAATTATTCAACCTGAACAGGCTGCAATCTGCCTTGAAGATCTTTGAGGCAATTGTTCATGAGGTGCTGTATGCAGATGACTGTGCTCTATGGCACATGCTTAAGAAGAGCTACAGATGGATTCGCAGAGTGTGCAAAAATGCACAGGCTGACAAACAATATGAAAAAGACAGAAGTTGTGTATCAACCTGCACCAGGGAAACCCTACACGAAACCAAAAGTCACTATCAGCAACATGCAGCTGAATGCTATTACAGACTTCTGTTATCTTGGCAGCACATTGTCAAATGATACTACGATAGACAAGGAACTGACAATTTGCATCAACAAAGCCAGTTCATCATTTGGCAGGTTATCAGGCAATCTGGCAGGAACGAGGTATTAAGGTTCAAACAAAGCTAAAAGTCTATAAAGCAGTTATGCTGTCCAATTTATTGTATGGGTGCAAGACCTGGACCTGCTACAGACATTACATTAAGCTTCTTGATAAGTTCCATTTATGACATCTGCGGGCCGAACTCCACATCAAATAGCACAATAAAGTTACCAATAACGAGATTCTGGAACTCAGCCACTCCATAGGGATTGAAGCCATGCTCACTGCATCACAGTTGCACTGGGCTGGTCATGTGTTAAGGATGGATGACACTAGAATGCCAAAGCAGTTGCTGTACAGCAAACTCAAAGTGAGTAACCGCACACAAGGCAGCCAGAAGAAACATTTCAAGGACACACTGGAGCATAACTTGAAGCAGTGCAATGTTGACATCAACAGCTGGGAGTCATCAGCAACATATTGATCACACTGGTGAGCAGCAGTCAACGATGGGGTTACTCAGTTCGAGATTAATCACTGTATGGATCTTAAAGCACAGAGGCTGAGTTGTAAACAGAGGCAGATTCAGTGGGCACAGACTGTAATCCCTTCCTTGATATCATGCTACATATGCATTCAATGTGAAAAGGACTGTCATTCATGCATTGGCCTTTTTAGCCTCACTCATACTCACAAGATAGAATACCGTTGCCAGCGTCAACTTCAGTAACCAAAGACAACAACAATTTGTTACAGTGCTAAAAGTGTAAGCACAATGCACAATATGGAACTGTGTTAAGGATATTAATACATTAAACAGAATGGCCAGTTACTAAATTCAGATGAGATTGCTCTTAAGTAGGCTCTACTTTCCACTCAGATTGATTGTAGAGGGTGAGGTTGGGTAGTTGCTTATGGTTATCTACCAGTCTTTCACATGGAATTCAACAGGGTTCTTGTTCCACATGCATCTGAGTCTAAGATAGTGACTGATTTTGCAATGGATGGATGGATGACTTGCTGACTACATGGGTACTGGTATTAGTCACAGCAAACCTATTTTCAGAAGACAGCCCTGACTTTGTTTCTGAGTGCAAATGGAGGTGCTGACATTGCTCTATAAAGCCCTATATACTTCATGCTTTGGTCACTGGACTTGCTTCCTCTTATCTCATGTGTTTTTCTGAGTGACTACATCTCTCCTCAAGTACTGCTAGAATATTTAGTTCAATTGAGATACTGTTATTAGGAGTTCTTAAATTTGATGATTTCAGCATTGCCAACTCCAACTGCTCAAAAAGCCAAGAATCAGGCCCCAATAAAGCATTAAATTGGCTTAAAAATAATGAGATTTTTTTCCCTTAAAAATAAATGTTGAGTTCTTTTTATTTGCCTTCTGGTTCCTGAGCTTTTAAGGTGTACTTTTTCAAGCTTTTCTCTGCAACCATGAGGGCTAAACCAGACATTCCCAAACTCATGAGAAAAATGCAGAAATTAGGCTTGTTTTTGGCTTAACTGGCTTGTGAGTTTCTTGTTGGCTAGTTTTTGGCTTGTTGCTCATTGTAGCTTGTTGCTTCTTTTTTTTTTGATCGGCTCCTGGCAAGCAGAGGTAAGAGGGGGGGGGCAAGGGGCAAGCAGGGGCAAGGGGGGGAGAGAGTTAGGGGGGCACAGCGGGCCCGCCACAGTCCGAGACTGCACACCGGGGGATCTAGTCACAGAGTGTTGGGGTTCTTAGGGATTGGCTTGTCTTGGCCTTTTTTTGAAATTGGATTAGCTTGATTTTTGGCTTATTGTGAAAGTCGGGGTGCTTATTTACCACATGAAAGTTGGAAACTATGCTAGACACTTATTTAAAAAAATAAATAAACAGAGATTAATTATGTAATTACATGATACTAGGACCGGGAGCTTCAAAAAAGTCATGAAGCTCTCAAGAAAATCAGAATAAGACGAGACTGGTCTTTTATGCAGACAGAATTAAGTCATTTAGACAGTGTCCAAGAAATCTAGGCCTGCACAAGCTCTAGACGGATCACACATCCTGTATTACACTGCTGCTTAACAATGTGACCAATACACCTCCTCTAGAAAGCCCTTTTGCCCACTCAGTGAGAGCTCAAGAAATGTCTATAGCTTTTTCTGAATGATGTACCTATCCTGGCATTTGCAAAGTTGCTACCGTATCCTCCATACATACATTCACTCATCATTATACCATCACAAGAGCTTCAAAGGAGAATGAAATGTCAGTCATTGTTTAAACAGACTTAGCTTGCGTATTTTGCTTTATTTGGTCAGTAATCTGCTTTGTTCTGTCTGCTATATCTTATATTCACTTAAAATTCACCTTCTGTAATTAATAAACTTATTGCTTGTTTATAATATAACCCAGTTTATATAATTTCTAACCGGGGGAGGGGGAGGAGTTGTGCATATCTCCCTCCGCATTGAGGGAGGGGGCAAATTTCATAAAACCTTTGGGTTTATACCCCTTAAAAAGGAGTGGGTACCAGGGTTTTGGGGCAAGCTCCTAAGGCTGAATCTTTTCAGAGCAGATCTCTGTCTCTCTGTGTGGCCCTGCTTGTGTGCTTGGCTGGAAGAGGCTTGTGAGCCTAGCCCAGCAAGGCCAGGTAAATGGGACCCGGCTGGCAGAACAGGCTAACTCAGTAGCACTCCAGCACATTGGGTGACACCCCAAAGGGCCCAAATCCATCACAGGGAGAATGAAGATCCACCTTAAATGCTAGCAATGCTTGAAGACAGATGAAAATATATCATAGTTTCCTGCTTTATTTATTTATTTGGCTTTGAGATGTGGACAGGGAAAAGGAAATGAAGTAGAAATAACACCACTGGCATAGAATAATCGAATTTTGTCTGAGGAACTTAGCAGACCATCTGGTTTTAGATAACATGGAACTAAAGACAGTATTTAGGAATGAGCAAGTGGTGAGATCATTTAGAAAAGAATCATTGGGAAAAGAAATACATTACCAGAAGGCACAGCCAAAATGGAAAAAAGCAACAGAATTGTCTTCACCTTTTTCTAAAAACTAACGTTGTTACACTTTATAGAAACTACTTCCGATTTGAAAGGTACTTTGTCCTCCATATGAGTGAAAATATATATTTCAGATTCAAGTTCACTTTAAAACTTATAGCAAAAAAATGAGCATTTTTAAACTGGTAATTTCTCTTCAAGGAAATAATTTCCTCTATTTTTTTACCATTCAATTTACAAACAAATGTCTCTAGTGGAAACGGTTTGGGACAAATAGTGTATAAATGGGAATTTATAACTAAAACAAGTAATATTCTTGTATAGGTGCCATTTAGAGCAACAATTCAGTTCTGTGCAAACATAACATTATTGCCAATGTCTTTTAAATGATATAGCTTCAGTAGCAATGGAAGAATTGTTACTCCCAAAATAAATGCTTCTTTCAGCTGCCCCAAATTGATCTGTAACCCAAGTAGCATATGAGTGTGGAATTCTGTTTATTCTGGAATTCAAATTATATAAAAAGGATTTCACAAGCCTATTGGCTGTTGATAAGAAAATAGCATAAAAAATAGACTAAACCTTTGAGACAGCCCACTCTAGCATTAGAAATATAGAATGTAATTGCTGCAGGTTTAGAAATGGGAGCTGCTGAATTTCAACAGATAAAGACAATGGAGATGGGTAAAACAGATTTTTTTCTCATTTAATTTTTTTTAATTAAGAGCATTTGGCAGCCCCAATCCATCTTATGTAAAGTAATTGGCATGTAGTGATGATGGATCAGCATACAGGCACGCTAACGTGCTTTCACACAGATGGCACATTTGTGCTCTACGTTTTGTATGCACTCCACTCAGGAAAAGTTGGTGATCTAGAATTCCAGAATAAACAGGGTGCACGGACACTACCTGATCTTCAGCAGAGAAGGGGGAAAGGATTAAACTCAGCGCAGCTTTCCGTTGCACAGCTGTTCAGTAGGGGCTTGGGGGACAGAGACAGGAATACAGGACTCCACAGCAAGGGTTATAGGACTGAGTTGAACCATAGGCTGGGGGAGTGGGGTTTCTTTTGGGGGGTGGGGGGAGGGTATGTTTCATTATTGTGATTTCTGGTAATTAATATTACCCACCGAGGAAGACTTTTTCTGACAGATCCCAACACAACCTTTTTATTGTTCAGCTGTGTTTCTGTGGAGGTTTTTGTATCCCTCTGAAAATGACAGGCAGTGAGGAAAAAATTAAAAGCCTCCAGGATGTATAGTGCATATGCAGTGTAAGGATTTTTGCCAACCATCTTTGTATTACATCAAATGTTTAAGGTAAAGCATGTTCCTACCATGCATCCATTGCAATCATCCAACCTCCTGAAAGTTCAGAGATTGTAGGTCACATTAATAAAATGTCTATCAATATTCCCTATATCATTTTATAAGTGATTCTCTTTCCCACAATTTAAAGGGTTTTCCAGAGTCACCAAATGATCTGCTTGTTATTTGCTATGTTCTGAATATGTTTTTCTATTGCAACTGTTTGAAATTCTAATCCTAGTTACACCAGCTTGTTAATCTAACTATATCTTCTATTATCAAACAACACATATTTTAAGACAAATGTGCTCTAAAGCAGGGTTTTTCCAACCCTTGGGTCAGGACTCAAAATTGGGTTGCCAGAATGTTTCAAAGGGTTGCGTGGAAGTTCCTGTCCCACAGGGCTGGTTGGGTTTGCTTCCCTGCTGCAGACACTGCAACCTCTGGGGTCCCAGCACCACTCAGGTTTGGCCCAGCTGTTACGATGATGGGAGTCCGGGTAGGCCAAATTTGAGTTGGTGGCAATGCCACCCCATGAACCAGGTCACAACTTTACTCACACAAATTTGGTCCAGTCAGGGGGATGGGGCCAAACCTGAGCAGCGCGGCAACCACAAAGGTTGCAATGCTTGGAGCAGAGAGCCTAGCCCAGCCAGCCCCACAGCCACAATGTGGTGAGTGCCGAGCAGGACCCAGCCTCTCCCCCCCCCCCCGACCTCCCTAGGGGGGTGGCAGGAGCCTACCAAAACCCCACCAGGGTAGGGCTGTAACCAGGATGGTACTAGTGGGGCAGCTGCCCAGGGCACAAAGCCATGGGACTCGGTCAGGCCAGCCCCACATGGTGGGGCTCAGAGAGGGAGTGCCACCTGCACCCCCTGACTCACCTCAGAGGGCCACCTAGCCTGTCTGGGTTTGGGAGGCACAACCAAAAAATCCCCCCCGCCCCCGTCTCTGGTAGAGGATGCAAATATGCCTGCTCTCCTCAGGTGCTAAAATGCCTGGAAATGGCTCTTCCCCAGGGCTTCTACCCCCTGACTATTTACTGAGTTGCGACAGGCCACAAACATTTACAAATGGGCCCTGAGCCCCAAAAGGTTGAGAACCACTGCTCTAAAGGCCCAATCCAGTTCCCACTGAAGTCAGTAGTTTTGCCATTGACTTCAGTTGAAGCAAGACTGGGTCCCAATACAGTGCATGTCTAGAATTTACATATGTATATATCAAACCATGCTGTGGTGATTGTGACAGATATGACAGCCGCACGTAGAATCTTTAGGGTATCATATTATATTATGTTTATGGATGGCTTCTGTATCATTGCTGGCGAGACATTATATGCATCTCCAGGGGAAAGGTTACCACAGCTCCTTGAGGAACTAAGAACAGTGGGTGGTGAGAATAAGGCTAGTCGCTGAAACTGTAAAACCTCCAGAGAGGTATTAACCCCTGGGGATGCTTGCCCAGGTTCAAATGGGGCTTTCCAGAGAATTGGAAACAAAGATGGGTCTTTTGTTATAAAAGGATGAGCTTGACCTGACTTGCGTCCTTCATTTGTATTCAACAAACTGACAGTACCATGAGTCCTAGGGGGACCCCAACCATTCCAGAAGGATTGGAAATGCTGATACCTCCCAGAGACCTGTGCTAGAGTAGGAGGTGACTTCTGGTAGGATTTTAGTAAACATGTCAGAACTTTTATTATTTTATAAGTTTTCTCTGTAATGCTTTTACCTTAAGAATAAATGTGCGTGCTTAGAAAGAGCTGTGTGGTAACTTGCAACTGCTGGAAATACACTGTTCATAGCCCTCGGGGAGAAAGCAAAGCACAGATGTTGGCCTTTAGGCAGACTGGCTTTCTGGGCATATCACAATGTAAAGCAGAGGGCTCTGCAGCCTTAAAAACCCCAGTCTGGGTAGGGACACATGCCCCACTCCCTTCTGAGACAGGTGAAGAGAGGAGTCCCTGACTGGACACTGCTGGAGTGGACCAGGGACTGGAGGGTGCAGTGCAGTTATGTATGTGGAGATACTATGGTAATGAAAATGGTACAAATGCATAGACAGATAGCCTCCCTTGCCATGAACTGCATTTAGGGAGAGAGGTACCTGCGTCCCACCACAGTAGCTGCAGTCTTTCTCCATTTTCTCGGTCCTGTCCTTATCTGCCTCGGTTCTTCCTTATGTTCTCCATGTTATTGACTATTATAATCAAAATATATTTTTTCTCTTGTTTTGTAGCTCCCTTTTCTTGTTCTTCGCTCATCAGAAATATCAATTCCTGGCTCATGGGACTTGATCACATAGGTTCTTAGTTGAGTGCTGTGGGTGCAGAGGAGAAAAACTTGGACCAACTGCTGTCTGAACTAGCAGCCCAGTACATATAAGATGTTCCAGCTTCATTGGGGCTGCTGCAGAAGCAGGGACACAAGGCAAGTGCTTTCAAAGAGCCAGACAATGCTTTATGCTCAGCTGTAGGTGCACATTTGCATTGGGAGGGCTAGTCTGGGGTCATCTACCTTTCGTTGGGAAATGCTGGATAAGAGAGTCTCCCAGCCCATAAAAATCTGTTTTTATCTTCTTTGCTACCATAGATATCCTTCTCACCTTCTGAAAACCACCTAAAAACAAGAGAGGCAAGTAATCAGAATGAAGATAGCTGCTGTATTCTCTAGCTTATTTTATGCCTCAGTGTTTGATTGTAAAATGAAATGGCGTTGAATTGTGGGACTGAAAGGGACCCCAAGAGGTCATCTAGTCCAATCCCTACACTCCCAGAGCTGGGGTAGCAGTCTGAGCCTGGAAGCCTACACAGCAGTGAAACAGCTATGTAACGCGAGCCTGAGGCTAGGTCTACACTACCCGCCTGAATCGGCGGGTAGAAATCGACCTCTCGGGGATCGATTTATCGCGTCCCGTCGGGACGTGACAATCGATCCCCGAATCGACGCTCTTACTCCACCAGCGAAGGTGGGAGTAAGCGCCGTCGACGGGAAGCCGCAGAGGTCGATTTTGCCACCGTCCCTACAGCGGGGTAAGTCGGCTGCGATACATCGAATTCAGCTACACTATTTGCGTAGCTGAATTTGCGTATCTTAAATCGACCCCCCCCTGTAGTGAAGACGTAGCCTTAGTCAGCTGGCACGGGCCAGCCACACCTTTTTCTTTGCTGTGTAGACATACCCAGAGTGGTCTTTTTAGAGCCTGTATTGTTAACCTGAAGTGACACTGTGGGATGATACTGGATCACTAAATGAAAAGCTTGGAAAAACAGTGCAAGTCAAACCCATGCAAAATTTCTCCTCGCAACCCTTTTACCCTATGTGTTCCAAGGACGTTTAAACGTAGCCAACACAGAATTCACATAATAGAACTCCCTAACTCTGAGCAATAGTACAAGAAGTGTAAATAATTTAGCATTAGACCAAGCTGTATTAAGTCCAACCCTGAAATAAATTTGAAACATTTTAACTCCCACCCAAATGATTGTAGCTTTCATCTCTATTGCAGCATTGCATCACAGGAGCCAAATTTCCAGTTGCAAACTGATAGCACCACACTTACTGTGCTTAGTATGAAAAAAAAGCTGCATCAGACTATGATGGCCAAGTGAACCATGACCTCAATGGTCAAAAGGAAGTCACCTAAATGATTTTTGTACTCTATCCCTTCATCATTTCAATAGAGTGGGGACCAGTGCTAGTCAAGGAAGGGATCTCTTTTCTCCGATCTGTACCCCAGGGAGAAGACATGGATAACAACTAGCTGCATAACCTGCTAAGTAACCTGGTAAAATAGCATATAGAGATAGTGTCACTGGAAAGACCCCAAGTGGAAAACAGTGCATTAAGTGGTTTTCTCAGCTGATGAATGATGGTCCAACATTGAATCACCTGGCAGATATGTACCAGTTACTAAACTAGTCTTTTTGAACATTATTCTTCCCAGCTATATATAGCTAGGAAAGGGCTGAGCTGTGACTTGGCTCAGGAGTTTAAGCAATTGAGATTCTGAACTTCTAAGCTGCACCTGGTGCCCCTTTATTTATTGGCATAACATACTGCAGTTTGTCACTTTCAACCTCCACATGTTCTCCCATGAGGGATTTCCCCACACTCAAAAGCCCACGACTGAGGGAAGGGAGTTGTGGGGTGATATTCAACCAGAAAAAAATATTCATGGAGTAGCAGCTGTGGTCTGATGGAAGAGCTGCTAAAACACAATGATCCAGATGATAGAGTAAATGCAAGCTTTTTAACTGCCAAATCTGGAGCTAAGCAGTGATCCTAATTATTGGGAGTAGCTCCTACTGTACTCCTTCCTAGGGAAAGAGGAAAATTTTGTTCAGCATTTGTTTTGGTTTTTTCCTTCTAATTTGGCTCTTTACTGAAAAGCCTAAGTGATAGGTAGAAATGGCATAAAGCCTCAAGAGTTTGGGCTCATTATACAATCAGCAGAAGTCTTCATCTATGCCTCAAAGCCAGAGATTAAACTGACTGCTGTGAAGGTTCTCATTTAATACACTTGGAATGACTGACAGTAAACTTTTGGTTCCTGATTCCTGCCAAGGGAGCTACAGCCCTTCAGATTCTCACTTAGGTATTCCTGGGTTGATGAACAGGGGATATGAAAAACAAACTGCATTCAGTTGGGTGGATGGGTGCTATATCTTTACTTTCAAGAAGGATAACCCACTTCACCTGGAATTTAAAATGATTGATGGAGGTGAAGTTAAAGAAATCATCTCTTCGAGCTTTCCTTTCCCAATTTCATCTTGACAATTTGTTAATTTAAATGTATCTAGTAGCTCCAAGGGGTAAGACAGTCCTATGCCAAGTGGAGTTGATAGCAAATTAGATAGACTATTGCCTCAAGCATGTGACAACAGACACCTCTTACATTTGTGATATTTCTCCAACTGTCAATAGCACAATGAAGTCACTAGTTATATAGTCACCAGCTGGCTCCCAAATGGAAGTGAAAAGCTCTCAAATAGATACTTCTCCTGCAAAGTCAATCCATTCTAGTAACAGAGATATTTCTTTATTATGAGTTAAAATAGACTTATTGTGTGAGTCCCTAGCAGTGACACCCGACATTGACAAAGTTAAACTCTTGTCAGCATTTCCATTATATAACTCAGATATGGGTTATTCCCTCATTAAAGCTAATTTTAGGTTTATACTTAAGCATTAGAAAAAAATTCTATATTAATTGTATTCATTATACTTGAAGTTACTATATTTTTGGTGTATGGGTTAATTTGAAGGTTCAAGAAACTGACTTCTAATGTTCACCTCTCAACAGGGAGAGTTATATATTTATTTATTTGTAGGCAGTTCTATGGTGCTCATTACTATAGTTTCTTAGTAACAAACACAGATGGATTGACCTTCAAAATTGTCCTGTGAATTAGATAATTATTAACCCCATTGTACAGATGGAAAACAGACACCTGTGGGTTATATGTGATTTGACCAAGGTCATAACAGAATTCTGTAGCAGAGCCAGGATTAGAACCCAGATTTCCTGGCTTCCAGTCCTGTGTGCATAAGTCCATCCCTCCTCCCTGATACTTTGGTTTTATGAAAATTGACCCCAAATAGAAGGCAGGCTATCTTAATTCTGGCATTTCCTAACTTTAGAGGGCTTGACTTTGCAAAGCAAATGTTATTTTAATATAGTTTGTGTATAAGTATAATTTATCTGGAACCTTGAAAATAAAAGTGAACATTTGCAGTTAAACATGAACTTGAAAAATACTTAAGGAGCAGAATTCCTTGCAGGATGAAGCATGTATTTTCTGAGGCCAAAATATAGTCTATTTGCATTTGTTATTGTAATGTTGAGAAAAATAAATTGGCAAAATATTTAACAGTAAATATTGGCTACTGCTTAAATGATAATTGCTTTTCTGTGATTTTTGAATATGCATACTATCACTGTGCCTCAGTGGGTTCACAGTTGAGAATACCAGATTCAGGACAAAGTGCTGAGAAATGAGGCAAACGCACCCCAAACTGGTGGTTAGTCTTCCATAAGATATACCAAGCCAGTGACCAAAGCAAACTTCTTATTAACCAGTGTGGTGAGACAGAAGTCAGAAATGCAGTCTCCTTAGGCATTATAGCACTTATTTCACCACCAAGACACTAGACTTTATGATGAGTGCTTATTTAAAACCAATTTCATCAAAGGATCCTTCTAATCCCAAGAGATCAGCCACACAGCCAGGCCAATATGTAACTCAGATCTTAGCCAATAATCACGTTGTTGCCAATCCTTTAGTATAAATAATCCTTTAGATATTAGATAAGAGAAAAGAAACAAATACATATACATTGCAAAGTTCTTGGATCAGGTTTGTAGCAGTGATGGAATAAACTGCTGGCTTGTAAAGTCTCTGGTAATTTTGAAAACATTGGAAGGTCCTCAGTCCATTGGTTGGAATGCTCCTTTTAGTATAAGTTCATAGTCCAGAGATCAGAGCAGGAAAGAGGCAAAATGGAGACGCTTCCCATGTGGAGGGACTGCTCGCAATCTTAGTTTGTGGGAAATTATAGGCACAAGATGGAGTCCAGGGTCACATGAGCAAGTCATTTGTCTTCGCACGCTTCGATGACTCATAGGAGCAGCTATTCACAATGTACTGGCTAGTCTGTATGTAAATTACCTTGTGGGTGCTACCCCAGGTGTAAACACATCTGAAATACTGGCACATAGTCAATAATCATAACTTTAGATACAACGATGATACATGCATACAAACAGGATAATCATATGAGATAGATTTTGACTTTTCCATTGATACCTTACATGACATACTTTGTATAAGATTTGTTGCAATTGTCTAACAGGGGCAATACTAATGACATAAATGGTCATGTTTCAATAATATATCACACATACTATGTGCATCAAATGCATAGTTGCAACATAGATCAACAACTCTAAAAATGGCTGTAATTTTTGTTTTGAATTTTCCCTTTTAAATATTGGCAATATACTTTTTGTTATGAATCTAGCTAAAACTGAATAGCAGAAGGAAGGAAATTCTGTGTCAGTTAAAAATCTATCCTCGTCCTAATAAAAGTAATCTATTGTTGGCATAGTTTCTAAAATGCCTAAAAGAATATAGGTGAGTTAAAGATGGATGCATCATCTTAACTGTAAATTTACTTACTTCAGTCGATTTACTACAGTCCCTTCACTTTAGAACACTGGGAGCAGGACAGGCAAGGAATTATGGTGTTACTTGGCAAGGTTTCCAGTAGCAGAGATGAGGAACAGGTTTGGACTCTAGCCTGGAAGAAGTGCAAAGCCCCCCTCTTTCCTTCCAGCCCAAAATACATGTTATATTGCCACATGTGCTGCTGCTGGCTTTTGACCTGTGTGGAAACATACCAGGTGAGGGTACATGACCAAAGACTTGGAGAGAGAAGGAACTGGCAAGTAGATGGCAGTAGACAGATGGGCAGATGGCTGGGAGGACACGTCAAATGACAGGCATGGTAGTGTTTCAGGTTGAGGTGAATATGAGGGGAGTGAGATGATATAAAACAGTTCAAACAAAAAGGAAAATAGTTCCAGGGCCCACAAGGGGCTCAGTCCCTTCCACCATTCAAAGTGGTGGAAGCACTCTTTCAGGCTCCAGGGGAAGCCTCAGATCCCACCCTCCTGCCTGGCAAAAGGCAAAGAGCTAGTACCAGGGATTTCAACAACAGAAACAAACTGGCCTGTCTTCTTTCCTCAGAGGACTCAGACTGGCAGTATTCTCAAGCTGTTTCTCAGCAAGTAACCATGTGCCCCAGTCTGCGAACTCTATATCCTTTTATATCTATAACTACATACTCTCTGGCTCCATATTTTGTTTTTTTCCTTCCCCCTTGTATTCTGTGGTGGTCAAGTTATCCTTGCTCACCTGGTGCAGCTTGATGACAGAGGGATAAACATTTTCACATCAGCAGGCCTGGAAAACTTGCACCCAAGAGTCCTAAAAGAATTGGCTGAGGAGCTCTCTGGTGCTCTAGTATTACTATTTTTAATAAAGCTTGGAAAACTGGGAAAATTCCAGAAGACTGGAAGAATGCTGTGCTAATATTCAAAAAGGGCAAGTGGGATGACCTGGGAAACTACAGGCCTGTTTGCCTGACATAAATTTGGGGCAAAATAAAAGTTGATGCATGATTCAATTGATAAAGAATTAAGGATATAAATATAAGTAATGCCAATCAACAAACAAAATCCAGTCAGTCAATTTGATTACATTCTTTGAGGAGATTACAAGTTTGTCTGATAAAAGTAATCGCGTAGGAGTAATATACTAAGACTTTTGTAAGGCATTTGATTAAGTATCACATGACATTCTGATTAACAAATTAGCACTATACAATATCAATAAAGTACATATACAATTAATTACAAACTGGCTAACTGACATCAAGCAGTAGTTGTCAATAGGGAAAAAATCACCGAATAGGGGTATTTCTAATGGGGTTCCACAACAATTAGTATTAGGTGTGATGCTATTCAACATTTACATCAATGATCTGGAAATAAATATAAAATCATTACTGATAAAACTTGCAGATTGCCCTTTATGTCTACCCTGCCTATCAGGATAACTTTGGGCCCATTCAAACAAAATGGGTTTTAATACAGTCAAATGCAAAGTGATACATTTAGGAACCAAGAATGCGGTCATACCTACAGAATAGGGGACTATATCCTGAAAAGCAGTGACTCTGAAAAGGATTTAGAGATGGAAAAGCATATGAACGTGAGGTCTCAGGGCAATGCTGTGGGAAAAGGGGCTAGTGCAATCCTTACAATCTATAAACAGGGGAGCGATGAGTAGGAATAGTGAGGCAATTAAAAAGATGTTGAAAAGCTGGAGAAAGTGCAGAAAAGAACCATAAAAATGAGAACTGCCTCACAATGAGAAACTTCAAGATCTCAATCTTTTCAGTTTATCAAAAAAAAATTAAAAAAAAAAATTAAGAGGTGACTTGATTACAGTGTATTAAATACATTAATGGGGGGACAATACCAAGTCCTAACAGGTTCTTTAATTTAGAAGAGAAAGGCATAATGAAAACCAATGGCTGGAAACAAAAGCCAGACAAATTCAAATTCGAAAAGGCACAATTGTTTTAACCGGTGAGGGTGATCAAACACTGGAACAAACTATCAAGGTAAGTCATGGATTTTCCATGTCTTGATGTCTTCAAATCAAGATTGGATGCCTTACTGGAAAATGTGTTAGCCAAAATAATGTGTTTTGCTTTAGTCACAGACAAGTTATTGGATTCAATATAGGGGTAGCTGGATGAAAATTAATGACCTGTCAGATTAGATGATCGAATGGTCCCTTCTGGACTTAAACTATGAATCACTGCTTGATTCAGAGTGCTTCCCCAACTGGCATGAGTTCGTTCCTTTTAAGGGCCTGCTCCCAGGCTTGACAAGCCACACAGATATGGCAGGTTGGGATTGACTGTGACTGCAAGAATTCTTTAAACACTTCTTCACTGGTGGGGGCATTATCTGCCCCACCACATCTACAGTAATGAATCAATGTACTTCAGCTGACAATAATGATACTTCAGTGTATACTGCAATATTACAGGAAATGTAAATGTATCAGGGGGTTCTCAGAAAAAAATTCTGTAATGGCAGACAAAGCCATCCCTAGGGACCCCGGGCGCCGGTAGCCCGAGCCCCATGACCATGACTTCCTGGCAGAACAACTTTAAGCTTTGTTGTAGTCATGCGTGGTTAGCCTGGACTGCTCAAGACCCGAATGCTTGTGGGAGGAACTCTTTATTTGAGTTGGCTTCTTAAATACCTTCATGCTGTTTCATAACTGGTACTCCTTGATGAAACATGTAGGAGGCTTAATCGAAGTGATATGAGATACAAAAGTGAAATCTTAGAAGAGTATTGACATTTTCATAATGTAATAAAATTAATAATGTAATAATAAATAGTGTGTAATAAACTTGTCATAAAAAAACAAATTATTTCCAGGATCACTATAATTTATGCTCAGGTAAGGGAGAAAATCCCTGGAAATATGCATTTTTAGGAGGGGGTTCGCGAGATTTGATATGTTCATGAAAGGGGTTCGCAGGTTGTTAAAGTTTGGGAACCACTGCTTTACACTGTACTGCTGTGGCAGGCCCTCAAGCCTCCTCCAGCACATGTACAGGTAGGGACACACCCAGCTGCAGGTACATACAGATGCGGAGATCAGCTCTGCATGGGAAGGCTTCAGCTAAGGAACTGCTGAGATACTCAAGTGCACACACCACCACCGCCTCGGGAGGGTAAACCCAAAATTATACCATCTTGCGCTGCACAGAGATCTGTACAGCATATGCTCATGAAACTCGCCCCCCCCCCCTCAGTGTGAAGAGAGACTGTACAACAGCTTTTTGCCCCAAGTTATAACTACCACACACTGGTTTGTGATAAAGCAAAAGCAAATCTATTTAACTACAAAAGATTTTAAGTGATTATAAGGCAGAGCAAACAGATCAAAGCAGGTCACCTAGTGAATAAATAAAAATGCAATCTAAGTTTAATATACCAAAGAGATTGGATATAAGTAGCAAATTCTCACCCTAAATGATGATTTAAGCCAGCTGCAGGCTTTTAAGGGGCAAGTTGCACTTGCTTGCAGCTTAATAAAACCCAGGTATTCCTTTCACAGGCTAAACATCCCTCTAGCCTGGGTCCAACACTTCCCCCCAGTTCAGTCCTTGTTCCTCAAGTGTTTTCAAGAGTCTCCTTTGGGCAGGGAGTCAGTGAAGAACCACGATGATGTCACCCCCCTTCCTTAATTAGCTTTTGCATATAGCAAGAACCCTTTGTCTTCAAGCTTGATTCCCACGCCTTTCAGCGGAAAAATACTGGTATTCCAACATGGAGTCCAGTACCAGGTGATCTGGTCACATGCCCCTGTAGTGTCATTGCAGCCATGACTCTGAGGCTGTTTGTAGCATCCTCAGGCAGGCTCCCTGGTGAGAGATTAGCTTCTTCTAAAACCTATTGTTCTCCCTAAAGGTCCATTGATTTGAATGGGCCATTCCCAGCCAGCCATCAAGACTTACGCCCAGGTAGAGTCAGCAGCAATAAGGGCCAGGGTTAATAGCTAGGGGTTCTTCTTAACAATACAAAACAGAACCGTCTTGAGCCCCCAACAAGTAATCTGGGAAAATTTACCACTACCCCTGGGCACCTCTAAGAGGCAAGTCTTCCCCTCTCGCAAGCACTGAGTCTATATATAACAAAAGAGAATTTTTATTAAAAGGGAAAGGGAACCAAGGATTAATTTGGGAAAACACCACAGCCACATTCAAAAGCATGTGATCATAAGGAAACCCGGCCCCACAGTGCATTGGGAAGCGTCCTTTGCCTCCCAGTTCCGATGAAAATCTGCCTTTAAACACATCACTCCCCTCTCCCTCCACTCACCCCACTCATACTTGGGTGTCCTAAGTAGATACAAAACTACTCAAGATAGTTAAGTCCCAGGCAGACTGCAAAGAGCTACAAAAGGATCTCACAAAACTGCGTGACTGGGCAACAAAATGGCAGATGAAATTTAATGTTGATAAATGCAAAGTAATGCACACTGGAAAACATCATCCTAACTATACATATAAAATGATGGGGTCTAAATTAGCTGTTACCACTCAAGAAAGATCTTGGAGTCATTGTGGCTAGTTCTCTGAAATCATCCAGTCAATGTGTAGCGGCAGTCAAAAAAGCAAACAGAACGTTGGGAATCATCAAAAAAGGGATAGATAATAAAACAGAAAATGTCATATTGCCTCTATATAAATCCATGGTATGCCCACACCTTGAATACTACATGCAGATGTGGTCGCCCCATCTCAAAAAAGATATATTGGAATTGGAAAAGGTTCAGAAAAGGGCAACAAAAATGATTAGGGGCATAGAATGGCTTCTGTATGAGGCAAGATTAATAAGACTGGGACTTTTCAGGTTGGAAAAGAGGCGACTAAGGGGGGATAGGATAGAGGTCTATAAAATCATGAGTGGTATAGAGAAAGTAAATAAGGAAGTGTTATTTACTCCTTCTAATAATACAAGAACAAGGGGTCACCAAATGAAATTAATAGGTAGCAGGTTTAAAATAAACACAAGAAACTATTTTTTCACGCAATGCACGGTCAACCTCTGGAACTCCTTGCCAGAGGGTGTTGTGAAGGCCAATACTATAACGGGGTTCAAAAGGGAGCTAGATAGATTCATGGAAGATAGGTCCATCAATGGCTATTAGCCAGGATGGGCAGGAATGGTGTCCCTAGCCTCTGTTTGCCAGAAGCTGGGATTGGGTGACAGGGCACTTGATGATAACCTGTCTGTTCATTCCCTTTGGGGCACCTGCCATTGGCCACTGTCAGAGGACAGGATACTGGGCATGATGGACCTTTGGTCTGATCCAGTATAGCCGTTCTTATGTCCTTGGTTAGCAAAGACCGAGAGTTCAAAGGTGCATTCATAGGATTCACATCCCACGCCTTCGGAGGGGCCTCAAACAATGCCTCTGCAACTTGCTCCTAGCTACCACGGTCTCCCTACCACCACTAGCTGCTGCTGCTTACTGCACCTGCAACGTCATATTTTGAGGTTCCGCCACTTAACTCAGCTCTTAGCAGTTTCAGCTCTCACTGATTTCAACAGGTAGTGGGGAATCACATGGCCAGTGCAGTCTGTGTGTTGTCTTTCACTGTCCCCATACAAAGTCTAAGGCTCAGCAGTGATGTCAGCTTTAGAAATCACCATCCAAAAGCAAGGACTCTCAGTGGAGTCCAAGCAGCTCTGCCACTACACACTGGAAAGGGGAGGCCAAATGGTGTTTAGGACTCTTTGGGCAGAGTCCACACCATAGATAGGACACCTGTCCCCAGCCACTCATCTTCAGTGGAATTTGGCATCCCTACCCACTGCTTAGCAAGTGAAGTTCAGTTAAGGGCAACCCCCTCAATCAGGGCACTTTAAGCACAATTCTGCTGCTTCTTCATGTACAACATTTCATTACCCCTGGAATCAAATACTAGAGTGATTTGTAACCCCACACCAACTGAAATCGATCACTTTAGCACAGCAGTGTCATCTGCTGAGCACCTAGGCAGAGTAGGCATGTCTATACAAACAGTCTGCTCCTGAAGTCTTTTCCCTCAGCTCATCACTAGATGTCAGGGGATAGCTCATTCAGACCCTACTTACATTTAGAATCTCATAAATAAAAACATTTTGTTTATTGTTATCTGTTTGCCCATTCCTGCTGTATGAGGACACTTGCAGTATAACACTTATCTTGATGTGAGGTTTTATTTTATATTATTATGTTACAGAGTTGTAAATGTCTTTCGGGTATGGCAATAACCTCACAGCCCAGCCTATCCGACACCCTTTATTGGCCTTGTCATCCACTATCTAAAGTACTAGACAGTTCTATTATCTGCAAGTACAGGAGATTTGACATATAACAAACCATAGACTGAAATCTTTGACTTCATCAAGTGCTAGAATTAAATGAAAAATTGATAAAGTGTTTAGTGAGGTTTTATTTTTAATTTTTTTGCATTAGGAATAATAGAATTATCAAAGTTCTTTTGTTTTATTGATTTTTAAAGTGGCTTATTTATAATGACAGCATAAGTAAATGGGAAGCATTTACCTTTTTAACTCCATAAGACTCCAGAGAGACTCAGTGAGAAATAATATTTAATAAAAAAATGGTAATTTAATTCCAGTAATCCTAAAGGTAGTAAAAAGTAAATTCTGAGCAATAATTGAGGACTTCAGCAAGGCGGGGCAAGTAGTCCAATTGGCATCAAAAGGATTAGTCATTTGTTTAATGACTATTTGTGTCAAGGAGGGTTTGCAGAATTGGGCCTGGAATCTTTTCTACCTCTAACTGCTCTCACCTAACCCCCAACACAAATCCCATTAATGTCAATGGGAATACGGCTTGCATACGATGGAAACAATAAAGTCCTTTCTAGATTTTAAAATGAATTATTTTATGTAATTTTAAATCAAAGACTATTTTAGTTCTTTTATTGCCATTTTATTTCCCTCAAAACCCTTTCAATACACTCAAATGCTTCTATTAGTAAAGGTAAAATTATATACAGCATAAAGCAGTTATAAAATACAGAAATTCATTATACTGAGATTATATAGGCAGGGCACACCCACAGAAGAGGTACATGAAAACAACAAGAAAGGATTTGAACTGCGATTTCTCATGAGAGTGCTCTAACTCCTGAGCTATGGGATATTCTTATATAGGGCTTCCTCAGTCTCTCCTGATGAAGGTGTTCCAAAGTGGATAAATAACAAAAGTGTCTGGAGCAGGGGATTGTACACTGTGTCTCACCTTCTCAGGGGATGGGTGGGAGGGGGGTGCCCCTAATCACAGGGCTACAGAGCCTCTCTCTTTCTCACTGGGATAGTCTTAAGTTTAATACTCTTCACCACATCCTGATTACTACAATGCAGGGAAATGACTGTGTTGTTACTTCTGTAGTGACCTCAATGGTGACAATAGGCATAAGCAGAGTTAGCAATTGCTTAGGGCCCCAAACAGCTCAAGGAGGTGCTGATTTAGTTATTACCTGTAAAATACTGTTCATCTTATTTAACGTGGACTTTTTTTTAAAATCAAGTCTATTAGTGTTGAGTTGGTAAATTTTTGGGTTTTCAAAAATAATGCAATTAGTATTTTTAGGGGGTAGGTGAGTGGTAAGGGAATGAGGCAGGGGCAAAAATACTCCTGCTTAGCACCTCTTATAGCACTGCCATCTCGTGCTAACTGCCAAGAGAATGAAATCCTATCCCGCTGCATATGATTAAGATATTTCCATGGAAGATAATCCTATTGGCACGAAGTTTCTTTGAGGGAACCTCTTGCAAAGTGAATTGTTGAAATAGAGAATCTACAGTTGTTTAAATCTCTTTGGTATGATCTTCACACAGCATTTGTGAGCACTTCACTGAACTTCTGCCCAGCTTTCTGCTATCATATAATTGGTTCATTTTAATTTGGCTCACCTTTCAACCCAGCTCAACAGCAGCTGCCCTCTGAATACTCTGACAAACCAAAAACTTCAGATAACAAACCATTAGAGTTGCATAATTCAAGCCTTTAAAAACCAAGGAATGAGTTGTTGAGAATATATTAAAAAGCTTGTATTGGCAATAAAATAAACATACACTTATTACCAAAATTTTCAAATTTGGCTCCGTAGAGATGGCTCGTAGGATGTGAATCTCAAAGGAGTGCAGGGGATTCCATTAATTATGACAGAAGAGTATGGCTAAATTTCCTACAGTGCTTTGAACATGTCAACCCTAAATCCATTATTAGGCCCCAAAGTATATGTAGTGAGTACCCACAGATCTCACTGAAATCAATAGGAGCTGCATATATTCAAGCATCTTTGAAAGTCAGTTTGTCACACACTGCAACCCTACTAGATCTCCTCTGGCTGGATACTCACTAGGCTGGCTGTTGTGCTTAGGGCCCACCTCACTAGGCTCCATGTACATTAAGCCTCCCAAGCAGAATCCAGGCACTCTCCCTGGCTGAGGTCTATAGGCACACTCTCAGGGTGCATATCATCTATTTAGAGCCCTCTCAGGGCTGGGACCCTGTGGTCCAACTGCCTAGGCCCTAGGACTAGTATTGACCCGCTCAGACTTCTTCATAATTTAAGCGCACTCTTTCTCAGAACACCACCTTGTGGGTACTCTGAGTTTACAGTTTAACTCTTCAGGGGAACGTACCAGTGAAAGAAAACAGACTTTGCACAGCATTCTAAAACATCATTACTCTCCATTTAGATAGCACAAGAGATACATAGACAAAGCTAATAAACAAGCCTGCTTCCATTTACTCACCACTCTGGAGAGTTCTTTGGGCTTGGGACAGAGTTCTCTGTGAATTCCAACTTCCTCTCCTCCTGCACATGGCTTCTCTTCAGATTCATAGCATCTGATCTATGCAGTCAGGACCCTTCCTCTGCTCCTGGTCTCTTCTCAAAATGGCTGTCCTTAGGATTTATGGGGCCCTATGCAGTATTATAAAACTGGTGCTTCTATGCCTGGCGGCAGCCTGGGCACACATGTATTTTAAATAATGGTGGTCTTTTGAAGAATTTATTTAAAAAACCCTCTATTGTTAGCCCTGTGCTACCATCCCTTGAAACTTCAGTCCAACATGGAGGTAAAAGGACAGAAAAGGTAGCAAGCCCTACATTCAAAATGGAGTTTGCAGTTTGACACAGATATACATAAAAAGATATCTGAATATCAAAGTGAATTAATAAGCCTTACATAAACAGATTTCCCAAATACTTACATTGGCCACTTTCATTTAGATGCTAACTATGGATTTAGAAGCTCCCAAATCTGAAAAAAACAACAAACCCCAAACATTCTTTTCAAGAATAAATAAATGTATCACAAAACAACAGTATTAACACTGACCCGTGTATTTGTTTAATACATTATTTTTATTATCTTGATTTTAATATCTAAATATTTTTGTTTAAGAAATGCTGTTAAGGGGGACATAGTTAAATTGACAGCAGAGTGGTTTTGTAAAGTACTTATAAAAGCTGTTTCTTGACAATAATGTTAGATGAATTTTAATAGGTAAAGTGTATAATATTGTTTCTGGTAAAATACATATGTATGTTGACTTATATGTGAGGCTGATCAATGCATGTCACTGCCCTCACCCTTTATTCAACTCTACAAGCACTTCTCCTCACAGTACCAGCCCCTGCAACTCCTAGAATGCTCTCTCCTATTCTCCACTAGGTCATGGGAACTTCTGGTGCTCAGCACATTTGAAATACTGTCTGTTTATCTGGAAGTGGAGTAGGGCTGGAAATGGTTTTCCCAACCCAGAAAAAAATTGCGATTTTGAAATATTTTTCCTTGTCCCAAATCAGTACAAAATCTCAAAATCTCAATTTTTTTCCACAAACTGTAAATCCACCCCTCCCCACACAAAAATCTGTTTGGGTCAATCAAAACATTTTGTTTCAATAATTTTTTTAAAATGTTTTTACTATAAATTAATTTAAATTTTGAAATGAAAAAAGCTTCTGAAGCAAAAATTGGAAACTTTTGTTTAAAAAAGTTTCAGTTTTGACAAACTGACATTTTTCTATGGAAAAAACATTTTGTTCAAGAATTCCCAACAGCTCTATTGAGAAGCCTAAGTTTAGACTCCTATTTTTTGAAAAGCTGAGTTTGGATTTTCAATGGATCCTTCTCCCATTTAAGGCAATGGAAGTTTTGCCTTTAACTCAACTAGGGGATAGATTGGGAATATTAATATTATAATTAAAATTAAAAAGTAGATTTTAAAACTATTATTTAGGTTTCTCAAGCAACCGTCATACCAAAATATGGAAAATGTCACACTCATGACATATACAGGGTTTAGTGCAATTGTTAATGAATAGTTTAAGCCCAAAGCTCTTTACAAATGAAATTGGTTATTAATTAATAAATCAGGATTTCTTTCTGACCTTTTAAAATAAATTGATATGTCAAGGACAGAAACAATTCTAGATCTTCAAAATCTCTTCCAGACAGGACTGGTTCAAGAGCAGAGACAGACACTTTCCACACCAATGCCTCGGTGCCTATGAAGACAGTTTTCATCACTATTCACTTTACATATATTGATTGATTCTAAAATGTAGTGAATTAATAGCTGTCTCCCCTACTTCAAAACTGCCTTTTTTTTTTTTTAAGCTGATAGTTAAGTTGACATTCAAAAATTAAAAAGGAACATGCTCAGGTACTCTCCTCACTCAATCATGATAATTCAAAAATAAGGCTTTCAAAAGTTTGTCCCCCAGAGAGTGAAACCATTATTTCTGCAATGCTCCTAGTTTGAGAAAGACAGGAGTGTCTTTCCTAATACAGGTCTCGTGCTGTTAGGTGAACTTACATTTGATTTCCTGGTTATTTTCTTAGAAGGTATATTAAAAAAATCTTTAGATAAGTAATCTTTGTGACTTTTTCTCTCTCTTCTTTCAGTAGAGAACTAAGATTCTAATGCAAGAGAAGTTAAAAATGTGGGTAAATATAAAAAATGCCACACTGCAGCAGAACATAGGTCCAGGTAGTCACTTTGCCAGAGTCTCTCCTGTGGTGAGATCTTCCTGGCACAAGAGAGAGAGTGTGAGTGGTGCAGTAGCAGGAGTTGATTACAGCTTCCTGTTTCCACGGCTGATCTGCACCAGCCCCCGTATGAAAGCTGCCTATGGGCTTCTCTGACCTACCCTGGTGGCTAAGGTCTCCACAGAACCATACACTAACTGAGAATTTGTGGATCACACATGACCTTACCTGATGGGTGCTGTGCTATCTCCCATCTCCTATGCAAGGTTGGGGGTGGAGCAATTAGTACAGGAGCTGATTATACCAGTTTATGCCAGCTGAGAACTCCATTCTGCACCTGGGGTATTCCCAACTAGCCAGCTACAGCACTACACTGGTTTGAGGCAAGTAATCTGGCCTACTGCCTCCAGAGGAAAGCAAAATACTTGTGGGTCCAATCTTGCAAACATTTGCATATGTGAATTTAATTCATAGGGTAGGATTTGACCTTGTATTTGCATGCAGATAATTTGCTACACTTTAGCCAGAAGGAAATGGATTTCCTGATTCCTGCAGGCAGTCAGTTTATACCCACTTTGAGCTCTGAAAGGCAACACATTGAGTCACTTACAGCTGCTTAATTCTTAGTCAAAGTTGTCAGTGAGGTTTCTGACAAACATTCATTAAAAGACTTTTTAAAAATCACTATAAAAGACGGAACTTGAATAAATTAGAGGAGATAGCAATTTGGAGAAGACTGTGCCTGAGTATTTGCAGGGCTTAAATTCAGACAGAGCTGTCCAGAGCAAAGCTCTGGAAAATATTTTCAAACCTGCAAGACAGAAGCCCGGAGCCCCAGTGCTTCCCACAGGACGAAAGCCCTGGGCCCTGGTGTCTCCGGTGAGGCTGAAGCCCCAAGTCCCCACGCGCCCTTTGGGGCTGATGCTCCAAACCCTGGAACTTCCTGCGGGACTGAAGCCCTGGGCCCCAGAGCTCTGGGAAATACTCTGTGAGAATTTAAGCTTGAGAGTCTGCGTGTGTGCGCACATGCACATGCACTTAGTTGGGGAGGGGAAAGGGTCAAACCAATTTGAAATGTGTGGCACAAAGTTTTACATGACACAGGTTTTACACTACATAACAGCCATGTATTCTGAGTGCATACACTCCTGGAAGCAGGCAGGGAGGAGATTAAAAAATTGCTTAATTTTTTTCCCCCTTGCAAAGTTGTCAGTGCTTTTAAAAACCTAGTCTTTTCAGTGTTAACAAATGTAGCCTAGAAATATGGATGAAGTTCTCTAATACCCTGAAAAAGCAAAAAGGATCCTTTACATATAAATCTCAGCTTATTATGTCAGCAGTTTCTGGGTTTTTTTTTCACAAGTTTTAATCATTTATTCATTTTTCCATCTGAAATATGTTTTGTATCTTTGCGGGGCTAATCAGCTGCATAGCAGAACTGATTCTCTTTATAATTCCATTACAGGTAAACCTGGATTTTATTAACTCCAGTTTAACAAAACTCCCTTTTTTCTGAAATGCCTTGGTGTACCCCAACTTAGCAGTAGTATTGCATTTATTATTATTATTTATATACATTCATAAGGTGGCAGCATTTTGGCTTTTCCCTGGGAGCTTTTCCCACTTGTAACAGGCGGTACTGGAGAAAGCAGGAAAGTGCTTTTTGGAAAAGCAGAGAAGTGGGCAGTTGAGATTGGCATCATTAGCAGAGCGAAGGCAAGAGCTGCCCTTACCATAAGATAGTAGGTTGGATAGGTACAGTGTGGCTATATTACGGAGGACTTTGAAAGTAAGTGCAAGAGGTTTATGCTTGATGTAGTGGAAGAGGGAGAGTCACTGTAGGAAGTTAAAGAAGGGAGTGCTGGCATCAAGCAATGAGCCAAGAAGAGGATCTTATTAGCTGTGTTTGGAATGCACTTTGAGGGAGTATGTTGCAAGCATCAAGGCCAGAAAGGAGATTTCAGCAGTCTAAGTACTTCGGAGCTTGGACACAAGTTTGGGCAGTGTGTGCAGAGAGGAAAGGTCAGCTCTCAGAGATGTTGTGCAGGAAGTAGTTGCAAGACCTAGACACAGCCTGGATGTGTGAGTCAAAGGGAAGAGAGTAAGTAGTCAGACATTAAACCGAGATTATGAGCTTGAGTGACCCAAATTTTACAAAATCTGATTTTATGAAAGTTTTGGGTGTCTCCCAAGACTTTCATAAACTTGAGATTTACTTATATGTTTTTCTTCACTTTATCTGCTGGACCCATATAAACATAGGGTCATATCTTCAGCTGGTAGAAATCTTGATCTTCAATGAAGTTACACAGATACACACCAGTTGTGGCTCTGGCCATAAATTCTGTGGACTACCAAGCAAACTTTAATTTATAGTTACTAAATTGTTTTCTGATTACAAAAGCAGCCATGACTGATTACTGTAGTTACAAAATATAAAAATGGAAGAGTTTGGGAATTCTTAGATAAGATTGCTAAAGACTATTAATTGTTAGTAACTTAGAGCAATTTGTAAATTAAGTGATATTAAAGGGCCACATTGTTCATAGCCCTTACACATGTTTACAGTGTGTCATGAGGAGAGTGCAACAAACCTTCCCATCTTCCATGGTGCACTAAGGGCACAGTGAGGAACAGGGGCGGCTCCAGACACCAGCGCAGCAAGCGCATGCCTGGGGTGGCAAGCTGCGGGGGGCGGCCTGCTGGTCGCTGCGAGGGTGGCAGTCAGGCTGCCTTCGGGTGTCTTATACCAGTATAGTTATTCCTCTTTCCAGATGGGAATAGCTATAATTCATATAAAGCACCTTTATACCAGTATAACAGTACCAACACTAGGGGGTTGTAGTGCTTTAACTATACTGGTATACCAGTATAACAGTATCAGTACTGGGATAGTGGATATTGGTATAGTTAAAGGGGTAAAACTTTCTAGTGTGGACAAGCTCTAAACCTAGTCCTTGTGATGCACCAGGGAACTGGGTGAAGAGAAGTTTCTAAACAGACAGCATTCTCTCCTTCCACCTCTCAGACCAAATCAGCCTGCCATGGAACCCTGTGCTCTCAGAACAGGAAGTGATGATAGGACCAAATGTTAATATTATTTGTATTTTTAAAATAGAGAAAAAAAGCAATAGGAGTTAGGCTGTTGATTCACCTATCGGCTGAAAAGAACAGGAAACATAAGTGTGAACCAACAATTTGGGGGCAGGGTGACAAGACATGTCTGGAACAGGGTGGTCGTTACCCTGGACAACACATTTTGAGGAAATTCACCTTGACAAAATTCTTGTTAGCTATTTGTTTACATTTTGAAGGCTATCTATACAAAGAAAATGGCCCGAATTCACACAACCTTTAAAAATAATGAAAAAGGCAATATAATATATTTGAATGTTTATATACTTCGGAGGATCTGCAAGTGAATTCTGGGATTCAGGATAAAGAGGCCAGATCTGAAAGAACTCAATTATTTTTTTTCATTTAAAGGAGATCACTTCTAAAGCAGTTAATCACTGAAATTGACACAACAAATTCTATGTTTGGAAGCAAAGAGGCTTTCCCCTTTTGAAGAATTAACCTTTCAGCCATTAAAGCAGCTCCTAATTCCATCATCTTCTGAAGAGAAGATGGATCAGGAGCCTTCTGTAAATATTCTGCAATGAACAGCCAGGTTCTTCCTAGCGAAGCGCATATAGGGCTTATTTCCTATCAAGAAATAGGATATAGGGTAGGGGGGAGCCTTAAGCAAAACATCAGTTCTGAACACCCTGGAACTTTGGGGAAGTTTGTTCTATATTTGGATTCAGTGTAGGGTGATAGGTTTTGGGTTTTTTTTAAAGATTTCAGTGCCTTATTCTGCTCCCACTAAAGTCAACAAGAGTTTAAAAATTGATTTCAGTTGGAGAAGAATTATGCTTACGGTTAACTAATTGTTAGGTATCCTCTTGTTCATTATCAGAGGGAAAGGAAAACAAACATTCTGGAATTGGTCTTTCTTGAGGTATGGATGCTGGTACAAATTATTGCTCCACCTCCAGAGGCAGAGGATGAACACTTGCTGGAAATCTGTAGCTTGTGTACACAGGAAGAACGATACTGGATCAGGCACCCAGTCCATCTAGTTCAATATCCTGTCTCTGGCAGTGGTCAGCACTGGATTTATAGATTCTAAGGCCAGAAGTCCTTTATGATCTAGTGTGGACTCCTGCATAACACAATAAAGCAGAACCATAATATAGCTTCAGTGTAAATTTTAAAAAACCCCACAGTAAGAAGATGTGGGATAATGTATTCCCGATGAAGGTCTCATCCTAATCTCTAACTGAGACTGATATAAATCTGGAAGAATGCAGTTTTATCTCCCTTCCAAATTTTGTTTATTAACATTAACTATTACAACTCTGGATATTTCTTATCATCCATATGATTGTTGAATAACTTTTTGAGTCTTGCTAATTTTTTTGGTCACTCTGTAACAATGAATTCCACAGTTTAATTAGGCTTTATATGAAAAAGTATTTATTTTTATCAGTTTTGAATTTGCGACTTTTCATTTTCACTGAATGACCATCTGTTTGTGTGTCATCAGACAGGGAGAATAGAAGCTCCTGATCTACTTTTTCTATAGCATTCATTATTTTATATATTTTTATCTATCACCTTTCTAAACAAATCTAATATTTGCTTTATTTCTAATAAAACATAATCCCTCTTATATGAGAGTTTTCCCCTGCCCCTAATCATTCTGATTACATTTTGCTGAATCCCTTCTAATTCTACAAATATCCAATTTGGATAGGATGACAAGTTCTGCACTCAGTATTCCAGATTAGACTGCACCATTGATTTCTATAATGCCATTGTAATATTTTCTATATTATTTTCCATCTCATTCCTTTTGTTTCTTAACATCTGATTAGCTTTTTTCCCTGTTTTTTTCCCATTGAGCTGTACACAGTAACACCATGATCCTTTCCTGTATTGATACTGTTAATTTAGAATCTTGAAAGGTGTATGAGTGCATCAGTGCTGTTGCCATATGCTCTTGTTACAGTGTGGTTTTACAGGAAATCCTTCTGGTGCTGCCATAACCTTTTTGGAGACTTTGCATCTGACATTCCCAAAGTACTGTTGAGTAAAAGTAGGTATCAATCAAGTAGGAGAAATCTGACAACTTTCTCATACCCTTGTTTTTATTTAATAATGTTTTGGTCTGTGTACAACCTGGTCTCTTTTCCATTTTACTGTTTTAAAATGTTTAGTCCATGAAATATCCTGTCTCTCATTCCAGTTAATTCAAAGGCTTTGCCGTGGCAAACCAATAAATGCTTTGTTTGACTGTAACTGAGTAAATAATAGAAATATTTGTACTGATGGAAAATATCCATAAGGGTCACTGAAAGGAAGATCTGGTGGAAGGTGAATAGATTCTTTTTGATGTTATCTTGGCTAAACATTTTTTGGATAATCATTTTATCTAGTGAAAAAGTGGGGAAAGGCTTGCTACTTCCAGGAAGAAATTGAAGTTTATTGCAGAATCTTTTTGAAGTGCAACGTGCTTTTTTCCCCCCTCAGGCTTTAAATGCTTGAGTTACCCTGTAATTTATTTAGCTGTATGTAATTAATTCAGTGCTTCAACTCAGTGAGCACTGGAAACATACACTGGCCAGTTGTAGCTGTGAAATGAGATTAATTAATTAGTATGGATCTTTTCAGAATATATCTTTTTGACACATTATAGTTGCGATTTTTGTTACATTTCATAAGAAAGGAGCACCCACAACTCTGATTGGAATCTGAAGAAGAGAGTCAACCCATTCAAGAAGGAGAAATATGGGGGTTGACTTGCACATGGGAGAAGTCATAGACACTTGAAAATGGGAGAGCCAATGAATGTGGAGCATGCAGGGGGTGGAATATGGGGCAACTAATTAAAAACACCAAAAATTGAGAACGCTTTGCATAATATAGAGGAGCTCCAGGTCTGCAGGGAATTTTAAAATGTATATTTTGGAGATAAACAAAAAGAATGAAAAGCTAATATGTATCAGAAATTAAAAGGTGTCAGAAATTGCCAGTTCACAGACGTCTTCTCTTCTAAATCAGTTAAAACAAAACCAATGGAAGGAACTATTTGTCAGTGAACCATCTTGCAACACAGTCAGTTTGCATCCATCATCAGTTCCTAGTGCTGCTCACAGATTGCACCTAGAGCTGGATGAATATTGCAAAAAAAAAAAAAAAAAAAAAAAGTACTCAGAGTTGTTGGTCAAATAAAATCTATTTGTTTGCTTCACTCTTAATAATGAAGCCTTTTATTCATTTTCTATGAACATGGGTATGATAGAACGTATGCAGAAAGTAAGTGTATCATGAATACTTGTGTGAATGTATTTGTGCAAAGTTTCATGCTGGAAAGTGCAGCCTTCTTGAAATCACTGAATTGCATTGTCATAAAAATTTCATGTTTCCAATCAAGGAGCAGAAACAATACCATATGACTGAGAGGACCAATCACACACCATAAATAATTAACTAGTAAATAGTCAAAGACTCTTTGAAACAACTAATCCATGAACAACACATACTCCAAACTATATTTCCATAAAGTATTGATTGAAGAATTTTAAATGACAATTTTGTAAAAACAAGAGTCTGTTGCCAGATGAAACATGAAGAATTTGTTAAATTATTCACTAATAATAGTTTACCCAGCTCTGCTCTCATCCTATTTCTACTCTCCATCCTACTTTGATGGAAAAATCAGAATCCAAGACCGCCATGCTGAGCCAGAGGACACAGAACAAAGGCATCCTTTGCAAACAACTTATCAAAATTTAGCCCAATCATATACACAGAAATTCTAAAAGTATTTAGGGGTGGTCTATGCCTTGACACATTTGGCAGAACCCTGCCACTAGTGGGTGTTAAAGGCAAATAAAAAAACAACTGTGATCTATGCTACCCAACATCATCATTGTCATTTAGACAACCATCTAGCAATGTTCCTGAGCATGTGATGGTCCAGTTCTTTAAGATGCATCACTAGGCTATTGTTGAGCTCTTTGGGCATCTTCCACCAGACCCTATGGCTTGGAGGCAACTTTAAGAATTGGGGGAATGGTTTGGTGAATAGCATGCATGATGAAGAGCAAGGATTTTTAATGTCTGATTATTTATTTTGTGGAGGGAGCTGTGCCAAAGCTTTCCACTATGAATAAAAAAGTTATGACTAAAACGGGATATTTTTTAGCTTAGTACTGAACACGAATATACAGTGAGATCATATAAAGCAGGAAGTGGCTTTGTATTTCAGTCTGTTATGGAGCTGAAGTAAGTCATAGACTTTTGCCATACTCTGATTGTGCTGAGCTGCAATTTCAGGTTTCTGGTGGAATTCATCTCTATCTCTATGGATACTGCGGACTCTTTATCCCTGGATGCCCAGCACCCTGCCCAAGTAGCACCTCACAGATGCACCATCATGAATCTTGGCCTCATTTTGCATGGTAGAAATACAGTGGTTCTGCCACCAGCGTGAGCTTACTTTGCTGCAGTAACAAGAGTGGGATTTGCCTACTGAGCATATTCTTTTTGTCTTTGGGATGAACTAAATTGCATCAAATGCAAGTATTCTCATAAAAACCAAATGGGGGCTGAATGTCCTCTGACCCCCTCACAAGGGTGTTCTTTCTTCATTCCTACTCAATAATTTATGGGCTGCTCAAAAGCTATTTCCTGGGCTACTACCCCTGCTAGCTCAGTCCCACTTCTTGGCATCCTAGAGCCCATCTTGCTCTTCTCTGACCCATTAGAAGAGATTTCATGAGCTGACAATGAAGCTAACAATTGATTTCTACTACTAACCATTTTTCCTGCTTTATAAACTTGAATCAAAGTTTGATTCAAATCCATTGACTTTGGTGTCTTTAAAATTTTCTAAATTTGAGGAAAAAGGCAGAATTGACAGAAATAAAATAAATATAGTTGAAGAGCACACCACATACACACACATATATATATAGCTGATGAAATAAAAAACACAGAAACCTGTGTTTTCATTAACCACCCGAGGAGGCCAAATCCTCAACTGGTGTATCACTACTGCTTCATTGGAGACACACCAGTTTAGATCAGCTAAAGATCTGGCCCAATCCTTTCATACCTGGGAAATCAAAATTCTGGATTATTGTGCTCATTCTTCTAATATCTGAACATAGGTGCTAGAACTAGGAGTGTGTGGGGGGAGGGGGAGCTGCCAGACCTCCTGGCTTGAAGTGATTTCCATTATATAGAGGGTTTACAGTTTTGTTCAATGGCTCTCAGCACCCCCACTATAAAAATTGTTCTATCACACCTGTATCTGAATTTTGGCTTTTCCTGAGAAAGCTGAAGGGATGAACTTTTTCATTCTATTTCATTTTTGATAAATTCAGTTGATAATTGTGATCCTCTCCTTTGGAACTGATGAATTTTCAAATCCCAAATAAGGTTACAGTATCTGTCATTTAACTAAGTATGTTTCCTTTGCCCACACAGTGATAGTGAATTTGTGACACCCTAGGTGACTTTTCAAATAATTATCCCCAACCACCTCTCTATGTAACTGTCAAAGTTTAGGGTACCTGAACCCCTCTCAGGGTGCCAGAATAGGGGGATAGGGGGCCATGGACCTCCCACTTTTCAACAGGGGGCCCACCCCCACCCTTCCCAGACAGGCAGGAAGATGGAGCCCAGCTGGGGAGCCCAGATAGCTGTGGGGCACCATGGAGCAGCCCCAGGCCCATGTCCCCACCCCCCCATTCCCTCCCCCAGGGCAGGAGGGTCCATGGCTCCCCACAGTTGCCCACACACCCAGGGGCTGCAGGTTTGTATAATTTTTTAGGGGTCCAAGTCCGTCCCCCCCCCACACACACCTGCCTAAGGCTCTGAGAGGGAGTGTGGGTGCAGGCTCTGGGCTGGGGCAGGGGGTTGGGGTGCAGGAGGAGTTGCGGGGGATGGGCTCTGGGAGGGAGTTTGGGTGCAGGGTATGGGCTCTGGGCTGGGCCAGGGGGTTGGGGTGTGAGAGGGTGAGGGGTGCAGCACTTACCTCGGGTGGCTCCTGAAAGCGACTTGCACCCCCCTCTGGGAGCAGCTCCTAGGCGGGGGGGCCGGAGTGGTCTCTACCTGCTGTTGCCCACAAGTACCATCCCCGCAGCTCCCATTGGCCACAGTTGGCAGAGTTGGCGCTCAGGGGAGGGCAGCGTGCAGAGACACCCCTCCCCCCCAGGGGCCACAGGGACATGCCTGCCACTTTCGGCCACTTCCAAAAGCAGAGTGTTCGGGCAGGAAGCCACCTTAGCCCCGGGCCCTTTTAAATTGCCTGGGTGCAGCAGGCAGGGCTGGGGGGGATGCTCCGGGGGAGGCATGCGGGGCCAGGGGAGAGACCCGGCAGGGACATGGGCCACAGGCTGCTCTCGACCCACTCACTGGAGCTCACCCTCTGACTCCAGCAAGGACTCTGGCTGGTGAACAGTCCTGCACACCCCAGCCAGGGCTTTTCCTGTGGTTACCAGTTCATCATTCCTTTTGCTCAGAACAAGCCCACTCATAAATCTGTGACTGACTCTTTTACCCAGATTGGGCTCTAGCTTGGTCCTCATGTAACAGGTGATCAGCAGACAAAAAGTCCCCAGCTCCCCTGGAAGTTTCAAAGGCTCAGTTCTTGCATAACCAGAGTAGGTATATTTGCATACGCCTCCTGCTAGAGATTTCCTGGGAAACCTATTTAACTAATAGTTCATTCTTGTCTTAGCCCATTGTTTTAGAGTCCTTTGAAGTTCACAACATTCCCCAAGGTTAATATTAGTCATGTCTCCTAGACAAGTTACATACAATCTCACAATAACACATAAACATTTGCATTTTTAATACAATGAGGTCCTAAAATACTTAAACTTAATTCAGTTAGGTTTAACTTAATTCAATAAGGTTGATCCAGGCTATTGCAGGAAATTGCCATCTCTGTCACAGTAGCCACAATTAGCTGCTAATTTCTTAGGCTAGAGAAAGAGTTATAGGAAAGGTTGGAGGGTAAAAAGGAATATTTATTATAAAACACAAGTTCATATATTCCAGCTATGTCAATAGATTCTTGAGATAGAAGGAAAAAGCTGTTGCCCTGAGCTGAATATACATCACTGGATTTTATGGCCTCTGTGTTATTTCCTACTCAGTTGTGTCTAATTAATGGCAAAAAATGTGTTTTATGATTATGATGAAGGAAAGATTTTCTAGTTTGCTCAGATTAGTAATGTATGCATGTCAGCTGAGGATGGAGAAAATGGATCACATAACAAATGATCTCGTTCAGTATTACCTGACGCTGAATGATTTTGAATTAAATGTAGGCAATTAATCTTGCCTGTTATGCCCCAAATGCAGTATGTTGCTAGGTCTGATCCCAGCCCCATCTACCTTTCCAGGCAGTGCAGAGGGAACTTAGAGCTACCTGAAATGAGAATTCCCTGCTCTGTGTGTGTATGGAAAGGGCTCTGTACCATCCCCTTCCAATCCCATTGACACAGGGCTTGGTAAGGGCAGAAGAGGGTGGTGGAGGGTGTGCTGCACTCTACTAACCTTGCTACAGGCCCCTAGGGGCTGCTAGCAGTAAATGCAATTTACTGTATTCCTGAAGGTGTTCTAATCTATGCTTGGGACTGAATCAGTGCCCCCAGGTGGGGGCAGAAGTGTGACTGAAAGCCACCTTTGCTGCTCCATCTCCTCTTCACGTGAATCAGATGTTGCTCTGGAGCATCTGAAGATTAAGCTTAATGTCTTCTGACTAGAATTTCAAGATGATTAACTTCTTATTCATTTTTTCCTATTTATCCCAAGATGACTTTGTCTTTTCAATAAGACCAGTGATTTTGTGGTGCTTTTACAATGATTTATGTCTGTCAGTGATCTTATCTTAATATTCATTTTGTATGTTTACAGCTTATTGGAAAAAGGAAAACATTCTTTCCATTAAATCTTTGTGGTATTTTCCCCTCCATTTTTCATCCAAATTTTTATACTTTTACCAGCTGACTAAAATCCCTTTTCTAGTCTTCCCTCCCATGGCTAAGGCTTGGATAAAAGACCAGCAAACAACCAATTATGTTGGTTGCCTTAATCAATGACCTCCACATGGTCTCAGACAAAGGATTAGCAGCCACACTGATCCCTTCTACTTTTATTAATGGCCTATAAGGGATTGCTGACCAATTTGAGACGTATGGCAGGGGCAGATGGAGTTACGTTAGTTTAGGCTAGGGCCTGGTTAGGAGACCGGACTGGAGGATGACAATTTCATTTCAAGGCAACATTTGAGGTTTTGAAATTTGTTGTATTTGATGTGAGCTTTGCTTATGTTTGTTACATACTTTGTAATGAAAGCCAACTCCTCCAGAACATGGTAAATATTTTGACTCCACATAGTGTGTGCACTTTGTTTAGAGCAGGTTGGGGAAAGCACGTGCTCAAAGTAACATTCTACATATTCACCATACTATACTATAACTGCCTAATATTTGTATGTTCCTTTGGTCTTCTCATTAAGTCACTTTAAAAAGAAAATGTAGAATCATAGAAATGGAGGCCTGAAAGGGACCTTGAGAGGTCATCTAGTCCAATCTTTTGTGCAGAGGCAGGACCAAGTATACCTAGAACATCCTGTTCTTAAAAACCTCCAGTGATGCAGATTTTGCATCTCTCTTGGAAGCCTATTTCAGAGCTTAACTACCCTTGTAGTTAGGAAATTTTTCCTTATATCTAACCTAAATCTCCCTTGCTGCAGATTAAGATGATTACTACTTCTTCTACTTTCAGTGGCCATGGAGTGTCCTACTGTCCTACTTTCAGTGACCATCCTCTTTATAGCAGTTCTTAATATATTTGAAAATTGTTATCCAATCCTCTCTCTCTTCTTTTTTCAAGAGTAAACATACTAATTTTTTTAACCTTTCTTCATAGGTCAGGTCTTCTAAACCTTTTATCATTTTTATTGCTCTCCTCTGAAGTCTCTTGAGTTGTCCATCTTTCCTAAAGTGTGGCACCTAAAACTGGACCCAGCTGAAGCCTCACTTGCGCCAGGTATAGCAGAAAAATTCCCTCCTATATTTTAAATATGACATCCCAGATTGATACTAGCCTTTTTTGCAACTGCAGCATATTGTTGGCTCATATGCATTTTGTGATCCACTATAACCTGCAGATCCTTTTCTGCAGTATTAGTGCCTAGCCAGTTATTCCTCATTTTGTAGTTGTGCGTTTGATTTTTCCTCTATAAGTGTAGTCCTTTGCACTTTTCTTTGCTGAATTTCATCTTGTTAATTTCAAACTAATTCTCCAATTTATCAAGGTTGTTTTTAATTCTAATCCTGTCCTCCAAAGTGCTTTTAACTCCTTCCAGCTTGGTGTTATCAGCAAATTTGATAAGCATCCTCTCCACTTTAATGAAAATATTGAATAGTACTAGACCCAGGACAGCCCTTTGTGGGACCCCATGAGAGAAATCCTCCCAGATTGATAATGAACCAATGATAACTTCTCTTTGAGTATGTTTCTTTCAATAAGTCACACACAAGTTACAGTGATCTAGATGAAATTACGTTTCCCTCATTTACTTATGAGACTGTCATATGGGACTTTGTCAAAATCTTTACTAAAATCAAAATAAATCACATCTACTGAGTCTCCTCTATCCACTAGGCCACTAGACCTGTCAAAGAAGGAAATTAGTTGATTTGGCATTATTTTTTGACAAATCCATGTTGGCAATTATTTTCACCCTATTATCGGATAGGTGCTTACAAACCAATTGATAATATATTCCAGTGTCTTTTCAGGTATTGAAGTTAGGCTGACTGGTCTATAATTTCCAATGTCTTTTTTAAAGATAAGTACTATATTTTCCCTTCCCCAGTCCTCTGGAACCACATCCGTCCTCCAGAAGTTCTCAAAGATAATCAAAATTGCTTCAGCTATTTCCTTATGTACTCTAGATAAATTTTATCAGGCCCCGCCAACTTGAATAAATCTAACTTTAACCTATTCTTTCCCTATTCCGGCTTGTGTTTTTTCTCGCTTGTTGTTAATATTAATTGCGTTAAGAATTGGGTCACAATTAACTTTTTTAGTGAAAACTGAAGCAAAACAGGCATTAAACGCCTCAGCCTTTATAGTGTCGTCCATTATTAGCTCTTCTTCCCCATTAAGTAGTGGACCTTCACTTACAAACATTATGTTTTCTATTGATTTATTTCTGCTACATGAAAAATAACTCAGTAATGGCAAAATAAAAATAGTCTTACTGTTTCCAAACTCTCTGTCATTTCTCTAACGGAAGTGCTCATTACAATCTTGAGTATATCGGATATGTCAGTATGATCATTGTTATCCAACCAGTTGTCACTGCCATCGTAGTCTTTCAACTATGCAGAAGAGAAAGCAATTAATCACTTTCTATCCATGACTGAATATGGTCCTGAACCAGAACTCTTGAACTGAAATCCAGTGAACATCTTTACAATATGCAAAACTAAAAGCCTGGTTTCTAACTCTCCTGTACTTGTGGTGGGCAGGACCAGGTCAATTCAATCTGGTCCATTAGTTCAGGCCCATTTCTAGCCATTATCATTGCTTAATGTCCTCCTGTAGCAGAGCCAAATATGGATTAGTTTGATGACACCGGGGCAGTGGAACTGGGGGGGTCTGTGGGGACCAGCAACCCCCACAATGGAAATATTGTGGAGGCTGGTCTATGCATCCATCCTCATGTTTTCATTCCTGTAAACTGCATGCACACGCAAGGGGTGAAAGTGAGAGAGAGTCCTGGGTGGCTGGAGGCAGTTGAGATTATCCCAGGCACCAGCCCACCTGGCTCATTCTTAGGGGCAGCCCTCCAATTGAGCCAGACTCCCCTCCTGGCCCCTCCCCCATCTGGCCAGCTCCTCCTCTACCAGGTCAGCTTCTGCAGCTGACAGGGTCATGGCTGCTCCCCACAGAGTGGCCCAGCTCCACCCTGCCAGCTGCCCGGCTCTTCACTGCCTCTCTTGTTGCATGCTTTGTACCGCTGCTGCCTGAGTTGGAGGTGAAAGATGCTGGAGTCTGGGCTGGACTACAGCGTACTTCTGGCTGAGGAGCTGTCCTCCTTCATGTTCAGCTATGTCACTGACAGCCAGGTAGTAGGCACAGGGGAGCAGCGTGGTGCAGGGAGCCTGGATCCCCCATGCCATCCCTGCTGCAGGGTGGCAGAATGGAGGCTCGATGATGGGACCCTAGGTTGAGGTTTGTAATGAAAGCGAGATTCTGCCACCTGTGTGTTGGTAGGACAGCTCATGTGTATGTGGGGGTAGGAGAGGTCTGCCTGTATCTGAGTGTATCTCAACTACATCAGAGCACAAATTAGCTTCCTGGACTTAGGCCAAAATTTAAAAACTTGGATGCCTATAGTTTGGCATATAAACCCGTATTTAGTAACCTAAACAATGTGGCCTGATTTTCAAAGATGCTGCACAGCCGCAGCTCCCATTGAAGACAAAGGGACTTGAGAGTTCATGACAGGTCTGAGAATTAGGCCATATATTTAGTTGCATATTTATGGACTTACTTAGGTGCCTTATTTTATGCAGCTAAATATGAAAACATTGGACCTATCTAAATGACAACAAAAACTACATGCTGATTTCGGGTACATAACAAAATACTCAACTGAATTAATAACTGACATGCCTTTTATGTAAGAAATTATTGACAGGTTTGTGGTACACCATCCCTGAGCAACACACAATATCTACCTAGTTGTCCAAGGCAAGGGGCAACATACAAATTCCCCTGAACGTTGAATAATAATTTCAGTGTTGAAACATGTAGAATGACTTCTTCACCCCTTCTCGAATAGAAACTAGAGGTACCCCAAAAGAACTGCAATTAGAATTCTCAAAGGCATAAGGCTGATTTAATATTTGATCATCCTTTGTTCAGAGCCACAGCTGTGGCTCCAAGAAACAAATCTCAAAACAGCAGGAGAGTCCACAGTTTCCATGTAACTCTTTTGCCCCAAGAGGCAGTTCCCTCATTAAATATTCAAACTCAGAGAGTTCAGATTATAATGCAAACGTGAGCAACAAAAAGCAATTACAGTTAGAGAAAGGCAACAGAGGTGATTGTTTCCCATCATTATTTTCCCTTTGCAAAGTCCGGTATCTCTGAATCTCCACAGAGATACAACACTTACATTTTTGTCTAGATCTGTTATCACCCAGCTAATTTGAGAATTCTCAGCCCCTTGCTATACATGACGTCTAGTACCATAGTGATCACAGTCCTGTTGCTGCTGTCTTTCTAGGACCTCTTATGTTAATACATAAAAAATTTAGGGCACACTGCCAACCTAAAATAATCCAAACTAACAAATACAATTTATTCACTGAGCACTGATTCATCCAGCATTTATAATCTAACCACCAATAATGTTACCCCATGTGTTTAGCTTTTGACCCATCATCTTTCAAAAAGGTAGCTGAGATTGTAAGGATTGTGCAATTCAGGCCCCCAAACTAAGAGGTCCTGAAGTCCACCTAATAGGACCCTCAAACCGGCTACTTGCTACTACTGGCCCTCGCTGTACACCTATAATCTTAACATTTTCCCCAAGCCCAAGGTGCATGAGGGGGAAACATCCCCTGCCCCCAATAGTTTACTATGTGCTCATCACCATGATTATAGAAATAACACATTTTCATACCCAGTCACTCCAAGTTTAAGTGGTTGCATCACTGCCCTACTATCTACGTTTTAGATGTTAAGACACCACACTGGAAAGCTGCTCTGCAGAATATAATCATAAATTTGGTGGCAACTTCATACAAAGATAATTAGACACTTTAGATGTACTTATAAGTGTGTTAAAACCATTTGAGCAAGCACACAACACAAACAAATAAAAGAAGGCAGGATTTTCATTAACTAAATTGTCTCTCTGTTTTGCAAAGGTAATGGCTTCTATCACAAATAGACTAGCTGGCAGAGGGGTATGGGAATTTGTTCTCCTGTGGTGAGGTAGCTTGCATGTATCACCTTCTCAAATTCTATATGTTTTTTGGGGGTGAAGTGATGCTGAGTAATTGCTAGATGGGTGCAAAGCATTTGTTTTCCAAGCAAACTTTGAGGAGATTGGGGGACAATTGTCCCTTAATATTATGCACTTTCAGAAAATGTAGGAAGGTCAAAGAAATGCCACTGACAGGAATATTATAATATTTGCATTGAATGATGTTATACAGTGGCAACAATAGTGGTAGTCACATTGTTGGTATTGCTTTACTCCATCTTTTGACATATTGCAGGGCATCACATAGGCACAGCATAATTTCGATCAGACACATTTACCCTAGTGTTTTTCATGCATCTAAGGGCACGTCTTCACTACCCGCTGGATCGGCGGGTAGCGATTGATCTATCGGGGATCGATTTATCGTGTCTAGTGTAGACGCGATAAAATCGATCCCCGATTGCTCTGCCGTCGACTCCGGAACTCCACCGCAGGGAGAGGCGGAACTGGAGTCGGCGGGGGAGCGGCAGCGGTCGACTCGCCGCCGTCCTCACAGCCAGGTAAGTCGACCTAAAATACGCAACCTCAGCTACGCTATTCGCGTACCTGAAGTTGCATATCTTAGGTCGAACCCCCCCCCCCCCGTAGTGTAGACCTAGCCTAATACACAGACTATTGTTGTTATTTAACTGACACTAACCTGAATCCTGTAACTGAACTTCAAAATGGCATACATGAAGAGTATAAATTCAGCACCAAAAAAGGACAAATGTAGGCCCTGATCCTTCAATTCTATAGGTAAACGCTTGAAGGATCAGGGTTTCAGTGGTCAATAAACTCTGTTCACGGGGATAGGAGAGAAATATTGGGACTTGGACATATTCCCATATGCCCACATTTTGAAATCCTTACTAATGTTCCAGCTTACTCATTTGTGTAGTCCTATTGATGTTAATGGGCCTACTTGTTAAGTAAAGTGTTATGCATTGTGAGAAAAGGTATCAGAATCTGTCCCATAGGGATCATGTATTGGTAACGTGCCAGGCCTATCACTCCCCATAAACCTTGTATATGGGTTGCCATCTGTAAATTTTAAATTTAAAAAGATTACAGTGATTAGAAAGGCAGTGATTAACTTTAACTTACAGTGATTAGGAAAGTTCTCATGGGAGAGATTTAACAGCAACTGAAATCTCAATGTCAACAAGAGAGATTTAGTATAATCTGAGGAACAAAGGGTTCACAATGGTCCGAAACCAACCGCTACTGGTAACTAAAATGAGGTCCAGTCTAGAATCTGTTTCAGGTTGGAACAGAACTTAGTTCAGGTAATGCTGCTTATTTCATTTAGTTATCTGCCTGATAGTATTCTTTCCATCTCCGATAGCACTGGAGAATTTTGTAGGGGTTATTTTTCATCCTGCCCATCCAAGTGAATCACAACATGGAGCCCTGGCCCAACTTGAACAGCTTGTCCTATAGACCTTGAGTAGTGAATTTGGTACTCTTTCACACATTCTTGTTAATTATTTGTTTATGGTAGCTCCTGCAATGTGTTAGGTGCTTTGAAGACATTAAATAAGGGATGGTCCCAGCCCTGAGATGCTCACAGTCTAAAGACCAAGTTGGATAAGAAGGCAAAGGTCAGGAAAAGTGCAGATTTCCTTCTTTAGACTGTTGCTTCTCACCTGCCATTCTTCTGACTGAAGTCTGTGTGGAATAGCAAAGATCTGTTCTTCACCACTGATGTGCTCAGTTGTATGGCCTGATAGTACTCACACTAAAATCAAAACTTTGCCACTGACTTCACTGGTAGCAGAATTGAATACGTATGTTGTACGTGTCTGCTTATAGTAGTGGGCCACCCAGGTGCACGTGTATGCTGACACTAAATGGAGAGCAATATTTTATTTCCTTAAGAGCCCTGATTCCAACAACATTAGGAAAAGGTCACACCCATCATTACCTTAAGTTGCTAAACATGCTGGGAAATCTAGGATATTTCCATGACAACTTAAAATGTTAGACCATTAGTGTTTTTGGTTTTACAAAGATACAGTCATTCATTTTAACATAATAGAAAAATCATTATTAGAATGCTTTTGATGTAGAAATATGAAACCAAAGATTGTGAGGAAGTTCTCTTTTTTCATTCCTCTTCTTCAAGTTGAATAATTAAAAGAGTAACAGGCAAACATGTCTTTCCCAACTATTAACTCAATTGAACATTAAGAGTTCAAAAGTTCAACTCAGAAAACAGCCATAACAACTCAAAGCTAATAGATTTTCATTCATCTTAGGAGTGACTATGAAAAGCAAAAGAGCCGAGAAAGATAGAGTAAAAACCAAATACTGAGGGCTTGATACCGCTTTCCATCACACTAATATAAATTAAAAGTAACTCCACTATAGTCATTGGAGTAACACCCAAAGTGATATCAGAGTAAAACAAAGTGATATCAGAATTAGGCCCAGAGACACTTTCAGAAAATGAGCAGAGGGAGGGTGAAAATAAAACTCTAGTTAAAAAATTTATACACCTCTACCCAAGTATAACACGACCCAATAAAACACGAATTCTGATATAACTCGGTAAAGCAGTGCTCCGGTGGATCAAAGCAAGTTCGATATAACGCGGTTTCACCTATAATGCGGTAAGATTTTTTGGCTCCCGAGGACAGCATTATATCGAGGTAGAGGTGTACTGTATATATTGATAAACACACCCAAGTGTGGTACTCTAACTTTAGGGATTTGTCTGTCCTAGAAATACATTTTAAAAAATCATCACGGGGAGGGGGAACATCATTCCATGGTTTTATAATACAAGGGAAAGTTTTTGTGAATTTCGAGTAGTTGTGGGAACTTTATAAATGTAAAGCATGGTTTGCAAATTGTCAGAGTCATTCATTCTAACCAAAAGTGATTTATGTCTGAACTTAACAAAATGTTGAATGATTCTAGATTCTGGGGCAAACTCAGACATTCACTTTTCATTAATTATCATTTATTAATTATTATTATTGAGTTTACCTGTGAACTCTTGTTATAAGTGTGAGCCATTTTAAGTGGACACTATATGCTGTAATTCCATACAGAATACTGTGAATGCAGATGTAATATTACCTAGCTATCCAAAGCAAGATGGGAATGTTTTTAACGTTGACATTTGTTAAGTGTATGTTACTGAAGATGTAAAGACTGCATTACAAAATATTTCAGATGGTTGTAATGAACACTATTGAACAAATGGAAACTAAATTTATCGATTGATTGGATTTGAATTTCTAATTAAATGTTGTTATTGTGAATATTGAACTGTGATAAATTCTATGCATGATAAGTTATTCCTGTGCTGCACATATTGGGTTTTATCTGGAAAGGTGCTGAATGTTCTGAACTCCCACTGGGCTCTTACATTTCAGAAAAATATTAGAGTCTTCAATTAAATGTACAGATTAAAGGAAAAATGAAGCAGGGAAACAAATCTCCCTACAAAATAAGGAAGGTTTTGATATATTTTGACTAGAGTTGCCTTTGGTACATTCACAAATGAATAAAAATGCAAATAAAAACGGTCCCTTTTCACCCTTTCATGTCCTGTGACATCTGGCTTATGCTTCTCTGTGATCTCTCAACAGCAGCATTCTCTTTGATGTCACCAACAACACTGGTGACATCAGAGCCCCACTTAAGCATACCAATGGTCCAGGTAGTCAGGTACTGCCCTGCCCTGTTTTACTGTTTAGTGCAGTTTTTAAAGGTTAATTTTCATGGTTTTATATCCCAAAGATATAAATTGGAACAACTGATTTTCAAGAGAGACAAGGGGTTTAGACTTTTAAACACAGGCCTGGATATGAAGAACTCGAGTTCTTAATCCTCTGGGAGCTTGTAAGTCTCTTAACTTTCCTGATTCAGTTACCCCATCTGTAAAATAGGGATAATAATACTTTTCTGCCTTACGAGGACGATGTAAAGAATCAATAGCACCTGTTTGTAAAGCATTTAGAACATCCTAGGTGCTCAGATACTAAAATGATAAGGGTGGTACAAGAACCTGTATACAAAAGAAAACAAGTATTATTACTTCAACCAATGGCTGAATTTGGTCAGTCTACCAGTTAAATTTGTGGTAAAACACATCTTCTGGAGGAGAAGCTGGGAGAAAAGTAGTAGAGATACAGATGAGGAGCATCGTGGATTATCTAAACATGTATTCAGTCTCACACTTGCGTACTTACTGGCATGATACACGAGGTACATTCTTCTGCTCAAATGAGCTGAGACTTTCCTTCCTAGGAATAGCTTTAAGATTTAAGTGAGTTTTCTTATTCTTTTTCAGAGTTTCCTCTTTTGCTTAGCACACATACTACAGTATATGAGTCTTATACTGGCTACTAAAAATAAGTCCTTCCTTTTTAGGATCTTTAGAGTTCTGCTGTCACTTATGCTTCATGCCACTTGGTTTGAAGACTAACAAATCTCTTTTCCAAATTATGCTAAAAACATGTCCTGCCAATCATGGGAAAATTTTCATGACAGATTTTACAAGAGTATCTAGCAAATGAGCAGAGTTCATTTAATAAGGATTGTAGTAACATTGCTAACCTAGTGCCACATCTTACACATTTTTAATAATTTGAGGAAAGTAAGTAATTCAGAACAGTAACAGCTACAAAATTCATAACATTGTGGGTGGAAAAAGGACTAATAATAGCAACAATATCTAATGACCAAACATTGAGCGGGAAGAGTGTGACACCCCAGCATCCCAATATTCACCACTGTTCTGTAATTAGGATACGTTTTGTACAAAGTATGCCTTGTGCGGTATCATTCTAAAAGTCTTGATCTGCTAGACATTAATATCTCATTGGAGTGTATGTGCTATTGTTGTATGCAAATTGTGAGGTTGAAAACACCCACAAGCAGCCTTTCGGGTACAACGGTAAGAAGGCCAAACAATGTTAATGGATTATTGAGGAAATGCACACAATCACAAGGATTACCCTGTGTATAATAGAAACCTCTCAGAGATAACACAATACAGTGGGAACTGTTTGACAGAGGTCACAGCAAAAGAGCTTTTCAGCAAGTGGGAAAAAGATATAAAAGGGGAAAATGACATCATGGGGGTACCTCACTCTCCCTACAACAACACACCTGGAAACCCCTGAGGAACAAGGACTGAACTGTGGGAAATGATGGTCCTAGGCTAAGGGATTTTTAGTCTGTGTATGAAAACCTGGAAAACCCGAGCTGCAGAGCCAAGGTAGCTTGTGCCTTGAGAATCTGCCAGCCTGTTTATCACCCAGGGTGAGAATTTGCTAATTCATATCCTACCTATTTAGTATATTAAGCTTAGATTGTGTTTTGTTTATTTGCTAGGTAATCTGCTTTGATCTGTTTGCTATCCCTTATAATCACTTAAAATCTATTTTTTTCAGTTAATAAACTTGTTTTTGTTTTGTCTAAAACCAGTGTGTGGAAATCATAATTGGGGGCAGAAAGCTTCCTCCACATTGAGGGAGGGAGTGAATGTCATGAGCTTACGCTGTAAAGTTCCCTGTGCAGTGCAAGACGGTATCATGTAGGTTTACCCTTCAAAGGCGGCTGTGCACTTGAGTAACTGGGCAGTTCCTTAGCTGAGCCTTCCCGTGCAGAGCTGATCTCAGCATTTGTGTGTCGCTGCAGCTGGGTGTGTCCCTACCTGTATGTGCGCTGGAGGGGGCTTGAGGGCCTGTCACAGCAGTACAGTGTAAAGGGAGCTCAGGCTGGTGAGTCAGCCAGTTCAAGGTGGCACCCCGGAGGGAACCCATCACAAAGGGGAAACAGCTGCCATAGTAAAATCGCACAAGACATTATAGGAGCAGACAGTAGAACCAGTTAATATGAGTTCATATAAACATGAGGAAACAGCAGGGGCAAAATCCAATAAAGCATCCAAAAAGGTCTCAGCAGCAGCAAAGAATGGTACAACCACAGCTACAGCCATTCCGGGGAGCCAATGAGAAGTGGCTTCCACGAGCACCAGCCCAGAAGCAACAGTTTGGGAAAATGACAATGAACATGTTTGCCATGCAACATTAAGAATGGAATCTATCAGGCGGTGGGTCCCCAGGACTCCAAAGATCTTCCTTATTTGTATGCCTGAGTCACAGACAGCTTGTTGGGGCTGGGCTAGGGAGGAGAACTAGGCCAGGAGTTGGACTGACATGCCGGAGCTATCAAGTCCAGGCCCAGGATAGCCTGTAGATATTGGGCACTGCCCAGACATGTGCACTGAACCTGTACAGGCATGATGTTCAGGGAGAAAAGGGTTGGCTACAGGGAGTCAATTTCCAGAAGCAGAAGGAGATGTAGCCCTGCAATTGCTCTCTGAAGGAGGGCGTGAAGGCAAAAAGCCGCAAAGCATGCAGGGGCCACTGATCCTAAGGTGGGTCACCAAGAAGGAGAAATTAGAGGGGTCCACCACTGTAGGGGACCAGTGAAGAAAGCTACAGGCACTGCAAAATCTTCAAGGCCAGCAACAATAACTACACTTCTGGCAAAACAGTTGGGCAGCTGCAGAAACAAGCAGATCCCCAGACAAAAGGAGCAAGGAAAGCAAATAAAATGTTCCGCATGGTCCTTGAGCTCAGGCCTGCTCTCATAGAAATATCTTGAGAGTTTTTCCCATTGATTTAAGAAGAATAGGATCAAATTCATTATGAGTTTGATTCCTTCCGCCTCCTCTAATTTTTACTTGCAAGTCACTAGAAAACATTTTGAGCATAGTCCCCTTGGTAAATGTGGTATGTTTTAAAAGCATAGAAAGAGTGCAGTAAAACACAGATCCTTCAGTCCTCAAAGGGCCTCTGGTGTAAATATGTATCAAGGAAATGTTGCACTTTATAGAAACACTACTGAGATGAAAAGGGCATGCTGTCTTGCCTACATAAGCATCCTTAACACCTTTGCACAGTAGCTTATGACAACCCCTTTTCCTCCAAGGTTGAGGAAGCAATCCAGCTGGAGAGGACTGCAGTAGCATCACCAGGGGAGGAGGAAACAGCTTCTTCACAGGAAGGAAGTTGGCTGCTTGTTATTTCTGGCAGCAGGCAGTGCTCCACCTCTGTTCCCAACCCACCCTCCATAAAGACAAAAAACCGGATATGCTGCCCTGGAAATGGGGACTGAGGAATCTCCCCCAAAGAAGCCTTATCTCCCCAAGGCTGTGAGGATTGCAATTAACACTCCGAAGAGGAAATGAAGGGTGGTGGTGGTCAGTGACTCCCTTCTAAGAGGGATAGAGGCATCCATCTGCCAGCCTGACATGGTGTGCCGGGTAGTGTGCTGCCTGCCAGGGGCTGGTATCCCAGAAATTATGGGATCATCCAGCCCTCTGATTACTACCCCATTCTGCTGATCCATGTGGGCACTAATGATACTGTGATGCATGACCCTGAGCAGATCAGAAGTGACTACATGACTCTGGAAGAGAGGGTGAGGGAGGTGGGTGTTCAGCTGTTCTCACTGATCCTTCTGGTCCAGGTTAGAGGCCCAGGCAGAGACAGAAACATCCTGGAGGTGAATGCCTGGCTGCGCAGACGGTGTCACCAGGAGGGCTTCAGTTCCCTCGACCATGGGATGCTGTTCCAAGAAGAAGCACTGCTGAGCAGAGATAGTGTCCATCTATCAAAGAAGGGAAAGAGCATCTTTGGATAGAGACTGAATAACCTAGTGAGGCGAGCTTTAAACTAGGTTTGATGGGGGCAGGAGACAAAAGCCCACAGGTAAGTGCAGAACATGGAAAGCTTTGTGAAGGATTGGAACTTGGAGGGAAATCAAATGAACATCTTGGATGGCTACGAACTAATGCAATAAGTACGGAGAATAAACAGGAAGAACTAGAAACAGATGACATAATTGGCATCACAGAGGTGGGATAATTCACATGACTAGAATATTGGTATAGAAAGGTACAGGTTGCTCAGGAAGGAAAGGCAGAGAAAAAAGGGAGGAGGTGTTGCCTTGTATATCAAAGATGTACTTGCACGGAGTTTGAGATAGAAGTGGGAGGCAGACCCGTTGAAATCTGAGTAAGCATAAAAGGGGAAAAAACAAGGGTGATGTCATGGTAGGGATCTGCTATAAACCACCTAATCAGGAAGAAGAGGTGGCTGAGGTTTTGTTTAAACAACTAACAAAATCATCCAAAGCACAGGGCTTGGTGGTGATGGGGAACCACCAGATTTGGAATGAATTGGAGACAATATTTTATTACAGAAGGTGAAGAAAGCGACTAGGGGAGAGGTTGTTCTAGATTTGATTCTGACAAATAGGGAGGAACTGGTTGAGAATTTGAAGGTGGAAGGCAGCTTGGGTGAAAATTATCATGAAATGATAGGAGTTCATGATTCTAAGGAACGGTAGGAGGGAAAGCAGCAGAATAAAGACAATAGACATCAACAAGGCAGACTTTAGCAAGCTCAGAGAATGGGTAGGTAAGATCCCCTGGGAAGCAAGTCCAAGGGGAAAAAAGAGTTCAGGACTGTTGGCAGTTTTTAAAAGAGACATTATTAAGGGCACAAGAGCAAACTGTCCCAGTTTGTAGGAAAGATAGAAAGTACGGTAAGAGGACACTATGGCTTAATCAGGAGATCTTCAACAACCTGAAACTCAAAAGAGTCATACAAAAAAGTGGAAATTAGGTCAACACACAAAATGAGCTTAAATTAGATAGGGCATAAAGGGTAACAAGAAAACATTTTACAAATACATTAGAAATAAGTGAAAGGCCAAGGACAGGGCAGACCCATTACTCAACGAGGAGGGAGAGAGAACAACAGAAAAAAGCTGCAACGGCCAAAATGTTAAATGTCTTCTTTTTCAGTTTTCAAAAAAAAAAAAAAGATTAGCAGTGATCGGACAACTAACATAGTGAACATCAGTGTAAATGGGGTAGGATCTGAGGCTAAAATAGGGAAAGAACAAATTAAGAATTATTTAGACAAGTTAGATGTCTTCAAGTTGGGAAGGCCTGATGAAATACATCCTAGAATACTAAAGGAACTGACTAAAGAGATCTCTGAGCCATTAGCGATTATCTTTGAGAACTCATGGAGGATGGGAGAGATCCCAGAGGACCAAGGAAGGTCAAAAATACCACCTATCTATAAAAAGGGGAATAAAGACAACACAGGGAATTATAGACCAGTCAGCTTAACTTCTGTAACCATAAAGATAAAGGAGCAAATAATCAAACAATTTGTATGCACCTAGAAGATAATAAAATAAGTAGCCATCAATAGGGATTAGTCAAGAACAAATCATGTCAAACCAACCTAATACACTTCTTTCACAGGTAACAAGCCTTGTGAATAGGGGAAAGTAGTAGATGTGATATATCTTGACTCTAGCAAGGGTTTTGATACTGTCTCATGTGATCTTCTCATAAAAAAAACTAGAGAAATATAGCCTAGACCAGTGTTTCCCAAACTTGGGATGCCGCTTGTGTAGGGAAAGCCCTTGGCAGGCCGGGCCCATTTGTTTACCTGCCCCGTCTGCAGATTCGGCCAATCGTGGCTCCCACTGGGGGCTGTGGGAAGCGGCGCGTGCCGAGGGATGTACTCTTTTCCTCTTTTCTTGTAGCAATCTCTTCATCCGTCACTCAGAGAAAGGATTCTATGGAACCTAGTGAAGCAGAGAGGATGGGTAGAACTTAATTCATCTGAACTATGGATAAATTAATTACAAGTATCTGGACTTTATCAACACTTGGACTCCTTTTAATACTATTTAAATCAGGGAAATTACCATAATACCGGCAGTCCAAGTAATTAGAGATGTGCATTCTCTTTAAGAATAATACATCTGTGTGACCTTTGTTGTTTCTCTGAGTTTAATGCTTACAACACGGAGTCGGGATGAAACATATATAAGGTAGGTTATATTTTATCATAACAAGCATCACAGTTGTGTGATTATGATATTGAACTCCAATTGTTTGCTGAAATGAGGTATTGTTCATTGATGCAAAATGCTGTCTCTCTCTACTCCATGCACTTTTGCACTTCTTATAAATGGTCTGACTTTGTTCTTCATGTTATTGTTTCACAGAAAAAAATATTGGGTGTGTGGTAATCCTAACATCTGTGACTGTGCAATGGGCATGGCAAAAATTTGGGCGTGTCTTTTGTCCTTCCCTTTGCCTCTTTGTAATCAAAGTGTACTGTGTTTCTCAATGAGTATATATGAAGAATAAATTAGACTGAATTTAATGAATCACTAAAGTCCTCAACCATGTGTATCATTTCAGTTGTCCTTAGTCGTGTGGTACAGTTTTCAATTTCTATAATAAGAACAGTCATACTGGGTCAGACCAATGGTCCATCTAGCCCAGTATCCTGTCTTCTGATAGTGGCCAATGCCAGGTGCTCCAGAGAGAATGAACAGAACAGGTAATCATCAAGTGATCCATCCCATCACCCACTCCCAGCTGCCAGCAAACAGAGGCTAGGGACACTTCAGAGCATAATAGTGTTTTTGTAATGAGGTGTCCAAACCCATATACACTATATTCAAGATACAATCACCCTAATTCTTTACACAGTTTTGGAATAATTTATAAGGATGGGTAATATCAATTGTTTCATGCACAATACAATGGGAACTAGCTTGAACTTTGATCCATCTCTTGGACTGCACCCCTATTTTTTTCTGGTATAATCCATTAGGAGAAGTCCCCCTCACCTTCTTTTCTACCCAATTTCTCCTTTCTTCTTATTTGGTTATTGCCACACAATGCTCTGCGCAGTACTGACTCCATCAAAGCCCAGGATCCCAACTAGCACTAATCCCAGCACCCATCAGTCCAGTTCCTGAGCCCCTCTATTCTCGCACTGCAATGACTGATACCCGAAGCCACTCTCTCTTGTCAATGTAGTTTCCTACCTGATCTAATTCCAATCCACTTCTCCCTGCTCCAATCCAATCCCCATCAAAGCTTCACTATAAACTCCCCATAGACACTTATCTTTGACTCTCCTCCAAGATGCCAGTTCAGGTTCCAATTCAATCCATTCCAAATAACATTCTTCTCCTTTTCATTAACTCAGTTCAGGTTCCAGGGACAATCTTTAATGCTTCCTTCCCCCACCTTGTATGTTCTGTGGAGCCCAATAAGGCTGGAAGTATCTCTGCTCACTTCAAATATCCTCATGCTCTGGGAATTTCACTGTCGTTGTGCCCCCGAGTCCACAATGTGAGAGATGAGCAAATTACAATCGCTCTTGCGCTGCAGTTTGAGGTGGTTTTAATTAATTTCACACAAGAATCAAGTCAGAAAATAGTCTTTTGAGACTGGATGAAGCTGGCTCTGAAAGGAAATTTGTGGTATCCAAGAATGCCCCAAATTTGAATAGAAATGGGTGTTGTTTTAATGAACTGTTCATTTCCAAAAGACATGATGGCCATTGTATTGAAAGAGCAGGAATATGGGTATAAAAATGGTTTTGTTTTTATTGTACACAAAAAAAAGGTGTAATTTAAGTGTCAAAAAAGAGCTATTCTTTGCTTTTGTATAAAGCTAACCTTTCAATACAATTTAAATCGTAATTCTATGTGCATTACTTCTCCTGAAGGCCAATTCAATTACTAGTTTTCTTTGCTTGAATAAACCAAGTGTGTTTGTTTGCTTTGTAAAAGACCAAAAACTAAAGTTGTATAATAGAGCTAAGAAAAAGACCTCACATAATGATAAGAAACCTCTTCCCATTTTTTCCCCCAAATGAGTTAATGCTTTTTTTCCTTTACAAGCATTTTTAAAGGATATTTTATAATTATATCATTAATGCAAGGAGAGTATACCATTATTATTGATATTTATTTCATACCTTGGGGTATCTATATTCCATGAAATGCAGATTTGCTATAATATGATTTTTGAAACAATTATGTTTTTATTTTTTATTAACAGGCAAAATATTAGTGAAAGGATGATGTGATTATTTTAACAGAAGAGGTATGTTTTTCTTTCTGCTACAGATATCTCTACAATGAAAATCATCTTGCTGAAATATTGCACCTTTGAGGTTAGACACAGGTCATAAAAAAGAAGTGTTCTGGAATATTGAGCATCTGCCAGAACCCACTGGCAGTACAAAAAACATCCCAAAGAGCTCTTGTACATTAACTCTGGCATGAGATAACAGGTCACTTGAGGACACAACTTTTTCAATATTGCAAAAGACTTCCATATTTAGTATCAGAGGGGTAGCCGTGTTAGTCTGAATCTGTAAAAAGCAACAGAGGGTCCTGTGGCACCTTTAAGACTAACAGATGCAAACGGATGGACATTTTTTTCTGTTAGTCTTAAAAGTGCCACAGGACCCTCTGTTGCTTCTTTCATATTTAGTGTCATTTTTGTTTTTTACTCTCTGCCCCAAATTCTTTTTGGATTTTTTTTTTATTCTGTCAATGTCTGACAAATTCCAGTCATTCCCACCACTAAACGATTGTCCAGGCTCAGAGCTTCCTCTGCATTTACTGGTGCAACCACCTCACTGCCTCTCGCTTTGCCCTCTCTAATCTGTCCAAAATACAGTACTGAAAACCATCTACCTTGCCTGCCACTTTATGCCTAGCCCCTCTTCAAATGCCTTAACTGGCTACTTACTAAATAAATAAATCAATGGAGATAGCCTATCTCCTAGAACTGGAAGGGACCTTGAAAGGTCATCAAGTCCAGCCCCCTGCCTTCACTAGCAGGACCAAGTACTGATTTTGCCCCAGATCCTTAAGTGCCCCCTCAAGGATTGAACTCACAACCCTGGGTTTAGCAAGCCAATGCACGCACGCACACACACACCCTACTTTTCTCACCTTCAGAGCTCTCTACAATTCTCTGCCTAGCTCCTACCCTGCTCTCTTCTCTTATTGCTCCTCCCTCTATTCCACCCCACTGAAGCTGCACTGCTAACCATCAGCTTTACTGCTTTTTCTTTTGCACTCCCATCTTAGTGTGTCATAGCAAAGAAGGCATGGTATCTGGAGACCCCCTTCCTCACCCTGTCTGCTATGTCTCCTCACAACACACCATCAGTAAGATCTCCAAATATTAGTCATCTTCTCTTTGTAACAACTGAAAGAACATTAAATAAACAACCTGGTTATTCTTAGGATGTGAGCTTTAATAATTAAGCAAAGTCAATTAATGATTTTCCCAATGACTGTTACCTTCTCTCATCATACTGTCTCTTAATTTAGGAACAGATTTTGATTGGCCCCTGGATATACATGCAAGATGGGGTGGAGTGCAAGGAGCTTTTCTTATAAATTCCCAGTCCAGAATCCTGATGGGAAACAAAGTTCCTTTTTCCTTAAACAGCCTCTTAAGCACTAGGGCCAAGATTTTTAAAATTATGTATGTGTTGCTGTGCTCAGCATTGCAATGTCTGATTTAGGAACCTAAATCTGATTTAGGAACCACCAACTGAAAGCAGTAGGAATGGGTGGGATCAGGTTGGATTTTTGACTCTGCACCCTTGCCCACATTGCACCAGCCTGTTGAGCAGAGAGGTAGGGAAGAATATTAAAGCAAAGCATAGCTAGTTCACTAATGTGAACACCTGGATATCCCTATGACAAAATCTCATGGGGTCAGTGAGAATTCCTCCTGGGAAGTGTAGTTTCTGAGAGGCCTGACCACACCCCATCTAATGCATCTGATGGTGCTTAGCGCAGTTCTAGCTCTCAGACTGTAAACTGTTTAGAGTAAGAACATAGTATTTTACTTGTCTGATTCAGCCTGCCAGAGCTAATTTTCCTCCAGCACTATACTCATCTATGGTACTGTATAAGTGCTATGGTGTGAACTCATCACCCCAGCACCGCTCATGTCAGTACACAGTATTGCAGGGGTTCTCCTATTCTAGCACTCCCTTTGTGTCCTCATTCCACAATGGTCTGCTGCCTCTGTGACCTAGCCCTCCAGCAGTCAGCTCTTAGTCCCGTCCCCTTCTAGAAAATAAACTCAAAATAGCCACCTGTATGTTAAAATCCATAATATAAACAATAGTTCTTCATAGAGATAATTCATGGCCTGTGGTGTCAAGATTAGGCCTGTGACTGAGCCAGGTTAATTGGATTAGGGCAGGGAAAGCCTGTCTTCCCTGTCCTGATTTTGCCCAGAACTGGCCCCTAGTAGAAGCAGCCAGCCCCTTTTATCAGGCCTGCTGGGGCCTGATTGGCTTTCATCTACTCCCCGCCCTTCCAAGCACTGGAGGACCAACTCTCACTGGCTCTGCCTGAAGCTGATGATGGAGGCCTCTCTAGGCGAACCCTGGAGGTTTGAACTCACTATTCTTCCCTTCCAGGAGGACATCTTCTTAGGACGGGATGTGCCAAGGCATCAGAGCCTCTGGCAGAGGGAGCAAATGCCTGGTACACCCCCATCACAATGTGTAATAAACAAACAAATAATAATTGTCTGAAACAGGAAGGATTGTGCTTAAATATGAAAATGTGGTGTTTAGCTGGTGGGCTGACTTTTGCAGGTATATTCTTTTACTTTTAACATAAGATATGTAGAGATATTTCTTCTTGTGAACATAGACACTTCATTTGAATATTCTTTCTTCTGCATTCACTATTATGTACAAAGTTGATTGTGCTAATACTATTGTTGTAGATGTTTGCAATAAAGCTATCATTCAGATTCTGGGTAATTATATCCTGTAATTTATTTTTTCACCATTTTTGTTTAAAGAACTAACCTTTCAGAGATATACTTAACTGAGGTGTAGCGGGGCAGTCACCCCGCTCCAGCTCAGAAGGGGTTAAAAGCCAGCCCTTGGAGGAGGCTGAGGCTGACAGCCAATCAGAGCTGCCCAAGCCAGTATAAAAGAGAGCAGACCAGAAGGGGTAGTCAGTCTCTCTCCAGCCTTAGAGAGAGAGATGGACCTGGCTGTGGGATAGAGGCAAGGGCAGGGAAGTGCTGGGGAAGGGGAGGAGGAGCTGGGAAGCTCCAGCCTGGCAAACCCCCAGGCAGAGGCCTTGCTTTCAGGGCCAGAGGAAGTACGAGGGCTGTGGGGAAGCAGCCAGGGAAGGAAGAGGCAGCAGGTCCAACCCTCTGGCTGATGATGAGTGACCATTTCAGACTGCAGTTTTGGCCCTGAGGGAAAGGGCTAGATGAAGACTGGCAGTGGGTCACTGAGGAAAGGTGGGCTTAGGGGACTGGGGTTCCCTAGGGATGGGAGGACCCCTGAGTCTGTGGGCACTGCTGCAGGGCAGTACCCCAGAGAAGGGGCACTGCGGGCTGGGAGGGTGCGGGGCTGGAACTACAATGGTGGAGACTGCAAGGAAGCAAATACCGGTAGGGAGACACCGGCCAGCAGGAGATGCTCTGGAGCTGGAAGAGCTAATTCCTGAAGTAACCAGCAGGAGGTGCCACGGTGAGTGCCCGCCATGCTACATGAGGGTTCAGGAGAGTGACACCCTATATTTCTCTGTACAACACAGAAGACACATTCTCTGCAATGCAAAGTGTTTCAAGACAAACTTGGAGAGAGTATATTTAACGGTGCAAGGTAAATGCACTTTCATAGATAAGTTTTCAGCCAGCTGGGATCCAGCCTCCATTTTTCTGGGTGAATTGCACTTGCAAAATTTGTGCCTGCAATGTTAGGTCACAAAATGAACTTGTGCCTCCGAGAACCTTATCCATGCTTGCAATCACGTAATTAGTAACTCAAGTATTTAGATTTCCACTTGCAATTGAATTTGTGCCAATTTTATGGGCACAATTTGCTCCTGCAAAAGGGAAACTGCTCTTCTGAAAATATACCACTCAGTCCACCTACTTGTAGATTCCACTGATAAAACTGGACACACTCTGGATGTGATGTTTGGGTTGGAAGTGAAGGGATGTTCATAAAGATTTTTATACATTATTAATAACAACATTTTTTAGTCTCCCTGCTGGCATTGGCTACAAGAGTCCCAACTGTGATCTCTGTGGCAGATGTTGTCGCCTGAGTAGGATCTTCTGGAAATAATCACACAGATGCTGTACATAGTTTCAAATTAAGATTCCACAGACTACTTGTTTAATCCAGCTGTTCACAGAACACAGCATGGAGCTCCTCTAACCATAACTTAACTGAAGTCTTCAGTAAAAGCCTAAAACCTGAAATGGACTAACATGACCCAGCTACTATACTTGCTATTACAAAACCTAGCACAGATCACAAACTGAATTCGCCATAAATACTGCAGTACAAACCTAGAAGAACAGAGACCAAATTTCCTTCTTTTGATTATATGTAGCTCCTTGTCTTTTTTTTTTTTTAGTTCCTCACTATTCTAACACTCATTCGGCTTAAAGACTATAATGTGTCTTGGCTCCAGATCACTTTAAAAGGGCACAGGAACTACCTTGCTAATCATGTTAAAACATGGGTTTTATTCCTTACTAATTTAAAAATTACCCTTTAGAAGCTTTGAAAGCATAGAGAAAAGAACTAAGTACAAGTGCATGTACACATAGACACCCTGAGAACTACCTTGGATGTTTCTGCTAGAACTTCTCAGTATTGAAGGTCCTTCCTTTCATAAAGCCAAATGCTCCCCTTTGCTTGCATAAGTTGTGGAAACAAAAAAACAAAAACAAAACAGTTGAACAAACTTGCACGCATGTAAGGAGACAGTACCAGAGCATTATTGACAGTGCAGAACCTCTCCTTGAGGGCACCACGAGGATCAAGTTCTGGAGCTAACGAGGGGCAGTAGAGCAGGAGCCCTCTTCAGCACTGTAGAGATTCCAGGGTGTCAGTTAATAAAGGTGGAGACTTGGTGGTTTTCCTTCTTATAAGTGATAGAAGACAAAGAACCACTGCAGCTCAAAAACATATGGTGAATCCAATGGAATAAAATGCTGTAGGAAAATGTCTTACATTTCTGAAGTGTAGAACACAGTGCTGCAACTGAAAAAATTATGAAACCAGGGAAAAAAACTAGACAAATCTGTTCATTTATAACTCAAAACTACCCTCTTCAGTTTGCTCATTAAATTGTAAGTGACTAAAGCTAAAACTGACTAAGGACCTAATCCAAATCCCACTAGTAAACAGGAATCTTTCTATTGACCTCAATGGGCTTTGTGTCCGACACTAGGGTTTGTTTGTTCTCTGCATACAGGCTGTGTAGCTGGATCCTGGGCCCCTGAGCAAGTCCTTTGAGCTTTGATTATCTCAGCTGTTTGAAGTCTGAGTGGTTAATCACTCCCTGATGGTGAGGGGCGGAACTGAGCTGAGCTAAGCAGAGAAGACTGGGTATAAAAAGTCGCTTACTAGGTGAACTCAAGAGAATGAATAGAGGCAGCTAACAGGGGAGTTTGGAGAGGGAATGTGAAGGGCTTTCCTTCTAGGTTCAGCACTATGTATGACATCAACATGGCCAGCGATTGAACAGTGTTGGTGACCTGCAATAGATGTGTAATGTTCTATTTCCTGTCTGAAGACAAGAAGGGATTTCCTGTACACATAGTGCAAGTTGGTGGCTGTGCTGGAGGAAAAGATTCTTGGATTGGGTGAGGGGGCAAATTGAGACACTACTAAGAATCAGAGTAGCTAAGGAGTTCCTAAACAACCGGGTTTGGGAAACACCAGTACCCCAGGTTCAAGGAAGAATGGAGCTGGTCACAAAGGAATCTGTGAGAGAGGTTCTCAACATGGAAATTATGGAAGGTACCTCTCAAGATCCAGCAGGTCAAAGGGAACAGAGAGATGTATACAACTCACGTGTGGATGGCAGGTCTGCCCAACTAGTAACAAAAAACAAAACAAAAAACCAAGCTTACCCATGGAGCTCTCCAACCATCCAAGGTAAATAGATTATCCTTGTTGGAGATTCAATACTCAGAACTGAATGAGCATTCTGCAAGGGACAGATGGACAATAGGACGGTATGCTTACTTCCCAGAGCCAGGACACAAAATGTCACTCTAAGATTAGATAGGCTTCTGAAGGATTCATTGGTAATGGTTCAGATCAGCACTAATGACACTGTGTTGGGGGATATCTCACAGATAGAGGACTTGAGGGAACTTGGAAGAATGCTGAAGAAGAATATCTGAGATACTTCCAGTCCCACAAGCAAAGGAAGACAGGCAGAAGTGAATCACTGGCTGGGTAAGTGGCATAGGGTGGAGGGCTTTGGTTTTGTGAACATCGATTGACTTTCTATAGGGGTAAGGAGCCATCTAGTTTGGATGGCCTCCACCTCAGTAGAAGGGAGATGAATCTCCACAGGGACAGGCTATCTAGAGTAGTCTGATTAAAGGAGCAGAAAACACGCCTGATATTGATGGACTCAAGGAGCTCAATCTATTAAGCTTAACAAAGAGAAGGTTAAGAGGTGACTTGATTACAAGTATCTACACGGGGAACAAATATTTAATAATGGGGTCTTCAATATAGAAGAGAAAGGAACAACACAGTCCAATATATGTCTGGAAGCTAAAACTAGACAAATTCAGACTGGAAATAAGGCATATATGGTGAGAGTAATTAGCCACTGGAACAATTTACCACAGGTTGTGGTGGACTCTCTGTCACTGGCAATTTTAAAATCAGGATTGGATGTTTTTCTAAAAGCTATTCTCTAGGAATTATTTTGGGGAAGTTCTATGGCCTGTGGTATACAGCAGGTCAGACTGGATGACCCCACATATACCCCTACAACTCTCCACCAGTCCCCATTAATCCTGAGAGCCCACACACACACATCTCAGAGCCCTGACATACATCTCACTCATTGAAGCCCCCAACACCTCAGCCGCAGAGGCCACAGCCCCCAACATCCTGCATACACCCCCCGTTCTCCACACAGTCCCCATAACTCACCCCCTAGCATTCCACACTCACACCAACTCCTTACCCAATGTCCCCCAACATCTCCCACTCGCCCCCAAATCTTCATCTCACAGCCAACCAACACACTCTGCTCACCCCATAGCCCACCAACAATTTGTCCCCAGCCCCTCACCCACCACTCTCCTCTTAGCCACTCACTGGTGACCCTCCTCCTGTAGTTCAATGGTCCACTCCTGTCCTGGCCTCCCAGCTCCACTTGCTCCCATCACCTGCCCCACACTCACACAGCCCCGTGCTGCTCAGGTTTGGCCTAGCCAGCCCTCCATCATGTCAGAGGGGTGGTCAGGCCAAATTTGAGTGACTGGTATTGTGACCTAGCACACGGGACTGCAGCATCACTCAGGTTTGTTTTTGTTTTCTGGTGGTCAGGGGTCCCTACTGAGACGGGAACCCTGTGCAAATGCACTGAGTGCACATTGGTTAATCTGGGCCTGATCAGGTGGAATAAGCAGCCTGATCCACAGTATTGAACATCTATGTGGTTTAGTTTTAAGGAACTTTTCATCCATTAGCCTAAAAGTCCTTGTCAGAGTAAACTGAATTGAAAAATGTGCCTGCTAAATGTTGTTGTCTGCTACCTCATACTGAGTATCCTGCATTACAGTTTTTTTGTAGTGCACTAAAGCATGCTTGAGTAGTATTGGATGTCGGCTCTCCCACTAGAATGCTAACAAAAAATGAGCTATATCTCATGAGGCTATCCCAGAGAACAACATTTTAAATAAATAATTACATTCTGAGACAGAATTTCTATAGTTTTTGTGCCATCTATAATCTGTTCAGTCGTGCCTCAGCAGATAAGACAAATACTGACTTCCTTCATTTAAAATGTTTGTATGAAACAATTTCCAGTGTTAGAGTGATGAAGTTTTAATGCTTAATATTTCTAGATAAGGATTGAAAATGTTTTTGCACCCCATTTTTACTCTAAATTTTCTGAGAATTGTCCATTTGGCCTTAAGTTTTTCCATGCTGGGGTCCAATCCTGATCCCAATGAAATATAAGGGGGACTTACTAATGTTCAATAGCATCAGTAGACCCCTATTTTCTGTCCAACCTCAAAGGGGACATTTTTGGACAGTTTGGGGTGGGAGGGGGAGAGAAACAGTTCAGCCAGTTTTGAACTATGAGAAGTGGGGTGGGGAATATTTTCCATGCCAGAACAATCAATATATATATATATATATATATATATATATATATATATATATATATATATATATATATATAAGCACACTTATTTAAAAAATAAAAAGGCTACAGCAAATGCACCTGAACTTAGGAACGTGACTTGTAAACACTTCTCCGTTTTACCTGTCCATTACACTGAGATTACATGATATACATTTGAATACAGTACACATCTTTATTCAAAATTTTCAAATAACTGGGTGTTTGGATAAGCAAAAGTGCTATTTTGAGCGCACTGTGGGCTGGGAGCCTGTCAAGGTCTGGGTACGAGTCATGCAGGGATGTTGCTTTACCTGACTGGCTGCTGATGTTGCCTTTCTGGGCTATGAGCCTCTGAATGGCAGAGCTCTATGTGTCAGCCCCTCCCCTGCACAGACTGCACATGCTGTGGCTCTCCCAGTGTCCAGGCTGCCTGCCTTTGGCTGAGGATGCATGTGTCCCATTAGTAATAGTCTTCTTTCTTTATCCTCCCACACCCTCAGGTGCATTTGGCATCCACCAGTTTCTGCCATTAATGTCAGTCTGTGCTGGTATGTTCAAATTTTTGAGTGTCATATGGATGGATTTGGCTTTTCTTTGTTGTTTAGGGTAATGTTTCTCTTTTTCTCTTCCTAGGTGGTGTCCATGTTATCACTTGATGTGAAAGGCATGTTGGTGGCATTGGTAAAGCATGTCCTTAATATGTCCATTAGCATCTTACCATATTTGATGCTTTAGGCTAATTTGCTCCACTTAGAATTTCTGATGTTGCAAGAAACTCTTTCCATAATAGTTGGGCTTATTTACTCCTTTCCCTTGTTTTTTTCTCCCCTCTTTTCTTGAGAAGCAAATAGGTCATTCTGTATATTTAAAACTAAGCTAAGAAACAGTAAAGGAGAAGAAATTAAACAAACACCACACACTACCATTTGTAGTTCAACTCAACTCAACAGTTCACTGGGTTTCATCAGAGAATAAAGTATACAACCCACCAAACAAATGCACTTATTTAAAAACTCTCTGGACTCTAATACCACCTATATTCGTATTGATTTTTATGCTAACATTAACAAAGTAAGCCTGGAGCTTCCAGCAATAGATTTAGGGGGGGGGGAAACCCCCAAGCATGGTAGTTCCAGAAACTGTCCTAAAACATGAAGGGGGAATTTTAGTCCTTTAAAAGTGTTCAAATTGTAAAGAACTGAGAAGAGAGGTTGTAGAAGCCACTTCATTCATATAATGGGGAGATCCTCAAATGCAGTTGCCAACAGCTAAATCACTGTTATTAAAACATACAGGAAAATATCAAAGGAGATGGCTAGCATGAAATATTTATTACCACAAATATTTCAGGGATATTTCCTTATAATAATATAAGAGGATTCCATTAAAAGATTAAAAATCTCAGCTGCTCCTCTTTTCTGAAAGTGTGTAACAATTTCAGCCTGGAACTCAATTAGAAATAATGCTTGTCGTGTGGGTAAGCAGAGTAATTCAGCAAAGGGCATAACAACAAAACTGTGCTTTATTTAGCACACAGAATGATACCAAAGGAAGAACAATGTGCTTCTCAAATTCTGATTTCTAGGGGAACAACAGTACTGCAGGAACCATCATTTTCAGCTGTTTTTAAGGAAATAACAAAAGACATGATCTGTATCCCCAACAGAAGGGATTTAAATTATGATCTGGATAAGATGTTGTGAACAGACCAACCAAAACAGTGTTTTATCTCTGAGGTAAATGGACTGAAACAGATGGAAGAGAGAAAAGAGAACTTTCCTAGAGGCACAATGTCTCTGTCACCAGCTGTTACTGGGAGATAATGTGCAATGACAAGTGATGTATAGCAGGAAATCCAAGTGCCTGTAGTCTTTTCCTTTGGTCTATGAGAGCTACAGAGTCTCTCATACCATTATCTTAGTTTAAGATAGTCTGAAATCTGCCGTGGCCACTCACAGTGCCAGTTTGCTACATCCATAGGAGAGAGAAAAGAAACATACAATTTATGTTTTGCATTGTTCCTTCAATCTGCTTGTGTTTGTAACGTATTATAGGCAATGGGTAGGTGGGGGAAACACAAGTAGCCCAGATTCCTTCCTTGATCTTTGTTTATGGTTTTTAGTCTTTATACTCATAATTGAACATCAGATAATACACTAGTGTTATTGTTTAGTCATTTTTTAAAAATTTACTAGGAAAATGGAATGACATTTTTAATAATGGTGCTGCAAATGTGAAAAGACAGAATAAGAAAGGATTCTGATATACACCTGCTTAAGAGAAGACTAAAGCCATTCAAAGCAATTATCCATCTATGTACTCACGTGTGGTCCCCACTGCTGTAGCATCCAGGAGTGCTGCGGCTTGCTCATTTCTGGCTAAGTAATTTAAACAGCTCATTCATTGATCCCACACAGCAGGGCTGCCTCCGCTCCTCTGAAAGATGTGATTATGCTAGGGCTTTGGCCTAGTAGTCACGCAGGGCCAGAATTTTAAAGGTATTAAGATGCCTAAAGATGCAGAGATGGGTTTTTCAAAAGCACCTAGGTGCTTATCTCCCACTGCTTGAAAATCCCACTAGGTATCTAGAAATTAAATTAAATTAAATTAAAGCCATACTTAGGCTAGCATGATAAACTCAGTCTTTGCCCTTTTCCTCCCTTTATAGTGAATTGAAACAAGCTAGAACCTACAAAGTCTTAAGAGACTCGTTGTCTCACAAAAACAAAATTAAAAATAACTGTCCCAGCAGACACCAAATACATTTAAAGCAAACTAAATTTGGGGTCTTTCCATCACAAGAGGTGTATTGAGCAGAACCCCAGAAAGGTATCCCAGCAGAGCCCAAACAAGTTTGGAACACTCCAAATCTTTAAATAGAACAAAACTCCCCATGAAACTCCTTGAAGCTTGGCTTTCTAATCACTTCTGACAGCCCCTTTTTATTATTTGTACTGTGTCAATAGCCCAATGAAGGCTCAAGGTCCCATTATGCAGGGCACTATACAAACACTTACTTAAAAAAGACAGTCCCTACCCTGAGGAGATTGCAATTTAGGCTGCAAAAATACAACATGCGGACAAAATAAACAAACTGGAAGGGGAAGAGGAGAGGACAAGGAGGTAATAGTAAAACAAGAATGGCCTAGCATAAATCTGCATTTCCTTTACAAATGTTCCCTGTTGAGTTTCTGGGAGGCTAACGAGCCCCAGCTGCTTCCGAGCTTCCTTAGTTTACCCTTGCTTTTATTCTTAAAAGCCAATAGAAAACTGAGCAGCTGTTAGAAATAGTCAAGCAGGATTACAACATCATCCTGCCCCAGATGTATCATGGGGAGTATGGATGTTCACACAGGAACTGTAGTATATAGCTTGTCTGCCTTTGTTCCTATAATGAGACAGCTAAGGATGCAGTCCATACTGAGTCATCTGTGACTGCTGCAACACCTCTCGTGCCATTAACATTTGCTTCGTCCTAGACTAATGATGAAATAGCTGACATATCTTTTGTGGAAAACATCTCTGGAAAAGCAGCTACAGCATTTCTTCAGAACCATCACAAACCACTTTAAGTCAGGGCAAGGACACAGGTGGCCAGGCCTACTGGTTAGCATAGGAGGTCAGGAGCTGAGATCCGGGACCACAAGTCATATACCCAGAGGTCAGGATCAGGTGAAGGTAGTGCTGGGTGAACAGTCTGAAGCAGGTGGAGCTAAGTTGTACAGACAACTTCCTGTTCCTCCTTTTGGCTTAAGTAGAGGGACCGGCCAATCAGGAGCTCTGGTGTTCCACCAATCAGGACCCAGGGGTGGAAGCCTTCTCTCTGAGCTGGGCTTCAAAGAGTGCCAGTTCTAACTGATGCCTGTCAGGTAGAGGGTTGGAGCATGATGACCCTAAGGACCCAGGTTCAAGATCCACAGGTCTTGACACTTTATCTGGATGCAATGGCTTGATAAAGAGGCCTCAGTCCCAGCACCTAGAGTTAGGGAAGTGAAGTAAATTGATTGTTTTCCTTATTTATACTTTTTTTCATGCTTTCATGTTTGGCTGAACATGGCCTTCCTAATAGCAGTTTAGCAATTTACAGGGTATGCAACAGCTGCTTATTATGCTAATGAGTAAAAGTAGCCATGACTTTTCTTTTAATCAACTATAATTTCCTTATTGTTGATGCAGAAGACTCCTGAAACAATTAGTGAACAGAGCTCATTTGCTGTGACTACATGGGTGAACTGTGCATGGTTTCATGCATAAAAATAAATTTTAACCTGCTGCAACTCTTTAGCTGTTTTATCTTTTCCCACTATTTCCTTTAGTCTGATGAAATATGGGGAATTTATTTGTACTTTATGGCACTCACCAGAAAAGTTCTCACCATTCAGCTTTGTCTGGCCTCCTTGCCTGAAGTATGGGGGTGAACTGGGGAAGGGAGACTTTGCAAATTAGGATCAGGGGGTCCTTCAGATCAGACAAATCCACATCTAGTTCCTTAGCTCCTTGTGAGGATTAATCATGCACCTCATGGAAATACTGTGCTGGTTGCATCAGGACAAAAATGCTGTACATATATAAAACACTGAAGCGTATGCTCTATCCAGATATCTAAATCTAAGGTTCTGTGGTCAGTAACACCAAAAATCACAAAACATTCAGGTCATACCCAGTCCCAACACCAGTCATTCACCCAGGTCAATTTGCATCCCAGATCTCAAACCAAAGACTACCTTGGTAGCCAATTCTATAGTAAGCTAACTAAAGATTTATTAGCTAAGAAAAAGGGAAGAGAATTATTGAGAGGTTGAAGTAGGTAAAAATATAAGTACAGGGTGAGTCATACTCTATAATTCCAAAAGGTAGCAGAGATGTAGTAATCTGCCAGTTTCTCAAAAGTCTTTTAGGGCTACCGAGAATAACTCTGGGGATCTCCGTACAGTATTCTCATTCGGTTATTCTGCCCTCATTATTCTCATTCGGTTAGAATCCAAACAGTCCAGAGATTAATTTTTCTTTGTGTCCATATTTATAGCTTCTTTTCACAGAAACCAGGCTGACATGTCCCTTCTGCATGAAGGTGTGGGGAGGAAAGCACTTAAAAGTCTTTGATCCTTGATCTCGCACAATGGCTCATTTGCATTTAATGAACAGGATTTAACATCTTGTAAGAGACCATCATTTGCATTAAACAAACCCTCTTTCTTCTTTGATGGGTTACTTAATTACAGAGATATATACAATGCAAATGTTTGCTGTTACATGGGGTATAGTTGAGAGAGAACAAAATATGCAGTATCCTACAAGCATTTTATAAAACACTAAACACATTCTTAGCAACTTAACATTTAATATTGATTTTGATAATGCTAACACATAGGTAAGCAAGACTGGTTTCCAGCTATGCATTTGTAAGTGAGGCTTAGGGCCTTGGCATGAGCTGGACCTGGTCTGCCAGCATCACACTGTTATTATAACTTAACTCTTTGTATTTACTCAGCACTAGCCTCCAGCCCAGTATTTGTTCTCAAGTTCTCTGCTAAGTCAGGGTTTCCTGAGAATGTAGGATCCAAGATGTGTTCCTTCCTGGAGTCCTCGCAATTATGTATAGGATTATGTAGTTACATCATAGACAATTTACTTGATGATAGAATCATACTTCACCTTTGTTCTCGGAGGCTGCTTCACTGGGGGGTGTAGTCTGTGGAACATGAGTTCAGACTGTGGACCCAGGACATGCAGTAACTATGCAGTGTGTCAGAGCTATCTCATAATTTACTGTTGTGTATGTCTGGGGAAATCATAATTACTATCCCTTCTCTGAATGGCATGTAGAAAATGCTCAGTGTAGCTGGAGGCTGCAGACTGGCTTATATTTGTCATGGCCTCCACAACTATTTGGAAGTTTGCTGTTGCCAGAATCTCAGGTTGGTGGAAACTTTGACAACACAGAGCTCCTCTGGCTTTGACTTGCTTCACCCCAGTTCCCTTTCAAACTCCTCTCAGACAGGCAGGATGGTTGTATACTCAGTTGTAAAACTCAGAAGAATTATTCTTCATGAACACCCACAACATTTACCGATGACTTATAATGTCCTGTGTTCAGGAGATAGTCAGGCTTCACGCTATGCCTGGGACCTTTGGGCCTCCTGCTGCCCCTCACTCTCCATCTCTCTATGCTTGAGGTTGATCATATTTATGGGCAACACAACCAAACTCTACAGCAGAGGGTGAGCATGTATTTGCTGCTATTTAGCAGGGTTAATTAGGCAATATAATACAGCTTGAATGTGAACTACTCACTATGTGCAGCTGATTAAAATGTTTTGGCCACCCATCCTGGCTGTCATTGCTTGTGGCATCTGTAAGTCACTTGCACCCCAGTTATCCCCTCCTTTAAAAAGTCTCAGTGGACAGTCACCACTTATCCTCTTATTACAGATGCAAGTGCTCAATTTAGTGGCACAACATTTTTGAAAATGTAGCCATTAAAAAGAACACAGCATTACACATCGATTTCATAATTACTGTAGCAATAAATTACTCAACTAAAACACATTTTGGCATCTACACCATTCAATTATATTTACTGACACTGTCCCTCAAAAAGGGGAAAAAAGAAAAAGAAAAAAGAAAATGTCTCTGTCAAGGCTGCTATAAAGGGAAGGGTAACAGGGTCTCTGGGATTGGATCCACTACGGCTGTTGCAGTCGTTGGCAGGGGATCCGGTTCCACCACCTTTGTTTGGGTCTCTGGTAACACAGATGGGGCCCTGGTGGACGGCTCAGGAACAGGGATGGGGGTGAAAGCTTGCTTAGCCTGGCTGCGGGTGACTATTCCCACCCTCTTGGCTAGCTTCACATGGTTGGCCAAGTCTTCCCCCAGCAGCGTGGGGATGGGATAATTGTCATAGATTGCAAAAGTCCACATTCCTGACCAGCCCTTGTACTGAACATGCAACTTGGCTGTAGGCAAGGTTACAGACTGTGACATGAAGGGTTGAATTGTCACTGGAACCTCCGGATTGATGAGTTTGGGGTCCACTAGGGATTGGTGGATAGTTGACACTTGTGCCCCAGTGTCCCTCCAAGCGATAACCTTCTTTCCGCCCACTCTCAAGGTTTCCCTTCGCTCCGAGGGTATGAGAGAGGCAGCTGGGTCTGGGGATCTTTGGTGTGATTGTGGTGTAATGAACTGTAATCGGTTGGGGTTCTTAGGGCAGTGAGCCTTTATATGTCCCAGTTCATTACATTTAAAACATCGCCCTGCTAAGGTATCACCGGGGCGATGTTGGTTGGTGGAGACTGGTGTGGTGGGGTGAGAAGGCGTCTGGGGTTTCCCTTGGGATGTGGGTGGGGCCTTGGGTTGTCCCCGGTGGTAAGGTTTTGTTTCGGCTTGCCCCTTCTGATATTCGCTCCAACTGCTACTAGTTTTTTTCTTTTCTGCCACCTCCACCCATTTGGCTCCAATCTCCCCCGCCTCTGTTACAGTTTTGGGCTTCCCATCTAGGATGTACCTTTCTTTTTCCTCAGGAACACCCTCTAAAAACTGCTCCATTTTTACTAGGGAAACCAGATCTTCCAGAGATTTAACATTTGCTCCTGATACCCAGGCATCACAATTTTTGTCAATGTAGTAGGCATGTCGGGTAAATGACACGTCTGGTTTCCACCTTAGGGCTCTGAACCGCCGACGGGCATGCTCAGGTGTTAGCCCCATTCTGAGTCTGGCCTTGTTTTTAAAAAGTTCATAACTGTTCATGTGTTCCTTAGGCATTTCAGCCGCCACCTCTGCTAAGGGTCCACTGAGCTGCGGCCTCAGCTCTACCATGTACTGGTCTGTAGTGATGCTGTTCCAAGGCAGGCCCTTTCAAAATGTTCTAAGAAGGCCTCAGTATCATCGCCTGCCATGTAGGTGGGGAATTTTCTGGGATGGGAAGAGGTACCTGGAGAGGGGTTGCTAGGATTGGCTGGTATATCCGGCCTAGCCCTTGCTAATTCCAGTTCATGCTTCCTCTCTTTTTCCCTCTCCTCCATCTCTTTTTCTTTCAGCTCCATAGCTCTCTTGTGGGCCTCCTCTTTGGCTTTCTCTTCAGTTTCTTGCTCGAGTTTTTTTAATTGAAGCAGTCTCTGATGTTTTTTTTTCATTTTCTTCTGCTTCTAGTCTGGCCAGTTCTAGTTTGTTAGCTACTTCTTTGGTAGTCATTTTCCTGTTTTCTTGTGCTGGGCCACACCCCCCTGCAGTTGACTGAAACTGGGATGCACTCAGCTCAGGCTGCTGCTGAGGTAACAGAGACTTTCTAACTAGCTATCCCCGAGAGGTAGAAAGAAAAAAAACAATTCAGCTTGTAAATTCCTTTTACCAGCTGTTTGCTCACTGATTGAACCCTTCTCTTAACAAAGACCCTTGTTAAAAAAAACTTAACACCTCTGCCTTCAGGCAAGGAGAGATAAGATATGCATCTACCTTCAGCTCTGCTTTCCAAGCAGCTAGAAAGGAGAAAAAAAAATCTTACTGGCTTTTGGTTTAAAATGATCCCACCGCTCTGCCACCATGTCAAGGCTGCTTCCCCACTTTGAACTTTAGGGTACAAATGTGGGGGCCTGCATGAAAACTTCTAAGCTTAACTACCAGCTTAGATCTGGTCCGCTGCCACCACTCCCAAAATGCTAATTCCCTTCCCTGGGTAGCCTTGAGAGACTCTTCACCAATTCCCTGGTGAATACAGATCCAAACCCCTTGGATCTTAAAACAAGGAGAAATTAACCATCCCCCTCCTTTCTCCCACCAACTCCTGGTGGATCAAGATCCAACCCCCTTGGATCTAAAAACAAGGAAAAATCAAACAGGTTCTTAAAAAGAAGGCTTTTAATTTAAAAAAAAAGGTAAAAATCATCTCTGTAAAATCAGGATGGAAACTAACTTTACAGGGTAATCAAACTTAAAGAGCCCAGAGGAATCTCCTCTAGCCTTAGGTTCAAAGTACAGCAAACAGAGATAAACACTCTAGCAAAAAGGTACATTTACAAGTTGAGAAAACAAAGGTAAACTAACACGCCTTGCCTGGCTGTTTACTTACAAGTTTGAAATATGAGAGACTTGTTCAGAAAGATGTGGAGAGCCTGGATTGATGTCTGGTCCCTCTTAGTCCCAAGAGCGAACAACCCCCAAAACAAAGAGCACAAACAAAAGCCTTCCCCCTCCCCCCCCAAGATTTGAAAGTATCTTGTCCCCTTATTGGTCCTTTGGGTCAGGTGTCAGCCAGGTTACCTGAGCTTCTTAACCCTTTACAGGTAAAAGGATTTGGGAGTCTCTGGCCAGGAGGGATTTTATAGTACTGTACACAGGAGAGCTGTTACCCTTCCCTTTATAGTTATGACAGTCTCTCTCTCTTCTTTCTGTTTTCCTTAGGTTTCTTCCTTTCATCTCAGGTTTGTTTCTTTTCCTTCTTGATTTCTTTTATTTATTTCTTTGCTAGTCTAGCACTGACAATGTAATTTTAAGTCTTCAGAAATCATTGCTGGGACTGTCCCCTGCTCTGGATTTCATTTTTCTTTTTAAAACTATTCTTGTTTTCCCTCATGCTTGTTTTTCTACAACCTCTCTAAACTTTCCATTTCTTCTCCTTCTATAATTTTCTTTAAAGTATCCTTTTGCAGTATTTCTCTTTCTTTGGTTTTTTGTAGGGGTATTGAAATAACTACACTGCTATGTCCTATGTTTTAGGGGTGGTGCAAAAACCCACATCACCGGCATTTGGGCCCATATCATGTCCCGAGCTTGATCCAGTACAACTGAGTCAGCATGAAGAGTTATGGTGATGGAAGTAATCTGCTACTGGTGTGTGCCAGTAGCTTTTTATTCATAGATTCCAAGGCCAGAAGGAACCATTGAGATCATTGAGTCTGACCTCTTGTATAACAAAGGTCACAGAACTTCCCCAAAATTGTTGTTAGATTGCAAGCTTTTCTTCATGATCGGGAAGATCGAAGCTGCAGCAATCGATGCAGCATGTGTTGATTTAGCGGGTGTAGTGAAGACCCACTAAATCGATGGCACAGTACTGTCCAGTCAACCCCGGTACTCCAGCTCTCCAAGAAGAGTAAGGTAAGTTGACAGGAGAGCATCTCACATCTACGCAGTGCAGTGAAGACACCGTCGTAAGTTGACCTAGGCTAGGTCGACTCCAGCTATTTGAGGACAATACAGTCCTCCTTGCTTACTCCACTGTACTACCAATGCATTCACCTACATTGCCAATTAATGGACTGTCCTAAAGGCAAACTAGATGTTCCCTTCAATTGGGTTGCACTCTCTATTTCATTCATGACTGCCTCAAAGCAAGTTGATGCTGACAGAAGAATTCCTTGGGATTTTATTTTTCTCTCCTGGTTGCACTTGGGACCACAGTGTTTTCTGAGGATGGACGAAAGGGCTGCTAGAGACAGACAACAGCAGCACTTCTTTTTAATATGCTATTTGGATTTTGTAAGTAAAGGATAGACTGTTGTTCCAAACCTTGATGAAGAAGGGCATGTTCAGATTCTAGACTAATTCCTTCTATCAACAAAAGAGGTGTTTCCCTCACATCTATATTTGTTCTACACACAGAATGCTGTCCCTACCTATCTAATGTCACATCTGATTGTATTTTTCCTTTTTAATTAGATATTCAGTACACATGCTGGCTCCTGTAAATGATCTGTAGATTTGTGGCAAGCTTGCATAAGTATTTTTTTCAAATGAATTGAGCCCTCAACTGGTATATTTTAATTGCTATAATTTGAATAATTAATTCTAAGTTTGGAAAATGAGTTGAACGTAGTGTGTGATTAACCACTTTTAATGAAGTCATTACCTGATTAAATAACAGATCATGCTCATGACTGATTATATCCAAATGCTAATCAATTTGATTTAAATTGTTAATTTTTTTCTGAATTTACTATTTTTTTTAAATTCTACACCTACTGTTATGCAAACTACATTGTGTTGCTGGTAATTGTTTAGACTTATGTGTTAGAGATGCCTGGAGCAGAAACTTATTTTCAATAACGATGGAAAAAAATCTTGCTATGAACAAACTGTAGATAGACTTGATTTGAAAAGTTTGCTTTGATCCAAAGATCTAGCCATTAAAAATTCTAATAATAATACAAAACAAAACAAAAAAAGAACTTTAAGAAAATGGGAGAGTTGCTCTCATTAATAACATTGTTTTTGTATCATCCCTTACAACCTGCATATAAATGTATGATTCAATGTGTGACAAAGAACCAAAATGTGGGATACAAAAATAATTATTCATGCAGGAAAGTTAAAGTGTGGTGGGATTCTTTCCTCAAGGTTAAATAACTATCACATCAGTTTCATCACTTCTTGGCTATTCTTTATTTCTGATTTAGAGAATTTTCAGCAATTTAAAGCAATGGGATTTGGATTCCAGAGCTGTGTGGAACGTAGGCAGCTTTAGAACTAAAATGAGTCACATCCATCAAAATGAGGAAAATTAGGGAGGTACACTTTATATTATCAATTATTATTCATTTGTATTACAATAGCCCCAGCAAAGATCATTGTGCTATGGTGCCTGGCTCTGTACAAACATTTAGTAAGAGAGAGTCTCTATCTCGCAGTACTTACAATCTAAATCGGGGTGGGCAAACTACGGCCCACGGGCCGGATCCGGCCCAACAGCTGTTTTAAGCCGGCCCTCAAGCTCTTGATGGGGAGCGGGGTCTGGGGCTTGCTCTGCTCTGGTGCTCCAGCCAGGACACAGGGTTGGGGGCCACTCCACGCAGCTCCTGGAAGCCGTGGCATGGCCCCACTTCAGCACTCCAGCCAGGGAGCAGGGTTCAGGGCCGCTCCATGCGACTCCCGGAAGCAGCAGCATGGATCCCCTCCAGCTCCTACACGCTCCAAGGGCTCCGTTCCAAGGGCCTCCTCTGACGCTCCAATGGGAGCTGCAAGGGTGGTGCCTGCGGACGGGGCAGCGTGCAGAGCTACCTGGCTGTGCCTCCACATAGGAGCCAGAGAGGGACATGCCGCTGCTTCTGCGAATGCTTGAGGTAAGCATCGCCCGTAGGCTGCATCCCTGAGCCTCTCCCTATACCCCAACCCCCTGCCCCAGCCCTGATCCCCCTCCTGCCCTCCGAACCCCTCGATCCCAGCCCGGAGCTCCCTCCTGCACCCCAAACTGCTCATCCCCAGCCCCACGCCAGAACCCACACCCCCAGCTGGAGCCTTCCTGCACCCCAAACCTCTGCCCCAGCCCTGACCCCCCCTTCTGCCCTCCGAATCCCTCTGTCCCAGCCCAGAGCACCCTCCTATACCCCAAAGTCCTCATCCCCAGCCCCATCCCAGAGCCTGCACCTCCAGCCAGAGCCCTCACCCCCTCCTGCACCCCACTCCGGAGCCCCCTCCCACACCCTGAACTCCTCATTTCTGGCCCCACCCCGGAGCCCACACCCCAAACCAGAGCCCTCACCCCCTCCCACACTCCAACCCCAATTTTGTGAGAATTCATGGCCCTCCATATAATTTCTATTCCCAGATGTGGCCCTCGGGCCAAAAAGTTTGCCCACCCCTGATCTAAATAGACAAGACAGAATAAGGTTGGCTGTGAGAAAGATAGTATTATTATCCCTGTTTTACAGGGGCCTGAGGCTAACAGAGATTAAATGACTTAACCTACAACTACAGACTACACTTATAACTGTAAGTGACTGAAATCTGGCCTTTTCCTCCCCTCTTCAACTAGATGGCTGCCATTCCTGCTTCCCTCTTCTTCTTTGATTTGGATGTCTCACTGTTTGACTTTCTCCTCATCGCAGGTTACTTCAGCCTACCTTATGATGATTAATTTGACTCTGCTGCCTCTCATTTCCTCTCCTTCACTTTCTGTGACGGTCTCCTATTCTGCAGCGACTGCTACTAATTGGCTTGGCTTCAACAAACTACTGTTCCTTCACTGGAGAGAGAAAACTGAGATGGAGAGGTCAGTCATCATCATCTCATGACAGTTGTCCTCAGAGAGCCAGCTGGTAATACCATGCTGACACTCCTCTATGTTTCTATTTGCTAAGTTGCATCAAGGCAGAACTAAAATTCATTCCTTTTTCAGTATCACTTTTTCTTGTGCCAAGTATCAGAGGGGTAGCCGTGTTAGTCTGGATCTGTAAAAAGCAACAAAGAGTCCGGTGGCACCTTATGGATTAACAAATGTATTGGAGCATAAGCTTTCGTGGGTGAATACCCACTTCATCAGACGCATATAATGGAAATTTCCAGAGGGAGGTATACATATGCAGGCAAGAATCAGTCTAGAATCAGTCTGGCCTGCATATTTGTACCTGCCTCTGGAAATTTCCATTACATGCATCTGACGAAGTGGGTATTCACCCACGAAAGCTTATGTTCCAATACATTTGTTAGTCTATAAGGTGCCACAGGACTCTGTTACTTTTTCTTGTAAAGCAATTTCTGTAGTTAGAAGATTGAAAGGAAGGTGTTCTGGGGGGGGGGGGATCACAAATTTGAGGGAAGGTGGTCAGTATAGAAATATCTGTATTAAGATGTGGTCCATATGAGGAAACAATTTGAAAGTCCCTGAGGCTTATGTCATCCATATGACCTTTGATATTACATTGATTAATACTATCATATGTACTTTGCATGGATATACAGTTATATAAATTCAATACTGCCCATTCTCCTCATTGTTCTAGTTCCCTCATTAATTCCTTCCATGATTTTCAATCTCCCAGTCTCTAGTGGATCTGCCCAGCTACCAGCCAACAATGCTACAATCTATAGGTGGGTGAAGAGAACCAGATGCTATAAGCAAAATCTGCTACAGCAGAGTATGATGGCACACACCACCTCATGTGTATCTTGTTAATTGTTATTAGATATATGTATACTATGTTATTTTCATCTTACTGGGGTTTGCTTAAGTAGTTTTTGTTTATTTTAAGTCATTTAAAATGAATATTAAAACACCAATGGCACTATGACTCTGAGGATATTACCAGTTTCGGGCTGAGTACAGACTTCAAAGAAGGACTGCTAGTTCAAAAGAAAAGAGTCTGCATCTGAAATCTAAAGAAGCACAAAAGCATAATATATTCAGCAGAATAATACTGGAAAATACAAAAGATTTAATAGAGTGATTTATCTTTAATGCTTAGTGGAGAGCAGGAACTTTAGCTTTACTTCTTGTCTCTTCATATCTTTTCTCGTAGTCTCTCTCTATACATATAAACTTTCCCCCTTTTCTTTCATTATAAACCATAATATCTTCAAAACCAGCAATCAGTATCCAAGATTCCCTAACAGACTGAAGCATTTTTGTTTCATAAGAGAGTCACACCATGCATTTTTCAGAATGTCAGGGAATCTTGATCAACTAACAAACTTTGAAGGTCTCTTGTTTCATTTAGGGTCAATTCTACCTTCAGAAGTTCAATAGGAGCTACTACACATTTTAGCTGAGACTGTGCAAGAGCATCCAAGAACAAAATTTGGCCACAAATATACGCATACATTAAAAAAAAAAAGCACAGAGCACTAACTATAAAAATAATAATTATAATGATTTGTAACAAATGCCTCCTAGATATGGTTCTGTGATGCCTATATCAAATGGGACCCAAATACTGAATGTACCCTTAAGGACTACAATACTAATACATATTTACATACACATATTTTGCAGCTAAGCTTTCATCGTTGTCTCACTCAAAGCACTCAGAGATAACATAAAGTCATTCAAGTGCTGACAGATGAGTCTTAAGACAATAGAGTGAGGGAGTTTAGTTTATATACCCAAGAAAAATGAGATTGAAAGAGTTGAGGGTGAACATGATATTCTGCAAATGCCTTCCAGGAAGCAATATCAAGAAAATGCTTTGTTTTTTGGTTATCAGAAAGTGGTTAAACAAGCCTAAAACTAAAAAGAAAAGAAAATTGGCCAGACACTGGGGGAAAATTGTTTTAGAGCTTTTAAGCATTTGAACAGATTTCCAAGGGAGGTATTTAAGGATTGATAAGATTGTACACTAGGGGGAATAATGTAGAAAAATATCCTGCATGATACACGGAGTTGTAGTCGACCACTTGAGAAAACTTTTCCCAGCCTAAACATCTATCGTAAGGTACTATTCATGGCTGTAGCTCAAAAACACACACACAAGACTGAGTGCTTGCCCAAATTATCTGAACCATTTGGTCTGCAAGACAGGACTGAAAATATTCAAGAACAGACTTCTTAATGAGCTACCTGGTGCCTCTTGCTTCTGATTAGGATGCGGATTTTCTGATAGTCTCTTTTATGGCATTCTGGCATCTCTACTTCCAGTCTGATTTTGAACAAGAAAGTACAAAGCCAAGTATGACTGAAAAGGATGATTAAATTTTATTTGCTTTGTATATTTTTTTGTATAAGAGGTGTTGAGAAAGTAAAAGCAGATAGAGCTGCAATAATAGAAAAACACATTTTCTTCTAAAAAGAGACATCAATTTGCTAACACAACAGGTGGAAAACTGTTCACAGTTGCTGAATTAATCTTGGTAATATTGAAGAGGACAAAAAAAAAGCTTCCATGTTACAATATCCTCAGAGAGGAATGAGCTCTCCATTGCAATGCACTGGCTTTGCCATGGAACATTTAAGCAGCCTTAGTGGGAATCATAACACTCGGTGACAATTGTTAACTTTCCTACAACTACCTCAACATCGACTATGAAAATAACAACATAAATCATGGTAAATGGAGATGATAGTGGGGAAGGGGCCTATACTATGCATGGAAGAAGTTCTGGCCAAGCCATAAGAAAGTTGTCTGCTCAGAAGATGGAAAGATGTTTATTTGGCACTGTATTGAGGCTGTTTTCAGAATAAGGTATTACTTTGTGACTAAATGTGGCAGAATCTAGCCCTGAATTAGTGCTGTCTGGAAGGATGACATTTTTAGGGAAGAAGTCACAACTAACCAGTCAGCCTCTTCCAAAGTCTGTCACTCCTAGGAATATAGCTTTTCTGGGTGACCAAAAAAACAAATTCTGTGAATGAGAGGCCTCATACAGAGAATTCACACACTAAAATGTCAACACATAACCCTCGTCCTAATGTAGTCCCAAATGTAACCCCCTCAAATATGGATCTATTTTATATTTAAAATGTGTGTGAATATTCAGATATCTCTCCCAATTTGTCACTTGGTAGCTTGCCGTCGTTTGGCATCACTATGGCTTAGTAGCTGTTGGAGTCACGCCCCTTGTGTTGTATAAATGAACTAATCACTCCCAAGTGTAGGAAAAGTAGTTGATGAATCACATGGCAGGGTAATTTATGCAAAGACAGTAAAGGAGGAGTGTGCACTTTAGACTAGTTGTGTATAAACCATTAACCCCAGAGAAACGGACAAAATATTTTTTGTCTGAATCTCATCCGAAATATATTTAAATGTGAAATCGCATAAATAACATATCCTAGATTTCTGAAGGCAGACTTTCCAGGAAGCATATTTGAGTTAGCTGCAGTAATGTGCAGACATGGGGGAAATGATTTGCAGATGATATTCTGGTTTCAAACTTGCATCAGAGCTGAATCAGTGGTGTGTGTGCATGTATGTATGAGTGTGTTTTGATTTTACTTTTTTTATTCAATGGAGGAAAGATTCATGATTATCTCTTTAGATGCAAAAACAGAGAGGATTGAAAAGTGACAGAAACTGTGTGTATTTATCTCATCTGCTCCCCAGTTCACCTTTGAATTTTTCTTTTAATGGCATTCTAGAAAATCCATCATTTTATAATAGTTTGCTATTAGTATGGTAGATACCCTGCAACTGAAGTGTTATTAATGTATAAATGCTTTCACAATATAAACCTTTATATCACTGTACATAGTATCTTTAAACACTCTTACTGACACTTCATGTACTCTCTGAATATCTATACAGAGCATATGGAAAGTTATATTATACAACATACTATTCACAAGCTTTGAAGTTGTTTGAAAACAAGCAATAACGTTTGCATGAATTTTACATGAAATTTATAGATTTCTGAAGGTCTACAGACCAATTTCTGCCCCCCCCCTTTTTTTTTGAGCCAACAAATGAATTCTGTAAATTTCCCTGATCTTGTGAACCTTCTCAGCTGATAGCATTGTGCATATATCTATTGCAGGGGTAACCACAGCGTGTCCTGAAACCAGGGCTTTGGAGCAGAGCCCGGATCTGGAGCGCGGAGCAGCTCTGGAGCAGTGGAGCTGCAGGTTTTTGCCTGGAGCTGGAGCGGAGCGGAGCACAGCTCCAAAGCCCTACCTGAAACCAAATATGGCCACCAAAGTTATATTTGCAATCTGTAATAATCACACTCATCTTTAATATGGAGTTTCATCTTGCTGAGTTGACAGGTTTTAACATATAATGCCAAATCTTGCTTGCTGGACCCCAAAGGTTCTGTGGACCACAGGCCTGCACTGAATAGGAGTGTAGCTTCAGTCTGCTCCATTTAATGCAAATTAGGTGTAGCCCTCATATGCCTGGACATTTTGGGGAGCAGGTAAGGTCTTGTGGTTAAACCCCTAAATTGAAATCTGGATAACATTCCCAAAGTTGCTGGAGGTTCACTTTGTAGCCTTCATCAAGTCACTTAGCTTGTCTTTTTCTGTTTCCCCATCTCTCTCTTTCTCTTTTTATGAGGATGAGAAGATATATTAGGCCTGGTCTACACTAGGAGCTTATATCGAATTTAGCGCCGTTACATCGAATTAACCCTGCACCCGTCCACACCAGGAAGCTACTTAGTTCGAAATAGAGCTCTTTTAAATTCGACTTCTGTAATCCTCGAAAACGAGAGGAGTAGCGCTAAATTCGAAATGGCAATATCGAATTAGGCTAGGTGTGGATGGAAATCGACGGTAATAGCTCCGGGAGCTATCCCACAGTGCACCACTCTGTTGACGCTCTGGACAGCACTTCGAGCTCGGATGCTCTGACCAGCCACACAGGAAAAGCCCCGGGAAAATTTGAATTCCTTTTCCTGTCTGGCCAGTTTGAATCTCATTTTCTGTTTGGACAGCGTGGAGAGCTCAGCAGCACTAGCAACGATGCAGAGCTCTCCAGCAGAGTTGGCCGTGCAATCTAATAGAAAGAGGGCCCCAGCATGGACTGATCGGGAGGTGTTGGATCTCATCGCTGTCTGGGGCGATGAGTCCGTGCTTTCAGAGCTGCGCTCCAAAAGAAGGAATGCAAAGATCTATGAGAAGATCTCTAAAGCCATGGCAGAGAGAGGATACAGCCGGGATGCAACGCAGTGCCGCGTGAAAATCAAGGAGCTGAGACAAGGCTACCAAAAAACCAAAGAGGCAAACCGACGCTCCGGATCCCAGCCCCACACATCACGTTTCTACGAGGCACTGCATTCCATCCTAGGTGCGGCCGCCACCACTACCCCACCAGTGACCGTGGACTCCGAGGATGGGATATTGTCCACGACCGGTTCCTCCTCGGAAATGTTAGGTGACGGGGAAGATGAGGAAGGAGATGAGGAGGACGAGGCAGTCGACAGCGCTTGCACCGCTGATTTCAACGACAGCCAGGAGCTCTTCATCACCCTTACCGAGATCCCCTACCAACCGTCCACAGCCCTTACCCCGGACAACGAATCAGGGGAAGGATCAAGCAGTGAGTGCTTTAAACATCTAAACATTTCATTTTAACATAAGTGGAATATTTATATTGTTAAGAATGGGCTTTTCAGTCACTCATTTAAACATAGAAACTTTTATTAATAACAAAACAGGAATAATAACTATATCAGTAATTTGTTGTTCATGATTTAGTTGGCTTAGTAAACTTTTTTCTACTAACTATGTATAGAAAATCAAGTACTGTCCGGATATTCATGATTAGTCCACAACACGGCCCCTCCACTCTGTAGTCCGTTATGCTCAACTTAAAGGAAAAGGCGGTCAATGTGCCCGGGAATGGACAGACAGTCCTCCTGTGATAGCTCCGCATAGCTCTCCTGGAGGTACCGCTCCAGCATGCGCACGAGGTTCAACGGCAGGGCAATCTTGTTTGGTCCCCCGTGGTAGCACACGTTCCCACGCCATGAGTCCATGAGGTAGTCGGGGATCAGTGCGCGGCACAGCATGGCGGCATATGGCCCAGGCCTCTGCATGCATTCACGCAGCATCCTTCCCCTCTCGGTCTCCGAGATCCTCATGAGGGTTATGTCACACATGACGCCCTGCTTTAAATTAGGGAGGGGAATGTTAGTATTTGGACTGCTTTACAGCCACGCGGTGGAGGCGGCAGAGGGGCAGCATACAGGGATCTTTCCCGGGGACAGCCGCGAGGTGGTGGGACAGGGGCAGAGCTCATGCTTCCCTGATTGCTGCCAGCAGAGAGTGGCCTTGCATTCAGTGCGAAAGGAGCCCAGTGCTACTATTACATGTTTAAGCTGCCACAAGTCTACGGCTTACCATGTTTGCCCGCAGCAGAAGTAGAGGTGTCCTGCAACGCTTCTCTGATCGCAACTGCAGGACCCCAGACACATAAGGCGAGGGCCGAAAATTCGACCTTGTCCTGAGTGCGCATGTGAAAGGTGCAGTGCATGGTGTTGTTCACAGAGAAAGACTATGCTCTTTGTTAGCAACTTCATTTATCTGTCTCAGGAATTTACTCCCTTTTTCCCATTCCCACAGACACATCTGCGACTGTCTCCCAACCCAGCCTGGCATCACACTCCCAGAGGCTAGCGCAGATTAGAAGAAGGAAGAGAAAAACTCGTGAAGACATGTTTTATGAACTTATGGAGTGCTCACGAGAGCAGGCAGCCCAGACGACACAGTGGAGGGAGAACTTGTCACAAATGCACAGAGCAGTCATGGAACGGGAGGAGAGGTGGCGCCAGGAGGACCAGGAGGCTACTCAAACCCTGCTTGGACTAATGAGGGAGCAAACGGAGACGCTCCGGCGCCTAGTGGATGTTCTGCAAGACCGGAGGCAGGAGGACAGAGCACTGCTGCTGTCTATCTCTAACCGCCCTCCCCCGCCACCAAGTCCCACACCCCCCTCACCAAAAGTACAAAGAAGGAGGGGCGGCAAGGGCCGTTAAAACTGTCAGTCGGCCACTGCACACTGCTGCAGCAATGGAAGGCTCTCGTTCCAAACTTTGAAAAGTCCTTTCCTACCCATCTCACACTAGCCCATGTCCAAGTTTCCTTCCCCCCCCCCTTTTCATGTGCGGTTCGTAATAAAACATCTGTTTCTGTTAAGTACTGTTTCCGAGAGTGTCTTTTGGAGGGGATTCTGTCTGAAGGGGGGGAAGGGGTTTGTTACTTGGACAGGACAGTCACCTGTAGCAGGCTACAGAGGCGGGGGCAGGTCCAGCATCAGGACACATACACAGCACAGTCATCAGTTACCCTGGTCAGTCTGGGAGGCGGTTTTCTTGTTCTGGGGTGCGAGGGGGTTGATCTGTGACTTTGTGTCGGGGGAGGGCAGTTAGAGATCCTATGCCGCGGTCCTTATCCTGGATCACAGAGCCACGCAGCAGGGGATCTGTTACCCTCCGCCCCCTGCCAGAAAGTCACTTGGCCGACACATACATCCAGTCCCGCCCAGGACTGCTGGCAGGCTGCGTTGAAACAACCAATGCAGCACTGCGGAGCCTGTCATTCCCGGACTTTAGAAGCATCATTTGCATCAAAACAGTAAGCCCGCCCCCCGCCACAGTCTGCGTCCCCGGTTTAAAACATTCCCGCGAAAACAGTAAAAAAGAGAACCTTGTTCATTAACAGAACAGAACAGATTTTATTTGTTGGGAAGGTGGGGAAGGGGGTATGTAACTTGGAAGGATAGTCAACAGTAACTGGGTAAAGAAACGGGGGCAGGTTCAGCATCTGTGTCCACAAAGTAAAAAGTCACTGGAGACCCTGTTCAGTCAGGAACCTGGCTTTCAAAGCCTCCCTGATGCACAGTGCGTCCCGCTGTGATCTTCTAATCGCCCTGCTGTCTGGCTGGACGTAATCAGAAGCCAGGCTATTTGCCTCAACCTCCCACCCCGACATATAGGTCTCCCCCTTGCTCTCACACAAATTGTGGAGCACACAGCAAGCAGCTATCACAATGGGGATATTGGTCTCGCTGAGATCACAGCGAGTGAGTAGGCTTCTCCATCTGCCCTTGAGATGGCCAAAAGCACACTCCACCACCATTCTGCACTTGCTGAGCCGGTAGTTGAATAGTTCTTTCCCTGAGTCCAGTGCGCCAGTGTAGGGCTTCATGAGCCAGGGCATTAGCGGGTATGCAGGGTCCCCGAGGATGACTGTAGGCATCTCCACATCCCCAACAGTTACTTTGTGGTCCGGGAAGTAAATACCTTCCTGCAGCCGTCTACACAGACCAGAGTTCCTGAACACCCTAGCGTCATGAACCTTGCCAGGCCATCCAACGTAGATATTGGTAAAACGTCCCCGATGGTCCACCAGTGCTTGCAGCACCATGGAAAAGTAGCCCTTCCGGTTGATGTACTGGCTGGCCTGGTGGTCCGGTCCCAGGATAGGGATGTGAGTCCCATCTATAGCCCCACCGCAGTTTGGGAATCCCATCTCGGCAAAGCCATCTCTGATGAGCTCCACGTTTCCCAGGGTCACTACCTTAGATAGCAGTAGCTTGACGATTGCCCTGGCTACTTGCATAACAGCAACCCCCACGGTAGACTTGCCCACGCCAAACTGGTTAGCGACGGACCGGTAGCTGTCTGGCGTTGCGAGCTTCCAGAGGGCTATGGCCACTCGCTTCTGGACAGTCAGGGCTGCCCGCATCCGGGTGTCCTTTCGCTTCAGGGCAGGGGACAGCAACTCACACAGTTCGAGGAAAGTCCCCTTCCGCATGCGAAAGTTGCGCAGCCACTGGGATTCATCCCAGACCTGCAGCACTATGCGGTCCCACCATTCCGTGCTGGTTTCACGGGCCCAGAATCGCCGTTCAACAGTATCAACAAGACCCAGTGACAGCGAGATGTCCTGGGCGCTGGGTCTCATGTTCTCAGAGAGGTCGGAGCTAGTGTCCGACTTCATGCCGTCACGGTAGTGCCGTAGCCTCCTCTCATGATTGATCTGCAGCTGCCTCTGGTACAGGTGGAGGAGAAGCTGCGAGGCGTTGAGAACTGCCACAACTGCAGCGATGGTCGCAGCGGGATCCATGCTCGCACTGCTGTGGCGTCCGCGCTGTCAGTAATCAGAAAAGCGCGCGAAATTATTTCCCGCCGGCGCTTTCAGGGAGGGAGGGAGGGAGGGAGGGCTTGAGTGACGGACGGATGACGACAGGCACCCAAAAGCACCCTCGACACATTTTTTTACCCAGAAGGCATTTGGGGCTCGACCCAGAATTCCAAAGGGCAGGGGGGACTGCGGGAACTGTGGGATAGCTGCCCACAGTGCACCGCTTCCAATGTCGACGCTTGCCCCGTTAGTGTGGACTCACAAAGTCTCACAAAGTCGAATTACTGTCCTTAGTGTGGACACACACGTTCGACTTAGTAATATCGATTCCACATAGTCGAATTAACTAAAATCGAAGTACTCTCGTAGTGTAGACAAGGCCTTAGGGTTTTTTTAGTGAAACACAAAAGTTATTGGGCTCAATAGAGGAATAATTGGATAAAATCCTGGGGCTTGGGGGTCAGGCTAGATGATCTAATGGGCTCTTCTGGCTTAAGATCTAGGAGTGATTTTCTATCTGACAAGGATGGCGAGGTTTCACACATTAATATTTGTAAAGTACGTTCAGAACCTCAGATGTAAAGTGAAATAGAAATGCAGCCTTGGATTCTCAGCCAGTCCAAATTTGTATTGATTTGACTAGCCCATACATTACTACTAACTCAGACACTATTGTGTTAGTTCTAGATAGATATTCTATGGTACTTATTTGTAGAGTAGAATAGGCAGATAGATATAGCTAGGTAGTCAATGGAGTTACTCCAGCCTTACATGGGTGTAACTGAAAAAATAGGGGGGAGGGATAGCTCAGTGGTTTGAGCATTGGTCTGCTAAACCCAGGGTTGTGAGTTCAATCCTTGAGGGCGCCATCTGGGGCAAAAATCAGTACTTGGTCCTGCTAGTGAAGGCAGGGGGCTGGACTCAATGACCTTTTAAGGTCCCTTCCAGTTCTATGAGATAGGTATATCTCCATTTATTATTATTGTGTCTTTTTATTTGCAGGAACTGAGTCAGATGAATAATTCATAACAAATCATTTATTTATCAAATTTCATCACCTTTTTCTGTTAGTGAATTGTCCATGAATGGATTGTTATTTTCTCCAATGTATTTATTATTCACTAAATCATTTCTGTGAATAATTTTTGCTCTGAAGATCCTTAGCCATTTGTTGCACATATTCATTATTCAGAATTTGGGCTGTTTGTATTGAAAATACGTCACACAGAATTTTTTCGTTTCCTGGTTGAATGAGCATAGCTCTTAGAATTGAATTTCCAGTGTGAAGTTTGAATTGAACGTTTGCTTTTCACCAGTATTCTTAAATACTACCTTACTGGCAAATGTTAACTTATTTCCTAGAACATCCATAAAAACTATACAAATTGGATACAAATTTATTTTAAACATTGAAAACATGTTTTTGGGAAATATTGCACTGCTCCTTATCAGAATAACTTCATCTTACAGCCAATACTGAAATGGAAATACTTCTGTGGAGGAAATCTCAGCTGTCAGAGACACTTAACAACAATTTAGAAAAAGAAGAGACTAGTATATAACTAGAATATACTTACTATACTAATAATACTTTTCAGTTATAATTTATATCTTAAAATATTTGTGCTGAAATTCTATTTAAATGTAGTGACAAGATACTGGTATGTATTCAGCATATTTATTATCTATAAAGATATTTCCTTTGAACATGTACATTTATCAAAATCTCTGGTAAAATTTGTACCATAGTAACATAAGAATTGCCAGACTGGATCAGACCTGTGATCTATCTAGTCCAGTATCCTGTCTCTCACACTGGCCAGCACCAGAAGCTTTAGAGGAAGGCATATGTAGAATAATCTGCTCTCCACACTAGGTCTCCTCCTAATCCCTAGTAGTTAGAAATTGGCTTAAATCCTGAAGCATGAGCTTTCATATATCTTCCAACGTTTGTTACTATTAGAGCAAATTAAAAAATTAAATTTTGGTCCTGCAGGAAATTTCAATATTTTAACTGTAGGCCCCCCATTAGAGGATCCTCTGAACCATGTCCAAGGTCTGTCTAATCATATATACTGCATGGTGGCCTTGACCCACTAGAAATCCCATGAGGCAGTGGTGGGTGCCCTCAGGAACTGGACTGAGCTTCCCAGGGGGAGAGGCTGCTTTGGTGGAGTGGGTGGGTGAGATTCTGTGGCCTGTGTTGTGTAGGAGGTCTGACTAGAAGATCATAATGGTCCCTTCTGACCTTAAAGTCTATGAGTCTATGAGTCGTGATGGTGGACTCCATTTAGGGCTATGAGCTAAAACTGAGAGCTGCTGCTCCTTTTGTGGTCTGGGCCAAGGAAAAGCTGTGACCGAACCCTGTGCTTGAGTTACCAAGGTTGAAGACACATGACCAGGATTAAGACTACTCTGCAGTTGAATACTTGTTACTGTTGAGCCCTAGTTCACGGACTTCTCCACAGCTAGGTATTGAGAGCAAAAGTAAAAAATTGCCGGTTGTGCAGCAGATTTGAATTTGGCTTATACCGAATTGAGAAAAGCATGAGTTATTCCCGCAGCGTGTTGACTTGGGGTGGCTACATTAAGTTTAAGAAGAAAAGAGGATGGAAAGGGGGGTCATATAACACTGCTCTAACAGCCAAAATGCTTCTGAAACAAATGTAGTCAAACTTTACTAATTCTGGGTCACTGAGAACGAAAATGATGCTTAAAATTATTGATTGGCTCTAGTTTTCAAGATATGCTATTGGGTCAGTATATACGACCCTTGACTTGGGAATGGTGGAGGATAAGTGAGTTATAAAGGGAAGGGATCTCAATTTAAACCAGAAATGACTAAAATACATCTTTGACTGGATCTATGAATAAATTTATGACTGGGTTTGTACAGTACTTGCTTTTTAGGCAAAACAATGAATGATGCAATCTGAAGCTGGTATTGCGTCATACATTATATGAATTGCATCATGTTATTCCTAGAAGTCTTGGATGATGCAATCATAACAAAGCTTACATCGCTCTGCTGAACAAATTGCCCTATATCAGCTCTAGAAATCATACAGTGTCGTGCTCTCTTATTTGTCAGTGTTTGATTTTGCAAAGGGACACATTTCTGTTTAGCCAAAGTGAGCAGAGATGCCTCGTACTTGTGTGAACAGTGCAGATAACTTCTGCTATGTTTGTGGTGAAGTGACTTTTGCATCACAAAAGCACAGTATAACCACTATGGTTAAGAAAGCCTATCACCTTTATTTTGGCTGCAAAATTGGAGATCAGGACAAGAGGTGGGCCCCACACATACGCTGCAACACTTGTGCAACAAATCTTCGCCAGTGGTTGAACAGGAAAAGGAAATCTATGCCTTTTGCAGTGCCAATGATTTGGAGAGAGCCAACAGATCATACCAGCAATTGTTACTTCTGCATGGTGCCTCCAGTTGGGAAAGATGTGTCAAAGAAGAAAAAGTGGACTGTGCATTATCCAAACATTCCATCAGCTATACGCCCAGTACCCCACGGAGAAGGACTGCCGGTTCCTGGTGCACCAGAATCATTCTCACTTGAGTCAGACGAGGAAGAGGAAGAGGATGAAACTTCTGGTCCTGAACCATCAATGTCACAGGACCCACATTTTCTCCCATCCTCCTCCTCTGAACCACACCTCATAACACAAGGTGAACTGAATGACCCTGTCAGGGATTTGGAACTACCCAAGAGTAAGGCAGAGCTGTTGGGCTCCAGACTACAGCAGTGGAATCTCCTGGCAGGTGATGTTAGGGTTTCCATGTTCCGTGACCGTCAAAAGGATCTTGTCCCATTCTTCTTCATGGAAGGTGATCTTGTAGCCTGCAACAACATCGATGGTGTGATGGCAGCCCTCAACATCGTTCATGATCCAGATGAGTGGAGACTGTTCATTGATTCATCGAAGACAAGTCTTAAAGCTGTTTTACTGCATAATGGCAATGTTTTGCCATCAATTCCAGTTGGTCATGCAGTCCATATGAAGGAAACCTATGACAACATGAAACAACTTTTGAGGTGCATAAACTATGACCAACATCAGTGGCAGCTTTGTGGCGATTTGAAGGTTGTTGCTCTCTTGCTTGGTCTGCAGACTGGATAGACAAAGTACTGCTGTTTTCTCTGCGAATGGGATAGTCGTGCAAGAGATTCCCACTACATCAAGAAAGATTGGCCACTCCGACAGTCATTGGAGCCTGGGAGGAAAAGTGTTCAGCATCCATCACTTGTTGAATCAAGGAAGATTTTGTTACCACCCTTACACATCAAGCTGGGTCTGATGAAGAACTTTGTCAAGGCCATTGACAAAACACAAGCAGCTTTCAAGTACCTCCGTGGAAAATTTCCAAAGTTAAGTGAAGCTAAGATAAAGGAAGGTGTCTTTGTTGGTCCTCAGATTCGTGAACTTCTTCGAGATGATGCATTTGACCATGCACTGCGTGGCAAGGAAAAGACGGCCTGGAAAGCCTTCCAGTTAGTGGCAATAAATTTTCTCGGAAACAACAAGGCAGACAACTACAGATTGTTGGTGGAAAACCTCCTCAAGGCATACAATAGCCTTGGTTGCAACATGTCACTAAAGATACATTTTTTGCACTCTCATCTAGATTTTTTCCCCACCGAACTGCGGAGCAGTGAGCGACGAGCACGTTGAGCGATTTCACCAGGACATTGCAACAATGGAGAAATGCTATCAGGGCAAATGGAGCCCATCAATGCTTGCAGACTATTGCTGGACAGTGACAAGAGATGTTCCATTTAATGAATACAAGAGACAAGCCAAGAAGCGCCGAGTAGACCCTGAATAGGACTAAACTATGTACATAATAGTTTTTTGCCTTTTGTTTCATAATCAATTTGATTTATATAACCCTTTTGCTGATTTTTAAAGTGTTACATAAACAGGACAGGTGAAATATTATCATGTAAAGCAACCATAAACATATGAAAAGACCTAGGTTTACAATTTATGATTAAAACTCTACTATCTACACAATATACATAGACATAAAATGTAAAAACTTAAATATCTTAGAAACAGTAGCCAATCAGTTGTTTTATTTGTCATATTTGAATTCAGCACATCAAAATACATAATAAATAGCACATTTTATCTCTGAAGCAGACGACTTCTCAAAAATTGTAGACCAGTGTAACACTTGCACTGTGGTGGTCTCTTCCTGTTACTGAGCCATGGTGCATCAGGGGAGATATAGTCTAGCCAGGTAGAAGGGCCGTTACAGGAGACTATGGGCATGAAAGACACATAACTACAACTAGCTAGAGACATTGCGGTGACTCACGCACAGGGCCGGCTCTACTGTTTTTGCCGCCCCAAGCAGCGCGCCGAATTGCCGCTGCAGACAGTGGGGACAGTCCGTGTGCCGTTAGGGCGGCATGCACGTTTCCGCGGTGGCGGCAATTCGGCGGCAGCTTCTGTCTTCAGCCGGAAGACAGAAGCCGCTGAATTGCCCCCACAGGCAGCTGAACATAGAAGCTGCTGCCGAATTGCCACCGCAGGCAGCTGAACATAGAAGTTGCGGCCGCCATGGAAACGCACGTGCTGCCCTAACGGCACATGGACAGCCCCCCGCCGTCCGCGGCGGCAATTCGGCGGGCTGCTTGGAGCGGCAAAAACACACGGACTGCCGCCCTGGCAGATTGCTGCTCCAAGCACCTGCTTGTAATGCTGGTGCCTGGAGCTGGCCCTGCTCACGCAGACACAGAATAACATCAATCTGAAATGAGATGTTTTGTTTCAGTTTTCCCCAACAAAATTCTGCCCAAATCTTTACGCATAGAACATTTTGATTTAAATGACTTTTTTACCACCCCTAGTTAACATCAACTATGATAATTTTGGATCTTACTAAATTTTAGCTTCAACAATAGCTGGTGGCAATCAGTTCCATGGTCTTCCTATGCATTGTGTGAAGTAGTATTTCCCTGTATCAGTTTGGAATTTGCCACCTTTAAATTTAATTAAACTGTCCTCTTGTTCTTGTGTTATCAACCAAGTTGAACAGAAGCCCATACTATACTGTCTCTGTGTTATTCGTTATTTTATTGTATCCCCTTATATTCATTTCCTTTCTAAAATCAATAATCCCAGTTTTTTTCATATGAGTTTTTCTATGTTTTAATCATCTTCAATTGCCATTTTCTGACCTTCCTCTAATTCTGCAAGATCTTCTTTTGAAATGGGGTGACCAGTGTTGCACACCGTATTCCAGATGAGGCTGCCCCATTGATTTACATAATTACATTAGAATATATTCCTTATTTTTCCTCATTCCACTCCTTATGCATCCTAACATTGTGTTAGCTTTTTTTTATTGCAGTGGCATACTGAGATGAGATCTCCACTGCGCTATCCAGTGACACCCAACTGCCTTTCCTAACTTGGTACAGTTATTTTTGAACACTAAAGTATATGAGTAGTTTAAACTTTCCATGGTGTTGCCCATTCACCTAGCTTGAGTAGGTGCCTCACAGTCCTTTATGGTCTTGACTAACCTAATGAGGGTCCTTAGTTATGTTGTATGCAACTTAAGTACATATTACACACACACAAACTATGTTAAAAGAACATTAAGGTTACAAAGTCAAGCACTCAAAATCTAGGAGATGCCAGAATTAAGGTTGCCAATACAATTTCTGCCTGTTTCCCACAAGCTTGATGCCTTCTGCCCTATCCCACCCATCCTGTAACTTTCCTAGTCCTGTCTCTTCCTCACTCCTGGCTCCTCATGCCATTCCCTTTACCTAGCCAGTCTCCACTCTTCAGTCTACTCATTCCAATTGCAATCTCCTTGCCCAGCAACTCCTAGACTCAGCCCTCCGGACTCCCCATCTTAGTCTCCTTCCCATCAACTCCCAGTCCTAGTCTCATTGCCCAGGAAGTCCCAGGTCCCCTCTCCTGGATGTTTATCCAACCTGTCTCTAATTCCCCTGCCCTGACCTCCAGTCATAACTCCCAACCCATTCATATTCCCCACCCCCACTGGCTCCCATTTCCCTCCCATTTCAGAGTCTCCATCCCCCAGTTCCTTGTCTGTCTCCTCGTCCAGCCATTCCCAGTTCTACCCCACACCCCAGCATCTCATCAGATCTCAGTTCCCCTGCACCTGTCTCCCTCACCTTTCCCCTTCTTCCTCCCCCACCCCCATTGGTACTCAGTCCCGGTTTCCTTACCCAGCCAGTATCCTCCTGGCTTCTCACTTGCTCTCAGAGACAGCCCGTCACTGCTCCCAGTCCCCTCCTTCCTTTCTGTTACATTCAGGCATACATAGAGAAGATGTATAAAAACAGTTGTGTACTTAAATTCAGAGATGACATAGAAGCAACTTTGAAAAATTGGCTGTAATATAAAAATATATAAAAGTAATGTTGCTGAATGGAATTAATTCAGAATAGAAGAGAAATTATAATTATTTTGTACTGTGTCTTTTATATAGACTGTGCCAAGAAAGAAAGATCACTTCTTTCTTGCCATGGTCTCTCCTTCACTAGAAGTATTTTTTCTCCTCACAGGTCTAGCCTGCTCTTAGTGGAGTCATTTTTCTGCATACCCAGCTCAGAGGAGCCATCTCTGCTATCACTTCCTTCCAACCATCCCTCTCAAGCAATGAACTCAGTCATCTTTCAGCCCTCTGTTACTGTGGCCACTCCTCTCTCAGAGAATGGCCTGTGTTCTGTATATTGGTAAGCCCAATTTATCTCAGTGAAGATAAATGGAAAGTATTGATAGGCAAATTTCAAAGCCACCCAAAGTCTGGATGATCTTCCATATTCCTTTGGTCTGGAAAATGCTATGGAAGTCTCACAAGAAAAAGATCTTTCGGTTCTTCAATATTTTCTAGTTTAATCTGTTTTGGAAATACCAAAATCTGAAACACTTCATGGTTTTTCCTCTTGCTATCTCAACACAATTCAAGACATGAAGATGCAGACACAAGGGTATGTTTGTTTTTTCTTAGTTCACCAAACTTTTAAAACTTGAATAAAAAGTGCAGAGCCAGTTCAGTTCCATGGCACTTTTGCACTTGGGACTAGACACATGCGGAGGATGGAAATTCTATTTCACAAGGCTTTTGATATTTGACTTCATTCTGAATTGGAATGAAATCAAAAAGTTTTGAAATTCTCCACAAAATTCCACAATGTTTTCATATTGAATTAACCAAAATATTTTATTTTAACAAAATTGCTGGAGGCCTCGTGTCCCTGCCACAACCCTCCCCATAAAAGGTGAGTGCACCCCATTACAACAATACAAAATAAAAAATCTAAACAAAGAATCATTTCTGAATTTAAAAATGAAATGTTTCATTCAGAAACTGGCAAAATGGGATATCTCATTACTGTTGGACCACGTCCCCCCAACTCCCTCATTTTTCACTTAATTTGGTTTGGTAAAATCAATATGACTTTGTGAAGCATTTCACTTTCAGCAGTACTGTCTTCTCCAATGGAAAATGATTCTGTCTAAATTTTTCCAGCCAGCTCTACCTGAGATATTACCCCATTCCGAAAAATTATTTAAATTTGCTTCCAGCCTAATCACAGCAGATAATTTAACAGAATAGCTTTTGCAGTAGAAACAACAAGGGCAACTACATTTCGTCATTGGGATCAGATTCAGGCAAACTGGAGCCCTAGACATGTTAAGGTTAATTGCAGGGTTCCACTCAAAATATTTACCTAAAGATAATACAGATTTGGACCAGTTTACCCAGCCCTGTCTGCAGATCTAATTATTGCAGTAGGAGCTGCTTTTATAAGTGAGGTATTTCGTGCTATTATGAGGTATATGCACAGAATTGCAATACATTTCCAGGTGGATATCTGTAGTCATACAAACCTTGCAAAAAGTGTTTCTTTCATTATTAGGCTATATTTCTGAAAGATAATTATGAAAGATTTGAAAAATGAAACTAAGATTTCAAAATGTTTTTTCTAATTACTCAATATTTAATAAAACACTGATACCAAACTGCTATAACTATATTAATATGAACAGAATTATCACAATCAATTGTAGAGAACCTTTCACACAAAATAAGAATAATTTTGCTATTCAATCAAAAAAAATGCCCCCAGGCAGCATGTTGTGCTAAGAATGCAGTCATTACCTTTAAGAAACAGCTAAATATTTGACAGGAAATGAGGCAGAAGAACAACAGCTTAGCACACTGCATTGCCTGTGGGATGCTCACATTTCTTGCCATCAAATCTAAACGAAAACATAATGAGCGTTGAATACACTTTTGATTAGTTAGCCATTTTCCTAGATAAAGTTTTAAATGAATTATACAGCATTTATGAGGGAATTGGTAGCCATAAGGTTCAAATGGTTTCAGAATTCATGATATGAGTAATTTTGGGAACACTGTTCCTGTTTTTAACTGGCCTGGCTTAAACAGAGATAGAAATGGTGTGAGATATAGTTAAACATAATAACTTTAGATCCCAAATTGGTATTGTTATACAATATTTTTCCAAGAAACTATTTAAATGTAGAGTTACTATATAATTTAAATTTCAATTATTAGTCAATGTATTTCTACTGTCATCAAAGACTGTAAATAGTCAACGAAGATTCTTTATAACTTCTACTTAATAACCATTTGCTTATAATATTTGTGCACTGATTTACTACTAATTGATTACTTAATTTTCTTAAGCTTTGACAAATTCAATATTTTTAGGATCTCCTAATACTCAGACCAGGCACCAATGATTGACATCCTGCTTTCTTGCCTTCCTCAAGATACTTTCATTAATTCTATCCATACTGTCTTCTATTGCAAATCAAAAAGAATATTTAGTTTAAAGGAAAAATGAAATCCAAGGAGATAAAGTACAGATCACAGTCAAGTATAATCACATAATATCTTGCTGAGAATTTGGAAAATCTTTGATAGTGAAGATAGGGAAAACTGTGTAAGAGACTTGTCAGTGATAACTTTAAAATGATGTTAATATAACATGAGAGAAGTTGTTTTATTAGCTAATAACTTTTTTTACTTCTCAGATAAATTTTCCTCACAAATTTTATTTATTATCTATGCTCATCAGTCAGCTTACTAATGAATACATTTGGACATTAAAATGTTAAATTCATTTTTTGTTGACTTATTTTGAATAGTGAAATATCTTACCAGCAAGAAGACAGAACTTCTGAAAAATACATGGCAGCATCACTGCATAAATATCTGTAATGTTGTAAGGACATGTATGGATGGAATATTATAAATATCTGACTCTCCTTTGCCTTGCATCTTCTGTAGTCCTTTCTACCTATGCAAAATCAATATATAAAACTAGCAAATTAGTGTTCTCCACTCCGTTACACCAGTAGTAGTGTCTTGCACCCACCATTCATTCTCTCTGAACCAGAGTGAAAGACTCGCTAACATATTTAGCAGTGGAGTGTGAGGCGCAAAGGGCCATATCCTCTGGTTCTGGTGAGATGTGCTCAGTGCAAGATGAATGGGGGACAACATCTTTAAACTCCTTTGTTCCTGGAGCAAACCAGAGGCTGGTCATAACTTGGAGAAGCTAGAAGGCTGGGTTAGGGTTAGGGTTAGGGTTAGGCCTGGCTGCCCATGATTAAGGGGCTGTTCCTGAAGCAGGGGAATTCTGGGAGGCCTTTGCTGTGCTCCTTTCATGTGATGTACTGAAAACTCTATTAAAATGGTAAGCTATCGTTTTAAATGTTCAGGGGATTTTCCTGGTCCTGCTTGCAGACTAGGGGGATCTGTAGGGAAAATTATGATCGGAGTTCGGCTGCAGAGATCCAGCTAACAGTAAGATAGAGTGAGTTGTGCCTCTCTATTTTAGGGAGCAGCTGGCTTTGTCTCTCTCTGATTTGGGGTTCTTGTATGTTACCATTCTGAATGCTAAACAATAAAGTAGTGTTACATTGCCAACCTCCAGCAAAAGTATTTTATGTTCTTGTTAGAGTTATCAATTAATCATAGTTAATGCCTGCAATTAACTGAAAACAAAATTAATGTGTTAATCACATACCTGTGGGTGGGGAGGGAAGCCCCAGCCTGCAGCAGTGTGGACAGCAGGACATGCCCTGAGCTGGGCTGGAGCCCCATGCCCCGAGTGGGGGTGAAGCCCCAAACCTATCTTTGAAAATATAGGAAACCCAATAAATATTTAAATAAATGGCATTCTAATATTGTTTAATAGTGCAATTAATTGTGATTAATTGTTGTAATTGCTTGACAGCCCTAGTTTTTAATCCAACTTTTCTGTTTGTATGCCACGAACATAACATTCTTCCTCTGCTATGCCTCCTGTACCAGGGCTGTGATGGAAGATGTCCTAGTGACTCATGGTGGAACTACACTCTAGGAGCATCCTCAGGTGACAATCTTCCTGAGCAGGGACCAGGATATGGTCTTATTAGGTCTAGAAATGATATTGCCTTAGTGATTAAATGACGAGATAAGTGTCATAATGCTATTGATGGAGAAATATTCTCTAGTACTCAATGAACTGATAACTCCAAATCTTTAGTTTTACCCAATGACAAATGACAAATGCACAGACAACCCATTCATTTCAATAGCACAGCTTATGGAGTAAGGTATTACACAGTGTGAGTAAAGGTGATAATCTGGATCTGTATTGCTGCAGTAACACTGCCAGAGGAAACAGATTTTGAAGCCACCTATGGAGTCCAAAATTGATTAAATGTTCAACAAGACAAATTGTACTTGTAACTCTGCTCTGTCTGTGTTTAGAGACAGAAATGAATGGCCTGACCATGGGGTATGAATTTAACAAAATGCTAGAGGTCAGTGCATTCTCAATCTCCTTGTTTTCCTCTGTTTGCATATTCAGCATGCATCTCATGAATATGTGATTTCAGAATCAGGATCTGTGCAAATTCTTTGAAAACATTAATATTATTTCAATGAATAAAGCCAAATTTACAATGCTAATGACATTTTCATACCTATACATGTACTTTGTGCATTTGAGAGATTCTACTGTCTTGTTTTAATCCATCATATTATATAGGAAAAATATGATAGAATTGTACTTATCTTCCATGTTGTGGGACTGAATATACAAAAATCATGTGCTATTTATATAGGACAGACATATAGTCAGATAAAAATGTCATAATTTTACAAGAAGTTTTGAAAATTAGGAAAGGCATTTGGCATAATACCATTTTATGGAAAAGTAGACTTCATAATCATATGTCTAGTGAACATAGATTTTCCACAGGTTTGGGAGATTTTACCAGTTCTACCAGGATTCTCCTTATACAAAGGAGTCCCATTGACTTTAATGAGCTTTGGATCAGACCCCATATGTGTATATATATACTGTATATATATTCATTCTTGCAGATAAATGTTAAGTGCAACCACTTGAATTACAAAAGCTGGACAAATACTGCAAAAAGCAATTATTCATGGGTGTTCATTCATTTACTTTCCCATGTGCTACTTTCATGGAATACAAGTTTGCCAAAATATCAGACATTACAGAAGATTTTTAAATAGTTACAGAAAGCTCATTTTGAATTTGTAGTTGTATTTATATCAGAGACATGACTCTAAGAGTTCTGCTCATCCGATAAAGGATCAGAAACATATGTGACCTAAGTGTCCAAGCAGATTATGAATGTAGAGCAAAATTCTCTGCTCTTTTAAATAGACAGAACTCCTGTTGAAGTCACCAGCAGAGAATTTGCCCCATAGTGAGTAATTTGTAAAACAATATTGAACAATGAACACATTTGCGGAAATTGGGACCTATTCACGGACAGCTAAAAAAATTAAAAAATATATATTTAACACATAAATTGGTTTGCTATAAGTAGTTCAGCCACTTTACTAATTACACTAATGCTATTAAAGTATTATATTCTTTAGCTTTTTAATACTATCCAGTTTTGCAGTATGCTATAACAATACCATTGAAGAATAAGTGGTGAATGATCTGTGAACTATTATTAATAAGTTATCGTAATTATTATGGATATAAAAAGGACTTTTCTAGAAAACTGTATAATAGGAAAAGTCTGTCAGCTGTGTATTTTTAATATCACCTGCACAATACCAGCACAACTCACAAAGGTTTATATTTTTCCTAACTCTTGCTACAAAGATAAAAATTCAAAACATTCACAAATGAAATTATAAAACACACAATACACTAAATCAAAATTCTGTAAAAATAAGGTCTTCTGCCCCCACCTCCAAAAAACTAACATTCTGAAGTACAAAATTAAATGTAAAGTTATAATATGCATTCTATATGCATGTTACAGGTTCTGCATTTTATTAGGACTTGGCTTTGGATCCATTTCCATGGCTTGAGTAAAATATGCTGCTGTAATCAATGGTTGGGGAAAACTCACTTTTTGTAAATACTGATTTCATAGGGTGAATCCAGCCCCTAATCTTCTATTCACTTCACTGTATTTGTAGTTACTATAGATTTACTACATGTATGTGATAAACCTTCAAAGATTTATATTATATTAATTTGGGATAATGTCCCTTTAACCAGAAAATATTCAGATAACACTTTCTAAGGGAGGAGCGTTGAATTGTACATCAAGAATGTATACACTTCTTTTGAGGTCCAGAAGGAGGGGAGAGACAGACCAGTTGAAAGTCTCTGTGTGAAGATAAAACTGGCTGCAAATCTGAAGGTATAAGGCAATTTGGGAGAAAGTGATAATGAGATGATAAGATGTCGTAATTCCAATGAAATGAAGGAGTGATAGCAACAGAATAAGGACAAAAGACTTTAACAAACTCATACAACTAGTAAGTAAGGTCACATGGGAAGAAAATGTAACAGTACATCTACATAGCAGCTAGACACCTGTGGCTGGCTGTGCCAGCCAACTTGGGCTCGCAGGGCTCAGGCTGTGGGGCTGTGTCATTGCTGTGTAGACTTCTGGGCTCCAACTGGAGCCCAGGCTCTTGCACCGTGGGGGTGGGAGTGTCCTAGAGCTCAGGCTGCAGCCCAAGCCCAGAAATCTACACAGCAATGAAACAGCCCTGCAGCCCAAGCCACGCAAGCCCAAGTCAGTTGGCATGGGCCAACCGTGGGTTATTTTTTGTTGTGTAGACATACCCTAAGGGGAAAAAGAAGTTCAGAAAAGCTAGCAGTTTCTCCAAGAGACAATATTAAAGGCACAAAAGCGAACTATCCCCATGGGAATGAAAGAAAGGAAGACTAGTAAGAGGAAAACAAGATTCCATCAGGAGCTCTTTAATTGCCTTAAAATTGAAAAGGAATCCTACAAAATCTGGAAACATGGTCAAATTGCTAAGTATGATTATAAAAGAATAGCATAAGCATTAAGGGACAAAATCAGAAAGGCTAAAGCACAAGATGAGATGCACCTAGCAAGGGACATAAAAGGCACTAAGAAGAGGTTCTATAAATATATTAGGAGCAAGAGAAGGGAGAGCTAATAGTAGACAATACCAAGAAGAATAAGGCATTTAATGCCTTTTTTGCTTCAGTCTTCTCTAAAAAAGTTAAATGTGACAGATGCTTAAACAATTAACGAGGCGGAATGAACACACACGAGAATAGGGAAAGAACAGGTTAAAGAAAAGAAATAATCCTTTAGATAAATTAAATGTATTCAAGTCAGCTGGTGCTGACAAAATTAATCCCAGGGTATTTAAGGAACTAGCTGAAGCAATCTCAGAAAAATAATGATTATCTTAAAGAACTCCTGGAGACTGAAGGGGGACCTGATAAGTCTTCAAATATATTAAGAGTGGTTATAAAGAGGATGGTGATCAATTGTTCTCTGTGCCCAAAAGTAATTGGCTTAATCCACAGAAAGGGAGATTTAGGTTAGATATTGAGATTTTTTTTTCTAACTATAAGGACAGTTAAATAGTGGAATAAGTTACCATGGGTAATTGTGGAATCTCCATCACTGGAGATTTTTTAAGAACAGGTTAGACAAGCACCTGTCAAGGATGTCTAGATATACGTGTCATGCCTCAGCCTGGGGGACTGGACTAGATGACCTGTTGAGGTCACATCTAAACCTATATTTCTATGATTCTGAGACTCTGATCCTAGAAACTGACCCACACAGAGATAAGGGTCTGTCCTTGCAATGGTCTTTGTGGGATTGAAACTTAAAACAAAGTATCTCAGCCATTCATTAGAATCATATCTGAACACATGTGTACATATAGAGATGTTTCTAGATGTAATATCTCAGATTTACAAACTGCTTTACTAATAATGCGAGGAAAAAATGTGCTTAGCCAAATAAAATTTAGTTAAATTAATAGTACACTCTCTCACTCACTCCTGGATTCACAATCTATTCTGATAATTTATGGAAAAGCTTGTTACAGCACCAAAATATTGTTGTACTGCCATAATGCTAGAACTGAATCATTTTTATTGCTTATAGCATGAGGTTGTGAATCATGAATTATGGATTATATCCCGACTCTGCTGTTGACTCAATGTATGAACTTGGGTGAGTCCAGAAGCACATGAGACATAGCATGTCTAATTTGTAAATGCAAACACGCTGACTGTACAGACAAAGTGGATAATTATTCATGTGAATTAACAGCACAGGTCACCACTTGCATGCACAATTTGAACTGCATGAGCAAATTAGGTGCACAGTTGCATGCACACAATTTTAAAAATCATCCCCATTATCTGAAAATACTGTAGACAATCTTTCCCCCCAAAAAACCCTAACTATAGCAGACACCAGACACCATTCTAGAAGGAATTAGAAACCCAGGTTATCTTGCACATTCTTCAACAGACAAGAATTCTCCTTGTTCTCCATCTGTTTTTTCCCTAATCATTTTAGTTTTTTAATATTAATCAAGAGAAAAAAATATATAGAGAGAAAATATGTAAGGTGAAATTTTCAAAAGTGCTCAGCATTGCCCCAACTCTTCTCCCATTGATGTCAGTGACATGTTATTTAAAGATAATATTTCTCTATGAAAAGGATTTGTAAATTGACACAAGGACCAGATTCAAACTATGCTGATTTGCACTAACTGTGGCCCTAGATTTAATTATAGTGCCAAGTATATTACCTTTCAAAGCATGGCTGAAAGCTGCCTTCTTTCAGACAATACACATGTGCAGTGTTAAATTTTCCTAGGAAAAATGTGTCCGTTTCTAGAGGCTTGTGTTAGTTATAGCCAAATTCTCTTTGAAGATTGAGAATATACAAAGGGGAAACCTGATGCAATATTCATATTTGCATTTCCTAATAAAACCATTTCCTTGCAGCATATTGTCCTACTTTACACTAATCTTCTTTAATGTAAGTCCAAGTCAAAAAGAGGATTTTTGAATATCAGACAGTTTCAGATTATGCTTTTGCTCTAGCTGCTGGGTTTGTGTATTGATGATCACCAGGTAACAATCACAGAGTAAGTAATTGGCCATGAGTTGGTTTAGCAGTTTCCAGAATCATTAGTGCTGAACATTTTCAAATTCCCAAAAGTTTGACAAAAAAGGGACAATATTTTTGTTAAAATGACTGAAAAATTCTTCCCATGTTTGTAACCCGCTGTACTGATCTTCCTGGATGATAATCATCTGTATTTCTAAGGTGCAACTCCTAGATTTTGAGTAGGACTCTTTGATTCATTAGTGAGCAAACAAGAGTCTAAAAGGTTGTTAGCATTCAAAAAGGCCAGTTAAATCATACAGAACTGTGTAATTCATATGCTCAACATGAATATGCTCAGTATAACAGGACAGATTTAAATGTTAAAAAGACATTAACTGCCTGATCCAAAGCCCATTTAGATCAATGCCCTTCCATTGACTTCAGTAGGCTTTGGATCAGGCATGTACAGATACATCAATTAAGGCCTTGGCTTAAGTAAATACTTAATTATTTCTGTCCTCTAAACCAAAGGAGATTACATATTATTACCTTTGGACCTAAATGTAATTACCAAGATATTTGCAAGTAGTGTTATTTTACAAGTCTATGAGGCACAGTTACTACTTCAGTAAATCTGTCCTCTAAGCAGCATGATGCCAATCTTGCAAACACTCATGATCTTAACTCTACTATGTGATTTCTGATTGTTATAATGTGCTCACTACCGTAGTAAAGTTAAACACTTGCATAAGTGTTTGCATGATCGGGGCCTATGTATATGCATTAAAATGTACAGGCTGGACACAGTTGCTAAGTCCATTCTGAAGTCTGGTGATCCTTTTTTCTTCTCCTCTGTGCTTTCTTTCATATTCCCTTAACCTATATGTGAATGTGCTTGTTGTACTTGAATGGCAGACTAAATATCCTACTTTTGTTTTTTTTTTACATTTCATTAAACTACCATCATCTTCCATTGCCTTAACTTCCTGATTCCTTGTAATCTGGCTTCTTCCCCCTCCACTGTATTGCAAAAAAGTAAAATGGCTCTAGAGCTGTGTCTGTGCTAGACAACTGAATATCTGGTAACTGAAAAAGTGGAATAATACTGGTGTAACTACAACAGTACAGTGCGTTCAGACAAAGCCATCCTCCTTTGGGTGCAGCTTTGCCATGTCTATTCTTATACTGCTGTTGCACCGCCCCTGAGGTACTTCTTCCAGTCATCCTGGGTCTTCTCTCTGAAGCAGCACCTATTGGGAGAGTTTTAAAGGCATTTAGGTTGTGTGAGAGAAGAGGTTGAATTCCCTAGGAAACTTCATATGTCTCCAGATGCTGGTGTCCTTTCCTAGACCTTTTTTTCAAAATAGAGGTCAGGCTGACTGCTCAGTTCTTGCTCCTATCTCATCAAGAAAGATCTCTGCTGAAGCTTCATAAAGGCAGTTGCAAGGCCTTTGAGAAGGCTACCCGGAAAGGTACAGAGTGTTCTGGAAGTAGTTGAGAGAGCCAACTGAGGTCAATAGCCAACAGATTTTTAGCTGCAGTGCCAGGCACTCATCATACACAGTGTCACTGAATGTCTTATCTGTCTTTGCTATATTTTATTAATGTATCAGGGCGGAGGGAGCTAACTATTCTTGGAATTTATTGGCTCTATATATGACAACTCAACCCTAAATCAGTCCACTGCAAAATTACTTACATTTATAGAGTGATTCTTATCCCCTAGGATGCCAAAGTACTGTACTTTTCATTTGAAAATTATTAAGGATTCACTTCCAGCGGCACTGAAATGCAGCTGTCTCTGGAGCACAATCAAGTAACTATAGCACAGGAAAACTGGAAAAACTTTGTCACAACATTTTAATAACTACTCATATACAAATGATAAGATATACCATTTCCTTGACAGCTTTTATCTTGTATTTCTCCATGTTAATAGCATGGAGTACATTAATATTAATATGGAACTGGACTGTTTCTACAGCATGTAATATTAGGGATGCTAATAGTAGCTATTCATCTAGGGGGATTGGGTTGAAAATCAGAAAAATGCTGATGAAACATCTTATGAAATTACTTGGAGTTTTGTTCTGCAGAGTTTATTGCTCCCATGCAAAAAGGGCTACCAAATAAATGAGGTTCATAGTTTTAAGAAGGTAGTGATGCTTGATGTTAAGTGATGCTTATAGTAAGAACTCGTAAAATATTTTCTTGATAAAGTGACCAAGAACAGAGAGTGGATATTGTTTTGTATGGTGTTGATCAAGCAAACCATTGATTCTTCCTACAGTGATTTTTATGCATTACAAATTAATGGTGTGAAAAGTTCAGCAATGAATCTTTGGGAATAATAAATAGGAGTTATCTGCATTGCTGATAATGATCTGATGAAAAAAATAAATCTATTTAACAGACACATTTGGGTCCAGCAGTTCATAAGAGAAGCAACTAGGGGGATGAGGCAGAGGCAGTTAAAAATAAGCTATTTTATTGTGTTTTCTAATAAAATGTTTTGAAAACATTAGGGCAGATTTGCCAGGGACATCATGGGGTGTCTCCAGGAGGCACAGAGCTGGCATAACTGGCTCCTATGCCACCTTCCCCACAGCCGCCAGTTCCAGGATTGAGGAATAGGAGGAATGGCCAAAATGAACTGTATTCTCACTATGCACACCTGGCACAGTTTCTTGGAGACTTCTGCCAGCTGGCATACTTTAGAGAAGCTCCAAGTCTATTCTTACCCATAGCGGGGCTAAATGGATAGTCTGACAGCTATAACTGACAAACACAGTGAAGGAAAGAATCTGGCCCATTAACTCTCTCCATTTACTTTGATATTTCCACATATGCTTGTACCCTTATTAATGTATCCTTGTTTCTTTAAAGGAAGTTGCTCACCAGTGTACTATGATTAGGACACACATTCCTGGGGACCTTTCCACAGACAAAGGCAAATCTTTGCCGCTGAATGAGTATCTTGCTTTTCATCTGAAAGCCTACATACTTGAAATATTAACTTCAGTAGTTTAATTGCAAGAATGTAGGGGGAATTCAAAGATAAGGCTGTTTGCCAATAGCATTCCAAAGAGATGTTTCCCTGACCCCAGCACAATTAAAATGGTTTCAATTTATTTTTGAGCAGGGATTAATAACAGTCCAGCTCCCACAATGCTTTGCGGAACAGGATGGCAAGCAATGAGAAAATACAAAGTTGTCCTTGGAGAAAAAGATTTCCCCTTTAAATATTCCTCAGGTTAGACTTTCCCTTCGGACTCCTAGTTAAGAGAGAGAATTAAAAAACAAAAACCAGACAAAAGAGACATTGTGCTCCTGAGACAGCTCTTTCCACCATCTCCCGACAGTGTCTATGTGTAGCTGACCTCCTTTGAAGGCTGTTTAGACATGCTAGCTCCTAAATGAAACCCAAAAGGTCACACCTGAAAATACAGGTTTCCTTTGTCCTGAAGCTTCTATGACTATCAAGCATTTCTTCTATGCTGCAGCCTTCTTTCTTTCTAGGACTAGTCTCTTGAATTGTGGCGACCTGCTAGGGTTTTTGGCCTCCTGCTGACAGGGCCGACTCCAGGCACCAGCGGAGGAAGCATATGCCTGGGGCGGCATTCTGTCCATTCTTGGGGCGGCACAGTCTGGGCGGCTTTTTTTTTTTTTGTTGCTTCGGCAGTTCGGGCAGCAGTCCGAGTGGCTTTTTTTAAAATTTTTATTGTTTTTGCTTGGGGCGGCAAAAATGGTAGAGCCGGCCCTGCTTGCTGATATTATGAAGGAAAGCAGGGCAAAGTCAAGTATTATCTGTCCCTAGCGGTGACATTCTTTCCTCTTACAAGATTCCTGTTCCATTATTAAAGTGGGTAAAGAAAATAATGTTTTTTATGTCTCCTCCGAAGAAGTCAGTACCGGCTGTAGGGACTTCAATCACTTTTTCCCAGTCTTTACAGTGCAGAGTTTTTTCAGTTAATTCAAGATGAGCAAGAGGTATTACTAAATCTCACCCTATTATGACTGGCTCCTTTTATTCCCCATCTATCAGAAATTCTCAGATTAGCTGTAGTTCCAAACATCCCCCGCCTGTATCCTCCCCTGTGTTTTATCAGTTTCCATTGACACTGCACTGAAAGGAATACAGTTAAAAAGAAAAAAAAACACTTTCTATTAAAAATGTTTCACATTTTTGTTAGTGTAAAGGTTGTGAGAAACCACCTCTTGATATGAAGAATTTTGTCAACTCTTGGCAAACTGACCCTTTCAGGGGAAAAATTGACAAGAAGCAACTAACAATTTCTGTCCCATAAATTTCTTTAAGCTCAACCAATCTGGTTTCAGATCTGGATATTCTACAGAAACTGTTTTGAGTTGAAGTGTTCAATGAACTTATGATGGATAAAGATCAATGTCTATGTTATTCATCAGCTGTCTTCAATACCATTGAGTATGAGTTTTTTGTAGATGAAGTCCCTCTTTTAAATGTATTCTTTCAAAGATATCTCTCAAGGTGCTGTGGGGCTCAGTCACTCATCTGCCATGAGGACCTTCTCTTATAAAATGCCTCTGGGCTCTGTCTTGACATTCCTCCTGTTCAAAGACTGCATGAGGGCTAGTGAAGAGACATGGATCACAGTGTCTTCTGTATGATGATAAACTACAGTTCTCTCTCTTCTTGTCTGACATAGCTGGTTCAGTGGAATGACTTATTCAGTGTCTGAGTAGGGTCGAGGATTGGATTATACTGAAGCCAGCCAAGATTAAGGTAATGTTAATGAGTTCCAACCATATTACAGAGGCTACATTGGTACTCCATTTGAAAGGGAGTGCCTCCTGTTTTGTACATATTATTAAAAATGTGGGGCTCATGTTAGGGTCTCATTTGCTTCTGGATTGCTCAGGTAGCAACTTGGGCCAAGAGTGCTTGTTTCCATCTGTCCATTCTGAAAAGCGGATGCTTTAGGATGGAGGCCTTGCTACAGTTATCCATGCCTTTGTCACCTCCAGGCTAGACTACTGTAATGAACTCTACATCATGGAACTTTGGGACCAGCAAGAAACTTAAGTTGGTGCAGAATGTGTCTGCTTGACTTGTAAACAGTGCTTCATGCAGACAGCACATCAAATCAGTGTACTATAGTATCTACTGGCTTTTGCTTAGTTTCGGATTGGAATTTAAAATGTTGGTTTTGACGTACACTTATAAATACTAAATGGTTTAGGTCAGACCTGGTTAACATAGGCACGGTTTTTCCCTCTGAGTGATACCACCAAAGCTGTAATGACCTATCGGTGCGTGGTTTAAAAGGGAGCAGATGATGTTGGGGCATATCCCAGGAGGGCTCCTTGATTCTGAAACGCTGTCCCCCCTTGGTTTAATAGAGCCTAGACTTACTGGGTTTTGAGGTGTACTGCAAGACTCATGTACTTCCTCAAGATTTTGCTGAGAGGATGGGTTGAAGAACATGGGGTGATTCAGTGTAGAGAGTTGCATCTGGGAGGTGAAGAATGTTATTTTCAATATTTACAGAGGCGTCTCTAGCTATTTGATACTTTAAAGCAATTTAAATAAATAAACAAAATGTATTATGAAGACTATGTTGATGATCTACCTCATGCCATATACTGTTTTAGAATACACAGTCTAGCAGTCTAATGTTTTAATGTTTTAAAAATAATAATTCTTTTAATGCAGGAAGAAAATAAGATGCTCCTGACATGATGTACATTGCAGATGATACTTACCATTTATGAATAAAGTCCATAAATAAATTATTTAAATTGGGCTGAATGCATGAATAATTCAAGGTAGGTTAGTATAAATTACGCATTTTTACAATAGATACTTTTAAAATCTCAGGAGCCATCTTACAGTTCTTTGCAGGCACATCATCATCCAAATTGGCAGCTCAGTTAAAAAAAAAAAGAGCTTTAACTCAATAACAGTGCTGCTGATTTCAAAACAATAATTCTTTAATAGATTTTAAAAGTTACCAATAGAACATACATTGAATTTCATACACAGTTGAGGAGGCAATTGTGCTCTATAGCAGGACACACCCTAACTTTTGCATTAAAAAGTATCACATTCCAGTAGGATGAAGAATGGGGCAACAGGCTACAGTTCTTCTGAAACAGAAAAAAATGCAAGAGCAAGCATCTGCCAATGTTGTGCCATGAGGAGCTGACTGTTCAAAGTTGCAAGGATAAAAGAAAACCAATACTGGAAATGGAAAAGGAGGAGAGCAACCAATGCAGAATACTCAAAATAAGCTACAGCTTGCAAATATAAGATAAAGTGTTTTGTTTTTTCTAAAGCAAACTAATCAATGTCAGCTAGAGGAGTTAAAGGGAGTAAGAAGGGTATTTGTTTCTTTCCAAATATCGGGGGGGCGGGGGGGAGGATTTGAAGGGGATGGAATTAATGATGACTTTTAATCCTGTTTAGGATAGATCTAAAGCCTGCTAAACTCAATGGAAGTCTTTGGATTAGGCCTTTAAATCAAAGTATAGAATGCTAAAAATTAGTTTGGAAAGAAGATGCTGCTTAAAAGAAAGGCAGAAAGTGAATTTAATCTTCACAACACCTTTAAAAAGTGAGTATTATTGACTTTAATTGTAGTTGTGGGTTCTCAAATCCATTGTGGGTCCTTTGAATCAGAGGAAAAACAGAAAATCTTCCAAGAGACCACACAGAAAACTAGGTCTGGAATTTAGGAGTGCCTGCTTCCAAGTTCTGAACTTGATCTATTAGGCCACACTGTCAAAATATGAGTATTCCAAGCTCATGTTGAAAGGGAATTAGTATTTACCATGTTAAAATGTTCAGCTTCATACAGTAGAAATGGGGAGATAAAACAGAAGGAAAAACTTGTTCCTGGTAGAAACTCTAGAAATTCTTTTCTATGTCTAACTTGAGTTACAAATTCACTTGTAGCAATTAAACTGTAAGAATAGCTGTTTTTAGAACTACTAGAATGCACGTTTTTGCCACAAATTTAACCTATGCCACATCATGGTGAATGTGAGAAAAATGAACTTCACACTAAAATGCAGTGAAGAGCAAATACTATGAAGAGCATTAAATAAACTTTATATAAATAAAGTTTAGTGATGTAGCAACTACATACCCTTATCTGAATCAACTTTTTGGGAGACCTGTCTCATAAGCAGATGGGGACCATTTACAACACTTAGAGGGAGTTGGTACTGGAACAAGCTATAACCTGACTAAAACAATAAGAAACAAGCTGTCCAATATGTACCTCTTCAATATAAAGGCTGTCTGCATATGGCAATGGCACACCTTACTACAGTTGTGGCAAGTACGAGAAAATTAGAATAAATACGCACACCCAAATAGAGCTGGGTGGGAAGGCTATACATTTTCACCAAAAAATTCAAATTAAATAGAAACATTTTTATTTTGTTGAAAATTCACAGAATTTTTCAGTTTTTTCAATGAAACAACCATCTTTTTTTTTTTGTTTTTCTCCCTCTTTCTCTCCCTTTCCTCCCCCTTTTTCCATTAGAAAAGGGAACAAAAGAAAGTAAGGGAGGGAATAACGGTAAGAAAGAGAACACCAATTACTTTTCTGTTTTTCTCTGAAAAAACAAACAAACAAAACAGGAAAACTTTGACCAAAGCAAAAAAATTTATTGTAGTCCAAAAGCCATTTTTCATGAAAAAAAAAAAAAAATGTTGACAGATTCTACATAGAAACAGAAGATTAGGACTGAGGACAACTAGTAAGAACATTCATGAAAATACAAAAAATTGATCACGGGGCACACATCTACCTAATTTGAATAGATGAACCCAGCTTAATAATAAACTTGACTTTTATACATTGTAGTGCCATCCATCTGAGAATCTTAAAGTCATTTACAAATACAATGAATTTAGCCTGACGCCAAAACTTTGGGGCAAGTATGGTTGTCTCTAATGCCCTTTGGTACTTAGAAGTTAAATGACTTGGCCCAAGTCACACACAGTCTATGACAGAGCGGAGGATAAAACACAGAGCTCATGACTCCTTCTGCTGTGCATGACCCACAGGATTTTGTTTCAACTCACTGTTCCTGAGGAAGGAGATAAACACCTTATCAATACAGCATCTGAGGAAACAGTAAGACTAGCTTATAAGAAAAGCAAAAAATATAAATATACAAATAAACTGTCAACCAAAAGGGGGAAAAAAGACATACTGAATCATTTTTGAAAATTGTCTAAGAGATGGGCCCAAAATAAGAACCATGTGTCTTCATATTTCTGAACAATCGAAGTCTGAAAACAAATGGGACTTGGTTACAAAATAACTTTTGATTTTGGCTTTGATTTAGCAGAGCAAAACCTAAACCTTTCCCATTATTTTTCTCTTTCAGTCTTAAAGAATATTAGTTTGAACTCTTGCTAAATGCTAGGGGTTAGGATTAAATAGGAACAGGATCTGCACCACCTGTAGTATTGGTTTTGCAAAACTGAAACATCCTAAAGTCTTGCCCAGTCTTATAAATTACACTGTAGCATTTTAGATCTTAACTGTTAAAAAGGATAACTTACAACAGCATTGCCATACTGTTCCAGGCCCTTACTACAGAATACTATAGTATGTTTTAAAAGGTTACCTCTTGAATTAACTTATTCTCAGGAGTATTGTAGGTATATCATGTCACTATCTGGAAACCTGAATTCCTAACCATCATCCCATCATAATGGATGGAAGACAATTGATTATTATTAAGTTAATAAGGATACATTGTACTGTGAGATATTATCGCTGGAGGAAGTCTGATAGTCCAAACGTTTATTTTCAAATATGTTTGCTTAGACATTTACAAAACTGTTGCTGTCTGAATTTTCTATTTGCTGAAAAAAACAAACAAAACAAAACAAAAAGCAATTTTTCAGACAATGGAATATAAATTCAGGTAAATTAATATCCTTCTGGGAGAAAACAGATAATGAATTGTGGTTTGTATTTTAAGAGAATTAGGTCATTTGAATTAGCTACAGACAGTTTGTTTCTACAAACAGAGGGACCTAAAACTATTTCTCTTCTAATTATTTTGTCTGCTTGTCTCGTTTTCTTTTCATATTCAGTTTACAATGAAATGTTACTGTGGAAGAATAAAAAGAAACAGTTTTCTATAGATTTCTGTGGCTATGAAGCTTGGATGGAATAGAAAAAAATGAAACTTTTATTATAGCAGATGCTGGCTATGTGATATATAGGGTTTCAGAACCTTTTTATAATAAACCCGGTTTTCAGATATTCATAACTTTTTGAAACAGCAATCTTTTGGGCTATAATTTTCCATTCCTTGTCTCTGACACAGGATTTGTTGGTTTTTGTTGTTAAGCAAAACCAACTCAAATTTTCTGATTTAAAGCAAAAGTGAAAAGAATAAAATGTTTCAGTTGTAAATTAAAAAAAAAGTAAAATATTGTTTAGGCGTCGAAGGTCCAGGATTAGTCTCCACTCACCAGATTATTTTTGGATCAGAAAAAAATAGGAGTAAAATCCTTTCCCTCTGTACTGGCATGGGACCAGTTCAATGCCTCCCAGCAGCAGAACATTATTTATTTCTTCTCATAGAATGAGTTCGTGAGAAGGGCCCCTGAAGAGGGATGAGGAGTGAGGGTGGAGGGGCTGGATAGATAGGAAAGGGATGTTGGCTCCTTCCCTGTTTATCTCTAGAACCCACTTGTCTGAGGTAATTAGCTGCCATGATGGAAAGAAGGGGGCTAAGCGGTCACTCAGCTGGTGGGATGTCAGAGATGGTTGATGTGAGTGGAAAAGGGGGAGGCTTCTCAGGTCCTTGACCGCACCTTCAGAACTGTTGTTTGGTTGAAGGTGCCTGAGAGGTAGCCCCTTGAGGAGTCATATGTCAGTGTTTGGTAGGGGGCTTCTGTTGATGGCACTGAATATCATAGTGCCGCTGGGGAGAGTATTGTGATGGTCGGAATTATGGGGGAAGTTGGTATTTTCCCGGGTGTCTCTTTTGGCGCTGGTGTGTAAATGCCGAGAGAGCGGAGAGTTGCTTGGGAATTCTTAAGGGAGTGTAGGGATTCGTCTGTACACTCCATGAATAATTTGGGGCCCTCAAAGGGTAGATCTTCAACAGTGGTTTGTACTTCCTGAGGATAGTTGGAGAGGTGCAGCCATGACACCCATCTCATGACTACGGCAGTCACAATGAAACAGCCAGAAGATATCTGCAGGGTCCAAAGAGGCTTGCAAAGCTGTATGGGCCAAGAGGTGTCATTTGGATATGAATGCCTGGAGTTGTTCTTTTTTTGTCATCAGGGAGGTCTTGACAGAATTCCTGTATTTTAGAATAGTTGAGGTAATTGTACTTAGCCACAAGATCATGGACAGGGAGGGCTATTTTGGAGGACGAGGCTGTGTACAGGATGTTGAGCAGTTTATGTTGTTCAGCTGTCACTTCCTGCAAAAGGATCTTGAGAGAATCTGCAATCCTGTGAAACAAGTCCTGGAAGTGTTTTGAAGTCATCGGCTGCATGATAGCCTCATCAGGGGAAGAAGAGAAGTGGAGTGATGGTGGAACTTCATCTTTCTGTTCTTCCTCCTCATCCTCTGTGGGGAGAGGCTTGGTCTCTGGTGATTGAGAGACTGATGGAGGTGGTGAGCATGTCGGCCTCTGGCTTTGTTCTATGGGAGGCTTCCCAAATTTTGCTCTGTACATGGCCCAAGGATCCCAGTATGGCCAATGTGGAGAAAGTGGCACATGGGGCTGCATCCATGGTGGTCCATACCAGGGTCCTGGTCTGATCATAGATTGTGGATAGTGAGGACGTGTAGAGGATGCCCTTTGTGTCTGTCCTGACTATGAGGGTGGGACAGAGTACTCTTCCGCCTCTTTGTCATTGCGGAAGGGTGGTGCCATCCTCGGAGGGGAAAGGGAAGAATAATATGATTCCAGGGAGGAGGTCAGAAGTGGAGGGAGGTTGTGTCTGAGTAGTGGTAACTCAGGAATATTGGATACAAGCCAGTCTTTAGAGTATCTAAACTCTTGGGGAGGAGGGAGGAGCATCATCGGAACCGGTGCATGTATCAGTGCAGTCTCTTGAGCAGTGTGGAAGACTTGCTTGGTGCAGAGGACTTTCTCGGTGCCAAAATGAACATCGGCATCAGTAGAACTATTGCTGTCAATGGTTTTTTCGGTGCCATAGTGCCCAGAGTTAGTCTGGTAGGGGCACTGGGCACCAGTCTAGAAGATCTCATGTCTTGGTCTCCAGTGTTGAGACAGAGCCAATGATTGTAGTTCTGCCCAGTTAGGGTCTTTAGACCTTTGCTTAGCTCCAGTACCGGAGGTACTCAAACAGTCCCTGGAGATAGACCCCCTCTCTGAGGATGTTGAGGCAACAGACCTTGCAGGGGATGGCATCCTGGTGAGCGGTGCCTCAGAGGATGATGAAAGAGCCCATTTCTTCCCATCAGCATGGGAAAGAAGATTTTCTTTTTGAGGGATGCGGTGAATGAGGTTGTCGACCTACCCTAGAGGAGTGTGACAGCCACTCAGGGGAAGTACTTGGGCCAGGGACCAATGCTGGACACAGTGATTTCTCCATGAGGAGAAGTCGTAAATGAATGTCCTGTTTTTTTCTGGCCCTGGCACCTAGGTTGTGGCAATGAGTACACTTTTGCAGGACATGCCCCTCCCCCAGGTAGTGAATGCACTGCGGGTGACCGTCCATTACTGGGAAGGCATCCCAGCAGGAAACACATCTCAAACCCAGGAGAGATGGGCATAAGGGGAGGGGGAAAAGCTTCCTGGGAGGGAAGGGCGGGAAGCAGGAAAAAATGAAAACCTAACCTACAAACTAGTGGGGAGGAAAGGAGATGAAAAGGTGATTTTTTTTAAGGGAGCGGTTGAGAAAGTTTTAGTGTAGTTAGTAGTTACTTCATTCTAACAGGTAAGGCACTATCTAACAGGTCAAAAATGAGAAGCAGGCTCTGCTGCGGATTCTGTCCCAGACCAAAGGTGGTAGAGAAGGAAGTGGGAGATAGATGGACTGCACACTGTCCTGCTAATGATGCAAGATGGGGGAGGTGCGCATGGGCGGTCTGATGGGCACTGCTGATGAATATCTCCAATCCCAGGAGCAGGGGGTGCTACCAAACCTACAGTGGAGCACCCATAGGGACATCTCTTACAGAACTCAAGAATATAACAAAATAGAAGTTACTTTTCATTTCTATTAGATTAGAAAAAGATAGAGGTCGAGTCACAGTATAGGATTTTTCCCTGTTTTAGGTTTCAGTGCTTTTCTCAGCCTAAGTATTTTCATATAACTTATGCATATGTTGAGGGTGAGGGCAAGAATTATTATTTCATAGGCAGAACTTTATAGGTCAGATGCTCCACTGAAACCCTGAAACTGAGTACAAGATATCTAGAAGAAATAAAAGTTGATTTATTAAATAAAAGCAACCTTATTGCTATGTGTGAGGTGGTGAATCCTTGCAACTCTGGACAAGTGTGCCACAGCCTCTGGGCTCACATAGCCTAGCAGGGCTGTCAGTTAGTTCCTGGTGCCCAGGAGTCTGAAAACCCTTTCTTCACTCCCAAGTCCATCAGGGGTTTAGCAGGGGAACCCAGGATCACTCACTCTACTGGGTTCCAGGTCAGGGCCATCGAGCTAGATAAGCAGGATCAGGGTTCTTTGACTCAGAGTACCCTGAGCTCCTTCCTACCTTCCCCTGGATCTCTGCAGGCTCTTCAGCCTATCGGTCAGTTCGTCCCCTTCTGGGCTTTTGTCTCTGGGCAGCTCTTTAGAAGCTTGCTGGCAGGATCTCCTTTCTCCAGCCTGCTCACTCCTCTGGTAGCGGCCCCACCCTTCTGCTTCCCAGCCCTTTTATCCTCCCAACTGCTGTGAGACTGCCAAGCAGCAGTAGCCAGCAATGCCTGTATTAACCCTTAGTTTTCTGGGCTAGCATAAGCTATATATACACTATACTATACTACACCACTACCTCAATATAACACGACCCGATATAACACGAATTCGGATATAATGTGGTAAAGCAGTGCTCCGGGGGGGCAGGGCTGTGCACTCCAGTGGATCAAAGCAAGTTCAATATAACGCGGTTTCACCTATAACATGGTAAGATTTTTTGGGTCCCAAGGACAGCGTTATATCGAGGTAGAGGTGTATATACAATAATCATTAAGAATGTTTCTCTATTTTAAAATATATATTTATAAACTATACTGAAACATAATTTTATAGGAGACCTGATCCCCTCTGAATGCAAGGAAGCATTTATGTTAGAAGCATGGGCATATTAAGTGCCACATTTTCAACTAGTCATCTCCGGAGACTCTATTTGTGTGCACCCAAAATTATATATGCACATACATGGCCCACAGTTTCAGAACCTGTGTGCACACTTTAAAGATTCTGACAAATATGCCTGGGCCAAAGTGTTAGTATCTGTGTTCCCAAAATGCACAAGGATCCATTTGTTGGATATATGTTGTGTTACTTTTAATTCACATGATCTTGTAATAGGATGATCTTGTGGTTAAAGAGTGAGAGTCAAGAGATGTGCAGTGAAGTTGAAACAATTTTTATAGTGCGGGTGCTGAAAGCCATTGAACAAAACTGTAAACCCTGTATATGATGGAAAACACTTCAAGGCAGCGGGTGTTGCCGTACCCCGAGCACCCTTAGTTCTAGCAGGATATCTGGATTCAACAAGCTCATTGTTAGACTTTGTGCAAGTCACCTCAGTTTCCCCATAGATAAAATTGGAATACTACTTACTTATCTCTCAGACATATTTAGAGCATAAATTAATTAGTGCTAGTGAAGTATTCAGATATTATGATGAAAAATGCCAAAGAAATACTACCAAATGCTTAACATTTCTGCAGCTGTCTAGGACTTCTTAGTGGCTGTTACGCTGCTTATCATGGTTATTTGGCATGTCTAGACAACATCTGAGATCTAATTCTGATCCTCCTAGTCCAGAAATGTAAGTACCTAGCATTGACTTGGTTCTCCATTAGTTATTAGTGCTATACAACCTTTATCCTCCAACCACTAGAAGGCATCAGTGCGAACACACACACACACACACACACACATACACACACACACACACACACACACCAGTTCATTGCAATATTTAAATGATGCTATAAGGTCAAGATATGTAAATTAGAAGTGACAAAAAACTAGGGTATTTAGGTCAGTTTAGTCATAATTCTGGTCTTAAATACATTTGTGTCACTCCTAATAGCAGCTATAGGAGTTGTATGTGCATCTCAAAGAGCACAATTGGGACAAAAGTATTAATAAGAAAAGGTCTACAAATTACATAGTTTGGAACATTACAGATTTTTCAGGATGGAGCTGGTATATTGTGCACACAAGAAGGCAGGCAATAACTCCTTTACTTCAGCTAATATAATTTGAAGAAAGTAACATGCATAAAAAGTAGAAATATTTTTGAAGCATAAATTGCTGTAATTGAGAAGAAAGCATGTATAATTTGCACCGTCGTGAGAAAGTGGAGAGGGGGGAAAAGATGCTGTAAGAACTGCGAGCATTTCATATAATTTGATAAAAGCTTTCCACTTTTCCTAGTACAACTTGGAAAACCATAAACTTACTAAAAACCTGTTCATTTAATTGTGCGTACCATGAAACACTTCAAGGATTACAACTGTTTGGAAAGCCTAATTTGATCATCCTTATACTACACAATCAAAAGGAGACCCTGCAAGGAAAATGAAATCATTATGCCCATTATATTCGGTTGTACGGAGCCTGTTGTAATGCTGCATGGAAATGCTGACTGATTTGTGATGACTCACTGTGGCAGTAGTAGCTCATTAACCCCAGGATGAAATAGAAGGACCATGGTCATGGTTGAGGGAACTAGCACCTTGGACAGAGATACTGAAGGGAAAGGTTAGATATTTCCTATCTTGAGGGAGAAAGCTTGTACTGAGCTTCTTGTTAAATTATTGTCATTCAACTACAAGTAAAGGAAGAAAAAAAGAGTCAGGTCACTGCTCCAGAATATATCTGTTCTGTGTGAGAGCACAGTAAGGACCTAACGTGTTTAAACATAGAAAAGTTGGTTGATTTGGTTACTGGAAGCTCTGGGTATTCAAAGACATAGGATTGGACTCTGAGACCATCACAGCAATGTTCACGCTACTGGCCATTTGGCATCTTTTGCTAAAAGAAGAAATACTCAAATACAGCTGGATGAACATCTGATTTCACTATTCTGCTTAATTAAAATTTTAATTTTATTATTCAGAATTATGTGAATTCAATAATTTACCTTTAAAATGGGAAAACTAAACATCAATGTATGTCTGAAAGCATTGTTCTTTTTGTGGAAAACTGTGTTTCAAAACCCCAGCATCATTTCAGATTGAGTGGTTGTTTTCTTGGTTGATTTTTTTCATAATGTAATTTTCCTTTCCCTGGACCCTTACACTTTCTAGACTTGAGTGCTTTCTCCCAGAAACAAATTTTGTTTAATCTAGGCATGAAGATTCTTAATTTATACTGGAAGACCTTTTAATTACATAATGTGCTATGATTGTGGAACATTGATTTGTTTCTGGCAAAAAGAAAATAATTAAAAAAATAAAAGTAAAATGACTCACTTAAAAGTGCACCTTGCAATTAGATCTGAATGGTCCTGTTCTCTGGTGATTTCTTCTCTAGTTCACAGCACTGCAAGAGCTGACAGTCTGGCTTGGTACATTGTTTAAATGTAGGTTCTCTTTGCTATTGGGTGGACCTCCATTATTATAATTATTTATTTGTTTCCAGTAGCACGCACATGCCACTGTACAAATATAAAGGAAGTCAACCAGAAATTTGGTTCAGATGAAATCACCCCAAATATGCAGCCATTCCCAAACCAGTTTCTTTACAAAGAAATCTACTTTCTAATATGTTTAATCATAACCTGTTCTTCCTAAGGGGAACACATTAGCTTTAAATACATCCTGGAACTGGGAATAAGGGAGGCAGTAGAATACTGAGGTCCTTTGAGATTAACAAGAAAAAAGTGGACTCCCAATTGAATATCTTTTAGTAGAAATGGTACTTGTACTAACCCTCAAATTCTAGAATTTGTATAAACTCAGAGTGAAGTTACTGGCAAAACAGACTGATTTCAATGGGGCCAGGATCTCACCCTCCGTCACTGGTGGTGGTAGTAACGATGGGGGCAAGGGGAGGCAGAAGGAGAGAGCCAGAGAGAAGCAGCAGCCATCTGGCCAACAAAGCTGAAAGAGTGTGGTGAGTGAGGGGAGATGGGAAGGAAAAGGCAAAGAGGCCATCTTTGAAGGAAACTGCTCCAGAGTCAGCTCTTAAAATCAAATTATTTAGAGCAGACCTGGATCACAGCAAACTCTTTAATTTCAGAGATTTCACTGCACCACTGTAGTACTGCATCAAAAGAAAGGGGGTTATGCTGTGGTTTGGGCTCCTTAGGGATACTGTGTGATATTGAGGCAGCTGAGAATGACTTTATCACAGGTAGATGCTGGTGGTAGGGCATTTTAAATGAGGAATTTCAGCTCTGGAACTCAATTCCCTACTTCTAGTCATAATGTCTTAAAAATGCCTTGTTGTTGAGGAAGAGGATGTCTATTTTACAGGATTTCACTGTTACTCAGTGGGACTCAGCCTGCAGAATAGGAAATATCTGCAGGAGAAGAGGAATGTTGAGGCTCCAAGATTGCAGACTGGCAGAACAAGAGTCATTCTGAGGGTATGCTGCAAGGCTGATCCTCTCAAGCACTATGGCTTGATTTTGTTGTATTTAAGGTGGTGGGAATGATTAGCCCAAATAGGTTGTGTGAGTGATAAGTTACTGATTACATATAGTGGATATTTTAACAAATGTCCATGAATATCCACTGGAGTCAAATAATAGAATGTATTTTGTAGGCATTCATGACCCTTTTGTGTTCATTTCACACAAAATATTCTAGCAAATGATGTAACTAGCAAGGTTGATTGGGGAAAACAGGAGAAAGCTTTAGCTAATGTTAGTGGGAAGGAACTGAATTGTAAATACAAATATTCACACTGGCAATCTAACTATACACTCATCAAACCACAAAGCAGCAGCAATGCCATGTGACCTACTTACCGAATGCATCCAAAGATACTGAGCAACTCAGCTTGACTTTAGAATTCTGAATATTGACTACCCCAATGAGCTACCTGCTAACAGTCATTTTAAAAAAAATCAACACTTGAGGAAATTGAAATCTGCTAAATTACAATTTACAAAGCTAAATTTGTTTAAAAATGGATTCTCCATGAATTATTTCCTCAAGTCTATTAGAAAGATCTCACGCTATTTTTATATCTGTTTTTACATTGTGCATATGTGAATACTAGAAGAGAGGTAAATGTTACCATTTTGTTAAAAAAAGTACTCCTTGCATAGTACCTGCCACTTGGTGCAGATTCACCAGGGTGTCATATTAACCTGAAAAATAACTTTTGGGGACTTTGACATTTAATGAAATTCTAAGGGGAAATAATGGGGAAAGCAATACCTCAGTCACAATATCATAATAAATAGTGTATTAAGGTCCTGATTCAGGAAAGTATGCCTACTCAGGATAACACTTAGGTGCATGCTTAAGTGTTTTCCTGTACTTGGGCCTTAGTACCATAGACCATGTGTAATTAAGGGCATCTTTGTATATGTGAGAGAAATAAAAGTTAATAAATTCGCCTTCTGCATGTCTGCATTTTTGTGCGTGCCTATGACTATCATAAGGCCATCAGATAGGGAAAATTTAAAATCACCATAAATAGAAAATTAATAATTTATTCAAAAGCTCTTGCTGTTTATTTTTGGGACTAGCTTTTATTGAACAGAATATGACTGTGCTATTCTCAGAGAAACATTCTACTACTGTATGGTGTGTCCAGAGATAAGACTCTGTAGAGAATGTGCATTTATCTACCTCTCCATTAGTAAATGTACATGATAGCAAAGCTCTCTATGCAAGATAAGGCTTCCTTTTTTCAAAGAAAAGGGCTGCTATTTTCAACTGTAGCTAACCATGCTATTTTGTATCTGACTTGACCACCTTGATCCATTTGCTGTAAATGCTTTTAAATGCTATTAAATTGCATTGTTCTTACTGACTTAGGTCAAAATGCTGCTGGCACCCTCTGCAGCATGGAAGGATGCCAAACAGTAGAAAATGTACCACTGTTGACTGTTATGTTTCATGGCATATAAACAGAGAAGTTACATAAAAAACAAATTCTCTTGTTGGAAGGTTGCAATGTAACACTACTTTTTTTCCCCTTAGAATTCAGACTAACATGCATAAACCCCAAAACAGAGAGCGATAAAGCAGGCTGCTCCCTAAAACAGGGAGGTCAGGAAATGGAGCAATTATGTGAAAGAGCACAGGCTCCATGTGGCTAAGGTTAGGGAAATGAAAGGATAAACACTTTGTGATGCTTCTCCGGGCACCCAGGACTCTGTGCCACCTTACCCCTTGCTTCTAGCCTGAGGGAGTATTGCCTGTGGTGGCTGGGTATCAGCTCCTGGACCCACCAGCCGTTCAGCCACTCAAGCAATCTCTTCTGAGTTATGCCAGCCCTGACTGCCTTGCAGGATAACAATAGGTGCATGCCAGTCCTCAAGTTCCTTTGACTCATTCCCCTATGCTATCCAGCCCCTGACATTGGCTATTCACAGAAATCCCAGATCCTGTGATCCCAAGGGGGTAGTGTGTCCCAATTTCTTAGTTTTACCTTAAACCACTTGTCCTTTAAGCCACACAGCACTTGTGAGCACTTACAATAAACAAAAGTAGATTTATTGAAGAAAGAATAAAGATTTAACTAGAAACAAGAGAGAGGTAGAAATAAATGGTTACAATACAAACCAAAATCATAAAACATGAACCTGGGTCTACACTTATTAATAGCTATGTTTCCTATCAAAATAAAGTGTGTTTTTCTTCCAAAGTTCAATCAGTTGCAGAGTTAGGTGGCTTCACAAAAACCAGGATCCAATTTTTCATGAGAGCACCTTGCTCCTCCAGATGTCGCCTCAGTGAAAGGATTCGTAGGATCTCCTCCTCCTCTGCCTTATACTGAAACAGTATTTTGTTTTCATTCATAGATGGGGTAAAATCTCTGTTATCTTGTACTATTTATTTTTATCTTCAAGTGGCTTTGATTGTTTGCAATTGCCTCTGATGGTTTTACATTGAAAGTGTTGGTACTGAGCAAGGCTGAACAATTGCATTGCATTGCCAGTGAAACAGGGTGGAGTGACAACACTCTGCTGATAAATGGCCCATCACTGAGACATAGTTTCTCTTGGTGACTATTTTTTTCTCCAAGTCCATAAAGCATACTTTCAATATAAATACATTAGTTTTAAATATTACCTGTATGTACATCTCACAGTGATTATGAATCTTGATAAGTTACAAGCTTTACAGGTTACTCTTTATGGATAAATATCCTGTAAGATGTGTTTGGTGTAGTGAATTTGTCAGGTCTGAGGTGAGAGTTGTTTGCCAAGAACCGGGGAACCCTTTGCAAAGGGATTCCTGTGTCATATACTCCCATCTTGAGATAAAATTAGCTGAAGAAAAAAAAATTGTAAGACTAGAGTTCCAGTCCCTGCTTCTATCTCCATGGCAGCTTCACCTGGTAGAAGCAGCAGCAGCAGCATGTCGATAGCACACCTACACCATATCTCTTACAAAGTCTGCTGATTGCTGAATATCCAGATTAAAAAACTTAATGTCAAGACAGTCAAACTTAAATTATTCTAAACCTGAATGTTAAATTATTCAAATATTAAAACATTAAAATATGCCAAATCTTGAGCTAAATTCTTATGCGCTGTTCAGCATTCAGGATGGGATTTTCAAAACCATCTACATGACTCAGGAGCAAAAGTCCCAAAGAAAGACAATGGCACTTGTGCAGCTAAATCACTTTGGCATCTTTAAAAATCCCATCCTACTTGCATAAATCTCATGTACTGATGTTTTCATGTCTATAAGTCACTGAAATTCTGCAGCAGAACCATCCCTTTTTACTGAGCTGGCATGACCATTTTAAAGCCTGTGGTTCAACTCTTTCAATAATCCAGTGGTTTGTGGTGTCTCCTGAGACCTATGAATAATCATAATTATTTCCTACTGTTTTTCTTAATTTTGAACAATGAATGACTTTGTGACGGAGACAGTGTGTTTCGTCTTGAAACACTGTGAAAATGAAGGGTGGAGGGGGTAGGTTTGGCATGCCCAGTCTAGCATTAATCCAGAATGTACAATATCCCTGAATTTAAAGTTGACCACATCCATATGTGCATTCCAGAGGCCATAGGCTACATAAGCTCTCCTACCACAATAGATGGAAAGAAAGATGAGAATCTACAGGAGGGCAATAGAGGAGAAGGTGAATCTTTATAAATTAGATCCCTCCCCATCAAAGCTGTTCTGCAACCTGATCCTGCATTTAGACCTATCCATCTTCAGGACTGGACAGGGCTACTATGGAGCTTGCTTAGGGAATAAAGAGCTGCTTTTATCTGAATGTTTTCATAGTTACATCTAACTATCATCCCTACGTATTTAGCAGGTGCCTGTCGCCAACAGAATCCCACCCCACCAGGATTTGAATCACAGTAACAAAATGCAGACAGACTTTTTCACTTGTGGGAGCCAATATCACTTCCACCACGTCTTGTGGCTGTTTCCTCCAGCATAGTAGCTTAACCTCCATTTTGTCTTAATTATGTCACATTTACTTCCCTTTCATCCAAATCCTGAGCCTAGCAGTAATGGGCAAACTAATCCACACTACTAGCAAGATTCAGCAAAAGATGCAGAGCTGAGTGTCATCCACATAGTGGCAACACTGCACCTTATACTGCTTCATGATCTCTCACAATACCATCTCAGTGTTCCATTTCTACTTAGTGTTACTCTGCCTTGTCTGTGCCTAGGCAGAAGTAGCAAGTATGCTTGTTATACTCATCTGAACCCGAAAATCATCCATTCTCGACATTTTTAATGGCCTGCCCATCCCTCGTTAATGCCAGCAAGTATGCAGTATGTAATGAGAACTATGTAATTAAAAACAAAAGTGAAGCAATTACTGGTTCTCAGTATCAGAATTAATAATAGCTTTTTGTGAGTCAGGTTCTCAGTGCATTAAGCATCAGTGCTTTTTGAAGGTGTAATATATCTGACATTAAATGGAGTATTTTGCGGTGCCTGATTAGATCAATGGAGTCATCTGTTATAGGTTGTATATCGTCTTCTTTCTGACGGATTTATTGACCAACCTAGAAAACTTGGCATGAGGACTCTTGAACTTATTGATTCAACTGGAAAGTTAAATGTGGAAGCTGCAAATGTTAATTCTGATGTCTTGTACTTAGTGAAGGAAACCAGGTTTTATAAAGTCTAATGAAGAATGAGCTTTAAAAATGTCAGTGCACTGCAAATAACAGTAGCTTGAATTTTCTAAAAAGAAAATGGCTCCTGTTATAGGTGAACCTGTGAAAAAAATAGTATGCAATTTTGTAATTAAAGACTGTATGATAATGCATACAAGGGAGCTGAATCAAGCATTGCTCAGGTAACCTTCCTTCTGTCATTTCCTAACTTTTGAGTGCTTGACTTTGCAACCTTAATATTCTTTCAACATAGTTTTTGTGTGTAGTATATACACGTTTGGGTATATCTATCTATGCCATTTATACACACCCCCCTTGCCTTTTATATTTTTAAAGTTGTTTTTTCTTCATTGTAGTTACAGGAACCCTCATTTTGTGTAGGATTCTAATCTCTAAATTAAATACAATAATAATCGTATGTGAGATCAGAATCACATTTTCTCCATTCCACATATTCTCCAGGAAGACATTGGACAGTGACATTGCAGTTCATCTGTATACAGCACTGTGATGGTGTGTTCATCCCACAGCAGCTATGAAGGGGTAAAGATGGCAAGAGAAGCCAATTAGCCACAGGCAGGGCCGGCTCCAGGCACCAGCAAAAGAAGCACGTGCTTGGGGCAGCCAATGGAAAGGGGCAGCACGTCCGGGTCTTCGGCGGCAATTCGGAGCGAAGGACCCGCCGCCGAAGAATGAAGCGGCATGGTAGAGCTGCCACCGAAGTGCCGCCGATCGCGGCTCCCCCTCCCCCCGCTTCGCCACTTGGGGTGGCAAAAAAGGGGCAGCCGGCCCTGGCCACAGGATGCACCTGCTGGGGAGCTAAGGGGCATTGATATAATTGAGAATGAAGCGCACCGGGCAGGAACAGGCAGGACTTCTACAAAGTCTAGGAGTTGAAGATAGAGGGGGCTGCAGTGAGGTGAGTCTGCAATCACACTTCCTGATACAAGGGGGAGAGTAGGAGCCTGAAAAAGGCAGTGTAGGAAGCAATCCAGAGAAGGAGCAGTGAAAGTCAGAGATAGTATAGACCTGAACTTCAGGTTCCAGGGTCCCTGGACTGGAACTTGGAGTACAGGGTGGGCCCAGATTCCCCTTCAAGCCACTGTAGGAATGGCACAGTCAGAGCAATGGATATGAAGCATTTGGGACTTGGTCGGACGACTAAACCACAAAAGGAGTGGCACTGCAGCTCCTGACTAGTGAGAGAGGGGCCACAGAGCAAGTGACTAAGGCAACGGGCTGATTGACCATAGGATGGGGTATGGACAGTGGCAAGCTAACTCCCCAGATGTGCCTCAAGGAGGCACTGTCGATCAGTGAATAGCTGATCCTGTGACAGGAACTATAAACATAATTCTTCCTTTTTTCCCCTGTGTAGCCTCTTCCCCAGCATGTGGCTTGTGCTTGGCTGATGTTAGCACATAGGTCAATGGATTATTGTCTGTGCATACCAGAACCTTGGCTACATAAAAGGTAGTAATTAAATATGTCTAATATTTCCCATTTCATGCCAGGTACTACAACTTGTGAGCAGAATTGTTCTTTTTTGTCCCTGTCAAACTTCTACCGGCAAATGCAACTAGTCTGAATTCTCCATCATGCTCTTGATACAGTACTGATCCCAAGCTACCAAGTCTAGCATCTCTGTGCAAGATGTAAGGCTTCTGAGGATCAGCATATTCAAGTACAGGAGCCTGTGTCAAGCACCTGATGATCCATTGGAATGTCTCCTCACACCTGAGTCCCATCAGGGTCCAAAGTGCTCATATTCCTTAAAACAGGTCTTCTCTTTAGGTGTCTTCTTGTCAGTCCCCTGGGATCTGGTAGGGGGACATAGTTAGTTCATATAAGGGGTCTCAGAATTAATGAACAGTTCTCGACAAACCTGTGTTAGGACCCACAGAATCCTAAGAAGGATTGTGGTCTCTCTCAGTTGTATGCCATAGGACAGGGAATCCAAGCATTATTTTATCGGGGTCTGGCAATAATTCATGTTCACACACATTGTGGTCCCCATTCTTGACTGAGGTCTGGCAGCAAAGACTTGTCCAGTGACAGTTGCAGGCCACATGCCTGCAGACAATCCAGGACCTTCAGCAGATGTCTCTTGTTCCTTTAGGGTCTTCCCAATAATAAGGTCATCTAGGTAAACTAGAATTTCTAGGCGATTCATGCCCCTGGCCACCTTCTTCACTACCTCTAGAAGGTTGCCAATGCTCCTGAGATTCCCTGTGCCATCCCCTCAAACTGGTAGAACCTAACAGGGCAGATGAAACCAATATTTTCTTGTCCTGTTCTCCCATGAAGGATCTGATAGTACCCACTCCTGAGATCAAGAGCACAGAACCATTTGCTTCCTGACAGACAGTCAAGGGTATCACATACTCAGGACATTGTATATTGATCTGGAATTGTTTGCCTTAGGTCCAATAGTCAATGCAAATGCACACTTAGCCATTCTTTCTTGCCACGACAATGGGAGAGGCATAAGCACTCAGAGATTCTTTGATAATTCCCACATACATCAGCTTTGTGAGATGTCCTCTCGTATCTTTTACATCTTCAGGAGGAAACCTCCTGGATCTCTACTGAAAGAGTCTGCTGTCACTCAAGCAGATATGGTGTTCTTCTCCCTTGACACAGCCTACATGACTCTCATGGAAGGAAAATGTCAGGCGCCTCAGCCATTTTGTGACACAGATGCTATTTTCCATTTCCCCAATGCAAATGATTCTCCAAAGGCATTTGGGTGTAGGTGTCTAGACCGCAGGTCTCTAGTGGCAGCAGCCAGTGGAGTCAGTTATGTACATGTGGGCTAGTGTCATATTCACAGGTATGGGGATATCAGTCTTCATTTTGACTGACTCAATATACTCCTGCTGAGGATGCTGGAAGTATACTAGTCTGCACAAATGGTTCTCTTGGTAAACCTTCCTCAGGAGAATCAGTCACGATGACCTGGTCATTCACTTCCTCTTCACAACTTGCAGTGCCTTCCACAAGATATTCTGCTCCTATAGGTATCAGTACTGGCTTCTTCACAGACTTCAATATTTTCCCTGTAGTTCCACCTCAGGGTTAGCAAGCCCCTCTGTCCTTTTTGTGGTAGGCATTCCTCATGCAAAGATAGTCTTCTCATTTTTAAAGGCATTGTCTGGTAAGTTGTCCAAACATATTAAAAATATTAGCATTAGTACTAATGAGAATAGACTTCTGGCTGTGCCTCTGTAGATCCAGAGTTGCAACAATGATATTAGGGAGACAAGGTGGGTGAGGTAATATCTTTTATTGGACCAACAGGCAGACTAAGGCTGATGTGTCCACTTTCCCCCTGATGTGACTGGAGCCAGATGTAAACTCCAGATGAATGGTGATGTATCTGGAGTAAGGACACTCATAGTCATTTAGTTTCTATACTGCTAACCCCTGCAGTGGCAAGTTTCCCAATAAATTGTCATACAGGTTGTTGAAGATCATGGTCACTTGTTATCCACTAAGATGGCTTCTACTTTCAATGAAAATTCAAAGGCAGATCCTACCAGGCCTTTTAGATAAGTATTATCCCCAGCTTCCCCACAATTGAAACAGATCAGAGGATTTTGGCCCACAGATGACGTGGTCTCCATCTGTCCTGATCAGAAGGTGTTACAGTAGACTGCTTTTCTCCCTTCTTCATGACATGTGCTACCTTTAGAGTAGCCACCTGTCTCAAGTCCTTCAACTGCTTTCACACACCCTTTTCTGTGGTGGTTACTGTTTCTTCCTGACTCCTGGAAGCTGCTGCTGCTTTGGCCTGCGATATGGGAGCCAAGAAGGCCTTTGTCACTGTCTCCCTATTTTCTTCCTCTCTGACTTTCTTTAATAGGGCCAGGAAGGTGGGTGGATCCTCCAGACTCTCTCTCAAGCATAAGCTGAGGAGCAACACACCATCATAGAGGGTGCCCCTTGGCATGTCAGGCATGCACGGCTTGCTCTCTCCAGCTAGATACCTTTTTTCAGAGTCACTCGAATTAGTAACCTCTCCAACCTCAGCAAGAACTCAGACATTTTTTCACCCTGATGTTTAAGATTCCTGAATCGGTAGTACAGGCCTTCTCCATTCTCAGTGGTTCCATATGTGCTTGCTTGGGCAACCAGGTTACATTGTACAGTGGTATCAGGGTTGGTGATCCTGAGGACCCTTATGGCATCATATGCAGAATCATTAGGTTTTCTGCCATCCTCTCTTTTCTTTGTCAGAGTATTGGCACTCGGATCATCTGGGTGGCCTGGGCCATCAAACTTTCAAAATCCTCCTCCCCTGAAGGAGTGGGTAACTGCCCTGAAAATGTTCTCAGTCTTTTAGTTGCTGCCATAGTTGTCAGGTGAGCCACACTTCTCCACAAGTTGTCCTACTAGCTGGAACTAATGATCAGTTGTAGGTACAGGGAGAACATCCCCTGACATCAAATTTTTTAAATCCCTTAGGGTGTTTCCTTCCTACACCAGAAAATACTATAGTTTAGCATTAAAATCTGTAGGTGCAGAGCCAGTGGCCACAACTCTCACTACATCCTGAATCATTATCCCCCAAACTGGCAGTCCTTCAGATGGTAGCATCTCCTTTGGTACCGCACAGGATCAGGGCACGGAGGTTCCCGGTTGTGGTCCTGATAAGTCTGCTTCTCACTGTGACTTTTCCCCAGACCTTCACAGAGTTGAGGACAATCTCTGTCTGTTCATACATATTTTCACAGTGGATCCCTGTTACTATAAAGGATTTGTCTGGCTCCACTACTTCCGCTTTGCTAGAGTCAGAAAATAAAGTGCTTCCCATCTTGTACGTTAGGGACTGCTCAACTAGGTGGCACTGGAGTCACTGCTCACAAACTGAGCAATAAGTTGTGTACTGACACCCTTATAAATTAAAATCTCCTTGTAAATTAAAACCCCAGCAGTGCCTTCTTCTATTGCCTCTCCCAAAGGTGTGGCTCAAACCTCTCCTGGATGCTTGCTATATGGAGTGGCTTCTCCCCTCTCCTCACATGAGTAGGGTCCTGACTTCTTTCTCTAATGCTTGGTGCCTCCGCTTAAGGTAACTCCTCATAGTGTTCAAGACACAAGAGGTGCTGTGCCTTGGGAAAATGAATAATGCTACCACTGCTGGCAAGGAGAATAAAACCCAGTATACAAGAAAGAAAGTACATCAACACAAATTCCAGCAAAGAAATGACACATCCAAAAAATAATATAACAAAGGGTGACTTTACTGGAAGCAGGAAAAGAGGATCTGTGGAAGGAAAGGGTTCCAATTAACTAATAAGTACTAACATCAACAAATTTCCCACTTCCCAGTGCTCACAGCTCTTCCCAATTACCTTCCTTGCACCTTCACAGGCAGGTAGTGCTCTGGGGAAGAGTCTGGAGATGACTACTGTAGTGCTGTGAATGTTGTCCAGCGTAAACAAAACCAAAAAAAGGGTCCTCTCACAGTGTATTTCACCTCGAGGTGAGACAAGGTCTGGTTCCCTGGCCTGGAGTCCTGTAGGGGTCTCAGCTAGCTCTCAGTAGCCAGCATGGGGTCAGATCTCTGCCACTGTGGAGGCTGGTCTCTGCAGGGCTGTCACTGCCTGATCAATACCCTAGATACCACAGCAATTCAAAGAGTCCCTTAGTGGGGAGTGGGAATTAATCGAGACTGCCTGAGCTATTCTGCTTCTCTTAGCTCTCAAACTCAAAGCTCAGAACTGAAACTAAACCTAATCAATCTCCGACTGTCCCCTCCCACTGAGAGGTGGAGGAGTCCTGGCTCATCATTGGCCAAGCAAACTGCTTGTTCACAGGAGCGCCGCCAGCTTTTTTGCCGCCCTAGGCGGTGGAAGGTCCCGCCCACAAAATGCCACCCCCGACAGAGGCGGTGGAAGGTCCCGCCCCCCGAAATGCCGTTCCCAACTGGGGCAGCCAAAGATCCGGCCGCCGCGGTCGCCGCCTCCCAAATGTTAGTGCCCTGGGCAACTGCCTAGGTCGTCTAATGGGTTGCGCCGGCCCTGCTTGTCCAGATCACACCAAACAGAAGCATCCCAGTTGCAACACACAGGGTAGCACCCCCTAGAGGCTCAGTCCAGAGTTCCAGGAACTGGCAAACTCCAAGTAAAAGTTACATCCAGTTTTCTCACGTTCTCACTTTTGTCATGCCTATGGTCATTTTAAATCTGTGGCTAAATGTTCTGGCTGGATCACCACCGGTACCTTTATATTCTTTATATCCGATATTTTCCCTTTTGTTTGTATTGGTTTGTCAGTTAATATTAAAACTTAAGTATCAGAACCTTACTGAAAAAAAAGATATCTATATAGATATATAGAAAAACAGCTGAAGAGGTGGCAATCAGGTATTTAGTATATTTATATATAAATATGTTGGGAATAACATCTATAAATCCCTTTGGAGTGCAATGAGAACAGAATCAGAAGAATTATAGATGATCTAATAGGCCATTTCCATCAAGTTCATCCTTCCATCAGGAATAAAATCTGCCAGTATTTATCCAGTATAGCATTGGGTTTTAGTCAAAAGACTTAGAAGCACTCTCTCTTAATAAGTAACATCCACTACTAAAAGCTCTACCAGCTGCTAGAGATTTGGGTAAAGTAAATGTTTGTCCAAATTACTGTAGCAACACATAAATGAGTCAGACCTTCCCCTGTAAAATATGTAAGGCTTCTTTTTTTAGAAGCAACTCCATTACTTTTTTCCCCAGCTCAGAGAGGTGAATGCCATACTAGCAATATTTTCCTAAATATTGCCATTTTCTGTGGAAAGATGAGGCTGGTTAATTTTGACTTTTCTGGCTGCATATGTGGAAGACTTGGAAGCAACCACTGCTACATACAGCGTGTCACAGTATGTGTTACGTATGCAAAGATTATTATGTCACATGAGTTCAAAGTGGTAGCAATAGGAAGTAAGGACAGATTTAGTTTAGGCTTGGGAATTAGATTTAGACTAAATCAGGTCTAGAGTGTGGATACAATAGCATTGAACCCTTACAAATCATTCTGGCAAAGTTCCAACCCAGGATAGAAGATTTGCGCTCGGAACAAATGTTTTCATACGTTTTTCAGATATATCTGACACAGAAAATAGGTCTTTTCTCGTTTTGTATTTAACTCATAACCTTAACAACAGAGATATTGAGTACAGCACTATTGGTATAGGTCTGTCAACCCTTCTAAAAGCTAAAGGGATTCGAGATACCAGTTTTGGGCTGATTAGCTGATGGTGATTAATAAAGGAGTGGCAATGAAATAAAACAGCATATGCAAACAGTTTATGCTCAGATTCTACTGAGAGATGTCACGATTATTTCTTTAGCATTAGAATAGGCAATATCTGTGGTATACTGTGTGGTTTACGGTTGGCCTTTTGAGGTGACCACTGTAATTGTGCAGTTACAGTACTGCAAGATAACAGCCATGAAATCAATCTGTGAGAATATTAACTTTGAAACAATGCATCTTTCAGTCTTTCCTTTTTCTTAACAATGCATAGATAGTTTATAATAGGAATCAGGCACTACAAAGTAGGCAGAATTGTATTTAGGAGATTAAAGCAACCCAAACCTTCAGCTGTGTGACTCATAACAGAACAATGGAAACCCTATTGTATTTTCTTTGCTATAACCATCTTCAGATAGGTGCTAATAGGCGATTGAAAAAATAAATGTTCCTAACAAGAGAAATGCTGTTCTTTACTGATTCTCTTCTAGTCAAAGAGTGAATTCTCTGCTATGGGCTAGCAGATCGTGTGCAGAAAAGTTATTTTAAACCAAAACAAAAAGGAATATTTAGCAGAGTTAAGAAGCCTGGAGCGAGGCTTTAGTGTGAATATAGAAGCTGCTTTATAAGAGCTCTGAAGAGCTGCGTATGTGGCTGAGGAATCAGCAGCTTACATTTATTGAAGGGATTTAGAGGTGGATCTTGGGCCAACTGCATCACAAGGATTTAGAGGTGGATCTGGGCCCAGCTATATCACAAGCTATTAACAACTTTTTTGTAATTTGTCATGTGTTTTTCATACTGTAACTCATTAATTATTATTAATCAATCAGTGCCTAGAAATACATCCTTTGCAGACAAAATAGTGAAATTAATCCTCCCATACAAGTGATTCCCAGTGTGTCTGTTACTGCCAACGGACTTTGTGCTGGGAAGAATTGGCTCTCCCTGTAGAAAATTAATTACACAGCTTGGGTACGTGGCTTGTGAGTACCACAGCAGTGAAAACGTAATTGTAAATATTAGGCTGTGAAGAAGGAAATGTGCCCTCCCCTCTGTAAAATGTAACATTGATTTATTTCCATTTCTTGGAAGTCTGCCTCATGACTGAATGTGATACCTAATGGGAAAAAGATATCAACACTTATTATCCTCTCAAGTCTTGAAGTTTTAGAAGTAAATATAACAGGCAACACATTGTAGAAGAAGAGTCTTGAAAATCCACCATCAAACCCTAACATTCATTAAGTATATAGACACTATCTTCCTTAATGCTGCAAAGTGTTAACAATGAACACCTACCCAGTAAAATTGCCTTTGATGAAAACCTCTCTCTCTTCTCAATGACAATTCTACTATATTTAAAAGGGAATTCAGAGGAACACAGACTCATTTCAGATTACAATGTGCCTGCAACAAAGGGCAAGACTGGTTAGGTCTTTTATAAAACTACCAGAACACATTTGCCATACAATCCACTTAGGTAGCCTGTTCCCCAAAACTGTAGCTGATCCCAGTTATCACAGTCATTGTCATGCTTTTCTACTAGTTTCCACCAAAGCAGTTTCAACTTTATGTATTTAATTTACTTTGAAGCATGACTAGCCAAATATTAATGGCTAGTGGCTCCATCTCCCATTGATCTTATGAATTAATAATTTTAAGTATTGTGAACGTACTTTAATTCACATAGCAAGATGGGAATGCTTTCTGAACCACAAATAACTGAACTGCTGCATTTGGACTGGATTATATTCAGGGCCAATGTAAGATTGCAGAAAACTCTGAGGAAAATGTTAAGCATTTTCCTTCATTATTTAGAGAAAGTATGTACAGGTTGTTTCTAAAAAAGTTCACATTCTCTGAAACATAGTGTCATATGTTTATCATCTATCAGACCTGGGTCTAATATTGTGTGTTAAGAAATCAAACTAGGCTGTGAGGTTTAGTATGCAGAGAATGAATGGTTATATAAAGTGAACCGCTGAGTGCCTTTCCATCCTCTCCTGATTTCTCCTCCTCATATTTCACAGCACCTGACAGTCTTACTAATAAGAAGTGAAGATAATAGAAGTCACCATAGGGAAGGTTGACATTTTGGGCCTCTAAGGGCTTTATATATTTAAAAAAAAAATATCAAACCCTTCTTATCTACTTCATTTTAAAACTAAAATGTTGCATGAATCAGAACAGGTTGACAACATGGCTGTGCCTGAATGGAGACCCAGAAACTGTCAGATCTAGTGCCCCATTTTCCCTGTGAGGGGTTCCCATGGCAACACTTTTGAAAAAACATAATTCTTTTTACTACTTATAAAAATTCTCTCTTTTTTCTCCCCTTGCCTCTTGTGCCTGTTTGGAAAGTGTTGCTCCCTCATCTTTAGGACACTGGAAATTGCCACTGGGCTACCCCACTCCATTTGCTCTATATGTTGCATTTGAAAAGCCTGCCCTAGTTCCCCTGTGTCTCTTGGGTGTCTGATTTACTACATCAAATGCAATGCAGGCAAGGCAGGCTTTCAAGAATGAAACTTCTGAGTGGAAGGGGCTGGCCCAAAGCTATCTTCATTTCAAGCACTTGAGAAACACAGCATGTGTCATTTAAAAAAAAAAAAAAAAGTCTGCAATTTTCCAGGGACTCTGGCTATAATCACTAAAGATAAAACACAGAATATGAAATGTAACTGCTAGTTGGATGCTTTCTGAATATTAGCATCCACTTATCATCAGATGATTTGTGCACTGATCTGAAAGTTGCTCTGTCAATATTTGGTAACTGAAAGGTATATAGGTTTGATTGCAGTTTGCCTTGGGAAACCAATCTAGGCCTCCGTGATGTAAATGGAGCATTTACTAATAAATAAATAAATAAAATAAACTCATTTCACAACCAATTCATTTTTTTTTCTTAATACAGAAATGTGCAAGTCTACTGTAAATAAAAGCTGAATGATTGGCGTACAACATATAACTATTGTCCAGGCTATACTTTAAGAACATAAATGCCAGCTGGCTTTCATGCTGATTTTGAGCAGCTGTCTCACTAGGAGCCTGATCCAATCTGCACTGAAGTCATTGGGAGACTTCCCATTTACCATGGACTTGGGATAAGGCGTCAGGGGAAGTGTGCAATGTTATCATAATTCAGGATCATTAACATAAGAATGGCCATACTGGGTCAGACCAAAGGTCCATATAGCTCAGTATCCTGTCTTCCGACAGTGGCCAATGCCAGGTGCCCCTGAGGGAATGAACAGACCAGGTAATCATCAAGTGATCCATTCCCTGTCGCCCATTCTCAGCTTCTGGCAAACAGAGGCTAGGGTCACCATCCCTGCCCATCCTGGATAATAGCGATTAATGGACCTATCCTCCATGAACTTATCTAGTTCTTTTTTGAAGTCTGTTATAGTCTTGGCCTTCACAACATCCTCTGGCAAAGAGTTCCACAGGTTCACTGTGCATTGTGTGAAGAAATACTTTCTTTTGTTTGTTTTAAACCTGCTGCCTATTAATTTTATTTGGTGACCCCCAGTTTTTGTGTTATGAGAAGGAGTACACATCTTCACGCAGTATTCAAGATGTGGGCATACCATGGATTTATATAGAGGCAATACGATATTTTCTGTCTCATTATCTATCCCTTTCTTAATGATTCCCAACATTCTTTTTGCTTTTTTGACTGCTACTACACATTGAATGGATGTTTTCAGAGAACTATCTATAATCACTCAGCGATCTCTCTCTTGAATGGGAACTGCTAATTTAGACCCCATCATTTTCTATGTATATTTGGGATTATGTTTTCCAATGTGCATTACTTTGCATTTATAACATTAAATTTCATCTGCCACTTTGTTGCCCAGTCACCCAGTTTTGAGAGATCCTTTTGTAGCTCTTCGCAGTCTCCCTGGGACGTAACTATCTTGAGTAGTTTTGTATCATCTGCAAATTTTGCCACCTCACTGTTTACCCCTTTTTCCAGATCATTTATGAATATGTTGAATAGGACTGGTCCCAGAACAGACCCCTGGAGGACACCACTATTTACCTCTCTCTATTCTGAAAACTGAGCATTTATTCCTAGCCTTTGGTGAGGGACCTTGTCAAATGCTTTCTGAAAATTTAAGTACGCTATATCCACTGGATCTAACCATGTCCACATGCTTGTTGACCCCCCCAAAGAATTCTAGTAGATTGCTGAGGCATGATTTCCCTTTATAAAAAGCTTGTTGACTCTTCCCCAACAAATTATGTTCATCTATATGTCTGACAATTCTGTTCCTTACTATAGTTTCAACCAGTTTGCCCAATACTGAAGTCAGGCTTACCAGCCTGTAATTGCTGGGATCACCTCTGGAGCCCTTTTTAAAAATTGGCATCACATTAGCTATTCTCCAGTCATTTGGTACAGAAGCAGATTCAAATTATAGGTTACAAACCACAGTTAGTAGTTCTGCAATTTCACATTTGAGTTCCTTCAGAACTCATTTATCTTTTTCTTTTTGTCATAGGGTGATCTTGGGCCTGGAAGAGTCTCAAATACCATCTCCGACCTGGGTTTGGTTTTCCTCCAAGGTCATGACACTTGGATGCATAGATTCCAAAGCCAGATGGGACCATTGTGATCATCTAGGATGACCTCCTGTATAAAACGGGCCATAGAAAGTTTCCCCAAAATAATTTCTTTTGAACTAGAGCATATCTTTTTTTTTTTAAATCTGATCTTGTTTTAAACTTTGCAGTGATGGAGAATCCTCCATGACCCTTGGTAAACTGTTAAATATTTACACCTTATTTCCTGTCTAAATTTGTGTGGCTTCAGCCTCTGCCCATTGCATCTTGTTATACCTTTCTCTTATAGCCTGAAGAGTCCATTATCAAATATTTGTTCCCCATGTAGGTAAGTACACGCAGTGATCAGGGGCGGCTCTAGGCACCAGCGCAGCTAGTGCGTCCCTGGGGCGGCAAGCCATGGGGGGCGGCCTGCCGGTCGCTGTGAGGGCGGCAATCAGGGAGCCTTTGGCGGCATGCCTGCGGGAAGTCTGCCAGTCCCGCGGCATCGGCAGCAATTCGGCGGCAGGGACACTGAAGGCGCAGCACCGTTGGACCTCCCGCAGGCATGCCGCCGAATCCACGTGACCAGTGGACCGCCCGCAGGTGTGCCGCCGAAAGCCACCTGCCTGCCGTGCTTGGGGCGGCAAAAAACATAGAGCCGCCCCTGGCAGTGATCAAGTCACCCCTTTACCATCTTTTTGTTATGCTAAATACACTGAGCTCCTTGAGTCTATCACCATAGAGCATGTTTTCTAAACTTTTGAACATTCGTGTGACTCTTCTCTAAACCCTTTCCAATTTATCAACATCTTATTTGAATTGTTGACACCAGAACTGGACACAGTATTCCAGCAGCAGTCACACCAGTGTCAAATAGAGAGGTAAAATAACCTCTATACACCTATTTGAGATTCCCATGTTAATGCATCCAAAAATCTCATTGGCTCTTTAGGCCACAGCATTGCACTGGGAACTCATGTTCAGCTGATTACCCACTATACCATCCCACCCACCCCCAATTCTCTTTCAGAGTCACTGCTTCCTAGAACAGAGCCCCTGGGAGCCTCTCCATGAAGTCTTAAGGCTGACTCGGTGAAAAACAGCTCTGAGGAGACCCAAGCCTGAAGTGGAGGCTCAGGATAGAAGGGTTTCCTACACAAGACCCCACATTACATTGTAAACTTTAAAACATGGTGTGGGTGGGTGGGTGGCAATGGACATTGGAAAGAAGTCATGTGTGTTAATAAATACTTTTTCAATAATACCTGTACATCTGTCTCCAACATTATATTCGTTCCTGAAATTTATTTTGCTGGTGCAGTTTAAAGGTTAAAATCAAAAACTGATTTTGTGATCTGCAGTGTCCCAGGTTCTTGATTCACCACTTTTCAGAAGCAAAATAATTTTTAAGAAAACAAAAACTACATTAACAATGTGTGGGTTGAGATTTTAAATGTCTAAATATTAGGAAATTCAGTGTTATTGCTTTCCCGTTACAACCATAATTTATCTCCTTCTGCCAATGTATTATTGTGTGTATGGATTTAACTACAGTAATTTAATATTGATATGTGTATGCCTGACAGAACTATTGTGCCCCTTTAGAAGATGAACTTCTCAAAAGTAGGGGTAGATTTAGGGAAATTTTCAAGGCTTGCTATAGGGTGTGAGACAGCTCTGGGGTACTGACACTTATTTCTGGGTATGTAGATATACACGTACTTTATTTCATCTTGAATATTCTTCAGCACCTAATGAAAATTTATGTAAGTCCTGAGTTTTCCCAGACCTTCTGGCCATACTTTGCTTTTTTTCCCAGTTACTAACTCCCTGATGGGTAAGCTAAGTGTCCCACCGTGCTCTGCATTCGATGGCATTGTGTGGTACACAACACCCAGCAGCCATCATACCTGAAGCCTCAAATTTTACATAAACATGTCTTTGCACATATGCATTGAATTGCAAAACTGTCAATTTAAAATGAAAGGTGTCCTGAAAACCTAAGTGAAGGATTTTGTATGGGCCAATGGAAGCAAAGAAATCTCATTTAACAAGCAATTGCAAGAGGGAATCCACTAATACCTTCTGTCCAGGGCGCTTAACAAGGGTATTTTCAATGTAAAGTTACATTTGAACGAAGATCACAGTAACTACATGGAAATATACATTTTTAAAATACTTTTGAAAGTCCCGTAGATTCTGGCACATGTTTTTATTCTCTTAAGAGCTGTTAGTAGTGACCAATTTGTTAATTTTTAAACATCTGGGGAGCATGCAATTAATCTATGTAATAAGAGAACAGACCCTGGAGCTCTGCGGTGAAGAGGCATGAACTTGGCAAACAGAATCATCTAGTTGTGCAGCTTAAGAGCCATTTTGTTGTCACTGCTATAAGAAATTAGGGAAATTCTTTTGTAAAAGTGAATGAACATGATCACACATTTGTAATTTGTCATCCCTTAAGAAAGGCATAAATAAATCAGGAATGTTAGCCAAGAGTTTCTTGCAGTGGAAACTTTTTTAAAAGATGAAAATGAATTCAATGTGCATACATACTTACTTTATAAATACATAGCAGTTACATATTGTTGATTGCTATTTATATGCTTCTTAACTTTAGAATGCCTCTTCCTTAGAGCTGAAATACTCCATTGCCCAAAGTATTCATCATTGTAACTTCAAAATGCATGATGGCTCTTACTGCATAATTTTTCAGCCTTCCCTTTCTATTCTAATAATCAAAAGTTGAAAATTGTGAAATCTGGCCTGACACACAATTTCACTTTTTATTTAAAAAAAAAAAAAAGTCTACTATGGTTACTTGACAAACAATGTGCCACATGAGAAAAGTCCCCCTTGGCCTTCCCCTAACAACCTTTTGCCTCCTGCTGTTTCAGCTAAGAACTGCTGAGGATAGAACATAGAAGACCTAAAAAAAGACAAAAACATGCTTTAAGTAAAGATCTCATACATGCTAGTTCACCAATGATGATGTATTGTATGACAAAGGTTTCTCAGCATCTTATATCTCATACAAGACTCTACCTGTCTCACTACACTTACAGGCACATCACTTATTTTTCAATACTAATGTACAGTTTAATAGAAATTCCTCTTTCCTGTTTAATTTATCATAATCAGACACAGTGAAATAAAATAATTACATGCAACAACAGAAACAATGGCTCATGAAGTGAGGTTTAATTATAGTAGATTAGAATATTTTTCTAAATCAAGAAACTCATGATTCTTTAGTCAGTCTGCCAATGTACCTGCATTCTTCTGTGTAACTAGTAGGGCTGGCTGAAAATTCTGTCAAAACTGCTTCATTTTACCCTTAAATTTTTTTAAATGTACATCAAGTGTATTAAGGTTTTTTTAAAAAGGTTAAAACAGATCAAAAACTTAGTGAAATGTGGACAGCTGGAGAAAAGTTTCATTTTGGGTATAAACATTTCAAAATGCCTTTTTTTTTTTTTTTTTTTGGCTTTTCAGTATGGCCAATGAACTTAAAAAAAAAAAATCACTTATTTGCACAGTTCTAGAAACCAGAGCTATTAGGGCAAATTTCATAAATAACACTATCAGAGTTGGCCCCATTGAGAAGTGTGACTTTAAAAGTGTAATTTACCACTTACTATTTCCTTTTTAGCTTTATTTGAAAGGGATTGCATTAAATATTTTAATTATTAGGTCAAATTTTCTCTAGGGTGGTTTTGGTTGTCTTATTAGGCCACCTTCGTTTTTTGTTTTGTTTAAGATGTGTATTTGTTGCATTTCATAATGTGTCCAAAGGTCTTTGGGCATAGAGTGCCCAAGAAATGAGAATTATTGGGAATCAGTTACCTATATATACATACACACCTCAGTTAAGGGCAAAATGAAGCTGCTTCCAATGGGATCATCCTTCTGAGCATTGATGATAGCCAGAAATCTATATAAGAGGTACGTCTTTGATTTGTATATTTGTCGTCGTCTTTTTGTGGAAGAAGAAAGGTGTTATCTCCTTTTTTGCCACAAAGTAATTTTATACTGTATCCTTTGGTCCAATACATTAGTGCGTACTGACGTGGCTCAACTAAAGTTAATGGAGCTATGCTGATTTACATCAGATGAGAATCTGACAACTCTAGCTAAGAAGTTGTTTTTTAATTTTTTTGACAGTAACATATCAGCTGTTTGTTCATATTTAATCTATTTAGCTTTAGTAAACAGTTATTAAAGTCATGGTTATCCTCCCCATAAAACAGTATATAAACCATGAATCAATTAAAAACAATGTCTATCAGCACTATGATTTTTTTCTTTTGTTTACCTGAACTTTGTGGACTGTGTATCCTCTACATATAGATTTAAGCTTTCTCCAGCTGTCCACAGAACAACTTTCTTAGAACATTTGGACACTTAAATCAGTCTGTCCCTTGCTTGTCATTTGCCATTCCTCCTAGGAATTACTATAGACCCAACCTTTATTACCTCTCTCTTATGGCTTGACCCAAAGCCCATTGCAATTAACTGAGACGCTCATCAACGTCAATGGGCTTTAGACCAACCTCTTAGTTTGTATTGTATCAATTATGTCATGTGAACTATGTCTATTACAATTCATAATATTCCATCAAGGAAAAAAGTTACGAGAACTTCATAATTTGTTTTAAATGACCTACTCTATTCCAAGTTATATTTTTCCATACTGTACATTGATGCTGCATATACATGGAAATATGTGGATGAAATGTCAAAGGATTATCTAAAACCTGATAATCCATGTATAGTACCTAAACTGTTGAATATATTAGGGCCATGGTTCTGAACCAGAGATACGTGTACCCCTGGGGGTACTCAGAGGTCTTCCAGGGGGTACATCAACTCATCTAGATATTTGCTTAGTTTTACAACAGGCTACATAAAAAGCACGAACGAATTCAGTACAAAGTAAAATTTCATACAGACAATGACTTGTTTATACTACACACTGAAATGTAAGTACAATACTTATATTCCAATTGATTTTATAATTATAAATAGTAAAAATAAGAAAGTAAGCAATTTTTCAGTAACAGTGTGCTGAGACATTTGTATTTTTATGTCTGATTTTATAAGAAAGTATTTTTAAGTGAGATGAGACTTGGGGGTATGCAAGACAAATCAGATGCCTGAAAGGGGTACAGTAGTCTGGAAGGGTTGAAAGCCACTGTATTAGGGCCCTATCTGCATACCCACACATTAACGTGGTACAACACCACATAAAAGCCTGATATATAAAAAAAAAAAAAAAAAGAGTCTAGCAGACAGTCACTTTACTGCTATATCTTTCTGACTCCTTGTAGTCTTGTCATTGTCTCTTTCACAGCTAATATGATGCCTTCCCTGGGACTCTTTCACTGGCATTCTGCCTTTCTTTTCCCATTATACCTAGAATAATCTGAATACTTTTTATTGGCCTCCAGTCAAAGAATGGCAGGCTGCTGATAAAACACACATTGTAGTTTACCATCTGGCCATTCTTCCACGTTTGCAGAGTGTACAGTTTCTTTTTGTCATTAAACATCATTATTCAGTGTCAAAGGAGCTTATTTGCTATTAGGGACCTGTTTCGTAAAAGTGTTACACATCATTTACACAGCTTTTACATAGAATTTGCTCACACAAAGTGCAGAATGGACTGTTTTCAAGTCATGTACAAAAAAGTTTTAGATTAATGGATCCCTTTTCCTCCAATGTTATACAGGTGGTTAATTTTTTGTTCTTATTACACAATCAAGTAGTTCACAAAGGAAAAAAAGAGCTTGAACACCTAGATTGAAAGTTCTCTAGAGAAGGGACTATCCTTTTAGTTACTTGTTTGTACAATGTCTAGCACAACATTGTCCTGATGCTTGATTGCTGATAATAGGTTCTATCATACTAGTGAACTTGGTGGATATATTATAAATGATTTCACCCCCAGATCAGTGGATAAACAGAAAGAAGCCAACCACATCTTTGTCCTGTGTTCATTTGAGTAATGTGTATTTTTCCTTATCTCAACATTTTATAGCACCCACAAATGTAATAGCAGTTTCCAACAAACAATTTTAATATCTCATTTCTGAAAAGCTCAAAGTCTACAACTCCATTCCATGATGTAGATGTGCTAGCACAGAAACATGCAACTACACAAAGTCCCATTCAATGGGTCACCACCTGGGCACAGTGGTCCACAACTAATGCATCTGCTTACAGGACTGGGGCCTAAATGATGGACTCTACAGACAAAAGATGACATAAAATATGCAAAAGATGACATAAAATATGCAAGGACGCTTTCACCCTCTCCATACCCATGGAAAAGCACCCCCAAACCTGTTATACCAAGACATACTTAGTCATAGGGTGACCAGACATCCCTTTATTTTTAAAGGGACAGTTCCGTATTTAAGCCCTCCTGCAGGTGTCCTGACTTTTTTTTAAAATGGGCAAATTGTCCCATATTTTCTGTTTTCTCCCCCCATCAGTACTGGTGGGGCCTGCTGCTGGCTGGATCCCTGCTCACCAGCCACCTGCCCACCAGTGGTGAGTGGGGGGATCCAGAGGCCGACAGTGGGGGTGGGTGTGCAAGGCTGGGGTGAAGATGCAGTGTGTGGGGCCAGCTTCTCCCTCTCCTGGTCTGCCAGTGCAGCCCCTGCTGCATGCCAGCTCTCAGCCAGTAGGGCCTCACCCCCCAGTCCTGTTTCCGGCCGGCACTGGGTGTGTGCTGCAAGTTGCAGTGGCCGGTCAGGCGCCGGGGGCGGCCAGTTATGTGTTTCCTCTGTTGCCCACCCATTGGCCCTTTATGTGCTCCCCCTCTGGCTGCCCTCTCCCTGCTTTGCCTCTTCACCCCTCCACCCCCCAGCTCCTCCATATCTCCCCCAGTGGGGCATGAGTCCTGCTCCCAGCGCTGTGCAGAGAACCAGGCCCTGGTCGAGTGCTCAGCTCACCAACAGCCTGGCCACCAGGTTCCTTCCTTCCCCCACTGCCTCTGGCTGGGCCAGCGACCTGGGAAAGCCCAACACCCTCCAGCCCAGGACACTGGCCAGGAGGAGCCAAGCCCTGCATGTGCCCAAGCCCTGCACAATGCTGGCATAGGGAAGCTAAGCTCTGAGTGGCAGGTGGGTTGGGGGTGGGGGGAAGCGATTTCCAGTCTGTTCATGTCCCGAACCTACAGGCTCTACAGCAACCCCCATCTGGGTCCTGTCCCCAGGGAGCACAGGGCTACTCCGTCCCCTAGGTACCCTTCTCTGCTAAGCCACCTCTCTGGCTGGTTTCACTGAAGACTCTGTAGTCAGGTTCCCTGGGCCCTGGTGCTCAATGCAACCTTAGAGCTTAACCTCTTCCTGCCCACACTGTAGCCAAGGGACAGGAAGCAGCTGGGTTATAATGGTGGCTAGCAGCAGCCTGGAGGTGTTAGCTGCCTTTTGACACTGTGCGGGCAGGAAGGGACAAGCTGCTTCCAGCCACATGGGGCGGAAAGAGAGGAAGAGATGAGCTCTGCAAAGGCAAGTCAGGTCATCCCTTCCCCCCATCCTTCTCCCCTGTGGCTAGAAGAAGCTCCCATCCCTTCCCTCCCACCCAGTGCAGAAAGGCTGCTGCTGGTCACATGCTGATGTGAGCCCTGGCAGAAATCTGGGAAGGGGAGGCATGTGACCCTGCATGCCCCCCCATGTGTTGCCTTAGGAAGATGCAGTGCCAGGTACCAGGAGAAGCGGGTCCATCCCAAGGGCCCAGCCAGGCATGGAGGGCGGAGAGCACCGGGCAGGGAGGTCAGGTTGGTCCGTCACATCCTCTGTGTAAGAGAGGTATATGGGAGTGTGCGCATCACCCCTCCTCGTGTGAACCCTAAAGCCTTAAAGATAAGAAAGTAAATAAAAAGAATCCAAGTACGCAGTATTTCTTTTTAACAGAGGCTCAGTCAACTTGATGTTAATTTGAACATTTGTACGATTGATTGCCATTGAACTCGCTTGAATACGAGTAATTTTACTGGGTGTCCTGTATTCAGCATAGGGAAATATGGTCACCCTACTTAGTCAGCCAAGGTTATATGCCTGGATGCCCTCAATGTCTGATACAGTTCTAGCCCTCAATGGTTTTCTGGCAGCCTACCTTATTTGGAGCCATACTACCAAGGACTTCCCTATGCCTGCAAAAGCCCCCGTGCACCATCAAATGCATCTGCAGAAAAGTTAATACACCAAGGAGTTGTATTAACTTTTCTGATTATCTGCACATGAAGGACCTATGTCAGTCCTGAGGAAGAGCCAATGAGACATGATTAGCCCAGGTGAAAATGCTCACCTATGCAAGAAATATACACATCAACATCATAACTGGGTGGGTTGATAATTGACTGGGTGTTTTGGGGTACTGGCAGAGGTGGAAGGCCAATCTGAGGTACAAAGACATGGTGCTGGCATGTTCATTCTGTCTGATATGTTTTATAGAGTAGATTATATTGTAAATAGAAATGGAAACATTTAATATATAAAATACAGACCTTTTAAATAACATAAATATAGCAATTACCAGTCAAAAACATTGAGAGGGATGTTAGGCTATTAATATGCAGGTGCAACTCTTGTTAACATTAAAAAGTAGTTAGCTGTGTGAATTAATGACAGAACAAGCCTCTAAAGGAGTCTAAAATTTTGGTAGTGAAGTGAAAATTACTTAACATTAGACTCTGAGGAAACATTGAATTATGTCAAATGATGTTGATCCATTGTCTCTAATACCAATTAATCACTTTTTTGTGGCAAACGTAAAAATTTAAATGAATAGCTTTCTTAATGTAGTAATATCTTATTAACAATAAACAGCTGAGATTACTGAAGGATTTGTGCAGTAATGGGAGCAATAGTTTGTAACAAATGAATGTAATCTACATTACTGCAGGATTTTCACTGCAGGATTTAGTTTAGGTAAATTATAATGCTATTAACTTGTTAGAAAAAAGAGTCAAGCAAGGAACAATTACAGATTTCAAATATGGATCCAATCACATAAAGCTGAAAAAAAAGAGGAACTAGAACTACAAGGAAATAAGATGTGCTGCAGAGCAAATATACTTGATTAATTTATGATATTTTGTAGCCTTTGTTAAAAATAGTATAGTTGAAACTCTGTGTTTGCCAGTCATAAGTGATGGAGAGCAGCATGGTGTGTAAGAGTGGGCACAGGCCAAGTGGGTCCTGAGTTCTAATCCTACCACTGGTTTACTGTATGGCCCTGGACAAGTCACCTCAATTTCCTCTCTGAATTTCCCCTTCTGTAAATTGGGAATAATGACACTTGCCCACTGTCACAGGGTTCACTCACCACAAGGGGTGCCTCCTCCTGGCCACTCTGGGGATTAGATCTTTCCAGCTGCTGGTGCTCCCTCCTCTGGTGGACTCTCCACCTGTCATCCTCTCAGACCCTGTGGCCTCTTTCACTCCAGGAGCTGCAGCTTTCTCTTCATGACTTGGTCTTCCAGCCAGGTGACTAGCGTTCACCCCCTTCCTGGGTATCAAAGTCTTTCAGGGCAAACTGTCCCAGGCAGTCCACTCTTCATTGGCTGGTCTGTGCCACTGCCCCACTGGCTGGTAGGGGAACCTGGGGCTCACTCAGGGGTCCTCTCATCAACAGCCAACGTCCACACTATCCTATGCCTTGCTGCTCTTCCCCTGAGCCTCTCTTACCTTTCTGGTTTCCTCCCCTTCCAGGATTCCCAGCGCAAACTCCCTCCTTCGAGAGAGGGACTGTAGACTATACCACCTTCCTTCTCCAGGGAGCGACTGCCGGCTACTTCCCTGCAGCCCCCAGTTGCTCTCAGCGAGGCTTCATACAGCCCCCTCCTGTTCCTGTCCAGGAAAGCCTCATGTCTAATTAATCCCTGCTCCCTGGCTCCTCCTCCAGGTGCAGTCTGGGCAGTTAATTGGTCTACCTAGCCACCTTAACCCCCTCAGGTCTTGAGTGGGGTGGACACCCATCACAGCCACCTACCTTGCAAAAATGTTATAAACGTTTAAATACAGGAAGTGCTATAAAAATGCTCAGCATTATTATTGACTTCTTGTGGCTCTTGTGCAGAGTGAACTAGCCTATCTGGTCATACTAGCTTTTTCGGGGATTGCATTTGATCAACTTGAAGAGCTGCTTTTTTAATCCAATTGGACCATGGTGAATGTCCAGATTTACTTAAGGCTCATTTTCTGGAACCCCAGTTTTTGGGCAAGATTATGTGTGGATATTTATTTCAGAACAAGAGAGCTGTATTTTGATATAATTTAAGTTAGTATACAATTGACTTAAGTGATATTGAAATAGAGAGCTTTTATTTCTAAGTAACAGTGTCCACATACAGACTTGCACCAAAATAACTAAAGGTACAAGTTACCACCAATTTAGTTATTTTGCTCCCAGTAACTAGGTAAACAAGCTCTAAATTGCTATGACCCAAAGCATTTAAAGCTTATAGGTTAAAACCAACATCTTACACTGAACCCAGAAATGAAGTGGAACCAAACAGATTGTTGTGCGCACGATTGTACATTGCTGAGCATGCTGCCCAAAGTTCCCTAGCACCATTGTAGCATTCTGTACACAGAATGGCTCAGGGGCCTTCCAATTGGCTATCATCACTCTATTCACTCCATTCAAAGAGTCAGAGAGAAGCAAAGGCAGAATTTCACCCTTAATTGTTTGCATCATTAAAAATATTTAAGCAGCTCCCAGGAAATTTAGTATCTCTTTAAATCTTGGTACCAGCTAGGAAAAAGGTCTCTGTGGAACTCTGCAAGCCATGTATTTGATTGAAACTTGCACACGCTTGATGATTACCTGTTCTGTTCATTCCCTCTGAAGCACCTGGCATAGGCCACTGTCAGAAGACAGATACTGGACTAGATGGACCATTGGTCTGACACAGTATAGCCATTCTTATGTTCACACACGTTTTTTTTCCTTCTTGTAGTTCTCATTATGTTTCTAGTGGATTCAGCAAACAGTAGGGGAGCCCTCCTGCTGCTAATTTTACATCGTAAAATCCCAAACCTTAACCAAACAGTGTGTAGCCAAATGGATAACAGGCCAAATTCATCCCTGGTGTGAATCACATCAGGGATGAATTAAGCCCAGTGGGCCTGATCCTCCATTCCATTACACCCATTTTATATAGAAGTAAGTCACTTGAAGTCAATGGAGTTATATCATCATAAAACTGGTGTATAGGAGTGGAGAGTCTGGCTCATGTGCCTCGCCAAACTTCAAAAGTTGCACTCACATGTTCACCTTCTGCTATGGTTCTATTTTTATTAATATACTTTAGCTATACATAAGTTACAGAATATTTACCACTTTCCTAAAGCAAAAGAAAAGCTACCTAACTGCAAACTATATCGCATATAAAAATGCTCAGTTACTATCTGTTCATATGGCTGGACTGTTGGCTTTGTATCAGTAGTAACAGACATGTCAGAAAAGAGTTAGAAGTTCAAAGGGTCTCCATGTGCATGTGGAATGTCTGCAGGAGAGTCTCTCTCTGCTCACACTCTAGTGGAAAATAGCCATCTCCCTGACATTATGCCCACTCCTTTGCAACCTATGAAAGCTCATGCTCTGAAGCACTGCTTGGAAGAGACTCTGGACTTTGAAGTGAGGGCAGAGGTGGGAAGGTGCATCTGTGGCAGCACCTGCCTCAGAACGGTCTGTGCAGAGATTTGGGATGGGGTTAAAACAGACCTACTCCCTGTAGGTTCCTTCCAAGGCTCATCCTGTGCAGCCAGTGGCAAGAGAATGAGCCAATAGCAGCTTGTTTCCAGCAGATAACAAAAATATTTCTGTAAGAGTGGAAAGGTTAATCCCTCTGCCACAAATAGCACAAACCAAGTGAAATGTAGTCATTTGATCTGCCCATTAGTGTGCAAACTCATTTATCAGGCAGTTCAGTACTCTTCAGACCTCCTTAAACATTTCTTTGTTAACTAGCACACCTACCTAACTTAGGTCCTTCTGTGACCTCACCACCAACCTGTCTGTGCCTCTCTCAGTCAGTAATGGATTTAGCATCTCAACAGCCCCGGTTAATACTCCCAGTTTACAAAGGGGTACCGGAGATCCAGAATGTTGCATTATTTGCTCCAGGTTACACAGAGTCCGTAGCAGAGCTAGGAATTGACCGTAGGACTCCCAAGTCCCAAACCACCATCCTAATGCTAAGATTATCCTTGTGTCTATCTAGAACACATGAAAGGCAGTGGCTGCTTACATCTATTTGGAAGTTATTAATACATTTGCACAGAATGTGTGGGATGCCTGAACTAGCATAGATTAACTAAGAACCAGCCTGAACCCAAAGTTATTTTGGCAATTAGTTCAGTTAATTAAAAAACAAGTTTTTATTTTTTTTAGTCCCTACTTCCAACATCCCTCATATCTAATTAATCCCTGCTCCCTGGCTCCCTAGATAGGAAATAGAAATAGCAGGAAAATGGCTGTGCTCATCCAAAACAAGAACATGATATTAGAGAAAGAACATCTCTCACTGGTTCCTTTTATGAGGTTGCACAAACTTAAGGTCTGGTCACTGATTGCTCTCACTGAAAGTCTATAGCAGCCCTCATGCCTTCGACATCCTGTACATCAACCAATCTCCATCTCCTGCTTCAAATTTACGCCCCCCCCCCCCACACACACACCAAGACCGCGTTCCAATGCTGACCTTCCTTTCTCCCTCTTATCTTTGAGCCCTTCAAAACACTCAGTACCAGTTTAAAGAAATTATCGTAAGGGTGTGCAATTCATGCTGGCTCTTTGTTGTTTTGGACTCCTGGTTGTCTCTCTGATGACCTTGCTTTTGTGCCAAGTGAAATGAACCATTTTTTGCCCTTCTGTACATTAATAAAAAAGATTAAAGGGCTGATTCTCATCTACACGAAGGCCATTTTCCACCACTCTGGTACTGTAAGGAGATTTTAAAGTGGGTAGAACTGTAATTTATTTGCACATTCAGGCCTCTTAGACACTGTTAAGAGCAGTGTAAAATAGCATCAGTGTAAATGAGAACCAGGCCCTAAGTCCTTCTATGGGGAAAGTGAGCTGGTGCCCAGATCTTCTGATTTGTTAGTAATTAGTAATGATGGTATATGGTGGTGGTTTCAATTGGTTTCACACTATGCACGTTTCTAAAACAAAATCAAACACCCTATCAGATCCAGTGTTCATGGATGTCTTGCTAGTAAAACAGCTGATCCAATTCCTTTAATGCCATATTTTGCTTATCTGCTGTTTTTTCTACTTTGGGCACAAAAGCACATTTAATCTAATGTTCAGTGATTTGGAGCTTGCAATTTGTTCACCTCTGTTAGACTTTTGGTTCACGTAATGTTTTATAAATTGAATACTCATTGTGCAGCTGCTTCTGTAACCTGTTGTCTAGTTTCAATACCACTTTTTTTCTAAGAACAGCACTAGTTTTAAAATAAGAAAGTACTTTTTCTCCTGTCCATCAACTCACTTGAATCATTGCTTGTAGAATAATTAAAATTCTAAATCTTCTATCCTTTAATTAGTTTTCATGACTCTTCATTCTCTAAATGTTTTTAGGGGGGGAAATCATATCTTTTTCCCCCCTCAGGCTCCTCTCCTTTGCATACTCATTCAATGCCAACCCAAAAACATTAAAGAACCCTATCTGAAGTAGAGCTGGTGAAGATTGCGGAATGTTTTCTGTGAGTATTCTTTTGGATTTTTAAATTAATTCACTTTAACTGTTCAGACCTTTTTCTATAAAATTTTCTAGCAAATTGCTTTCACTGGTGGGAGTGTCAAAAAAAGCAAGTTGTAAATAAGTACTGCAGAATCAGAACACAAAATTTCAAATCTGTAATTTTAAGTATTTCCATCAGAAACCGGACTCAAAAAGTACATGCATGCAATCAGGGAACAGAAAAATACCAAGTGACCTGTCCAATCAAAATGGTTCTAATTTCAAATTCTGAATACATTGAATGAACTTGGGAACAAACTACAGATCAGGAATTAAACACAAGAATTATTTGCTGAATAATTTTGAATAAGGAGAAATCCATTGAATAAATTATCTATTGTAAATTATTCATCCAGCACTAATTTAGACTAACATCCTAGCAACCCAGAGTATGGAAGATCTTCCTATCCCACCTCCCACAACTCTTCTAACAAATCTGCAGCAGAATATCATGTATGGGGTACAAAGGTCATTCAGGGCAGGGTGAGGCAGATGGCCCAGGATGAGAAGGTATAAAGCATTAGAGATTGGCTGACACTTTGCCCTTTTAAGGTCATCCATATAGGAAGACACACATTATCAGCAAATTTCCCCTAGTGGGGAAATGATGGAAAAGCACCGATAGGTAGAGTGCAAGCAAACAACATGTGGGGTACAAGGCTACACAGAAACAAAACAGTGTTTATTTTTTATCACTTTTGCAGTAAAAATGGCCAATTCAAAACTGCAAGACTATTACAAATTCCACAATCAAAAAATCATGCATAACTATACACTGTGCCCTGACTGTATAGAGATATAACATTAACAAAATTATAAATCAGTACCTGAATCCCAAATTCTCCAGCGTTCTGAGGCACTCATAGTTAAGTGTCAGCATGTTGGAATCCTACTGGACCAGAGTGAGGTTGAGTTTTGTTCCTGTTATTCTTTTCTAAAAGAAATATATGTAGAATTTAGTAAAACTCTCCAAAATATGTTTATTGATTTAGAGTAAATGCTGTTTGAGGGCAAGGAAGTGCCTTTCATGTTATAAATGTATCTCCTCACTTGTGATATGGGTTACTAGTCTCCTGCAACTACCACCTCTAGGAAAGTTTGTATTCTATTCATGCCACTCTTAAAGTAGCATCGCAAATTCAATTTTTGACAAGTGAGTAAAATATCATTAGTTTTATCATCATCATTGTCAGGGTGAGAAAATAGGTATTGTGCCTCATCTGTTAAATATTTTAGATGATTTTGCAAAGCTGCCCTAAAGATACAGCTATGTATAGTATTAATTAATATCAGAAATTATTTGTTTAGCCAGGTTTTTATCATGGCAGCCATAGCTGGAGTATCTGAGCACCTCGCAAGGAGTTAAAAACTCAATTCACAAATGGCTTAAGTTTCCTCCCTACTATCCCATAATACACTGGGTGAAGGGGAAAGTCTGGCTGAAAAGTAACAACTTAAAAGCTCTGAAATCTAGTATTTAAAACATTTTATCTTAAGTGTGGATGGCTTGGTATGTCACTTAATTTCCTGATTGTGAAGCAGTCAAGCCAAAATTCAGAGCTCAATTTGTAAGTAAGTAATTAAAACAAAACAAAAAACAAACAAACAAAAATCTGCTTTTGCATTACACCAGTAATGAATCTTATCTTCAACTTTTTTTTTTTTTTTTTTACTCCTACTATGACTGTGTCTAATGAAGATACCCTTTAACCATCTGCCTCATGGATCATTAAATGCACAGGGCAACTCTGGAAAGACAAATCAAGTAAAATATAAACCCAAATGACATGAGCTGAAGCACTTGTTTTCAAGTAAAGTTCATTCTGGCTTGATGCCAACGCATAGGAAAGTACAATATAAAGCACTAATAAATCATAATATTCACAGAGTTTGAACATTTCTATTGTGTTTTTCTTCTAGTAGTATTTATGCATTAGAGGAATTAATTACAAGTATATTCTCAATTATTATTTATATAGAACCATAAGTGTACATAGCGCTTTACAAAAGGAAGTAAAGACAACATCTCTGTTTAGGAGAGTTCATCTAAATCACGACAAGGACAACAGGAGGGAGTGTCAGAAACAAGGGGTGGCGGGAAATTACAACAATCTTGCAGGTGCTTCATGGTAAGTGAGTGAGACACCAGAGGCTATTCTAAAAAGTATGGTTCATAAGCCTCCTTGAAGAAGTGTATCTTGAGGAGCGGTGCAGTCATCGCATGCAGGATGCGAGATTGCCCCTGTAAGGATAGGGTGACCAGATGTCCCGATATTTAGGCGTTTGTCCCGCATCCCGACTGATGTTTGGTTGGGACACAATTTGTCCCAATATTTCACACTCCTTTTTTTTTTCTCCGCCGGCGACCCCCCCCCCATGTCCCGATATTTTCTTCCTCTCATTTGGTCACCCTATGTAAGGATGTCTCACCAAGAGTTATCAGGGAATGAACCTGGGACATTTGGGGCTAAAAGCATAACCCCCCTCACTTTAGCCAAAGGAGTAGCTCCATTAGTTGGTAGCATTAGTAAGCTCTTATCCTCTTCTGTTTACCAATCTCCATCGAAGGAGGTGTAACAGCCTCTGAACCATATGAAAATGTAGCATGTTTTAATCACAAGATATTCAAGACATGTAGTAAAGATCCATTAAATACATTCCTACTCAGTTCCCTTGCTTTTTAAAATAATGAGCATTTTTCAGCCAGTTATAAGTGTCCAGAAGCTATTAATGCATTTTGCCATATCAATGTCAACCACATTGGGACCAAATAATAATAATAATATTAAAAAAAAACATCATATGCAAATAGATATGATTGGTTGGGTTTAATTTTCTTCACCATTATTCTATTTTAGCTTTATTTCTCCTAATTCAAAGTTTCTCTGCTTTCAGTGCATGCTATTTCCTTCTCTGTAAATGCCATTTAGATGCACTAATTGTGAATGTCATTCTGTTTCCAGAGAATGATAAATACTTGTTGCTAGGAAACTGTTTCCAAAAGACAATATTTTCAAAGGATATATATATATATGCAATGCAGAAGTGTCACAGGACATCTCTGTCACTCCTCAGTTTACTCCACTACATGGACAATTCATGTGGTTTCATACTCACAAATACACACCAGGGTGCTAGCCTTTCAAGAAGGTGTGTATTTAATCTTTTCTTACAAAGTAACAATAATACAGGCTTACAGCAAGGGGAAGCTTCCATGTCACCATCACTCCTCAGGCCAGACTTATTCTCTGAGCTTCCCTTCTGAGTTATCCCTTGCTTCCTCTTCCTCCCAATTACTTCATAAGCCCAGTGATTTCCACTCAGGTGCTCACAGAATTTGTATAATTACCTTCAGCTGGGCCTGCAGCCTTCTTCAGGCTGCAGCAATGTCAGCCATCAGGATGCTGCTAATAGTGCCCTGTCATAAGAGGCCAAGACAAAACTCCCTTTTAGGAGAGTTGTAGTGACAGCTAGTTAGTAGCTTTCTTTAGTAGATGGAAAACATTTTATACACACCCTCTCTGTTAACTGTATTCTCATTGTGCACAGCAATTTTTCCTGGGATTAGAACTTTTAGAAGCAATACTTACACATACAATGTTTTGGTGCTTCTGGATCATTGTTATCAGTGGTAGGGCCTGATCTCTGCCCTAGCACTGAAGTAGTATTTGTTGTGTGGTTAGTTAAGCGGAGGACGTTGTGTTGCCTACGTAATATTGAGCACATTCAATTATGTGAGAACTTGTTCAATGATATAAAGACCTGGCCTAAACCTCAGCCTAGTTTTTGAAAAAAAAACCTTTTTAAAGATTTGTCTAATTTAAGTGCCTGTTTTGGCTATCATCATGAACCCACAGAGTTTTTGGGAGGGAGATTTCTCAGCTGCTATGATGACTGTTTACTCTTAGGCCATAAAAAGAACAGGAGTACTTGTGGCACCTTAGAGACTAACAAATTTATTAGAGCATAAGCTTTCGTGGGCTACAGCCCACTTCTTCGGATGCATAGAATGGAACATATATTGAGGAGATATATATACACACATACAGAGAGCATGAACAGGTGGGAGTTGTCTTACCAACTCTGAGAGGCCAATTAAGTAAGTGAAAAAAAACTTTTGAAGTGATAATCAAGCTAGCCCAGTACAGACAGTTTGATAAGAAGTGTGAGAATACTTACAAGGGGAGATAGATTCAATGTTTGTAATGGCTCAGCCATTCCCAGTCCTTATTTAATCCTAAATTGATTGTATCTAGTTTGCATATCAATTCCAGCTCAGCAGTCTCTCGTTGGAGTCTGTTTTTGAAGTTTTTCTGTTGTAAGATAGCCACCCGCAGGTCTGTCATTGAATGACCAGACAGGTTAAAGTGTTCTCCCACTGGTTTTTGAGTATTATGATTCCTGATGTCAGATTTGTGTCCATTAATTCTTTTGTGTAGAGACTGTCCGGTTTGGCCAATGTACATGGCAGAGGGGCATTGCTGGCACATGATGGCATATATCACATTGGTAGATGTGCAGGTGAACGAGCCCCTGATGGTATGGCTGATGTGATTAGGTCCTATGATGATGTCACTTGAATAGATATGTGGACAGAGTTGGCATCGGGCTTTGTTACAAGGATAGGTTCCTGGGTCAGTGTTTTTGTTCACTGATGTGTGGTTGCTGGTGAGTATTTGCTTTAGGTTGGGGGGTTGTCTGTAAGCGAGGACAGGTCTGTCTCCCAAGATCTGTGAGAGTGAGGGATCATCTTTCAGGATAGGTTGTAGATCTTTGATGATGCGCTGGAGAGGTTTTAGTTGGGGGCTGAAGGTGACAGCTAGTGGTGTTCTGTTATTTTCTTTGTTGGGCCTGTCTTGTAGGAGGTGACTTCTGGGTACTCGTCTGGCTCTGTCAATCTGTTTTTTCACTTCAGCAGGTGGGTATTATAGTTTTAAGAATGCTTGATAGAGATCTTGTAGGTGCTTGTCTCTGTCTGAGGGATTGGAGCAAATGCGGTTATATCTTAGAGCTTGGCTGTAGACAATGGATCGTGTGGTGTGTCCTGGATGGAAGCTGGAGGCATGTAGGTAAGTGTAGCGGTCAGTAGGTTTCCGGTATAGGGTGGTATTTATGTGACCATCGCTTATTAGCACAGTAGTGTCCAGGAAATGGACTGCTTGTGTGGATTGATCTAGGCTGAGGTTGATGGTGGGATGGAAATTATTGAAATCATGGTGGAATTCCTCAAGGGCTTCTTTTCCATGGGTCCAGATGATGAAGATGTCATCAATGTAGCACAAGTAGAGTAGGGGCTTTAGGGGACGAGAGCTAAGGAAGCGTTGTTCTAAGTCAGCCATAAAAATGTTGGCATACTGTGGGGCCATGCGGGTACCCATAGCAGTGCCGCTGACTTGAAGGTATATATTGTCCCCAAATGTGACATAGTTGTGGGTGAGGACAAAGTCACAAAGTTCAGCCACTAGGTTAGCTGTGACATTATCGGGGATACTGTTCCTGATAGCTTGTAGTCCATCTTTGTGTGGAATATTGGTGTAGAGGGCTTCTACGTGCATAGTGGCCAGGATGGTGTTTTCTGGAAGATCACCGATGGATTGTAGTTTCCTCAGGCAGTCAGTGGTGTCTCGAAGATAGCTGGGAGTGCTGGTAGCGAAGGGCCTGAGAAGAGAGTCCACATAACCAGACAAGCCTGATGTTAGGGTGCCAATGCCTGAGATGATGGGGCGTCCAGGATTTCCAGGTTTATGGATCTTGGGTAGCAAATAGAATACCCCTGGTCGGGGTTCTAGGCATGTGTCTGTACAGATTTGTTCCTGTGCTTTGTCAGGGAGTTTTTTTAGCAGATGGTGTAGTTTCTTTAGGTAATCCTCAGTGGGATCATTGGATAATGGCCTGTAGAATGTGGTGTTGGAGAGCTGTCTAGCAGCCTCTTGTTCATATTCCAATTTATTCATGATGACGACAGCACCTCCTTTGTCAGCCTTTTTGATTATGATGTCAGAGTTGTTTCTGAGGCTGTAGATGGCGTTGTGTTCAGCATGGCTGAGGTTATGGGGCAAGTGATGTTGCTTTTCCACAATTTCAGCCTTTGCACGTTGACGGAAGCAATCTATGTAGAAGTCCAGTCTGTTGTTTCGACCGTCCGGAGGAGTCCAAGCAGAATCCTTTTTTTTGTAGTGCTGGTAGGGGGGATTCTGTGGCCATAGGCACCATTGCTTATAAACTTCTCATATCCTGACATACAGTATGTTTTTGGGTGACCTTGACCAGGAAAAGTCCAGAGAAAACACACGTGAATACAGAGACCCAGCAGAGAGTCTGGTAGGGAAGTGTGGCAAGATTAAAAGAGCTAGCCATGCATAGTTTGGCAGAACAGCTCAGACAAGTATGCTTATTGTGTACATGCATTGGAACAGTCAGAAGAGTAAGAAGGGACAAGAATTACTTAGGGTGACATGCACGTGGGTATGACCTGGAGTGATGGGATGAAACTAAACAAAGGAAAACATAAGATGAATGTGAGGACTAATTTCCTACTGGTGAGGTACATTCCATTATGTAACAGCTTATAAAAGGAGTCACAATCCCTTGGGCAATTTGAAGTCACATGAGATAAAGCTAGGCATCATTAGCAATGCTCCTTTGCTAAGGAATGTCATTGGGACTGCATGAGATGTACATTGGGAAAATTTGCCTAGAAATATATTACAAGGAAGTTGCAGGGGAGGTTCACAAAGTCTGATGCTCATCTATAAAGGAAACAAAAAAGGAAAAGTTCATGGAAGGTCTTCAAAATACCAAGTCACAGACCAGATTTTATTGCAAATGCCATATTTCTGAGAGTGGTATAATACAATTTTAGGGACAGTGAGTTTAGGGTATATTTTTGCAACTGTTTCATAGGCAAAGTTAGACTTATCTTGGTAGGAAGCGGCACTAATTCTGTAGGTTCAAACAACAGGTACACTGAGGAATTTTAAGCTGTAACCATATTGAAAAGAAGGTCATTCTAAGCCTCAACCATAGAAAGAAGCCCACAAGAACCAGGCCACAGACCTCATTGTAACATTCCAGGATTGCTAGTCTCAGGCCTGTTGAGTTTGGCATCTCTCCATTTATGTTCTTGGATTAATGATTTTGTCCCATTTAAAAAAACGAATAGACATTTTCTTTACATTAAAAATTTCTTGTTAGTATTTGGATTATGAGCATACTGAAAAATAAATACCTGGGGCTACTAACCTTCCAATTATTGAGAGTCCAAATCCATATTGAAAACAGGAGTCTTTACCAATATACAATACACATGCTTAAGGATCAATCAAGGATTAACATATCTTTAACCAGTTTGTCTAAACTCCAATTGACAAGCACATCAAGATATTTCATTTGTTTTGCTACTCATTTGCAGTAGGGAAACAGCAAGATGATGGCCACATTTGTGGACCCTTATTCACATTGATGAGCACTTACTCTGTTGATTAGTCCTGGTAAATCAAAGCATCTGATTAGGATCAATAGGATGCCTTACAGGAGGAGTAAATGCTCACCAACTTTAGTGTGGATTTCACAATTGAGACTCATTGTTCTCCTGGCAATCTTGAGAAAGCATAGATCACTCCATTAAATGGTCTGAACTTCTGATAGCAGCATTATGAAAAGCTCTGTACTCCACTCCCTCTTCTCCCTTAATTTCCTAGTGTTTCTTGATCACATGTGCTAATGGTGTCAGAGTCAAAATGAATAAGCATGGTGACAAAGAGCAATTTGTTTAGTCCCCCAGGGCTTTATACAGCAGCGCACAAGTGACCAGGGAGCTTTTGCAAACAGGGGCTGCTAACAGGGCGTTTCGCAAGGGAGTTTGGAAGGGGAGCAGGAAGGGGGCAAGGGTCCCTTGCCGGTTCTATCTGTTTTTCCCTTTATTCCCCTTAAAACTTATAAACCAACTACATTCAAAACTTCTTGCTTAAACAACCCTTCCAGCAGATAGGGGGCTGCAGACAGGGGAGTTTGAGAGGGAGTTTGACAGAGGGAGGCTTACGATGGTTAGGAAGACCCGCAACACCTGTGCCAGCACTGCTTCTGTCTCCTCCACCTGTGCCTGTAGCCAGACAGAGCGCCTGAGCATGGATGCTTCTACCCAGATCCTGGTGTGGTTTTGCAAAGACTGTAACTTGCAATTTCCACTTACTGATATCCAGGCTGGGGGGGGGACCATCCAGTGTGAAAGGTGCCTGCTGGTGGAATCTCTCAGGCAGCAGGTGGGAGAGCTACAGGAGGAGGTGGCTAGGTTGAGGAGCATCCGAATCCATGAGCAATTCCTGGACAGTGTCCATGTGGAGACAGCTGAGGTAGCTGTCCCAGTACACAGGACTACTGATAAACCACTGGTGGAGGAGGAGATGGCTCAGGGTGGACACTGGCAGCTGGTTACTTCTGGCAGCAGGCAGTGCTCCACCCCTGCTCCGAACCCTCCCGCCATGGTAATAGATAACCGTTATGCTCTTCTTGATACAGGAGAGAAGGAATCACCCCTTACAGTAAAGGAAGAGAAGCCTCGTACCCCTAAGGCTGGGAGGTCTGCTGCCACCACTGCGAATAAGAAACGTAGGGTAGTGGTGGTCGGAGACTCTCTGTTGAGGGGGACGGAGGCGCCCATCTGTCGCCCTGACATTTCATCTCGGGAGGTATGCTGCCTGCCGGGAGCCCGTATCCGAAATGTTATGGAGGCATTGTCGAGGATTATCCAGCCCTCTGACTACTACCCCATGCTACTCATCCATGTGGGCACAAATGATACTGTGAGGTGTGACACTGAGCGGATCAAGAGTGACTACAGGGCTCTGGGAGTACGGGTGAAGGAGTTTGGAGCGCAGGTGGTATTCATTTCAATTCTTCCTGTCAAAGGTAGGGGCCCAGGCAGAGACAGATGCATCATGGAGGTGAATGCCTGGCTGCAAAGATGGTGTCGCCAGGAAGGCTTTGGCTTCCTTGACCACGGGATGCTATTCGAGGAAGGACTGCTAGGCAGAGATGGCGTTCACCTTTCGAGGAGGGGAAAGGCCCTATTTGGACACAGACTGGCTAACCTAGTGAGGAGGGCTTTAAACTAGGTTCGACAGGGACAGGTGAGCAAAGCCCACAGGTAAGTGGGGAACATGGAGACCTGGGAGATGGGTCAGAAACAAGAGGGAGTGTGGGCTATATTGGCAGAGAGAAAGGAGGGTCAGGACAAAACTGGGAGGCAAGATCAAACCAGTATCTTAGATGCCTATATACAAATGCGAAAAGTATGGGTAATAAGCAGGAAGAACTGGAAGTGCTAATAAATAAATACAACTATGACATTGTTGGCATCACTGAAACTTGGTGGGATAATACACATGATTGGAATGTTGGAGGGGTACAGCTTGCTCAGGAAGGATAGACAGGGGGAAAAGGGAGGAGGTGTTGCCTTATATATTAAAAATGTACACACTTGGACTGAGGTGCAGATGGACATAGGAGACAGAAGTGTTGAGAGTCTCTGGGTTAGGCTAAAAGGGGTAAAAAACAAGGGTGATGTCATGCTAGGAGTCTACTACAGGCCACCTAACCAGGTGGAAGAGGTGGATGAGGCTTTTTTTAAACAACTAACAAAATCATCCAAAGCCCAAGATTTGGTGGTGATGGGGGACTTCAACTATCCAAATATATGTTGGGAAAATAACACAGCGGGGCACAGACTATCCAACAAATTCTTGGACTGCATTGCAGACAACTTTTTATTTCAGAAGGTTGAAAAAACTACTAGGGGGGAAGCTGTTCTAGACTTGATTTTAACAAATAGGGAGGAACTCGTTGAGAATTTGAAAGTAGAAGGCAGCTTGGGTGAAAGTGATCATGAAATCATAGAGTTTGCAATTCTAAGGAAGGGTAGAAGGGAGAACAGCAAAATAGAGACAATGGATTTCAGGAAGGTGGATTTTGGTAAGCTCAGAGAGCTGATAGGTAAGGTCCCATGGGAATCAAGACTGAGGGGAAAAACAACTGAGGAGAGTTGGCAGTTTTTCAAAGGGACACTATTAAGGGCCCAAAAGCAAGCTATTCCGCTGGTTAGGAAAGATAGAAAATGTGGCAAAAGACCGCCTTGGCTTAACCATGAGATCTTGCATGATCTAAGAAATAAAAAGGAGCCATATAAAAAATGGAAACTAGGACAGATTACAAAGGATGAATATAGGCAAACAACACAGGAATGCAGGGGCAAGATTAGAAAGGCAAAGGCACAAAAAGAGCTCAAACTAGCTACGGGAATAAAGGGAAACAAGACGACTTTTTATCAATACATTAGAAGCAAGAGGAAGACCAAAGACAGGGTAGGCCCACTGCTCAGTGAAGAGGGAGAAACAGTAACAGGAAACTTGGAAATGGCAGAGATGCTTAATGACTTCTTTGTTTCGGTCTTCACCGAGAAGTCTGAAGGAATGCCTAACATAGTGAATGCTAATGGGAAGGGGGTAGGTTTAGCAGATAAAATAAAAAAAGAACAAGTTAAAAATCACTTAGAAAAGTTAGATGCCTGCAAGTCACCAGGGCCTGATGAAATGCATCCTAGAATACTCAAGGAGCTAATAGAGGAGGTATCTGAGCCTCAAGCTATTATCTTTGGAAAATCATGGGAGACAGGAGAGATTCCAGAAGACTGGAAAAGGGCAAATATAGTGCCCATCTATAAAAAGGGAAATAAAAACAACCCAGGAAACTACAGACCAGTTAGTTTAACTTCTGTGCCAGGAAAGATAATGGAGCAAGTAATTAAGGAAATCATCTGCAAACACTTGGAAGGTGGTAAGGTGATAGGGAATAGCCAGCATGGATTTGTAAAGAACAAATCGTGTCAAACCAATCTGATAGCTTTCTTCGATAGGATAACGAGTCTTGTGGATAAGGGAGAAGCTGTGGATGTGGTATACCTAGACTTTAGTAAGGCATTTGACACGGTCTCACATGATATTCTTATCGATAAACTAGGCAAATACAATTTAGATGGGGCTACTATAAGGTGGGTGCATAACTGGCTGGATAACCGTACTCAGAGAGTTGTTGTTAATGGTTCCCAATCCTGCTGGAAAGGTATAACAAGAGGGGTTCCGCAGGGGTCTGTTTTGGGACGGGCTCTGTTCAATATCTTCATTAACGACTTAGATATTGGCATAGAAAGTACGCTTATTAAGTTTGCAGATGATACCAAACTGGGAGGAATTGCAACTGCTTTGGAGGACAGGGTCATAATTCAAAATGATCTGGACAAATTGGAGAAATGGTCTGAGGTAAACAGGATGAAGTTTAACAAAGACAAATGCAAAGTGCTCCACTTAGGAAGGAAAAATCAGTTTCACACATACAGAATGGGAAGAGACTGTCTAGGAAGGAGTACAGCAGAAAGGGATCTAGGGGTTATATGGACCACAAGCTAAATATGAGTCAACAGTGTGATGCTGTTTGAAAAAAAGCAAACGTGATTCTGGGCTGTATTAACAGGTGTGTTGTGAGCAAGACACGAGAAGTCATTCTTCCGCTCTACTCTGCTCTGGTTAGGCCTCAGCTGGAGTACTGTGTCCAGTTCTGGGCACCGCATTTCAAGAAAGATGTGGAGAAACTGGAGAGGGTCCAGAGAAGGGCAACAAGAATGATTAAAGGTCTTGAGAACATGACCTATGAAGGAAGGCTGAAAAAATTGGGTTTGTTTAGTTTGGAAAAGAGAAGACAGAGGGGACATGATAGCAGTTTTCAGGTATCTAAAAGGGTGTCATAAGGAGGAGGGAGAAAACTTGTTCACCTTAGCCTCTAAGGATAGAACAAGAAGCAATGGGCTTAAACTGCAGCAAGGGAGGTTTAGGTTGGACATTAGGAAAAAGTTCCTAACTGTCAGGGTGGTTAAACACTGGAATAAATTGCCTAGGGAGGTTGTGGAATCTCCATCTCTGGAGATATTTAAGAGTAGGTTAGATAAATGTCTATCAGGGATGGTCTAGACAGTATTTGGTCCTGCCATGCGGGCAGGGGACTGGACTCGATGTCCTCTCGAGGTCCCTTCCAGTCCTAGAATCTATGAATCTATGATTTTGTTGCACAGAATTAGCCTGCCTCTGAATGTCATATGCATATGCAGCACCAAACATAATTGGCCCAGATCCCTGATTAGGGCTCCTAGATTCTATCAATAATTTGTTGTTATTCAGTACTTGGCCAAAATTATAAATTTCCAGTATTAAGAAAAATATCCCATTCTATCCTGCCAAATACCATCGCTGTGGTTTTTAATTTCCACAAATGACTATTTAGCCATCACAGAAGTGCTAAAATTCCATTTTGAAGAAATGGAATGACTTGATGGTTATGATCCATTAGGCAAGGATTCAAAAATTGCTGATGGAACAAGAAAAGGACTGCTGAGGGCTTCCAGCAATTCAGATCATAAGATAGTGTCATAGAAATCCTATCAGCTCTTCTTATCCACCAAAGACTACCTCATACACATCTTTATTTCTCCAGTGAAACTGGAATTTTATTTTGGAAAATAGCAGGATCAGGATGTTTTCTTGATATAAGACATGTTTCCCAATCCTCTTCTGTTATGATTGGTAGGAATGCAACATTTCCAGTGAACACAGTAAAATATAGATTGAGAGAAAGCATATATTGTAGCAACTAAGAAATAAGAACTGTATGGAAGTTTAATGAAAATTCAGTTTCCTTTCCCTTACCTCTCTCACCTGCTTCTGACATTCTGAGTTAAGAGAAGCCTCGGTTTCTGCTGATACAGTAAAAACGTGACCATGTCTCTAAAATGAACCTGGAGTTTAGCAGTACAGTAAATGAAAGCACATTCCAAGTTGCTTGCAATTTTCTTATCAGCCATGAATGTGAGCCTGTGCTTTAGCAGTACTGCAACACATTCTGGCTACAGAGAGATCGGAGACGTGGGATATAAAAGCTTAGCAACAAATTTTGCAGATTTTAAAATCTTGTTGCATTCTTGCATTGTAGACTAGGCAACCATCACTGTCACTTTTCTTTCCTCCAAAAGCTGGATTTTTGTCTGCAATATAGTGGACTCCCTCTGAAACAGGCAAGGCTGATCAAACAAAATGCTGTTAAGGTTCAAACCCATCGTTTATATAAACAGGCTTCAAATCTCCCCTTTGAGACTTATTCTTAAGACAAAATTCTTATTTTCTGGATATTCATTTGATTCTCTTGTTCTTCCACACCTGGGTTTACCCTTTGAACTTCTTCAATATTCATTCAGCAGCAGCTTTTCATAGAGGCTTCCAAGTCTACATATGTGGGCTCAAGTTCATTCATTCAATCATTCAGGCTCACAATTTTTGTTATTGATTATTTTTGTCATGATGCTTCAGATGTTATCAAGGGCTTCTGGGTGGTATCTGTAGTCTGTTTAATCATTCAGAAAATGTTTTGCAGTAAATTAATAGAGGCTATTTCCACATTTTTCAAAAATGGTTTTGTCCCAGATCAGCCCCCGATACATCTGAACCCACAGACTTCAATAAATCATTTACAGAATGTTTACTTGGGGACAAGACTGGAATTGAATATAGCCAGAGAGATGTAGATGTTTTTTGAGTATTTAAAAGCAGGAATACTTGTTTCCAGTAGAGGTGTGTCCTGTATTTCTACATGGATGGAATGGGACCCAAGGTGTCCTTGATTTAATAGGCTTGGTGGAGACGCCTGAAAATTTCTAGATGGTGTCTACAGGAACACAAACTAAGCAACAGTTTCAGGAGAAGGAGATAAGTATCAGAGAATTCTTCCTTTTTCAGGCTTTCTTGCCCAGGGATACAGAGTTTAAAGGTAGGGTGAGGGGAGGAGGAACATTTACACTGTCAGTCATCAAAGCTGGTTGTAGATGCTGAATGGGAGATTCCTTGTCTTTTCTCAGGTTTGCAGATTACAGACAATAGTCTTAAAGGCTCATGTGCTGAGCTAGCTTTTATTAAGAGGAAAAAAGTGAAAGGTAATCCTGTTGAGGCAGGCTGTTTTTATATGCTGGAAAATTATGTGTTATATTTAGGACAGGATGATTTACAGAGACTGGTGATTCCAGAAATGTGTAGGCTCTTAATACCAAGATTATCTATTTCTTAGGCTCAACCTCTCCAAAGTGAGAAGTTGTTGTTTTACTGGCCTGAATTGTTTAAAGACATAGTCAAATATTGCCAGAGCTTTCCTGAGAACTAGTTGACATCCAGGGATTTAAGGTTTGTTTGTTTTTTCCAGTCATTTCCTATTATTGATGAACCTTTCTCAGGGACTGTCTTGGATGAGGTAGATTCCTTGGTTCCTAGTAAATCAGGCTGCCCGTATATAATTGCAGTTTGTGAATATGTAACTAGGTACCCTGAAGCTTTTTGCCATAAAAAGATACATCAGCTAAAACTATGGCACATGTCCTGGCAGCATTATTTTTTAGAGTTGATATTCCCCAAAAGACACTTGCAGACCATCGTCCTAATTTTATGACAGGGTTTATGAAATAATTTTGCCAAATGTTGCAAATAAAATGAATTAAGTCCTTTCTAGATTACCCCAAGCAGACTGGCTAAGGGTACGTCTTCACTTACATCCGGGTCCGGATGTAAGCAATCGGTTTTCTGAGTTCGATTTATCGCGTCTGGTTAAGACGCGATAAATCGATCCTGGATCGATCCCGGAAGTGCCCCGGATCGATCCCGGAAGTGCTCGCCTTCGACGCTGGTACTCCAGCTCGGCGAGCGGAGTACGCAGCATCGACGGGGGAGCCTTCCTGCCGCGTCTGGACCGCGGTAACTTCGGACTAAGGTACTTCGAATTCAGCTACGTTATTAACGTAGCTGAATTTGCGTACCTTAGTCCGAAGTGGGGGGGTTAGTGTAGACCTGGCCTAACAGAGCAGTTTAACCAGAGCCTTAAGTGCATCACAGGGAGGTTTATGACAAGTGAACTTGTAGAATGAGACTGCTGGCTATCTTTCATTTTCTTAAAGGGAAGTATCTTTGGTCTCCTCTGTTGGATTACTCTATGTCAGGCATGTTATAGTCTGTGTCTAAATTCTTCTGTGGAAAAAAATTACGTTTTTACAAGTTAAGAGCTACTTAGAGTAAATTAATTAATTAGTGTCTTCAAGAGACAGAAAATAAACTGAATGTCTAACATGCTTTGTAAGATCCTTGACCCCTTGTTATGGATATTCATGTTCTCTTTAAATTTTAAGTTTTGTTTTGAACAAGTGTTATTAAGGGAAATTGCACTGAGAAGCTTCAAACACCTCCACCATCATAGAGTGCAACACACATGATAATGGGCATATTAGTTACAATGATTATTCCAAAAATAAAACCATATTTCCTCTTTCCAATGACCTTGTACTCTCTCACACCTGTTTTCACATGTTCATGTGCAACAAAATAATATACAAGAAGTTGGTGTCCTCCCAATAACTTTCTACTTTAAAATCAACAGACTGGTCTTCTTTCTAATTATGTAATGTCCCCACACCATCATTGACTTTGATGGAACAGGATCAAGCCCTTCTTGAGCTAAAAACATTTGATAAGAACAAAATTATTTAGAGTAGACAAGACTAGGGTGGACAGGGAAGGAAATTAGGAATTTGTTACATAATTAAATAACGTGAGGGCAGATGAAATTCAACAGAGAGAAGTGCAAAGTAATGCATATTAGAGAGAGCAATTTAAACTTTTCATACATAAAAAGGGGTAAGGAAAATGGTTGAAGACATGAAGATGAGTAGCTTCTTTACGAGGAGAGATTAAAAAGTGTACGACTAATTAATCTGAAAAAAGTGAATAAAAGGATCTATGATAAAGATCTATTAAATCAAAAATTCTATAGAGAATACCCATCCCACAATCTCAGCACTGGAAAGCATTCGTAGAAAATAAGGCCAATACATTTTAAATAATTCAGGGAATACTTTTTAGGCAACATAATTAACCTGAAAAACTCATTGCAGTAGGATATCATTCTCTCTCATTGTTTAGGCTATTAGTTATCACCAGCCTTGGTTAAAAAATGGCATTTGGTGTATTTTGTGGATTATGCTTTTTTCTGACATATTGGGCATTTAATACTCTGACAGATAGGATATGGAAATAAATTTACTATTGGTCTGTTCCAGTTGGGAATTCCAATATATGCAATTTGCTGAAATTAGAACTTTCTTCAAAACAGAGTCTGAGGACAAGGCCAGAATGAGTTAAGGAGTCTGGCCAGTGGTGCAGTGGGAGAAATGAGGAGAAGGTTGTACAGTACTTTCTTGTAGTGGGTACTGTCCAAGCTAGACCAAACCCTAAAAGAACCTGCAAGGTGCTGAGTTCTCTGTCCCCCATCCAGCAAAGTTCTTGGACTTGTGCTTAATTTTGCACATGTGAATAGTTTTATTGGCTATATGAGTGTGGCAGAGGCTGTAGCTACAGAAAAGGATGGAAAAAATAAGAAAAGAAATAGAAAAAAGTACATATCCTTCCACTTTAAGGCACATAACTCAAGATTGCTCTACTGGCCGGACATAGAAGGCTTTTTAAGGCCTTTTTCAACCTGCTCCACAAAATAAATACAGAAATAAAAAACACGATAGCAGCAGAGAAAGCAGTCCTTAACATACAAAGTACCATTTAAACAGTGTAGCTGGATGGTCAGTTTCCAGGTTGCTCCATGCTTCCTGAGGAAGAGATCAGTTCCTCTTCTACACAGTGACTCTCCCACTAGCCTTTCTGTTCCTGCTGTTTATGTCCCTACTCTAATGACCCTACATTAGCCCCTTATCTCTCTAAACTGGTGTGGGATATATACAATAATGCTTAGCTCTTGAATAGCATTTTTTAATCCATGGATTTCAAGCTGCTTTTACAAAAGTTACAAGGCTAGTTATGTATATTTCAAATTCCCCCTCTGCTCCTAAACAAATCACTACAAGTTGTTTCTTCTCATCAAGGCTAACAAAAGAAAAGCAATTGTCAGTTTATGGGCCTAGCCATTTTGGAGAGATGCTGATCCCTCACACCCAAAAATAATTTAGGAAATGTTAAGAATTTTAAACAAGATCAGTTTAAGGCCCTTTTTCTGATTGTTTCTGAACTTCCCAGAGAAATTCTTCCATGAGATAAGAAATAGTATGTAAAATTTCAGAGTATTCTTTCTTGAAAGCAGAGGTTGACAGTTGGGTTGTAATGGGAGGATAGCTTCAACCTTAGACATGGAGTGGCAAATAACTCACTTTCATGAGTATTAAAATCACTCACAAAATAAACTTTCCTTTTATGTAAATTAAAAAAACCCAGCAGGAATCTTGGTTAAGCCATGATTTTACAAATCCAGTTAAGCATGGTAGGGCCCTTGTAGGTTGTTATGTAACCTTGTCAAGTGTGACTGATTGATTTTATCTGCAAATTGTTATTGACTGTAAATGTTGGCTCAGGGTTGTTGTCAGAACTGAGAGTGCTGTGCATTCTATTGAGTGAACTGAGGATGCATAATAAGTCCATTTTGTGCTGAAGAGTATGCAACTAGAATGTATTTAAATAATTTTAGGCATGTGTGTCTGCATCTGTGTGTACCAAATCTGGGCAAAATTGCAAAACATTTCCCAAATATATTTGTCTGACTAATTAAAGGAATTTGCTTCTACTGTGTTTACACTTCCTTAGTGTTTGCTTTTTCTGAAAATTGTAGAAGATGCATTTATACACAGGAACCCTTGTGGAAAAGTCCTGTAGAATGTAATAGAGAAGCATAACTTTTCTCTAAAATTTTTGAACCAACAGAGAATTCTATAGAATTGGTGAGTAGAATTCTCCCTTGTATTCTGTAGGCCAGATCATCCACTCAAACATGAATGTGAATGGTGATATTTCTTTGAGACAATGGTGGCAATTTCTACATTTGAGTAAGATGCTTCTTGCCTAGGTTACCAATTGTCTGATTGTTGTGCTGCTTAATCTGGCCCACGTCTTCATTTTCTGCCAAGTATAATAAGGAATGTATTGAAATTATTCTTGCTACACTATTCATTAAGCATTTGCAGGCAGAATAGTGCAGAGATACTGTTGCTGTTTTGCTGTTGCCAGTTGGCATTGGCATGGCATAAACATGATGGGAAAATCAGAGAGGAAAGCCTAGAGAGGAAAGTGAAAGCAATGTCTTTTGATGGAAAGGAGAATTCCCTAAAGTGAACTTCACCTATAATGTAACAGAAGGAAGTTCTCCAACAGAGATAATTACCCCCTTCAAAATTCTTCAGGTAGACACATTCAAACTTCATCTGCAATGATGAGATTGACTTTTAGAACTAATATGAACATTCAAAATGGTATAAATATGAAAATTGGAGATGGTTGACTGCTTTTTAGAAGAAGTTCTTCCTACATTTTGTAATTTTTTGACCTAGTATTGCTTAAAAATAATTTATTGTAATGGAGTTGTGAAAGTTTATACCATCTTAGGATCTGCCTCCAAGTTTCTGGGCCAAATTCAGTCAGTCAATCCTTTCTCTCTTCCCTGCCCTCTTGCCAAGCATAGCTCTCTGTTTGGGTCAGTAACACATCCTAGTCTCCGTCCCATCTTTCTCTCGCTGGCCACATAATGTTGTTCTTTGTTAATCCAAATTACACCCCTCTCTTTTTACTGATTGGTTTTCAAGTCCTGACTCAAATGAACCGTTGGGCATTGTAGTTCTCCATCCCCAGGATGTCTATTTTCTAACAGTTTTCTACTAGCACTCAGCTACAATATGGACTATGAGTCATTGTTCCTTTGTATATCCCTTTTTTGAAAAGGACTCTGGTCATAAGTTGGATGATCTTCAGTCAATGAATAACACTTTCCAGCTAGTCTTTTGTTCAACTCTGATAACTTGATACACATCAGATATGGCTCTTGTCTTGGCAGACCCTGTATTATATGTTTTCCCAAAGCTTCCCTAAGTACAAGTTATTTATACTGTGGCAGGGCCTACTCGCTCCTGACTGTGTGCAAATCCACAAACAGCTCAGAGACCTTTATGCTTGTAAAACATCTGGTGCCAACAAAGTTGGTTCCCATCATTCTTGTAAACTATACAACCTTACTCCTACAGCCTAGGGGAGCCCTCAGCTCCTGAGGCAAAGAGGGAAGAACAATCTCTCTGCCACTGTCTGCTTCTCCCCCACACTTCCTTCTTCTGCCTGTCTGAGTCCTCTGCCTAATGACTTAATTAGCCTTCCACCTCTCCTCCACTCACCAGTTAGGCTCAGCTCTTCTTAACAAGGTCTGTTCTGCAGTATTTAATTGGAGTTGTAGTGACCAGAGTGCTGGCTCAGGTGTTGTTGCCCAGCACTCTGTCACATATACACACAGCCAATAGAGATTTTTATGTATCACACCCATCAAACTTGCTTATTATCTATCTCTTCCAATATGATTCTTGGCAAATGGCATGCCAGAAGTATGTAGGATTTGGGGAGGTTCAGGGAAATTCAGTGTCATGGAGAAGATTAGCTAGGGACAGGTAGGACTACAAGATTTCCAAATCACATAAATGCCTAGAAAAGCCTTTTAAAATGCAAGTTTTTTAAAACAAAAAACTGTAAAATAGAACTAATGAAAAATATTAATACTGCTGGGCTATGTAAGTGGAAAGGCCATAATGTATAGCTGTCTGTTGGCAATAATATTCATATGATCAAAATATTTAATACTGTAGCCAGTGAAATATAACCAGATCATCCTGCTGTGTTAATAGTTCTTTTCAGTTGACTGTGGTCCTTTACTTTGTGTTATGTATGTCTTATGCAAACAAAGGCGATGCTAAATTGGGGGTGTATATTGGATTTCAGGTTAATAGTAAGGCATGTTATTTTAGCAGCTGTTCATGTTTGGGAATCCTTCTACAACAGCAAAAGAGAAATGAAAATGATTTAAGTACATACAGACTAACCAGTCCTAAACCATGAGGGTATTTTGTAGTTCAACACTGCCTGGAGGCTGACAAGTTTTTGTTCAAATTCAATATTTGCACATCCACTGATGTTATGGATACAGATATCTTGAATGAGGTGCTAGCACCAACTGCTATATTTATGAATGAAATTGTTGCACCATCTCAGTTTTAAAAAAATAAATCATAAGACCTGGTAGAGCAGGAGAAACAGCAGGTGATGCAGTTACATTTTTTAAAAAAAATATATTAATTTAAATATTTATGAGGAGATGACAGAAGGGAAAATTCTCCTTGATGATTGATATTAAAGCCCAGCAGGTTAGTCAGTGCCACCAATCTGGAGCTGGCACATCTGAGAGTGATGTAAAACAGGATGATCCTAATAGGTAGATGTTGGGCACTCGTTAATATTATTTAGGCTGCTCAACCACCTATGGAATTTTGATACCTGTGAATCTCCATTAAAATATATAATTTTAACAATTTCCCATTGCATTCAGAAGAAATGAATTTTTGGAGTACATGTCTAATCTATTAAAAACAGATCCTAAATTATCAACAGATGGTTTAGATGCATGTGTGTTTATTATTTGCAAATCTCTACCATAGGATAAATAAACGACATCAACCTCTCATCATCCACCTTTTATCTTTATTCTTCAGGCTTTCTAAGTGCTATATTGTTTTCATTAGATCAGATATGGAAACGAACACAAAGGTACAAAAATACTGAATGGATTTCTGGATTGATGCTCATTACAATGATATTTTGCAACTGGAGTTATTTTTGCATTAACCTCAGGATTGCACTGACAGCCCACTTTCAGCGGTCCAAAAGGTTAGGTTCTGAGTAAAAATACTTAGTAACTAAAGGTGACATTATAATTCCTCTTTGTGAGCTATATGCATTAAATATGTATGTTTCCCTCTTTAATATGTTTTGAAAATGAGAAGTGAATTGTCATGTAAATATTCATTAATGCAGATTTTATGTGAACTCCTTTTGCAAATGTTTGGGGTTTGAGAGTCTCAATTGAGAACTGAACTCATTAATGTCTTTAAAGCTTTTGTCTTCTCATAATTTTTTGAAGTCTGACAACATTATCAAAATCTCATCTGATGTCTATTCTTTATTAGTTTTTTTTCTAATAACCCCAACTTCCCTTTGTCTACAACACTGACAGTTTGTTTCATAAACATACAAAGAAGACTGCAGATACCCAAACTCATTTTGCTCAGATGATGTGCCCAAGAATAGGAAATTATTTAAAGTAAAAGATAGGGATTCACTTTTTTTTTACTTAATATTCTAAAACATGTTATATTATTTAATCACACATCCTTAAAATATCTTATGCAATATTTGTCTATATTTGTTAATTTCAACTTCAGCTCCTCTTTCATAATTATGTGTTTCACTCTCTGCTTTATCATTTTGATGGACACTTTTGCAATTTTGGGGGGACGGGGGGAGGGACTGATGAAAGATTCTGCTCCAACTTTTTAAAAAATGAAAAACTGGTCACCTTCAAAATGCCAATGGGATGAAAATGCTCCCACAATTTGTAAAATTTATGCCTTTCCTGAGTTTGTGTGCATGCCCGCTTGTTTTTCAACCAGCTCTAGAGATAGTCAGTGGCACGCAGCCAGGATTTCCCCAAAGCACTGACGTACAGCAGCCTCACCACACACATTTCTGTCTTAGAACACATGCTCCATTTCCACCTGTAACTCTACACACCAATTTGATTGTGAAATGTTGTTCTGGGTTAAGTTACTGGTGATGTTCACTGCTGCTGTCTTCAGAAGCAAAGAAGAGCTAGGGGCATTTAGATCCAATTAGTGCTTGTTATGGATGGCAGCATTCAAGCATCACACAACCAACTCCCCTGGAGTCATAGTGAATGCCCTGTTGCATTTGCAAAGCACATCTGCTCCTTGACACTAATACACCATGTCAAGTTCCCATCCATTGCCAACATCACACACAATGCTACTTGCCATTTTTACTATCTTGCTTCTCCCTATGCACTTGTGTAGCTAAAAGCAGAACTTTAAGACAAACATGACAGTATTTGATAGCTTATCCCTTGCATAGTTTATTTACCTAAAACCTTACCCTGGGTGCATGCTTAACGAATTATTGCTAAAATTATGCAATGATTTCATTTTTCTGCTAAGTGATTAAACAAGAACATAAGAATGGCCCTACTGGGTCAGACCAAAGGTCCATATAGCCCAGTGTCCTGTCTTCTGACAGTGGCCAGTGCCAGGTGCCCCAGAGGGAATGAACAGAACAGGTAATCATCAAGTGATCCATCCCCCGTCACTCATTCCCAGCTTCTGGCAAACAGAGGCTAGGGATATCATTCCTGCCCATCCTGGCTAATAGCCATTGATGGAGCTATCCTCCATGAATTTTTCTAGTTCTTTTTTTAACCCTGTTATGGTCTTGGACTTCACAGCATCCTCTGGCAAGGAGTTCCACAGGTTGGCTGTGTGTTGTGTGAAGAAATACTTCCTTTTATTTGTTTTAAACCTGCTGCCTATTAATTTCATTTGGTGACCCCTAGTTCTTGTGTTATGAGAAGAAGTAAACACTTCCTTATATACTTTCTCTACTCCCGTCATGATTTCATTGACCTCAATCAGTTTGCCTGGTACGGAAGTCAGGCTTACACACCTCTGGAGCCCTTTCTAAAAATTGGTGTCACATTATCTATCCTCCAGTCATCTGGTACAGAGGCTGATTTAAATGATAGCAGAACTACTAACTGTAGTCTGTAACCTATTTGAGTTTCTTCAGAACTCTTGGGTGAATACTATCTGGTCCTGGTGACTTATTGCTGTTTCAGTTATCAATTTGTTCCAAAACCTCCTCAATCTGGGACAGTTCCTCAGATCGGTCACCTAAAAAGAATGGCTCAGGTTTGGGAATCTCCCTCACATCCTCAGCCATGAGGACCGATGCAAAGAATTCATTTAGTTTCTCCGCAATGGCCTTATCGTCCTTGAGTGCTCCTTTAGCACCTCGATTGTCAATTCTCAAACAATAAAAGACTTGTGGACCTCCATTCCTAGTCTCCACCCCCCAGCTCCAATGTTGTCTCTCCTCCATCCAAGTCTTTTCTTCTCACATTAACTTAAACCTTTACGTTATTTTTTACAGGGAAGTTTTGCTGGCATTAGGCCTATTCCCAGCCCGTTTCACCCACCACCTACCCCCTCCATTTGGGCAATTTGCTCCATTGAAGGAGCAAGGACAGCGCAGTTCCTGTGCACAAGGATTGCTCTGGTACTCTGCCCTCACAAGAGGTAGCTATTTTTACAGTTCCTTGCACACCATGCAGGGGCAGTTCACATTTTTGTCCTCAGTGGCAGAGGGGGAGTGGAAGTCAAATCTCCTGCCCCTGGGCTTCCCTGGAAAATCTTGCAGGATAATCTGGTCATTTGAGGATAAACAGAAAAGACTCTCAGTATAATGCAGACCCTATCACAGAGGCATCTCAGTTTCATTTAGCCTGAATTAGGGGACACAGTTAAGATGAGGATGAGGAATCAGGGAAACAACTGCTCAATACTGTATCCCATTGATTATCCTCATTCCACCATGTGTCTGTGATGTCTATTATATCAATATCCTCATTTAATAAAAGGCACTGTAGTTCACCCACATTATTTAGATTTCTAGCATTGGTATATAAGCACTTTGAATAGGAAGGTTCTTATATAAAAATAAAGTTAATGGATTTTTATCAACTCTCAAACAGTATGATTGTTTAAATACATTGTTATAAAAAGGCAAAAAATTTTCTGAGTTCTTTGAAGGATTCAATACAAATGAATCTCTTGCACGCATTGTATTTTGTTCAAGACTGTATTAATACTGTTTAGTTACAGATTACCGTATAAAACTTGTGGCTCTACAATTTTTTCTAACTATCCCCTCAGAATGGTAAGCTATTCATTCAAGATTGAAAATTAATGAAATTTTATCATCCTGTCCACATCTACTGCATAGTTATGACTATTTCTGAAGTTAACAAATTTATCAAATATGATATAAATGAAAAATGTCCATCTAAATATTTTATCTTTAATTAAGAACACTTTGACCAATGAATATTAACATTTATTTCCATCATACCTCCTTAAAGTGTAGATTAAGAATAATAAATAATTAAATGTATATTCTCCACCAATAGGTGGCACTAGAAATTTTGCATTTGATCTAATGAAACACACACACTGGTTGTTATTATTTGGATAAATATATATAACCAACAAATTGGAAAGACTTTGAGCCAAACTCTGCCATCAGTTATTCCAGCTTTAAACTGGGGGTAACTCCAGTGACTTCAGGGGAGTTGCTCAAGGCTCACTCTTGTGTGAGAGAAGAATTTGTACTCATGCATTGCCTGCCACTGACATTTCTGTTTTCAATTTTTATGGTTCTTGTATAATATTGATTTACCAAAGAAATTGCTTTGTGTAGTCTTCAAGCTAATGACTAGCAATATGACAAACACTTTACTTTTGTTATATTAGTCAAGTTTCCTTTATTTTTTTGCCAACGTGCTTTTTAAATGAAGGAAGCAAACTAAAATATATTTAACCCTAATACACCACCTCTCACCTCATGCCTTAGCGTCACAGTTGCAATCAGTGGGGTCACTCATGCTGGATACCAGTCAATTAAAACAAACGGGATGGCGACAGAGCATTCCCCAGGGTGCTGTGGATGGTGGATATTAATGGGGCTTTCAGGAAGTACAAAGAGGGTGAGATCTGTGGGAGGGTGTGTTCTGCTGACTGATAAAAAAAAAGTTTACCTTGTTTTATTGACTCTGGCATTGAAAAATTAGTGGCATTATATAAGTACACATGGGGAAAAGATGTTAACTATTGTGACAAAGTTCCTCTTCTATCTTGGTGGGTCCTGCGCTTATTGGCGGATTTTCTTGCCTCAGAGATTCACCATGTGGGTTGGGGAACAGCCCAGAGACCTTCCCCTCTGGGAGAACCCACAGTCCAGGTCAATTGGGAGGTTTGGGGGGGAACCCGGGCCCGCCCTCTACTCCGGGTTCCAGCCCAGAGCCCTGTGGACTGCAGCTGTCTATAGTGCCTCCTGTAACAGCTGCATGACCGCTACAACTCCCTGGGCTACTTCCCCATGGCCTCCTCCAAACACCTTCCTTATTCTCACCACAGGACCTTCCTCCTGGTGTCTGATAACGCTTGTGCTCCTCAGTCCTCCAGCAGCACACCCTCTCAGCTCCTTGCGCCTCTTGCTCCCAGCTCCTCACACTCCGCACCACAAACTGAAGTGAGCTCCTTTTTAAAACCCAGGTGCCCTGATTAGCCTGCCTTAATTGATTCTAGAAGCTTCTTAATTGGCTCCAGGTGTCCTAATTAGCCTGCTTGCCTTAACTGGTTCTAGCAGGTTCCTGATTACTCTAGTGCAGCCCCTGCTCTGGTCTCTCAGGGAACAGAAAACTACTCATCCAGTGACCAGTATATTTGCCCTCTACCAGACTCCTGTACCCCACTGGTCTGGGTCTGTCACACTATTCGATATCTCATCTTTTTGCTTCACTAATTTTCCTTAAGTTTCTACCGAATCACAGTGACATCTCTTCTTTGGACCTTGAATAGACATCTTCTGTTAAGAAAGTTTGAGAAGTTCTATTGCAGGACTAATGGAATCTGACTGACTGCCCTCCATAAGCCTCCCATACATGCTGCCCCACCACCACCACCACCACCACCAATCTGAACTGTGCAGGCAAAGAAAAAAAAAAAGAAAGAAAGAAAGAAAGGGTAATGAAGGAGGAGTCCAAAGAAGAGAATGGAAAAGGCACCTGCAGAAATGAAAGAGGCAAAAAGAAAATACTATAGAGAACGTAGTAAGGAAGAACAGTAATTTCAGGGAGAAGAGAGAGTATGTGTAGAGAGGGAGTGTAGGAAAACTGAAGGATAGAGAAAAAACAATTAATTAGCACAATTAAGTTGTACCTCCCTCATATCTAAAACTAGAAACAAAAGTTATCCCTAGGAGAGTAAAGTCTTTCAGTGACCAGGCCTGGCCTTACCATGAGGTGAACTGAAGCGGCCGCCTCAGGTGCCTGGGGGGGGGGGGAAGGGGGCACTAGGACAGAGTGTAGAAAATTGTGTCTGCTGCTGATGCATATGTATTCTCTCTGCTCTAGGTGCACAGAGATGGTGGAGTGCTGTGCTGGAGGAAGGAGGGCACAAGAGACATAACAGGCAGGCAGGAGAAAAGGTGAGAGGGAATAACTGAAAGCAGCAGGAGCTGCAGGGAGAGAGAGGAGGAGGAGCCTCTTATGTACCTCGCTAGCACCCCAGGAGCCTGGACTGATTAACACCAGCTTCTCAGGGAGCTTCCTGTTTCCCGCTGCTTCCCTGAAGCCACTTGAGGAGAACAGGCAGTCAACTGAAGTAGTAGGAGCCAGTTAGGCCCTTAAGACGCTGATATCTTCTCTCACTCAGGCCCTGCTACCAGCCTGCTTATTTGTCCCCTTCAACTGAGTGTTGAGAGCCACTATAGCTGGCACAGAACAGCAGTCATGAGTGAAAGAAGAAAACGCCCCTCTGGGGCAGCATTCAGAAAAAGAAAGCAAGCAAAGGAAGCTTTTCTATCTAAGCAGGAAGGAGCTCTCCTGAGATACATAGACACAAATGTTCATAGTGAGCCTTCTGGCCCCAGTGAGGATGCAAGTGGTGAGGAGATGTCTGATCTTCCAGTTAGTCAGAGTGCAGGTGACCTGGCAACTACTGCCGCATCCATACATCCATTTGAGATGGCGATAACCATGCACATTCCTGAAGAAAAAAGTGTAGATCAGAGAAGAGTGTGGTGGAGGCGCAAGAAACAGCTGCTGCCAAGTTTAGGTCCTTTAAGTCTAGATGATCCAGGACTGTGAACCCAATTAAGCAGTAGCCTGAGGGACTTCCTTGTACTGCATGGGCCACAGCAAGTGAAAAGCTTCATGTTCCCCAAAGACAATGAAAATAGAAGTTTCCATCCAACACATTACTGGCGTGAAATCCCCAATGGTGACAAAGTGGAGAGGCCATGGCTTATGTACTCAAAAACCCAGAATGCTGCATACTGTTTTTGTTGCAAACTCTTCCAGTCTAATGTTCCAGCCACATTGGGTTCTACAGGAACAAAGGACTGGAAAAATCTGGCTAGAAATCTGGCATGCCATGAGAAGGCAGCAAATCACCAGAGAGCATTCCATAGGTGGAAAGAGCTTGAGATGAGACTAAGGTTAAAGGCCACCATAGATGATCAGCATCAAGAGAGGACTGCATCAGAATCTCTTTACTGGCAAAATGTTCTGAAAAGGCTGATTGCTACTGTGAGAATGCTTGCTACCCAAAACCTAGCACTGCATGGCACTTCAGATCAGCTGTATGTGCCAAACAATGGAAACTTCCTTAAAATTATGGAGCTGATGGCTGAGTTTGATGCTGTACTCCAGGAGCATCTAAGAAGAGTCACCACCCAAGAAATGTACACAAACCAACTACCTTGGAAAAACAATTCAAAATGAGATCATGCAGTTACTGGCAACAAAAGTCAAACAGAAGATTGTGGCAGATCTGAAGTCTGCAAGATATTACTTTCATTCTCGACTGCACACCTGACATCAGCTATATGGAACAAATGACTTTAATGGTGAGTTTTGTAACAACAACAGAACCTAGTGAAAATGTCACTGCAATGGTGACTGTCGGAGAGCTTTTTCTAGAATTTATTGACATTGATACTACAGAAGCTGGTATGACAAATGTGCTTCTTAAAAAGCTGGAAGATACGGGAATTACAATAGCTGACATGAGAGGTCAGGGCTACAATAATGGTGCAAACAGGACAGGAAAGAACATAGGAGTGCAGACACGGATGCGAGAGTTAAACCCTTGGGCTTTTTTTGTCCTATGCAGTTCTCATTTATTTAACTTGGTGGCCAGTGATGCAGCATCAGCTTCTAGTGAGGCTGCTGAATTTTTTAATGTAATTCAAAGCATCTATGTATTTTTCTCTGCATCAACTCATCGATGGCAAATTTGAAGTAACATCTGGGAACATCCTCTCTGACACTGAAACCACTGAGTGCCACACGATGGGAAAGTCAAGTGGAGGCGATAAAGCCTATCAAACACCAAATTGGGAAGATAGATGATGTCATAGTTGCCATTATGGAGGATAATGCTATGACGGGAACTGTTCGTGGGAGAACAGTGGCAGAGGGAAATGGAATCACCAGAAACATACGTAACTTCAAAATTCTGTGTGGCTTAGTGTTGTGGCATGACATACTGTTTGAAATAAATGTTGTAAGCAAGAGACTCCAAGGTGTTGACCTTGATATATCTTGAGCAATGGAACAACTGGACAAAGCAAAGTCATACCTACAGTCTTACCGGTCAGATGAGGGATTTCAAAATGTTCTGAAGAGTGCACAGAAGTTGGCAGAGGAATTTCAGACAAGCTATTTTCCCACCCATTCAAGAATACAAGAGTCACTGAAGAAGAAGACATTTTGATTCCGAGGCACGGGATAATCCCATAAGAGACCCCAAACAACAATTGTGCAATACAGTCAGTTGAAGAACGTTTCATGCAGCTCAAGGAACACAACAGTATATTTGGGATGTTGTATGATATTCCAAAACTCCTCACTATACCTGAAGAAGTCCTACACTAGCAATGCAGGACACTAGAGACAGTGTTAACATGATGACATGCGCAACATTAATGCGAGTGATTTCGGTGATGAACTGAAAGCCCTTTCAAGATACATTTCAGCAGGATCAACTCCAAAGGCTGTTCTGGAATATATGTGCACAAATAAGATGACCACCCTCTTTCCAAATGCTTTTGTTGCTCTGCGCATACTTCTAACACTTCCTGTAACAGTTACCGGTGAAGAATGCAGCTTCTCCAAGCTGAGGTTAATAAAAACACATCTACGCTCCACAATGACACAGGAGAGGCTGGTCGGCCTTGCAACCATCTCAATAGAGCATGAGCTAGCCCAGACTGTGGACCTTCAGGAAGCAGTTGAAATCTTTGCAACCAAGAAGGCATGGAAAGCACCACTTTGATTATTCAAACAGATAAAAATGCCAGTGTTTACTATGCAGACAAGAAAAGTTACATTTGCTGTTCAGGCGTTTGAATGTTAAGTGTTACTTAAAATTTTTGAACAAGGCATTTTAAGTTGTTAGTTTTCCTTTATTGGGGGAGGTAGCAGAGTAGTACCATGAGAGGAATAGGACAGAAGAAGGCAGAATTTAGACCATTTGAGCTCCCCGCCTCAGGTGCCAAAATGTTGTGGGCCAGCCCTGTCAGTGAGCACCCATACTTTGTAGAATCAAACATTTACACATTTTTTCTCCAAGACAGGCTCAATCTAGATGCAGCCTCACTGCACCATGTAAACTATGGAATTAATGTGGATTCGAAACAGACATGATAGTATGATTAAATGCAAAGGCTACAACTTTTTTAAAAAAACTGTGACTCAGCTGGGGTAACCACTCCCAAACTACCTGGCATGTTGTTCCAGTGCAGTTCTCAATGGGCATCAATGGCCCTGGTGGACTATAAACCTGAGGGTGAAGGCCATGCCCCTGCTGGACCCTCAGGCCTGCCCTTCGACCCTGACAGGAAGCTAGAGACAGGAGCAATAAGACAAGGGGAGCCAGAGATGCAGGAGAAAGAGGCATACCTCCTCACTATGCATTGCTGTGCTCAGAACCAATGCCCAAGTGGCCCACTGGGTTATGGGGACCCCATCCATTGGGACACTTTCTAACCCAACAACCACACTGGAAAATGCCAAAGTCACAACAATTGTAATTTAAATCCCCAAACCAGACCTGGATGTTGGATGGGAGGTGAGAAAACACCCAACTGTTTGCCAGTTTTGCCATATGGGAAGAATTCCTTCCAGACTCCAATACTAGTGATCAGCCTAGCCCCTAGCATTGATAGAGATCCAGCAAATAGATTAAGGGTGGGGAGGGTGGAGCTGAAACAGGGAGCCCATGATGGCAACAAACTGTATCAAGCACCTCTCACACTCCTCCTACAAACAATGGGTGTCAGTCACCTGGCTCCAGCAACACCTTCATAGTCCAATGGCAGCAGAAGTGAGTGGGACAAGCCCTGGAGCCTGGTCTCAGATGCATAATATGACATTACCCCTCCCCCTACACCATGTAACAAGAGAATGGAAAGAGAGAGGCAGCAGCCCCCACATGCTGAAAGCTAAGGGGAGCTGGAGAGAGAAAGGAAAAGGGAGGGAGCACACAGGGAACACTGTCTCAGTTACTCCCAGTTGAGATCCCAGAAGTGACTCTACTGCTTCCAACCCCTTCAGAGCCACACCCCAGTTAGTGAGGTCAGCATTTGTAGCTGTTACCCGGGCTAAGGACATAATTACAGTGTACTGCAACATACTTTTTTTAACTTGCTGGCAAGAATACTGTGGGAGATGGTATCAAAAGCTTTGCTAAAGTCAAGGTATATCACATCCACTGCTTTCCCCATATCCACAGAGCCAGTTATCTCCTCATAGAAGGCAATCAGGTTGGTCAGGCATGACTTGCCCTTGGTGAATCCATGTTGACTGTTCCTGATCACTTTCCTCTCCTCTAAGTGCTTCAGAATGGATGCCTGGAGGACCTACTCCATGATTTTTCTAGGGACTGAGGTGACCAGTCTGTAGCTCCCCAGATTCTCCTTCTTCCCTTTTTTAAAGATGAGCACTATATTTGCCTTTTTCCAATCGTCCGGGACCTCCCCTGATCGCCACGAGTTTTCAAAAATAATGGCCAATGGCTCTGGAATTACATCAGCTAACTCCCTCAGCACCCTTGGATGCATTAGATCTGGACCCGTGGACTTGTGCATGTCCAGCTTTTCTAAATAGCCCTTAACTGTTCTTTCACCACTGAGGGCTGCTCACCTTCTCCCCATACTGTGCTGCCCAGTGCAGCAGTCTGGGAGCTGACCTTGTCTGTGAAGGCCGAGGCAAAAAAAGCATTGAGTACTTCAGCTTTTTTCACATTGTGTCTCACTAGGTTGCCTCCCCCATTCAGTAAGGGTCCCACACTTTCCCTGACCACCTTCTTGTTGCTAACATACCTGTAGAAACCCTTCTTGTTACCCTGCATATGCCATAATATACAATACCTGATATAAATTTTTTTGCTAGGCTTGATATTAATTTGCATCATCCGTGTCTGTATCCACAACATCCAACAACAACATTTTGAAACACTAAAATGATTACCAAGGACTATTTAAAAAGTGACAAATCATTCTGAATTTTCAAAGACCTCTGCTTTTTTGCTAAATCCCCATTTATCTCTGCATTTTGAACTTGTGTTGTCAAAGCTTTCACCTTTGATTAATATATGACTTCCTGAATATTAATTTGTGTTCAGGAAAGCACATTCTGTTGTAATTGCTTTGCAAAGTTATGTGAAATGACCTTTTAAGAAGCTTTGATACTGAAAACTTTTAGGTTATTGACACTGGTATTTTATTCTGTTTTCAGTGCTGTTGGTCACTATTCATTAGTAAGACAGAGCCACCTTTGTGACCATTAGAACTTGTGCATTGGCTTAAACCATATTACTACTATCTTTTCATTTACCATTCAACTTTATCCATTATTAACAGCCCTTTTCAGTTATTATTGGTACTCAACAGCACTTCATTAGATAGTATTTCTTTAGAACTTGCCTCAACTTCTTTCAATTTTATATCATCTTGCACATGAGTGTCAACAGAAAAAGTCAGGAAAGCATCCTTATTCAGGAAAGCACTTACAGACATGCTTAAATTTAAGCACATGCCTAAGGACTTTCCTGAATTGCGGCCAAAGAAGGGATCTGTTTCCACTGTGCCACTAGTGTATGAGCTAACAATTGCAGCTATACTAATGACTCATTAGAAGTATTGAAGCTTTTTAAGTGTAGTTTAAAATTATTGACCTCCTCATCCACCCACTTACTGTACCATAATGAGTTAAAAATTATCTTTAAAGGCCCTTTCCATAAAGAAGAAGCAGCCCACCTTCAAAATGTATGTTTCAGTTAGGTCCTGTACCAGGGCGTGGCTCCACTCCTGTCTTCTTCCCTGCAGAAACTGCACAGACTCCAGTGGTTGTGCATTCATACAGAGCTTTTATTTTGAGTTCACTTCACCATTACCACAAGGATCCCCATATAACAGTCTACTTAGAATATCTACAGTTTTTTGGCCTGGTCCTCAGGGGCAGAGAGGAAAGAGAGGTCTCCCTTCCCTAAGGCCTCCATGGGACTGGGCTCATCTAGCCATGTTCCCATTCCTATTCCCATGCCCCCCAACCTTCCTGTGCCTTTTTATCAGATTTAGGCTGATGGGCTAATTGGCTCCTTATCCCACACAGCCAAGCAGATTATCTAATTATTGCAATTTCCCTGGAGAAATAATTGGCATCTAAGTGACCAAAAGACTGGTTCACTTGTTAACCTCTACCACTCTGTTACAGAGCCCTTTAGGACATGGCCACCTTCAGTGGACAGAATCTTCAGATCAAGAGTTCCACTTTAATGTCAAACTGCATTGATGGAGAATATTTTTGTTACAGATTAATCTTCATAAACAGGACCCTGATAATTACATGTTTAATTGGGATGATTACCAGCTGACCGTTTCAGTATAATACATTTCAGTTATTCTGAACAATAGTTAATAGCACACCAATCCATTGGAATGGCATGCCTATTGGCCTACAAGATTATTCACTGTAGTTTACCATTATCATCTGGTGTCTGTTAGCATAAATTTCCTGCTGCTGTTTGTTCTCTTTCGGCATCCTCCCTGCTGGGGCATGTGCCCTCTGGCCACGCCCACACACACTTGTTGCCTTTGAAAACATTAATGAAATAGAAAATATCTATAAACACAGGGGTAAATCCCACTCGCTGTGCCAAAGGCAACCCCTTCTTTCCATGCTCTGAAGTGTCCCTAGCCTCTGTTTGCTGGAAATGGGAATGGGCGATGGGGGATGGATCACTTGATTACCTGTTCTGTTCATTCCCTCTCAAGCACCTGGCATTGGCCACTGTCACAAGACAGGCTACTGGGCTAGATGGACCATTGGTCTCACCCACTATGGCCGTTCTTATGTTCTCCCCTACCACATTCACACAGCAGCAGAGCAAGAAGGAAACTAGAGCTGACTGGAGAAACACATCTCTGATTTGTGACAAATTTCAAGGTTTCAAAACTTGTTTTTGTTCTGCTTTAGGATGAGAACAAAACTTACTGAACATTTTCATGAAACAGATTAGTCTTGGAAATGTCTCTTTGGAATGAAAAGGTCAGGTTTTGATCTCTCTCTCACACACACACACACACCCCAGGGAGTCCACCCTACATCTCAGAAACCTTCCATCAAATACTACAACATTGCAAACCCCAAAAACTGTCGAAATCTATACATCTCCACAAAACATTGTGCCTTTGACAAAACAGTATATTTCAATGAAAGCACATTTTGTTGAAAATGTTCTGACCAGCTCTAATGGAAACTATGCTCACATGCCAGCCAGTGCTTCATGACTCATGGGACCATGAACATTAGACTGTGGCCCAGGCCCCTAATCCCTTTGTGCATTTGCTGCAGTAGATTGTACTTGCTAGGAAACTGCATAATAGTCTTTTAGGGGGCAGAAGTAAGAGGCAATGCAGATACATCCCTCTGGCCTTCTAGGTCCTCCTCCTCCTGCACTGCAAGGCTGGCACCCTCTGCTCCTCCACCCTATGCCATTTACATGATGCAGGGCAGAATTTTACCCACACAGCATACACAGGAACTGCTGGTATTTTGGACAGTTGCTTAATTGGTACATGTGTGTATCTACCAGGATAGAAGTAAGAAGATTCTACTATAGTTGTCTTATATGCACATTGTAGTAGTGACCAACATTATACATTTTTAGATTAAATCTATTGCATTATAATCAGAGATCATTTACTATGATAATGATTTCAACCTTGGGTGTCATAACATAACATCCTGAAATTACTTCTTTTGCCATGTAAAGAACATCTAATTTCCTCCCATGCTCTTAAGCATTTGACAGGAAATGTATTCAGATTCTGTTCAGTTGCTTTGCATGTATAACACTGGTCTACTGGTTCTATTAGAAATTATTAGGAGTTGTGGGTTAAGCCTAAGGCATCACATAACGTGCAATTTTTCAGAGAAGCTTAACCCCTGCCCCCCGCCACACCCCCCCCCCTACAGAATACAAGGTTAGCCAAAATAAAATCTTGCTAAAGGAGAATTAGAAAGATGGAAATGATTGATTAGTGAACATCTGTTTCTTTTTGAATTACTGTTTTTCCCTCAATCATGCAATGACAATTCTGTAGGATGCTAATTTTATAGCCGGGTTGTTTTCAGCTGAGAAAAGTAAAGCAACTTGTCTATAAAGTTACTTGGGCCTGATCATGTCAGATGCTGAGTACCTGCTGAGGTACTCAGCAGTTCCCACTGAACAGGAAGCCTCAGCACCAGGCCCATTGTGAGTTGGGAAACAGTTGGGAAACCATACACAAAGCACATTTTTACAGGAGCTAGAGAACTACTATTTAATAGGAAGAGTAAAAGTTCTGTGGCATAGACATAGATACATGAAATAATGATACTTACCTACTTCATAGGATGGCATGTGGAATCCTTGAATGGGTAACTCCATAGAAGTGTTAAAGTACTGTTATTACCATTCATAATTTTCAAATTCCAATTGTTTCAATAGCACAAGTAACACATGATGGAAAGACTTTATAAAAGGAAAGAGAAGACTGAGTTAAATGAAATTGGAGGAAAAGGAGAGAAAAAGTACATTAGACAGTCCGATTGAACCTAAGATGCAGAAATAACTGGTGTATGTACAAGTGGAAGCTGGCCAAAACTTTTCATTTGAAATTTGTCAGTTTAAAGAGGTATTTTTTTAAAAGAAAATTTTCCACAGAAAATCTTCATTTTTTCAAAAATTTCTGATTTTTCAATCAAAATTAAAAAAAATAGAAGCGGTAGCTCCCTGGAACTACAGCTGCCTAGCTCTGTCAGAATTTAGAGCAGCAGGGGGACTGCTCTAATTTACTTCCACCACTGCTACAAGGTTTGTAATGGGCATTATGCCATTGAAGGATCAAGAATTGTGGATCTTTGCTCCACCATGACCCTTCCTGGGAATGGGCAATAGGGGATGGATCTCTCGACGATTGCCTGTTCTGTTCATTCCCCCTGAATGAACCTGGCAGGGCCACTATCAGAAGACAGGATACTGGGCTGGATGGACCATTGGTCTGACCCAGATGGTCATTCTTATGTCCTTGCCTTGCCCCCAGAATACACCCCTCCCTTCACTTTTGATAGGAATGCTGAGACAACTGGCTCAGGGGCAATGAAGCCACCTCTGCCAGCTTTCCACCAGCAGAGAGTTCCCTACATAAGAAGAATTCTTCCTGGCTACTTCTGGCTATTTTAAGGCCACTTTGTGCCGCTTATGCAGCGAAAAGTAACTTTAGTGGATTAGAGAGCCCATCCCAACATATACACTACAGTATTTTCGTCTTTTTTTCCCCTATTGATATAGTTCATTATTTTTATTTATTATTACATCCTTCTTGCACCAGTGTTGGTACACAGGATGGAAATTAGTCTATTCCATCCTTTTCTGTCATTAGCTGTTGCTGCCATTTGCTCTATGGTGTTGTTCTGCCCACCCTGCTAAGGTTTTTGTTTGTTTTAAAAGGTTTCTCTTGTGAGTTCTTCTTTCCTCATACCACTTGGTTTCCACTTGACATCTAGGAGTGTGTGCTGCCATCCAGAGAACATGTCCCAAATATGTCCAAACACTTCCTGCTAATTCTAGTGGTGATGAACTGCTGGTTGATAACTTCTCAGATTTCTTTACTGGTGATAAAGTCTCTCCAGCCAATGCCCAGAATCTTTCACAGACACATTTTCAAAGCCATTTAGTTTTTAACATTGTAATAGAACTCTTCTACATTCTTTATGAAACAAGGTGGGTGAGGTAATATCTTTTTTTGGATCAACTTCTGTTGGTGGGAGACAAGCTTTCAAGCTGCGCAGAGCTCTTCTTCAGAGAAGGGTACTAAAATGGTATGTCCGCAATGCACTGGAAACCCAGGGTTTGAATGAAGGCTGAAGCCTAGCCCTCCTTTCCGTTACACACAAATGTCCCTAACTCAGGGCTCAGACCCAGGGTCCCAGGACCCCATGGGGGTGAAGGGTTTGAGCATGTGTCAAGCAGGGACCAAGAGTTCAAACCCTATTGCTTTGCATTGTAGACCCAGCCCAACTGGATTTGTGCTGTGGGAGTCCATCAAAAATATCCCTCTGGACAATACAGTTTGGTGGACATCAAATTTTCCCACACTGCATCATGAACAAAAGGTCTAAAAAGGCCACATTTTGAGAGGGCGCTAGAAAGTCTGGGATATGGGACTCAGGCCTGCATAGTGTGGTGTAGATGCTGGAGCTCGAGGTTGGGACCGAGAGTTCAACAATTCCTAACCTAGGGTTACAAATAAGTGTAGATGTTAAAGGCCTAGATTAACAAACCCAGGGTCTGCTAACTCGAGTTCTACTAACCCCATGGCTTACATTGCAATGTAGACATTCTCAGAGTGTCACAACCAAACACAAGGTGAAACAGATTGTTTAACACATATTATAAGAGACTATTTAAGGTGACGTGTTCTGTTAACATCTCTTCAGTCATAGGAGAAAAAAGGGGGGTTAGTGGGTTATAGATTGTAATAACTTTACTAGACACTAATAATCATGATCTTAATACAGACACTGGATTTATGACTTATTACAACAATCTGTAACTCACTAGCCCCCCTTTTTTGTCCTATGACTGAAGAGATTTTAACAGAACATGTCATCTTGAATAGTCTCTTAGAATATGCGATTAGTACTTATGCTAAACAATTTGTTCCACTTTACATTTACTTGGGACACTCTTGGTATATGTACACTGCAATTAGACACCCACATCTGGCCCGTGCCAGCTGACTTGAGCTGGCGGGGCTTGGCTAAGGGACTATTTAACTGCTGTGTAGACATTTGGGCTCAAGAGGTCCGATTTTCAAAGATATTTGTTTTTGCATAAATGATTTTGAGTCCTGTTTGGCCTGCTTTGTTGTTTTTCGGCTTCCTGAGTACAACCTGTATTTCTGACATGTTGATAGCAAGTTTATCAGGTTTGCATGTTTCATCAAACTCTGGTACTGAGGTAGGGTGGAGTCTTGTTGAGACTTCTTTGAAATGCTTTGCCCATCCATTATTCTGTTTTACCTCACTTGTAAGCATTTTTTCATCTTTACTTTTTATTGGTCCATTTCCTGTTTTGATGTTTCTGCACAGGGTTTTAGTCACTTGGTAAACAGCTCTGTGATTTCCCATCATAGCAGCAGCTTCAGCTGCTATGTCTGCAACATACACTGTTCATCTTTCATTCCTTTATTGTTCTGCTTTATCTGCTTTCTAGTATTCCTTTGCTTTTTCCAGTATTTCATTGGTCTTAGCATTCAGGAGTTTTCCTTTCAGTGCTTTTCTGTCCTTAATAAGATGCCATGTCTCTTTGCTTATCCAATTCTTGCTCTGTTTATGCTGACATCCAACTGTGACAGCTGCAGCTTGAATCACATGGTCTCTGAGCACTGCCCGTTTTTTGTAGTTCATCTCTCTCTAAATGCAGTGACAATAAATAGATTATGAACATAAACATGGCTGCAATTCTATTAATGTTATGTCCAAAAAATAACAGTGTGATTCTCAAACCCTTTCTCCACCCCAAACAGTCCCCCCTCTTAATCAAGTTTCCATGAGAAAAAGCCTGCCCTGAAGCACAACAAACTCAGATTCTACTGGAGTAAGGGGGAAGCAAACTCCAGACTTGCGAACCCTCTTCTAAAAACATCTGGTCAGCAGCACCCAGGCTTTCAAATGCAGGAACTGTCAGTTCAAGCATCCCTGCTAGTTTCAATTGTCAGTTTGGCATACAAAATGTGAGGCAACATCTGCAGTACCCAGGCTACTGCCACAAACGAATTGGAAGCCTATAGTGCAGTCTCTGAGCACACAGCTAAGGGGCTACCTATGCGAAACACCACTAAGTAAGAAGGCAGCTGCATTCTTCATTAGCTGAATTTCCAAGTGGTCTTCACATCATCTTCTGTGTTATTTAGCTTCAGCTTCCTTGTTACAAAACTTTGATTCATTACATCCAAAGATTAGAATGTTTGAAAGAATTAAGATACTAATGTTACATAAAAGAACATATCAAGTTAATAGTTTGAAGAGTCTTATTTGTTTTTAAAGATTGCTAGAATTTGTTTCCTTGTGATTTCTTTTTCTAGGATTCTATATCAGGGATATTTTCATGGATATCTTTTTGTGTGCTGCTGAATCATTGCAATAGTAAATGCACTTTAGAGTCTTGAGAGGATTTCTAAAAAGCTGTAGCTCTTCTGTAACATCTGTGAGATAGCAAACCACCAACATTTTTGGTCTGATTAGTTGATAATACTATCTCACTGGGCTCCTATGGCCATAATAATGAGTCAGCAACATTAGTGGAAATACTGATTGCTTGAAGACTCCTGGGGCCAGATCTTCCTGATCTGTAAACCATCACAGCTCTATTGAAGTCAATGAAGCTATGACTATTTACACAAGCTGAAGATATGGCTCGATTACCTATCCCCAACCATTATCACAGATACCTCATTTCTGTAGTCTAGAAGAGTGAGTGCAGCAAATCAGCCAGAACTTCCCAGGTTAAATGTGATCACTGGCTTGGCCAGCGATGGCATAACTGAAGACAATGGAGTAGCAGATTTGTCACTAAAGGTAGATTTGGCCTTGTAGGCATCCTGTTTCATCTAACATGGAGTTAGCTGTTTTTATATACTCTGTTCATATGATGCATGTGTTTTATGATGCATGTTTCTAAGTGTGTTTGATAGCTCAAACACATGTGGTTTAGATAGTCTGAGTATCTGGGATGAACCACAAGGCACTGGCTGCTGCCAAAAGCAGGTTACCAGACAAGATGGACTAAACGGTTCTATTGTGGCATGGCAACATCTATGTCCTAATAAACATTATTGTTCCTAATCCTAGAGTCAAGCACACCAACATCCGGGTAAGGAAGTGAAAACTCCATTTATTTTTTCTGCCTAAGTGGGAATCTGAGTGGTTGCAAAAATTGCACTTGACATATAAAGTTATAATTTTTACTCATGGACAGCTCATTCGTTTTTTTCTGAAATAACATCAACTACTTGTATTCACCAGATCTGACTCAGAGTGTGATTCTGTATTCCTCATTCTCCATGGGTGTTATAGTTCATAGATTTTACATGTAAGAAATATGACTTCTTATTTATGATGATCTAGAAGCCAGCTGTTTCCAAATTTTCCTTTCCTTAGAGATGCCATTTGTTAATGATGCACAACCAAACTCTGAGGCATCTGTCCATATCAGGTCCATTTTTAGGGATGTTAATTATGAGATAAACCACATAAGATTCCACATTATTCTAAGTAACTGATCAACCAGTTCTTTGACTATTTTGTTATATGCAAGTGACATTGTAGTAAATTCATATATAAATGACCTTCACTGGAAGCATATGATATCCTATAAAATCCATTCATTCACAGCAAAGGATTGCATTAGTATTTTCTTTTATAAAACATTTTTCTTTTAGACAAGCAACCATCCTTTAGAGTTACAATTTCTACTATATAAGGAAGAAACTGTTGTACAGACAACCCCTTCAAGTATCCATTTGCAGCGTTGGATTAACAACTAGTATCCTGAGATACACAACAAAAATCATAAGAGTCTGAAGTTCTTGTGAATAAAGAGATCATTGGTATATTCAATCATCTAAAATTCTTGAGCTACTGTGCAGGAAGCCATGCACTTAAGTAACCCTTTAAATGTCCTTTGGGTAGTTAAAACTGCTGAATGTCATCATTTTATATTTACACACTATCCTTATTTCAAAAAAAAAAAAAAAAGAAATCCAAGATGTTTTGATAATGATCGTGCATGACTATATTTAGAAATAGCTCAAATAGGTTTTTGCTAACTTGACGAGAAAATTACATTGAAATATTTGAGATATGTCCATTCTGATTCCATCACTAAGAATGAATTCAAAGATTTAACATAGAATGATAACCTAATTACTTTTGTACAGCAAATAAATGGGCTAGATTGTTCATCAGCGCAATCTGACCTCCAAAGTGACAGAAGATGGGCCATTCCCATCCTCGTGATGGAAACTGCTCTAATATTTCTGTCTGTGATTTTAAAAGATGTGGAGGGTTCACACCAAAATGAAATGCAACTTGTAGTGTGGAGGCGTAACCCTCTCTGCTTTAGGCCCATTGTATAATATCATGTACATACAGTGAACTAATGTATCATGCATTTATTAAAGATAAATTTGATTTTAAAACTGAAGGGTTGCTAATAACCATAATAGATTAGACAATTCTTTGTTTTTAAGGCTAATGTAGCTAGAACAAAGTGTTATGGATAAAGAAACTGCAAGAGTTGGATAGAACACTGTATGGATATGTGGAGCAGGAGATATTAAAGACAACACCCCGCCCCCCATTTATGGACCTAAATGATATGGAATTTGATGATATTGTGAATGGGATGAATGGTGGGGGTTTCTGAGAGAAGAACCGAAGTTCATTTTTAGCCAAGTTAAGTTTAAGTTGATGGCAAAACGTTCAGGAAATGTCAGAGACAGGACAAAATGCAGGATTGGATGGGGGAGGGACCAGGAGTGGAAAAGTTGATCTGCGGGTCATCAGCAATAAGACAGTAGTTGAAATTGAGAGAGTGGATAAGATTTCCAGAGCAGCAGTGTCACATCCTAGGATATTTACTAGATTGCAAGGGACATCTGAGTAGCTGCTTCCTATCAGACATTTTTTCTGAGCTGTCACATACCACTTTGCCAACAGGGATTCTCTCCTGTATTATTCCATTTCTTTTTGTATGTTCCCTTTTTTAAAAAAGTGTTCCCTTTGGTTCATGTTCAAACATTTTTTTAAAATAAATATAATCTTCTTAATTAATAAGTAACTAAAGATGAAAGTATTCATTTTATCTAATACTAATACTCTTATTTCATCTCTAAATTGGGACTGCATAACACATTTAATCCTTGATTCCCCAACTGTGCACAAATCTCCTCCTCTAAACTCATCTTGAGTAAATAGTTAATATACCAAAGCTGAGAGGTGGTGGAAATGAACTAGAAGAAATCATATAGCAGTTCTTCTTCCATGACCACACAGGATGGAAGTATTTGTTTCAATTTTTATGATGAGCCTTAAGTAAAATAAAGCTGGTAAAGAACTGGTTTCAGAAAGCCTTGTCAATCAATTATATCATCTTACCAAAAATAGAACTTAGTGGATACTAAATATTTACTGTTTGCAAAGACCTAAATATATCTCCTGCCCTGTTCCCATTCCAGGACATCCTTCTTGTATCTTGAACAATTATTACACTTATGAGATTATGTATTATGTAACATGTTCTTGCCTCACATTACTGTTTCTTTTCTTAGGTGGCTACTTAGCGTTAATTGAGAAGATGGAATCTGGTTAAGCAAACGCAAAAACTTTATTTAATACACACAACTATAAGTGACATCATAGGAAAGGATCAATATACATAAATATGAGGATAAGATAAGTGTGGTAAAGTAGTTTCCTGCACAGTTCATACTTTTCTTGAATTGTGCATACTTACACTTTATGGGGAACTTTGGAAACAAAGACAGAGGAGAAGCCCATCAGAAGGGAGGTCTTGATTCAGTTTACCCTGCTGAAGATGCAACGGGACAAGAACTGAATGTGGTATTTTAGACCCTTCCTTATGGTAATAGTACTGTAATTTACCATATTTGATCATTTACCCTGATTGTTATAAGGTCATTAGCCATCCCTACCTATATGTGGCCTTTGGGATGTCCATAATTAAGCATCAAGCATTAATATTGATGATTTACATCGCTTATTTCTTAGGCCTGGTCTATACCACACCCCTGAGCGACACAGTTAAACTGACCTAACCCCCGCTGTAGACAGCATTGGGTAGCTACTGCCTGCTGGGGAGGTACAGTACCTATGCCCATAGGAGAACTTCTCCCATTGGAGCACACACACCTCCAAACTCCCTTCTTGCAGAATTCTGTGTGTACTGTACATGTTTGTCTCCCAGCATGAAAGTGCAAAATATCTGACCTGGAGTTATTGCCTTTGGTCTCTTGCATTTCAGCTACACTTCAGTTTTATTAGAATTACTCCCCCAAAGCCTTAACTTAATATAACAGGCCCTTAACTATAGCAACCTTAATACACATTTAGTTATATTCACCTATTTGTCCCCAATGCTTGTTCTGAACTAATAAACAATACTCCCCTGTCAATCTTTTATTCCTATAAGGTCATTTTACTTCTAATAAGCATTAAATCATCCACAAGACATGAGATAGGGTCATAAGATCAGGTCACAGGTCAACATTCTTGCTGGCTTCCATGACCAGGTTGTTACACTGTAAAAATGAAAATAAAATATGCCAGAAGCAGATGATTGCTGAACAAATATTACAAAAGTGTCAGCTGTAAATCCAGTGCCAAAGCCAAACTGTGAGGAGCAGCCAGAATGATGTATCTGGTATGTTTTTGTAAGATGCTCAGATGCCACAGTGGTGAACATGGGACAGATAGGGAGCCAGTAGCCATTCCTCTGCATAGGATAAAATCCACAGATCCATTACTGTCGGTCTGCCCCTTCTTGCAAATGTATTGCAGGCAGAAACCAAACATGTCAATCAAAATAGACTGGGAGTGGCTGGACCCTTGAAGTGGAGAGGAAAAATAGATCTGTGGGTCACCAGCATAAAGACGGTTGTTGAAATGTGAGCAGCATCAGGTCCTATGATATTAGATTACTATGAAACTATCTGGATTGACAGGACTGGGTTTCTGACTTTACCTGCTGCAGACAAAATCCACTAGATCTTCCTCCTAGAGTAACACAAAGAAAATGGATTTAAAGGTATCACAGTGACAAGTGTGGGATGGTCAGACAAGGATTTACCTACATACTACCGAGACTCTAAAAGAGGAGACTACATCTAGCACAGTGTACTTCTAATGTATTTTTATTTTATTTATTAATGCAGTGTTTTAGTTTCCTATTCCTGAGTGGTTATTTGTGGCTTGTTTTGTGCTGTCAGCACTATGGTCATTATACATTATTGATGGCAGGAGGCATGTTCACATAAGCTAAGAGCTTTTACTGGCCACATTTGGACAGGAAGTCCTACCTGACCCATGCACTAGTGAATAAAAGGTGGGGGTGAGGTGGTTGCAGATGCATGCTTTTCCCACATATCAGAGACTAGTCTTAGACTGACGCTAGGACAGATGCATGTATGACTATTGAATTGTGTTGTCACTGTACAACTAAGTCTGGACTGGTACACTTAGTCTCTGAATTGTGGATAACCATTTGCAGAAGTCAACATTTTCTAATCAGCTATTATATGCATCTTAAAAATCTAAATCAGATGATAGTTCATGCTAGTGAAATGTACATTTTATATAAAGCATATAAAAAACTAAAGAAAGCAGTGATGTAGGCCTCTTTGCTAATAAAAGGTATTAGCTCAACTATCCATTAAACCAGTGGTTCTCAACCAGGGAGTCTGCCAAGTAGGACCAGTGTTGAGCTTTCTGCCCTGGGACCCAGCAAGTCTAAGCCCTGCTGAGCACACCTGAAGCCCAGGGCCCTGAGCCTGCCACTTGGGGCTGAAGCAGAAGCCTGAGCAGCTTAGCTTCGCTTCGTGGGGGACCCTGGGCAATTGCCCTGCTTGCTATCCCTTAACACCAGCCCTGGCTTTTATATGTAGAAAACGGGTGTTGTGGCACAGGTGGGCCGTGGAGTTTATAGCATGTTGGGGGGGCCACAGAAAGAAAATGGTTGAGAACCCCTGCACTAAACAATGGATTTTGTTTCTATAATTTTAGTTATATTGTCTCCATTGTCTGTTCCTTCTCTTTAAGAGGGTCATCATTTTCTTTTTAGAGTTAAATTAGTGTTTGCAAAAGGTGCCAATCTTCTTCTGAAGGAACCACATTTAGGGGGTGAGAGGACAGGTCAATATCAGGGTCCATTCAGTCCTTTGTGTTTTGAATGACTGGTCTATGCATCCAAAGAAGTGACTTTTTACCCACGAAAGCTTATGCCCAAATAAATCTGTTAGTCTTTAAGGTGCCACCAGACTCCTTGTTGTTTTTGCTAAAGGGTGTCAATTGGGATGAGAATGCCTATTCATTAAGAACTGGACTAAGATCACAATTTGTTTTAGGTCATGTTGTATTAAGGACTGATTTCCTCATTGTTCCTCTGTTACCTGTCTCCCTCCCCACCCCGCACACACTTTTAGATGTTAAAATGTTGTGCAACAAGAATAAGATGGTTAACAATATTCATTTGGCCATAGATAGTTGCTCATCTTAATAGAAGTAGCTATTGTGAGAGGTACTAACACTTGTATTCCTTTAGTCTAGTTTACAGAGTGAACTCAACCCTCCACCCCATCTAAAAAACACATCTTTTCTAAGTAATTTGCCAAATAAATATCAGGAGATTTGGCAAGAGTGACTGCAAAGTGAGAGCAAATCATGAAACTGGGTCCAATTTTGCACCATGACCTTTCAGAACATCTTTTGTATTCCCCCTGCCTCCTCCCCCAGGAAGAAACCACCACCCGTCCCTGAGAGTTGCAAAAATATTTGATTGCATCTGGTTAAAGATTAAGAAACCACACAGCCACAATAACACATTAGAGTAATACTACACCATAGCATTTTAAAATCAATCATGCTAGACCAGTGGTTCGTAAACTTTAACAACCTATGAACCCCTTTCACTAAAATGTCAAGTCTTGCGAACCCCCTCCTAAAAATGAATATTTCCAGGGATTTTCTCCTTCACCGGAGTATAAATAATAAAAGTAGTGAATTTGGAAATATAAAATTTGTTTTTATGACATGCTTATTACACACTATATTATTAATCATTACAGTATTTGTATTACATTATGAAAATGGCAACACTCTCCCAAGATCTCACTTTTGTAGCTTGTATCACTTTGAATAAGCCTGTTATAAGACAAGTCTCCTATGTTTCATCAAGAAGTATCAGATCTGAAACAGCATGAAGGTATTTAAGAAGCCAACTCAAAGAATTCCTCCTACACAAGCATTCAGGTCTTGAGCAGTCCCGGCAAACAACGCACGTTACAACAAAGCTTAAATTTGTTCTTGATAATAATTTTAAAAATAATACTAGCTGCCTATTTAATTTTAAAAACAGCAAAAAATATTCACCTCCCTTTCCATTTCTTATAAGGAGTCTTCAAGTTTAAATCTCCTCCGTGTGATCGATATGCTTGCTTTGATCTGGTTAGCTCTTGGAAGTCCAGGGGCTCCGGGCTGCTAGCCCAGTACTGTCTGGGGTCCCTAGGGACAGCTCTGTCTGCCATTAGGGATTCCCCCCCTCCCCAAGAATCCCCTGTAACATTTCGTGAATCCCCAGGGGTTCACAAACCCCAGTTTGGGAACCACTGTGCTAGACTTACTAGTTTACGGTGTTCAGGGAGTCTGTGGCAGATGAAGTGAACTGAGACCACTAGGCTTAACAAAGAGGTTCAAACCACAAATTCAGACCAGATGCAAAATTAAAATTTTAATAATGGCAGCTTCGCTAAAGCTCAACACCAATATAGTGAGCCAATCAAAATACACAAAGTAAAAGGACTTAGAGGCAGAATACATGAAAAAGCAAAAGCAAAGAGGCTTTATTCAGGGCTTGTCTTCATTGAGAGCTAGTTTGTACGTTGTCCCAACCCAACTCCTGTCCATACAAAAAACCCTATACTCACATATGTGGTGCTTTTAAATTCTAGGTGGTTGGCCTAACTGGGACTATAGGCTACAGCTCAAGTTAGCTCAACTCCTCCTCCTTGCTAACACAATCACTCTGTGCTGCTCAAGTGTTATTTTGCACTGTAGCTACTGCACTCAAGAGGCATTAACTCTGCAGTGAGAACATAGCCACAGGCCTTAATACTCCTAACTCCACCTAAATAGAAAGAGGGGCTTAAATGTTGATCCTGTTTATACTGGTAGGTGTTTCCTCCCTGATTGAGCAATTTTTTCCTCCAGCTGGGCACACTCCAGTACCTGTCTTCTTTCTTATCAATCCCTGCAGTAGGAGCTGACTCCTGTTGAAAATGCACTGTAAAAAGACCAAAAACTGTATTCCCTATCCCACACTCCCCCCACTGCCCTAATGTGGGGGTGAGTTCTTCCTTAGCTGGCCTGATATTGCTCAGTTGGAAAAGAACTTGACAGGGACAATCACCTGTCACTGCTTACCTGCTCTGAGGGCCTCAGGATTGTTCTTTGGGCTGCAATATGATACGTGGCATACTTCAGTGTGTTCAGAAATAATTAAATACCCATTGGAGCAGGAATATGCACTTGAGTCTTCCACATCTCAGGAGAGTGCCCTGCTACCAGGATACAGAATCATTCTTCTAGCTGGGTCAAGGATGATTCAATATTTCATAGACAGTGGAACAGCTTCAACAGGAGAAGCTGAGACATCCCCCACCCCTCCATGCTAGACTATCCAATTGCCCAATGGTTAGGAGTCTCCCCTGAAATGTGGGAGAGCAAAGTTCAAATCTCTGCTCCATATCAGGCGAGGGTAGAAATGAAGCCTCGTCTCTCCCATTCCAAATGAGTGCCTTAACCACTAGGCTGAAAGTTATAAGGTGGGTACCTCCTGTTGCTGCTATGTTGTAAATAGTGTCTAAGACACACACACACACACACACAGTATTTGCCAAATTGATTTCAAATTTGCAAATAGTTTTGGGTCATCTGAAACTACATTTTTCAGTGAATAAACTACTTGTCTAAAAAAGGTTTCGCCAGCTCTAATTATATGTACAAACCAGGAGTCCCAGATAATTTGTAGCCTAGTGGTATTCCAGAAACAGGAAAAGTAGAAGTGAACTAAAATAGCAAAATATAGAACGTTAAATAAAATATGCCTCAGAGGTTCTGACCACATGGAATGTGATTATCAAATCATGGACTGCCAGCAGCAAAATCACTGTCTTCTACTGCTTGATAAAGGATAATTCCCTTAGTTCTGAGGAAGTAGAAGAATGTTATATTCTCAAGAACAACCATTAGTGGGAGCTGCCTGAACTTGGGCATGTCAATGGGACTTCTTTGGGCATGTGATCTGGCTCCAGGCCCTATATTACATATCCACAACTGCCAATTAAGTTCAAGGAAAGGTTTCATGTGTGGAATCTCTCATTCTGCCTTTTGAAATGTAATGTGCACTGCTCATTATATAACTGCTAAATTGTTCTAGTGCTCCTAGTAAAGTTCATGCAGTATCTCCTATTAGTCCATATTTCCATCTTTATGTGGGAAGATTTTGTAGGCATGAGGTACCCAATGATATAAATGACAGCTGCAGTTGCAGCATACCTCTCAGACTCTGGTCATGATGGCCATTTATAGAGTTTTTTCTGTATTAAAAAGAGAGGAATAAAAGGCACGAGAAACTAGAAAGACTAAAGTCAGTAACAAAGCCAATGCAACAACAGTATGTTCTCCCTCTTGCTTTATGTAAGCAAACAAAGCTCAAAAGACAGCTTGGCATTTTGAGTTGTAGAGGTTACAGTGCCAAAGCTGGAAGGTGAGATAGAAATAAAGGGACCATGACCATACTTGTTATGCCAAATGGCTTAATCTTGAAATTACATATTCTTATAAATATAAAGCTCTTTTAACAGGGGTTTAGTTTTGCCAGAGTGTGACAGATGATTTTAGTGCCTATTAAGCATTTGCTTTAGAAATTCTAGCTTACATACAAATCATTTGTTCTGATTTATACTATAGATGTTATGGTCATGGTTACTTCAGACCTTAATTACTGTAGTATCCACAATGCTAACTTTGGGGAGTTGGCTAATTTTTTAGTCTATCCCATTTTCCACCACAGTGATGGACCTTTATGCAAATCAATTAGTCCTTCCTTTTGGAAAACCTGATCTACCCTATTGATGACTATTGTTTCCCCAGGAGAAATACTGGTTAGCTTTGATGTGCTTGCGCTGTAGAACTTGTATGTGTCTTCCCTTTCCCAACAGATTTTAGTGCTTTTTATGGAAGCTGGGTGCTACTCATATCCTTGCACAAAAGGATTCATTGAAAATTATGATATTGCCTGTACATGGGTCAGTTCCGTCAAGGAATTAAATATGTTGAATCTCTTCCTCTTTAGACGTCCTTTATTTTCAGACTGTCAGACTCATGTAGTGAAGTCGTAGGATGAACACTTTCCTCTTTGCAAACCTGGATATTGATCACAGCTCTGCCTCTACAGGTGCATTATTTCATCCTCTTCCTACAAAGCACAGTTCAAGGTGCAGCTTGATCTACACTTCTCTAGACTCCTTATCAGGTTCAGGTGTTTCCCCCCAAATGCAGCAATTTCCTAGCAATGATTCTGGAAATGATTCCATCAGTCATGAAAATGCCATGCTTAATCAATATGGGATAGCGTTCTCTCAGCCAATGTGCCAAAGCATGGGTGAATCACAGAATGCCACTGATCATGTTATTTCACAGCACATGATGTAATGTATTCTGTGAGCACAAAGCACCACAATGCAAGAGTAACTGGACAGTAAGTATGGATATTTTTGATGAGAAAATTTCCACAGCATTTTGTGACTCTGTTTATCCCTATTGACTAACTGCTACAGCTGCAACTCACTTCTAGAAGAGAGGGCAAGATGCATAGCTCCCAACTCACTAAGTTTCTTCTTCCCACACAATCACGTGAACTCGGCCCTTAGAGGTTTTGTTGCAGCTAAACAGATTGGGCTGTATTTTCTCCTCTCATACAGTTCAAACTCAGCCCTTAGAAGCTTTGTTGTGGGTGGGCAGGCCCCAAGCATACCTGCAGTAAGGTACAGAGGGGCCCATAGCAGGATTATCAGAGTAGGTAGTCTTGGGATGTAGGCTTTGTATGTAACCGGGCAAAGCATCCCAAGGTGGATCAGGTCATCATCATTTGAGGCTGACATGGAATATCTGAGCCTTAAACCACACATCCTTGTCCCCCTCCCTATTTCCAGGAATAGCTGGTACAACCATCTTCATTGTACTAGGATCACAAGACCACCATCATGAAAGCCTGTCATGGTGGGAGGCGCAGGGGGAAGAATGAGCATCAGTCAGGGCAGGTAGTGTTAGGATGAAGGTTTTGTAGGCATGCAGATGGCATCTCATATGAGTTCACCTTTCCCAGGGATCTAATCCTGGAGTGCTTGGCTCCAGAACTAGATCTCAGGAAGGAGAAAGCAAATAATGGGAAATTGAAATGGTAAAAATGTAACAAAAATGTCATGAAGACTAATAATTTCAATAAGCAATGGCTCATTGTACAAACCCAGTTTTTTAAAACTAGCATATCTTAAAAGATACATTTTTATGAACAAATTACTATGGAGTTCTTATCAGCAATGACTTTTCTAAAATATACACAGCCAGGGCCGGTGCAAGGAAGTTTCACGCCCTAGGCGAAACTTCCACCTTGTGCCCCCCCAGCCCTGTGGCAGCTCCCCGCCCCCCCTCCACCCTGAGGCGCCCCTCCCACAGCAGCTCCCGCCCCACCCTGAGGCACCCCCCCAAGGCAGCTCCCCACCCCCCAGCCCAGGGATCCATGCGGCAGCTCTGACCCAAGGGAACCCCTGGGCTGCCGGCAGTGCGCTGACCCAGGGGAACCCCTGCGCTGCCTGCCGGCGGCTCAGACTCCCTCTCCCTCCCAGCACAGCGGCCGCTGTAAAAAAAAAAACATTGGGGGCACCGCTTTTTGGCTCCCCCAAATCTTGGCGTGCTAGGCAACTGCCTAGTTGGCCTAAATGGTAGCACCGGCCCTGTACACAGCAGTGGCTTACCTGAGCCATCCTCCTGTTGTGACACTTCCTCCTGGATTTTTTTTTATTAGTCCAGTATTGTTTGGTGTTAAGTTGTATGGGGGGTACAAGTAAATAAATAGTGATAAATACCAAATTAATCTAAATTGTACCAATTTAGACTTCATCTACTGTGCAAATGAAGACAGGAATGAAGCTTGGAAAGGTGTTGTGGTCAGAAGAAAAGAAAGACCTTATATGGCAATTTAGCAATAGTGCACACAACTGAAAAGTGACTAACTCGCTAGAGCAAGATAATAGCATGTGAGAAATCAGTAATCTACACCATACTAATTAATGGGAAAATGGATAGTTCTTCACTGATGAGCATTGTTTACAACCTGTCTTCCTCTTACTCACTTGTGTATGTAACTTCAAGGTGGAGTATGAAGGTTATACTTGTTATTGTTATGAATATCAGTCTCTCTGCATTACTAGTAAACAGAGAAGTCCTTCAGCCTCAGTGTTTTCCAGCTGCATGGAATCAATGAATGACATCTGAGGGTGGGAAGCCATTGTCAGAGCTTGACTAGGTCAATATGGTACAGTGGTCTTCTGGGGAGCATATCATATCACTCCCTATGTGGTGCTCATATGAGTTAGGGAAAGGCCCTGTACTATTAAGTGGAAAACAAGACTTGCAGGTGCAGAATAACAACTGGATTTACAAAAGCCAGCAAGTTGAGGGAGGAGCTACCTAACCTAGCCAATAGTAGATGCCAAGGAGAGGGGGTGTGTCTTAAGTCCTGCCCCTCAAAGGGATTTGCGAATCTAAGTCTGGGCAGGAGGGAGGCACCTACCCCCCTTTGGTATTCACAGCTGTGAACCCTCTGCGGCAGTCAGGCATCTAAGCTGTTTCTTGAAGGAAAGGTGATGCTGAGCTCTTAACTCCCCATTTGCTAAAGTGTGGGCAGCAGCAACCAGAACCAGTGATCAGGGATGGAGCATGTCCCAGAGCAGGAAGAAATGCTATGGACTAGAGTCACAAAGGTACTTAGGTATCTAACTCTGACTTTAGGCCCCCAAGTCCAACATTTAGGTGCCACTGGCATTCACAAAAACCCCACTCAGCCACCACCTAACTCTGAAGGTGACTACATTTTCTAAGCACATACATTTTTGCTGGAAAAAATCCTCAAGACACTTAAGGGCAAAATGTTGTAAGAGTTCTTCTCCTCTTCCACCCAACCATTTTGTTGGGAGTTAAGAGCTCAGCATCACCTTTCCTTCAAGAAACAGCTTAGATGCCTGACTGCCGCAGAGGGTTCACAGCTGTGAATACCAAAGGGGGGTAGGTGCCTCCCTCCTGCCCAGACTTAGATTCGCAAATCCCTTTGAGGGGCAGGACTTAAGACACACCCCCTCTCCTTGGCATCTACTATTGGCTAGGTTAGGTAGCTCCTCCCTCAACTTGCTGGCTTTTGTAAATCCAGTTGTTAGACTCCTAACTCTCCGCAAGTATTTTTATAGGGAGCCTGGGCACCTAGCTCAGTGTTGGTCAATTCCACTGGTTGGCTTGGCAGCTAAAAGTTAGGTTTTGCAATGTTAAGCATTGCAATGACTAAGTTCCCTTTGTGAATCCAGCCATGTGTTTCAAGAAAGGCTCAGGATAGACAGAGAGACCATGGAAAGGCGAGAGAGTCAGGTGAACAGAAAACAAGGAAGGGACTATGTTACGGGGCAAGTGCACCCCAGCCCCTCTTGGGGCAGGGCCCAGTAATTCATTCCCTATGGTCACATGCTTATGACCACCTGTGACAGGGTTGGGACTCACCACCGTGGTGCCGCCCGCTGGTCGCTCTGGGAATTAGCTCAGTCCATGGGGAGCGCCCTCTGCTGGTGGTGTCCCGTCAGTCATCTGTTCTCTGCTGGTATCCGGACCTGCATTGCTCCCCGCTCGGCGACGTCCATTTCAGGCCACTGCCCTCTGGTAGTGCCCCCCTAGTCCATCCTCACCCCCTTCCGAGGGGGGGAGGGGTTAACAGCAGTCTCTCTGTGCCCCAGCCATAGTTGTCAACCACACCCCAAAGTCTAACCCCTTGTTTCAGGGGTCTGGTGCAGTCCGCTACTGCCATGTCCAATGGCTGGGTGTACGTGCAAGAGGGAAGGGGGGACCCAGGCCCACCCTCCACATTGGGTCCCGACCTAGGGACCCTTTGGCGGCAGCCTTCCTGCCCTCCTTTTCTCTCCCTTGTGCGTCTCTCTCCTTAGGCCGCTTCCCCTTCAGCTCCTTTACACCGGCCAGGCCCTTCCCTCAGGGCCTGCAGCCTGGCAGGTAGCGGGCTGGAGTTCCCTTCGGCTCCCCTGAGCCTGCCCAGCACTGCACTGTCCCAGGTGCTAGTCTCCTTGCACAGGAGACAGACCTTCACCCTTTGAAGGCCTGGGAGAGACTGCCTGCTCCTCTCCTAGGCAGCCTTTATATAGGGCCTAGCCTAGCCCTGATTGGCTGGCTCTAATCTCAGCCCTGATTGGCTCTCAGTAGGCCCTTCCCTGATTGGCTGCCTGCCGGCCTGTGCAGCTGCTCTGGCCTACTCTAGCCCTCTCTCCCATGGAGGTGGGGCAGCCACCCCACCCCTTGACTTGGGGTAGTGTGGACTAGTGGTAGAAGTCAATATGGCCACTCTCTCTCTCTCAAGGTTGTGTGGCCCAATGGCTAGAGTCAGGGTAACAGCCCCTTCCCTCAGACCTGTGGGACCCAATGGCCTGAGTCAATATGGCTTTCCAGTTCAGCCAGGTTGTATCACCTAGTGGTCAGAATTAGTGTGACCACCTGGCTCAGCAAGGCAGTATGGCCTAGCAACAAGAGTCAGTAGGGCTGCCCTCTCTCAGGGCTGCATGGCCTAGTGGCCAGAGTCAGTATCACTGCCCCCTTCCATGGGGCTGCATGGCCTAGTGGCCTGTTAGGGGAGTGGGCCACCACCCTGGGGTGGGTGGTGGCCAGGTAGGGGGATCCAGGCCCTCCCTGTTCCACTGGATCCCAGGTCAGGGCCTTGTCAGTGGCAAGTATGCCCACCACTATGTACAGGGAACCTGCCCAAAACACACTCACCACCACAACTAGTCTCCCTGAGCTACTTCCTATCAGCTTCCTGATGCCATGGTCCAAGTATCTCTGGGCTCCTCAGTCAGTGCAGCTCCCAACAGCTCCACCACTCCTTGGGCATCCCCCAGAGTCTCAATGTCCTTGGCTTCTGCCATCTGAGGCTTCTGCAGTTCCTGGGTTGCAGCTCACAGCATGTGTCCTCTCTCCTCAACAATCAACCCTGAATGAGCTGAGCTGCTCTCTTTTATACCTAGTCTCCAGCTGGAGCATGCTCAGCAGGGCTACGGGGGTGTGGCCTCGTTGGCCCAGAGAGTGGAGTTAACCCTCACAGTACCAGTGCAGGGCAATTGCACTCTATCACACTCTACAAGGCAGAGAACTAGGCACATGGAAAGGAAAATGAGGTGGGGAGAAGAAGGGGCAGGGGAGAAAAATTGGGTGGGATATTAGAGAAAATAAGTTAGCAAAGAGGTATTTGGGGTAGATAGGGACAGAAAGCTGGGAGATTGTTAAAATGAAGGGAGAAAAATAGAAGGTATCATTTTAAACGGTGGTTTGGGCTGAGGAGAAATTGTTGAGACCATAAGAGTCCTAGGGTGAGGAATATACCAAACAATACTATTAGTCTGTCAAGTGAAACATCACCTCTTATGAAAATGTAAGAAGCCATACAGCTACAGAGAGAATTTATGCCTTGAACTACACCAACCTGAAGTATAGTAAAAATTATACTACATCATTCATAAGGCCTTTTATTGCTTCCTCAGTCTGTCTGTTCTTTTTGCATGGTGTTCCTTCGACCAATTTACTGGAAACCTACATTTCATTAACATTGCAGAGCTTTGCAGACCTCAGTTTAGTCATTTAGAAGCTGATAAACCCTTTCAACTATTTTCCCTAAATAACTGTAACCGCATAAGATGACTGTAGATTAGGGTAGTTACATCAAGTTTTACTGTGTTCAAGTGGTTTTTAAACTGAACATCCCAAAGGGAGTCACTAATAGTCTTCATATAAAAGGAAAAGAAATTATGAACCTTAAAAACTCTAACTTCTAAAAGTTCAAGTGTCTTCTGTTGATCCTATGAATAAGTTCAATATCAGAGAAGTACAAAGTATTTTAAATGAATTCTGGAGTGAGGTACTGTACAGTACTGCAGTATGAACTGTCCCTCAAGAAGCATCTGTAGGAAGCAGGACTGAAAAATTAGAAAAATTATTTTAAAAAATTACTGTTGCCCAGTTTGACCCAAGTGTCTATTCAAAGTTTGGGGCCCTGTGGGTGTTCCAGTTGGGAGTAGGAATTGGTGATTTATTTGATGTAGTTTTGTTTATTTACAAAAAATATACAAAATCCTGTGTCTCTGAATGCTGAATGAATCAAATAACAGAAAATGGCTTATTTTGCTTTTGATCCTCCACCCCAACCCACAACTCTCTCCCCCCCCCCAGGTTTCTTCCAGGGTCAGCCACTATGCTTTCAGCTTCTCCCACAGGCCTGGTCTACATTACAAAGTTTGGTCAACTTAAGTCGCCTTGCGTCGACCAATTTGTGCATGTGTCTACACTCAAATTTGTCTCCAGATGATATAAGTGCCCCATTATGGCAATACAGTAACACAGCCTCCCCAAATGGCTTTGAGCTGTGGTTGACCTACACAGTGAATAGTCTACACAGTGTTAGTGTACACACTGTATGACCAATGTCAACCCTGACTGTCCTCAAGCAACTGTCCCACAATGCCTGACAGTGATTGCTCTGGTGACAATTATGAACTCCACTGCCTTGGGGTCACTGAGACCAGAAGCTGCACACCTCTTTAAAACGCCTGAATATTTTTGAAATCCCTTTTCCTTATTGCCCAGCTTGGCGAGACCACCTAGCATTGCTCCTTTGTGAGTGCAACTGCCCAACTGACCATGCCAACTCCATGCTCTAGACATGCCTCTTCCTGGAGTAGACAGGAGGTATTAGATCTATGAAAAGATTACACAAGGTGTAGTAGGAAGAGAGCCTGAAATATAAGGCCTTGTATCAGAGGACTGGTCTGAGGCCGGAGGCCTGAACTAAAGTAGTGGTCAAAGCTTTGCAAAATCAAGTTGTGAGCTAGAGGCAGGCCCTGCTCGCAGAATCTGTCAAGAACAGGGCTGATATTTCAAAAACACACATTCCTAAGAGGTACTAGGTACCTCATGCAAACACATTCCAGAAAGGTGGTACTAGAACACCTCAATACCAACACATTCCCTAAAGAGAACAGGAACATGAAGACCCATCCTAAAGATAATGTCAGGATGACAATGTGATGGCTAGAGGTGTGTGGTGATGGGTGGTAACTGGCTATGTCAGAGGGTGTCAACTAACTATGTCAGAGGGGCAGTACATAACTTGTTTGTATTGATATATAAAATGAAGTCTCAGAGGGAGTGTCTCTGTCTGGCCGAGGGGAGAATGGAAAGTCCCGCCATTCTCTCAGCCAGTCCATTGTCACGAGCATACATGTGTTAGTGTACCTGTAACCATTGAGCTGGGGCATTAGCACTGTGCCTCGTCGGCAATAAACCTGACAAAGTTCCTTCGCTATGAATCAACTCTGTGGATTTTTTGGGCAGTTCAATCATAGCCTGCTGTATGGGCTATCTGGCCAGAGTTAGTACAGCACGCAGAAAGAACACACGCACGCAGGCAAACAGCTAATGACGTCTAACGACACAAGGGATCTAGTCAAAGGGGTACACTAGGGATCGGCAGCAGTGCCTCTTGAAACAAAGGAACTGCGGCAGGCATACCACAAGGCCAGAGAGGCCAAAAATCGATCTGGTGCCGAGCCATAGACCTGCTTGCTGCTTTTACAATGAGCTGCATGCTGTATTTGATGGAGAACCACTAGCACTCCACAAGCCACTGTGGTTACATCTGAGGAGCCCAAAACACAGACTCCTGCTGTGAACTAAGGAGATAGGGTGGACATGCAGTGCGGGGTGGGCTAGCATGAGCCGGGATCTTTTTAAAACTACACTGTAGTCTAGCCAGCCCCATGAGCTGAGCCTGTAAAGAAGAAGGAACCTTGGATAAGTGAGTGAATGTATTTTTCCTTACAATTTATAAAAGTAAAGATGGTGCCCAGCCCAATCCCAAGTTACAACACAGGTATATACGTTTCATTGTTTTGCTCATATGGATAGAGGTAGCAGTGCAACAAACAGAGGTAGACTTGTTATCTGCTTTCATTTCCCTGTAGAGTTAGGTGGGGATGGAGCAGTTTGTTTATATACACATGTCCATTGTGTCCTCCTGAAAGATATTGATGAAACTTTCATGGAGGCACAATCCTCTCCCAAAGGTTTCTAGGGATGGCAACCTTATTTCTTCCTTTGTGGTAGAATACTTTCCCCCACCACCCTGCAATAGCTTCAACAGGCACCATTGCAATATAAAGGCTAGTGCCATATGGCCTGGGAACCTTTGGGACATGAGCAGCAGTTGTGCTCTCTCTGCCTTTGTTACCCTCAGAAGTGAGATATCTGCTACAATCACCATCACCTGTGGAAAATAGTGCCAAGTCTGAATGCCATTGCCCTGTACTCATACCCATGGATTTTAAAAATAGCCATGAAAATTATGGGATGTGGATGGTATTATGGGATGGAGAAAGTTGCATGATGGGAACATGACCCCTTCCACCTGTCATCCCTGCATGACTCATTTCTGCCCCACAATACATTGTGAAAATTTCCCAAAAGACACACTGTGCTACCTACCCATAGTGCACTGCACTGCGCACCAACACAAGCACTCCTAGTATGTGAAGCACTGATGCAAACAGCCATGCATGCATGCGCAGGAGTGATATACTAACTGCGGTGGCTTTATGCCAATGTAACTTGTGTTGACCAAAGTTTATAGTATAGATATGGCCTCTGACTTTCTTGTCTGTTCTCAGGTTTTTTGTGTTGTGCCTTCGTCCCCCACACGCACGCCTACCCAAGACAATACTCAGCAAAAGTTTCTGGACAAGTTCACACACTCCTTTTGTTTTAGTGGGATTTATGCTTATAGTTATGTTAATGGAAGGATAAATTCACATTTGTCAATCTCAATCCCATAACAAGTTTTCTCCCAGCTCATAACAATATTTTCTGTCAGTCAGTTGGGGGAATGTGGTTTTATGATCCTACAATGATTTAATTCACTCTAATTATACATTGTTTTTTGGTAGTTATGGAGGCATGTTTCTGCTATGTACAACCTAGAAATATTTCTCATCTCTATGGAGAATACACCCTCAATATGCCCTAATTTTCAAAGGGATCACAATCTGGTCTTCATTTGCATGCACAAGCAATTTTACACAGGAATAGGACAAGCATGTGTAATTTTGTATGCAGTAGCACTTGTGCAAGCTCAGTTTACTACTAGGCATACATACATATGTAATGTATACATGTAAATTAAATTACTTGTACATAAAAGAGTCAGGGCCTAAATAAATAAAAATTGCATATGCAAGAGATTGTGTGTGTACAGACAGGGGCTGTGTTTTGAAATTTTGACCTATGATGTTTAGAGATGGATGGTTCTTCACTCTTCTAATCTTAGTTTACTTTAAGAATAGCAGGAAAAATACCAATTTTTTGATTGCATCCAGTTGTCAGGATTATTTTGGCTAAGAGAGAGGTAGTATTAGAGGAAATATTTCTGCCAGAAAATACTATCATGTACACATCCTTCTATATCTTTGGCAGCAGCTAGATGACATTTTGTTATATAGCCATGTTATGGTGTTACATTGCATAATGCATGTAATGATGATGTGTCTGAATTAGTAATTAAATACTGTCTCACGGCTGTCCTGCAAAAATGGCAATCATCACACACCTGCATTTATTGTGGAAAGCTACCATCAATTCCAGATGAGGTAGAAGGTAGACCAACAGAATGGCAAACAGAACAAGTGTCTGTGAAATTTGTGAACAGCTGGTAAGTCAGGGTTGCTGATATATGAATTGCCCATCAACAAAACAGCTCATACCCATATGCAGCTTGTTTTCAATCCAAATCTGAAACCAAAGGGAAAGATCTATGAGTAGATTTATGTAGACTCCAAACATGTGTAGAAGGAAAGTGATAGGCTAGAAACCTTGCTCTCCATAAAAATAAATCTTGCAAGCTTGTCTTCTAAGTACTAATGCTCTAGAGATTAGATTGTGATGATAATATAATTATTTAAAAAAATAAATTGCAGTGTTATACCAAAGTACTGATTTGAGAATTAAAATGTTTTTCTGAGTTAAATTGTACCTAGGTTTCAGTCTTACCAATGTTGTTAAGGGGTTTTTAAGTAACGAGGTACTGCCATCCGAAGGGTAGGTCAGAAAGGTAGTGCACCCAAATTATTTTCTAGAAATAAAGGTTGGCAGAGTGGTCACTATTGACACAAGTTTGCTGGCATAAACATTTGTAACATTGGAGGCTGATTTGAGGTCAGAGGAAAATTTGACTCAAAGTAGTTGCACTCTATTTTTTAAACTGATACTTATGATATCTTTATAAAGAGACATAAGTGATTACCTGGTGTGATTAATTTAGCAGTGCTTGGTAATTACAGCTGTGTGAATAACAGATTTTTGGTTTGCCGATAGAACCAAAAAAAAAGAAAAATAATAATTTTGAGTTGACCTGAAACAATTTTGTTTTTTGAATTTGACAAACTGAAAAGTGATATATAAACAAACAAAATTGTTTGGTCAAATGACACATTTTATTTTGATTTAGAGCTTTTTATTTCTTTTAAAAAAATTAAACAATATAGAAGGAAATTTCAAAATGAAAAAAAGTATTTTGAATCAAAAAATCAAAATGCTTCATTTTGAAAATGTTGAAATGAAATGTTTTGGCATTTTCAGAATTTTGTTTGCCCTTTTATTTTTTGTTTTCTACAGGATTGCTCAGTAAAACCAACATGAATTTGCAAAATGTTTCATGCCAAATTTGCATTTTTAGTTGGAAAAAGGTCTATTGATCTGAACCCCAAAATACGTTTTATGTGTAGGATTCCCAACATGGAGGGTTGGAGTCAGAGGGAGAAGACATTGTCAGACATTCCCCCACAGTCACAAGGCCTGTGAATGCAAGCCATTAAGGCTGAATGAGTCTGACTGCCAAACAATGGAACAATAATCACAGGGGCATTCTGTTGAATGGCCTGGATGGCCAATGGGTAAAACCATTCTAAGGCAACATGAACACTTCACACCTAGCCCCCCTCTCCCTCCCAAAGCAATACAAGAATTGGGTCAGGCCCACAGAGAGGCTTTGAGAAGGGAGTTTTCCCTGAGATAAGAGAACAGCCTGGGAGACACAACATCTGGAAGACAAACAGAGACCAGGCTGGGTTCCGGGATCTACTGGACTTTCTTCAGTAATGTCTGTTCTGTTCCCTTACCTCAAGAGGAAAGCCCTTCAAACTTGGCTTGTAGTGAAGCATAAGATTAAATGAATCTAAATATGCATGGTGGGTTTGTTGCTTTGAGATCATTTTCTCTAATGTGGTGTACCATTTGCTAACAACATACTTGTTTTAAGTAGTCTGTTGGTCATTGTATCACTGGTCACAGGCTCCCAAATGGAAGAAACAAAGGATTCCAGTCAGATCTACAGTGTAATAAGTTCCTGTAAATATGGCACTGTAACCAGATCCAGCTCTGGGAGAGAGAGAATTGTGAAATTCCACCCCAAGACAGGTAAATGGTGCACTCAGACACCAGAAAAGTAACTGATGCAAGAAGCCCTGGAACAGCGACACCTGGAGAAAATTCTAATCATAGGCAAGTAAGATGGCCACTTGCAGCTTCCGTTACAGCTGCAGGGGAGGAGCAGAATACAAAAGTGGAAATTCTTGCTTCCTTTAGCAGTCAAAGTGATTACAACAAATGACTTCACAAACTGAGAGCCCAACTCAATCTCCATTGAAAACAATAGAAGTTGGACCAGGTCTTTAGGCCCTGACTTCACAATTGGACTCCTGAGAGCTGAGGCCTGCATCTATGCAGAGGACCATTGATTTCAGTGGATTTCTATGCAGGGACATGGGTCTGGTCATATGGACCTCATTTCAGCACCAAAGCTTCACTAAAGGCTTAATCATAATTTAGAAAAGCCATCAGTGTAGAGGATTAGGTGCTGAAGACACACAAAGACCTGAAAACAAAAATATAATGATACTAAAGTACATTCCTGGAAATCATGGAATGAACCTTCCAGAAATGCCAACTTCCATCCCAGAATCTAGACATCTATAGTTATACAAGTGTAACAAGAAGCATAAACAAGTATATGTTATGCTGGGGGATCTGAGTAAAGCTGGAGTTTGTAAAATAGTGGGCCTTTTTAATTTAATTCTCATTGGCAATATTTGCTTTTTAGAGAGTATTTAGGTGTGGGGAAATAGAGCCGGGTGGCCTTCTTTCCGATAACCAAGATCCTGGGCCTGAAGACCCTGAAAAATCTCCCCTAGAAATCTGCCATACTGAGGACTTTCGTGGGTAATGGGGTAGGCCTAAAAGCCTGAACCAAACTGCTCAAATCAGTTTGTAAGGCTATGCCCAGTCAAAAGCAGCAACAGAGGAGGGAATGACACCCCCCGCCCCAGCAGCACTGGTGAAATATGTTCATGGCTAATGAAATATAATAACCGCTTGTGTGAAGCAATAGGTAACTTTAGCTAAATGCAAACTGACTCATGCAATTTCTCCTTTGCATGATCTGTGACCTACTCCGTGATTCCAGCTATCTGCAAACTAGCCCCCCCCTTAAGCCTTTGCTGAAATCCCCCGGAAAATGACATAGTTCAAGTCTTAAGAAATGTACCAAAGCTAGGGCCGAGTACCACCCCTGCGGAAACCACCAAGCGCCCTTCTACCCAAACAAACACCCACTCCTCGGAAATTAGGTCAGAGGGTAGGGAGGGGGGTGAGAGGACTGACCCCAACCCCAACACCCTAGCTCGTGATCACCCCAAACCCAGCCTGTGATTTGCCCCCGAGCTCGTGTTCACCCCATGCCCAGCTTATAATTGGTCCCCAATTTCTTAACTCATGACGTATTGTTTGTACCCTGCTTGTGGTTTAATGGAATAAAAGCAGCTTGTGAGCTGTCGCTAGGTGTGTTGGTCTCCGGACTACACCCCAGTGCGCACTGGTTTGTATGTCAATAAACTGGCCTCAGGCCATGAGTCTTTGAGCTAAAATGACTGCGTGGGGGTCTCTGACCACGACATAGGGAAAGGTCTGCCAAAACCAACTCAGAGACCTATCAAATCATGCCTAAGGTATAAAAGTTATCAATGCCCCACAGTATATTGTTGTTTGTTAAGTCTGCAAACCAGAATTCCTATTTATCTGAAACATGTCCAGGGCAAAAAAAGACTAAACTTCCCATGCATTGATGAAAACGGGACACAAATCTAGAAAAAATAGGCACTATAAAACTGCGGGAGATGTTGCATTAAAACACATGTAGTTTAATATCTTTCATAAAATGTGAGAGTAATTAACCATTTACCAATTGTTACAGTGGACTCTCAATCACTGACCATTTTTAAATTAAGATTGGATTTTTTTCTCTAAAAGATCTGCTCCAGGAACTATTTTGGAGAAGTTCTATGGCCTGTGTTATGCAGGAGGTCAGACTAGATGATCAAAACCTTCTGGCCTTGGAATCTATAAACTTTATAGATTATAGGAGCATACTTGCTTTAAGTGGCAATAATAAATGTGGGAACAGCTGAAAAGTTTTAGGTGATTATAGGAAACTTTTTTGAATGAAAAAATGTTAAAATATGTTGTAGAACAGTAGCAATAATAATGGAATAATATTTGGAGTAAAATAAGTGTACAGCTATGAGTTTGAATTCCAACATGTTTCAGGAATTAATGGAGTCCCTAAATCAATGCGAAAATGGATATCTAATAGCTTTATCATTACTAAGAGACTCGTATCTAGGCATCAGAAGGATGGAATGACTTACTCAGAAAGGAATTTCTAATAGAGCTTGCAGACACAGCCTTATGTAGAAAGGTATATATATATTAGAGGACAAAAATGAAAGAATGCATGAAGATTTGGAACACATTTTAAAACTATATAGGGAAAAATCATAGGATTATAGACACTATATGGTTTGACTGTGCTGAGCATAAGTAAGAACAAAAGTAACATTCATAGATTATCAAATTGAGGGAAGAGATTTCTCTCTTTGTCTCTCTCTAGATAGGAATTCTAGTTGCAGTAGTCCCATTGAAGTTAATGTGTCAGATTCACTGCTGCAAAAAATCAGGCTGTTGGCGCTCCAACCAGCACTAAATCCGCCAGGAGCGGGGGACAGCATTGCAAAGTCACTAGCATCCCCTGCTCTGTTGGGTGGGCCAGTCCCTGCTGGCAGGAGATTCATTCGCCATCTGCACATTTCCAAATTAGATCAGGATCTTGGTCACAGTCCCTTGACCCCAATCTTAGCAAGTAATAGGACCAACTGGGGGGAGGGGACGAGGAACATAGCTTTGCCCTAAAGCATAAGCAGAGGATCAGCATGACTCTTGACTATATAGAAAGAAAATTAGATACATTCTCTTCATGTCACTGGTTGCTACATCCCATTACTTTAACCAATTTGCTGGTGAAAGTAAAAGTAAAAAGTCTCCTTGTTTTCACATTCTTCAATACTAACTGTGAAAAGGGAATTCAGTGGATTCTATTTTAGAGGGTTTAATGTAAACTTACAATCATTGTTTCCAAATAAACATTTTTTGGTGTATAAAAAAGTTTCAGGAGTCAGAGTTAGCTGAAAGTTCTCTAGATTAGATTTCCCATTTTGAATTACTGAATACAATACCTTCTCTCTCCTGCACTGCCCCACCAAGGCCCCTGTAAGGGAGGAGCAGATACATTTACAAGTCTTGCATGGATAAGGTTTGTAGGCTTGGGGCTTAAATGCTTACAGAATTAAAAGCAAATCAGCCATTCAAAAGTAATTACCAAAATATGACTCAGATTCTGAATATTTTTAGGAAAATCTGTATTTCTTTGAATTGATCATACTGCTCACTAGGACCAATGTCGTAATTTCATGATCAAAATGCTCATGTGAATTCAAAGCCTTTTAAATAAAAGTCTGGTTCAACTAAAAGTTAGCCTCCATAGCTTCTTATAATGGAAACTGCACAGTCATTTTGTATACCTCATGACATCCAAGGGTACCCGGAGCGTGTTCTGTGAGTCACCACCAGATTTATTATTGTGGGAGGACTTTTAAGAAGCCACACTGGACAGTTTTGTTGCTGAAATAAGCCATGGACAGCCATTTATTATATTCTTTTCTCATTAATCATCCTGATATTGAGGCAGATTTAGAGGCCAATGGCCAGTGTGAATATGCTTCTGTGTCTTAGCTCAGCCACAAGCTTTTAGCCAGGGAAGAACAGCAAAGGGGCAATACGTAGCTTAAGGTTAAAAAAAATCCCAAATTTCTACAAGTATGAATAGAATGATAGCTCCCACTAAGAGGTTCCTGCTAACATTAACCAAGAGATTGCAAAAGTAAAGTGTTTATTAAAGGCACTGCCTGGGGCTTGGCTGCAGGAAGCTCATGCATTACTCCCAGAGTTTCTGTTATAAAATACACCTCTACCCCGATATAACATGACCCGATATAACACGAATTCGGATATAACGCAGTAAAGCAGCGCTCCGGGGGGGCGGGGCTGCGCACTCCGGCGGATCAAAGCAAATTCGATATAACGCGGTTTCACCTATAACACGGTAAGATTTTTTGGCTCCCAAGGACAGCGTTATATTGGGGTAGAGGTGTAATATCTGTTGGATTTTGTGCTTATCTCAGTATAACTTCTGAGTAAATCCACTGAATTTCATCAATGCATGTAAAAGCTGGACCAGGACCTACACATTTCACAAGTCTACATATCATTCCTCTTCAAGGAGACAAGTAGCAATTACATTCTGCACTGTATAGCATTTAATTTTAAACAACTCCATCCAATCCCCAGCCCAAACCCATCCATCTGTGTAACTGTCCATGAATGCAACCATAGCTTAGAACAGTAATAGTCCCTGAGGTGAGCATTACTGCAGGTAGGAGTGTGGTTCATCCAAGATGCAAATTTTATTTTGACAAGCTTCAGCTCCACAGTCCATTTCCTTAGAGTGGGGTGCTTGTGCTATTGAGCTCCCATGGCAGACAGATCTTCTTGCTGAGTAGAATGGCCTGCTACAGTCTTAGGATCAGCAATATTCCAGGGTTCGCATGGATTTAGAATGTTGATGATATTTGTAAGTAGTTCAGGAGCTGATTGCACCCTTTCACTTGCTTTTGTTTAAAGGTCGGTGGCACTATAGGTCATACAGACAACCTGAGATATGATTTAAATCCAAATATAGGAAACTGTAAGTGCCTTTTGAGAGTACATCCATAGAGATAGGACATGATTTACAGAAAGAGGTGGGGGATGGAACATAAAGAAGCAGTCAAAACTGAATTTAATTAATATCTTTGTCATCTCAACAGGAAATAAAGATGAAACTAATGAAAAAAATAACTTCTTAAAATATGTGACTTCATCAGGACTGTGAAGGTTGATTAATTAAATAACATTATTTAAATTGATTAATAAAAATAGACCACAGTAGGCTGTATGAAGAAAACAATTCTGTCATTATACAATAAATACACTAATTAACAATGAGAGTGTTGTACACAGCAGGGAAAAACAAGGGGGAGGAGGGATAGCTCAGTGGTTGGGGGAGGAGGGATAGCTCAGTGGTTTGAGCATTGGCCTGCTAAACCCAGGGTTGGGAGTTCAATACTTGAGGGGGCCACTTAGGGATCTGGGGCAAAATCAGTACTTGGTCCTGCTAGTGAAGGCAGGGGGCTGGACTCAATGACCTTTCAAGGTCCCTTCCAGTTCTAGGAGATGGGATATCTCCATTAATTATTATTATTAAGAGCAGGTAGAAATTAATTTAATTATTTTTTGGGGGGGAAAAGAGCAACTAAACACAAAGCATTTGTATTAATAAACTCCTTGGGCCATTTCTATGCAAGCATCACATTTGTAAGAGAGCCACTGTTTTTTTCCATAAACCATTAACCCTTCATACGTAGGTGCTGGAACAAGAGAAAATGGGGGTGCTGCTGCACCCACTGGCTTGAAGGGGTTTCCATTATATACAGGGTTTACAGTTTGGTTCAATGGCTCTCAGCACCCCCACTATACAAATTGTTCCAGCACCCCTGCCTGCAAAGATGTGTACATGAAAAAGGGTAAACAGCAAATTTCCCATGGATTTAATCCTGAATGAAGACTAGTGATTTTAATATATTTTAAGATACTTAATTCCAAAATCAAAAGTGTTCTGAATGCAGCACTGGTTATTCAGAATGTTTCATGTTTTGTCGTATTTACAACAACAGTTTGAGGTCCTGTTGGTGCTAGGGAAATCACCCTTGTAGCTGAAAGATGTTAACATTGACAACAAACTCATGAACTGCATCAACTCCCTCAACCAGAGTTGAAAACAGTTTGGCCAGTGGTGTAGTAGACAAGCCCAAGCCATTTTCAGCGCCTGTTACAAAAACTGTTCTAAACACCAGGTGTAGGGGAAAGGTTGCAGAAGACTGGCGAGGAGCTAAGTGGCGGACCGAGTATGTGACTGAATGTGAGCGGAAGATGCAGGCGTGCAGTTGAAGGCCATGCAATGAACCTTGTCCGGCAGATCCTGTCAAAATGTAGTTTAGTATAGTTCAGCATGTTTTTGCCTTTAAACAAGTCAGACTCCCCACGCAGCTTGGAGTGTAAGTTCTTCCTTCAGTAAAGTCTTGCTTTTTACTCTCAGGCCTGAGTGTCATTCTTTCGCCGGTATCACAGCCCCCCTTGCGGGCACAATTGGCATCACGAACAGGATACCAGTGGGAGGATGCCTCTTTGGGGGAGGAACGATAATGGGGAGGGAAAGAGCCGCATCCCCGGGTGGCCCACCACGGGACGGTGGGCACCGGTGGCTCGTAAGCTGGCGGGGATGGTTGCCCCCACCACATGGCCGGAGCTCGAGCAGGAGCCAGGGGTTACCCCAGTTAAGCTGGAGGAGCAGATATCCAAGCTCCGGCTGGATAAAGCAGGACCCGCAGAGCGTAAAGCAGCGAGAGACCTGGGATGGGTTTTCCTGACAGCGCTCCACGCGGTGGACGAGGCGCTGCTGGTTCAGTGCCAGAGGATAGGACGGTTAGAGGCTGATTTGCAGCAAGCAAATGAGGCACGTTCACTGACCCAGGAGGTCATCACTGGTACAGCTGAATGGGCCGGGCGGTTAGAGCAATGATGCGCGGTCATGGCGGCTTGCATTGCGAACCGCCGGCGGTGAAAGGATGGGAGGCGGGACGTGCACCCCCTCGCCATACGTGCACTGGTGTGCAAAACCGATTGGGACCCAGAGATCTGGGACGGGGACATCTGGGAGACAAGTGAAGATGAGTCCCCCGGGGAGGGGGACGGCGGGAAGACGGGGCTCTACCCGCAACTGCGGCCCATTGTCGAGACGCGCTACAAGGGGCCGCACGGGGATAATGATAATATGGTGGGAAGGGATACTATCCGGGAATTTAAATCCTCCGAGATACAGGACTTCATGCAGCGTTTCAAGCAGCACCCTAAAGAATCGCTGCTGGCTTGGCTGCTATGATTGTGGGATGAGGGGGCGGACGCGATTACCCTTACCCCCGCTGAGCTAGGCAGGATGGGCTCTCTGACCACAGAACCCGCTCCTTCGTAGGAGCCTTAAGGCAGGGACCGCCATGACGACGGACTTTCCATATCCTTCCCTTATGTCATGGTTAACCATCTCTAGCAAAACCATTTGGAGTTCGCCCGCAGACATGGATGACGGGTTAGAACAGTGGGCTTCCATCCCAGAGGGGGTTAGCCAGCTCCGACAGCTGGGAATGCTCACCGGCATATTTGCCGAGGACTTTGAAGGGCCTGATGCTGTGGTGCTGACCCGCACCATTCGTACCCGACTCCTGCGGAACGCTCCCCCGCACCTGAAGGCAATGATCCTCCCGATGGTTGTGGGGGGGCCATAGGGTCGGTGGGTGATGTGGCACAGCTCATGATGCAATTGACAGAGATTGATGGTATGATGAAAACCACCAAGCCGCGGCAGGTGAATGTAAAGCAAAAGGAGAGGGTTAGCCGCAACACTATGTTCAAAGACTTACTGAAAGCGGGGACCCCCTTAGAGGAGGTAGATGGGAAAACCAACGCTGAGCTGTTAAGGCGCTGGTTACAGCTCAAGCCGGAACAATGCACCAAGGACAAAGGGGGGCCCCAAAACAAGGCAGATGGCACCCCTCAGCGGGCACAACCGTCTGCCCTGCCAGCGGACTAATTGAGTGGAAACTGCCCGCCCAATACTGATGGGGTGGCGGGTCCCTCCCGCCCCCCCCCCCTTGGAAGTGAGGCGGTTTGTAGTGGGGGACCACCGCCCTTATGTCCCAGTAGAGATCTACTGGCCTAGCGGGGGGCGACAATGAGTAATGGCCCTTGTGGATACGGGGGCGGAGGTGACTATACTGCATGGCACCCCACCCTGTCGGGGCCGGTCGTTAATGGTAAGCGGCCTCGGAGGGGCGGATGTTCGGGCTGCGCCGATGCAGTTAAGGCTGGCCATCGGGAAGCCCCCCCCCCATGCGAGTCACCGTCTTAATCACCCCCATTCATGAGTACATATTGGGCATAGATCTCCTCCGAGGGCAGACCGTAGACACTCAGTGGGACCCTTTTCCTTTGGGCGCCCGCTATATGTCCGAGCGGTCGTAACAATGCTGCGAGGGCATCCGCGGTGGGACCCCGTGGTGCTTCCGACCCCTACCACGGTATTCAATACCAAACAGTATCGGATACCTGGTGGGCATGAGGAAATAACCGCCACTGTTAAAGGATTGCTCCAGGCGGACATCATCCGTCCCGCCATGAGCGCGCGCAACAGCCCAATTTGGCCAGCCCGCGTGCTGCGAGTGCAACGTCTGCACCCGCAAGCCCACCTCCCCATTCGGGCCACCCCAGGAAGTGCTGGTCTTGATCTATGGGTCCCTCAAGAGAGCCTCACTCTGCAGCCTAATAGCCGAAACCTCATGAGTATTGGCTTAGCCATTGGGCTCCCACAAGGCTACTATGGGCGCATTGCCTCAGGCAGTAGCCTGGCCCTCAAGGGCATAGATGTGGCGGTGGGAGTGATCGACGCTGACTACACGGGGGAGGTTAAAGTGCTTTTGGTGCACAATGGCCCGCAGACAATAACCCTCTCCCAAGGCAAGCGGGTTGCACAGCTGATTTGCGAGCGCATTGGATTGCCTGACGTGCAGGAAGTGGAAGCGCTTACACCCACTACTCGAGCAGAGGGGTTCGGCTCAACTGGGCGTGCAGTTTGGGTCCATGACCCCACCAAGCATAACCCGCTTGAAGGGGAAATCCTAGCCGATGGCCCCGGGGATACTCACCTTGTGTTGCTAAAAGGGGAAGACGCCCCAATTTATGTGCCCTCTAAGCGTCTTTCTTCCAGGCGGCCATAACCACTGCGTTCCAGCTTGGATAACCCCGTGGAGCATCCCAGGCACGCCACCCGAAGGCCAACCTGTATGATGTCCTCGCAACATGCTCTCTGCAGCCTAATCCTTGAACTAGTTGTGATTGCAGCTGGTGCCCGAGCAACATGGCCCCACAACTCCGCCGTCCAGTGGATGCAGTCAGTGGCACTGGCAGGTAACAAATCGGACTGCTGGTATTGCGCGCACGCCCCCCAACTGGCAAGTGCCGGCATTCCATGGGCTGCAGTGCCGTGGAATGAATCCTGGGCTCTTAACGATACCACCTTTCTCACCAAGCATAACGAGATGCCCCCCCTACCAGCACCAAGGGACACCGGTAGTGGTATTGGGGGATGCGCATTGGTGTGTGCAGCGACCTCCGGCGACGGACGCTGCTCGCCCCGTTGGAGAACTTCCCCCGTCCTCGTGTGCAGTGCTGGTAGAATACCTGCCAGGCACCGGGCAATTTAATGTCACCACCGGCCCACCGGAATTGCATAGTGAGTGGATGGCTGAAGAGACGTGGGCCCCAAGAGATAATTGTTCTGGCTCTCCCAGGACCAATTTGACTTATACCAATGGCACCACCCTTTGCCATTGATGGTGGCATTGGGGCGGGTGGGGACTACACACCCGTGGGTTTTTGTACTATTTTAATGCCAGCGCCCCCATATGGAGGACACCCCTCAATACAATTAGACGCGGGCAAGTCCCGCGCGCCCATTACTGGCCTCAGTGTAGCCAGAGCTCCGACAGTTGGTGTCGCAACACGTCAGGTAGCATATGGCTCCCCACAGCGAGGTTGCCAGGGTTGTACTGGCTATGCAGCCATTGGGCGTATAAAACCCTACCCAACCAATGGTACGGACGGTGCACACTGGGACGGCTCCTCCCCTATTCGTATGGAATGCACACTATGCACGCTCATGCAGTGCACAATTATATATTGGTGACACGTTCACGACAGAGCGCAAACCCCATTGTGCAGAGACCCATGGGCTTTCATCAATTTATTCGCGCTTTCCTCCCCTGGCTAGGGGTGGCCGAATTAGAGCGCGCTATTGTAAATATTTCAGCCACGTTAGAGATTATAGAAAATGATACCATAGATGCAATTCACGTTTTGCAATTAGAGGTAACTTCTCTATTGCAAGTAGTATTGCAAAATCACATGGAGCTGGATTATTTATTAGCTGCCCAAGGTGGTGTTTGTGCCTTGATTAATGAAAGTTGTTGTTTTGATTCAAATCAGGATAAGCGCATTGAGACCGATGTTTATAACATGATGGACCACTTGAAGGTGTTGCATGATGTGGGTTCTGAGGCCTCTGTATGGGATGACTCTTGGCGATGGCTAACCTCCTGGCTTCCGGATCTCAGCGCCTGGGGGAGACACATCGGACTCCTATTATTAATGGGACTACTGGGATTTGTATGTGTATTTGTCCTCCTACAATGCTGCATAAACTGTTTCTCCACCCTCCTGGCCCGGCTGGCAGCACCCAAACCGGTGCGCGCGCTCACCATGCGCTGGTGGCAGTGACTAGACTAATACACCTCAGTCCGCCAAGGGGTGGAGTGTAGGGGAAAGGTTGCGGAAGATTGGCGAGGAGCTAAGTGGCGGACCGAGTATGTGACTGAATGTGAGCGGAAGATGCAGGCGTGCAGTTGAAGGCCGTGCAATGAACCTTGTCCGGCAGATCCTGTCAAAATGTAGTTTAGTATAGTTCGGCATGTTTTTGCCTTTAAAGAAGTCAGCTTATATAATATGTATGATCTATGAATGCAATGAATGTAGCCGGCTGTTGACCCCATGTAACCTTGAGATAAGCGCGGGGGGATATAGCATTGCAGCGGACTCCCGTCAGTGGAGTCCTGCCTGGCCAGCTGTCCCGAATGGTCAGAGTTCCCTGCAGCCCCTCCGCACGCCCTGGGACTCCCCGCGCAGCTTGGAGTGTAAGTTCTTCCTTCAGTAAAGCCTTGCTTTTTACTCTCAGGCCTGAGTGTCATTCTTTCGCCGGTATCACGGCCCCCCTTGCGGGCACACCAGGTCAGTTTGTCTTTCTGGAACACTCGCAGTAACATGTTCAAAACTCTTTGGACCCAGCTATTCCTGTGACCCAACCACTCACAAATTCAAATAAGCTGGTGAAAGGGTCCTATTGTTCTCACCATTTATAAACAATAGGTTATTTCCTAGTGTAAATATACCCTCAGCGATTGAAAAAGATGAAATGATGTTCTGTGCATGGCATGCTCCAGTGCTCCCCTTTTCATTAAAACGAGTTCAATATATACTACAAAGCTGAATAACAGAAATTATTACCTGTCATACAATCAGGACAGAAGAGAAAAAAATGGTTGCTGCCACTAGCAGTTGTGTGGTTGAGGAAATAATAATAATAAAAAAAATCTGTGGGTGGGAAGTTGTGGCGCACAACAATACTAAGCATGTGCTTTAATGTGTATAAGGGGGCCACAGAGTATAGACATTACTTAGCAATAAATATTTCTGAACTTACATTGTGAAGCCCAGACATGCACACCAATTGCAGGCTGGCTCTGTCTTCTTAGATATCCACTAAAATGATTATATTTTGCCACACTGGAGATATGTAGTTTTGTTACTAGAAAGCCAATGCAGCTCTGTACTTGGCATTGGGTTTTTTAATGTTCCAGAAAAATATACTTTTGCTTTTCCCCACTGTCTCCCACATTTCTTCAGACCACTCCCCCATGTTTTAAAGATTGTCTGTATAGAATCTTTTTGTATTGTATGTTGGCATGCCACTACAGGAAGTAGTACATAGATTTAGAAGGCAGGTTTTGTAATAAATTACTACCCCATTCAGCTGTTGGTCCCAGATCTATGGACAAAAGTAATATAAAATCAATAAAAGAAACACAAATACAGAGAAAGGAAATGTGTTTGCAAGAAAATAGAAAATACATTCAGATGAGTGCAATTCAGATGCTGTAGTGGAGCCAGCAGTTTATTTCACCATTCATAGATTTCACTGTTTTAAAAGCTTATTAGTTAGTGATAAACATTTACACAATTTAAAGTGTCCATCTAAATGGACCATATGGAACTATCAAGTCTCTCTACACACTTGATATTACCTTTGGTATTCCTTAATGGCCTTGGTTTATGGTTGTTTGTTGAAAATTCAATCTTCATTTGTAGGTATTTCTGCTGAACTGTTCACGCTTCCATAATACTAATTCTTATGGGCTAAACATCTAAATGTAGATATTCTATAAACTTTATGGACCAATGCAGAAAATATCCATCTGCTGATTTTCATTTTATAATGGTTTATTTTCTCCTTAGTTCTAAGATAGGATTAAGAGCACTAGAGGTTTTATAATTCTTATTGAACTGTAAAGAAACATTTACCCAGAAGATGAATCCCTTGGCTATTCTTTTACTGGGAAAAGTAGGTCTGAGATCAGTTGTAAACTTCAACACAATAGAATTCCCTCAAGTGCAAAGAACACAGGAGTCCAAGACTATACCTATCATTAAGCCTGCTTTTTAAAAAAAGTTACATCCAAACTGTGGTTACAGTCAATTTATTAAAATGATTTTGAAAATAGAAGTGCTAATCTTCATTAGGAAAATAAAAATGTAATTAACTTTGGGTTATGGCATACCTTCCATGAACTAGGAAATGTTAAAGTCCTTCTGTCATGGGGTGTATATACCCCATGCTGGCCCAGCAATCTAGGGGTTAATGCAGCTACTGCCGGCCAATGTTGATTGGCAGCCTCACATCCCTATGTTTTGTATTTTGGCAATTCAGGACAATACACTACAAACATAGAATAAAGGGGGATTTATAGAATCATGTTGGGTTAACAATCCAATTCATATACAAGAGAACAGAAAAAGATGAGTGAAACAACTTGGTTTTAACCTCTTTTGGTTGGAGATAACCTGGCCTTGAGATTAGGCAGCCTACCCCAAACCTCACCCCTACTAAGCACAAGAGTTGCTGCAAGGTGGATGAGAGAACATAGTTTGAGTTTCACTTTGATTTACTCTTGTGCTTGCTGGGAGATGGAGAAAACTCTCAAAGTGCAAGGGCCTCATATTCACGTAACACACTCATGAGCATGTCCCCCCACTTGAAATGATGCCCTCAGTCAAGTTATCTCCAGGGAGTGAATCCAGAACCACTGGATCTAAAAGCAAGAGCCTCTACTACTTGAGCTAAAGAACTAGATCCGTTAGTTTGGAGATAGTAGCAAATTCATGTGTGGTCCAGGCACTACAGCAGAACAAAGGCACACTTGGCCAGTGTGTTACATCCATAACAACTCAAAGAGGCTATTCAAATGCTAAGAGATAGATGTTAGAATAAGAAATGTATAAATATTCATCCTGCATATGCAGTTTGGTTCAAACATGTCACTGTGCATAAATCAGCCAGAAACATTGAATTAAGGGACTACAGACAGAACAAATTTGCCTGGAACACATTAAATACCAAAGAGATGGGAGCTATAGAAAACCCTAAGACAGAGAGATGGGATCCACTTCTTTGTTTTAGTTAATTGCACTCAAAACCCTCCTTCAGTCATCTTGCCTTAGCATCTCTCGGAACCTAACTTCAGCAAATCTTTCATGATGTTTTCATATTCAATGACCAATCCAGGCTTACGACTTTTTTGCAAGATGTCATTTTAACTATTGGGTAATTTATATGACTGGTGATTTAAATGATCCAGCATGCACCGTAGGACAGGTTGACCCCCAGCCTTCCAAACCAACCCCCTTTATTTCAACAGTCAGACTAAAGCCTATACAGCCATGGTTACGCTCTGCAGTTTTTCTTGAGCACTATGTCCGAACAACAATCACAGGCCTTGCTGACCCTAAGATGGAAGCTCATCTTGAATGAATAAGATTCTGGAAGAAAAAAAATATGGGACCTAAAGTGGCTTTTGAAAGAAACAAACGAATCATGGGCGTTATTTTAACTTAAATAAGTCTTTTAAATGAGGGCTGGGTTTTTTAGTTTTGGATTTTTTTAAGTAACTGTTTTGAATCAAACCAGTTTTCTTTTCTGAACATATGAGCCTGGATGCCAGAGTTAATGGTAATAAATTATTTAAAAAAAAAAAAAGTTCTTCCAAGGACCTCTGTAGACACACAGAGTTTCAGTTAACAGCAATGCAGGAAAGATTCAAACTGCTGAATCCCATGATGAGGACAAAACTTCTGGGGACACAGAGTCCCCAAGAGATGGAGACAGAATGCACCATTTTTAGCACACAGTGTGTAGAGAAACAAACTACATATGATGGAATGATAACAGACATGCAGCAATGCAGGAAAGACTCAAACAGATGTTAATGGAGGCAAGATTCACAGTTGTTAGTAAAGAGCACAACAGTAAATGACTCACCTCCCAGATAATGGTAATAAGAGTTATGGTTTATAGTAGACAAAAATGTGATAGTGATACATAAACCTCTTGAACCCGTGAAAATAAGCATAACTCAGCTTGGAAACACTAATAAATGTCAGTTATTATTTTCTCTTTCTTAATAACTTGTATTTATCTTACTTAAACTCCATTGGAATTGCACACTTTTTTTATACCAAGGCTGACCTGATCACACATGAGAGGCTTGAAAAACAAAGCTCCAAGACAAATGAAGGGTTAAAGAAAGGCAAAAACACAAAGCAGAAAATTACTCAGAGATCACATAATGGTGACAAAATTCACAATTGTCTAGTGCAAAACTCAAAGCAGACACAGTTGTTTTCAAAACAAATGAATCAAGGACCGAAGAGAGGAAGATCTGTTATGACTCCTGCTTGCAGGCATATCCGTGTTACCCCTTCTTCCAAATTTCTGTTTAAAAGAAACACCATTTAAATCAGTCTAATCCTCTGAAGTAGAACTTTCATCATTTTTAAAGAATCACGGATGGAACAAAGAACTGAGATTGAATGTGTGGCTGCTATTTTTTCCCCAGTGAGCACCTGCCATTCTTCTGAAGAAGGAAAGAAATAAAGAATTTGTTGAAGGTGTATTCACTGTTCTCATTTGCATCAGAGAATAGTTCACTAATACCATCCTATATTTTTTATAATCTCCTGCCTCTTCATTTCTCTTATTTTCTTTTTCCTTTTCTCTTTGGTAATGCAAATTCATTTCCTAACCAGAGCTAAGAAGCTAAAAAGATTTAGGTCATGATTAAATGCTCCAGTAGCAGTGACTATCAGCAGATGAAAACCTATGAAAAGAAAAGGGTTCAATTTCCCAGTTAACTATGAGAAATATCTGATTCCATTGGTTCTTTTCATTTATTAGAAGTATGCAATAGAAATAGCATGACTGGGTAATTTTAACAGCCAGTAAATTTATACAAGACATAGCTACATGTATCTTTTAAATTTGCACTGGGTAGGCAATTTATTATTTTTATTGGATATTAAAGAACAGAGTTACAGCAAACTTATTTTCTTCAGGTCATCATAATATTGTAATGGGTATGTTTGCAATGGTTTGGCAATAAGCTCAAACACGCTCACTCACATAGAATGATCATTGTCAAACCATGTGGCAAATTCCATAGATCTCTTCCACTGATAAAGCCTGATCTAAATAGCTGTTTTCACAGTAGTGATTACTGAGCAATGGATATAGTTTCCTGAATGCACTGGTAAATGTTTAGCAGATGAGTATAAGGAATATTTTGCAAACCATTCCTGCATGGAGTTGAACAGCTCCCAATCAGTGTTAGTCTATTATCCCACAGTACTGTTGTAGGAAACAGACAGTGTAGGAATCCCAGTCCCTATTCAAGCCATAATGTTATATATGCCATCATGTGCCAGCAATGCCCCTCTGCCATGTACATTGGCCAAACCGGACAGTCCCTCCGCAAAAGAATAAATGGACACAAATCGGACATCAGGAATGGTAACATACATAAGCCAGTAAGTGAACACTTCAATCTCCCTGGTCATTCTATTACAGATTTAAAAGTCACCATCATTGAACAAAAAAACTTCAGAAACAGACTTCAAAGAGAAACAGCAGAACTAAAATTCATTTGCAAATTTAACACCATTAATCTGGGCTTGAATAGGGACTGGGAGTGGCTGGCTCATTACAGAAGCAGCTTTTCCTCTCCTGGAATTGACACCTCCTTATCTATTATTGGGAGTGGACTACATCCACCCTGATTGAATTGGCCCTGTCAACACTGGTTCTCCACTTGCGAAGTAACTCCCTGCTCTCCATGTGTCAGTATATAATGCCTGCATCTGTGACTTTCACTCTATGCATCTGAAGAAGTGAGGTTTTTACCCACGAAAGCTTATGCCTGAATAAATCTGTTAGTCTTTAAGATGCCACCAGACTCCTTGTTGTTTTTGTAGATACAGACTAACACGGCCTCCCCCTGATACTTTAAATTTATACACTTTCATACAATCAGGCCCAGGGACATGATAAAGACCAGGATGAGAGCTCTGGCTGTCTGGGGAGAAGCAGAAGATGGACCTTACAGATGTTTTGGTGGCATGATTCTGCAGAGAGAAAATATTCATCCTTCATCAATATTGTAACTCTTTTTGCTACTTTATTTTGCTTTTCCATTTGGAAGGTGAGTCCCATGAACCCAATCCTCAGTTGTAATGAAATGGAGATATGCCAATTTGCACCAACTGAGGTGAGCTCTGGCCCTAGAGCTTGTGTTATTTAAAAAAAAAAAAAAAAAAAAAGTGTCCCCATATCTCCTTTATTTTACATACTAATTTTACTCATTTAATAATTTGAAAATAACCTCCAGCTCAGGAACCTTAATACATATGTTCTTCATTCTACAAAAGACATGCTTTTCAATTTCATTTTTTCCCCAAGTTCTCATTTCATTTGTTTATATGCTATTTCCTGCAATATTAACCAATAGCTATATTGGGCTTGATTCTGATCTCATTTAAACTGGGTTTATACATATTTGATTCCCACTGACAGCAGCAGCAAGCCCATTTTCTTGGGACCCAGGAGACTCTTTCTCCTGTGTTATTACTATCCTAGCACAATGGCCAGGTTAGCTAACTTCCCATGTTAACAACCAATTTAGTTTCCCCCATCTATTTAATAACTCATTAAGTTTGAAGGCCAGGTTCCTTTTTCATATTTTACCCTTTCATCTGATTCAGTCTAGTAACCTCTCCTAATAAAAATGAGAGAACATGCTGTAAAGATGAAAGTGTATCAATGCACACTCTACTGTATGCCTGCATTTCAGGGGGGTCTGTGTGTCACCCCAGCTGTGCTATAGCAAATGACTACAGAGAAGCTTTCCAGCTGATCTAAACACATCAAACAGTCCAAAAATGTAAAAATGAGGCATAGCGTGCTCCCTAATTGTCAGGAGCGTGGGCAGTTTGCAATCTATTGTCCCAGGTCTCATTTCTTTAATGCACATAGTGGTAGCTGTGGCCATATCTCATCTGCTGTCATCACAGATAAGTCAAAGTATTTTTCCCCCCAGAAACTCACAACAGGTTGTCAGAAAGTTTTCTAGTCATTTCTCCCTCTTGAATTCAGAGTCACTGAAGTGGTGTCAGTGCCTATTAGCATAATAATGTTGACTAGGACACTTCTGCCTCTAGCTTTCATACCAAACACGCCTTTTTTCCCCACAATTGCTTGTTGCTAGGAAGAAACAGAAAGTTCAGAGTTGCTCTACTGGAAAAAAGAAAAGGAAAAAAAAAAAACCCTAGGTAAACTGTTCCAGAATGCTGCAGGCTTTTTGAGAACACATGTCAGTTAGACATAAAAAGAATAAACTTGGCTCAACTGTGTTTACCTTTTTAAGGCATCCTTGGGCTATAAAAACTACCTTCACTTCTGTTCCCCCTCACCTAGAATTAGAGTTGGTGGCTGAATTCAGGCTTGATACAACTCCACTGAATTCAGTAGAGTTACACCACAGATGAATTTGAGCTTTGGTCTTTAAAGCAGCCTTTCCCCTTGTCTGAATCAAATAACACCATATGGTGGGTCCTTAGCTTACTGTCTGCAGCAGAATTTGTTGACATTCTTTTCAGATTGTGTTGATGGAAAAGGTTAAAGCCTGCAGAGCTAGTTCAGTCAATGCCAAACCTGCAACCACAGGAGACCACACAAATGTGTGATGCTTTCTGCTCATGCTCCAGTGCTGCACATTGCAGAGCACTTAGTGATGATGATGAGTTGAGCCCTTTGGAAAATCAGAGCAACCTTCACCCCTATTCTTACCAGTATGTAGAGCCAACAAAGCTCAAGGGTAGGGTAGTCAGTGAGATCCCTCTGTGTGTAGGACACTTGAAGGGAGACAACTCTTTTCTGAGCCCTGTATAATAGTATGGCTTCACACTACTTCCAGTATAGGTCAGTTCCTACACCCTACAATTTCACCCTGAATAGCGGGCCTATAGCTGTAGACCCTTTGAGCAGGGGGTTGGACTAGATGACCTCCTGAGGTCCCTTCCAACCCTGATATTCTATGAAATAGCTTTGCAGAAGGGTCCTAGATTGACTTGAACTGGACCCAAAAGCCTGCATTCTAAATATCCATTCCCAGGTGCTGAACTTATAAGGAGGAAAATTGTAGGGAAGTTGCAGCCAGCTGCTCTATGTACTTATTCCCTCATTTCTCAGACAGCGACTGTCTGGGAGCATCAGCCTCACTTTGGTTCAGATCATCTGCGTGAATGGCCTCTACATTTCCTCTTAGCATTCACACTAAAAATAACACATCACTGGACAAAGTCCTATCAGCACCATGACATTAAGTTAACAGTTCTTGCTTTAACTTCAGAGATAAGGACAGACAAATATGTATCACACGCTATGTATGTTCCTGGCTCAACCTTCTGACTATGTCAGCCCTTTGTAAGTTCCTCCACTAGTTCCCTCATTTCCACCATATCAAACACAAACATTTTGTCCTAACCTGCAAAGCCCCCCACAGTTTAGCCCGGCCACACCTACTGTCCTATAATCTTATTATGAGATCATTCCCTGCCTGCATTCCACCAACAATGCCAGCCTTGGCCACCTGCTTGTCCACTTCTCCCACAACTGTCTTCATGCTTTCCCCCCCATGCTGCTCTGTACACATGGGAAATCACTCCCAGTCAAAAAACATAAACTAACACCCTACTCTCCTTCAGCTCTTTCCTTAACGCTCACCTCTGCTGTAATGTGTAGAGAAAACTGACATCATAGGCTAAGAAGTTGGCAAGTCATGATGACTGATACTGCTTTGTACTTAAATCAGGGATTCAATCACTTTGGTATGTGTGAAGAATATAGCATAGCATAGCCAAAATTCCAGCACGTACAAAGAGATTTTTGGAGTATGTACTAGTGAATCTGTTAATTAGTTTAGTTTAGAATCAGACTTTTCAGAAATTTAGCATGCTATGTCAGACCATTTTCTTGTCGCAAATGATCTCAGAAATGAAATAACACAGACCCTTCAAACTTTCCATAGAGTTAAAAGTCACGGAAACAATTGGCAGAGGACCCATCAGAAGACTTTTTTAAAGAAGATTAACGGTCAGTTTTTTCGGTTCTTCCCAATTGAAAATTTCTCCCTCAGAGGGAGTTTATGCATATGCACCGTATGATACCATCCTTAACTGCACGATCACACAATATTTTTTTCCACAGAAGCCCTGCGTCATTCAGTGCACAAGACAGACAGTGCTTGCTGAATGAGCAGCTATTCTATATTTTAGCGAATCCTCAATGGCAAAGTGTGGCCGTAGGCCTTATTTACTGCCCACTATTTAAACCCTGCTCTGAATTACAAATTTCTTCATGTGCTTTCCTATGGAGCTCATAACTATAATATCTGAGGGCTAAATTCACAAAAGGAATTAAGCTGCCAATAAATCCCAGAATCAGCCCCACTGGGATTCACAGTACCCCTGCTCAGCTGCTGCTGAATGCTTTAGGCACCTAAACTTGCTCAGCACCTAAATGTTTTGCAGTAAAAGTTCCCTAGGAACCTACATTTTTGCCTTTGAACATGTCCACTGCTGTTGTAACTTATCCACATTTTGGTAGATATTTACTGGAGCAGCAAAAGACCCCCCCCTGACATTAGGGCAACCCCCTGAAAATTAAAAGGGTAAGATTTTTTTTTAAGCGTGGGCAAAATAAGTTTTAATTCATTTTTGGAAATGCTGAACTTTTATTTGTTTATTTATTTAGGAACTTTCTAAATAAATGCAGCCTAAAGCAAACACTTGACATGCAAAATCTCAGCCAGAACAGTTAACATTTGCTAATGCTATGAAGAACTGAAAACAGGGTTTTAGTATAACGGGCAGTGTTGGGCAGCCATAACTATAGGCATATAGCTATCAGTTCTGCCAAAAATATACAGTTTACCACATAGCTATAGTAGTGGAGAGAAATATTTTAAAATATTGCCAGAATCTTTGCAATTTCCTAGTAACAAATAATGAATAAATAATTCAATAAATTATGAAGATCATAATATCCCTAGAAAACATATTGCTGGTTTCCAGACAATACTGTTTAGTCCTTAATGAATATTATATATATTATACATCTCACAGGTCCAAAAATTTTATACAAGTTTTCATTAAGTACTGAATAGTATTGTGTGTGCGCGCATGCGCATGTATATAAGACAGCATCTGGCCAAAGTCAATAGCATTAATGTATGCCTAATCATAATGGCAGTTCTCTTATGATGTTTATTACCATTTTCTATTGTTTAATGTCTAGGCTTTTGCTGTTGCCTGCGTCCTGAAAATAGACCTGGCATATCCTTTGGCTTCATAGACAATTGTCTTTGTAGCATTGTAGAAAATGTGTGTTAATGGGATAAGGCAGACTTTAAAACAAGTAAACAAACAAACACTGTTTTGCTGGATGAACATAAAGCTGCTTTCCCTACTTCTTCAACTCACAGGAAGATTATGAGTCCCCAGGCAACTCATGGGTCTTTGTAAACTAAGACTAGGAAATTAGAGCTACGAGAGCTTCCTCTTTTCATGGAGAAAGCTTTGTTAAAAACAGAAATATTTTCCTTGTTTGCATATAACAGCCATAGTAGCATGATCGCATAATTCTAATCAACGGAGAAATTTAAGGGGGGGGGGATTTGGAGCAGCAAAATATGCAATAAGATATAAAGCCTCATTTGCCTCCATTTGGTTTCTCTAAATCCAACCCTCTGCCATTTTCACTAAAAACATACTTCAATCCCCTCGTTTTCCAGAAACAAAACAAAAGAACTTTTGAACTTAATAAAAAAATAATTAAAAAACCCCCTCCACAGGCACTTCCTTCTTCTGATAGTTATGTTGCCACCGGGACTTGAAGCAATATTTCTTTAAAGATTTATTTATATTCAAATATTCCAACAGGGTTCATAAATTTATTTAAAGCATAATCTTTTGTAGTTCTTTGTCCAAATAATGTACTTTTCAAGTACAAATATATATATATAGAGAGAGAGAGAGTTACAATTCATTTTGCTCACTTAAACCTGTTCTCAGACTACTCAAACAATGGAATGATTCCTTGAAATAGTTTGCTAATATTTACATGCTGCAGGAGAAGCATCTATACAGTACTTGCTACTCCTGCTATGATAATATTCTCTCTGATTTAGAGAAAAGATTTCCATTGACATGGACCATAAACCATAATCTCTTTAGCACCACCTACCGTGTGCTTTTATTGCTCACAAGCTTCCCTTAACTTAATGTGCTGTACATAACTTCTGTGGAACCCAAGGCCATACAGTGTCTATGCCCACAAGCTCTTATGGGTGACCCTGCATTACTGTACATGTACATTATGGGTGAAAAAAAAATCACATTTCAGATCTCTATGGCAGATCACAGTTCCACTATTCTGCAATTCCTGCCTCTGTTGAGCTACAGTTGTCATCAGTGGGAGATCAGGGTATGGACAGAGAAAACAACATTAGGAGATGAGATCCATGAGGATGAAAGAAGAATTTTGCCCTATACTGCAGATTAATGAGACTATGGAATAATAGTGAAGCGCTCTTGTAAGAAGCAACCTTGAATTCGGTAATGATGATAGTTACAGGGTGGTTCTGTAGTAATTTTAAATCAAATACACTCCTTTGCATGTCTCCACTTACTCGCAGTATGTGAACTGTTGCATTTTCATGTTATGATTAGGGTTATCCTGCAGAAAAGCACTGCAACCATATTTGTTTTCTGAGAAGTGGGCCTGTCGGCTGCACACACTGTGGAAGGTGTGTTGGGGCAGTGTTCATAACCAGCTATGAATAGTTGTGGAGAGCTCTTTACTTGAAAAAAGAAAACTGTGTTTTGGGTCTATGTTCATTTCTTCTAGACCAAGGGCCTGCTCTAACTTAAATTTAATAGGATTTTTTCCATTTAGTTCAATAGGGTCAGGCCTCGGTACAAACATTTTGCAAAAAGCAGAGAAGAATATTGATGGGAGAGGAATTTTTACATGCTGAATCAAAAGTGTAAGGGAAAAGTGAGTATCTGTGCTTAGCAAACATTCAAACTCTGCTATAATATTTAAACATTACTAATAATCCAAATATATCTGAAACACCCAGAAAGAGGTTTAAATCAGTTAGCTTTTGTATTAATAGATTTTAAGGCCAGAAGGGGCTATTGGATAATCTAGACTGACCTCATGTATATCAAATGTCCTTAATTTTTTACCCAGCTACCCCAGTACTGAGCCTTAAAACTTGTGTTTAATTAAAGCATATCTTCCAGAACACCATCGAGTCTTGATCTGAAGACATCAAGAGATGGTAAATCCACTATTTTCATGGTAATTTGTTCCAAACCGTTCATCCCCCTCACTGTTAAAAATGTGTGCTTTATTTCTAATTTGAATTTATCTGGTTTAATTTCCAGCCATTGATTCTCATTAAGCCTTTGTTCACTATGACCCCTAAATCCCTTTCAGAGTCACTGCTTTCCAGGACACAGTCCCCCATTCTGTATTTATAGCCTGATTTTTTTTTGTTCTTAGATGTATGTCCTTGCATTTGGCTGTATTAAAACATATTTAGTAAACTCAGAGAACTGGTAGGTAAGGTTTCATGGGAAGAATAACTACAGGAAAAAGTTTTTCAGGAGAGTTGGAAGTTTCTCAGAGACAACATTAAAGGCACAATGGCAAAGTATCTCAATGTGAAGGAAAAAGAGAGGAAGAATAGTAAGAGATGGATATAGCTCATCAGGAGGTCCGTAATGATCTGAATATAAACTGGAATCCTACAAAACATGGACAAATTGCTACGGATAAGTACAAAAGAATAGCACAAGCCTGTAGGGACAAAAACCAGACAGACAAAGGCACAAAATGAGTTACTTAGCAAGGGATATAAAAGTCAATAACAAGTTCTATAAATACATTAGGAACAAGAGAAGGAAGGCAGAGCTAACAATGGATGACATGAAGAAGGCTGACGTGTTAAATGAGTATTTTGCTTCAGTCTTTAATAAAAAGGTAAATTCTGTCCAGATGATTAACACAATAAATATTAACAATCAATGGGAAGGAATGCAAGCCGAACTAGGGAAAGACAATCTTGGAACCTTAGCAATAGTTAGGGCCCTACCAATTTCACAGCCGTGAAAAATGTGTCACACACCGTGAAATAAGCTCTTGCCCATGAAATCTGATCACCCCCATGCTGCTGGGAGTGCCCCAGCCGGGGGGGCTCCTAGCTGCTAATCCCAGCCAGGCTTGGGAGGGACAAGACTTGTCCTTCCCCTGCATGGCCGCTCTCAGAGGGAAATCAGACCCACTTCCAAGTGCCTCCCCCTGCTGCAGGAAGCTCTGGGGCTTGGCAGACAGAGGTTCCTGCAGGTGGAGGAGGCTTATGGAGGTTGGTCCAATCTCCCCCTGCTGCTGGGAGCGCTCCAGCTGGGGGGAGCTCCTAGCTGTGAGTCCCCGCTGGGCTGGGGAGGGACAGGACTTGATCTGAGGAGAGATCAGACCCACCCCCAGGTACCTTTTGGGTTGGGACCCCCACAGTTACAACACTGAAATTTCAGATATAAACATCTGAAAATATGAAATTGACCAATTTAAAAACCTCTGGCCATGAAATTGATCAAAATGGACCATGAATTTGGTAGGGCCCTAGCAATAGTCTTTAAGAACTCATGAAGGACAGGTGAAGTCCCAGAGGACTGGAGAAGGGCAATCATAATACATATCTTTAAAAAAAAGGGGGAACAAAGAGAACCCAAGGAATTATAGCTCAGTCAGCCTAACTCTGATACCTGGAAAGATACTGGAACAAATTATTAAACCATCAATTCGTAAGCACATAGAGGATAATAGGGTTACCAGGAATAGACTACATGGATTTGTCAAAAACAAATCATGCCAAACAACTTAAGTACCTTTACTGAGCAGGTTACTGGCCTAGTGGATAAGACTGAAGTTGTAGATGTGATATATCTTGATTTTAGTAAGACTTTTGGCACAGTTCCACATGACATTCTCATAAGCAAACTAGGGAAATGTGGTCTAGATGAAATTACTCAGGTAGGTGCAAAAATGATTGAAAGACAGTACTCAAAGAATAATTATCAAGGGTTTGCTGCCAAACTGGGAGGGGAAATGCAGTGGGGTACCATGGAATCTGTCTTGGGCTTGGTACTATCCAATATTTTCGTTAATGACTTGGATAATGGAGTGGAGAGTATGCTTATAAAATTTGTGGGTGACACCAAGCTAGGAGTGGTTGCCCTTTGTAGGACAGGATTAGAATTCAAAATGACCTTGACAAATTGGAGAGAGTCTGAAATCACTGAGATGAAATTCAATAAAGACAAGTGCAAAGTAGTACACTGAAAAAGAAAAAGAAAAAAACAAATGCAAAATTGCAAAATGGAGAATAACAGGCTAGGAAGTAGTATTGCTGAAAAGGATCTGAATTGCTGAAAAGGATTGAATATGAGTCAATAATGTGATCCAGTTGCGAAAAAGGCTAATATTATTCTGGAGTGTTTTCACGGGAGTTTTATATGTAAGCCACAGGAAGTAATTGTCCCACTGTACTCGGCACTGGTGAGGCCTCAGCTGGAGTAGTGTTTCTGTTCTGGGTGCCACACTGTAAGAAAGATGTGGACAAATTGGAGAGTGTCCAGAGGAGAGCAATAAAGAGGTTTAGAAAACCTGATCTGCAAGGAAAGGTTAAAAAAAACAGGACACATTTAGTATTGAGAAAAGAAGACTGAGGGGGAAACCTGATAACATATGTTAAGGGCTGTTATAAAGAGGATGGTGATCCAGTTTTCTCCACATTCACTGAAGGTAGGACAAGGGAAATTTAGGTTGGGTATTAGAAAATATTTTCCAACTAAGGATAGTTAAGCACTGGAACAGACGTCCAAGGAAGGCTGTGGAATCCTTGTCATTAAAGGTTTTAAATAGCAGATTAGAGAAACATCTGTCAGGGATAGTCTAAGTGTACATGCTCTTGTTTAATTGCAGGGGGCTGGGCTAGATGACATCTCGAGGTCCCTTCCAGCCCTACATGTCTATGATATCTTGTTTGAATGGGCCCAGTTTACTCATTGATCCAGATTAGTCTGTATGACAGCCCTGTCCTCATCATTCACCAGTTTTTATGTAATCCACAAATTTTAATCAGCAGTGATTTTATATTTACTTCCAGATCATTGATAAATATATTTAATATTAAGAATATTACAGGAAAACAGAGAAGAAGACATAGAACTACTCCTACATAGTGCTCCTATTTATGGTACACAAACCTAAGATTTTATATTCTATAGCTGTGAAAAGACCGTTTTGTGGAGCAATTAATCAGTCAAATATTGAGGAACAAGATGCAAAGTAACTTTATGGGGCAAAATAACTCTAATTAGGGCAAAGAGAGACAGATTGATATTTCAGAGCATAAAGGGGAAGATGGGGGGCAGGCTAGAAGACAGACCAGGGCCATCCTGACCCTCTACCATTTTTGGTCCTGTAAGATTTTTTTTAATGATTACACTGGTCTACAATTTTTGAGAAGTCGTCTGCTTCAGAGATAAAATGTGCTATTTATTATGTATTTTGATGTGCTGAATTCAAATATGACAATTAAAACAACTGATTGGCTACTGTTTCTAAGATATTTAAGTTTTTACATTTTATGTCTATGTATATTGTGTAGATAGTAGAGTTTTAATCATAAATTGTAAACCTAGGTCTTTTCATGTGTTTATGGTTGCTTTACATGATAATATTTCACCTGTCCTGTTTATGTAACACTTTAAAAATCAGCAGAAGGGTTATATAAATCAAATTGATTATGAAACAAAAGGCAAAAAACTATTATGTACATAGTTTAGTCCTATTCAGTGTCTACTCAGCGCTTCTTGGCTTGTCTCTTGTATTCATTAAATGGAGCATCTCTTGTCACTGTCCAGCAATAGTCTGCAAGCATTGATGGGCTCCATTTGCCCTGATAGCGTTTCTCCATTGTTGCAATGTCCTGGTGAAATCGCTCGCCATGCTCGACGCTCACTGCTCCGCAGTTCGGTGGAAAAAAATCTAGATGAGAGTGCAAAAAATGTATCTTCAGTGACATGTTGCAACGAAGGCTTTTGTATGCCTTGAGGAGGTTTTCCACCAACAACCTGTAGTTGTCTGCCTTGTTGTTTCCCAGAAAATTTATTGCCACTAACTGGAAGGCTTTCCATGCCATCTTTTCCTTGCCACGCAGTGCATGGTCAAATGCATCATCTCGAAGAAGTTCACGAATCTGAGGACCGACAAAGACACCTTCCTTTATCTTAGCTTCACTTAACCTTGGAAATTTTCCACTGAGGTACTTGAAAGCTGCTTGTGTTTTGTCAATGGCCTTGACAAAGTTCTTCATCAGACCCAGCTTGATGTGTAAGGGTGGTAACAAAATCTTGTGGTGGATGCTGAACACTTTTCCTCCCAGGCTCCAATGACTGTCGGAGTGGCCAATCTTTCTTGATGTAGTGGGAATCTCTTGCACGACTATCCCATTCGCAGAGAAAACAGCAGTACTTTGTGTATCCAGTCTGCAGACCAAGCAAGAGAGCAACAACCTTCAAATCGCCACAAAGCTGCCACTGATGTTGGTCATAGTTTATGCACCTCAAAAGTTGTTTCATGTTGTCATAGGTTTCCTTCATATGGACTGTATGACCAACTGGAATTGATGGCAAAACATTGCCATTGTGCAATAAAACAGCTTTAAGACTCGTCTTCGATGAATCAATGAACAGTCTCCACTCATCTGGATTGTGAACGATGTTGAGGGCTGCCATCACACCATCGATGTTGTTGCAGGCTACAAGATCACCTTCCATGAAGAAGAATGGGACAAGATCCTTTTGACGGTCACGGAACATGGAAACCCTAACGTCACCTGCCAGGAGATTCCACTGCTGTAGTCTGGAGCCCAACAGCTCTGCCTTACTCTTGGGTAGTTCCAAATCCCTGACAAGGTCATTCAGTTCACCTTGTGTTATGAGGTGTTTTTCAGAGGAGGAGAATGGGAGAAAATGTGGGTCCTGTGACATTGATGGTTCAGGACCAGAAGTTTCATCCTCTTCCTCTTCCTCGTCTGACTCAAGTGAGAATGATTCTGGTGCAACAGGAACCGGCAGTCCTTCTCCGTGGGGTACTGGGCGTATAGCTGATGGAATGTTTGGATAATGCACAGTCCACTTTTTCTTCTTTGACACACCTTTCCCAACTGGAGGCACCATGCAGAAGTAGCAATTGCTGGTATGATCTGTTGGGTCTCTCCAAATCATTGGCACTGCAAAAGGCATAGATTTCCTTTTCCTGTTCAACCACTGGCGAAGATTTGTTGCACAAGTGTTGCAGTGTATGTGTGGGACCCACCTCTTGTCCTGATCTCCAATTTTGCAGCCAAAATAAAGGTGATAGGCTTTCTTAACCATAGTGGTTATACTGCGCTTTTGTGATGCAAAAGTCACTTCACCACAAACATAGCAGAAGTTATCTGCACTGTTCACACAAGTACGAGGCATCTCTGCTCACTTTGGCTAAACAGAAATGTGTCCCTTTGCAAAATCAAACACTGACAAATAAGAGAGCACGACACTGTATGATTTCTAGAGCTGATATAGGGCAATTTGTTCAGCAGAGTGATGTAAGCTTCATTATGATTGCATCATCCATGACTTCTAGGAATAACATGATGCAATTCAGATCATTTATGACGCAATACCAGCTTCAGATTGCATCATTCATTGTTTTGCCTAAAAAGCAAGTACTGTCCAAACCCAGTCATAGATTTATTCATAGATCCAGTCAAAGATGTATTTTAGTCATTTCTGGTTTAAATTGAAATCCCTTCCCTTTATAACTCACTTATCCTCCGCCATTCCCAAGTCAAGGGTCATATATACTGACCCAATAGCATATCTTGAAAACTAGAGCCAATCAACAATTTTAAGCATCATTTTCATTCTCAGTGACCCAGAGTTAGTAAAGTTTGACTACATTTATTTCAGAAGCATTTTGGCTGTAGAGCAGTGTAGAATTTAACATTAAAGTGTTAGAATAAATCAGACACATTTTGTCTGTCTGACCTTATGCTGTCACACAGAGATGACTGAGAGAAGTGATTTTCTTCAAATGGGGCTGCCCTCAGAAAAGGCCAGAAATTTAAGGCCCTTCCTCACATTAAGTAGTGACTTCTACCATAAGTAGCCCCATTGAAATTACGGGACAACTATAGAATTATGTTGTCTTATGTGCCTTCTCTCTCTCTCTTTCTCTCTCTCTCACACACACACACAAAACTTTCAGATGTTCAGGGCTATTTGCGGGGTACAGCTGAATGCCTAATGGCTTCCATATTTATCTGTGCACTTACGGCAGCAATTAACTTACTAAGTAATGTGCTTTGACTGTGAAACAATATTTTGAGTCTGAATGAGCAACAAAAAACCTTCTATCTATTCTGTGTTCAATGCAGCAGATCTGAAGTAATGATGAGAAGTTTGGGCTCAGTTTTTGTAGAAAATGATATTCTTAGTAAGCTTTCCAGGGAAGTTAAATGCAATCTTTATTGCAGACAATATGTAGATCCCACCATGGGGTAAATTATTAATAGTAAATCTTCAACATTTAATGAGCACCTGCTATGCAGTGTGGGTCAGTTTTTTTGATGAAACATTTACAAACCACTTATTATAATTAGCGTAATTAGGCCTTTTGAATTGCAGCCCCATTTGAAGAAAAACAGATTCTCAAACCTACTTTGTTGGTGGTTATAATACCCACTGATTTAGATGAGTTTCCAGCTGTTCAGACATAATTTATTAAATTCACCTATTTTATGGGAAAAATGCTTTGTAGCAGTCATAGGAACATAGGAATTTCCTTACCTGATTAGATTAGTTGTCCATCCTAAACCAGTATTCTGTCTTCACCAGTGGCCAGTCCCAGATGGTTAAGAGGAAGGGTTTGCCTTTTCCGTTTACAGCCTTTTCCGTTTAGGCTGTAAGCTGTTTGGATCAGGGACTGTCTTTGTACAGCTCCTAGAATAAAGGGACCCCATTTCAGATGTGGGCTATAGACATTGCTATAACAAAAATGATTAATTAATAATCCCCTCGTTCTGGCATTTTGAGAAAGAAGGTAAATAAATTGGGTGCTACTATTTACCCTATATACCATTCATTGGTTTGTCTATCTCTTTCATGTCTCCTCTTAATTATTTCTTCTCTAAACAATTTCAATCTTTCAGTTTCAATTAATATGAAAGTCTCTCAATACTTTTGTTGATGATCTTGGAAAACCTTCTATTTTTGCTATATCTTTTTTGAGATAGGCTAACACAGTATTCCAGGGCAGGGCATATCATTTATCTTTACAATGTCACTACGAGAGGTGGTTGGGAATTTTCTTTTGAAATATTTTGGTGGAAAATACAATTTCTGCAAAATCAATTTTTTTCCACTGAACATTTTTTATTTTGCCTTTTTTTTTTTTCAAATTTCTACTGCAAAAATAGAAATAAAACATTTTGTTTTGGCTCAGGTCAACCTGGCTAGAAATATTTCAATTTATTTAAGATTTAGATTAATGCTAAACTAAGCTGAAACAAAATATTTCCACTGGGGATGTTGAAAAAGTTTCATTTTGACTGGAAATGTTAAAATTAAACATTTCTATTAGAATTTTTTTTAAACTTTCCATTGTGCAAAAAAAAAAAAAAAAAAAAGGGAGGGGTGGGGGTGCTATCTCTACTATTCTTTTGGAAGATACTCCAGCAGTGGGTTTTATAAATTGTGCATTCTGACAAAAGGTTTCATAAAATGATTTAGTTCAAAACAGCAGCCTGGTTTGAGAGTGTAACATTGACACCTTGAAAACATCAAATACATTGTTCAATGAACACTGTTTAATCAGATTATGGAGCTGGTTGAATAAGTTAATGTAAAGAAAAGTGCTCACATTTGATGAATATACTATTTGACAAATATTATTCTAGCGGCGCCAACTGCAACCCTGGTTGGGATTTTTCCTGTTTTCTAATTATGTAAAATTGTTGTTGTTTCTCATGTTTTAACCTATGCATTCTCAGACCTCTATATCTTGCTAATGAAAGACCAATTTCCATTGCTAAATCAGTTTATTCACTATTTCACATGGCACTATAAATTCTATGCACATCTTTCCTGATATACCACAATCCTTGCTTTAACCTGGGCACATTGAGAAATTGTTCTGTTCTGATCCCACTTAAAGTAGGATGATTGCCAATTCCGAAATTCAGTTTTGCCTTGCTTTCTATGAATGTTCTGCAAGTTTTGCTTAAGATTCACCTTTTTGGCAAACATTGCAACCAAAATACTCATTTCGAGGCAATGTTCTTGGAAAGCGAACACGTGAAAGGATGTGAATACTGTTGACACAAAATTGTTTAACCATTTGAATGAATATTTACTGAATATTTTACAGTATTCACCCAGGCCCAGTTCTAACTGAGTTACAAACCCTTGAATTGGCAGCATAACAATGAAACAACTGAGTATTGCTAAGCATCAGTCTATACGCATCCGCCTTGCTTGTCATCCATATTCTTCCAGACAACTAGATCTTCATTAAACTCACATTTGTTATGTCAGATTCCTAGGGAATTTATTTTAATGTATGTGAACATTGTGTGCCAACAGTACCTATATAATGCTGAATATATTTTTCCTTTGCTTTCCTTGGCTCATGGAAAGCATTTATTTCAGCGGGGCTGAAAAGCTCTTCTGGCAGGATACCAGCTCATATTGAATGGCTCAGTTTACTCTACAACCTGGGAAATTCAGCTGACATTTTTATATAAAAGATGTTTCAAGAGTTCTACTAACACTCCTAAATACTAGAGTGTTATCTTTCTTTATATCTTAAAACCCTTGGCAACATAAACTATTGCAAATAAAGTAAATTTATGAAATACCTTCCAAAATGTTGACTATACCAGACTTAATTTTCATCTATAAAAAGGTGGCCAAAATATTTGAAGTATTGTAGAGATGACTTAGGGGGAAAAACAAACTAAGAATTGCTTTGATCAAAGAATCCTCTTGAAGCAAAGCTACAGTTTATTTGCAGGTTAATCATCTTAGAGTGCTTCAATACTTTAGATCTGCTGCATTAAAGTTGTCAAAATGTTTTCAGATTCAGAAGCCATGACTTCAGAGAAGCAGTACTTATTGTCATAATGATCCGTGCCCTAGTTTCAAACAGGTTTGTTCTTTCTCTGCCTTGATCTAACTTAAGAAGAGTGACATCAATGCAGAATGGTGAGAATGTGTTAACTAGCTGATGTTATATTTCAGCTCTGCTCTGGGAAAACTATGGACTACCTCCTTGGCTGTGGCCAGGCCACAAACAGTCCAAATTAGGAGGGATATGGGAAAAAGTTGCTTATAACCTACTTTTGTATTTCTCTCCTTCTCCCCCATAATTCCTGGGCTATCTGTGCACCAAGCCAGTTCTCAACAAAAATTAGAGCAGAATGAGGGCTCTTTTAAAGTATGCCAGCCATCAATAGATCCCAAGAATGATTATGGCAGCTGGAGATCAAGGAGACAAAGAGGAAACTTGGCCATGCCCCTTTTCCCCTCACTATGCTGCCTGTGCTGGCTCCAGTTTAGCATAGGATTTGGTATAGGAACAAGTTTGCAGCTCTATGCAACCAGAAGATAATTCTCCCAAGGCAACTATGCAATCTTTAAGCCAGTTATATGCCAGCTATGTGGTACAAAGCAGCCCTAACCCAGTAAAGAATCTAGGCACAACCTCCAAGCAGTACCTTACACTGCTGGGGATTCTAAAATATGTTCAAAAGATGTTTTGTGTGACTAATCCTAATAATAACTGACATTTTTTGCCCACATAATGACATCTCTGAATTTTAGACATCTTTGGTGGTGATTCTTTTACCAGTTAATTTGGCTTTTAATGCATCATTCTGCTTCACTCAAAGATTTTTGATTAGGGAACTTACCTCCCTTTCCTGCATCTCTGCTTTAGATGCAGGAGGAAATGCAGTTAATTTACTGATCAAAGCAAGGGAGAGAAGAAATTACTACAATGGGAACAACAGTAGGTTATTTTATTGTGCTGAAATTGGAAGGGTGGAGTCCATTATCATCTGACGCACTGAGAAAGTTTCATCAACACAAAAAAACAAACAAACCCCAGAAAATGGCACCGTTTCTTAAAAGAACTTTCAAGAGAAATCATGTCCTTGTCACAACAACCTGTTTCAGACTCTCTGAGGTTCACTTCTTGATCCCGCACAGCGGCAGGCAAATTACAGTTTTATTGTATGTGGTTACACACAGTAAGGATGCAAATATTAACAAAGACTGTTTTAAAAAGCTTACCAGTTTAAAACTTGTGTTTATTTATAGGTTAACAGACTAACTGGTTTCTGCTCAAACGTATTCAGTCACAGTTTGAGCAGACCCACAAAAACAATTCTGGGCAACAACAAGGTATTAAAATATGCAAAAAACAAACACTGAAAATGAAGGAAAATACAACTAAAAACCACAATCAATAGTCATCATTCACCTTACAGTTATACATGTCCATATATACGTGCTAAATATCTTATTTTATAGCTTTATTTTGGTTTTGAAACCTCTTGGTATTAGATGCAACCATAGTCCTCGCCTATGCGGGTTGAGCATTGTTTGTGACATTTATGTTTTTCCATCAGTCGTTAGGGCTAGTTGAACATTATTCCATAAAAATCTTTATTTTCAGACATTGTATGAACTGATAATATTGTTCTTGAGGTGTCAGCAGGTGGCACTGTTACACATTGAACCTGGAAGACAGAGCCAGGAGCAGAACTGAACCCTCATCCCCTGCTCTGACATTTACACCATACTCCCTCGTAGCTGGATGTAACGTAATAATAAGGTGGTATGCCTTTAAGCAATTCGTGAATCTTCTACTGGCACTCACTATATTCTATATTTTAGAAGCCTCTAGAATCCAATCAGAGCATACGTAGCTAGACCTTGCATCTTGTTTATATTCAGTAAAAGCAATTATTTGGACCCCACTATGTCCGGGTGGTTCCTTTAGACTATGTTTGTTATGTAAAAAGCAAAACAAACAAAACAAAAAAGACAAACACGGGTAAAACTATATTGTAGGCAAAATGAGGCAAAACTGTAGCCATCAGGAGAGTGGTGGACTTGTGGAATGCATTTGAAAATGTACACAAGAACTGGATTATAGTCTTCAGTGAGAGTTAGGATTGAATGTGATAGGTTCCTGTGCGCCCATTCTATCCATGATACAAAATTTAGTAGTCTAGCAAAACCAATCTGCTTTCATATCTGTCTTGCAGCTAAAAGTTCAACCAATTTACCAGTGTGAGAAATTGTGATCCATTCCAAAGGGCATTGGACTAAAGGCAGGAAATCTACATTCTATTCCAGACTCTGCTATTGACTTGCTGTATAACCTTGAGCAAATCACTTCTCTTTCAGCATCAATTCCCCAACCTGTAATGTGGCGATAATAATGCTTCCTGTCTTCGTAAAGCACATTGAGATCTATGGATGATGATGGCCTTGAACATGCAAAGAATTACACACATGCTTAATTTTCCCCTACATCCAACCTGTAAAGCTAGAATGCCACATCTTTTGTTTTATAAAAAAAAATACAGAATTTTCATAGCTAATGAAAGAGAGATACTTAATACACTAATTTTTCTGTTGTTTCTAGGAAAATTGAAATTACTATTCTTTAAGTTGCCAAAACTATTCCACTCCGAGTGCATGAAGCAGAATTTAAGAAAAATGAACTCCTTTTTTGTCACAACCCTAATACAATCTTTAAGATGCTTTGAGAACTGCACTGTATCAGGAGTTTGATTTTTATTTTTTGTTAAAACTATGGAATGTTGTTTCAAAACTTTGAGAGTTAGGCCCCAAAACACAAGGTTTCTCATTCAAATGAGTTACTGAAAAATAGATTAATTTTCAGGGGTCAGAAACAGCATTAGAAATTGCTTTTATATGCCATTTTCAAGTTACACCTGCTCACCATGAGGCAAAATGTCAGAAAATAACGAAGCAACATTATACATATCAAACTTGCAAGATGGGAAATAGGATTCAGATCAAAGGTCTCTGAAGGATGAAACTTAGAAACAAATGAATTTCTGGCATTGAAGGGTGAGCAGCCTATCTTTGAAATCTTTTCTACAACCATTGGAGCATGCTTAATGGGTTTTGTGTTTCTTTTCTGAAAAAAAACTTCTCATGTGACAGAATTAGGTATTACAAACAAACTCAGGATTATGGCTGCATATTTCCTTTGAAGTGGAGGAAATGAAATAATAAGCTAATCACTGACAAGCATATTAATATACAGACATCAAAAATATTTCATTTACCTCATCCTATGAGTGTAATCCCAGAAAGTCAGGATGATCTAAAATCCTCTCCAAATATTTGCTTCTGGCCAACAGTGCTATATCAGAATCTTTTAATCATGCCTAGAACCACTGCCTTTCTTCAGGAAAGGAACTTCACCCTCCATTTTTCTTTCCTTTAGTTCCCGATCAGTATTTTCAAAAGCCTTGCAGAACTGTCACCAGTACCTCCCTCCAGGTGAAGTGCATTTAACTCAGCTTACTTTGGAGGTAGCTAACATTATTCAAAATTTGCTCAGGGGAGGCACATTGTAGGGTGCTTTACTCCCTTCCATCATAAAGACTGCGGGACTGAGCTCAGATTCTGAAATCAGATCCTTAACGTGGCAGTGCACTGTGCTACCATTATACTGCTAGGCTCATGCATACACCTCTGATTCAAAATTATCAATCAAAAGATGTGTAAGTGAATAAACACCATGAGCCAAATTCCCAGCTGGTGTAACACTATTGAATTCAGTGGAGGATCTGGGCCAGTTAAACTGATTTAAACTGTTCCTTCTTCTGTATAAAATGCTACTGAATCTTAGTTCATTGCATTTTGTGTAACCTTTTACTTTTACCTGTCTACCTTTTTTAGTCAAGATCCTTAAGCTAGATATTTTAACTGTTGTGTTACAACAGAAGCTTCCTGCTGATTCAGTCATCTTGATTTTCAAGTGTTGCAGAATCAGAGGTAATTTTGAAAAGGCTTTTTCAGCCTATTTTAATTCATTAAAAGTATGCTCATTTAATTTAAGAGACAAAACATTTCAAGTGAATCTTTGGTCAATTAACTGTTTCAATATTCTTAAATCATTTCTCACCAGACATATTAATTCTTACAGTAATGAAAAGAGGTCCCCAAATCCACTGGGTGTCAAAACCTTTTTCAAAATAAGATATAAGACAGAATGTCAGAAGGGGAAATAAAGAAACAGGCTTATTTTTCAGCAAAAATCAGGGCTGAGAATCAAATTGAATTTAAATAATTGTTTTAGGATTTTAGACAGATCTACAAAAGACGATTGTTTTCTCTGACATAGTAAAATAATTTCCAGAACAGGCAATCATCTTTGAAATGACTGTGTAGGTGTCACGCTTAGCTAAACATGAAATGTCATATTCAAAAATATTAATGTATTCCTCTTATAATATGAACCAAAGTAAAGTATTTTGTAAATAAGATCAGCCTTCTTTAAGTTTTGGAAAATACTATTCACTGGCTGCACCATAATGCAGTCCCCTCTCTCTTGGTAATGAAAGCTGTCATTCTTTTTTCCATAATGTTCTTGAAGACTGGGAACTGATAAAATAAACATTCAATAAAAAACTTTGAGTAGTATGAATAAAGCGTCAAAGACACACTGTGGAAATCTAAACCCAATGGGCTTGATCTTGTAAAATGCTGTGCACTTCCTGTGGATTGATGACCCTATTCCAATCCCACTGAGGTCAGCGGGAGATAAAGATTTGCACCATTCATCCCACAGGATCAGAACCATAAGTCTTGTACTTTAAATGACACAATTAAAAGTTAATTCCCAAATTGGACAAAGCATTGACATTGTTATAGTAAACCTAGTTCGATAGCACTGTTCCTTTTATTTCTAGAAAATGTTTATAGTAAAATAGGGTGATGGGAATTATGGTCACTCCAAGAAAAAAAGTCTGCTGCGTTTTTGTGAAGTTGATATACACAGTTCCATCAGAAGGTTCTAGTCTCTTCTTACACTATTTACATTTTCTATTTTTACAAAGGTTTCAAATTTTTGTTTTCTGTTTGAATAGGATTTGTCTAAGTGTAAAATGTAAATTTCCACTATCATGAATGAGTAAGTGAATCTCAAATGCTAGAATCTAAACGCTGAACCTTCACAGGCTTCATTTATTTCTCTTTTTGAAGCAAAGTCTTTAGGTAACAATGTCTGTCTTTCAGTAACTCATGCATGAATTTGTCATAAGAATTCTTCCTACTTCACAGTAGTACTGTACATTTTTTAACATACATACTGGTGAAAGACTGAACCTATACATTATTTTGTAAAGGTTTAGAGGAAGGAAAAGTTTCCAAACCAGCAACCTGCTTAGTGTAACCTCCTCATACACTGAAAACTTCCAAGACATACATTTGCATTAATTTGGATTAGGTTCATTACACAATTGTTTTTTCTGCTTCCACTTTTGTACAGTAAATCTCAAGGATGACTATGTTATATTTCACTGTTTTTTAATGTCAAGACAGAGATAACAGAACAACTGTTTTCCAAAGAAGTTAGAGGCACACAAAACTTTCTGGATAAAACACAATGGCACGTGTGGATAAATAAACAATGATGATGGGCCAGATTAACCTTTGCTGTTGCCTGGAGGTGTAAATTGCATTTCCATGTGCAATGCTAACCCCCAGTCCACCAAAGGGATTCACCTCAAAGGAAAGGCAGATGGCAGGTGTTGAAAGAGTAGATGAACAGAAATTGAAAAATTTCCCAAATTACAGAATTTTGCCTGTTATTCCTTTTCCAATAAGACAATTTTTCACTTGATATTGTGTTTCCTGATAGACTTTCCAATCATTTAGAATAACCGGACAAAGTAACAGCCGGGTTACACAATCAAAATGAACCCCTTCCGGGGTAGCAAAAGTCCAACAAAACTGTCTATCTGCCCTCACCAGGGTCTTTAGCCCCCGCAGTGGACCCTTTAAATTCAGCCCTTCAAGTGTCCTTCCACCAACAGAAGTCAGTCCAATGAAAAGATATTACCTCATCCAGCTTGTTTCTTCCAGGAGCCTTCCAAGCAGGCAGCCTAGGAGCCCTCATTTCACTTTCCCCAACCAAAAATTGAACTTTTTCTGCAAAGTGAAATTTTAAAAATTTCCATGGGAGTTTTGCAAAAAGGGCATTTTTCATCAGAAAATCATGGCAATGAAAAATGTTCAACCAGCTCTAGCACTTAGCACAATTGGGGCCAGCCTGGTTGCTACCTTTAGGCACCACTGAAATATTACTGTTAACTAATAATAATAATGAAAAGTTGGAAAAGGGAACAAATGAATCATACCACTAAGTTTAGAGGGACTCTTTTGGCTCATCAGTTCTCTCATTAATAATTATTTGCTTCATTTTTTATATTATAAATTGGCTTTTGCTCTCAGACCTTTGGATGTTGTATTCAAAAGTGTAAATATACTTGTATTTTACCCAGGGCCTCCATGGACATAGGTCCAGTAAAGAATGAGCTTCTTGGTTTATTTTGTTATATGTACATATTTATACCTCAATATTTTACCCATTGGGCATATTAATCTTCCACATGGCATCTGGTTTAAAACTTAGCTACGAGGGGTATGAAAAGCCCTATTTATAGGGTAATCTAATTATACACTTCTAACATGAAGATCTATCTGAATGAGACCTCATCCAGTGTCTTTTAAAAAGGTAAGGTGAATAACTAATAGGTAACAAAATAACATACGCCTATTCCTGAAAAACTGTTACCTGTTCTTTAAACTAAAAATAATCTGTGCATTTGGTTTTTTGCTTCCTTCTTTAGGCTAATGTTAGCTTTTGCCTTTTCTTTCCTCCTCTGCAAGAAGGGGAAGGCTCTAAATAATCTGAGTTTGGGTCAGAAGCAAGATAAAGGTCCTTGCATTCATCACCCAGTTCCCCTTGCAGGCTTTTCACTGTCAGCTCCTGGCCCCCGTGGAGCACGTCCATGTGCAGTGATACTTCAGCAAGATTTGTGTGAGTGTTTCATTCCACTCTCCTTCACCCTCCACCAGGGGTGTTTGCTGAGCAGTTGTATCCTTCAATGTCTCCACTGCCAGCTCCAATTCACCCACCTCATAGGCTGGGCCATCGCACACCCTCTTATTATCTTGCTCATTCTTAGAGCCCCTGCATTTCTTCCTTCAGCAAGTCCACCACTTCAAGGGGCACTTGTTCAGCTAGATCCCCAGGTCTCTCACCTAACAGTTACTCTTTTCACTCTTTATTTGGATTTTGTTATGGGGCTTTACTGATCTGTTCCGACTCCCATGTTCCCTTGATCTAACTCCAGGGATATAGTAGATAATTTCTTCACTTACCTGATAGGTATTCTTTTCAAATATTAGAGTATCCACTTACTCAGGGTTATTACTGGATCCCACAATTACAGAAAAAAAAAACCAGATATTTTAAGCCTGTCCAGATTTAAAAAAAAATCTTCACAAGTAGTCACCATCAATTCAGAGAGCTAATGGATCTGACTCTAGATTTTTCTGTAAACAAGAACTGTGTGAACAGTCAAGAAAAGCAATTATTGTAAGTGAACAACTCAGAATATTGACAGTACAGGATCAATATATCACTATTCCAACAGCTGGCCCAGCAGTGCCTACAACACAATGTGTAATTTCTATTTCTTTAGAAAACAGTAATATTAGAGATGCTCCTGAAGGAGGAGTCCCTTGGGCCTTCACACAAGGTTTCTCTCTCTTGATTAATAAAGCCTGCCTGCATTCTCTGTCTCTAAATCTCTCCTGCTTTGAACAGTGACAAGTGGCTGGAATACTAGCCAAAGGAGCTCTTCTCTTGCATATCTCTTTAACTCCATGATGCTGTGTCCTTTCACACAGGCTGGTATCATATTGGAAAAACATCTCTAGAAAATACAATTATTACATGATTCACTTTCACACTCTTTTAAAAATTTATTTTAGTGGCATGGGTACAGAATCACTCCCCTGCATGCCTGCAAACAGTCCTATTTCTATCCCATTGGAGGAGAAATTATATAGCTGAAGCTGTCATTAACTCCACTAGTGAGCCAAGAAGATTAGTATATCTACATATAATCTTATTTATCTGTTTCAATAGTAATAGTTTAACACTTACTCTAGCTTGTAGCTAATGAAGGGATAAAAAACGCCTCTCCTTGCACTCCCTCTTTCATTTAAATCCCTTCTTAAAACACATTTCTATCATCAATCTTCCAAATATATTTCCCAAATTTAATTTTTAATTTAATTAAAAAATACATATCTGTACAGCTTCAAAAATGGACCATTGAAATAGGTGGTTGACAGTATTGTCTCTGTTTGATTAAGACTGTAAACTTCTTTGGGCACTACAAAGCACTAGATATGATTTTGGGGCCAGCAACTTGCAAATGAAATCTGGCTTCTTTGGTCCCTTCTAATTGATTTCATTTGGATAAACTAAGTACATCAAAATGCATTTCTAGTCAGAAAAAGTCATCTCACTTCCCTGAGGTCCACAGGAATTTAAGTCCCATGTGGGGTGCCATTTTGTAACAGACTATGGCCATATGCATATAAATGCCATGGGTATGATCCGGGATCTTATCTAGTACTTAAAAAAAACCAAAACCCCTCCTTTTGCTATTAGTGAACAGCAGACTCTTATACACAAGGCTGGCTAGTCATTATAGAGACATGATTATCACAAATACTTAGCCTGTGTCTTAAATTTTTACATTGTTACATCCCCCCACTTTTCTTGCCATCTCTTTTCTATCCGGTGCCTTTGCATGTAAATTACACAAACGTAGGCTATGTCTATCCTGCAAGCTAGTGATGCGATTTCCTGCTTGCATACACATATTCGCACTTGCTCGATCAGAGCTAGTGTGAGTATAAATAATAGCATAGCCACCAGAAGCACAGGCAGTGGCAGCAGTGGCACAACTAAGCTGTGCCACCTACACACTCATGGGATTCAGGCAGGTTTGTACTTTGCATGGCTAAAATGTGCCACCATTGCCCGTGCTTCTGACATTCACTATTGTCTGTACACGTGCTAGGTCTAAAGCTAGCATAAGTATGAGTATCTGAGCTGGGGAATCACACCCTTAGCTCAGAGTGCAGATGTAATGTTAGAGTCCCTTACACACAGACTCAGTGGACCAAACTCAGAGACAATATGTAAGAGGCAACGTAAATTCATGTTGCTACAGGGGAGAAGTGTGAAACTAAGGGAGTGTGATATAATCTGAGCTGGCATAACATGTATATTCAAGAGGTTGGAAGAAAATTTATGTTACATCAAATTGGAATCTCTCTAATACACTTAGGCTTACCTTGGAACTTGGCCTTGCACTGTATCTTAGCAACATATGCTCTAATAATACATTTTTACTGTCTGGCAAATTGGGTAAAGGTCACAATTTTCAATATGTCCAGGGTAAGAGGTTGTGTTGACTACCTGAACTGGTAAAATTTTACTATGGATCAGTTTTGCAATTCTCATATATACTCTCTACAATCTTAACTTTGGAATGTGCGTATTTGCTAAAAGTAAAATTCAGCCCTTGGCTGACAGCCTGTACATGGTCCTCGGTGTTAAAGAAGCTCTGCATAGCCTCTCTGCCTTCTGTTTGTTAGGGAGGTGGGATCTACACCTAATCTGAATATAATGATGTAGACTGGATCACTGGATGTATGCAGTTGGATCTGTTCTTATATAACTGCAGTGGTTGGGAACCCCTGCTTTAGAGCTAGTTGTAAAAGACCCTGATGGAAGCATTTGCCACTGGAAAATGCAGTTGTCAAAATTGAAGCGCTTCATGAAATTATGTAAATATCACCAAAGTTATGTAAATATTTGTAAATATCACCAAAAAACATCCCATGTTGACACTTTCAGAACAATTAAGAATATAAGAACAGCCATACTGGGGCAGACCAAAGGTCCATCTAGCCCAGTATCCTGTCTTCTGACAGTGGCCAATGCCAGGTGCCCCAGAGGGAATGAACAGAACAGGTAATCATTAAGTGATCCATCCCCTGTCACCCATTCCCAGGTTCTGGCAAACAGAATCTAGGGACACCATTCCTGCCCATCCTGGCTAATAGCCATTGATGGACCTATCCTTCATGAATTTATCTAGTTCTTTCTTAAACCCTGTTAAAGTCTTGGCCTTCACAACATCCTCTGACAAAGAATTCCACAGGTTGACTGTACATTGTATGAAGAAATACTTCTTTTTGTTTTAAGCCTGCCACCTATTAATTTCATTTGGTGACCCCTAGTTCTTGTGTTATGAGAAAGAGTAAATAACACTTCCTTATTTATTTTCTCCACACCACTCATGATTTTATAAACCTCTATTATATCCTCCCTTAGTCATCTCTTTTTCAAGTTGAAAAGTCCCAGTCTTATTAATCTCTCCTCATATGGAAGCTGTTCCATATCCCTAATCATATTTGTTGCCCTTTTCTGAACCTTTTCCAAGTCCAATATATATTTTTTGAGATGGGGCGACCACATCTGCATGCAGTGTTCAAGATGTGGGCATACCATGGATTTTTATCTTTTATTGTTGTCTGTCTTATTATCTATCACTTTCCTAATGATTCCCAACATTCTGTTACCTTTTTTGACTGCCGCTGCACACTGAGTGATGTTTTCAGAGAACTATCCACAATGACTCCAAGATCTCTCTCAAGTAGTAACAGCTAATTTAAACCCCATCATTGTATATGTATAGTTGGGATTATGTTTTCCAATGTGCATTACTTTGCATTTATCAACGTTGAATTTCATCTGCCATTTTAATGCCCAGTCATGCAGTTTTGTGAGATCCATTTGTAACTCTTTGCAGTTTGCTTTGGACTTAACTATCATGAGTAGTTTTGTATCCTCTGCAACTTTTGCCACCTCACTCTTTACCCCTTTTTCCAGATCATTTATGAATATGTTGAATAGGAGTGGTCCCAGTACAGACCCCTTGGGGACATCACTATTTACCTCTCTCCATTCTGAAAACTGACCATTTATTCCTACACTTTGTTTCCTATCAGTGTCTGCACCAGTTTAATATAATCAATGCAGCTTTACTGTAGACCAGACCTTAAGGAGAAAAAGTAAATAAACAGGTTTAGAGATTTTTTAGAAATTTTAATCCTTTCCTGTGTGGGTCACAAAGGCCTTGCCTGAGCCATGATTCCTAGAAAAATCAGACTATTGTAAGACTAACTGGTTGAGTGCACATTTTACATTTAATTTTCTCTCATCACGATCACACAAATATTTGAGTGTGTGTGTGTAGGGTCCTAATTGCAAAGCATATTGTTGGAGATTTATCTGGTTCATTTAATTGTTTTTGTATCAGGGTTCTGGCAAGCTATTTTGTATGTTCAGTCACTTCCAGTTAAAAACCAAACACCATCTAGCTAGGAAAATCTTGGGCCCTGAGGCAAGGCCAAATAACTGCATGTTTGCAGTTTTGCTATCAGAATGGGAGGATGGGATAAGAAGTGAATGTATAGTGAGAATAGAAGGAGTTTTTGGACGACTGACCTTGGTTTTGAGCACCTCTGACACCTTTAACATGTAAGTTTTATTGTTGTTATGACTAAAAATATTTTGATAAGAGATAATGAGTAGCTTTGCTGAAAATAGGAGAATTGGTGACCCAGTAGGGATTACTATTGTGACCCACTAGTAGTCACTATAGGTTATGTGCTTTGTTTGAAGTTAGCTATAAAAGATTAGGCAAAAGAATTTGCTTTGGGAGCAGTATGAGAAAATTTTCTTTGGGCAAGGATCTGGCATCTGAACTCTCCAGCAGTCAGACAGAAGCTTAGGACCCCCTGAAGCCTGGCTGCTGATCCCTCAAAATCATTTCAGACTCTTTAGATAACTATAAATGTTTTGAAATGCTCTAACCCTACTGCGACAGTGTGTGTGTGTGTGTGTGTGCTTGAGATCTAATAAAAAAGTAGTTTTAGGCAAAAGCACTTTTGCTTGTGCCAAGCATTTATCAGACGGATGAGCTGTGCCCCCATTGATTTAATCCAGACACTCCCCGGAGAGAAACAGTTAAGTTACCATTGCTCTGAGTTCTGAAAACCCTGGGTAACAGAAGTATCCTACAATTGCATGGGACAACTTCATTAATCTTCTCTATCCCAACAATCTGCAATCCACTCTATTGCAAAAGGAAGCCACCCCACCTTTGCAAATGGCAGCAGCTCGGATCAGTGTTAGCCCATTCTTTTCAGATCACTGATCTGCAAGCAGAGTATCAGAGAGCCTCCTGGTTTGCAATGAAGAGCAGACCGATCAAGTCTTTTGCAAAGTGAGCTGCTTCCTGGTAATGTGCAGAGTGGGCAAGTAAAGTTTTTTCACAGGGCACCATGGTTCTAGGGCTAGAGTGGCCACCTTTCAGGGGGAGGGAGGCACTAGGGACTCTGGCATATGTTACTTTGACTCGGGTCTGTGTACTGCATCGTGGATACCAGAGCCCTAGGTTCAAGCATGGATTAGAAAAGTCTTAACATAGGGTTAAAATACAACATAGACACTCAAGCCCAGTGTTCCCTAACATGGGTCAGCTGACTCAAGTCCCACTAACCTTGGGCTTGCATTGTACTATAGACATACCCTTAGTTCCTGCTAGTGCTAATCAATGGCTTTTTACTTTTAATGCTTAATACTTTGTAGTTTATTAAAAGGTAAAACCCAACATTATTGAGATTATTAAAACATCAAAATTGTATTAAAACCACTGTGGGCATAATTTTAATACACTTTTGGTGTTTTAACAAACTCAAAGTTGTTGTTTTACTCTTTAATACAGAGTAAAGCAAACATCAGCATTATTCCCTTCATTCCCTGTATCTCTATATCAGTGATATTGAAGTTCAAAATAGCACTTCCATTTATCAGAATGCCTGGTTGTCCAAAAATTTTGGATATCCCCCAGGCTGTGTGTCTATGTGTGTGTGTAGGGTGGCTAGGAGGGAATGATCCTACTTTTTTAACAATAATTACATAATTTTTGCTCCAAAAAAAGTGAAATCTAATCATACATACAGGAAACCTGTTTTACAGCAGCTAGTCAAAGGCATTGATGAAGTAAATTGCTTAATGATAGTGGTCCACTAATATACGCTGAACACAACTCTATTGAATAATGTGATGAATTCATAGGACAGGAAGTTGTCTAATAAGGGTGGTCCCTTCTTCGTATTTTACTCTACATGATAATACTGTATAATATATAAGTACTGGTACACTACCACATTATTGTTGCCCTTTCTCAGTTTATATAAAACAAGCATTCTCAGCCTTAAAATATTCTGTAGCCCAAACTAGATGAGATGTCTGATTGCAATTGTTTTAAACCTTTAGCCTAATTTTAATTTAATTAAGCAACTGTGATCAAAGTGCAGGACATCTCCTGATGGTCCATGACCAAACAGGAGAAGTTGATGGTCCTCTGTTCAGTGGCCATTAATCTCCAGAAAATGTCCATACCGAAGTTGCTATTTGCTTTTATAATACGTGTGACAGGAGCCCTGCGTGTTGATCTGGGTCATCCCCGTTGACCCCGTACGGGGTTCGTATACCCTGTCACCGGGACTCCCTGTTAAGCAGGTGATTGAGGCCAAGTGGGTTCTGGTCACATAAATGAATAGTCTGTAGCCCCTGAGCGAGCAGAGCAAACAAACAGTCTAGAGTCTGCAGCCTCCTGGCTGGGGCAAACAGTAGCACTGCAGTGAGCGAGTTGTCCACAGCGTAGTCTGGGTCTACCAGCCCTACCGCCTGGAGCGTCACAGGTACTTCTGCAGGAACCCGCAGTACAAGTCCTGCTCTCTCCGCCAACCGCCCAACTGAGCTGGGCTGCCTCCTTTTATCTGGCTCTTCCACCTGAGGCATGCACAGCAGGGGAAGGGAGCATGGCCTCCTGGGCCCACAGTGATTGGTCTGCCCCCGTTGGCCCTGTACAGGATTGGTACACCCCGTTAAAAGATGCACGTTTCTTTCTAAGTGATCTTTCATGCAGATTGACAACACTGAAGACTGAAGCCCTCTTTTCATCCAGAGAAAAAGTTTAGTGTAATAGGTTGTCCTTTTTAAGCCCAAGAACCTAGGCATGGCTAGTAGTTCAATTGTTTCATACTCTGTATCACCATGTGCACTAAATACTAGAGATCTGCAACTAAAACAACACTAGACCTGTTGCTGAATATATGCGTGGATTTACTTTTACAAGACAGTATACCAGGTTAATTCATTTTTATGAGCTTTTATCACCCCCAAAATTCTATCATTGGCTTAAAATTTTAGCAAATCAAAACTTACATTTTTATTCTGTTTTCATGCATTTCATTGTTTAGTCTGGTCTATTTTTCAACTCCTCCAGAAAACACTAATGCAGTAAAATCAGGCACCTCTAGCAAAGGACAGATATGCTTATCGGGTAATGTATTGTCTGGTGTTAGCTAATGTCATATTTCTAGAAAGTTTTGTACTTATGCCAGGTTGTATAACTATGAACTGTATTCCCAGAATGTCTTGTACTCATTCTATGCTTTATAGTGGCGATTTATTAGTAGGTAAACTATGTATAACTCCCGTTCCTTGTACGTGTAGAAATGGTCAGAGACGAGATGTATGTTCTGTTAAGGCTTACCAAATATGAACAGCATGCTAGGCATGATTGTTACAGTAGGCTAGGGATAACTGTGGCATCTGTGTTTGTACCCTGAAAACCAGGTGTGAAACTAGATAAGAAAAGAAGAGTAAGATCTGTAATTATACAGTAGCATTTGGGGGATTTTCTACCTGTTGTAAACAAGGGGGTAGAAATATGAGCAGAATTGAGATCATACTTTGGAACAGATTGAAACTGCCACAAGACAGTTGTCTGGATTTGGTAATGTATTTGCCTTTCAATACTGTGCTGATCTATCTTTGATTAATAAACTGATAGACCTGTCCTCTGACATGTTATCAATAAAAAAAATTGAACCCTCAGCACTGAATATGATCTGTTCCATTGGATGGAATGGATAGCTTAATCTACTGTTTGTGGTACGTGATTGCTCATTTAAGTTACGTAGTTCTGCTTCCTGGTTGGGTGATTGAAACTGGATGATTTTAAACAGAATATGAATAGCAAATAATGACTGTCTTTGTCTGCTTATGATAGTAAGAATAGCCACTTTTCTGATATTCATGCAAAAAATATCATTCCATCAGTGTTTGTGAATTGCCTGTGAAAAAAGACATGGTCAAAGCCAACAAATTCAGAATTTAAATTAATGTTCAGAAGCACTGCTCTGAAATGCTTACTCATCTTTAACTGGCATCTTTTAGCAGACATGGAGATTAGAATATCCTTTACACCTATATTTGGTCCCTTCGGTTTAGGGTTAAGGTACATCAGTGGGACAGTGTAGGAAAGCTTGCAATGTTGGTGCAGTAACATTAGCCCAATTATTATCCTTATGTGGCTGTAAAATTGTCAGGTTGATGTAGCTACCAAAAAAGCATGAAACCCAGAAAGATATTTGAATGTTCAATCTGATTTCCATGAGGTCTGAAATATTGTCTCATACTGAATTAGGAACAATACCATACTTAGAGATGAAAAAGACCTATTAATATCATACACTTCAGTTGAATGGATCTGTGGGTGGATTTCACTTTAACATTCACCTTACTGTTTTTTTTAACCTACTTGTATTCTCCTGGGTGAAACGATTTCAGATAAAGTTATGGTAATCAATGCAAAAGTAAAGTAGGTACTAGATCAAACTCTAGGCTTTTGTAGTCTGATTCCTTAATGGAAATTAACACAGCCCAAAAACTTACATTTTAAAAGAAACCACCATACACAAAAGAAAATTAAATTAAGTATAGCACAAAACCTTTATCTAATATGTTAGGTATTTGTGTGTATTTTTATTTGGCTTCCTGCATCCTTCTGTTCAACTTATAAAAATAGAAGTTTAAATTCATCTAATTAGTTTTACAATTGAAAGCATAGAGTGCTTTTGTTGGAACTATTATAAACCATTTTGGAAGCTTATAAAGGGAGTTGCTTTGAACTGTCTCTGCTTGAATCTACAAAGAAAAGGCATCATGGATGGATCTTTTAAGTTGAGAAAGGGCAATAATGATGTATTTTATTCAGCTATTGTATATTTAATAGAATGCTCTTCAATAAACAGAGCACTGAACTTGGAAAATTTATTTCATTACACCTCTGGAATAGTATATAGTAGGTTCATAACATCAACAAAGTAAGATACATTTCAAAATGGTAATATAGACATAATGGTATTGTTCATCTTTGCTTTTGTTCCAATTTGGAGCAAAAACAAATTTTGAAACAATGGAGTTTCCCACAAAATAGAAATTCTGGTTCCTGACCAATTCTAGCTGTACTACTGTAAACTCTGTGAAACACCTTGCTGAGATGAGCCCTGAGTAAAATCCTCAGGATCTGACAATAAATGTGTCTGCAGCACAATGAGTTACTTCCAGGGTTAATCACAGGGAGGTACAAACTACAATGGAAGAATAAATCCTAAATTCAAGCTAGCCTCCCTAGCCCAATCTAGTCATAGCTGGGAAAGATCAATTTGAAAATAATCTAGGAGGCAAAAATACATAGTGCTGAAATTCTGACTGAGAAATAAAGGCTCTGATTTTCTTTACAAAAATCTTGAGTCTGGAAAAAAATTTCACTGTTCAAAAAAAGATGAATAAAGTGCTTTCAGTAAACTTGAATATAGACTAACAATCTATACCAGCAGGTACCTCTTAGTTTCCATGGGAAATTATGACTAGCAATGACTCGCATCAGCAGACAGAGACTGGATCATTTTTCTCCTGATAATATGAAATCCAGAGTGTGTAACTATAACTTAGCTGCATTCAGATAACTCAATTACATACACTTGACAGATCCCAAATTGCATCACAGTATATTAAATTTGAATGAATTGTTTAAGTTTGTAATTAACATGTAAGAAAATATCTACATTGCAGCACAAAAACTGTATCAATTAACAATTAACTGGTTATAACTTTCTTAAATGTCCTAGTTACATACCTAAGCGTCTTCAGAATTTTAATATACAAGTAAGAATTTAATTACATAGGTGTTACTTATGACTAGAAATGGGCCAAAGACTTGTGTCTTTGGATCTTGATCAGAAGCTGAACTTCCTCAAAGCCAGATCCAGTGTTCAAATTTGGGTATATATATATTGGATGGTATTGGTCTGCTTTTAGTTGAAAATTCAGTAGGAAATATATCAAATCTTTTAGAAAGACTTTGTGCATGTTAGATAATATGTAACAAACCACAGATGTATGTACACACAATAGATTATAGGTGGGGGTTGAGGGGAAAAAATCAAACTCTGAATCTTCAGTACTGAGATCTCTATCACCTCAGCTAAGGAAGAATTTCTTTAGCTGCAAGTTATAAACTGTGCTAGTCACAGGAACCAGCACAAGAGGGAAACATGATCACACATTCTAAGCCAGTGTATTATATATATAAACCCAGCTGTTTTCTTCGCATGGCCATGCTGCCATACCATGCCAGTGAATATTAACTAAGTAAATGGAAAGTTCATGTTTGCCAATTTGGCCTAGGAAAATGCTGCCTTATTATAAAAATCTATTAATTAAATTCTCACAGATTTAGACCCGGTGCCACTCCATATTATAGGCAGCCAGCTACCGCAGTGAGGGGTATAGTAGAAATAATTAGAGATAAATAAAAGTAGATAGATTGGAATTATATACAATGATTTTCAGGGCAGAATTTGATCATATGGATACTGGCTGTACTTGATAAGGGAACTATAGAGGCAAAGCAATATGCGATGTATTACAGATGTGACACATTGGTGTGCTGGTGAGAGACAGCTCTCTTAATTAGTGAAAGCAAGGAGATGCAGGAAGAGGAATTTTAAATAAATCTGACCCACGTACTACCTGCTTCTGAAACAAAATTTGACTAGCTGAAATGAGAGAAAAAATGATCCAGCAGGGTTGGCTCTTGAGAGAGTGATTCTAGATGGAGGGCTGACAAGAAAAGTCCAAGCACTTACAAGCATAAAAAGTCATTGGGATTATAGAGATGAAATTGCCACATATGATGGGATTCTAGACAAAGCAAAATGTATCATAACATTGCATGGTAAGAAGTCAGAAATGCTAAGCATAACCCATTATGCCTATTTGGATCCTGAGAAGTGTAAAAACAGAGCCCAAGATGTCCTCTTCTGGCCAGGCTTAACAGCTACCAATGAAAGAAAAGTATACATGTGTGAAGTCATCAGTAAATACAGGAGACAGAGTTCAAACAAATCACTGAAACTACATGCAATTCCTGATTGCCTTTGTTTCAAAGTGGGCATGATTCTATTTAAATTAAATGGGAAAGATTACCTTTTGTAGTAGACTACTGCTTTTTTTTTTTTTTTAACCGAGCTGTTGCACTGATAGCACTGTAATAACACATGGTAAATCACAATTTGCTTGCTTGCGATTCTAGAGGAGCTAATAACAGATAATGGCCAACAATTCAGGAGTGACTCATTTTAACAATTCTCTTTGACATTAGTTCAAGTGCACCACATCAAGGCCTTACCATGCACCCTCAAGTAGGCTAACAGAAAAGTTAGTACAAATAGCAAAGGACTTGACTATAAACACTCAGGCAGATTCAAAGGATCAATAACTTAGCATTGTTAGAATATTGCACCAGAGCTCACAATACTTCATTAGGTTCAATAATTGAGAGACTTATTTGCAGACGACAAAAACCTTGGTGCCAGTATCGAGCAAATTTCTTGAGCCAAGGACAATTAACTGTAAAGTAGTTACAAAAGTTTATGCCCTCTGACAGAATTATATCTCCAGTAGCTACTGCTACACTTGGTGTTCTCATTTCCTTCCTAACTCTGAGAATTTTTCACCTCACAGGGTATTTCATATTTCAGGCTGGTGTGAGCATGTTGATAGGCAAACCAGGTTCTTTTCTAGAACATATGTATTTTTCAAGCAAGATTGGAAGGTTTTATGTGTGCAAGTGTATATAAGAAAATGGATTAACCCATAAGACCAGGTTGTGCACAGGAACGCAGAAACAGATGCAGGGAATCTCCCAACTTATTCACTTCACACAAGGGACAGATGCAGCTGCAGATCCTGTGCTCGCCTCTTAATGCCTTCTGGGTTCCTATCCATCCCAAAGTATTGGCAAAAAAAGTAGCCACCATCCCCCTCAACCAACAGACTTTCATGAAGAAGCATTCTGAAACTTCTAGAGGGGTATACGATCAGTTGACTCCCTCTGCAAGCAGGAGAGCCATTGTATCTCTTCCTGAACTCCCTGCCCCAAAAGTGCTCATATTCTGTGGTGATGGGTGCCATATAAGTACTTTGATAGATTTCTATCTAGGTTTCTTTCTATCCGTGTGTGTGCCAGGTTCTCTGAAGCAATCTGTCTTGGGCTTCGTTACCTTGTCTTTTACAAAATTCTGGTTCATCTAAAGCACTGCTGCTAGGGTGACCAGATGTCCCGATTTTATAGGGACAGTCCCGATTTTTGGGGGCTTTGTCTTATATAGGTGCCTATTACCCCCATCCCGTCCCGATTTTTCACACTTGCTGTCTGGTCACCTTACCTGCTGCATCAAAAGCTCAACCTAGTTCTTCTCTGCCCTGTAATTCATCTTTCTAGTGGCCTGGCCTCTCTCCATCCCTAGAAACAGTGTCAGATTGTTGGATGCAGTTTCCTATGGCACTGCCAGCTGCTTTTCATTCTATATTTTATCTATAATGCACAGTTGAGAGATTTTTGTGGCTACTAGTTGCACTTAAATACAAACTATGGGGCAAAATCTGATGTCACTTACACCAGAGTTAAATCAGAATGACTGCTGAATCAATGAAGTTACCCAGGGTCCAACTGGTGGAAATGAGATCAGATTCAGGCCCTTAATGTTAGAGGTGACCTCTGCCATGCATAAATACTGTGAAAATCTGAAGCCCACAAGCAATTTGATTTTCTGCCTGCAAATTAATACAGAGACTGCCGTATCCGTTAGGCAGCCACTTTTACTTTTTTCTTTTTAAAAGATTATTGTAGAGGGTAGAGGAAGTATATTAAACAGCAAAATAAAAACTGAAGTAAGGTTCCAATATTAACAATAAATTAAGTTTGAAAATAAGGCATGGTTCAGATGGGTATTTGGGTAGTCTGTGCAAGTTTGGAGCCTTTTGATGGCAAAGAATCTGCTGATGGCAGTTTCCATCTCATTAATCTGAGATCCCCTGGAGGGAGAGTGAATCTGTGGTGCTTGGAAAGTGTCAGACACAACTAGATATGTCATTTGTTTGTCTTGTGAAAAAGCAAAATTAATTTGAGGTTGACTGTTGCTTTGTGCCTCTATCCTACCTCCTCCCAGCCTGCAGCCCAAGCAGCTACTGCAATCCTGTCAGTATGAGACACAACAGTCTGCCCCATATAGGGCATGATGATGCTTTGTCTCTACGCAGATACACATATGGAGGGACTGGAGGGGCAAAGCAGGGATGAGGGCACAAAGGAGTAGAGGTAAGTCACAATCATAGTCCCTGAAGAGACTACTCTTACTTCCCATGGTGCAAACTACCTAGGAGACATAGCCTTTTCCCTTGCCTCCCCTCTCCCCCACACAGACCAATACGGTCAGCTAGACAGGCTGGAGGAGCATCATGGTCCCCAGTGTGGGCCTATGTGTAAATCACATACACTAGCTTAGGAGTCACTCAAAAGCACACTGGAGATGCTGGCCATTGAAGCCACTGGGACCTAGGAGTGCTCAGCACTGTTGCATACAAGGCCATTTATGTAATTGTCTAAATATGGATTTAGGTGCCTAATTTTAGGCACCCAGATTTAAAAATATTGACCTGAATATTGAGCTCTTTGTCACATTGGCTACCGTCTCTTGTCTGTTGATTTCCCCTATCCCCCGTGCCAAAAAGCAGCTTGTCTAAAAACCCCTAGGAGCCATGAAAATGCTCCATGCTTGTTACTTTGTAGTTCAAATGACTTATTCAAATGAGACCTGCAGTGTGTTGTTTAACAAGAAATCCTATGCCAGCACACAAGTCCCTGCAAACTCTTAAGCTAACTTATTCATGTATTAGGTTCATGATGAAGGGCAAATCTCACAAATTCTGCTCAAATGTATACCACTGAGACTCAGTTCAAACTGTTCTGAGAATGAGAACAATGCATCATGATCTTGTTCTAAATGTAATTTTTTTCTTAAAATATTTCTGGTGTGGCTAAGGCAAAGCTTGAGAGATTCAGGGAGAAAGAAAATCCAGAATGTGCTGAGTCACAAAATTGTATTTTTGTGCACTGTTTTCCATGAGTATAGAGCAAGGAGTATGAGGAATAACTGGAAACATTAGTACATAAGCTAAATTATGACTTAATATTAATACCCCTTAATAGAGGGGTATAGCTGGTTCAGGAAGGACAGGCAGAGTAAAAAAAAAATCCATCAAGAATATGTACATTTGTTCTGAGGTACAGAACGAGGAGGGAGGCAGACCCGTTGAGAGTCTCTGGCTAAAGATCTCTGGGTAAAAAATAGGAGTGACATCATGATAGGAGGTCTATTATAGACCACCAAATCAGGAAGAGGAGGTGGATGAGGTATTTCAGAAATATCCAAAACATAAGACCTAGTAGTAATGGAGGACTTTAGCTACCAAGACATCTGTTGGAAAATATGTCAAAACACAAAATTTCCAATAAGTTCTTCAAATGTATTAGAGACAACTTTTTGTTCCAGAAAGTAGGCGAAGTAACTACGGGGGCAGCCATTTTAGACCAGCAGGGAGGAATTGGTAACATATCTAAAGGCAATTTGGGTAAAAGTTATCATGAAATGATAGATGCAATGATTCTAAGGAAAGGAAGGAATGAGAGCAGCATAATAAGGACAATGGACTTCAAAAATACAGACTTTAACAAACTCAGAACTTATAAGGTCCCATGGGGACAAAATCTAAGTTCAGCAGAGGTAGCATTTTCTCAATGAGACAGTATTAAAGGCACAAATGCAACCTATCCCAGTGCGAAGAGAAGATAGTAAGTGGCCAATATGTCTTCAGGATTTCTTTAATGACCTAAAAATCCAAAAAGAATCCTACAAAAGTGGAAACATGTTCAAATTGCTAAAGAGGAGTACAAAAGAATAGCCCAAGCATCCAGGAACAAAATCAGAAAGGCAAGGGACATAAAAGGCAATAAGAAGAGGGTTTTAAATACATTAGGAGCAAGAGAAAGTGTAGGTCCTCTACTTAGTGGGGAAGGAAAGCTAATAACTGATGACAAAGAAATCTGAGATGTTTAATGCCTATTTTGCTTCAGTCTTCAATAAAAAGATTAATTGTGACCAGCTACTCAACACAATTAATATTAACAACCAGTGAAACGGAATGCAAGCCAAAATAGGAAAAGAACAGGTTAAATAATATTTAGATAAGTTAGATGTATTCAAGTCAGCAGGGCTGATGACATTCATCCTACGGTACTTAAGGAACTAGCTGAAGCAATCTCAGAAATGTTAGCAATTATCTTTGAGAACTCCTGAAGGACAGGTGAGGTGCCAGAAGACTGGAGAAGGGCAAACATAACATGTATCTTTAAACAGAGGAACTAAGAGGACCCAGGGAATTATAGACCAGTCAGCTTAACTTTGATAGTTGAAAAGATACTGGAGCCAATTATTAAACAATCAATTTGTAACCACCTAGAAGATAACAGGATTATAAGGAATAGCCAGAATGGATTTGTCAAGAACAAATCATGACAAACCAACCTAATTTTCTTCTTTGACAGGGTTACTGGCCTAGTGAATAGGGGGAAGCCACAGACGTGATATGTCTTGATTTTTAGTAAAGCTTTTGACACAGTCCCACATGACGTTCTCACAACTAGAGAAATGTGGTCTAGATGAAATTACTATAAGGTGGTTGAAAGACGATACTTAAAGCGTAGTTACCAGTGATTAGTTGTTAAACTGGGAAGGTGTATCTAGCGGGATGCCACAGAGAGTCAGTCCTGGGTCTGGTACTATTCAATACTTTCAGTAATGACTTGGATATGGCGTGAAGAATATATTTATAAAATTTGCAGATGACACCAACCTGGGAAGGGCTGCTAGGCACTTTGGTGGATAGGATTAGAATTGAAAATGACCTTGACAAATTGGAGAATTGGTATGAAGTCAACAAGCTGAAATTGAACAAGGAAAAGTGCAAAGTACAGTACTTCACTCTGGAAATAAAAATCAAATGCACAAGTACAAAATGGGGAATAACTAACTAGGTGGTAGTGCTGTGGAGAAAGATCTGAGGGCTATTAGCGGAACACACATTGAGTATGGTCAACAATGTGATGCAGCTGCAAAAAAAGATCATCATCATTCTGGGATGTTTAACAGGAGTGTCACATGTAACATACTGTAGTGAGGTGGCCTGGCCCTCCCAGACACAGAGGAAGAGAGTGGCTCCACCTCCTTGTGGGCGGAGCCCTACTCCCTAGCTCCGCCCACGGGAAGCCAAGGGGGCGGAACCGGAAGTATAAAGGCAGGACTTGGAAGCTCAGTAGGGGCCCAGACACTGGAGGAGGCAGACATGTCACCTGAGCACTCGCGCTGGGAGGTGGCAGCAGGTCCACAGAGTGCAGACGACTGGCCTGAACCACCTGGACCCCTGGATGACCCGACCCCACAGGAAGCAGATGACAGACCCAGACGGCTGGCCTAGACCACCGGCTGGCCCAACCCCGGCAGAGCTTCTGCTGGCAACTGAAGACCCCGCCGATCACCTTACCGCACCGGACCAGCAGGTACCCTTGGAGGGCGAGTGTGGAACTGGCCCAGGGGTAGTACACCCCTGTCTAGCTGCAACACTGGCAGAGGGTGAGTCAATGTGTTGCAGCTTGGATTCCCGCTGAGGCAGTGGCAGATCCCTCCACCACCCTTAGGGCCCTGGGCCGGGCCGCAGTGGAATGGGAAGGCCTGCGTCCCCACCTGCCACCCAAGTGGTGGGTGGCAGTCTCCCCCTCTCTCAGGCTAGCTGAAGGAAAGTCTGATTAAGTGACTTTGTTTACTGCCCTGCTCTGAACCAGAGCCTAGGCTAATCGACTGTTTGCAGCCCTGCCTGAGTACAGGCCTGAGTCCAAGACTCTTTGCTGCCCCGCCCCTACCATAGCCTCGCTGATTCCCCACATCAAGTGGGCTACACGTACGGGAGGTAATTGTCGCACTGCACTCAGCACTAGTGGGGCCTCAGCTGGAGTACTGTGTCCAGATCTGAGTGCAACACCTTAGGAAAAATGTGGACAAATTAGAGAAAGTCCAGTAGACAGCAACAAAACCTGACCAACAAGGAAAGGTTAAAAATCTGGGCATGTTTAGTCTTGAGAAAACTAGACTGAGAGGGAACCTGATCATCGTCTTCAAATATGTGGAGGGCTGTTATAAAGAGGACTGTGATCAACTGAATAGGTTTCCAAGGGAGGTTGTAGAATCCTCATCATTGGAGGCTTTTAAAGACACGTTGGACAAACACCTTGTCAGGAATGATCTAGGTTTACTTTGGACTGTCACAGTGCAGGGGTCTGAACTTGATGACTTCTCAAGGTCCCTTAGAAGCTGTACATTTCTGAGTCCAAGAGAGGATGGTGAGGAGAGGGAAGAGCATAAACTTGGCCTAGAGCCGTTCTCTAGCAATTTTGGATGGATATGAAAAAAGTGTTTTCAACAACTCCTGACCCACAAATATAACCAACTCTTGTCCATTCTGATTGCATCACAATGGATAGGGCTGGATTTAAGGATTTTCAGGAGGGATGACGAGATGATATTAGGGACACTCCCAAATGTAGTTTAATCAAAATTTTAAATGGGTTGATCCAGCACATCTACTCATTGCAGCAGAGGTGAAGCCCATCTGTTTCTGCAGATTCACAGTTGCCACATTAGAAAAAAATGTTTCCAATGGACTATTCTCAAGGTGTCCCTTGCCCTCAGTTCCATGATTATTTTCCTATACAAGGCTGAATCTCATGCTATTGAACTACTTTGTCTCCATCTAGAGGCTACACTGGATCCTCAGCGCAACTGGCTCAGCTGCAGGCAGCCAGTTGGAGATAGCTTGTGTCAGCCTCAGCCCTAGCAGGAGCAGGCAAGACAGCATCAATACCCAAAGATGCAAATTGGCTTTGGAGATTTAAAGGAAAGTGTAGTTACATGGCAGAAAAGATCTGGGAGGCTATTCCCAACAAAGAAAGGGTGAGGAAAGGGGTAGAGTAGCTTTCGAGAGATGGATCAGCTGAGTAAAAAGGGATGTTGGATTGGCAGAGTGCATGTCAGAAGCAGGGGAAATGAGAACTGGAAATAGGCAGATACAGAACTGGGCAGGACCTAGAAGGGGAATTTAGGTAAAGAAATTGGAAGCCAATGTGTAAGTATTCAAAAAGGGTAGAGGGTTGAGGGACATGTTGGATAAATTTGAAGGGTGCATTGTGAGACATAGTGAAACCATAGAGAAGGAGGAAGCTGAGATGACATGGGCTTGAACCAGAGTGGTGGTTATAGGGATAGAAGGGAAAGTATGCATCTTAGACATTGTACAGAAGTAGAAGCAGCAGGACTTAGCAATCTGGACATGGGTGGAACAGGAAAGATGTAAAATGTAACACTCAGGCTTTAAGTTTGGATGACTGGGAATATTGTGTAATTAACTACAGTGACAGAGAATAGAGGAAGAGGAGAGATTGGGAGGAAGTTAAGGGATCTCATGTTTTGTTTCATTTACTATGTGTATAGGAATAATTGATAACACTATTAGAACTAAAATATTTATTTTATGCTGCTGTATCTAATACCTAGTAGTGTGTGCTTACATCACAGCATAATAACTACACAGCACCCTCTATTCCCAGTGAGCAAGGCAGGGATTATTCATTTTCATGTCATGTATCACTCACAGCTGTCTGCTGTGATTGCAGAGCGTCAAATTACCCCATCCTGCATTCACATTAAACCAAATTTGTTTGGGAAGCAGGATACATAAAGTGGGTGTGTTAATAGCAGATAATTTTCTGTCTGAGTATGACTGTGAGGTCAAAATGGATACATTAGTTACCCTGTATGGTACTCTAGCCTGTATGTACTTGTAGGTCCAATTTCTGATTTTCACTTACACCCTGTCCAATTCTGGGGTGGGAGTGCAGACAAGTTGTGTGGTTTGATTTTACTGTAGCAGAGAGTACCATACTACCTCGTCATATTTTTCATACAGTTTCCTTTTCTTTTCAGTAATAGTGTATTTCCCCAGCCAAATGTTCAAAAGTGTCTGACTCATGGACAAAGCTCAGTCAAGGTAAACATAACTGAAAACACAGAAATCATAAAGAAGAAGATTAATGATACCAGCTAGCCAGCCACTGCTCTCAGCTGTACTTTCATGGGCTCTGCAGATTAGAGGACATTAACCAAAGTTTAGCAAAGAGTGGCATAGTATTGTTGGTACTTTGCCTCCCTGCTGCTATGTCCAGAATCAGGCAAATAAAGTAAAAATTGGTGTCTCTGGCTGTTACTTAAGCTTTGGAGAAGAGTTATTGGCTGCAGAAATTTTTTTTTCTTCTTGTCAAGGCTGATTCCCCACTCTGGCACTTTGAGTGCAGAAGGCGGGGGCCCACAAGGATTCTAAAAATTAATACTGGCCACTCCAGGCTTGTATTAAACTCCCAAGGTTACAGCTTCTCTCTGACCTTGGATGGGTAGATGCTGCCATCACCCAAGTGCAAAAAAACCCTTTGGATCCAGGAAAGCGCACTTGGGAATTCCTCTCTGTGGGGTACCCTGAAACCGTGTCACACACACCCCTCCAGGGAAGAGCTGAGAAAGAAAACAAAGGAAATCAGCTGTTGTCACCAGCTAATTAAACAACATATTCACAAACCTCTTAGGATACAAAAACCCAATCCTGTTCTTAAAAAAAAAAAAAAAAAAAAAAAAGTAAATTTTATTAAACAAAAAGAAAGAAAATACATATGGAACTTAGGCTATTGCTAGATTTAAAAAGAGCAAATATAATAATTAAGCATCAAGAATGGTTTTCTTGAGGTCCAACTTAAAGGTAAAAACAGGCAAAACAAAAGCACCTGGGGTTAGCACAGAGAAGTCCACAAGCCATTCAAAAATAAGAGATGAACCTAATTGTGTCTTTCTAGACATTTCCTAGGTATGATGTGATGATTTTTCATACCTGACAAAGCTTCTTATAGCATTGCTGCTCTGTGTCTCCTCTTTGGGATAACAACAACAGACAGACAAAGGGAAAGTTTTTTTCCAATTTTAAAAGTTCTAGCCCTCCCATTGACTTTTATGGTCAGGTGCCCACTCCCTTCCTTTTACCTATGGGCTTTCTTAACCCTTTACAGGTAAAGCAAGTAGAGAACAGCTACTAACAGGGATTTTGTAGCTAACTGGCTGACTGGGTGTCCAGAAAAGGGAGATCCCCCCCTTCACTTATCACACCTCTCTAAAGTCTGGCCATTGCTGCATAACTAAATACAAATTCAAATATTTATGTACCACATGTACACAATTGTACAGTCCCCATAGCTTTAAGAATGTGTTAGACTTCTCTGGGACCTTTAACATCCCATCAACAGCAACTACATTTAAAAAGCAAAGTCTATTTATCAAGTTAGGGCCTTTTTAAAAGCTTTGGGTTTGATAAAGACACATTTTACTGTTAGCAATATCTGTGCTTGAAACAGTCGAGGCAAAAGAGAAAAAGTTACTGAGTTTCTGTGCTGCAGAAAGATAATAGGGGAAGGTTAATCTGTATCTAATACCGTCATGCTGCAGTCTTGTGGACAGCCTGCAACCACTCTAAGATCTCTCGATGAGGCTACTGAACTACAATGACCCTAGTCTCAGCCAAATTACCCTGCTCATTTTCTTGCTTGAAGAAACTGCAACATTCAGGAGTATTTGTAATGTGGCTGCCAAGCAATTAAAAGAGCACAAGAATCAGTGCTACAGTCTAGACCTCTGATTGCAGGATATCACCTTTACCGTCAAGGTAAATGGCCAACCATAACTCCCCAACCTCCCAAATAATATGGAGCAAATGAAGACTGGATTATGGTTACATCAGAAAAATAGCAAGACAGTGAAGACTTCCATCAACAAAGAGATCCAATTTCTTGCCCAACCTGTCCATAGGCAACACATTCTCAACATTGTTACACTCTGAGAGTGCTTGTTGAACATTCCAAGCTTAAATTTCAAATGATGGGTGTTTATCTTGAGGATCAATCTTACTCATAAAGCATGATGAGCCTTCTTGGTACTAACAAACCAGAGCAGGATATGTCTATTCTCTGGGGCAGGATCCCTGCCCTCCTCTCCTGGGCACAGGACTAGATTCCCCATGAGGCACAGACTGATTCTGGCTGCTGACCTAGCACCAATAGAAGAAAAGGGTAAAACACCCAGGCTGAGCTCCCTGGACTGAGGACAGACCTAGCAACCCATATCCTTCTGTGGGGGCAGCAGGTGATGAATGGTCAACATTCATCAGCAGTTTCCATGTAGTGTTATCTGAGACTCCAAGTACCATTGTGAGAAGAGTGCTGTAGTGCTGCTCCTACAATGACATGTTGATGTTTCAAAATCTTATTTGGTCATATGAAATATTAACACAGCATTTCAGACACTGTTCTTTTTCATTTTCTTCTGTGTTTTGGACATTATTTCTCTCTTCCCATATGTATATTCAGTGCTGTTTTATTAGGGTGACCTCTCCATCCACAGGGCTGACAATATGAAGAAACAGATATTTGATGTTAAAAAGTTATTTGTTGCTTGAAGTTAAAAGGTTTGATTTTCCAGAGTACACCTTGCATGAGAGTCTGGTTAACGATACATACAAAAGGCACAGGGAAGGGGGCTGGTTCAGAGAGGGTGTCAATCAATCATGTTGAATATGATAATGTAGTAATGCTCTTATGCCACTAATCAGATTCAGATTTTCTGTGCTTAATTATTGTTTATTGCAGTTGCTCAACCACCACAAAGTTTTTAATTAGTACTGCTGTATTAAAAATATCCCTATAGAAGTTGAGCTGTTTCATCTAAAGGGAAGTTAGTGAAATGTGTTTAAAAGTCAAGTTAGAAATTTCCAGCAATAGAGGAGTCTAATGTAAGAAGCTATAACGTGGTCTCCCCATTCTGCCTGTCCTAGTGGGGCTAAATTCTGGAAGGAGAGTCACTGTTGTGAGAACTGGAGTAGACAGGTATGGGAAACAGAAGCACTGGGGAAGTAAATTTAGTAAGATGCTGAGTACAAGACCTAGATTCTCAGCTGTGCCATCCATGGGAGGCGGTTGAGATGGGGGCACAAAACAGCCAGGTGTATCGTGCTGATTCTGAAACTTGTTCTATGCCTATGCCAACCTTGTCCTGGATTAGAGCTGCCTTAGGGCTACTCTATTTTCCATTGGCTGGCTATGTCCCCCAAGGGGCTGCCCACTATCTAAAGAACGTCAAAGTACAGTACTACTCTGGCCAGGCTTCCCACACATCCCTATGTGGCAAACAATGGAAGGGATGATGTAGTAGATAGCAATGCTATCTATATTCTAAATGGGGTCTCTCCCTCACCAAGAGAATCCTCAGATGGGGCGTTCTGGTGGCTTTCTGGACGCTCTGTGCCTCCAGCAAAGTAGAGGGGCCAGAATAAGTTTACAGGGCCAGTTTCTGTAATGTAAGTGCACATGGCTACTATATTTTTTAATGTGAAGGACACATGAGAAGATTGCAGTGTTTTACCTGTATTGATACATATTTTGTTACATTTGTCATACACATACCTTCTGGGTCCATGGATTGCTTCCTAACCACGGTCTATATTAAGCCATCAGCTTTTTAGCATCATCCCTATTGATTTCAACAGAAAGTTCAGTTTAAAAACGGTTGGCATAATATTTACTTATTCAAATTTGTTTAAATAAATGTAGAAGCACCAATCCTGTACTTTGGGTGCCTCTTTCATACTTTAAAAACTACACACTCCATCCAACACAATAGAAAGGACTGCCCATACATATCCACAACCCCCTACCTCCCAATCTTAGCTCCCGTCCTCAAGAGCCTGAGAAAATAGATGGACTGTTCAGAGGGACTGGAAACCTAAACGCAGGCACTGGCAGACCAAAAGAGGAGTGAGCTATGAAAAGGAAGCAGATTGCCTGCCTCCCTGCTCCCTCTCCCTCCCTGCCCAGAGAACAACTTCCCAGCAGCTCCCTCTTGTTTATATTAATGAGACTCTAGCTCAAGAATTTCAGCTGCTCTCAACTGTAGCAGTATGTCATGGGGAGAAAGGTGCTGTCTCGGGTAACCAGTTTCTAAGCCATTTTAAAGAAATATAGGTTAAAACTAACACCTGGAATTGCACCTGGAAGCTCACTGGCATCCAGTGTAGATCCCAGAACACTGGTTATTGTGCACACAAAGAGCAACTCCACAGCATGCATGCTGCACTTGTTTCAGACTCTGAATGCACCCAAGTGTAGCCCCACATAACAGCATTCTGATCACGAAGAGGCAAAGGCATGGATAATTGTGCACTTGAGAGAGGAATGGCCCATGAATATAATTTAGTATTTGAGGTTCAAGTGTAGCATGGGAGACACGTGGTCTAATGGTGTGAAGAAGGAAGTAGGGCTCTGGACCAGCGGAGTTCTAATTCTGGCACTGGAATTCACTGACTCTCTCTTTAGCCATGTGTAAACTACAAACTCTGTGGGTGAAATCCTGGCCCTACTGAAGGAATTTTGCTATCAATGGGGCTAAGATTTCACCCTTTGCCTCCATTTCTCACCTGTAAAACAGGAAAAATATTAAAACTACCTTACAAAGTTGTGGACTAATTCATTAATGTTTGTAAAGCACTATGAAAATGATAAATGTATATTGTTGTTTGCTTTGTGTATTTAAGTATCCATGCACATGTAAAGTGAAAAAGCAAAACAGATCTTTCAGAACACTCATCTCAGCCAAATGTGAATAACTTTTTAATAATGTTCTGACTTTTTCCAAAGAGTTAACATTTCCCCCCCACAAGTGTGCTAATCTTTAGAATATTTGAGACAATCCATCAATTATAGTAGTGAACTATAGTACTTTGACCTTTTCAATATTCAGCAGTTGAATGGCTGGTCTTCCCATCTCTCCCTAATTAAAGCCCCACTAGTCACTGCCCAACTTAAAGTATAATTTAAAAAAAAATTAAAATGGCATTATTTTTCTCTTCACTGATGGAGGTTTAAATGTGAAGGAGAATGCGAATTAAGAAGGAAATGAGACACAAACTGTAACTAAATAGAGAGTCTTTTTACAATCTCCAAACTTAAGTCCGTTTCAGATGTTTAGCTTTCTATTGCTAGAGATTTAGCTTCTTATACTGAATCTAGTACTGTGATATCTAAGTACCATCTTAGATCCAGAGGTTTCCAACAACAGCTATACTTTCCTACAAGGCAAAGTATGAAGATTTAAGAGTCTTGTTTTCATATACAAGTTATACCTGAACTGAATTTTGCTATCTCTGATCAGCTATAATAATGCAATATGATAATTATCTCATGGATGTCAGCTAATACACAACCTAATAGAGGAGACAAACATGATATATTATACGCTCCTCTTCCTCTCTGTCAGGGAATGGAAATGCTATGCTCATAGTAGGCGGAAGAAACTGATGTCTATCACTCAACAGTAATCCCTCCAATCACTTAAGGATGTAGAATGTCTGAGCAGTCAACATTCCATAGAATATACAGATAAAACTCCATAGCAAGGGCATAATTAAATATGTTTGGTAGATTGTTAGGTCAAAAAGAGATTAGCACAGTATAAAAAAGCATGTGCAAACTGCAGAAAGTTATTTAATTTTCCTTTATTTTTAAAATATATGTGGGATAGTTGCTATTTGATTTAATGGTGTAACTTACGTGCACAGTGAGAGTGAAACCTGTTTTGAACTTTGGTCTAATTGTTCTTCCCTGTTGTCAAATACAGATAGCTGAAGGGAAAACAAATGTTGTTCAGTCGTAAATAATTGTATGTAAAATACTATTTTGAAACCTGCCTAGTCCTGTGCCCTTTAGAAAAGCTGGAAAACTATAACATATAAATTCAAAACTATTTTACATTTTCAAGCCCAAAACTCTCTAGTTAATGGAGCTCTGTGCCATATTCTAATAATTCAGCCTGCTCAGTCTTCACTCAGGGTCTGATTTTGCAAGGTGTTTTGCCTTCACAGAATACCTTGTTGCATCAGGGCCTCAGTTTCTGTTACCTGAGCTCAGGTACCAGTGACATGCTTGTACTTTACAGTGATAGCTTCTTTTTTTGCCTCTCCTCACACCCACCCCCAACCTCCCCTGAACACACACAGAAGATAGCAAATCACAAAGAAAAACTGAAAGCACCACACTGATTTTTCATTAATTTACTTTTAATCCTGGGGCACAGAAGCCCAGATCATAGCCTTCCCTAAGAACATGTTGACATGACTTCAAAAGTAGTCAGGAAGCTTTGAACTTTAAAAATAGTTTTTTTTCCTTTTTTGTAAGGAAAACTGAGCATAGATAAAGAAATAATTAGGGTCTATAGTACTTTACCTATTACCGTCACATCCCAAAATATATTAGACTAAAGGACCTCTCAAGGTCCCTTCCAGCCCTACCTTTCTATGGTTCTATACACTCACACATACTGCAAAGTACTTCTTAGGATAGGCCATATGTCCTCTCAGTCAGCATGTGCATGCACATATACACAACCTCTGCCTGAGTCCTATTCAACTCTAGTTCCTTTGTATCTGTCTTTTTGGGGGGAGGGGGGGAAGGGAGACTGCTCAAACTCTTTCCCTAAACACATTTCTAAGGACCAAGCCATCTTGTTTCATGGAATTATACAAGTGGTTTATCTCCTCCCCACAGTCCCAGTCTTTGTTTGCTGCCTTTGGAGCCTCTCTGTCTGCAACTGCTGTGAAATTCAAAGGTGGGGGGTTGGGGAGAGGGGCACTTGCACAAGAGTTGGCAACCATTATTTCCAATTGATGCTCTATGACAAAGCCAAGGGCATGTTTCATGTCTGCACCAACACCTAGCTGCCTCAAGTTGTTTGACCGTTGGGATCATCCGCAATAGTTTTTTAACTTTGTGTTGTGTGATTTCTTCCTATCAGTTATATCTCTTATTTCATTATGTTTATCAAATGTAGATTTTGCTACTATGGCCACATTAGGCAGTCTCTGCTTAGAAGCACAGGAATCAGATCAGAAACAGTCACACATAACATAGCCAACTGGATTGGGCTACACTGCCCTTTTATATGGTATCTAGTGCTTCCAGCCCATCCTTGCCTCTTGGAAGTGAGTGGAGGCTTTACCATTGACTTCAGAGGGTGTCGGATCAAGTGCTAGCTCAGCTGGGATGGAACCAACAAACCCCTTCTATCAAGACAGACAAAGGGAATTGATATCAGTTAGGCTGCTGAGACCACCGCTTATCAGGTGACCAGTATTGTCTTATTGTTTAATTGTCCTCCTCCATTGTTGTATATCCATCAATTATCTCTGGTCTTAGTCTGTAGGCTCTTTGTGGCATTTTTTGTTTTGTGTTTGTACAGCACCTGGCACAATGGAGTCTTGATCCATGACTAGGGCTGCAAGGCACTACAGTAATACAAAGAAGGTCAAATTTAGGCTGCTAGGTAAGAGATTAAAGTCCAGGAAATCTGTGGTATCATTCTCTGAAATGCTTCCAGCACCACATGCAGGGCCAGAAAGACAGGCCGAACTTCAGGGTCTCAATGCATGGGTAAGATGATGGTGTAGGGAGAAGACTTTTAGGTTTATTGGGAACTGCAGAACCTTTTGGGAAAGGAGACTATGCAGGAAGGATAGGCTCCATCTAAACCTAAGCAGCTAACACCAAAGCTGCACAGAAGCAATTCATAGAAATACTCAGTGGCACTGACAACAGTTCTTACTACTGTGAGAAATCCCACGGACTTCATTGGCAGCTGTGGCTGCAGAGCACCTTTGATAAAATCAGGCCACTTTTTTTCCATAAGTGCTCTAAAAATGGATTTGGATATCTACATTTTGAACTGTTGGCTCAATATTTCATTAAGGTTAACTGAAAATACCTTGGAACCTATTTTGCCCTTGGACCTATGCCAGTGTGACTAACAGTCTTAACAATGCACTAAAGCTGCTGACAGGAGTTCCTGTGACAACTTTTTAATGTAAAAAAATGTTGCCTTTTTTCCATTAATTAAAATAAAATAATAATACAAAATTGCTAGAAAAAAACAATAATGAAGTTCAAGTAAACTTCTGTGCTGTCACATGGTGGCAAAAGCAGAGCAGAGCTGCTGACCACAACTAATGAACTTGAGAAGAATAAAATTAGAAGCCGAACAAGAAAAGGTTCAGAAGGAAGAAGAATGCAAAGAGATTACAGAGTGTTTAATTAACATTACCCCAACACAGAATGAGGAAGTCCACAGTTCAATCTGCTTCACCATCTCTAACTCATGTTCCTTGTACTTTTTATTTTTCTTTAATACATCATGACAAGTTTAGAACTAAGTATCAGACTTAACATGCAACTTTCTGGGATACTACTGGCTCTGCTAAAGTCAATGGGAGCTTTGCCCTGGATTTCAATTGGGCTAGTATTTCACTCAAAGTTTTGGAGGTATTTTTTAGTTTCTCTCAGGGTTCAGTACTGAAGCTGCTGTATATTGAACTTTCATTGCCTTTAATGGGTGTTCCATATATACACTAACTAGAAGATCAAGCCTCTAATGTGAGACATATTTATTAATTTTTCCCAGAATGGCTCCTTCCTGCATTTAACTAATATGCTTATATTAATACTCCCATGCTATTTAAACATTCCCCTCCCCCCCGCAATTTCTATTTGTCTTTAAGGCCCTGATCCTACTCACATTTTACTCAATGGGTGAAATCCTGGTCCCACTGAACTCAAAGGCAAAATTCCAGTTAAATTCAAAGGCCCTAAAAAAGGAAAAACATTCACGAGCACTTTCCTAAAAAAGTGGTTTGTGGACCTTCTTGTGCCTATTGATAAATATATACATAGGGAGGTAGGTTTAGCCTTTTGCACCAGATTTCTCATTTCGGGCCCTGAACAGAATAGAACTTAGGCCTGAATCATGAGTTCAAAATCAGGCCATTATATACATATTCATTTGTTTAAACTGTATCTTGTTTACCTGGGGTTATGAGAGAATTCTTTCAAAGCCGCTGAAGTAAATACTCAAAGGTGATGTTTTAAAATGTGTTAAAATTTATTCTTTACTGAGATATTCCTTTAGTATAAAGAGAGACAATCTCACATAATTAGTATAATGTACAATATACTTTTCAAGGAACCTCATATCATAAAAGTTCAGTCTTTTCCTCTTTTCTCTTCCCTTAGCACAGGCAGCAACTATCTTAAGTCACTTGAACAATAAACCCCAACAAAACCTGCTGGAATTCTTCCAAGAAGCAAGGACACATCCAAAGAAAGAATCAAAGAGTATAATTATACTTTCATCTTGTATTTCAATTAATCTGAAAAGAGTCAAACAGAAACCACTCATCTGATTTTTTTTTAAACTAACATAGGGCCAAATCCCAGTTCCACTGAAGTCAATGGCAAATCTCCGGTTAACTTCAGTGACAGCGGGATTTGGCCCATACTGTTCAGTTTTGCATATAAAACTCATGTTAGTGCACGTATTCAAGGTTTAGGTCTCTGAGAGTGTTCTTACCAAAGTCATTCTAATATACATTTACAAAGAAGCAGAAACCTCACAAGACTGAGTCCTTACAGAGGCTCAAAAGTCCTACTGAGGTTAGCAGGAGTTTTTTTATGCAAAGGATGCTGGATCAGACTCCCTGACTAAAAGACTATCCAGTATCCTGGACCAGAAAACTTAATTGACACCCCAGATGGCAATTCTATCTGATTTTTGGAGAGTTGATGGGTGTTTCTAATCCTGTTGTGGGCTAGGTGCCTACCTGTAAAGACTGGAAATTTACAGACTCACTGGTGGTGGTGCAGCAGTACAGTGTTCTCAAATAGCATTGACAGTAGCATATATTTGGTACATTTGTTGTAGAGTCCTGCTCCAGAGCAAGCTCCATGTGTACAGAAGCAACTCACCTGTTGTGGCCCTTTGTGGCTGGGTGCAGGGTTGCCGGGCTTTCCCCTTGATCGTCTCCTCCTGTTAATCGCCTCCATTTGGGTCTTCCATGGCCTAGCCCTCCAGCCAGGTCACTTAAGAATTCAATCCCCTTTGGGGGTAAGTGGACAGGCCCCAAACTGGCTTCTCCCAGCTGGCTTCTTCAAAGTGCCTGGGCCCAGCTGCCCCGGGCCAGCAGCAAAGTCCTTCTAAATGAAACAGAATCACATTCCTCTTTCACACAGCCACGGGTCCCCGGCCTTGTCCCTTGGTGTGTCAGTAAAACTCCAAAAGTACAAACAAAACTAAATGCTATTTGTTCACTAAGTGTGAAATTAGCATTGGCGAGCCAATGAAAGGCACTTTGCTTAACTCGGTGCTGGTGGAGAAGCAAAGCAGGGGTGCAGAGACTGTACCCAAAGTATACTGCAAATGGATCTCTGCATTTGCCTTGCATAAGGATGGCCTCACCAAACTGTTAAGCCTAGGTCTACATTCTGCTCAGAGTTCTTCCAGTATCCTGAACTGACCAAAAGTCTCTTTTTAATCACTTGTCCCTTGTAGCAGAGTTGGATGCCAAGTTCATCCTAGAACAACATTTTGCAGCAGTTGCAAACAGGATTTATAATGGCAACACAGAGTCAATCCTATTCATTACTTCACCAAAGGCAACAGTACATTTCAAAAGAACGAGTATAGAGTCAAAGTTTAATTTGACTATAACCACTAACCAGAGGGGACATCAGCACAGTGTGATATTGTGAATTCTTCAGTAGGTTAAAACTAGAGGGCTAGATTCTTCAGTCCACTATGGCCACATTAAACTTTAGGATTTAATATTATTACTTGTATAACAGTAGGGAATGATCATTGTGTAAAGTGTTGTACAGAACCCTAAAGGCCCACATTCAAGGATATGACAAGATGCAACAAGTGAATGAGATTAAAACCTCTGAGAAAAGTAAAAGTAAAGCAAGGAAGCCAAACAATTCACTATATGACTACTGTTGTGTATTGTGGACATAGCACAAATACCTGATTATCAGTACAGACATGCACACAGCTGGAGCCATGATGGTTGACTGACTCTGTATTGCAGAGAGAGAGAGAGAGACATAACCGCTTGTGATGTCATGTATAAACCCTTCACTGAAGAGCAACTCTGCCCTTTGCCCGTGCTGAGTGTGCTCTACTTGGAGGTGGGGTGGCCACCAGACATGGTGGCGACCTCTAAGCAGGGTGGCTGCCAGAGATGGTGACTGCTAGGCAATGAACTCCAGATCCATTCACAACTGGTGGAGAATGCAGGCATCGTGACCAAGATCCGCAGTGAGACAAAGGGAGAGAGCAAAAGAGAGATTGACAAACTGCTGACATGGCTGGTGGACAGCCAGCAACAGCAAGCAGTCCAGCAGCCGCTGCAGCAGACCCAGCTTTTCCAGCAGATGGCTGCCCACCACCACCACCACATAGCCTGACAACAACAGCTCATCTGGGAACTAGCAGCAATGCAGCAGGGACCCCAAATTCCATGCAACCACCAGCCTCCTGGTGGAGCTCATGAAGGTGGCCCCAGGGATGACCCAAAATAATTCCTGCTCAATGGTCCACAGAACACTGGGCTATCCTACTAGCTCCATACCTTATGGTTCTGGCCCAAGCTGCCTACCACAGCCTTGACATGGCACAGACTCAAGACTACATTAGGGTCAAGGTTACCATCCTAGATGTTTTTGATATCACCACCGATACCCACTTGCAATGCTTCCACTGGGAAAGATTTCCTCAGAGCATCCGGTTGCAGGCAGTGGCCTAGTGCCTTAAGGAACACTGCTAGAGGTGGCTTCAACCCAAAAAGCAGACAGGGGAATAGATGGCTGAACAGGTAGTGTTGGTGCAATTTACACAGATTCTCCCCACCAACAGCCAGGAATGATGTTATGACACTGACCTAGGAACTTAGCTGATGCAATTAGGCTGGCGGAAAACTTCCTGATGGCAGACAGCACCACAAGAGCCACATCGTGACCAAAGACTACCAATGGTGGTATGCCCCAGTGAACCCAGGGTTAGACCCTGACTGACAATCCGACCACTGCTTGGGTGGGATTTGGGGCCCAGGAGGCCAAGAACCCTAAGGAGAAACCCAGCCCCAAGGGGGAACCCAGGAGGATGCCCCACCACCTCCAACATTGGTAAGGGCTAGGGTGAGCACCCTGGCTGGGCCCTGCTTGTCACGCAGGTGGCCAGGCCATTTCCATCAGGAGCATCCTACGGGCAGGTCTGGTCAGCAGACACCCAGGCCAGAAGGAAAGAGCCAGCCAAAATGGTAATTCCTGTGCAGAATAACAGGATGGCCATGCTGGTGTTGATAGACTCCAAGCGTAGCCAGACAATGGTCCAAGAGCAAATAGCCAGGTTGGGAGATAACCTAGATACCATCTTTTTACAGTGTGTCCATGGAGATGTACACTCGTATCCCACAAGAGAAGTGCAGCTTATGATAGGCAAGCACTCAAGTAAAGTGAAGGTTGGGGTAGCCCCTGCACTGGCTTACCTAGTGATTCTGGGTCAAGACTTGGAAGGTTTTAAGGAGATTATAAAATCCTGGGGTAATGACCCTCTGAGGGAAGAAAACTCCTGGGGAGGAACTCCTGAGTCCCCAGGGTCAGGAAATGTAGCTCTAGTCAGGGACAAAGAAGACCCCAGAGAGGGTACCTCTGAATAGGAACCACCACCAGAGGGGTAGAACACCCTCTGAACTCAAGACTTGGACTTGCTGACAGCTGATATAGATTTTATAAGTGAGCAGAAGGAGGACATGATGCTGAGCCGAGCATAAGAGCAGCTCACAAGCGTGAATCGGGAAGTGGTAGGCTCGCTGTTGCTGAAACTATGGTGCCACTTTGTGCTAAGGGAGGAGAGGCTGCACTGGATGGCCAAAGATGCCCAAACAAGAGAAATACAGCCCCCAACTCCTACTCCCAAAGGAGTTGCAACGACAGGTGCTGCAGCTGGCACATACAATACTCTGGGGAGGCACTTAGGGCAAGAGAAGACTCTCGACCAGGTAACTCTTAGGTTTTAATGGCTGGGGATACACGGCAAAGTCAAGGACTTCATGCCCCAAGTAGCAAATTACTGGGCCCACATACCCTTGAAAGCCGTGCTTATCCCTTTCCCAGTGGTTGCGACTCTCTTTGAAAGAATTGGCATGAATCTGGTAGGACCACTGGATAAGATGATGACTGGGTACCAGTACATCCTAGAGATAGTGGTCTATGTCACTCAGTACCCCAAGGCCTTCCCCTTTCAAGTCAGCACAGCCACTCATATCGCCCCTGAGCTGCTGAAGCTATTTACCCAGGTCAGGGTACCAGGGAGTTCTTAAGCACACAGGGGACCAACATGACACTGAAACAGATGAAGGAGCTATGTGGCCTGTTAAAGATGTCAGTCTATCACCCTCAGACAGATGGGCTAGTCAAGTGTTTCAATAAAACCCTAAAAGAGATGCTGTGAAAGTTCATCCCCAAGGACCCGCAGTGTTGGGACCGGCTGTTCCCACCCCTTCTTTTTGCCATCCATGAGGTGCCACAAGCCTCCATTTTGCCATTTGAGCCTCTGTACAGGAGAGAACCCCATGGGGTACTGGACCTACTCCAGGAGACGTGAAAGGAGCAGCCACCCCTTAAGCCCAATGTGGTCCAATACATAATCCACATACAGGAGGATTTGGAGAGACTAGGGGCATTTGTTCGGGAAAACTTGCTGCAATCCCAACAGAACCAACCATAACAGCTGGCTAGCCAGTAGGTGACGTACCTGCGCTATTGAGCTGGGGGAGGGCGTCTAAGACCACTAGTCAGCAAAGTACAGGCCCTAGAACAATGCTGTATACCATCCACAAAAAAAGCTGGTTTTGCTTTGTAGGCCTTGCCAGGTACAACAGATGCTTTGTGCCCAATTTTGCCACTATTGCAGTGCCCCTGACTTGACCCAATAAAGGACACCAGCCTGAAGAAGATCACGGCCTGCGATAAGGCATGCCGGGAGCTAAAAGAGAAACTGAGCCAAGGGCCAGTGCTCACACACCCCGACTTCACCAAGAAGTTCATGCTACAAATGGATGCCTCTGATGTAGGAATGGGAGTGGTGCTTTCCCAGGATATTGATAGAGAAGAGCATTCCACACTGTACCTCAGTTGGAAGCTGTTCCCACAAGAAACATCCTACTCGGTCATTGAGAAGGAGGCCCTGGCAGTAAAATGGGCCGTGGATGCTTAAAGATATTATTTTAGGGGAAACCCCTTTCATTTGGTGACAGACCATGCGCCGTTACAGTGTCTATACTCTGTGAAGGATACCAGCCCCATTATTATGTGTTGGTACCTATCTTTGCAACCTTACAGCTTACAGCTATTTGACAGGGCTGGGAAGGACCATAAAAATGCAGATTTTTTTTTTTTTGAGAGTCAGGGGAGTGCAAGGACCTCAAGACAGTGCCCTGGCACAGAATCTGAGAGTGACGATGTGGGATGGGGTGAGTAAACCCCTCACTGCACAGCAAATGGTTGAAGAGCAGCTTCGGGCTCAGGAGGCCCTACCCCTTCTCCCATGCTGTGTGTCCTCCACTTGGGGGCAAGGTGACTGCCTGACATGGCAACTGGTAGGAGGCAGATTCTGGACCCATTCACACTACCATATAAGAGATTCAGCATAAGCAACTGCTTAAGAAACAATAACTGCAAATTCACATAAGCAGATTCAACTAACATGTAAACAATGGCGTCGGCCTGCAAATTGAGTCCTCCATGGACATGTGACTTGCCCATGTGACTCCAGACTCCATCTTGCTACTGTGATTTTCCACAGTAAGAACAAAAGGTGTCTTTCCACAGTCAAGAGACTATAAAAGGCTGGTGCATCTCCTCCATCTTGGCTTCAGTCCTGCTTCTTGCCTCTGGAGGGACTTTGCTACAAACTCAAGCTCTGAACAAAGGACAGAATGACCCATCCCAGCTGTGGATGTACTCCAGAGACTTAATTTGAAGCTGCAGTTTATTCCATCACTGCTACAAGCCTGAACCAAGAACTTTGCCATTACTGTATGTAATTGATTCCATTAACTAATTTTAGCTCTCATCTATATCTTTTTCCTTTTATGAATAAACCTTTAGATTTTAGATTCTAAAGGATTGGCAACAGTGTGATTTGTGGGTAAGATCGGAATTGTATATTGACCTGGGTCTGGGGCTTGGTCCTTTGGGATCGGGAGAACCTTTTTTCTTTTACTGGGGTATTGGTTTTCATAACCATTCATCCCCATAACGAGTGGCACTGGTGGTGATACTGGGAAACTGGAGTGTCTAAGGGAATTGCTTGTGTGACTTCTGGTTAGCCAGTGGGGTGAAACCGAAGTCCTCTCTGTTTGGCTGGTTTGGTTTGCCTTAATAGTACAGGAACTCCAGCTTTGGGCTGTAACTGCCCTGCTCTAAGCAATTTGTCCTGAATTGATACTCTCAGAGGTGTCCCACCAAAGGCAGCATCGTTACAATCACTTCCCCAACAAACCACCACCCGTTCCCCTTATTTAAGATGTGGATTGTATGTTGGGCACATTCTGAGGGTACAGCAAGGACGGCAGGGTGTGAAGAAGCAGGGTTCTGCTCAGTCTTATTTTCCATTGGCCTAAAGTCTCCAGTGGAGTAAGTTTGGGGTGTCCCATGTGCAGTCCTAGCTAGCACCAAGACAGGTGACTCTGTATCAAAAAGCTGACACTAGTTTCTTGCAATCCCCCTCTCCACTACATCCTAACCCAGGTAGGATGGAGTAGAAAAATCCTGCCCGGAATCTTTGATTTGTCCAAATAAGAGTGACTTTGAGTAGAATATATTGAAAGTGTGATTAGAATTTTACCAAGCTAAGCCATCTCCCATCAAAATGTTCAGACTATTTTTTTTAAATAAAATTACTTGCACAATATCAATGTCATCAGAACGCATATCATGTGAGCTCTGCGCAGGTAAATGAAATCAAGTGTTATATATATTTACACTATGGAATCAGCAAATCAGCTAAATATTATAATCCAATATCCATTTTTAACTTCCTTGTAATGGTGTATAAACAAGGTGCTAAGAGCTATAGTGCACTAGCTAAAAGTAAAGACAATACTTATTTGTTTGGTGCGTATGAATAAAAAGCTGGGGGGTGGGGGGGCACAGAAGGCTCTCACATAACACAAGCAACCATGAAGATTGAGCATCAGGCCTGATCCTGCACTTACCAAAATCCCATCAAGTTCAGTAGATTCAGGATTAAGCCCTTAATGAATAGGAATAAAGATAAATAAAAATAAAATTTGAAGATTGATTACTTCTATATTTGTTCCTTTAAGAGGCCCAAGAAAAAGGTCTGGTTTTCCCAGTGTCCCACTTCTGCTTGGAAATTTAGCTATTTCCTCCATCTTTACAAAGAAAAATGTGTTTACTTTCCCTTTGGGGTTCTTTCCACAAATGAACCATTTCAAAAATGGGCTCAAATAAAATATAGGGTCTGCCTGGTGCTTTCCAGAAAGTGGTGTCTGACAGCAAGGGGGCTGTAATCTGGTATCTGATGTATATGCAAATACATCTGTGAATTCATCCATCTCTCCACAAAGCTGAGGTGTATATTCCCAGTGGACACCCTCTGCTATAAATTGAGAAAAAACAAAAACAAAACACGAACATGCTTCTATTTATGTATATGATTTATTTTGGTTCTCAGCTTTTCATTAAATATTTATTGAAACAAGGGTCTGAGAGCCCAGTTCAGTAATAGATTTTCTCTTGACTTGCTTCAAAGTGTTAATACTTTTGGAACAAGGACTTTTGTTCATTGGACACTATTGTGGAGGACTGAATTTGAACCTCAGCAACTTGACTATTCTATTTGCCAAGTGGCATTATTACATGAACAGTTATCCCTCCTACATGTTGAGATACTGTCATCCAATCATAAACCGTGGCAAATATTTCAGGTTATAAAAGCTTGGCAATAGATTGCTATATGCTTAATTACTAAACACTTTAAAGTAATTTATACTTGTCTTACATTCCACATCATGATATATCATATAAGAAGATTTGTATTAATCATTTATTGGTGATGTTGCCTTTAATTGTTACTTTGAAATATACAGGGCAATACATAGGAAGCAAGTCAAGATGATCATTAGTAATTATTAATACTATTTATTTTGCTGCAGGACCTAGTTACAATCAAGACCACTGTGTTAACTGCTGTACAACACATGGTAAGAAGCTTACAATCAAAAGGTCCTGATCCTGAAAGCACCTCTGTGCAGGCAGAGCTCTGCAACTATGTGGACTCTTCTTTGACTTCAATAGAGCCTTAGAAAAAAGTGATGGGGATAACGATAGTTACATGTTCCTACAGATGACATAATCAAATGCTTAGCAGGTCCAAGTGTAATTGTAATGATTTGCATAGTAATTTGTAATGTGAGTTAACACTATTTTCTTCTGCTAATTTTATTGGAGATATAGATTCACTCAAAAGCAAAATTTGGTTTTAAAGAGGAAAAACATAAGAAATCTTATTGGGGGAGAAAGAGAAGTGAAAGCTGTTCCACCCAAAAAGCTAAATTCTATCCAGTAAGTGCTAAGCAACAGGCTTCTCTGAAAGCAGAATTTCAAACAGGAGCCACATATGCCCATCCAACGACAGCATTTGGAATGGGAGCTGCACGTCTCATCCAGTCAAAGGACTTGGAACTGGGCACTCTTAGTGAAGGATAAAATGTGGCCTTTTACAGCTTAGTTCTTGTGTCTTTCTTACTTGGCTTGTATTCACTCTTCATTCAGGTAAGAGGATTTTATGCTTAGTCTAAATTTTAGATTGATCAAAAAAGTGATCAACTTATTATGGTTCAACCCTCATGCATTCTGAAAATCATTCCTGAGTCAAAGAAGTTCTATTTCCTTTGATTACACTTTACTGTAAGTGTTAGTTTGGCAATGTTCAAAGCTACTGTGGAGGAAAAATAGTCTAAGGCCTAAACTTTGGTCAAGTGAACTGTATGTAGGGTCAGGTGAACTGTATGTGTGGCCTGGAGGAAGGAGAAAAGGGGGGGGGAGAGTAAAAGGAGAAGGGTAGACAGAAATCATAAAAGCAGAACTAACTGTAGAAATTATAAAAGTAGAATTAACCTTTGTAACAGATTATGATTAATAGATGTCAGGTGACAGAGCAGGGAACCGCAAAGGGCAGACTGTGAAAAACAGGAAAGCTTGCTAAGCTATATTCCCTTTTTTGGGGAATGTATTCCAAATATGGCAATAATGTTGATAAGAAAGTATGCATTACTTAATTGTGGTTTTATGCTATATAAGCTATTTGAAAATCTGTAGTCGGGGGGATTGCCAGTTCACTGGTACCCCCCGTGCATGCATGAAAATAAAGAGGCCTCAGGTGATTCTGATCCAAACACAACGCGTGGTCGTTTTTCCACAACACTACAAAGCATGGATGTCATGTTCCTCCTCCACTTCAGCACACTTCATAGTAACTCTTGTCATTTGATTACTGTCAAGGCTCCTTCCCCACTCTGAACTTTAGGGTACAGATGTGGGGGCCTGCATGAAAACTTCTAAGCTTAACTACCAGCTTAGATCTGGTCCGCTGCCACCACTCCCAATGTGCTAATTCCCTTCCCTGGGTAGCCTTGACAGACTCTTCACCAATCCCTGGTGAATACAGATCCAAACCCCTTGGATCTTAAAACAAGGAGAAATTAACCATCCCCCCTCCTTTCTCTCACCAACTCCTGGTGGATCAAGATAGAACCCCCTTGGATCTAAAAACAAGGAAAATCAATCAGGTTCTTTAAAAGAAGGCTTTTAATTAAAGAAAAAGGTAAAAAATCATCTCTGTAAAATCAGGATGGAAAATAACTTTACAGGGCAATCAAACTTAAAGAGCCCAGAGGACCCCCCTCTAGCCTTAGGTTCAAAGTTACAGCAAACAGAGGTAAACACCCTAGCAAAAGGTACATTTACAAGTTGAGAAAACAAAGATAAAATTAACATGCCTTGCCTGGCTGTACTTACAAGTCTGAAATACGAGAGACTTGTTCAGAAAGATTTGGAGAACCTGGATTGATGTCTGGTCCCTCTTAGTCCCAAGAGCGAACTCCCACCAAAACAAAGAGCACAAACAAAAGCCTTCCCCCCACCAAGATTTGAAAGTATCTTGTCCCCTTATTGGTCCTTTGGGTCAGGTGTCAGCCAGGTTACCTGAGCTTCTTAACCCTTTACAGGTAAAAGGATTTTGGAGTCTCTGGCCAGGAGGGATTTTATAGTATTGTACACAGGAGGGCTGTTGCCCTTCCCTTTATAGTTATGACAATTACATAGTAAATATTAGGTGGTGGCAGTTTAACTATATGATAATTGCCATAATTATACAAAGTAAATAGAGGATCATCTCTCTCCTTTAAAACCAGGGTGGGTTACATAGTAATTACTCTTGATCCTACTATGCATTTTAATAAGTAATCTGCAGGAACATGTAATTATCATATCACCTCTTCACTTTCTTCTTTTCTCACTACATTTTGGAACAGAAATTAAAATTACCCTCCTGGCTTCCAAATTCTCCATAGACTCATTACACTTCTACCACCAACTCCCCCACTTGCTCACTCCGCTTTTGCAACGCTGGGCTCCTGTCCCTTCACCTCGACTATAGAGCAGGCATGTCTCGACAAACAAGTGCATTGCTCTGCTCGTCACAATAACATTTACAAACACAAGTACGTCTCCCATTTACATTTATTATTTTTTGGAAACCATGCTAGCATGAATAAGCCACCCCTCAAGTTCACACTGCTGAGAGGTCAGTGGAGCCATTGCGGATGTTTGCTGAAGAATAAGCGGGTGACTAGTTCTTCCTAGAGAACTTTGGTAAAGTAATAATACAGTGGCGGAGTAACATTTTCGTAGGCCAACTTCTATTATGACAGTCATTTGTCTTAATCTTTTATATATGGGGTTTTGAAGACATTGTTCCCTTATCGCCCGAGCTGCAGCCAGGTTTTACAGATGTCTGGATGGAGCTTGTCAGCTGCTTCCCCTGGCTTGAAAAGACCTATGCTGTCTCACTGTTGCTTGCAATGAAAAGGAAAGACACTGAACAGGTTAACAGCAAACAGAGAAACTGAATAGGACCATGCAAGCTCAACATTCTTTCTTGGAAAAAAGAACAAGGAGTACTTGTGGCACCTTAGAGACTAACAAATTTATTTGAGCATAAGCTTTCGTGGGCTAAAACCCACTTCATCGGATGCATGCAGTTTTTTTGCTGATACAGACTAACACAGCTACCACTCTGAATTCTTTCTTGGGCCTCTAAAGTCCAGTTCTGGGAACATGTTCCTACTTGTCCTCATTTGACAACAACTCTAACTGTTGCAAGGATACTTAACAAAAATCCATCCACAAGTAGCACCAATATGGCAAATAGATTAAAAGATACATTGCATTTATATGTTATCTGGGCCCTGTAACTTAACGTGGTAATTTTAGTGTGAATACAGAGACACCAGACACCAAGTACTTTAGCAGAGAACCAAAGAATGACCTCCTTCTCAGAAGTCCCTCATTTTATTAATTTCCTACTATTACATACCCTGCCTTCTCTTGAAACTGGAGGACCAAGAACTCTGAGTTAAATTTATCTCCAGTAATGTTGATGAAAGAACTAATACATGCAGTAGTCCAAAACACTGCATTAAAAATTGCTTTGGTTTTGAGAGCTAACCATTTGTGACTAACTTTCATATCAAATGGACTTTGTACTTTTGCATATGCATATCTAATGATCACTTCCCTGCAACTGGTATTATAAACATTTCATAAAGGCAATCCATCTCTGTTGTCTTCCTGATATATTAACAATGGCTCATGCCAGATAGTAGGAAATAAATTACCATGCACAGAAGCAGTTTATATCTCATGGTTAAAGTTCAGACATGACAACTACCTTGATCAGAGTAGTGGAAAGGGGGAGAAAGTGCTTTACAATTAATCTTCACCCTTTCAATGAAGTCTGCAGAATTCTTAAGATTGTACAGCGATACCATGGAGGCTGAATTAGGTTTCTTACCTTATGTCTTTCCTGTGGTTTATTTGGGAATTTACTGCGAGAAATCTTCCAAATACTGCAAGAGACAAACATCATTATAGGCTGAGGGCTCTTTAGCTTTACACTTGTATAATAAAATCAGAGCCCAACAATGGAAGCTAATCCTACCAACTAACATTTGTCAGAGTGAGCTGTAACAAGATGCAAATCTGACTTCCTACACTCTGACAGCTATAGCATCTGTGACCTTCCACAAAGAAAAAGCAGCTTACATCAAGACAGCCAGTGTATGTCCCCCACCCACACCCAGAGATTTGGTGTGTGTGTGTGTAGGGGGGGGGGGGGGATTCATTCTACTGAAATAGTTATGTCAAAGTATAAAAGAGAAAAAGCAGGTACTGTGTTCTTAAATAAGTTATACCAAGAGGAAATAGGCTAAACATACCATTTCTCTCTGTGCTTGAGCCAGGGCCTGATCCCATTCACATCATTTTCAGTGGAAGCAGGACTGGGCCCAAAAGTCATTTCTATAAAAAGCAATCTCACTCCTTCACTCAGCATGAGTTAGGGGGTAGGGAGGAAACCCTTGCTGTGTTGGAGAAGGAGAAAGACTAGCCCACCTGTCCTCTGCTTCAGCCTAAGAAGAGTGATTAGCTAAAATGGGCAAACAATCACACTGTCCAACACAAAGGCGGACCATGTGTCACAGCTGAGTGCAACTGCATCTGTATCGCCCTCTCTATGGTGCACCAAGGGCATCCACTCTCAGACTTCCACATCCCCAGCCATTCCCTCTCTTGGGCAGAGGCACACATCTCTCTCCCTCCTCACTAGGGTTTTTCTAGGCCGCACAGATCCCTGCCTACACTGATTTGCCCAGCAGGTCAGACAGCCCAAGCAGGCCTGCTTTGTCTTCTCCTCAGAGGCTATAAACAGCATAATTGCCCATAAGTACAAATTAATACACTGCTTGTTCTAAGCAAGCACATTTATTCTTGGGGTGAAATCAGTACAGAGAAAACATTCAAAACAATAAAAAATAACTTTCACCCCAACTCCAGCAAGGGCTCTGGCAAGTCAGTCCTTCAATCCCCACCAAGGGCTTTTTCCTGTGGTTACAAATTTGTAACTGCTTTGGCTCAGAAGAAGCACGCCCATGGGTAGGGTCACATCCTTCCAATCTTTCCCAAGGAGGATTGAGGCCTTCCTTGGATAGAAGGTCCTGTCCATTTGCTGGATCAGAAGGAAAGCCCTCAGTCAGTTTAAACTGAGGCTGTTTATCAAAAAGTCCTTTCTTTGTCTGTTGGTCCTTGGAGAATCTAGTATGTGCAAGCATCTCTAGGGGGTGGTACCTCTTGGGAGATATTAAAATCTGAATGAATTTGCCTAATCACTTCCCTCCTACTTCCACCATTCTTAGTTCCTGGAAGGCTGTGATCCCCCTTCCCCATGGAATTGCATACAATCCCTGGCCCATGATACAAAAACTTAATACAGTGAGATCTGCCAAAGATATTGCAGGAAATTGCCATATCTGTCACTCCATGATTGGCTGGGAAGTATGTGTCACTCTTGGGACACCCCAGCTAGCTTCCAGTCTTGCCAAGTGAGAGAGCAGACTGTGACAAGACAGTGAGAGATTATATTTCATTAGCACCATAATGGTTTAATCCTCACTATGTTCTATAATACTTTTCCATAAGGGAAGTGACTAGACATACAAAGTAATTTCTACTCAACATGCATAAGGATTACAGAATCTGAGTAAGGACTTCCAGATCTGACCAACGGAAATTAGACATGGAAAAGACTTTTTAGGTCATTTTATCTAACCCTGTGCAAATGCAGGATTGGTCCATATATTTTCCCCTCCTTCATCAAATTTTGTTTTAAATGGCTCTGCAATGGGGCTCCCACTACTTCACTTGGGAAACTACACTCTAATGTACTGTTAGGGATTTTTTCCTCTTACATTTCTCTTTGCTCGGTTTCAGTACGAATGGCAATTACTGAATTACTCCACTACAATATATACATAGTCATTTGTAGCTCATTTCCATTCCCATTAACAAGCTCTTCAATACTCTTAAATACTAGGGAAGAAAAATACTTGCAGCTATTAATAAATGCAGCATTCAGTGACATTATAACCCTGCCTGATCAGAGCCTTTTACTAGATATTGGATTGCTTGTTGGAAGTCAATTTTACAACAAACAAACACCGGCATGACATAAATCTCAGTGTTTTAGTTTTCAGATGTAATTATTTACCATATTATTCCTCAGGGTGAAAAACAATGTGTGCAAATGAATTTAGATACACAGCCACTGATTTTCCAGTGGTGATATAATTAAGACTATAAAACATCGCCTATAGCAAACAGCTATTGTGGGAGTCCCTTACATGTACTTATATGCATAGCAACCACATTTGGTTTGTCTTGATTTGCTGTAACAATTTGTTTGTCTTTCTGTCAAAGCAGGCAAAGTGTTCAGTATCCAAGCAAGTTTATAAGAGATTGAAAAAAGCAAAATAATTAGAACACTCTGACTGCAGTTTTGTATCAGAGAAAAATAACTATTGCTGAATCAAAATAAATCAAGCTTGTTTTACTGAAGAAGACATATAAAAGCATTCTTGTTAAGGATATTTCTTGTAGAAAGTACCATCCACCTCATAAGAACAAAATATGGAATTTTAACATCATGTGTTTCAGTTCTATTTGTACAAAGTTAATCAACCATGCACTGACTACAATTGTTCTCAAACAACAATATCATTCCAACAATCCAACAACAATCGGTTTAGGACAGTACCAAGTATGATGAGCAATAGCTTCCTTGATGCAAAAGAAAGTTTCATTAGATTGCTCATCTTTACTGCTACCAAAAGAATTTGCTAAATGCTCCAATTACAAGCACCATTCAATTTTGTTCTCCTTATTCCCCAAGGAAGCAGTGAATACATTATTTTGGGTCTAGATGAGCTTTTATAGCACTAGGTTGGAAGAAGAGGTTTGCTTAACAATATAAGCACAAGAGAAGGGGCGGGGCCCGGGGGGGGGGGTAAATTGAAATATAAACTACTTCACTGGAAATAATTTTAGATATTTTAAAATATACCTTAGAATCTACAAGTAGGAATTTAAGATACTTTATGAAAACACTACTTTAAACAGTGAGCACTCTACAAACATTAATAAATTAAATCTCACACCCCCTTAAGATGTAGAGAAGTATTTTAATACCTATTTGGGGCCATATTTTACTCACTTTATTAATCTAAATCTCCCATTAACTTCATTGGATGCCTCACTTGAGTCAGAGAAACAGGCTCTCTCCCTTCAGAGACAGGTTGTCTGAAGCAGGGGGTGGTGAGCTGATTTGCACATAGTCACTTAAGGACAAGTCCCTCCTCAACTACACCTGTGCAATGCCTATTGACCAGGGAATTTTAGTTCAGGTGCCTTACGCTCCCACTCATCTATGGACTGAGTGGCCCGGCAGTATTATATATATCATGATGCACCATGACCAGCTATGGCTATGATGGTCACACTCCGCTCACTAAGGGGGGAAAAGTGGTGCTTCATGGGAAATGTAGTCTGGCCAAAGAGCTAGCCCATAAAAGAGAATGGGAGACACCTGAACAACAATTTCCATGAGGGACTGTGGCACCATTTTGAATAAAAAATACTGGGTTTTTTTGGTTGAAAATATTTCATTTTTTGATATTTCCAACTATCTCTACCATTGACTTTACATGAATTATCAGCACATGAATGGGGACAAAATTAAATACAACCCGTGACACTGCTTCCCATATTTTTCATAGTAAATATTGTAATATGACTGTGTCCTAATCATAATGTATTTTGTGCATGATAGGTAATGTGAGGTATCATTGGAAAGGTTATGATTTACTGAATATGATTATCCTATTTGTATGCATGTGTCATTTTTGTATCTAAAGTTGGGAATATTGACTATACATCTGTACTACAAAAGTGTTTGCACCTGGGGAATGCCCACAAGACAAAATGCAATTAGTCTGGTTGCTAGATGGGAACAAGTCAATGGACCATTAGGGAGAACAATAGGTCTTTGAAGATGCTAATCTCCCACCTTCCTGGGAAGCTTTCCTGTGCGCTACAAAGAGCCTCTGACTCATGGCTGCTTTGATACTGCAGGATCATGTGATCAAGTGACCTGTTGCTGGACTCCAGGATAGAATACCAGTATTTTTCCCTGGGGGGGGTGTGTGTGAGGGAGAACCACACTGAGGAAGAAAGGATTCCTGCCATATGTAAAACCTATTTAAGGCAGGTGAGAGGTCACTGAATCCTTGCCCAGGATGACTGCTGGAAACATTTAAGAAACAAAGACAAAGGGGGGCAGAAGAGCTGAGCCGAGGCTGGAAAGGTGTCTGGCCTGTGAAAGAAATACTTGGAGTTTTAAGCTGCAAGCAAGAGCAGCTTGCTTTCAAGAACCATTGCAATCTGCCTGAAACAATATTCAGGGTGAGAAATTGCTACTTGTAACCAGTTTCTTTAGTATCTTAAGTTTGGTTTGTGCGTTTATTTCATTTGATAGGTAATCTGCTTTGATCTGTTTGCTAATCCTTATAATCATTTAAAATCTATCTTTTGTAGTTAATAAACTTGTTTTTGTTTTCTCTAAAACCAGTTTGTGGAATTTATAACTGGGGGGTGGGGGCAAAAGCTGTGCATATCTTCCTCCACAATGAGCGAGGGGGCGAATTTCAAGAGCTTATGCTATATAGTTCTCTGGGCAGTGCAGGATGATACAATTTTGGGTTTATACTCCAGAGGGGGTGTGCACTGGAATGCTGGGAAATTCCCTAGCTGAAGCCTTCCCATGCAGTGCTGATTTCAGTGTCTGTCTTTCTGCAGATGGGTGTGTCCCTACCTGTGTGTGTGCTGGAGGAGGCTTGAGGGCCTGGCACAGCAGGACAGTGTAAGGGAGCCCAGGCTGGTGGAACAGGCGGGCTCAGTGGTACCCCAGTACATCAGGTGGCACCCTAGAGGGAAACCCATCATATTACCATCAGTAAGATCTTTGGGCTTTGGCCTCACAGGAGTTTTGCTTGAGTAAGGGTTTAACAACAAATGTTTAAGGGCTTCTGGATTTGGGCCTAGGACTGCATTTATTAAAGGATATGGAAATGTGTCTAATAGAAACTCCATACTACACATTACAAAAGAGAAATATTTTGCTCTTTTACTAGGGATTTCAACAACCTTATAAAGCTCTCTTTTTCACATATCACATTTTTAGTGACCATTTAAAAGCTTACAGCTCAATCCCAAGAAAGAGCAGCTGTCCAACTTTGCACCCATTATTATACTGCTTTGTATTTTGCCACCCAGTATAACTATTGAACAGATGATGCATCGTTTGTTTACCATGCTGTACAATGTGACCATTTTTATACACCCACAAATAAGTATGAGATATCCTATGAAATAAACCCTTCTGCATGTTTCCAATTAAAATAATAAAATCTGATTTTGTCAGAATGAGACACAGGAACAATTTTTCCTCCATTTGTTATAATTTTTTAGTATTGATTTTTTAAAGGACAGTTAGAATGTATAATTCTCTGGGCCAGATCCTCAGCTGCTGTAAATCAGAGTAGCTCCATTGAAGTTAATGTCAATCTATATTTGCATCAATGGCTGATGGTTTTTCTATTCTAATGAACGCACCTGAGTTTTTCCATTGTGTTTGCTTCATATTATCTCATTGTAGTGGGCAGCACTTTTGAGATAGCAATAGACTGCAGTGTTCCTTTGCTTTAAGTCTCTCTGTTACTAGACTTCTTTGATAAAATTCTACTGCACTCTGGTTCTCAGACACACTGAAGTTCATTGTAATCTTTACCATCCTCTTTAAACTGCATCTCTCTGTTTATGCAGACTGCATGGCCACCACTGTAGGGCTGCATCAACACTGCATGCTTCTTTTGGTAGCATGTAGAGGATGTACTTGGTAGCCCCCTATCATGAGTTTAAGTAGCAGTGTAGTCAGTGAGGTATGGCTTAGGTGAGTAGACTACAGACACACCTGAAGGGTGTGGGTATGTACCTTTCACTGCTCTCCACTCACCCATCTACACTGCTATTTTTAGTTGTACAGTGTCCTGCTGCCAGAATCTTTCCCAATGCAGGGAAAGGCTCTGGCAGGGGGGAGGCAGTGGGGAAAAGGCTCCAGCAGGGGTGCGGAGCCATTCACGGACATGAGTGGATGCAGCTTGATTTTCACTGCGGTGTGTAGCTACACATATCGTACACACTGCTGAAAGCGGTGCTCAGGGTAGAGGTAGCCTCGAGGCAGGTTTTTGCCGCCCCAAGCACGGCAGTCAGGTGGCTTTCGGCGGCGCGCCTGCGGGCGGTCCCCTGGTCACGCAGATCTGGTGGCATGCCTGCGGGAGGTCCGCTGGTTCCTCACCTTTGGCGTCCCCGCCGCCGAATTGCCGCTGAAGCCACGGGACCGGCAGACCTCCCGCAGGCATGCTGCCGAAGGTAACCTGACTGCCGCCCTCACAGCAACTGGCAGGCCGCCCCCAGCGGCTTGCCACCCCACGCACGCGCTTGCTGCGCTGGTGCCCGGAGCCGCCCCTGCCTCGAGGAGAAAACCTATATTTTGTTCAGAGAACTACAAGCCAGTTACCAGTTAAAGCATGTTTGTTGTGCCCTTGTTTTGCATTCGTTTTAGATGCTTGGATAGCTGCTCAAGTTAAACTTGCCAATGTTTTAAATCTCAGATTAGATCCACATCACATCTGCCAAACAATCAAAGCCACTTTCAGAGTCAGTGCCATGAACACCACATATCTGTAATGTGTCAATAAAAACACAAATTAATTGGAGGCCCTTCAGAGTGTCTTAACTTTAATGCAATCTCATTACCTACACATCAATGTTGTTCCCTGCCAAAACAAACTGGTTTTGGAGGATTTCCTAAAAAGAGAGTCTGTGTTTTCTTGTCTGACTCCTGATTTTCTTTCCTTAAAAAGCTTCAATTACTCATCTTCAGTTTTCCCTCAAAAACAATTTTAGGATAATCTCAACTAGAACAGTGAAAACACAGATTTGCAAATATATCTGTGAATAAACAATCTCCTTCATTTTGCAGCTACTTCTGGGATCACAAGTTAATTACAACATTCCCCTACACTTGTATGAATGGAGGATCAAATCCTATCTGTGAATACTCAAATGACCTCCAGGTATTTATGAAAATGTTTCTGAATCCTGAAAGTTTCACAAATCTGATCTGGAAATCTATTTGCTATTCACCATTTGCTATCTCCAATTAAAATATTCAGTAATCTGGAACAAAACCATATGATTTGGGTGTTCATTTAATTTGGAATACCGAAGTTTACCCCTGGATAACTGGGAGTAATCCACAAAACACCATTCTTTTGTTTGAGATAGCTGTTAAATATTTTCAAATACCAAATATATTTGCAAATATAACATATTGTAAATAAATAATATAATAATATAATATATGGCGATATACCTATCTCATAGAACTGGAAGGGACCTTGAAAGGTCATCGAGTCCAGTCCCCTGCCTTCACTAGCAGGATGAAGTACTGTCCTTGACAGTGGTTTTTTTTTTTTTTTTTTTTTGAGCCCCAGATCCCTAAATGGCCCCTTCAAGAATTGAACTCACAACCCTGGGTTTAGCAGACCAGTGCTCAAACCGCAAATGATTCACAAAACCAAAAAGTCTCCAATTTTTCAGAATTTTGTGTTCTATTGTTACTATTGGACCACAACTAGTATTATGAGCCAATATCCAAATAGTGGAGATATTTATATGGAGCACGTCTAAATGTAAGGACAACCTGATTAAACCAGTCCTCAAATTTACTAGACCCATTTATAACACCCCATGCCTTTAACATGTCAAAACCAAACTATTACTCAGTTCATTCTCAATAACCTAACCAGTTAGTCTGATGTGTTGTCAAGCTCTTTCTATTCACTTATCAAGTGGCACTCTCTTCATTTTCAGAAAATAGCAGAATGTTTTACAGCTATCAGCAGATAATGTCGTCTGGGTAGGGAGGATTATTTAGAACACTGCTCTTTGTTAATTGCTGCAACTCTTTTTCCAGTGTATTGTTTCAACTGCCATGGAGCCTTTAATTACAAAGACATGCTTTTATTAAAAACAACCTGTTTAAGAAACCTATTGTCTATTGTTTCTATTAGGATTTTAAACAATTCCTAAATGCAAAATCTGATAAAACCCATTCAGTCCTGAATAATCTTAAAACATAATATGAGCATCAAGGCCTAATAACTTTTTCCAAGGGCAACAAACACTATCATAGACAGATGTATTAAGATAGAAGTGACTGAGCTAGCAAGATGTACAGTCGGCTAAGGATTGCCAACAGGAAATAGTTTATACAAGTCAATGATTGCACCTCCTGTGGAATTGGATGTGTCATATCTCTTTTCAGTACAAATACTCATAGTGTAGAATCCCCTAGTATATCCTGACCAAATCTATCAGCAATTGTCATATGTTTGTATATACTCAGATGGCAACACTTGCATTTAATATTTTTTTTAAATGAAAATAAAGCATTGTTTACTTGTTATTAACAAAAAAGGCAAGTGTATTTTTTGAAACATGTAAACTTGCCTCACTGATCTTAGGGACCCTTACTGTTTCATAGCAGGAGGTAACTATTTTTAACTTGCCGATTATGTACATGTTGGAAATTATTAGAAATAACATTTTACGAGGGAAAAAGTCATTAGATTGTATTAATTGGCTAATATGGTATTAAGTTAACAAATTCACTCCCTTTGTGTAATGCCACTGGGCCTAATAGTTCAACCTCACTCACAGTGGGGTGAGCACTTACATGAGTCTTCCAAATGGGATGATTATATTTTCCCCACCATCAGGGTTACACAATCAGGCCCTAAATTATTACTTCTGTTGTCAGAGTTGAAAAACATGCTTGACTTAATAAAATAGGAGCAATAAAGTCAGAAGTTTTAACTACAAAAGAGTAAATAAATGATTTAGTACACAGGTCAGCTTGAGTAGAATATTGAAAAAGGAATAATTATAGCAACAAATGTAAAAATTGCAAATTAACCTGCCAGCTACTGGTTTCTAAGACAACTCTTCTTTGTCAGAATGGAAGAACCAGAATGCAGGAACTTTGAGGGAAATTTTTTTCAGAGCTACTAGAAACAAGTAACTTCTTAATGAGTTGGAGAGGGAAGGAAAAAAATGAAGGCCCATATCCTCAAATGGTATTTAGACACCTAACTCCCAGTGATTTCAGTGGGAATTAGGACCTAAAACATTTCAGAATCTGGGCTGGAGCAACTCCACTACATAAAAAGGGGGTTAAGAAAATAGGATTAAAATATATGGCCTCAATTTTGTGAAAGTATTCAATTTTGTGACTGCTCAGAGAGCATTCCAGACTATCCTCAGCAAGCAAACTCAAATAAAGGTCACTGATCAGAACTGAGACAAAAAGAAAAAAGACTGGTGTCTAACCTAGTCTTGTATGATTTCTAGTGAAAATGGAAAAGCAAACTATGGTGAGTGGAGGTAAAATTTTCATGAGTGCCTATATGATTTAGAAGTCTAAGTCTCATTATCAAACATCAACAGGAGCCCTTCCATCAACTTTAATGGGGATCAGGCCTTAAGAAAGGGAGGAATAATTATACAAGGTAACTTCTCCCTTCTGAGTCTCCTGGGGCATCCTGACATTCCCTGGTCTGTCTTTTAGATTGTAAGCTCTCTGGGAAAGGACTGTTTTGATATTCATTTTCTGTACAACACTGAGCCGTGATTGTACTAATAAACACAGAAAGTGACTTACATGTATTATTTCTAGATTTGATCATAGCTACCTAGGTAGTTAACCTGAGCATTTGGACTGTGACAACATTTCAGAACCATAACTCTGCAACAGCATTTTTCTACCCTGTTAAAATGAGATCCTGTCATGATGATGAATATAACTTCTAGGAGGAGCCAAAATCAGCAAAGGAGATTTGAGCACAACTCAGACTGAACTGAAGGACTAATGTAATTTGAATAAGTACTGATTTATTCCCATGAGAACTTTAGACTAAAATGTTCTGAATTCTAACAGTGAGAAGAGAATTTCATAATAAAAACTATCTTCATTTTACTGGTAATGTTTTGTATTTGGAAACTATGCAAGCTGCAAATCTCTCAGTGTAAACAACTTTTAATGATCCGTTACTTTTTGTATTTCCTATTGCATTTTTTAAAACCAGGCTTCCAGTTTTTGTTCCCCACAAGTACATCCCACCCAAGGGAAGGCTGCATTTATATAAATGCTAAGAAAACTTAATGGAGCCTACATATATAATAATTTAACATTGGGGAACCATTGGATTTCATTTTTAATTCCAAGCTTTTTCACTTGTTTAGCAGGACAATTTACTGCTATGTAATGGATTTAAGGCCCTGTGAATCACTCCACACAGTCCACCTGTTATAGTCACATGCCACTCCAATGGAGTCAATATATCTGTGCATAGATGTAGGTGTCCACCCATATAGAGTCACTTTCAGGACTAGGGCTGAGGTTATATGTTTTCTAGGCTCTTCTTAATGTACAAGCAGTACTCCAACATTATTTATCATAGTAAAAATAAATAATAGATCAATAAGCAGTCAAAATAATTGTAAAGGTATTATGCAAGTCCTTGCCTAATAGCTCTCATCCAATCAGAGTACAGAGATCTACATGCTTTACAGTTATTCAGAGATAATGGTATAGTAATTATGCAGATCAGACCCTATAAGCCCCCTATAGCTCATGTGAAACCAGAGAGTTGTTGGCCAGAAACCATGTAACATTCCTGCACTCTGAATAGCTGAGACAATTCCATTCAGTATAATCTCAAGAAAAGTAACAGATAGCTTTATTGCATTTAACACTCAAAAATCCCAGAACAAAATGTTTTTAATGGGTTATATTACAGTAAAACTTTGCTAGTTGTATAGAAAATGCTACTTTTACATGACAGTTCTAAACTTAGTTTTAAGCATAGTTCTAAACTTATGCTGGCTTTGGTTCAACTTGCCAGGGCATGATGATAGGGTTGTTTTTGTTTGTCTTCCTATTATAACCTCACCCTTATTTTTAGAATCCTCTCTCATTTATTTTAATAGTGTTTATCAATGTGTATAATGAAAGCATAAAGTGATCAGTAGGTGAAAGTGAGGTTAATAGTGTTAATGAATGAACAAATTACAACAAGGATGAAGAATTCATTTTAGGACAAGCTGCAGATAAGTTACCACTTCATTTCAGGTATAAACTAGAATGGTAGGATGCACAGAACTGGACAACATACCAAGATCATATAATAATAAAAATGTGCTGAATACAATAACACCTTGCTGGGCTAGCTAGGGGACTGTTTAAAAAGGAATCCTAATTTGTAGAAACTCAAGTTATCCAATCAAAATGTACAGTTTTTAAATTGGTGAATATACTATAGTACTAATGTGATTTATGAAAAAGTGATGTATTTGGGTGCAAAAGACCAGTTCAAGCAGTCAGTGGGTCTACTCGCATGCATAAAATTAAACATGCAGGCATGTCTTTGCAAAAGCAGGGTCTAACTTTGTAAGAGACACATATAGTAGCAAGGCTGCCACATAGTGAGCACCCCATCATGGCCAGAGGTCACTCTACAGCAACCTGCCTCTGTCCCCCCACTCTGAGCCCCGTAAGAACTGCACACAGGCTTCTTTCTGGGTTAACACCACTCCTACCTGGGGCTGGTTTAATAACAGAAGAAACAGTTCAAAACTATCTTAAGAGTCCCAAAATACAGTTAATCACCACAACACAACTAAGGTCAGACTTAGCTCGAGCATCTTCTATCACAACGAGAGGTCTTCTTCTGTCCTATTCTGTTCTCACAGCCAGTCCTCCCAGATCGTCCAACCTGGAGCTCAGCCTGCTGGCTCTGGCCTCCAGACCCAAACCCAGTCAGGATTTCCCACAGGAGCCTCCTATCAGTGGGCTCTGGCCTCCAAACTCCCCTGATATCAGGATCTTCCCTGCAGGCACCTTACTCACTTCCTACAATTTCCTGAGCTCCCCCCTCTCTTTATAGGAAATCACCTGATACAAACCAGGTGTTCTTTAGTACTCAGGGTTGGCTAGCCCCAGGACCTCCAGCATTAAAGAGGCCAGCCACCCTGTTACACATATGTATTTTACTAAGAAAGGGAACATTTGTATTTCTGCCATTTTAACATGTCCTAGTATTTAAAGTTAATATGACAAATGTTCTTTAAATAGACAAATTATTCATGGTATAGCATTGAAGCTGAAATAGGATTCAGATATAATTTCAGATAAAAGAAAAATAAATCATACCATATTTTTACATTTTCAGTAGGGGCACTCAGAAATCTCATGACTTTTTGAATGCCCTTTCCAGCAGCTGCTCATGTAACATGTTTAACATCAGTAAAGGTGACAAGCTCAGGACCAAGGTTATGTAAATCTGGATTGTGCAAGACCTTTTGTGAAAAAAACCCTTATAAGATTAACATACAAGGATAGAACTTGGCAAATGGTGAAAAACTTTTGTTTCAAATGTTTGTTCACAATATTAAGTTTGTTCCTGCCATGATGTTTGTGCCTCTTTTGCATTCATATTCCATGAATGTTTGAGAAATTCAGCCCAAGCATTTGGGGGAAGAAATTGGAAAGTAGTCTGACTGCACTTTCATTGAAACTGAATTTTAACTTCATGTATACAAGTATTTATGCTAGAAGAGCTGTTGCACTAAGGCACTGATCCTGCAATGAGCTCTAGGCAGATGGACCCTTGTGTCTGCTAAGAACTCATTGCCAGATGGTGCCTTTCGGTCAGATTCAATGCCTTTTGAAATCAATAGGAATCTTTCTGTTCACTTCAGTGATATTGGATGAGGCCCTTCTGAAGTCAGGGAACAGAAACATGCAAGATATATGGCCACACAGCTTAAATTTCATATATTTGTGATCAATTCATATAGTAAATAATTCTAAAAGTTATTCACCAAATACATTGAATGAAACCATAATCCATTCATGGTTATTCCACAGAGAGGGGAAAAGGCTACATTTGTCAGATAAATCATGTGTTGGGAATTATTCACTTAGCTCCACAAAGGTCTGATCCTGCATTCCTTGAGCATCGAATCATAGAATATTAGGGTTGGAAGAGACCTCAGGAGGTCACCTAGTCCAATCCCCTGCTCAAAGCAGGACCAACACCAACTAAATCATCCCAGCCAAGGCTTTGTCAAGCTGGGCCTTAAAAACCTCTAAGGATGGAGATTCCACCACCTCCCTAGGTAACCCATTCCAGTGCTTCACCACCCTCCTAGTGAAATAGTGTTTCCTAATATCCAACCTAGACCTCCCCCACTGCAACTTGAGACCATTGCTTCTTGTTCTGTCATCTGCCACCACTGAGAACAGCCTAGCTCCATCCTCTTTGGAACCCCACTTCAGGTAGTTGAAGGCTGTTATCAAATCCCCCCTCACTCTTCTCTTCTGTAGACTAAATAATCCCAGTTCCCTCAGCCTCTTCTCATAAATCATGTGCCTCAGCCCCCTAATCATTTTTGTTGCCCGCCGCTGGACTCGCTCCAATTTGTCCACATCCCTTCTGTAGTGCGGGGACCAAAACTGGACACAATACTCCAGGTGTAGCCTCACCAGTGCCGAATAGAGGGGAATAATCACTTCCCTCGATCTGCTGGCAATGCTCCTACTAATACAGCCCAATATGCTGTTGGCCTTCTTGGCAACGAGGGCACACTGCTGACTCATATCCAGCTTCTTGTCCACTGTAATTTCCACGTCCTCTTCTGCAGAACTGCTGCTTAGCCAGTAAGTCCCCAGTATGTAGTGGTGCATGGGATTCTTCCTTCCTAAGTGCAGGACTCTCCACTTGTCTTTGTTGAACCTCATCAGATTTCTTTTAGCCCAATCCTCCAATTTGTCTAGGTCACTCTGGACCCTATCCCTACCCTCAGCGTATATACCTCTCCCCCCTGCTTAGTGTCATCTGCGAACTTGCTGAGGGTGCAATTAATCCCATCATCCAGATCATTGATAAAGATGTTGAACAAAACTGGCCCCAGGACCGATCCCTGGGGCACTCCGCTTGATACCAGCTGCCAACTAGACATGGAGCCGTTGATCACTACCCGTTGAACCCGACAATCTAGCAAGCTTTCTATCCAACTTATAGTCCACTCATCCAATTCATACTTTTTTAACTTGCCGGCAAGAATACTGTGGGAGACCATATCAAAAGCTTTTCTAAAGCCAAGATACATCACGTCCACAACTTTCCCCATATCCACAGAGCCAGTTATCTCATCATAGAAGGCAATCAGGTTGTTCAGGCATGACTTGGTGAATCCATGTTGACTGTTCCTGATCACCTTCCTCTCCTGCAGGTGCTTCAAAATAGATTCCTTGAGGACCTGCTCCATGATTTTGCTGGGTACTGAAGTGAGGCTGACTGGTCTGTAGTTCCCCGGGTTCTCTTTCTTCCCTTTTTTAAATATGGGCACTATATTTGCCTTTTTCCAGTCATCCGGGACCTCCCCCGATCGCAACAAATTTTCAAAAGATAATGGCTAATGGCTCTGCAATCATATCAGCCAACTCCCTCAGCACCCTCAGATGCATTAGATCTGGACCATGGACTTGTGCACGTCCAGCTTTTCTAAATAGTCCTTAACCTGTTCTTTCACCACTGAGGGCTGATCACCTCCTTCCCATACTGTATGCCCAGCACAGCAGTCTGGGAGCTGACCTTGTCTATGAAGACCGAGGCAAAAAAGGCATTGAGTACTTCAGCTTTTTCCACATAATCTGTCACTAGGTTGCCGCCCCCATTCAGTAAGGGTCCCACAGTTTCCCTGACCTTCTTCTTGTTGCTAACATACCTGTAGAAACCCTTCTTGTTACCCTTCACATCCCTTGCCAGATGCAACTCCAATTTTGCTTTGGCCTTCCTGATTACACCCCTGCATACTCTAGCCATATTTTTATACTCCTCCCTAGTCATCTGTCCAAATTTCCACTTCTTGTAAGCTTCCTTTTTGAGTTTAAGCTCACTATATAAGTTTAAGATTTCACTATTAAGCCAAGCTGGTCGCCTGCCATATTTGCTATTCTTTCTGCACTTTGGGATGGTTTGTTCCTGCGCCCTCAATAAGGCTTCTTTAAAATACAGCCAGCTCTCCTGGACTCCTTTCCCCCTCATATTAACCTCCCAGGGGATCCTGCCCATCAGTTCCCTAAGGGAGTCTAAGTCTGTTTTTCTGAAGTCCAGGGTCCGTATTTTGTTCCTCTCCTTTCTTCCTTTTGTGAGGATCCTGAACTCAACCATCTCATGGTCACTGCTGCCCAGGTTGCCACCCACTTCTACTTCCACTACCAATTCTTCCCTGTTTGTAAGCAGCAGGTCAAGAGAAGCACGGCCCCTAGCCAGTTGCTCCAGCACTTGTACCAGGAAGTTGTCCCCAACACTCTCCAGAAACTTCCTGGATTGTCTGTGCATTGCTGTATTGCTCTCCCAGCAGATGTCAGGGTGATTGAAGCCCCCCATTAGTACCAGGGCTGGTGATCTGGAAACTTCAGTTAGTTGTCCGAAGAAAGCCTCGTCTACCTCATCCTTCTGATCCGGTAGTCTATAGTAGACGCCCACCACGACATCACCCTTCTTGCTCTCACCTCTAAATTTAACCCAAAGATTCTCAACAGGCTTTTCCCCAGTTTCAAACTCGAGCTCTGAGTAATCATACCGCTCTCTTACATACAATGCAACTCCTCCACCTTTCCTCCCGTACCTGTCCTTCCTGAACAACTTATACCCATCCATGACAGTTCTCCAGTCATGTGAACTGCCACACCAAGTTTCTGTTATTCCAGTCACGTCATAGTTCCTTGATTGTGCCAGGACTTCCAATTCTTCCTGCTTCTTTCCAAGGCTTCTTGCATTCATGTACATGCACCTAAGATAACCAGACCATTTCCCTACTTTCTCAGTATGAATCAGGAGGCTTCCCATCCTGTACCCTCCTCCTTGTGTTTCCTCCCGGTATTCCACTCCCTAACTTGGGTCTAGGTCACCATCCCCCGGCAAACCTAGTTTAAAGCCCTCCTCACTAGGTTGGCAAACCTGCCTGCGAAGATGCTCTTCCCTCTTTTCGTTTCCTTTAAAGTTGATACTCCCCTTTTACTCAACCATCTCCTCGTGGATTCTTATACCCATCTTCTGGCTCCTGATCTCCACCATCCTCCAACTATTCCTTCCCACTCAGTATTGCCCTCAGTCCCGTATTGCCTGCTCCTGTCAGCTGTTTGCACTGACAGGTACCTGGCTCTCCTGCTCAGACTCCACCTCTTCTGCTGCCCTGTCATATGGTGGAGTCTCCTTCTCTAATTCTCCATGCCCTGGTGACAACAGATGTAGTTGTGGACCCAGGCTTAGTCTACACTTAATTTTTATACTAGCATAGCTATGTCAGTCAGGGATGTGAAAAAACCATACTCCTGACTGACATGGCTATGGTGATGGCAGAGTGCTTCTGTCAGCAGAGCTAACATTGTTCAAGGAAGCGCTGCTTCTACACCGGCAGAAAAACTCCTTCTGTCAGTTTAGGCTGCCTATGCTGGCACAGGTATGCCAACAGAGGCTCTGTAGTGTAGACATAGTCTCATGCTTTCCCACTCCTGCTAATTCCCCCACCCTCTGTTCTTTAAAGTACATAATAATGCAGATCTTCCCTGTATACTTCTGTTTTGCTCTGAGCTTTCCTTGTTTCTCCTCCTCTTATCTTTTTTATTTTGATTCCTGGCTTCTTCTAGTTGCTGTCCTATATCTTCCTGTACTACTTCTTCTAATCGTTCACCTACATCCTTGTGGACATCAACCTCCATGTTGATGACCTCCCTGAGTTTGTTCAATATCTAAGAGCAGGTTTAGTCCATAATAGGTACAGCTCTTAAAGTCTGGGTTTAATTTTACTTCGATTCCACAGATAAAATGGGTTCTATTTATCGCTGGTTGACAAGATAATATTATTCTAACATAGCCATAACAACATCCCAAAGGGGAAAACTGGCAATATTAGAGAATAAATTAATATAATTGGAGAGCATATCCTACATCTTAAGCAGAAGAGATATCTGGGTTGGTAGTAAACACTTTTAGTTCAATGTATTGGATGGAGCTGAAAACAAAAGGATTCAAACAAAACATTTTGCTGAAACAGGATTCAAATATCCTACCACACGGATAAAAAGAAAACTAGTTTCTTAGAAAACTATGAAGCTGCCCTTACTATTTGAGAAGAGCCTGTGAAAGATTAAATGAGAGCCAAAGAAAATAATTGATTAAAAAAGTTAAATATTTGAAAAATCTACTTAATATAGAGTTGGTTGGAAAATTTCCAATTTTTTCATCAGAAAATGCCTATTTGTTGAAATGGAAACTTTTCATGCATGTGTGTCAATTTTGAGCAACTTTCATTTAGGAAAAAAATGAAAACAGTGTTGACATGATTAGAATGGAACATTTTGATTTTCTAGTTTGAAATGTCTTCAGTTGGGATTTTAAAAAAAATGATACAAGTAAAAAAGTCAAAATCAAAATGAAATATTTTGATTAGTCCCAAACAGAATTTTTTTACAAATTCCATTGCATGGGAAGTTTCAAGATTCTTTGTTTTCATTCCAATTCACAATGAAAACAAATTTCAAGCTAATGGAATTTTCCATTAAACTGAAATTCTGGTCCTGCACAGCTCTGCTTAACTCATTACCTCCCAGGATAAAGTATTGCACTGTTGTTTTACCCATGTTGGTTCCAGGCTATGAGAAGTTGGTCCAATAAAGGATAATGTCTGAGCACAGACCTTTTTAAGAAGGTGCTTGAGGGAGCAGCATTTTGAAACTATACATGAAAAAGTAAAATTTCACCAACAGGTGAAATCAAAGGAGGATTAAATTAAAGAAACCTTATTTATAATTTTTTAAGTTGAAGTAATGCTGTTAAAAGAATTTTACTTCCTAGCTTTTATTGCAGCTAATGAAACAAATGTTTGCTTCCTTGACAATAGAAGACTGCTACGGTGTGCCATATTAGCAGGTCTAGTCAATTTGGAAATTAACTGTTGAGATAAGTAATGGGTAGGTCCAATTTTTTATAGTCTTATGATTAGTTCTATTCATGCTGGAAGCACTATATGTATGTTTTTGCTAATAACATTTGGTTGGTTACATGTTTAGTTATACTGTAATGTATTTTTTAAAAAAATAAAGAAAAACAGAGGACTGTAAGTTTATTTAAAAAGCAACCTGTTTTCAGTGCCTAAAAATGGTAATATGGATAGGTTTGTATACCTACGTTGTACAACACTTTGCATTTTAAAAGAAAGTAATCTTCGATGTACTGTAGTTGTTTCTTGTTTGAAAGTGCAACTAAGTGCACAATTAAATCATACAGAAAATACATTAAAAAATCTAATGCTGATTTGTATAGCTTGTGAAATAATGAACACGTTCTGTTCACAGCCTTGGCCATTATAATGTTATTACACAGTCATTAAATTGAAGCTGTTATTCCACTGCTAAAACAACGGATCAATATCCATTACCATTCACTGATGGTTGAAGCCAAAATGAGATTATGTACTAAATGAGCCACAGACAAAGTAATGATCCCTCCACTTTGATATATTTAAAGGCATTCCCTAAAGCGGATAATTTCCTTAAGAAAGAGTATAAATTATCTATCATGTTCCCTAGCTAGGTGAATAAAAATGTGCTTTCATTATCTAGTATCTTGTATAGCATTGTGTATTCTGATGTAAAAGCTAGCATACAACATCTTGAGTAAAATTAATAAGTTACAGAACCCCTTCTTCATTGGTGATATTTCTGGAGTTAACATACTGATTTATGTATGTTCTGCAGGTCTGAGTGTTATGTTCATACTGGGTCTGCAGCTTGCCTGCTATCTGCTAGAGAACAGTGTGTCTTTTGGTGAGGTAGGCTTAGAGATTGGCCCCTAAAAGGAAATTCTTCTGAGCAGCTCATGTTCAAGTCTCTTTCACAGCACCAGACCTTTAGAGTCATAGAAATGTAGGGCTGGAAGGGAACTCAAGAGGTCACTTAGTCCATCATCCTCCCTGTGCTGAAGCAGCATTAAGCATACCTAGACCACCCCGACAGGTGTTTCTGAAAAACCTGCAAGCACAACCTCCTTTTGTAACCTGTTCCAGAGCTTACCTATCCTTATAGTTAGAAAGTTTTTCCTAATATCCAAACTAAATCTCCCTTTACTGCAAACTAAGCTGATTACTCCTTGTCCTATCCTTGGTGGACATGGAGAACAATCGATCACTGTCCTCTTTATAATAATCTTTTATATCTTTGATATCATGTCCCTCCCCAAGATTTCTCTTCTATAGATTAAACATGCCCAATTCTTTCAACCTTTCTTCACAGGTCATACTTTCTAAACCTCTTATTTTTATTGCTTTCTTCTGGACTTTCTCCAATTTTTCTGCATCTTCCTTAATTTGTGGCACCCAGAACTGAACACAGGACTCCAGCGGAGGCCTCACTCAAACCAAGTAGGGTTGAAAAATTACTTCCTGTGTCCTACATATGACAATCTTGTTAATACACCCAAGAACGGCATTTCTCTTTTTCACACTGTTGACTCATATTTGATTTGTTACACTTATAAATCCCAGATACTTTCCTTCAGTACTGCTGTGTAGCCAGTCATTTCCCATTTTGTAGTTGTGCATTTGATTTTTCCTTCCTAAGTATATAGTATTTTGCACTTGTCTTTTACTGAATTTGTCTTCTCAATTTCAGACCAGTTTTTCAGTTTATCAAGATAATTTGAATTCGAATGCTCCAATGTGCTTGCAACCTCTGCCATGTTGTTGTCCGCCACAAATTTTATAAGCATATTGTCCACTCTTTCATCCAAGTCATTAATAATTAATGCACCCCCAGAATATTAGCATTTGTCACAACTGCATCACATTGTTAATTCATATTCAATTTGTGATCCACTATAATCTCCAGATCCTTTTCAGCAATACTACCGCCTAGCCTGTTATTCCCCATTTTGTAGTTGTGCATGTGATTTTTCCTTCCTAAGTATATAGTATTTTGCACTTGTCTTTTCCACCTTGTTGATTTCAGACCAATTCTCCAATTTATCAAGGTAGCTTTGAATTCTAATCCTGTCCTCCAAAGTCCTATCAACCCCTCCTAGCTTGGTGTCAGCTGCAAATTTTATAAGCATACTCTTCACTCCATTATCCAAGTCACTAATGAAAATATTGACTAATACCAGGCCCAGGACAGATCTCTGTGGAACCCCTGACAGTGAACCATTGATAATTACTTTTTGAGTACTGTCTTTCAACCACTTTTGCATCTACCTGATAATAATTATATCTAATCCACGTTTTCCTAGTTTGCTTATGAAAATGCCATGTGGGACTGTGTCAAAAGACTTACTAAAATCAAGATATATCACATCTATACCATTGCTCCATCCACTAGACCAGTAACCTTGTCAATGGAGGAAATTCATTTGGTTTGGCATGCTTTGTTCTTGACAAATCTATGATGGCTATTACTTATCACCCTATTATTCTCTAGGTGCTTACAAATTGTCTAATAATTTGTTCCAATATCTTTCCAGGTATCAAAGTTAGGCTGACTGGTCTATAATTCCCTGGATCCTTTTTGTTCCCCTTTTAAAGATAGGGACTAAGTTTGCCCTTTTCCGGTCCTCTGTGGCCTTACCTATTTTCTAGGAGTTCTCAAAGATAATTACTAATGGTTCTGAGATTGCTTCAGCTAGCTCCTTAAGTATGCTAGGGTGTATTTCATCAGAATACATCTAAATATTCTTTAACCTGTTCTTTCCCTTTTTCTGGCTTGTGTACCTTCCCCCTTGTTGTTAATATTAATTGAACCTAGCTCCATTACAAGTCAACATGACCACAACAGAAAGGGTTTGGACTGAATCCTTGTAAATGGAACACATTAGCTAACTGAGGAATTCAATAGAAAAAAAATATTGACTATAGAATTCAATCTGAGTTCCTTATAATATTTGCAATTGTTTTCTTATTTTTGATATTAAACTAATAACTTCTGTGCAATTTATACAAAGTATACTTACTTTGTTTTCTTAACCAGGAATTTGACATAGTTTTGACAGCCCAAAGGCATATGTAGGGTAAAAATAAATAAATCCATATTTATGAAAAGACTGCTAGAGTTTCTTCAGTAGCATTATATTCAGTTCAGCTACTTTTAGTGTAAAGTACATATCCCAGTATGACAGCATTGACAGCAGAACTGTCAGAAGGTTTAGTGGGATTGTATGATTTTCTCTCTCTCCCTGATCAAACTGAGAGTTTAGTTGTCTTAGCAAATCTGTAAAGGGGTTTTGAATGTTGACAGAAGAAGGGCATGTGAGGAGGGGCCTGGGTCATAAAAGTTATTTTATCTTTTGGAAATTAAAATGCTTAATGAGGCTTGTCTTGCATTCAGTAACGTTGTTTGTAGGGTGTCCTTTGGTCTTCGTTTTGTTTGTTATAAGGCCATATGAATATACTAATTACATCTTAGCTACCAGAGATCTAATGCTTAGAGGCAGTAGCAAAACTAGACATTGCTATTTATAGCTACTGTTTTAATCAATAATGCATTACAGATGCATAGCTTATAGTATGTCAATACAAACATACAAATTGGATAACTTTCTACTGTACACATACCGTGGTTACTCACTTTCAAGAGCCTAGAACTATCCCATGGGAAGAGAAGCCATTGAAAATCTTGCTATTTAATTGAATCCAGATTAGAACAACTTTTAGCAGCTATTGACTAACAACAAATAAATAAACAATTTCTGAATGGTAGAAAGGAAATGAGACTATATTTTTATCCAGATAATAAGAATAATTTAACCAAAACATTAAGGAAGTTGAAGTATAGGTCAAACTTTTGCTATCATTTAAATTTTTGCATTCCTGTTGACTTTGACTGGGTGTATGTGTGAAACTGAGATCAGATTTTGATCCTTTGAAACAAGTTTAAAACTGAGTTTTCTAGAGATACTAGATCTTATTCTCTAGTAACTAACAGTTTTCCCAGGAATACGGTAGATTCTCCATCACTTGGAGTATTGATATCAACATTGGATGTCTCTGTAAAAGATATGTTCAACTGTAAATTATTGGATTTGACGTAGGAATCACTTGATGAAATCCTGTGGCTTTTATTATGCTGGAAGACAGACTTGATATTCATATTCTGGCTTTGAAATCTCTGAATAGCACCCCTGAAGTATCATATACACATTGTATCCTTTTGTACTAGAGCTCTCAGGGGGGCCACATGGTTTACTGGGTAGTGCACCCAGTATCACCTCTCAGTGGGAGGGCCTTTCAGCCCAGTTCCTCATCCAAGGATGGGTTTAGCTTCACCTCAGGTTTGCACTCTTCTTATCAGAGGGGAGTGAGACTGGAATGTGGCTGATGCCCCTCCTTCAGCAGAGGCAGTTGGTAGGGGAGCACCAGCCCTCCCATTCTACCAGGCTTCAACCCAGGGTCCTATGAGAGTCAACAGTGTCCAGCTCCCTGGAGTACCCTGGGAATTACCCTCCCTGAGTCACTTCCTACCATCTGTCTCTCCCCACTGCTCCAAGCCCAGTATACGGTAACAAAGACAGAAAAGACAACTAAGCCTTCAGCCCCAACTGGGCTCAGCGTGCAGTCCTATTCCCCATAGGGAGACTGCTTCAGCACCCTTGTCCAGGAGCCCTCAGGAGCACAGGCACCGACTTTCCAAAGTGCCGGGGGGTACTCGACCCTTGGCTCTGCCCCAGACCCTCAGGGTTTTCCTTCTTCACCACCTATGGGCATGGCTACACTTGCAGATGTAGAACACTTTGAGTTAAACCAGTCTTCGTAGAGCGCAGTAGGGAAAGCACTGCAATCTGTCCACACTGACAGCTTCAAGCGCACTGGCATGGCCACATTTGCAGCAGCATTGGGAGTGGTGCATTATGGGCAGCTATCCCAGCATGCAAGTGACTACAACATGCTTTTCAAATGGGAGTGGGGTGGAGTATGACCAGGAGTGTGTTGTGTGTATGTGGGGGGAGAGAGAGTGGGGTTTTGGGGTGCTGAGAGCATGTCAGCATGCTGTCTTGTAAGTTCAGACAGCAGCAGACCTCCCCCTCCCCCCACCTCTCTCACACACAGCATTCCATACTAATGGTTGCTTTGTCTCAGAGCAGATAAGCAGCCAGCTGTCAGAAATGGAGCTTTCAAAGGGCATATCCGCATTCCCACAGTGATTCAAAACAATGACAAGAGTGGCCACTTGACTTAAGGGGATTATGGGACATTTCCGGAGGCTGATCAGAGCGCAGTAATGCAACACTTCGTCCACGCTGCTGCCCGGGCGTTGTAGCCTAGGCACAGCAAACGTTATTCCTCTCGCCGAGGTGGAGTACCAGGAGCGCTCTAGCTGCGGAGTCAGAGCGCTCTACGTGCCTTGCCAGTGTGGACAGGGAGTGAGCTAGTGCGCCCGAGGCTGCTTTAATGCGCACTAACTCACCAGTGTAGCCAAGCCCAATGACTGTAGAGGTGTTAACTGGCCACTTCACCTTGAAATATGTGTTTTGCTAAACAATCTGTATTTAGCTGTGACATTCTAAGACATTTTCCAGATGTGAAGAACAACTCTGTATATGCTCAAAAGCCCATCTCTCTTACCAACAGAACTTGGTCCAATAATAGATATTACCTCACTCACCTTGTCTCTAATATCCTGGGATCAATGTGACTATAATAACATTGCATTAAAATAACTAGTACCTGGGCTATTATTTTCTTCCATTCAAAGGCTTCCCAAAGCTGCTCCATTACTATATGTTTACATGTTACATACATAATATTCTGCTACTATTTTTACTTTCCCCAAGGTGATTTTTCCTATTTAATCCATATATGAAAGATGCAAAAGCTACACTGTCTATTTTATACTATCCTCATTGACTTCCAGTGCCTTAATATAACTTCCAGCCACCCCCTTCAAGTGTGATATCTTTTTTTACCCAACAAACACAACTTAAATGACAAATGATTCTGATACCTGAATGTAAAATAGGTACTTCCAATTATTTAATAATTTGCCTAAGAATAACTCATATACATTTCAGTGGGAGTTAAATTTGAATAAGTGTGTGTAACAGTTTGATCAACCCCCTGGTTATTACATACACACAAGTATTTTAACCAGCAGAATGGTAACCAGGTAATGTTTCTTTTTATTACATGTGTGTTATCTGCTCTCTCCTATGAACTCCTAAGTAAATAAAATATTTCATCAAATGAAACTACTCATCCTTCTATAAAAAGTCAATATCTAAAGTAAACTTCTAGTAACACTTTCCTTTAGGCCTGACATTAAATTGCTTGAGTTCTATTGAAATAAATACAAATTTAGAAGTGTATTGTTTTCTACATTATTTTCTGTTGCACACTATTTTGACTAAAAAAAATTGATTAATTGCTTTCCACAACTGATACAAATAATTTAATGTATATTGATTGGCTACTGATTGTAGCTCCATCAGGTTAAAAAAAAAATCTATCAATATTTTAATGTTAGGGTGGGCTGTAATTCTCTGTACAAATAAATGTGTTTCTCCTAGTTTTTGGTCCTGCTGTCTTCACAAAATTGTTTGTTATTTATACTGTAGTTTCCTGTTTTTAATACACACACACACACACACACACACACACACACACACACACAGAGAGTATGTCAAATCTCTACAGCACTTTAGTTTATAAGGGGAAAAACAGATGCTATATCATTGCATCTGGGTCTTCTTGCCTGAACACATCATTGGTGTGTGTAGTGTTGTCTGTGGGATATCACCAAATGATTGATGGTATTTTTTTCCTATTAAGTACTGTGTTCCAAGTGCTTAGAATGAGATTAGTTCTTCTAATGAGTTTACAGGAGTATGAACATCAACGTGGAGGGTACTTTACTTAGTTACAAGGGTCCAATCCTGCTCCTGTTAAAGTCAATGACAAAACTCCCATTGACTTCAATAGGAGCAAGTTCAGACTCATAGGAAATACTGGATAAAGGAACATATGGCATGAAGATTGAATGGATCTGATACTTATCTCACAGCAGCTTTATACTGGTATAATTCTGTTGACATTAATGGAGTGACTCCTGATTTAAATGGGTAATTGAGATCAGAATAAGATCCGGCATCTTTACACTAAATTAAAAGTTCACGAGGCACACTGTCACATATGATCCTGGTCCTGCAATTCATATTCATCCAGATAGGCCTACTAACTTCAGGGGGATTACCTCTATGAGTGAATGGATTCAGGATCAGGCCCTTAATAGTACCTTTTTACTGTTATTCTTTGTCATTGGTTTAATTATAGTTGAAGATCATGTTATGTTGTTATGACTATAAATACAGAGTCTCCACATTCGGGAAACTGGACCTTCATTTCTTAGGCCCTAAATAAAAGGGCTTTGTAAAGTGCTGAGCAAATCCTAGAGGCTATAAGAACCCAGAACTCCCCTTAAAGTCACCACCTTGAAGGACTAAGCCCTGTATAAAATTTATTTTATAGCAATTAATAACCTGAGAAATTAAGTCACTTAATTTAGCAGCCACATTTTCAATTCAATTACTTTCCTCTGTCACATCTTCCATTCCATTTAATTACTTTCCTCAGCATCCTGCATAATAAAGGTACAGCTTCTGTACTATTTAGTACAGTATATTTTATTGTTTTGTTATTTGCTTACCAAATTTCATGTAAGAAGAAAAATGAACAATCTATTTTTACCCCGGGAATGTTTCATTACAAAGTGTGATGCTGAATGCAGGTTATGTTGAACAAGTGGAACTGTTTATGTACATGGATGTCTCTGTCCATGTGGCTGAGTTGCTTCCCATTGAATACAGTATCCAGAATACCATCTCTCATGAAATGGGCCTTCAGTTTACCAATCACTAACTTGTTTCTTGCATCAAGCAGGTCATCAACCTCCCAAAAATTTGAATAGGAGGCGACTAGAATCACATTCCACTGAAGGTAAATAACTTCGCTCCCACTGTTCCCCATAGTTGAGTGGGAAGCTCAGGTGGTAACAGATTCTTTCTGCTGGTGGTTACCACGTGACTAGCATGAGTCGCACCCTTATATCAAGGGCCAGAATTGTATTCAGAACTGGCCAAATTAAAAAAAAAACAAACACAAAAACACACACTCTCAAGCCTCTCTCAAACAGCTGTCAGTACCCAGGTGTGAGGCATGTATTTTTTGCTGGATATCCTTATGTAATGAGGTGGAACAACAACTCTGTCCTCAAAATAAGATTCCAGCCTTCAGATTCAACTCATCTTTAATTTGAAAATATGATTCTGCTCTGAGGGGTATTTGGATTTGGCTTCTAGTCATTCTGCTATCATCACTCTTCACTGCCTGTAGTTGGATTTCCTTTCCCATAGCCACTTTGATTTTCCATCAGCTTCACTGTTGAATGTGGGAGATAACTTGATGCACTAATAGATTCAATGTCCTGATCCCCTTCCTCCAACTCACTGGTGCTGGGTAGATATGCCCTGCTCAGGGTGTCAGCTAACACCAATATCATCCTGGACAATATCTGATCTCTACCTGGTAGCTCTCGAGGTGCATCAACATGTGCTGCAATCTCTTAGGTGCATTTTGCCTTGACTGTCTCTAGGGGTTTGTGGTCTGATTGCACTTGGAATCACTCCACTCCAAATACCACAGCCAGAAGCTCACTTTCAATTTGGGCTTCAGAATGTGACAGGGCTCTGATGGCATAAGCAGAGGCTGCTCCTGCAACAGAATGACACCTACTCCTTTCTCTAATGCATCATATGGGTGTAGGCAGTGACTCTCCTGGCTGGTAGTACTTTAAGACAGGTCATCCATTTTATTGTTTCAGTGTGTCAAATGGCTGCAGCTTGGGACCAGCCTAGTACCACTCAGTAGCCTACTTTGTGAGCTGACATATGGGTTCTGCTGCAGCAGCCATATGGGGACAGAACTTGGACAGACAATTTATCATTCTCATGAAGCACTATACCCCTTTCACATCCACTGGAACTGGATTGTCTGACAGTCATGATCTTGCTGGGATCTGCTTTCAGTCCCTCAGCTGTGAGCAGATGTCCAATGTCCTCATGCTGTTTGAGATGCATTTTTTTCTAGGCTGAGTTTTATGTTCTTGTCCCTGCTTCACTGTAAAAAAAAACCTTGTAATTTTCTGCCATGGTCTCTTTCATCCTCTATATCATTGCTCCCTTCACCTACAATGAAGATATCATCCACAATTATTTTCACCCCAGGTAGTCCTTCCAGTGACTGGGCAAGTGCTACAATTCAGTGTGATCCATTCTCCGCACTTCCCTCTAATTCTGGCTGGAGTAGCATGACCTTTGAATCTCTTGGAGAAGAGAATCGAATCAGTTTCCTCTCTGACTACTACAGAAGGGTCTGCTTGCATGCATCCAGCCCCAACCCTCTGGTCCTGGGCTGCTGCAGCTGATTGGAAGCAACAGCACTTGTGGGGAATCCCAGATGGAGGTGGCTAGCCAGAAGGACCTTCTCCCAAGCCTGAGTCCCCATCTCCCTGATAATCTCAATACTTATGTGGGTGTTTTTGAAAAGAAGAATGCAGACATGACTACCTCTGCACCAGAATTATGACTGCCCTATAGACCTGCAACTCAGGGTGAAGGTCCCTTATGGATGGATCTATGCAATGTCCTAGCAAGGACAGACAGACAGAGTCTTTAGTGCATATATCCAGGAAAACCTGGTCAAGGGTTTCATCCAGCACTCCACCTCCCCAGCAGAGGATCCAGTCCTTTCCATTAAGAAAAAGGATGGAATGCTATGCCACTGCATAGACTATTGGGCACTAAACCAGGTGAAAGTCCAAAACAGGTATTCCCTGCCCTCAATCTCAGAGTTACTAGATCATGTGCATTCTGCCAGAATTTTCACCAAACTTGACCTCTGGGATATTTACAATCTAGTGTGCATAAGGGCAGGAGACAAATGGAAGACTGCCTTTCAAACCAGCTATGGGCACTTCAAGTATTTAGTTATGCCATTTGGTCTGATAAATGCTCCTGTGACCTTTCAACATTTTGTGAACGACATATTTAGAGACATCCTGGACCATTATATAGTCATATCTCAAGGACATACCTGTGTTCTCAGATAATCCTTAGAAGCATTATTACCATGTTCATTCTATCCTGGAAAGACTACAAAAGCACAGCCTAATCATCAAATTGGAAAAATGTGCCTTTGACCAGTCCTCCACAGAATTCTTGGATTATATCATTTCCTCAGAGGGCATAAAAATAGACCCCCCAGAAGGTAGAGGCCATCTGCATCAGGGCAGTGCACTGGTTCCCCAAGGGAGTTGCAGCACTTTCTGGGTTTTGCAAATTTTTACCAATGGTTCATTCCAGGTTTCTCAGGAAAAACCTCCTCCACAAGGCCACCAAATTTGTTGGGATGCCTGAAGCTTACCATGCTTTTGAACAGCTCCCATTTAAGCACATCTGGATCACGCCCAGGCATTCATAGTGGAAATCGATGCCTCCAATGTAGCCTTGTCTCTCAGAGGCATGGTCCACAGCAAGTGTTTCACACTTGCACCTACTAAAATTCACCAGCTGCCAAAGAGAATTACGAAATATTAGATAAAGAACTGCTCATGATTAAAATCAGCCTTTGAAGAGTGGCACCCTCACCTCAAGAGAGCCCAACACCCAGTGCAAGTCTTTTTTTTTGACCATAAGAACCTTGAATAACTGCATAAGGCTTGAGCTTTGAACCAAAGACAGTTCAGGTAGGAATTATTTTTCTCCTGGTTCTATTTCCTATTTCTATTTCTAACACCTCCTATCACATGGAAACCAGAAATGAGAAAGCAAATGTCTTTCCCCAAAAAGATGGACTACTACTAAGAGGGGTGAGGAGATTAACCAAGAACCATCCTGTGTTCTAAAACCTTCCAGCTTCCTTAATGCCACAACACACCAAGATCGGACTGATCTAATACAAGCTGCTTTGTGGGGTGATCTTTTAGCCCAGGAGGTGACAGAACAGCCTGAGCAAATGAGAACCAGAACCAAAATGCAATGCTTCACACAGGATGGGATCACCTAGCTCAATGGGTGCATTTACATTTCACTGGGGCACCCCTAGCTAGAAATGCTCCATCTCTGCCATGACACTGTTGGCAGGCCATTTTGGCCACCTTGACTTCCTGCATGACTTCCCATTTCTTCTATTTTCCCTATATGCAAGCTGAAGTCCAGGACTATGTTTGAATGCACCAAGATGCCTCGTGCTAAGCCCGTTGGCACCCTAGTACCCATGGAGACCCCACCTAGACTCTGGGCCTTGATAATGCCAGATTTCATAATGGAACTCCCTGACTGATGGGCACACAGGGATTTTGACTGTTGTAGGCCAACAGACCAAAATGGCGCACCTCATTCCCTGTTCCCTCTGCTGAAACAATGTTATTTGTCTTCACGGACTTCCAGACCAGATCATCTCAGACCAAGGCCCACAGTTTGTCTCACACTTTTGGTGAGAAATTCTAATGTTAGTGAACATTTGTGCTTTTACCTCCTCTACATACCACCGCCAGACCGATGGGCTGATCGAGAGGGTGAACCAAGTATTAGAACAATATCTAAGATGCTTTATCAACTATTGTCATGATAGCTGGGTCTCCCTCCTTCCTTATGCCAAGTTCTCAAACAAGAATGCTGATCACACCTTCATGGGGCAAAACCCCTTTTTTCCCCAAATTACAGGTTCCACCATCACTTCCACCTGGCCTTGCCAATAGCCTCCCCAAACCCAGCAGTGCTGACTAGAGCCCACAAATAAATCATGTCCAGGAGGACCTCAAGGACCACCTCAAAGACATGAAAAAAAGGGACTGCAAACAGAATTCAGACCATTGATTCCAGGAATGCCCAGCTCTCACAGTGGATCAAAAGATCTGCCTAGCTGCAAAACACCTTAATGTGAATAGGCCATGCTGCAAGCTAGACCACCAGTTCCTCAGACCAATCCAGATTTGTAAGCAAATCAACCTTGTCACTTTCAAATTGCAGCTCCCTCAATCCCTAAAGTACATCCTATTTTCCCTGCATCTCTCCTGAAGTCTTACACAGAAGACCCCTTTCCTGATGTAAACAATTACTTCATTTCATCATTCATTTATTGAGTGATGTTATGATTAACTAACATCTCAGGTCACATATAATCACTGTATATTGAATAGATTTAAATTATAGGATTACAGCTGTATATGATTGATCAGTAGTCAAAAGGGATAAGTATGTATTCAATCTAAGTAAAGTAGGGCTGATAAGGAAAAAGAGGGTTGACCCTTTCATGCACATGCAGAGGGTATTAGGTATAGTCAGATTTACATTATAAAAGAAGGTGCTTGGATTGGGAAAATTAAGTTACCTTTGGGGAAAATTCCAGCAGGAGCCATCTCTCTGTTGATGATTGGGGGTATGCACAGGGATTTAAATGTGACTACTTTTGAAGAGGCACTTTAAACATCAGCCTCCCCACCCCCATCCAGTGCCCCCAGGCCCCGCTGCCTCCCTGGACTCTCCATCCATTCCCACAGTGCCCCCAGGTTCCACTGCCTCTGCGTCCCATTGTCACAAGCTCTCTTCTGCACACCCCAGGTGGGCTCCAAACACTTACTGGAGGCTGTGGTCGAGGAAGGGATGGCACTCAGCCAGCTTTCCTGCGCCACCTCTGGCAGAGCTGTGCTGCCAGCCTGGCTTCCCTGCTTCTGGTGCCATCTAGTGGGGCTCAGGAGGAGCGCTTGCTGCAGTGCCTTTCCCATGTCCCTTCAGCCATGCTCAGCCTGACTCCCACCCTGCCAGAAACAGGGGTGGGGGGGAAAGAGAAGAGAGGATGGCTCAGGGGAAGGAAACTTGGGGTGGGGAGGGCTGAGGCAGAAGCTGGGGGGCAGTGGCAGAGATGATTACTGGGAGGGCCTGTGCCCCTGCTTGCCTCCCTTTGTGCACACCTGTTGATGATGAGTCCATGAGGGACCCATCAGACCATAAGACTACCTAGGAGGATGGGAGTATGACTATAGCTATAACTTGTGCATGGATATTTTTAGGATTTATATGCACTTGGATAAGCATAACCTTGTTGGTAATGTCAATAAAATTGATAAGGCAGACTAGATGTTGCAAATGTCTGTTACTTTCTTTGGTATTCATGTGTCCCTAGAGACTCTAGATTTGAGACAAAATGACAGAGGTAACTTTCACTCTGAGCTTGAAACTGTAGTCACCAGAGCTGGACCTACAGTGGTAGAATACAAAATTACTTAAAATAGTAAATTAACTAAATTTACTTTAAAAAAAATGAAACACATTGGCACCCATCGTGGGATGTTAAAGAAAACAAGCGACAATGGAAAGAAATACCTTATTGGATGACAAGATATGTCAAAAAGTATTATACTCACAATCACTAGAAGAGGGAGGCTTTCTGCTTTTGCTTGCTATTGCATTATGATGTGATTTTGTCGGTCTATGTGATGCTGTAAGAACGGAGCTCAGGAAAAATGTCAAAGGGGAAATTTTTTGCATGGTACTGAATAGAGAAATAGCTGTTGTGTGAGAGGGAACCAGCACTTGCGTACTGGTAGAGACCCTAGCAGGCACAGCAGAGGGATTCAGACGGTCAAGTGCACTATTTAACCCTGGAGGGTCCCCCAGGAAATTCTCTGGGCAACCACACAGACTTCTGGCCTGCTGTGACTCCAGACCACACTTTGTCTGATCTCCAGTCTTCAACATCAGCCTGACTCTGACCCTGCTCTTGCCTTCTGATTTCAGCCTGATACTACCTCTAATCTGCAGTTTCCTACCCCAGTCTTACACTGACTCTTGCTTAATGAATCCAGCTCTAGTGCTTCTTCCAACCCCTGCTCATGGGCTACTATCTCATAGCTGTCTTTGATGTGTTGACCCCAGCCCAGCTGCAACCACTAGGCCATACCATCTGTGGCCCAGTCCCGAGAGAGAGAGAGAGACCATACAACTTCCCTTTTTGCTTTTTTCACTGAAGCTATAAAAATCTGACACTGCACCCTTATGAAATCCCTGGCTTTCATGACTGTATTCCCCAAGAGGAACCTGTGGTGCTTACTATCCACCAGCACAAACTTCAGTTGGTACCATCTGTTATTTTTTGGGTTAGTTACTATGAGGCCACATTTTCCTATGTGCTGTTTTATGCTCTTATTGTACATTAGATTGTGCCTGCTGTTTGTAATGGATGTGTTTGAGTCCAATTCACCCCAAGGAATCACACTGCAGGAGACCCTGCTATCCACACAGCGTTTCCCTATTGACATTGTTGCATGCACAGAGGTTGGTATTGACACATGTTGCTTTCCCATCCTGACAGCCTTGTACTTATGTTCTCAGACTCAAGAAGAGAGTAATGATATCACCAGTCTGCAGGGCCGGCGCTTCCACTAGGCGACCCTAGGTGGTCACCTGGGGTGGCAGCAGGATTTGGGGGGCAGCATTTTGCTGTCCTCGGCGGAAATTAGGCGGCGGGTCCTTCAAATTAAATAAATTAAATAAATAAATTAATGGAGATATCCGATCTCCTAAAACTGGAAGGGACCTTGAAAGGTCATCGAGTCCAGCCCCCTGCCTTCACTTGCTCCAGGACCTGCCGCCGAAGTGCCCTGAAAATGCGAAGCGGAAGGACCCCCGCTGCCGAATGCTCAGGGGAGGAGCGCTGCCACCTAGGGCAGCAAAAACCCTGGTGCCAGGGGAGGGGGGCTCTTCTCCTTTACTTGCTCATGCAGTCTCCTACAGAAAAAAGGATGGAACCCTGGATACCTATTCTCCTTGGCTGTTGTCTCATTGCATGTAGTTCTTGCAGCATTGTACATCCTAGAGTTTTGATCCTTTTACTCTAGGCTTCTGCTACAAGAAGCATGTCTATGTATGACTCTAATGTGAAATCGCCCTCCTCGAGCAGCTGCTTCTGCAGGTGGTAATCCCCAAGTGCCACATGCTATCCTATCCCAAATTAGAAAGCCTGTCAAGTCCACAAAATTGCATGTAGCAACCAGTGTGCATAAATCAGTAACAGAGTGGTCTATCCTCTGTCCTTTGGATTAGTCTTTAGTGAAAAAAAAAAAGTGCGTCATGCCATAATTTTGTTTTGCTTTGGGGAGCAATAGTTCCCCAGGCCTCCCAGGATGGCTGTGAGGCAGTGGTTGTAGACCTCTCTGCCTTCTTCCCCAATGAGACAAAATAGGAGTTTATTTTCCTGCTGTTGTCATCCTTCTGTGTGGTCACAGGCATCCCTACGCACTCCGAGACCTGGCACATCTGTAGACTATAGGTTTTCAGACACTTCTACAGGTCTATGGGAACATTGCCACCTGATCGGCTGCTTTTCCCCATTCCCCTGCTTGTTGGGAAAGGGCAGCCAATCAATGTCTGGTCTCTCAGCACGTGTAGCAGGTAAAACTCCTGACCACTACCACCCAGCCTCCCCATTATGAGTAGCTGTTCCCTGCCCCTTAGCCCAGCAGAGAAGGTAAGGTGCCTCTTCCCCCTGGAAATCTCTGCATCTTGCCAGTGAGGTCCAAGTTAGGGGTTGTAGCTCCCAGAATCCCCAACTTTCCTAATGTAGGTGGCTACTGCCCCCTACGTGCCTCCGCTCCACGTGTACCCTCTTTTTCCTCCATGTCATTCCCTTATATATCCCTACTTAATTTGCTGTCCTCATCCCCCATAAGCTGCCCCTTCCCTCATTGTACTATTACCCTCCAATTTCCCCCATAGGCTGGCCCTTCCACCACCGTGCTGCCTCTGTCTTCCATGACATGATGGTCCCCCTTTTCACAAGTATCTTTTTACTCCTCCAGCTGGTTTCCGGGGGTATCCTGTTCCTTCCACACCTATCTTCCGGTTTCTAGAGCTGAAGCTCCTAAGGGAGACTATGACAAGAAGTGTGCAAAAGACATAAGTCTATCCATAGACTCTTGGGTCTACAGAGAACCCATCCTTCTATCTATCTAAGGTACTTATATGGCCCCCATTTCCACAGTATCAGAGCACCTCACAATCTTTAATGCATTTATCCTCCCCTGTGAGGTATGGAAGTGCAGTTATCCCCATTTTACAGATAGAGAATGGAGGCACATAGAAACTGACTTGCCCAAGGTCACACTGGAAGTTCATGGCAGAGAAGGAAACTGAGCCAAGCTGTCTCAAGTCCCAGGCTAACACCCTAACCATGGGACCATCCTTCTTTTCTTAGGTTTGTCTCTCTGTTTGGGAGGCATTACAAAGCCAAGGACTCAAAGCCAAGTATTCCAACTAAGCCAAGTGACTGCATGTAATGGGGTGTCCACCCCACACAGGATTGGAGGTGGTCAAGGTGGCCAGGTAGGCCTATTAACTCCACAGGCTGCACCTGGAGGAAGAGCCAAGGAGAAGGGAATTGATTGCAAGCAAACTTAGCTGGGAAGGAAGAAGTGGGGCCTATACAGCCAGGAAGCTGGCAACAGAGAGCAGCGGTCACTCCCTGGGAAGAGGGTTTGGAACTGGTACACCTGGGGGGCAGGAAACAGTCCAGAGAAGGAGCAGTGAAGGCTGGGAGAGGAAAGCCCAGAACTGCTGGGTATAGGTCCTTGAAGTAGTGAGTGGGCCCAGGTTCCCCTACCAGCCATCAAGGGCATGGCATACGTTGTCAGGGGCAGTGAATGGGAAGCAACTCTGGGTCACTGTGGGACTGACAGGGAATTTAAGGACTTTACTCCAGAAGGGGAAACTCTGAGTGACCTAGCCAGAGGACTGAGTTAGAGAGGATGCTGTGGTTCCTGTGACAAGAGAGGAATTGCAGACCAGAGTGAGAGATGGGGTGACAGCATGTGACCATAGGAAGGGGCATCAACCTCAAAGAGCTAATCCCCAGAGTGACCAGGAGGAGGCACCAGGCAAGCAGTGAGTGGAGCACCGTGTGATACTGCAGTATTGCAAGTTCAACTATAATAAAATAAATACAAAAATCTAAACTCGCTATTCCCTTCCTTCCTTTTGTCCAATTCCTTGTAAAGCCACCACAAGTGTCAGAAATTAAATAAGTAAAATGAAACCCACTAACATTCCCTGTCATATAGTGGCTGCCACCTGCCTTTATTGCCCCTTCATCAGGGCCCCTTTAAAAACTCACTTCATTCCAGTCCAAAATCCTTTAATTCGCTCTTTGCCAGCCTGGCAACAGTTTGTCAAAAACTGAGCTTTAACATCCCAAAACAAATGAAGCTTTTCCATCTGCTCCATGTCCACACAGGATATAGATACACCAGGTCTTAAACCCAGAGACTCACTGCCACAGGTTATGTCAACACTGCAATTAAACGCAGCTAAACTATCAGCTGATGCAGGGCTTGGACTAAAGGGCTGTTTAACTGTAGTATAGACATTCAGGCATGGGCTCTGGCACCCCCTGAGGGCAAAGGGTCCCAGAACTTGGGCTCCAGTCCAAGCCTGAATGTCTACACAGCAATTAAACAACCCCTCAGCCTGAGCCCCATGAGCCTGAGTCAGCTGACACAGGCCAGCTGCAGGTTTTTAAATTGCAGTATAGACATACCCTTAGGGCCCTACTGTACAGACTCAGGGACACAGGGCTCATGCTATAGTGCTCAGAACAGCAGTATAGACATTCAGGCTTGGGCTGGAGCTTAGGCTCTGAAGCCGGGGGGGAAAGGAGTGGGTTTCAGAGCCCAAGCTGCATCATCTATTCTGCTGTTTTAATTCCACAGAGAGCAAGCCCTAGTCTCTAGCCCCAGGCTCTGAGACTCACCGCTGCAGGTTTTAAAACACTGTGTAGACATACTCACATTCTCCTGTTTCCTGGGCATCCCTAGGTTACCACCAGGCCTCCTCTAGCAATCCCAACTACTTTTCTTGATGACACCCCTCTCTACAGCTTCCTGCTGCCTTTTATACCAGAATCACCTGATTTCCCCTCAGCTACAGCTCATTTTATAATCAGGGCTGGCTTAGCCCCAACCTGTTCAGCCCAAGTCCAAGCCACCCTGTTACATTCCCAATCCCCATTAAAAAGGGGCAGGGGAAGAAAAAAATAATCACCATCAGACAATTAAGTAATAACTATAGAAACCTAAAAGAAGTAGGCAGCAGGGGTTGGTGTTCTTCACCCAGGGGCAATAGGCAGCCCCGGTAGCAGATGTTTCTATAAGCAGAGGGGGCAAACTATAGCCCATGGGCCACATCTGGCCCGTGGGATCCTCCTGCCCGGCCCCTGAGCTCCTGGTCCCGGAGGCTCGCCCCCAGTCCCTCCCCCGCTGTTCTCCCTCCCCCACAGCCTTAGTTCTCCCCGCCGCTGGCGCAATGATCTGGGTGGCGGGGCTGGGAGCTCCTGGGGCAGCACAGCTGCAGAGCCTGGCCTGACCCTGTGCTCTGTGCTGTGCAGTGGTGGTGGCGTGGCCCGGCTCCAGCCAGCACAGTAAGGGGGCAGGGAGCAGCGGGGGTTGGATAGAGGGCAGGGAAGTTTGGGGTGGTGGTCAGGGGGAGGGGGTGTGGATAGGGGTCGGGGCCATCAGAGGGTGGGGAACAGGGGTTGAATGGGGGCAGGGGTCCTGGGGGGGGCAGTCAGGAAGGAGAGAGGGGGTTGGATGGGGCGGCAGGGGGCAGTCAGGGGCAGGGGTTCCGGGGGCAGTCAGGGGACAGGGAGCGGGGGGGTGTGGATGGGGCAGGGGTCCTGGGGGGACTGTCAGGGAACGGGGGGGTTGGATGGTGCAGGAGTCCCGGGGGGAGGGCAGATAGGAGGTGAGGCTGGGCCACGTCCCCCTCCCCTAACTGGCCCTCCATACAATTTCCGAAACCCGATGTGGCCATCAGGCCAAAAAGTTTGCCCGCCCCTGCTTTAAAGTGCCAATTTTCCTCATGAGTTAATGTTACCTTTTTCTCTTTCCCTGGGGTCTACATGAAAAGACATTAGGTGGGAGTTTGTGATAACCGGTTTGGTAAGTGATATAAAGAAAATGTCCTCCAGATTCCTATCTGTGAAAACATTAAAACTAAAAGTGTTGAATCTAAAAGTTTATTAGCAGGAAAAAAAAAGAAAGAAAGAAAGAAAATGTTTAAACAGCAGATTCATAAGCTGCACCAACTGTATCAGGAATTCTGAAAATGCACCATGCCACTTTTGTCCCTTGAATCTTCCTAGAGCCAACGGATTTTTAACCTTCACTCCTGATCCATTGTGCACAAAACTGATAAAAGTAAATCTACTATCACAAGTCTGCAAAGGCAGTCTACTTTATTGGCATGGTAATGGCCCCAATTCAAATTAGATTACCACTGCTGTAATGTCAGAGCTATTCAAAAAAATCAGTGGTACTCCCAGTAGCAGTGTATGTCTCTGCTTGCAAACGCACTGTTGCTAGTCTTTAAAGAAAATGTGTTGTAAAACTGCTGATCAAGGCATGTTCTTTTGATGATTCACCTCTTGAGTCCTAGACTCTTTGATTTGTCTAGTTCATTAAAAAAAGGAAGAATAAAACTGTCCAGAAGCACACGTTGTTATATTCACAAACCTATTTATGAAAAAAATATTTACTAGGGAGATTTGTCACTCAGGTCACACTCGAGCAGATTTAGACCCTGTAACGTAAAAGGGGCAGATTTGGTCTCTAGTAGCCCTCCACTGACTGTATGAACAAAAGGTTGCATGTAACTCTTTGATCTTTCAAAGCCTGCCTGGGAGCAGCTTGGTCCCAGATGACTCTCACCTCCTCCTCCTCTCCCATCCCCACAGCAGCACCACCCACAAATGGATCCCACCCTCTACTCTTTCACTAATAGGGGGTGTGTGTGTATATAAAAACAAGGTTTCTAGGAGCCATCAGGGAAAAGAGTCACTGCCATCAGGAGGCAGAAGGACAGAAAAGGGTACAACGTTTAGAAGGGGAGGGAGCAGAGGACCCCAATATCAAATAGGGAAAGCTTCAGCAAAATAGAAAATATGAGTGACTGATACATATTGGTCACCATAGAAAATGATGGATACATGTAGAGAATTGGCCACCATAGAAAATGAAAAATATATGTACAAAGAAAAATATTGTACACACGTTCTCCTGTCCCCTTTTATTGCTTCCTGGCTTCCTTAGACACCTAGATACTACAGGGACAGAGACTTTGGAAATATCTAAGACAGAGATTAGATAGTAATTGGCACAGAAACTTGTTCTCCTGGAACCTCATGTGGCTATCCACCAGGAGTCATAGATACCTCCAGTGACTCTCAAAACACAATGGCCACCAGACTCTCCACGGGAGTATTTCCCCTAGCAACTCTGGAGCTTTAACTGGGCTCTTGCTCTTCCCTTCTGCTCATCATGTTTTGTAGGGGAAACAATGTTATCCTGAGCTGCTGCTGCTGCCATAGTGACATCCCATTTCACTTCCTGACAGAAAGGTACAGAAGACACCTCTACTGAGGATCAAAAAGTGTCTTTTGTTGTTCTCTGGGCACCAGTGTTGGCACTATACTTTAGTGCTATTGCCTTCTCAGTTACAATTTCCTCCTTTTAATCCTTGGATTCTATGGATGTATCTGTTCCCTGCTCATACCTCTATGTATATCATTTAAAGCAACTTCTCCCTTAGGTTCAGGGCAGGATAGTCAGGAGGTACCACTGCTTGATTTGTCCAGGACCTTGTGGCTATACATGAGGATCTGGCCTCCTCTCCCTCATCCTCTGGACTGCTGCTTTTGAGACAAAAGGAAAGAGCATGCTTTGTCTCTCACTTGGACATGGCACAAAGGCAAACATTTGGTTCTGCCTCGGACTGTATGAGCCAGTTCCCAGGGAGTCAGCCCATGCATCATAATTATCACAGTATCATTTGTATATAATATCCTATGCCTAAACAGCAATCAACTGGAGTTGCTTCTGATTCAAATACATATGCATGCCTGATCTAACAATGGTGGTGAGTTACTGTCCACAAGTATATACAATACATACCAGATAACTGGTCTCTCACACTGGTTGTGGTTATATGCAGCTGTGACAAATCACTCCCCATCTGGGGGGCTGATAGTAATAGCTATTCTGACTTCTTGAGTGTTGAGTGCAGAGCTGGCTGGTTGTCCTGCCCTTTGAATATCTTTGGGTCCTAGAAGCTATTATTTTTTAATGCATCTCTTCATGTCTCACCAACATTTACTCAGGTCAGCCGCTAACCTATTGTTTCCTCCAATCGCATCAGTTTTCTTGGCCTTGCTGTTCCAGGTAGTCTCTTTTTTGCAGTGGTTTTTTTTATATTTTTGCCTGCTTCTTCAAACACTGTGATTAAAACATTTGTTACTAGTATATTGAGTTCTGCACCAGTAAAGCTAGGCTCTCTTTTTCCTGTAGACAGATTTGATTAAAATGAGGACCCAATAGTCAGGATATATTCAACATGTGATGCAAGTAGCTTCAGATCCTTATGGTGATGTGACTTAGAAATCTGGGGCAATTGGCCATGCAGGTATTATTTCCACCTATATCAACTGAAAATATGGCTATGATTTGTGCCTACATAGGAAGTATGGAGAAAATGTTGCCACTTTTATGCATAGTGCCTGTGTACAGGTAGGTCAGAGCAAGAAAATATTCTGCTTATTTGGAATTTAAACACTTTTTTGGCATACTTTAGTGTAAAAGTAAATGCAAAGAACTTCTTGCCTTTTAAAGGCTCAAATACAAAAGGCTTTTCTTCAAGCAAACTCCAAAGTCACCACAAATTATATGCTGTAGTTTTGCCTTCAGCTACCTCCAAAACTAAGGTCTAAAGTGTGGCTCACTTCAGCCAAGCTCCGAAGAGGAAGAAGTAAAGCTCCCTGCGTTCTTTTCTAAAGTGGAAGCATTTTTAGTAGTCTTACAGCCAGACTCAGTTTACTTCTCTGATACTCACTTCCAGACTCAACCCCCAGAATCTTCCCCCTACACTCGTTCTCAGAGTAATGTGCACTGCACTCACATTTTGCCAAGTATACCTGCCTTTTTTTGAATGCCTTGTGAAACTTCTTCAGAATATTTTTGCCTGCTCTTTTTGCTATGAAAATTGATAGCACTATACCATGTGCACTCTTTCCCTGTAATGCACTCCTGTTTACAATGCAGTGATGCATGTTTGGAAAAAAACAAAACTCCAGTTAGTGCTTTTAACTCAACAAAGACCTTCCATTTGCCTCTACTGTCAAAAACCTACTCATCATCCTCTTAGGCTTGGAGCTGTCCTTTTCTTCCCATGTCTCCTTGTTTGCCGTTCTTCCTATCACCAGCTAAACGCCACTCTCTTCATTTGACCTATGCTGAAATCCATATTCATCCCTTCATTTCTTCTCTTCTTAACTATTGCTACTCTCTCAACTATGGCTTCCCAAAATCTCACCTTTTTTTGTCTCTCGCATGACCAGAAAGCATATGTGCTTTTGATACAAACAATAAAGCATGACCACATCACCTCCTTCTCAAATACCTCTACTGGCTTTCACTCATTTGAAGAAAAATGCAAAAATTGTCTTTTTATTTTTATTTTTTACTCTCCAGAGTCTATTATACCGACAATGGGCCTGTTCTTGGAGTCTGGTTGAACTGTATATAATGCAGTTAGGGGGTGCATATGAACACAAACAAAAGTGGCATAAAGCTCATCTTTTCCTTTCTCTAATCCTGGGGTTTGTGTGTGTAAGGCTGGTACTCCAGAGTAATTTAGAACAGCCTGTGAGCTGCTTTAACCTATCCCAGCAACTAATGGCCCTCCAGGGGCTGAAATTCCAGTGAGGGATAAGCACAACATAGAAGTAGTATTCCAGCCATACTCCCTTTTCTCCAGCTAGCTCCCCTATCCCAGAAACAGGAGAGACAAGCAATATTTAGAGACCCCTACACCGGCTACAATAGGATACACCTTTATGACCCAAGTACCTCTTGATGTTGGCTGGCGGAGCACACAGGAGGCATGTGGGTTACAGGGATCCCCAGGGTCTGCAATTTACATTCTAGTTCACCAAAGTGTGTCATGTAAATCTTCTACTGAAAGCCTGTGTCACTCTGGTCATCCTAATCGTTGCAAAATGTATGTGCGGGTAATATGAATTAAAGGACATGTGTGTGTATACTGGAACTTATGGCCTTAAGAACATGTAGTTAAAGGCAGGTTACTTGGAGGTAGCCCGCTTTGAAACAGACTTCTCCAGACAGGAGGTGGAAGTTATTTGTCTCCCTAACTGACCGTTGTATGTCTTACAATAGAAGTCTATTTGCATATGGAGTCAAATACTGATGAAGAGCTTGTAGGGATTGAGAAGGAAAATTAACAGGAAGAGGTAAACCTGTTGGGGAGGGAGAGGGAACCATGTTTTACAGGTGAAGATCAAAGATCTGAGCTGATGTATATGGGGGTGCATGAGGACACCCTGGCATCCTTCACCTGGGGGAGACAAGTTACCAGCAGGCTTGATCTCATGAAAGAAGGATCTCACCCATATGCTGTGAGAAGGACTTTGGGGTAGGCAGACATTATTAGAGAGGAGGGCATCATGTTAGTTAAGTTTAAGCTCTAGAATGTGTATTATTTTATCTTATGTGTAACTCTTTGTTCCCAGTATTTCTGTTTTCTGTCATTTGATTCTCTGTTCTTTGTTCAATAAACCTATATTTCTTTATAGAGAAAGAAGGTATAAGTGCTGCGGGTTAAGTGGAGCTGTGTTCTACGGTATAACTGGTAAACTGTGGTGGACTGTTCCTTTGGGAACTGTGGGTCTGATCATTCTATGAGTGTCCCATGGATAAGAGGCTGGGCACTCCAGGGGGATGCTCAGAGGAATTGTGGGTCGGAGTATATCTATCACTTAGCAGAAAGGGGGCAGCAGAGCCTGTGTGGGCTGAGACGGGAGTGCTGGTGTTGTCTGTGGCTACAAGTGTCAGGGAGCTGACTCCTGGCAGGCACAGACAAGGCTCCCTCACACACAGGTGGAAGTGAGGTGCCTCACAAAACTGGGTACCCTCAGGGAGCATTACACCTTGGCAACAGGGTTATCCTGCCATGGCCAGATTTGCCAGCTCTATGTCCAGAATATACTGATATATTATAAGCAGAGCTGTAGAGCTCAAAGCACTATACAAAGGAGGTAAGCATCATTATCTGCCCCCCTGTTCCCCCCCCACACACATACATCCTGTGTATTGAATGAGACAGCCGTGCTGTGGGAAAATAGTCTGTGACCATGTAATTAAAGACTGTATCATACAAAGGAAATGAATTAAACAGGCAATTTTAATTCAGGCATTTCCTAACTCTTGAGTGTTTTTCTTTGCAACCCTAATAATGTTCTTTTAATGTGTTGTATGTGTGTGTGTGTGTAATATTATATAGGCTATGCTTTTCTTATGTGTCCTCTTTAGCAAGTGGGTTTTTCAGAGGTTTTGGAGTGGAATTTTAAACTGTTATTTTTATTTTACATTATTTATTTACAATATGTTTGCTTTTACTAAAGGTTATACCCTAAGGTGTCAAGTGAATAGATTGCAGTGGGACAACTATATTTAACACACGCTACCAACTTTTAGGGTTTTAGAGTCTTCTTCCAATATTGCATTTGTATCCCTTATTAACCTTCATTCTGCAAGGAATATGTCATAGTACTCACAACTACTATATACTAAGAAAATATATGATCAAAAATTGGAGAAAGTTTTTCCAAGAGAATTCTCTATTATTTAATAATAATAGTGAAAATGTGTACATGGTAGAATGAGTGTGATAAATGAAGGAAATTCAGATTTAAGATTGCTAATCAATGGTTACTTCACCCTCTGTGGAAACTGCAGAGTTCTCAGCTATACATAATGGTAGATAAAATAAATGTCTCAGTATCTAGGTACAATAATGTTATACCTTATTACACGTGATTTAATATTAGTTTCCTCATACTATTTTTCCTTACTTTAACAGTGGTATTTAAAAAGGGGCAGCCAGGAATTGAGATGGCATTATTTTTGTGGTTCCAAATCTGAATGGATGGATTTTATTTCTGCTACTGACATAATCATGGAACTGAAACTTTGTTAATACTTGCTTGCTCATATTACACTCACACACAATTTACTTTGCCAAGATGCACATGATATGTTAGACTCGATCCTTCAAACACTTAAGCATGTGCAGAACTTCATTTAACGGGACTATTCATGTGAGTAAAGTTACACACGTGCCTAAGTGTTTGCAGGATTAAGAGCTGGTCCTGTAAATCCACCAGACACTGACATTTTTCCAAATAAAGACCAGGATCAAATGCAGTTGCAATGTGATTTTGTTTCTGCAAGACACAGGTAGTTTGAACAGAAATGAATGGGCTATCATGGCATTGTTGGGACATGTATGGTGGAACAAGAAAGTAGACTGAAAAGAAGGAATAAGAAAGAAAGAAAAGTAATAAGAAGAGCAGAAGATAACCATCTATGGAGTATCTCAATCTAGTTGCTCCAACACTAGGTATTCTTGACCTTGAGAAGTGGGCAACTGAGGAGCACACTGAGAATAGATTGAGGACAGACAGCAGTTCAGTCAAGACCAAGAGAAAAACACCGAACAGAAGACAGAAGCAAAAATAAGAGGAAAGCAATGCCAATATGTGACTCTATCTGGGACATATATAGGCCAGGAAAAGAGAGCATGATGGTATGCTGCCACCCAGTAGTGACTACTGTATGTTTCTTGTTTAATCAATGACTAAGGGGGAAAATTGGCTAACAGCCTATAAATATTTGACGCATATAAGCAACATAGAGTGGAATCATTGTGTGAGGTACACAGGGGTAAATTGAGGAGCAACAGGTTGACATTAGGGAGGGAGAAATTTAGATTGAATATCAGGAGAAGTCTGATAATGAGAGAGAAAGAGCTTGGGAATAGAGAGGAAGGATGGCCTTATGGTTAAGGCACTGAAGTGGGACTCAGGAGATCTGGGTTCAGTTTAAAACTAAATTCCTTGGACTTCTTTATGTATATGAAAGTAGAAAATGATACCAGTCAAAGTTTAGGAGCAAATTGTTAATGTTCAGGGCAAAGCGTACAAGATTAGCTATTTGACTCTCATTACACTAATTAGAGTCTGACAGTTAAGGCCCCTTGTTGTACTGAACATTTCCCCAATTTTCACAGTAAAATTTCAGTTTAGTTAAAGGTGAGTGTTGAACAGGTAAAAAAATTGAAACCAGCTAAAAAACTCTTATGTTAACTGAAAAAATCTAAAGCTTTCTAAATGGACTGTTCTAAATAAAACTAAAAATAAATAATTTTCTGACATCCTAAGCAAATGATTTAGTGGGGTCCTAGGGCCTGCTGCCTTCCTTGGTCTCTTTCTGCTGTTCCCTCTCATTGGCCACCCTGACTCTTGTATTATTTCACCTTATTTTGTCTCTTTCTTTTAATAAATGTGATTTTTGCCTTGTGTCACTGATATCTCGTAGTTTGTTTTGCTTTGTCTCAGCAATCAAAGAGAAAATTTGTTGTACTTTTTACAAATGATTGCTTCTTGGAGCAGCTACTCCTGAAACATACAAAAGGAGAGGCAATTCTTGATTTAATCCTAAATGGCTCACAGGATCTAGTCCAAGAAGTAAATATTGCTGAACCATTCAATAATAGTAACCATAATGTAATTACACTTAATATCCTTGTGCGGGGGTAGGGGGAATACCAAAGAAGCCCACCATAGTAGCATTTAACTTCAAAATGGGGAAGTACACAAAAATGAGGAAGCCAGTTAAATAGAAATTAAAAGGAACAGTCACAAGAGTGAAATGCCTTCAAGATGCATGGAAACTTTTTTTTTTTTAAAATACAATAATAGAGGCTCAAATTAAGTGTATACCCCAAATAAATAAAAAAAGTAAGAGGACAAAAAAATGCCACCATGAATAAGCAACAGAGTAAAAGAGGCAGTTAGAGGCAAGAAGGCATCCTTTAAAGAACTGGAAGTCAAATCTTCTGAGGAAAATAGAAAGGAGTATAAACTCTGGCAAATCAAGTATAAACCTACAAGTAGGCAGGTCAAATAAGAATTTGAACAGCAACTACATAAAGACACAAAAACTAACAGCAAAAAAATGTTTAAGTACATCAGAAGCAGGAAGCGTGTCAAACAATCCGTGAGACCACTGGACGATTAAGGTGGTAATGGAGCTCACAAGGAAGAGAAGACCATTGCGGAGAAGGTAAATTAATTCTTTGCATTGGTCTTCATTGCAGAGGATGTGAGGGAGATTCCCACACCTGAGCCTTTCTATTTAGGTGACAGATCTGAAGAATTGTCCCAGAATGAGGTTTCAATAGAGGAGGTTTTGGAACAAATTGATTAATTAAATACTAATAAGTCACCTGGACCAGAGGGTGTTCACACATTGTTCTGAAGGAACTGAAATATGAAATTGCATAACTCCTAACTATGATATGTAACCTATCACTTAAATTAGCCTCTGTACCATACGACTGGATGATAGCTAATGTCACACCAATATTTTTTAAAAGTTCCAGAGGAAATCCTGCAATTACAGGCCAGTAAGACTAACTTATGGGTAATAATCATGGATAGTTCTCTGAAAACATCTGCTCAATATGCAGCTCCAATCAAAAGAGCTAACAGAATGCTTGGAACAATTAGGAAAGGGATAGATAATAAGACAGAAAATATCATAATGCCACTATATTAATCCACGGTACACTCACACCTTGAATACTGAGTTCCGTTCTGGTTATCCCATCTCAAAAAGGAATGTATTAGAATTGGAAAAGATACAGCGAAGGGCAACAAACATGTTTAATGGTATGCGTCATAGGGTGTCCATCCAGGAGTGGAAGGGGTTAAGGGAGGCCCCAGGATCCTACTATACCCTGCCCCAGAAAGGAACAGTGGAGGTGAGTCCTCCAAGCAGCATAGAGTCTGTGTGGAGCGCAGCGAATCAGAGAAGGGTTGTAGGAAGTGGTCAATCCTGGGCCAACAGGCCCATATAAGAAGAGCTGCAGTACAGAACAGAGTCAGTTGCTGCTGAGAGCTCAAGGAGTGATGACTGTGCCTCTAGCAGGCCAAGAGACTTGTGGTACCTTGGACAGAGAAACTGCTGTCAGGGACCAGGGGAGCAAGAGGGAGCTCTCAGCTGGCTGCTGGAACTGGGTAGTTGCATGCCCTGAGGTAAGGGCAAAGAAGGTGCTGGTACCAATGGGAAGTGGCCCAGGGAGACGTAGCAACATTGGGCGAAGTTAAAAAGTTGCAGCAAGAGGCTGTTATCTATAGGGTCCCTGGGTCGAGACCCAGAGAAGTGGGTGGGACTGGGTTCCCCCCACTGCAACCGAGGAAGTGGCTAGACTATTGGACAGTGATATGCCTCTTGCTTCCCCTCCCCCCGCCCAGAAGGGGGAAACACAGAGTGACCTTGCTGGAGGGCTGAGTCATGAAGTGAATGTTCCTGAGGCTGAGAGAGGAGCCGCAGACTGGATGGAGAGTCAGAGTGGCAGTGTGCAAACCATGGGGGGGGGGGGCGTATCAGCCTTGAGCTAATCCCCAAAGTGACCAGCAGGAGGCACCAGCCCAGCGGTGAGAGGTGCACTCCAGGACAGTATGGCACAGTTTCCATATAAGGAGATATTAAGAAGACTGGGATTGTTCAGCTTGGAAAAGAGACAACTAAAGGGGGATACGATAGAGGTCTATAAAATCAGAAATGATGTGGAGAAAATTAATAGGGAAGTGTTATTTACCCCTTCATCTAATACAAGAACCAGCAGTCACCCAATGAAATTAATAGGCAGCAGGTTTAACATAAACCTAAGGAAGTGCTTCTTCACACAATGCACAGTTAACCTGTGGAATTCATTGCCAGTGGATGTTGTGAAGGCCAAAAGTATAACTGGATCCCAAAAAAATTAGATAAGTTCATGGAGGCTAGGCCCATCGATGGCTATTAGGTGTGCTCTGGGTATCCCTAAACCTGTGACTCAGATGTTGGGGCTGGATGACCTGGGATGGATTACTTGATAATTGCCCTGTTCTGTTCATTCCCTGTAAAGCATCTGGCATTGGCCACTGTCAGAAGACAGGATACTGGACTAAACAGACCATTGGTCTGACCCGCATGGCCATTCTTATGTTTTTAAACATTTGTAATTAAGGAAACTACAAGTACTCGAATATAAATAGTTTTAAATCTGGTACACACTGGAAATAACTACCTACAGGGCAGAAATTCTACAGCTACAGTGTATGATAGGACTTTCAAAGTTTAGACTTTCTTATAGCACAGCAGATGAGGTATTATATGGATAATATTTGATGGATCCAACTGACAAAAACAATCAATAAGTCTTTCTCTGTACACCCAAAGGTAACAATACATTCTGATCAGTTGCATCTTATGAAATAAGTTCTGTTCTATAATTACAAAAACAGGATGGAGAGCAGTATTTGGGGGGGAAGGTCAGAGTTTTAGGAATGTTGCATCAATCTCATAGTCTCTTTGACTGGACAGGAACAAACTGTTGTGGTCAAAGACACCCCCGCAGTGATTTTAGTTCAAAGACTCAAGACTGAGGCCAGTTTATTGACATACATACCAGTGCACTGGGGTGCAGTCCGAAGACTGACACACTGAGGACCGCTCGCAGGCGGGCTTTTATTTCGTCAAACCGCAAGCAAAGTACAAACAATGCGTCATGAGTTAAGAAATTAGGGTTGGGGTTAGTCCCTCCCCCAAACCGCGAGTTAAGAAAGTTGGGTCGGGGTCAGTCCCCCCCCTCCCCCCGGTACCTTCCTCATTAATTTTCCGAGAAGTGGGTGTTTATTTGGGTAGAGGGGCGCTTGGTGGTTTTCCCCAGGGGTGGTACTTGGCACCAGTTTGGGTACATTTTTCAAGACACATGTTATTTTCCGGGGTCTTTTGGTTAAAGATTAAGGGGGGGGGGTTCCATGGGACGCCTAAAGAGGATCTATGATTGGCTATTTTTGCAGATAGCTGGAATCACGGAGTGGGTCACAGATCACCCAAAGGAGAAGCTGCATGAGTCACTTTGCATTTAGCTAAAGTTACCTATTGCTTCACACAAGCGGTTATCATATTTCATCAGCCATGAACATATTTCATTAGTGCTGCTGCTGGGGCTTTTATTTTTTCCCTCCTTGCCCCCCCCCCTCCTCTGGTCATGAACCTTGACCGAGTTTGGCAGAAAACTGTGTTGTTCAGTCTTGCTCAGGCTTAGGCCTGCACCCTGGCCTGCACTGCTTTGTGCAAGGGCAGCTAGCATAACAGATCTCTGTTGGAGGGTATTATTTTGGGGCCTTCAGATTCACAGCTCTGGCTAATGAAAAGAAGGCCCCCCTGCTCTATTTCCCCACAATTTCCCTCCTCTGATGCCATACAGGCATCACTACTATCATTAAACAAAGGGGCCATAGGACAGTATTCGGATTTAGAAATGACACTAAGGTGGTTGATTTCCAGATCTGAAGGACAATATAGTGTGGGGTGGGGAACATCTGTGAAAATAAAAAGGGCTTCCGGTGGTGGTCGGGGCTGAACCGGGAGCCGGGGCAAACGGCAAAATTTACATAGACAATAAGCAACAGCCAACATTAATCCGCAACAAATTGCTAGAACAATCCAAAATAGAATGTGAAGGGCAGAAGAGGTTAGCCAACTGGGTGTAACTTGGGCGATTTCCTTAGAGGCAAAGCATGCAATGTCGTGGGAGGAGCATAAGGTATGTACTTGATGAGCAATTTGGAAGGCTTTGGCCTCTTTGTTATATTCTATTTCTATTACATGCATTTGGTCTTGCAGGTGAGATAAGTTGGAGAGCAGAGGGAGTAGAGAAGTGAGGTTTAGGAAGCGGTTAGGGATAGGGGAAGTCCAATTAAATGTAAAAGGAACACTTGGATGGAGGGTTACATAAACCTGAGGATTAGCAGGCCATACAATAAAGCGGATTCCTTGTGCAGTGGTTAAGTTAAGGTGAAAGGGGATAGGGATGTGAGTAATTTTCCCTCTGGATCTTTACCTATCGCTTCCCCTTCCCAACATGCCAAATCAAAACGTTAACCACTTCTTCAGGATGCAATTTGCGGAGGCAAAATAGCTGTGGGGGTTCCAAGGGCCATAATGACCACAAGGTTCCGATACCCACGCAGATATGTTGAGCAGCGAAATCATAGGGAGTGGTGATGAAAAGGCTAGGTTTATGGGGTGGTTTAACTTCCCATACCTGCCGGTGGATAACCCAGTCCCATAGACAATTCGCCCAGGGTTTTGGCACAAGTAAGTGCACTGGAGCCCAGGTGCCATTTACCGCTCCCGAAGCATGGAAGGAGCATGTCGAGGAGTTGCAGGCCCAATCAGATAGGGTCCAGGTATGCCTCCACTTCCATAGCTTGGATGGCACTCCTACCGCGGTGGTAAGGGTTTTAGGCCACCGCTGATTTAAAACATCGGTTTGCATTTCTGCCAAAAGGTTGTTAAAGAAACCTTGCATTTGGCTGCACGCTAAATCCCACCCAGTGTCTTTTCCTGTTAAAACGAGGGTGTTTATTAACCTTGATAGAAGGGTTTAGGTTGTGGTTCCCAGTCCTGACAGGGCGTGGAGGGCTTTTATATTGGTATAGGTGTTGGTTAGCCTTGCCCCAGTAAGGAGGCCTGATGCTTTTTCCAAATTTTTCAAGCGTTCTTTATGATCTTGGGCCTTGTCTATTGTCCAAATAGCGGCTGCTCCAGTTAGGCCATGTAAGGCTCCTTCCACCAAGCCTTCTTTTCCTCGATAAAAACTTTCCCACTGCACAAGCTGGGCCAGTCGAATGGCCGCTCCCTGAGAACAATTTGGGTACTGGGTAGTTATTTGGAAAGCAGAGAGGGGAAAGGAGAAAATAATAGTTCCTACAGTAGCATTTAGCACAATCCACCATTGGAAACGATAATTTCGTCGGTAGAGTGTGCTATACCACATTTGCTGGTCTAAAACTTGAATTTCTTTGAGGCCATGACCAGACAGATTTGTATGGGAATTGGGGAAGATATGAGGGGGAGTAGCTGGGGAGTGGGGACTATAATGATGGGCAACCATGTTGAGCCGGGATACACCGCAATATGACACAGGCCAAACCGGAGGCTACTGATTGGCCAAGATTTAGAAAAAAAAAATTACTTTTCCCCTCCCCACCCCAAGTTCGTTAAGGAGGAGAGGCTGAGGAATATTAAAAGTTTCATTTTCAGGTAGTTTTGGCTAGCTTCCGCAAGCTATTCTTCAAGATTTCGTAGTCTTAGTTCACTTAGCTGTCCGGCAATGAGGCTGGAAGGGAGGGGTTACGAGCACAATCACCTTGCTTGGTTGGAGGCTTTATTATGGCCTCAGGTGGAGAAGTTGTTTTCTTAGCAAGGTCCGAAGGCTTAATGGATTTGTCAGCGGACAAGAGTCCCTTAGCATGGGGCCAGGGTAGTTCTTTGCTGATGGACCTTTATGCAGACCCAGTCTCTGGTTTCAGTGAGTGGCAGGACTGCTGTATATAAAAAGACCTAACACATTTCGTTAGTGCCTGACTATTGTGTAATTTATTAAATGACTGTTTATTTGAGCTAGGCCAGCAGGGCACTGCCGGTAGCTGTATTGGGTGCCCTGGTAAAAATTTTATGAGGGCTGAATTTGGTCTTTTGATTGGGAGTGGCCTTCAAAGGGTATTTGGCCATACTGGATCTGTGAATCTGCACACAGCTCTTTTATAATCAGTTCGCAAAAGCCCCACAACAGCCCCCCATTGACATATTCTACCAATGCAAAAACTGTTGTAAAACCTCCGCTCAAGATCCTGCATTTGCCCTCTTTACTAGAAAATACATTACTAAACTAACACATACTTACAATTATAACATTTAAACATTTGAATAAAATTAATTCAAATATCTAGAAAAAGCTTTTAAAGAGGGAAAAGTGCTGCCTGCCCAATCATCACGTTGCTGGCAGTAGTGCTGGGCCACAGAGGAAAAGTTTTACTTAACTGCAGCAAACAATGGTGCACAGTCATCCGGTGATGCACGCGAGCAAATAGGGCCAGAGCACCGGAGGCGCAACCGTCCAGGGAGCGCCAAAGGTGTTCAGGGTATAAGGTGTGTTGTCAGATGCTACCGGTGTGGTGCTCTCCTTTCTCCTGTTGATATCACTCGGCTGCGTGCGTGTGTTCCCTCTGTGTGCTGCCCCAGCTTTGCAGCTAGCTGACACAGCAAACCCGACGAGAACCCCCAATAACCACAGAGTCTAGTAAGGTACGAAGGCACCTCAGCCAGGTTTATTGCGACCCTGACACAATTTCAGTTCCCCGTAGATTACTTAGTCTACCGGGCATACTACTAGAAAGTGCCACTCGGCAATGGACTCAGCTCAGTCAGTGGCGGGACTTTCCACTGCCCCCTCGGCTGGACAAAGACACCCACTCAGGGATGCATTCTTATACACAGATACAAACAAGTTACACATCACTCCTGACGTATTGAGGTGCAACCCCTCTACGCAGCAAGGTACAACCCCTCTACGTAGTAAGGTGCCGCCTCTCACCTTGTACATGTTGGTTCGATCAAAACAACTCTATTCATCATTTTACCCTTTTGCCCCTGTCATTGGGATGGGTCGGCCTGTTCCTTGTGTGTGGAATGTACAAGTATGCGAATGTTCTGATATCTGGTGTCCAGTACCCTTTAGGTATGTCTCTTTTTGCAGCATTAGCCCTTTCCTTGCCAGCTTCTGTGAGCAGGGCCTGCCTCTGCTAACATAAAGCAAACTTAAGCTGTGAGCCAAAGTCTTGACCATTACTTTAGTTCAGGCCTTAGGCCTCATACCAGGCCTCTGATACCAAGGTTTATCTCTCAGGGCCTCCTCTTACTACAAGGTGTACCCAGCAACACTTCAAGAACAATTTGTGGCTTTTAGTTGATATTAGCTTTTATTTGCTATTTGTTACCAAAATAGATTTAAAATTTTTCCATTCTCCTGGCTTTGGCTACCCTGCTGCAGCCACAACTATGGTCTTTATTTAAAACAATTTAAATTTTGTAAAGCATTAAGTTACTTTAAGGATCAAATGCTAAATACCAAAACTAAACAACACTAGTTTACTTTGGCAAAAGTATTTTTTTTGGTTCTATAACCCCAAAACAACATTAATTTATCTTAAACTTATAAAACAAAAATTATACACACCAGGAGTGTCTTTTAACAAATTTAACTAACTTTTTCATAGTCAATTGATTTCACCTATATAACCTTTTGCCTGGATTATTTACAGACACTCCCAAAGGAATGGCTGCAAAGAAACCAAGAATTTTTCTTTTTTTTTACATTTATTCATAGTTTTACCGCTTATGCCATTATTCAAGCAATTACTATTATAAAAGAAAGAAAGTAAGAAGCCAACTCTGCAACTACTTAATTTTCACCAGCAATTACAGAGTTAACCCCTCACCCCCCCCTCTTAACTTCCTTAAACTGCGGTTGCCTGCCCGTTTGGGCCCAATCCTTCTTTTCATGGGCACAGGCATTGTTTTACTATCAATTCAGCAAGGAGGGTGGGCTTTTGCTAACCCCCCTTGTAGGAGAGGATTAATTATTTAACAAAGCAATTGCTATTATACTTAAAGAGCGGTTAAACAACACATCAACACTAGAACACTTCAGTAAGCCTTGGTCTCCTTTCCAGGCGAAAGCAATTTTCCTAGCCTCTATTGCTCGGGGTGAGGCCAATCCCCCCAACATTCACGCCACTGGGGAGGATTTACAAGGGAGGTCCTCGCATGCACCCTGTCCGGCAACGAGTTACCAATCCGCCTTTAAGAGGAACGGGGTAGGATGCCCGGTTGCCCCAGGTTTTGGCAAGCGATTTCCAGGGGCTGGAGCTCACTCCATATGCGAGTCCATGCTCCCAAAGGAAGATTTGGGGAAGGGTTTCGGTCGTAGGCCAACCACACAGAAGATTAGGAAAGGCTTGGTCCCCGTACACCCCTCCCCCAGTAGAGAGCACCGGCCCGCCTTCAAGAGAACGGGATGGGATACTCTACTACCTAGGAGTACGCGGGCGGATTCCCTGGGGCCTCCCCGCTCTCCGAGCAAGGAGGTGGTCCCCGTACACCCCTCCCCCAGCAGAGAGCACCGGCCCGCCTTCAGAAGAACGGGCTGGGTTGCTCTACTGCCTAGGAGTACGTGGACGGTTTCCCGGGGCCTCCCCGCTCTCCGAGCTCTCTTCTATCCATCAAGACACAATCGTCTTAATGGATAGAAAGGATAGGGACTTACTCACCCAAAGCGGGGGTCTCCGCTATTTCGTACCTTACCCCACTTGCAGCAAGTCCCTGGACCACCTTACGACCCACAATCACAACCACGTTTACACCTAATCGAGGATCTTTGCTATAACAGTCCTACCCAGCCACACAGCCTACTGCTGGTGGTGAGGGCTGCCAATCCTCGGGCCGCAGGTCTCACCAGTCCACACGGCCTATTGCCGGTGGGAGCCACTCCGGCCCCTTCGGCTGCTCTGGGACTTCCTGGATTACACCCTACCTCCTGTAGAGTCCAGGGAGTGGATTCCGCCCCCCCTCACTATGGGGTCCACCTGGATTCTGCCCTACCTCCTGTAGTGTCCAGGGGATTACGCCCCTCCTCACTAAGGGGTCCACCTGCTTCCTGTATGTCCAGGGGATTATGCCCCTACTCACTATGGGGTCCACTTTCCCGGGGTTCCTCAGCAGCCGGCCCTTCATTCCCCCCCTGGGGAAACCACCTCCCAGAGGGCGAGAGCCACAAAGCTGACTAAGACAAAGCAGAAAGCTTAAAAAGCAAAGCATAGGAGCTTGGCGTACGCCTTGTTCTCGTGGTTAGTAACGGTTTCCTTTATGTTCCGGAGAGACCACACAGTCCATTCAGCCTCTGTTCCTGCCTGAATAATCTCCTGTCATCCGAAACTTGTTTTTATACTGGGCTGGCACTCTAAAAGTGTTTAACTGCCAGACGGATGTCCCAGTAATTTCACCGAGGCTGTCCCAAAGAAACCATCGGGTCTAAGACCCTCGTGTACACACCACAAAACAGACAGTTCCCTACGCCCCCCCCAGCTTATAGCCTAAGTAAACAATGATAGAGATAGCGCAGCATGATGCAAGAATTTAAACAGACAAGTTACAGAATGGACACACACAAAACGAACAGGCGTCAGGCAAATGAGTCTAGCCTTAAAAGGTTCGGATCACAGCGCGTCCTTACCTGAACCTAGAGCCTATGGGCAGCTCCTCACCGAAGCCCAAATAGAGACAAGGGTCTCTTACCTGGCACTTGGGATCGGTGTGGGAGTGGTCCACGGTCCTCCGGTCCGGTGGGACGTCGAGTGATCCCGGACGAGCCCCCAAATTGTTGTGGTCAAAGACTCAAGACTGAGGCCAGTTTATTGACATACATACCAGTGCACTGGGGTGCAGTCCGAAGACTGACACACTGAGGACCGCTCGCAGGCGGGCTTTTATTTCGTCAAACCGCAAGCAAAGTACAAACAATGCGTCATGAGTTAAGAAATTAGGGTTGGGGTTAGTCCCTCCCCCAAACCGTGAGTTAAGAAAGTAGGATCGGGGTCAGTCCCCCCCTCCCTCCCCACTGGTACCTTCCTCATTAATTTTCCGAGAAGTGGGTGTTTATTTGGGTAGAGGGGCGCTTGGTGGTTTTCCCCAGGGGTGGTACTTGGCACCAGTTTGGGTACATTTTTCAAGACACATGTTATTTTCCGGGGTCTTTTGGTTAAAGATTAAGGGGGGGGGGGTTCCATGGGACGCCTAAAGAGGATCTATGATTGGCTATTTTTGCAGATAGCTGGAATCACGGAGTGGGTCACAGATCACCCAAAGGAGAAGCTGCATGAGTCAGTTTGCATTTAGCTAAAGTTACCTATTGCTTCACACAAGCGGTTATTATATTTCATCAGCCATGAACATATTTCATTAGTGCTGCTGCTGGGGCTTTTATTTTTTCCCTCCTTGCCCCCCCCTCCTCTGGTCATGAACCTTGACCGAGTTTGGCAGAAAACTGTGTTGTTCAGTCTTGCTCAGGCTTAGGCCTGCACCCTGGCCTGCACTGCTTTGTGCAAGGGCAGCTAGCATAACAGATCTCTGTTGGAGGGTATTATTTTGGGGCCTTCAGATTCACAGCTCTGGCTAATGAAAAGAAGCCTCCCCTGCTCTATTTCCCCACAAAACTATTTGAGCTTCAGGTGCTCTAGAGTCTAAGACATTGGTCAGAATTTCAAGAGCAATTTTTAGTGACCTGTAATTCAAACAGATTTTGACCATTTCACCCCCAAACTTTTAAAAAAAATGCACCTTTATCTTCAGAGAAAACTTTGCAAGTTTCAATCCAATCCATTTTTTTCTATCCAAAGTTATATGTGGGGCGGGGGGGGGGGGGGGGGCAGAGGGGGAAACAGGGCTAATGCAGCTGTAGTTGCAGTCCTATTTATGGAAACAAAGGTATGTCTCCATAAGTAATCTATGAACAAATTATACCCATTGTACCAGTATTCTCCCACAACTGTATTTTCTGATTCAAATATTAACCCTGCAGAGAACAGTGGAGCATAGATACTGCCATACCTGATCAGACTACTAGTCTATGTCCGCCAGTACTGTAAAAAAGAAATTAACAGACCAAAGGGTTTAACTTCAATTTAAGGTTGTTTGTTAACATTACACTTAAAATATAAAGGCATGACTGTTACTCCAGGAATAGTCAACATTGTTTTTCCAATGCTATTGCTGAATAAAAGGAATCAACAAAGTCCCTGCAGAAGCCAAGGGTCTGATCCAAAGCCCGTGGAAGTCAATGGAAGTCTTCCCATTAACTTCAACAGGATTTAGATCAATTTCGAAATGCCCAAACTGCACAAAATGTTGGCCAGGTTGGGATTCTGACAAACACAGGGGGAAGGGGGAATTAAAGCCTAGATTTTTCTGGGTCAAAATCAGGTGGTTGGGTGTCAAACTTCTTGGATCTTATTGAATTTTTTTATTAGAATCTACAATGAGTTAATTAATGGCCTCCATCTTGTTTTTGGCAAAGATGCTTGCCAGTGTATGACAGGCCCAGAAAAACAATTCTTGTTATTGTTTTGATCACTGTTAATCTGTTCTGTCAGATTCTACTTTTAGTCTATTTAGTCTAAGTATTGTAATTCCTGCTGCCCTAATTTTCTCTCACTACTGATACTCAGTCTTTTTCCCTACAGTACAGAAAACAAATTTGCAAAGAGAATGCCCCATTAATCAGATTGATTCTAAGACATTAATGAGTTTTAATTACAAAACAGGGATGGTGTCCCTAGCCTCTGTTTGCGAGAAGCTGGGAATGGGCAACAGGGGATGGATCACTTGATGATTACCTGTTTTGTTCATTCCCTCTGAAGCATCGGGCATTGGCCACTGTCAGAAGACAGGATACTGGGCTAGATGTACCCTAAGTCCAACCCAGTATGGCCGTTCTTATGTTCTAAAACTAAACAGTGATGTTTAAAATATCCATCCACCAGCTTAATAATAATAAATAAATAAATCTTGTGTTCCCCTGGAGCACTCTTTGCTGACTTTTCACACTTGGATTTTTTTCTAATATGTCCCCATATCCTATCTAAAATATAATTGTTCCTGTGGAACAATAACTTAGTCTTTACTAAGATAAATGGTTTGTGTTTCTCCAGTATTCGTATCATTTTCATTTAGCATTCTGCTGATTTTAACACAGCACAAGCTAGACAATACTTTACTGAAAAGCAAATTGTTATTTCAATCAGAAAGCTTCTTTTCCCTAGACAAAATAGAGTTAATGACTTGATTGAAATAGGCAGTTTTCCCTTCTCAAACAGTTCCTCATTGTATGAAATTGCAGGAAATGCTGACTTCACAGTAGTTTTCCATGCTACCTTACGAGGAACCTTTTCAGGAATTAATGACATGTGCCATAGGCAAAAATTGCTAGTAAGAACATTTTTGCATTTAAACATTTTGGGGAAAATAAAACTCTGAAAACAGTATTTTTCTTTAAAAAAAAAAAAATCCATATCTACACGCCATAATTCTAAATTTAAAGTAAAAGTTACAGTTAAAGCAGTACAACTTCTGTATGGACACAGTTATTCCATTTTAGTAATATAGGTATTTCTGTACAGGAAAGGAAATAAGCGATACTGGTATGACACCTTTGTACTAGTATAACTATGTCCACATTACAGCTTTTACCACTATAATGATTTCAGATTTTCTTTTAAATCACCCCCTTACTGATATAGTTACCCCAGTACAAAATCTGTGTGTTGACTCGGTCTTAGAAGCAGTCTTGGATGGAACACCTGGACCAGAGTCTGCAACACTGAACACAATAAAAGATTTGACATTAACTTAAATAATACATACCTAGCTCTTAAGGGCACTTTTCATCTGGACTTCTCAAAGAGGGTCTGTATCATTATCCCTTTTCTACAGATGGGGAAACTGAGGCACAGGGCAGTGAAGTGTCTTGCCGCTGGTCTCCCAGCAGGCCAGAGGCAGAGATGGGAATAGGACTGAGGTCTTCTGAGTGTTCTCTATAGGTTCTTATACCACTTTCATCACCATACTAACTGAGCCCCTTCCAGTAGAGCATTAAACAGCATGACTACACATTTGTCAAATTTTGTTTGTTCTTTCACTCAGTAGGCCACACTGACTCCGCTGGAGTCAGCATTGTAGCCTAGAGCATGGGACTGGGTTCTATTCCCAACTCTGCCACCAGCCTGCTGGGTGACCTTCGGCAAGTCACGTCACTGCTCTGTGCCTCAGTTTCCCCATCTGTAAAATGGGGATATTGATACCTAGCTCCTTTGTAAACTGTTTTGCGATCTATTGATAAAAGGTAAGAGATAGGTATCACTGCTATTATTAAATGGAGGCTGGTTTGGATATCTGTGGAGCACCTACAAATCATGCTGGAGCTAATAGCAATTATGAGTGTTCAGCAGGAGCTTACCATGTCAGTATACGGTCCCTAGTTTACATAAAGATAAGTTTTGGAAGAGAAGGATTTCTTCCATTTCATGGTGGATATGGAATCTGTAAAAACTCTCAGATTAAGGAATAGCTTTTAACAAAGAAATTACCCCTTTTCCCAGCCCCCTGGTTGTTATAATTAGTTCAGGAATAAAGGGCCAGATCCTGTGATGCACACTTATCCATCAAGCTAGAGTTTCTACTGAATATGACTGTAAGATTGGTTGCTAAAGCCCAGATCCTCAAAGGTACCTAACTCCCACTGAAATCAATTGGGATGCTCTGGACCTAAACTTCTAAGCATTAAGGGTTTAGTCCTGCATCCAATAGCCTTTGATTCTCCACTGCTTTGTGTAATCACTTACATCTGTGCAAAAGAGTGCAAAGCAGGTGTAAAACACTGCCATTTTCATTTGGTAGCATTGTAGGCCCATTTTACACACACACATATTTATAAATAAATTACTCCAAAAAGTGCAAGGCAATGAAATCTCAGGGCCTAAGCCCCTCTAAGCTGTACGATCATGCTGCAGTCTATTAAGCACCACACAGGCACTCAGGGCTGCGATGGGGAGAGGTGCCCCTCCCCCAGCCCCAACCCGTCCCTGCCCAGCTGGTACCGGGTTTATGGTGCAGGTGCCAGGTCCGACCCAGCGCTCTACTTCATTTGTGCTGTGGCCAGTGGCCACAGCGCTGGCTCCTTTCCTCTCTTCTCTGGCCCCTCCCCCACACTCCTCTAGACCCACAGGCCCAGGGCTTCTCCTCTCTCCCCTCCCCCCACTGGCTCCTCTCACCTGGCTGGCTGAGGGCTCCTCTCTCCACAACCTTAGAGAAAATGGAGAACATATTGCAGACGTTACAAATAATTGAAAGTTAATGTAATAAAAGGGTTAAGAAGTAGCTTATTGATATTGTTGATTTACAGAAATGTGCAGGCAGAGATCTAGTTTTCTGTAATAATAAATCTGAAAGGATTGTTGCAGGTTTTAACATCAAGAAAAATGCATAAAATTATGCATAGATTGAAAAAAGTGTGGCCTTTTTCATTTAAAATTACAGAGAAGAAAGTTGACAAGGAATGTGATATGGGAGGGAAAAAGTTACTGACTATGAGATGGAGATCACAGAAGGAGACAGATGAAAGAAAAATTAAATTGAGAATTTTCCCTGATAGATTGAGCAGTTGTCTGCATTTTATATATGTATAAATATTTGTGTGAAATGAAGTGGTAATCTGACTTGCACGTCTCTATTCAAGTAATACACTATCTTTTGTTTTAAAAATGGATTAGGTCTAGTATATATTTCAAAGATTAAATTAATCACAGTTTAGTCAATGAGTAATGGAAATTATAAACAGTGGGAAAAATAGATGCTTAGAATCCTAAATAAAGTAATTTGGAAAAATAAAAACGCTCAAATAAAAACTTCCTTAAAGGGTTAGAATGTGAAGGAAACATGGTGTGCATTTGGTAGTACAGGTCTGTTGTACCAGTTGATATGAGAATTAAACAGAAGGAAACTTTAAGGCATGGCAATCAGAATGAGATGAGATTGTGGAGGACAATGGGGAACCAAGTTTTATTACAATGCAACTAAGGCAACTGGTAACTGAAATCAGACTGATCAAGAGAGTGTAACAACATAGAGTTTAAGAGCTCTGCAAATGAGGACCCCTCAGGTGTGTTTGCATTGCAAAGGGAATAACCAATTCTACAAAGTCTCCAGACATTCCAGTAGTGGCAATGCAATCAGTGAAGGAAAAATGAGCAGAGCAGGAAGTACCGGGGAGTACATGATAATAACTATAGGTGCCACAAGCGGCAGATCTGTTTATGGGATCAATAACATATTTGTATCTAGACAATTCCCAAGCCACTACTTTCTGGCCTCTGTGAAAGAAAACATCTGCTGCAGGGACTTTGCATTCAGAGTATGTTCAATCTTTTATGCACAATTTGGTCTTCTATGCATATGACGAGACATTTATAGTGGCGCCTCACATAAACCGTGCCTCCCTCGTGAAATCTTGCAATGGAGTAGGTTATTGGAAGCTAGTAGCCATTACAATGGTAATTTGAGCTGGGACACAATAATGGCATCACATTATGAACCAATAACGGGATACTAATGTTTGTAGTACACTCTTGCAGTGCATAGTAATGAGGAGAAATGCACGTTTAAAATTAATCCTTAATTATTTGGATGATTTTCTGATGGCTAAGCTCCCAAACATTTAAACTTGCCAAAAATGTCAGCAGTCATTCAGGGCTTTGGGAGTCTCATTACCAAAGGACAAAAATATTCTCCTAGCAAACAACATTTTAGGGGGTATTAGCTTTAGTTTGTATTGAATCAAACCACCTGAGCCACTGAGAGTGGGTTTTAAAATCTTTGGATTTGCATACAGATTTAGTCCTGTAGAGAAAGTGATCTTCTGCCGTTCAGTGTACCCACACAGGAATGAACACATGCCATCTTTTCATCAGAACAAGGAGGCAACATAATAGGGAAAGTCTGACATTTTAGGTAGAGTCAGCTCTAAACAAACAAAACAAAAGAAACAGCCATTTAGCTGATGCCAATGATTTCACTAAACATCACCAACTGTGTTTACAAAAGGTTTTGTATCTTACTTACCAGGGCTCATCCCTTGTTGCAAGGTTGCTTGAAAGCAAGTAGACTCAGCAGGGCAGTAATAAAGTCAGCTTGTAATACTGCACTTAAGGAAGCTCCACATATCTGAGAATGGCAGCAGCTCAAAATGATGTGAAGGCAGCCTTTTCATCTCTTGGAGGGGCAGAACACCTTGTGCTGCCTATTTGGAGAGCGGGGCGTGATCAAACAAACAAGCATATAGTATGATTATGCCTGCCACAGTACCATACGTTGGCCCAAATTCTACTTTGTTACAGCAGTGACTTCAGTGGAGTTAATCAGAATTTGTAGTAGTGTGTCTGAGAGAAGAAGTTGGCTCAGTGAAAGTTTAAATTCAGACTTTTTCACTTATTTTTTTTTTTTAGTTTTGATTTAAGAAACTTGTTCGATTTAGCAAAGCTTTTTAAGAACAATGTATAAGAACTCCAGAAATCCTCTTGGGTATGGTTATCCCAAGCAAGTGTATGTAGAACAATTTGATTGTTCCGATTCCTTTCAGCGAAAGGCCTGTGCAATTTTCTCTCATTTCAGGGGTGGGGTAAGATTTAAAGGAAATCTAATAAATACTCAGAAGATGCATTAGAATGTGCAGAGTACATTACAGCTACTATATATAGATCATATATTCATCAGCCTATTTGGCAAGTCTCTGCCTACCTGGAAAAGCTGATAGACATTAAGCTGGGAATTCAAGTCAAAGGAATGCTAGAAAGCTGAGAGAGAGACAGGAAAATAAAGAAGCAGACAGGAAACAGGCTATCATGCATTAACCATTAAAGGCTATTTTATGTGCTGTTCATTAGGAGGCCTCCCTTGAACTGAACAGAAAGAGTCCAAGAGAGTGATCTTCCCAGACAATGATTTTTAATATATAAAAGAATGTGTATTTTCTCAGAATAGTAAATTGGCACCCTCCCAGGTGACATGAATTGTTATTTCCAATGAAATGTTGGTGAGTGTCTGCTCACAGTTTAGGTTAACAAATTACTTTTTAAAGGTCTGGTGGTGGTTTAGATCATTTAATTGAGGTCAATTAAGTAAATTTCTAGAAGTTTGGTCACATTTAGGTCAATTAATTAAGTTTTGGACTATTTTTAAAGTTTACATTTCACACTTCTGTGCAGAATTACAGCTGAAACTAATTGTGTGTATGAAAAGCAGTCTTCTTTCTCTACCCCCACTCACCTGTAGCTATATTACTATTATCTATTATTTGTAATAGTGTAGAACCTAGGAACCCCAGTGATGCAAATGCAGTGGCACTGATTCTCATTTACAATAAAGCCTCTTTATGCCAATCTGGTGGTAAAAGTGATTCAAATATAGAGTTCAGTTACATTTACACCCCCTTTAAGTCTCTGTTACTCTCCTCAGGTGGTGTAAAGTGGCCTCAATGTAAATGAAAATCCAGCCCAATGTCTGATTGGGAAGATCTGAGAATATTTAGTGAATAAAGACAGGAACTGGAACTGTATAACTAATGGTAATACAGTAACTCCTCACTTAAAATTGTCCCGGTTAACATTGTTTCGTTGTTATGTTGCTGATCAATTAGCGAACATACTCGTTTAAAATTGTGCAATGCTCCCTTATAACATGTTTAGCAGCTGCCTGCTTTGTCCACTGCTTGCAGAAAGAGCAGCCCATTGGAGCTAGCTGGTGGGGGCTTGGAACCAGGGTGGACGACAGCTCCCCCATCAGCTCCCCGCTCCCTTAAGTTCCCTGTGCGGCAGCCGCCCAGCAGGCTATCAATTGATGGCAGTTCAGCTGTCCCTCCCCCCCACTGCCATGTGCTGCTCCTGCCCTCTGCCTTGGAGCTGTTCCCGGGAGCCTCCTGCTTTCTGTGCGGGGGGGATGAGGGGGGAAGAGGGGGGCTAATATCAGGGTGTCCCCCTCCCCCCTGCTCCTTCCCCTGCTTACCCCATCTCCCCATAGCAGGGGCAGACACGACAGGACTCAGGACGGAGGGAGTGTGCTGGCAACAGCTGCTGTCTCAACTTCCTGGTCCACTTAAAAACGCAATCTACTTAGAGTGGTTCAGCGTACTTACAGGGGCAATGCACACCTCTCTCTCTCTCTCTCACACACACACACACAGGGTGTGTGTCTCTGTCTCTGTCTGCCATGGTGTCTCCCCTCCCTCCATTTGTGCTGCCTTGTAGAGTATGAGGCTACATTAACAACAATGTGTTAACCCTTGAGGGCTCAGCCGAGTTCTAGTTCATCATTTAGCAATAAGGCATTCCCTGGGAAATATCCCACCCTCTGACTCCACCACCTCAACCAAGCTTCACAATCATCATTGCTGTGTACAGTATTAAATTGTTTGTTTAAAACTTATACTGTGTATACATATATATAATATAGTCTTTTGTCTGGTGAAAAAAATTTCCCTGGAATCTAACCTGCACCCATTTACATTAATTCTTATGAGGAAATTTGATTAGCTTAACATCATTTCGCTTAAAGTCGCATTTTTCAGGAACATAACTACAACGTTAAGCGAGCAGTTACTGTAATATGATAACTTATTTAGGCCTCAGTGCATTTATATCATGGGTTATTTATAGTGATATTATTTATATTATTACAATAGGAAGAGACATTTTCTCTGTGTGCTGGTAGGCACATATCCAATAACATCACATAGGCCGGTTATTCAGGTTAACAAAGCTTTCTCCCACCTCATGCTCCCTTTCCTCCCCACCTCCCACCACCATAGACTAGTTTGTAAAGTGGGGTTTAGTAGTTGCGTTAAAGCAAATAATCTTTCCCCAGAAAAGTGAACGTTTGCAGCAGCAGCTTAACAAAGCACCTTCAGCTTGTCTCTGCTGAGTCTGTAACAGGAGCTATTTTTGAGGTGACTGTAGCCATGCTGGAGGATAGCAGCTTCAGGCTTGTCTTTTTATCAGTTCAAGCTCATGACCTTCTTGTCTGGAATGAAATAATCATAAGCTGTTGAGAATGTAAGGGTACGTCTATACTTACTTCCTGGTCCGGATGTAAGCGATCGATCTTCTGGGATCGATCCCGGAAGTGCTTGCCGTCGACGCCGGTACTCCAGCTCAGTGAGAGGAGTACGCGGCATCGACGGGGGAGCCTGCCTGCAGCCTCTGGACCCGCGGTAAGTTCGGACTAAGGTACTTCGAATTCAGCTACATTATTAACGTAGCTGAATTTGCGTACCTTAGTCCGAAGTGGGGGGTTAGTGTGGACCAGGCCTAAGGCAGGAGGGAAGAATTGTGAGGAGAGGTGTCAAAAGGGGAGTTTTTGCACCACTTCGCTTTTCCTTGGCCTGAAAATGAAAACTGGAAAACAGGAAAGTTTTTATTTGATTACCACCCAGAACAGTAGCAAGACAGAGCATTTTGTTATGAGAAAACATCTATCTACTGTATTTTCATTTTACTATTCCTGTAACATTCTGGTCTTTTTTCACTGCTTAAATATATACCTAGTTGAGTTACGCCCATGTCGTGGTACATATATACTCACGAGGCACCACCTGATAGTTTTATTCTCCTGTGCAGCTGACTTAACCTACAGTTAAATCATTCATTTTATATTAGTAATCTCTCGGAGAAGCATGATACTGATATAGAAATCTTCATGTAGGCAGGCTCTCAACCATGGAGCAGAGCGGCACAGTGGAAATGTGCTGGATTCATAACACAGCGGTCAATGGATTGAAAACACTCTCTGCTAGTTCAAGGGTAATTACTCAGTAGAACAACTTCTGAGAGGTTGTGGTGAATTCTTCATCAGTGGCAATTCTTAAATCAAGACTGGATGTTTGTCTAAAAGATATGCTCAAGTTCAAAATTATTTTGGGGAAATTCTATGGGCCTGTATATGCAGGAGGTCATGAATAATCACAGTGGTCCCTTCTGGCCTTTAGAATCTATGAATCTGTGGCAGTCAGTCAATAGCAACAGAACATACATGCAAAGTTAGGGCTGGAATATCCAAGAGGCTTAAGCATTCATTTTTAAGGCCCCAATTCTGCAATCTGATCCATACAGGCAGACCTTTATACCTGTGCAGAGTCCCAGGCACAGGGCTCTGATAACACATCAGATTTCAAAACCGGGGCCTAAGTTAACCACACATTCCTCATTATTTTTATGATGGATTTTTCAAGTTACCAGGACAAAAACAGTTGACCCGACAAAAAGAGGAAAGGGCAAAGTATTATTACATGAGGCAATAACAAGCATTAGATGTAGAGGAAGAAGGCAACCGAATAAGCATTAACAGTTACACAGGAAGAAAATTAAGGGTTCGATATTGCTTTCTTTAATCACGATTAGTCCTATTGACTTAAAAACAAGGGAGTGAGAAGGCATTGTGAGCTCAATTAGCCCAAATTCTCAAATAAAACTTAAAGAGAATCATTGTAAGGAAAAATAACCAAAATGATATGGGACCAACAATCATTTCAGCACTTTGCATTTGTATCCCACTCTTTTCAATCATACTATTTTGTCAGTTTCAATAGTCTTTAGGGCAGGGAATATGTCTTTTACTTTCCTGTAAAGCACTAACCATAATAATTATTATTCTAATAAAAAACTAATAACAGTGTGCCTTGTGAGGTACTATATAAATAAGCATGCTGATTTAAATTTATATCATTAATAAGTCTCTCTGAAAATTCTGGGTTGACCAAGGAGGTACCAGAAGGTTGGAGAAAAACAAATACAGTAAAAGGTTTCAAAAATGGGAAGAAGTGTCATCCTGGCAAACAATGATTCAGACGTACAATTTTAATCCCTAGTAAATTATCAACTGAAAACAATCCCTGAATAACTAGGGTCATAACTTGACACATGAATCTTCTGTGGTACAGATCCCTCATGGCCTCGGAAGTCTAGCTGGGCCCTACAGCTATTCTTAGCAGGGACAGGGACACATTCAGCAGCAGCCATTCATGTGGCCACCACATCCTGCATCTTACCTCTTACCTCCTACCGCTGCAGGTAGAGTCTATGAAACTGCCTCCGCTGTTTTATATGGCATGGTATGGCAGGTGATGCTGGGAGGTGAGGGACTATGCCACTGCTGACATACCAAAACATTGTGTAGGATCTTGCCCACTGAATGTCAGCTAGGGGATATGGAATAAGTTGGGAGCCCACAGCCTGCAGAGATAGCTGCTAGCTCAGAAACAGAACTGTCAGCTGGGGGAGATAGGACCAAAGGGGTTGAGAATCTCCCCATCCCAGGGCAATCAGAGGGCAGAAGTAGCAGAGCTCCACCCCTTAGGACACTTCCAAATCCTCAAAGCCACAGAGGATTGTCTGTCCTCTATTCATGCTTTTCTTCCCCAGGGAAGCTCTACAGTGATGACGAAAGCTTCAGGGCTGTGGTAACCTCATCAACACCTCTGTAGGGAAGAGAGAGTGGGAGAATATATATAGGGCCAGTCATCCATGTGTGTTTTATGGACAACTCATTTGTGTGAGATCTCTGCCCGTTTTAGCACCTCCATGGGTCAGGACCACAGAACCACTCAGACCTGTCTGCCAGTACTCAGGCTTGGTCAGGCCAGCATGGAGTCCCTCGACACACCCTTCACCCCAGCACAGTAGAAGGCTGGAATATGACTCCTATAAGGTAACAGAACCATGAGCAATAAGCACTGTGGTTTATAAAATACAGATCATGCTCGACAGACATGATTGTTTCCTTTGGTAGTATTACAAAATTAGTGGATGAAAGGAATGTGAGAACATACCTGTAATTTATTTGGTTTTTAGTAAAGCATTTAGTGCTGTGCTCTAAGAAATTTTTACTTGTAAAACTAATCCAAATCGGCTCAGATTACATGGAGTGGAAAGTGGCAGGAGAGTTAATGGCTAAAGACACATGGCAATGTGTGGAGATGAGGGGAGGGGCCTAATGGCTACTACAAAGAAGCAGGAGAGTTTCAAAGGCAGAAAGAAAAGTTGGGGACCAACTCTCACTGAAAGTCAGCGGAGTTGGGCACCTATCGCCCCTTTATGCCTTTGAAAATCTCTCTTGTGGGTTTTATTCACCATCATTACAAATTAGCTGAAAGTTGAAATAAGCAGCATGTTAATGAAATTCAATAACAGAAAGAGATCTAGAGATATTAGAAACATGGACAGAATACAACAAAACCTGATTGAGCTTGGGATAATGCAATCTGGTGGGAAGTAATCTAAAACATATGCTGTATATTTCCAATGGGAAGGAGAAATTGGGAAGCAGTGATGCTGAAAAAGACCCACAGGATGAATGCAGGTGTCAAGGCTGTATCCCCACTTTGAACTTTAGGGTACAAGTGTGGGGGCCTGCATGAGGACTTCTAAGCTTAACTACCAGCTTAGATCTGGTCCGCTGCCACCATTCCCACAAGCTAATTCCCTTCCCTGGGAAGCTTTGAGAAACCTTTCACCAATTCCCTGGTGAATACAGATCCAAACCCCTTGGATCTTAAAACAAGGAGAAATTGACTCCCTCCTTCCTTTCACCATCTCCTGGTGAGTACAGATCCAAACCCCTTGGATCCTGAAACAAGGAGAAATTGACCCTTCCCCCCTCCTTCCTTTCACCAACTCCTGGTGAATACAGATCCAACTCCCTTGGATCTAAAAACAAGGAAAAATCAATCAGGTTCTTAAAAAGAAGGCTTTTAATTAAAGAAAAAGGTAAAAATCATCTCTGTAAAATCAGTATGGAAAATAACTTTACAGGGTAATTAAACTTAAAGAGCTCAGGGGACCCCCCTCTAGTCTCAGGTTCAAAGTACAGCAAACAAAGATAAACACTCTAGTAAAAGGTACATTTACAAGTTGAGAAAACAAAGTAATACTAAGACGCCTTGCCTGGCTTTTTACTTACAAGTTTGAAATATGAGAGACTTGTTTAGAAAGATGGGGAGAACCTGGATTGATGTCTGGTCCCTCTCAGTCCCAAGAGCGAACGACCCCTTAAACAAAGAGCACAAACAAAAGCCTTTCCCCCCCCCCAAGATTTGAAAGTATCTTGTCCCCTTATTGGTCCTTTGGGTCAGGTGTCAGCCAGGTTACCCGAGCTTCTTAACCCTTTACAGGTAAAAGGATTTTGGAGTCTCTGGCCAGGAGGGATTTTATAGTACTGTACACAAGAGAGCTGTTACCCTTCCCTTTATAGTTATGACAGCAGGCAACAAATTTGAATTTGTAATACCCAGTGGCAGTAAATAAAAAAGACAACACAACATTGGGTTCATATGCAGAGGCATCATATCATAGAGCAGAGCGATAATAGTCTCTCTCTCTATTGCTCTTGTCTGACCAAACCTGGAAAGCTGTGTTCATATGTTGGTACCTCATTACTAAAAAGGTATTGATTAACTAGGAGTTCAGAGAAGACAAACAACAAAAGCAACAAAAATTATTAGAGGCCCTGAAAGACTGACTTACCTGTAGGTTCAGCTGCAATACTTGCTATGGAATTCTATGCTTTAACACACACACTTAGGCTCTAAGGCTAGATTCACAAAGGAACTTAGGCATGGCACGCTGAGCATCAATGTGCCTAACTTTTAGGTGCCGTGAAATCACTGGGATTCATAAAGCCTGAGTTAGGCACTTGGGCTTCCTATACAATGAATGAGGAGAGAGGTGTCTCAGAACGGGATTCCCAGAAGCCAGCACATTAAGCAGTTCCCCATGGGAGGTGCCAAGGAGAGGGTTGTGTCCTAAACCCCACCCCTCTGGGAGTTCAGCACCAGGCTGGAGGGTGGCACCTCTCTCTGCATGGCATTCTCAGCAGCAAGTCTTCGGTTAACATTAGATGGCTATGCCATTATTGTTGTAGTTGCTGCACTGCCACCACTTTTAACCCCAGGGGTAGGGTACTCACCAGGGATGTAGGAAACCCCCAATTCAAGTCCAACCTTTGTCTGAGGGGGCAAAGAGATTTCAGTAGGGATCTGCCACCTCTCAGATGAGTTCCCTAACCCCTTGGTTATGGGGTATTCTGATGGGGGTGGCGGGCTCCCTCTGTCTCTCCTCTTAAAGCTGTTCCACTGTGGATAAATAATTTTAAAAGGCCATTGGAAGAGGGGAGCTGGATCCTGGGGCTCCCAGGCGAATGCTGTAACCACTGGACCACAGAGTCAATCTCATGCTCGCTCGCTCTCTGTGGCCCAATGACTCTTTAATTATCTATTCACAGTGGAACAGCTTCAACAGGAGAGATTGAGGGAGGCCCACATCTGAATATCTTATAGTCCAGGGGCTGGAGTGTGCACGTGAAAGGTGGCAAGATCCCTGTTCAAATGCTGTCTCTCCTCAGTTGGAGGGAGATCTGAAGTGGGGGTCTCCCACATCCCAGGTGAGTACCCTAAGCACTGGGCTAAAAGTTATGAGTGAGATCCTCCACTCCTGCTGAGCTTGCCTATTGGTGGGGCCACACAGGCAAGTTAGGCGGGGGAACACCTATCTTCCCATGATTCATGTATTGCTCTGGAGCAGGGGTCAGCAACCTTAGGGGTCCCATCAGGGTAATCCACTGGCGGGCCATGAGACATTTTGTTTATGTTCACCGTCCGCAGGCACAGCCCCCTGCAACTTCCAGTGGTTGCAGTTCTCCATTCTCGGCCAATGGGAGCTGTGGGAAGCAGCTGCCAGCACATCCCTGTGGCCTGTGCTGCTTCCCACAGCTCCCATTGGCTGGGAACGGCAAACCACAGCCACTGGGAACTGCAGTGGGCCGTGCCTGTTGATGGTCAACATAAACAAAATGTCTTGCAGCCCGCCAGCGAATTAACCCCATGGGCCGCGTGCCATAGGTTACCGACCCCTGCTCTGGAGCTTAGGCATCTAGAAGCCTAGAGGGGAGTAGCAGTGCACATGCCCAAAGGCAGAACCATAGGCGCTTTGGGAGGTTTTATGGCAGCAATTTAGACAATAAGCAAGTTTTGGTGCCTACGCGATTTGGTGATAGCTCTGCTGAGGTTTTGTGAATCCTATTGGGGCCTGATTCTGGGATTTAGGCAGCTAAAGTGGCAGTTAGGCACCTAAGTCCTTTTGTGAATCTATCCCTATGTCTTTAAAGTTAAACTTTTAGCATGGGATTTTCAGAAGTGCCCAGTATTGGCCTAACTCTACTCCCATTGGAGTTTTACCATTGAGATCAGTGGTGATAGAGCTAGCCCAGTACTGAGGCCTAGATCCTCAAAGGTATTTGCATGCCTAACTGCCGTTGATATCAATGGGAGTTAGGAGCCCCGTGAGGACCTGGGCCTGACTGATTTTGGAAATCCCACTCACATTTTGTAAAAACAAACTTACATTTCTCCTTACAAAGAACAAACAGACATCAGAGAGCAATTTGTCCCTCTGATTCAAGATGTACTATCAAATCAAAGCTAATCATTGGGGAAGGTGTGCTGGGGTATATTTCTAGACATAGTCAAATGTAGTAAATGGAGATAGTATCATAGCAGAGAAGATTAAGGAAAGAATTATTGCATAGAAGAGGAAATAGTTAACAATAATAATACAAAGAAGATAATCTTGTGAGAGTATCACAAATATAGGTAGAAGAGGGTTAAATAAACCCTCATCTGTTTTTTGAATTTCAAACTATTTCTTAATTTTAACAGCAAGCATTATTTATGTGTGGAAGTGCTTGTCTTGAATACAGAAAGTCTAGAGCTCTCTCCTCATTTTGAGGTACAGCCCCAATTGGTTCTTGGAAGAAAAAATATATTCACTTTCCAGACAATTAGTTATGTAAATTCAGAGTGATCAGCAATCACAGAATAGAAGTGATGCTGGCTTTCTTTTTAAGGACTCTTCAAGAGAATGTGGCGTTGGCAGTCCATGTTGATATGCTTCCCTAGTGTTGTAAAGGCCTATGAAGGGGGAAACTCTTTTCTCATGATACTTGGACTTGGTACTGCAAGATGCTGAGCATTGATGTAAAAACAGAGCTATCAGCTGGGGAAGAGGCTCAGATTTGCCCCACTGAGGATAATCAGAGGGCTGAGGTAACAGAGTTCAGCCATGTTAAGACGCCTCCAAATCTTTGATGTCACAAAGGGTCATTTTCCCTCCTATCTTCCTTCTGCTCTTCCCTGTAGCAGCTGCACAGGGATTACTGTAGCCTCAGGGCTACCGTGGTTTCACCAATACAGTAGCCTTAGCTAGAAATTTCAGTGGGATCATTAATGTGCTTGAAATCAAGCTTATACTTCAATGCTTTGTTAAGTCAGGGCTAGATTCCTCAATGCCTACGGTATTGAGCCCATAAAGATGAACTATGAGTTACTATTTGTGTGAAATGTAATGTTTTTACATCAGACATGAACATGAAATCACATGAGAATGTAGTTTAAGCTTCAAAAGCAGTTCAGATAGACTTGGGCAAAATGGGAATTTTTGGAAGGTCACCAGTTCAGAAGATACCATACACTGCCATATACAAATCTAATTAAGTACACGAGAAAGATGAAATGCTCCATTATATGCTGCCTTTAGATAAGGTTCACATTAAATACATATGGCTTACATTGTCTGAGAAGACACTCTGATATACAGCACTGAAGAATTTAGGCAAGACAAACCTATTTAAGGGTCTTATGTGCACACAGCTCCCGCTGACCACACTGCAATTTGAAAACAACACACAGCCCTAAGAGTTTAAACTTTTAACATTTTATGGATTGATTATATTACATTGATTAATTACATGCCTGTTAAACAACTAGTAGATAAAAGCAACACTAGTTTAAGGATTATACGTTGTTTCAGAAGTTAGATAGACCATTTATTTCCTATCAGTTCTGCCACCTCTGTTTATATTAATTTAATATATTCCTTGTGACTAGCACTAATCTATTCTGGTATGACTTCTTGCTAAGTATTGTGTTATTAAATAATTATTTAACTTCATCTAATATTGTACATACAATGTTATACATATAACATTCCCTCCTACTCTGTTTACATTCCTTTAATTTACAGACAAAACTGCTCTAGAAATGGTTTAAAGTCAAATATGAGGAAATACTGTAGTTTAAAAACACCATAGGCCACATCCTATAGTACTTATCTAGCCCTTTCTAAGGCAAAATTCCCATTTAATGCAATATGAATGGTTCTTGAGTAAAGACTAGATAAGAACTTCAGGATTTGATTTCCTGTGAATAGCTTGAAACCTGTAAGAGATCAAGTGAAGCTGTCAAATAATTTGTATGTCATGGAACTATAATAATTAGAAAATATTCTATTTGTAGCTCATAGTTTAGTTATGAAATATGTTTTCTGTATTTCTCTCCCTCATTCTTCATTACTAACCATATATACATGAATATATTACATTATTCTCTTAAGAACTCATTGCTCCTTCTCACTCTGAGCTTGAAGCATAATCCTCTCTTTGGGCCATATGCTCCTCTTTGTGGCATGCAGTGGAGGGGAATCAAACTCCAGTAAATTGGTGGGGAAGGGCCACATGCCCAGGGGGGTAGGTGGCTACAATGTTGCATTCCCCCACCTCTCATTGCTACCCTTTGTGCCATCTACCATAGAGCTTAGCTGAAGGGAGGCTTGGCCAGGGACAGAAGGAGTGTCAGGGGAATAGCTGGTCAGCAAAATATTATTTCTTTTAATTTAATAATAAATTGCAATGTATTTGTACTTCCCTTCTACTGCTTGCACATGCGGTGGTGCGTGCAGGGTGGGGGTTAGATGTGGTACAAGTCAGTGCAGTTGATGGGAATGGGTGCTGGGAGACTTGCTGAGCAAGATTCTAGACAGATGGAAGCCCAGAGAACTGCAAGGTGGTCCCCTGTGAATCATCTACATTTTTTACTGGCAATTCCCCCTCCTGGATCAGCCCCGCTGTGGGCCGTTTCTGAGAAGGAACGCTGTGATGAAACAGCAGGGACCCAGGGTCGGTAGATCTGTCCTCCCCTTCCACAAATTTGAATACACAAAAGGTGGGATTTCACCAATTGTGACATCAGAATTGATTTCAGTGGAAATAGTTATGATACAACAAATGAAAGATTATGGATCCCATTGAGATGTGATGGCAAAGAGTAGTACAAGTCTAATGAGGTATGTGTAAGTTATACCTCAGAAGTAAATGAAAACTACAATGTCCTATGGTGTACAAACACGCATATAGGGGGTTTGATTGCAATCTGATATCTGAACAGTAGACTGGCTGTGCATATCCTAGTGATTCCAGCAAAACACCAATACCAATGTTGATAGCAGACCTAAGGTTGCTAGTGTAAGTTGCTCATTTGTCTTTGAAAAATGCCTTTATGGTTCACTGCTTTGGCTGATTGGACCATGCTGAATGTACTTGCTGCCTATTATTATGAACGAGTGCTTCTTGGACTCTCAGTATGCTGCCACACGTGACTTTACACTGTGCCTTGTCTTCTTTCACCAGCTCTGATTGAGTTCAGTCTGGCAACATCCCAAACATGCCCCCTTTCCTTCTACCCACCCCCTCACAGCCTCTCCATCATTATTTATTGCCGCAATACCTTTTACAGTCTGAATTTAACCTCAAGTACAGAACAGATAAGCTCGTAAGTAAAAAACTGATCACAGGAATGTCCTTAGTAACTATGAAAAACATAGGAGAGGTGGATGGAGAAAATAGTATATAGGAGAAAAATTGCTTTTAGATAGAAGTTTACAAAGTTTTTCCAGGTCAGATCTTGAAGGAGTGAAGATATTTGATGGCCTGTACTATATAAGCTGATGTAGTACATAAACACTGTCTTTACAGGGAACCAGACCAGTACTGTGATCCTGCAAAGTGCTGAGAAACTCTTCAGAATTTCTGAGCTTCTCCTAAGAACTGAGTTGAAGGCACTCAGCATCTCTCAGAATTGACTCAGCATTGTCTCCAGGTTATCAAATATGTTCCAATTGTGTTTTCCAGCTTTTGTAGGAGAGTGTGTGTGTGTGTGTGTGTGTGTGTGTACAGTATATAAAATTTCATACATTATAAGACCAGAAGGGACAACTGTGATCCTCTAGTTAGGTCCATCAATGGCTATTAGCCCGGATAGGCAGGAATGGTGTCCTTACCCTCTGTTTGCCAGAAGCTGCGAATGAGTGACCGGGAAAGGATCACTTGATGATTACCTGTTCTGTTCATTCCCTCTAAGACGCCTGGCATTGGCCACTGTCAGAAGACAGGATACTGGGCTAGATGGACCTTTGGTCTGACCCAGTATGGCTGTTCTTATGTTCTTAGTCTAACCTCTTGTATAACACAGGCCATAGGTCTTTCCTGAATATGTTCTAGTTCAAACAGGAATTAATATTTTAGAAAAGCATCTCATCTTATTTAATTTGCCAATGAGGGATAATTCACCACAACCTTTGGCAAGTTGTTCCAATGGTTAATAAACCTCAACATTAAAAATTTGCAATTTATTTATTTACAGTTATGTAGGCAACAGGACAGATGCTGGTAGGTCAAACAAATTTGCAAAAGCAGATTTATTTAAGAAGGCACAAATGGCTGTTGTTAAGCAATTCAGCAATTTTTGAATCTTTATATGTTTTGATCAAATAGCATGATACTAAATTCAAATCAGTTTCTTTCTGTAATACCTGCAGCAGGTTGGTAAATGCATGATGACATTTTGATTCTCTAAGGATTGTATGTTTGCAGCCAGAGCAAAAAAAGGGACAGATTTAAGAGAAAATATTAGCTTCAAGCAACTACAACTTTTAAAAATAATTTTCTTAAACTTAATTATTTGCTGAAACTGAAATAATTTGCAATGATAATGGAAGGGTCATATTTAAGTCTGTTAAATTGATTCTGTTTCAGAATCAATTTCAAAGCATGTACAGTAGGCTAACCTTACAGCCACTGTTGACTTTTGTCTTTCTTTGCTTGAAGAAGATTCTAGGAGACCAAACAGGGAGGCGGACACAGAGGGATGGTCATTAGATCATTTAGGCTGACCTCCTTAATATCATAGACCATTAAAGTTTCATCCAAAATATCCCTATATTAAACCCAATGACTTTAGTTAAATTAAAGCATTTCAGTGCTCAGGAAATTCAACTGTTGTATGCGACAAGCAGAGAGTAGGAGAGAATGCGTGAGGTCCATGTAATGGCAGGGAGTAGATTAGGTGAGACATGCCCTGGTGTTCCCAGCAGGCAATCCCTACTCCCATCCTCCACCCCCGCCAAAATTTCCTGATAATCTAATCTGGGGGAAATTCCTTCCCACCCCAAATCTGGCAGTCAGTTTGATCCTGAGCATGTAAGCAAGACAGTCAGACATCTAAGAAAAAGAATTCTCTGTACAACCTGAGAACAATGGTCCAGTCCATCTGGTGTCCCATCTCCAGCATAATATATCTAGCCAACTGTGTACCAAGAGAAAAAAATTCCTTCGTGACCCCTGCAGATGACAGTCTGAAACCCTGAAGCATGAGATTTGATTTTAATCATTGTCTTAATGCAGGGCTACAAGCATTATGAGCATGTTGAGGGCAATACAGGCAATCCCGTTCTCCCCATAGCCCATCGTGGAAAGGGATGAACAGGAGGACTCATAAATTCACAGATTCCAAGACTAGGAGGGACCAACCAGCCCAATTCCCTGCCCACGCACACAGGCCATATAATTTTGCTCAGAAACTACACAAAAGCATATATTTTAGAAACATTTTGCCTTAAAAACACCAAGTGATGGTGAGTCCACTACCTCCCCTGGCAAGCTGTTCCAATGTTTGTTTACCCTCACTGCTATGAAATTGTGACTTATTTCAAGGTTGAATTTGTCCCCCTTCCAGCCATTGGATCTTGTTATGCTTTTTGTCAGCAAGTCTGAAAAGCCACCCACTGTATTTTCCATGTGTAAGTATCTACACACACAGTGATCAAATCACATCTCAACAGTCTCTTCAATAAACTGAGCTCCTTAATCCTCATATTGTAAAGCTTGTTCTCCAGCTCCTGCCTGAATCATCTTTGTGGCCCCTCCTTTGAACTCTCCACAGTATTACAATACCCCTCTTGAAGTGTAGACAGAAGAATGGGATACATTATTCTAGTAGCTGTCTTAGTAGTACTGTTTACAGAGGCAAGATCATGTCCCCACTTCTATTTGATATTTCCCTTTTTATACATCCAAGGATCCCATTAGCCCTTTTAGCCACAGCATTGCACTGAAATCTCATGTTGAGGCAAATATTTATGGTGACCCTGAAGTCCTTCTCTGAATTAATGCTTTCCAATAGAGTCTCCCATCTGATAGGAATAACCTGCATTCTTAGTTCCCAGATGTATTAACCCACATTTGGCTGAATTAAAATGTATTTTTCTGGTTTCTGACCATTTAACCAGGTAATTCAGATCACTCTGTAACAGCAATTCATCCTCCTAATTATTTACTACCCCACCAATCTTTGAGTCATTAGCAAACTGTACCAGCTAAGATTTTAAATCATTGTCTAGATTGTTGATAAAAATATTAAATAGAATTGGACTGACAACTGCTCCATGTGGTACTCTGTTAGAATTTAGAATACCATTTAAAATACCCATTATCCATGACAATATCTATTACAATACCAAATAAACCGAATATCAATCACCAATTATTATAAATTAAAATTCATTAAATCCTAATTTTAATATAAAATAAAGCAAAAAGAATACATAAAATTGAAAATAAATAATGAAATAAAAATAAAATGTTGAAATCAAAATCAAACATTTTGACTGACCCAAAACAGCTTTATTTAATTTGATTTTGTGGAAAATTTCAAAATTTTAATCTTTTGTTCCAATTCAGTACAATTGTTTTTTAAAATGTCAGTTTCCCATTGAACAGAAATTCTGAGTTTTGATCAGCTTTATTTGTGGACGGAAGTGAATTCCAAAGTCAAGGATTCCTCACAACGAATGCCTCACTCGTTGTATACAGGGGACTCTAGTCCAAGCACTTCGCCTGCTCTAACTGTGGCAGTATTGCACAGAAAAAGATGGTCTCTCTGGACAACAGTTCTCATAGCATTTGGGGACAGAGTTTCAAAAAAAATGTCAGAGTCCATACCTGGGGCCAGATTTTCACAAGAATTCTGCTCCTATTTATGCACCAAAATCAGAAGCCAGATTTTCAGAAGGGCTCAGCACACTGGGTGAGTTCTTTTGAACATCTGGCCATAAGTTTCACTATTGGAGCTATTCAGAGCTGAGTACTTTTGAAAATCTGGTTCCAATTATGTGCACTGAGCACCTGAAAATCTGGCCTTGAGGGCTTTTTTGAAAACCTTGTTCTCTGGGGCTTATATTTGTTTTGATGGGGTTCTCTTGGTATTTTTGTTGGGTTTTTATTTTTTTATATATATGTTGCTATGTATTTATGTTAGAGAAGGCAGGGTCAAAGAAATGCATCTTGCACTTGGAGCGGAAAGTAAGGAGGTTTGTGATGGGTTTTAGTTCCTGGGGGAGTTCATTTCACAGACCCAGACCAGACCCCAAGAAATCTCTGTCTCTTGCACAGACAAGCTTTACCCTTATCGGAGAGAGTTCCATTGTGCCAGAGGAGTGTACTTGTTGATTGTGATCTTCATCCTGGAGCAGTTGATGGGCTTTTAGACATTCTGGTCCCAGATCATGAAGCGCATTAAAGATAATAAATAAGACCTTTAACTTGATAGTTACTAGGTTTACATAGTGATTATGCCTTCTGAAGGAATGAAGCGGCTGCGCTGCTATCAAGAATATGCAATTTTTCATAAAAAATGACCTCCTATATCAGAGGACTCATAGGCTGCAAAGGTGATGGGGATGATCCTGGTGTTTACAACCCTTATTTACTAAATTTAGCTGAAATGATAATTAAGAACAGAATTATGTCTTCTTACATTGCTGTAAGAACATCTATAGATTTTCATAACTATATATATATATATATGAGATTATAATAGTATTAATAATTATTAATGCTTATGCACACATTTGCCAATTCTTTAGTAGCTCTCCTCCATGCTTCAGCAACACTTTTATAGATTCAAAACATGTTTGTTTTAACCAGAGATTTTGTGTTATATTGAAAAAGATATTGATTTTCATATCTGGTTTATGAATTCTGTTTTTGTCTACTCTAGAGCTGAATATTCATACTAACCTCATCATTTGTAAGTGTAGTACACCGGGTTATTGACATTTTGAAATCCAGTATTTTAAGAGGAGTTTTCCAATAGCTGTCAGAACCGTTTTCTGTTTGGTCAGTTAAAATATTACATTAGTGCACTCCTGGTTGAGATCTTTATCATAGTTGGTTGTGTGCTTTAAAATCAGTAATGTGGTTCTGTTGATCTTACTGAGTCTCTGTCAAAAACTCCAATTAAACTCTAGCACCCAAACATTTACTCACCGGCTGTTGAAACATATTTTCTTTGTTTTTGTTTTTTTCAGTAACAGAGTTGAAGTGTTATGCAAACACAGAACAAATTGTAACAATTAGCCTTAGATCTACTCAAAGAAGACAATGATAGCCGAGAAAATCTACCAGATGGTTCTTTTTAATAAATACATTAATGTCTTTTTTATTTTTCTCCAATTTTGTTGACTAACATGATAACAGAAACTTTCAGACCATCAAACCAGTTTTCACAATCTGCCATTAAGTTTGCATTTCACAGAAATAGTTCTGACAAGCACTAATAGATGAATGTTGGTGCAATAATGAAACAGTATAAGGCATATTTACACCATCCTTACATACAGAACACTGTACACACAAAAAAATCACAGATCTGCAAATTCAATCCCCAAGACATTTTACGCTTATAGGCTTGGCATTAAACAAATATTTACCCAAGCAACAGACAAACCTCTTGTTCTTGTGTGATTTATTTGTAACATTGTGCTCATGCAGAATAGATATTTGCTTTATTGCATTAACATTGAAAGAGTATTGGGATTTGGTTCTGTAACCAGTCCTATCAAATTTAAAACCCTGTTTCTCTCCATCCATAGAAAGGTTGAGTCATTTTTACTGATGACATAAAGTGATAGTGATCTGATGATTGGGTTTTTTATTTGATGAGTTACAAAATGACAATGAATCCCAGATGATTATAGTGTGAAAACCAACTTTCTTGATCATGCACATTTTGTTTTACTAATATAAAATGGTTTAGTCCAGATTCATCTTGTTTTTGTTTAATTTTTTTTTAAGAAACCATGTACTATCCAACATCCACTGTTCACAGAAAGAAATAAGCAGTAGGAATCACTCTGACTGCAGAGTGGACCATAAGGAGGACAGCAGTAGGATAGTGGCAACTTTAATAAACATCAAATGCACCAGAGATACTTCATGAGGGAGGCAATTAACTATAACCCATATTTTTGTAAGAGTTCAGACTGCCATGGCCGTTTGCGCTCTGGAAAGTAATCTGGAATATGGATTTTTTTAAAATCTTGAATACATTTTTTCATTTCTTCTTCAACACTCAGCTTCTCACATACCTTCTTTTTAGAAAGATTTGTTTCTCTAGACTTGCTAATGAGAGTTTGAAAGAGTTCACTGTTCCTGCGTTTGTCTGGAGGTGGCATCCACTGCAATGGGGCCTTCTTAGATGGACGATCCAAAGTTAGAGTATTTGGCTGGTGTGCTGTTGACTGTTGGGTGCCAGCAGCATTTTCTTGAGGAGTGCTAGCCTCTGAATGGCTGTCACAACTAGAGGTGGACAACTCATTGCAGGAAGTCCCACTTTCGCTTCCTTTGTCTGTGACTTTGTCATGCTTCCTTTCTTCATGTTCTTGTTTGGGAGACACTGTTCTCTGAGGTGGTCCTAAAAAAAGCAACAACAAAAAAATTATAAACATTAACTAGACAGCAACTTAAACAGAAAATTGGGCTCTGTTTTTACAATTTTTAACACTATTTTGTGATGCACTTTTGTAAACTACAGGTTAGATTCTCAGCTGGCATAGGATGGTGTGGCTTCATTTTATTTGCTAGCACTATGCCATTTTATCCCAACTGAGAGTCTGGACCTACCTTTCTGTTCAATATGAAGTTAACACAATAGTCTCCCTACTGAAATATATTTCTATGTCAAGAATAAATTCATCTCTTGGATTCTTCTGCAGGCAATGAAATGTGCATAATGTTGACAGATTATCTGCACCAGAAATCCCTCCAGGCATGTTTAAATGAGCTATTTTGCCATTATACTCCAAGTAGCTTATTATGGAAAACTAGATTGTTGGAGTATTAGGAAAATAATGCCATACTATTTGCAAAACTTGTCCTTTGCTTAAGTAAAAAAGGTCCTAGGGTTCCATTATGTTTTAGGAAACTCTGGGTTATTTTGTTCTAACAAATATCCACTAGTTCTGTGTTCTGTAGATGTCACCATTGCACTGAAGCACCAGACTCAAAGCAATACTATTCTATAGGTAGCATCATATGTGCTACTAATGGAGAGTCTCGGGGCCTGATTCTTATCACACACTTGTTTAGTATTAGTGTCTGTGAGGTCTACCACATCTACATAATCTCCCTTGGGTTGTTTACCAGAGAGGCAGAAGGGCAGTTTTGTAGGTCACAAGTCTTCATAGTAGAGTTGGGTGAACATATTTTTTGCATGGATATTTGCTCAGATAAAAAAAAATTGAATGTACTTTGCCTGTGTTCATGCCCCCCTTCTGTCTTTGCTTTCCATGTAGATTCTATCAAACAAATGTACTGACAGAAATGATTGATAAAACTATCCACAATATTACAAAATATTCATGGAAAGTGAACATTGGATTCCTAAATGTAATTACTTGTACTGAAAACCTGATTCTAAGAGCTATGCTCATCCAAACTGGAAACAGAAACAATCCCTTGGGTTCTATATGTTCAATCATAGCTAACCAACACAGCTCAAATATGGAATTTCAGATAATGAATATTTCAATGAATTATCCACAATCTATAGACCAAGAATTATTAGCGGAAAATATTCTCTAAACAAGTCTGAAAAAACAGCTGCTCATGGAAAATTCACAAACAGAAAAAGCGAAACTATCTGAACAGGTTATGGAAGATTCTCTCAAGCTCTGTTTCATACAATAAAAAAATTTCAAGTTGGAAACACTAGAAGAATTGTGATATTACCACTTATTCATATTTTACTTTTCAGGACAGATATTTATTTCTTTTAAACATTCATAGATCAGACTCAAAATTAGGGTGAGCATATTCAAATCCAAATTATTTGGCTGCTTCCTCTGCAGATGCACTGGAGAAGAAAGGAGTTGGCTTGGAGATTCTCTTTGTTTAGTGTACACCCCCTCTGAGCTTCTATAATTTAGCCTATTACATTTATTTCAAATGTTGCTTTTACTGTGTGTACAGTAGTGAAACTGGTAATAATCTTTCTTCTCCACTCACAGTTCTTTTATTCATACAGTATGTCTCAGCTTTTTTTTCTGTTTGTTTATAAGTAGATTTACTTTTACAGGAGATTGTTATACAGCAGAGTTCTCATAAAAGTTGCAAGCATATGCATAGATCATTAAGACACTTCAGGTTTTCTATTTTGATGAACTATTAAAAGGGTTTTAGGAGCAGAAGAATCTTATTACCGCCACAGTACGGAAGTTACAGCTGAATATGACACATATGGATAAATATAGAGATGGAAATAAATATCATGATCATTTGAAAATAAAAAATATTCAACACATCACTTGGGTCCAATATACAGTAATGGAAAACCTATCAGGAAACAAATAATTCTGTTAAATACACAGATTAGATAAAGTGTTAACTAATAGAGCTGGTCAGGCAACAATGATTTTTCTAGCACTTTTTTTTTTGACAAAAAATAAAAACAAATATCAAAGTGTGATTTTTTTTTTCAGTTTTAAACAAAAAACATGTTGGTTAAAACTGGAAGAAAGTTGAGTTTTGATTTTTTCAATGATAACCGGAACATTTTTAATGAAAATGTTTTTGTGGAAAATTGTTTTGTCAAAAAGCCATTTTTCATTCCCCCCTCCCCCCTCCAAAAAAAAGTTTTGACAACATCTGAGGATCTGCTCCCAAAAGTTCATCAATTTTTTAAAGAAATTTATGTGCAAAAAGTGTTAGGGTGAAAACCTGGCCCCATAGAAGTCAATGGCAAAATACCAATTAACTTGAATGGGGCCAGGGTTTCACCCTGATCTTTCTATGGTGGAAACATTATATGACCCTAAATCTCATTTATATTAAGACTCCTTTACACTATTCTGAGAGGAAAGGGATCTTAAAGTGGGTAGGAATGTTATTAGGGCCCTTTTACTCTGTCAGGGCAACATAAAGGAGCCTTAGCATAAAGGAAAATCAGGACTATACATCATTACCCTTCCAGTAACCCAAAAATGTGAAACAGATTTTGCGTTTTTTTTTAAATCATCTTTGGGTAAAACCATGTTAAAAACATTCAGCCCAAAAGGAAAATCTCTGAGAAAGTTTGAATATGTGAAAAGAGCGGGTTATAACAAAAGCCCTACTGTAACCTTAGTGTTTGCTATACACCAAAAGCTGTAATAGTAAAGTGCTTAAGGAATCATTGTAGAGAAACTAAAGGAAATGGCGAGAATCATAAAAATATCATGAGGATTATGAAAACAGGCAAAGGCAAAATATGTCCCTTGATTTATTCCATTAGGTTTTATTATATTCAAATGATAAAAGGACAAAATGATTTTTCCATAATAATTATAGTTCTGTATTACTGTACTCAGTGCAGGGGAGAGGGATCTCACTTGCCTAACATCAACAAAACATTTGGTAGTGGGCTGAGTACAGTCAGCTCTTCTTATTATGTACAGAAGTGTTCAGATGTTCAGGAATGTTTATTTGCTGCTTGAACACATGGACAGTTCAAAACGAAGAGTATGTATGTGATTGCACACTTGATGAAGCCTTTTATTTTAATCTCTTTACCTGCCTTGGTATGATAAAAAGACTCACAAATGTTGCTGCAGTGGGCACAATTCCTTCAGGGGAAATTACCCTTTAATAGTGTTAAGCTCAATGGTGTGTGAATGGTTATGTGGTATTTGAAGTGAATGAATCAATTTATCTTTAAGATTAGGACCACATGCCTGTGAGTGATAAGTGCTTTGTATCAAAATAAATTTAAAAGAAAATGTTGTGTCATATTTACTCCATTTGGTGTTAACCTGGAATCAAGATAGTCTTTACAATATCTTTTACCTAAACACCTTTTTGAAAAGGTAAAATGGCATGGGTGATGAGGACTCCTTGAGGAAAGCCATCTGGGTGGGGACTTTCATTCATTCATTTCTAATTACTGCCTCTTGATTTATACATAGTAATCCTGTCTAGATATATAAAGAGGGGAATTTATTTGGTATGAAATAGGTCAGACAATAGACACCACTATCCAATCTAATCTTTTCTTCAGGATATCACACATGCATGTTTTTTTGGATGTATTGCTTTTCCAAGAGGGTTTTTTATTACCTACAGGGGAAAACACTGATTGAAACTGTTTTACTGGCAAGTCACCATCTTCCAGGGAAATCAACAAGTAGTCCAAAAACTGTCTAGTTTTTATGTCTTATTAGTAATAAGTCTGTAATTTTTTAAAAAAAATATTATGCTTATTGTGAAAAATGCCATTTCCTGGCAAGTAGGTTACACAAAGCAAGCATAAAAACGAGGGCAAGCTGCAGCATTGCACATCAAACCAAACAGAAAGGAAATACATTGACGATGATTTACTGGGGAGATGCAGATAGCCAGAACACTGACATGGTACCTCCTCCCAAAATGGTTTCCTACACACCCCAGAGAGTTGGGAGAAAGCTGGAAGATACAAGAAGAAAGGAAATGAGGGTGGGGAAAATGTAATATAGAAACATTGTTCCTGACTTGTCCAATGCATCCACCAATGCCTACTACAAGCACAAGAAGTGCTTTGAATTCAGCATACTTGGAACCTAATTGACAACCCTAGTTTAGTGCTGTAGAGCAGTGTTTCTCAACGTGTGTGTCAAAACCCCTAGGGGGCTCATAAAAGGCAAGTGTGGGGGGGGGGGTAAGGTCACGAGACATTAACCATTTTATTACAAACTAAGCAAAGAAAACCTTGCTCCCCTACTCCTTGCATGCCCTTACTCTTGAAGGTTAAGTATTCCATGTCTAATTCTCAAAACACCCAAACAAATACATTAGATAGGCTTATTGTCATCATAGATACATATTTTATTCTTAGTTTTCTAGTAAACACAAGGTGGTTGCAAATTTTTTGACTTTGAGAAAGAAGTTACCAACCTGAAAAAGACAGAGGACAGCAGCATCTCTCCCCAGACCTTTAGGGGAAATTCTTTTCCCATATCAAATTTGATGATGATAAGGTTAATCATGTATGTGCAAGTAGAGCTGGTTGGGAATTTTCGATTAAATGTGTTTTCATCAGAGAATGCTGATCTGTCAAAATTGAAATGTTCACAGAAACGTTTCTGGTTCCACAAAAATTCCATCCAGAAAGTTTCCCAGGTCCAGGATAGAATAAGGAGACCCATGCCAGAATAGCTCTCGCTGAACTGGAGCAGTGACTTGAACCTGGATGTTCCATGTCCCAAGTGAGCTCTACAACCACTATGCTATAAAGTCAGTCTTGCTTTCTCTGAACCGATGAATATTTCTTTATTTATACAAAGCGAGATAGCTTCAATGAGAGAGATCAAGAGAAAGATGTGGGAGGCCCAGATTCAAGTCCCTGCTCTGAATCACGTCCCATGTGAATGCCCTAAACACAAGGCTATTGGCTATTCTGGAATGGGTCTCTCTCTTGTTCACACTCACACTCCTGGTTTTTTGCCACAAATTTTTTTGAAAGGTCTTGTTTCCATTCCACAGCTATAATTCACAAAATACCCATCTTAGATTTATGTAGTTCTGTACCCCTAAGACAGCCCCCCTGGATATTGGCGATTTCTCAATCTGCAAGGATCCTGTCATAGGGTCAGAAATTTCTGCTGAGAGCTTTTAGTGTCTTACTAACTACTGAACGGGGACAGTCAAGTGCTGTGATTCTTTGGAACTTTCATGTCACGAGCCTGAAATACAATTCAAATCAATTATTTCAACACTGGTGGCACTATCCATCTCTTGTTTTATCATTAAGATCTTATACATAAAAAATAAAGAAACAGAATATGAAATCAATGGGGCATTACATCCTAAAATACGTAAACATGTGCCAATAACAACATACTAACTATAGGTCCAAACTGCTAGATTTGCTTTATAGATTATTCAGCACACATCCACGCTGGGTAAACAATTTCTTTCTCTTGATTAATTTTGTAAAAAAAAAAAAAAAGAAGACACACACACCTAATTTTTATGATGTACATTTTAAATAAAAAAGCATTATGTTAAAATATGTAAAGTTACTGCCTTTAATGACAGAGAATAATGCAAGCAGAAAGGATGTATTGTACATACAGCCAGTGTGCAAATAGTATTCTATCTTCACATAAAAAAGCAAACGTGTTAAGTTCTAAAACATGTCAATCTAATGTATACACAACCCAAAAAGACTGAGGCCTGATTCACTATTGAGATATTTGAGATATCACAATATTTCCTTATATTTATATATACTTGTTACAGGCAAGCCAGGCACACAGGTCCAGTACAAGGCCTCTGCACCAAATAAATCCCACTTAAATAATAAAAATAGGTCCTAGATGAGACTTATTATTATTTGTATTTACATAGTGCCTAGGATCCCTAGCCTTTGACCAAGACCCCATTGTGCTAGGGGCTGTACAAACACAGAACAAAAAGATGGTCCCTACCCCAAAGAGTTTATAAACTAAGTATAAAACAGGAGACCATAGATGGATTCAGACTGATAGATGAGGGAGTACAAGGAAACAAGGCGACAAAACTGGTCAGCATGGTGCACAGTGGCATCAGCACACCAGGGGCCAAACCGTTGTCAAGTTTTTTGCAGGCATCACAACAGAAACAGAGAGTTTGAAGGAGGATAATGAGTTAATTTTGCAGATGTTTACAAGGAACTCTTCCCACCTGTGAGGGGCAGAATGGGAGAAAGTACAAATGCGCTTACTGGAAAATCTAACAAATGAGCGCTGGAGAAAGGTATCATGGGCCAATCAGAGGCAGGAGTTTATATCTCTATAGTGAATGAGAGATGATAGGTAGGGTGGGAATAGGCGATGAAAGACCTTGAAAGTGAAGACAAGTAGCTTGTGTTTGATGTGATAGAGAAGAGGGAGCTAGAGGAAGGATGCAAAGAGATGGGTGACATGGTAAAAATGATGGGCTAGGTCAGAGAATGCAGTAGCATTCTGAACGGACATGAGTGGGGCATGTTACAGTAATCCAGATGTGAGTTGAGAGCCTCAACAAGAGTAGTAGCTATGTGAATGGACAGGAAAGGCTGTATCTTAGATGTTATGCATACAGAATCACCATGATTTAGATTAAAGCCTCAATGTGAGGGCCTAGACAGAGATCCAAGTCAAAGATGATGCCCAGGTAATGGCCCTGAGTGACAGGCAAGATGATGGTATTCTCCACAGTGATCAAGAATGGAAGTAGCATGGAGGGCTTAGAGTGGGTGGGGGGAGAAGAGCTTTGTTTTAGTGATGCTGAAAATGAGCTGATAGCTAGACATCCACAAGATGTCGTCAGAGAGGGGCTGAGATTTTAGTTTTGACAGAAGGAGACAGGCCTGGAGAAGCGAGGTAGATCTATGAGTCACCAGCAATAAGGTGGTAGTTGAATTTGTATTTGGGGATGAGATTACCTGAAGATAAGGTGTCAAGTGAGAAGAGAAGGGGATCAAGAAAATATCCTGAAATATCCAGAAAGGTGGACGGGGATGAGGAGGTTCCTTCAAAGGACACGCTGAAGGAGTGATTAGAGAGGTAGGAGAAGAACCAGGAGAGGACAGAGTCATGGGAGACAAGGAAGGACAAGATTTTAATAAGAACGTGGTCAACTGCATCAAAGGCGTCTGATAGGTCATGGAGAATGAGGTTGAAGCATTTGTTCTGAGCTTTAGCTAGGAAGAGGTCATTAGAGATTTTGATGAGAATGGTGTCAGTGCAGTGCAAGGGGCAGAAGCTGGACTGGAGAGGGTCTAGGATGGCACTGGAGGAGAGGACCTCAATAGCAATTGGAAACAATGTGTTCAATGAGCTTTGAGGATGAAAGGGAGGTGGGGTGACAGTTGGAGAGATAAGTGGCATCAAGGGTGGTTTTCTTTAAAACTGGAGAGACTAAAGCATGCTTGCATTCTGAGGGAGTAGCAGGCTTTGCTCGGGGCCAGCAGGCCTAGTGGTCACGCTGCATCCAAACAGTCTCTCCAAACCTTCTGGGCAGTCCAAGGGCGTGGCTGCCAAGCTACAGTTTGTCGCCTCTCCCTGGTCCTCCAGGATCTCTCAGGAGGCAGGACCCAGGCTCTACCTCTCCACCAGGTCCCAGCCCAGGGACCAAGGGGAGAGAAGTGAGGGGTGGCTCAGTCCCTTCTGGCTGCCACTCCAGATCAGTAACAAGAAGGGTTTCTTCAGGTATGTTAGCAACAAGAAGAAAGTCAAGGAAAGTGTGGGCCCCTTACTGAATGAGGGAGGCAACCTAGTAACAAAGGATGTGGAAAAAGCTAATGTACTCAATGATTTTTTTGCCTCTGTCTTCATGAGCAAGGTCAGCTCCCAGACTGCTGCACTGGGCAGCACAGTATGGGGAGAAGGTGACCAGCCATCTGTGGAGAAAGAAGTGGTTCGGGACTATTTAGAAAAACTGGTCAAGCACAAGTCCATGGGGCCGGATGCGCTGCATCCGAGGGTGCTAAAGGAGTTGGCGGATGTGATTGCAGAGCCATTGGCCATTATCTTTGAAAACTCATGGCAATCGGGGGAGGTCCCGGATGACTGGAAAAAGGCTAATGTAGTGCCCATCTTTAAAAAAGGGAAGGAGGAGGATCCAGGGAACTACAGGTCAGTCAGCCTCACCTCAGTCCCTGGAAAAATCATGGAGCAGGTCCTCAAGGAATCAATTCTGAAGCACTTAGAGGAGAGGAAAGTGATCAGGAACAGTCAGCATGGATTCACCAAGGGCAAGTCATGCCTGACTAACCTAATTGCCTTCTATGAGGAGATAACTGACTCTGTGGATGAGGGGAAAGCAGTGGATGTGTTATTCCTTGACTTTAGCAAAACTTTTGATACGGTCTCCCACAGTATTCTTGCCACCAAGTTAAAGAAGTATGGGCTGGATGAATGGACTATAAGGTGGATAGAAAGCTGGCTAGATCATCGGGCTCAACGGGTAGTGATCAATGGCTCCATGTCTAGTTGGCAGCCGGTTTCAAGTGGAGTGCCCCAGGGGTCGGTCCTGGGGCCGGTTTTGTTCAATATCTTCATTAATGATCTGGAAGATGGCGTGGACTGCACTCTCAGCAAGTTTGCAGATGATACTAAACTGGGAGGAGTGATAGATACGCTGGAGGGTAAGGATAGGATCCAGAGGGACCTAGACAAATTAGAGGATTGGGCCAAAAGAAACCTGATGAGGTTCAACAAGGACAAGTGCAGAGTCCTGCACTTAGGACGGAAGAATCCCATGCACTGTTACAGACTCGGGACCGAATGGCTAGGCAGCAGTTCTGCAGAAAAGCACCTAGGGGTTACAGTGGACGAGAAGCTGGATATGAGTCAACAGTGTGCCCTTGTTGCCAAGAAGGCTAACGGCATTTTGGGCTGTATAAGTAGGGGCATTGCTAGCAGATCAAGGGACGTGATCATTTCCCTCTATTCGACATTGGTGAGGCCTCATCTGGAGTACTGTGTCCAGTTTTGGGCCCCACACTACAAGAAGGATGTGGAAAAATTGGAAAGAGTCCAGCGGAGGGCAACAAAAATGATTAGGCGGCTGGAGCACATGACTTATGAGGAGAGGCTGAGGGAACTGGGATTGTTTAGTCTGCAGAAGAGAAGAATGAGGGGGGATTTGATAGCTGCTTTCAACTACCTGAAAGGGGGTTCCAAAGAGGATGGATCTAGACTGTTCTCAGTGGTACCTGATGACAGAACAAGGAATAATGGTCTCAAGCTGCAGTTGGGGAGGTTTAGGTTGGATATTAGGAAAAACTTTTTCACTAGGAGGGTGGTGAAGCACTGGAATGGGTTACCTAGGGAGGTGGTGGAATCTCCTTCCTTAGAGGTTTTTAAGGTCAGGCTTGACAAAGCCCTGGCTGGGATGATTTAGTTGGGAATTGGTCCTGCTTTGAGCAGAGGGTTGGACTAGATGACCTCCTGAGGTCCCTTCCAACCCTGATATTCTATGATTCTATGATCAGCCTCCCCTGGGCCATTTTCTACCTTCCCTGTTTCCCTTCAATTTGGGGTATGGCCCCCAGCCTTCTGCTTCCACAGTCTCGGTAGTTCAGGGCATCAGCTTGGGAGAGAAGGTTTGCTTCCTAGCTCACCCTCAGAGTCCAGGTGTGCCTCCTCTTAGCCAAGGGGGAAGAGGGATCCCTGTCAGGCCTTACTCACAGTCCCAGTCCTTCTCTTCTAGATTGCTCTGCCTCAGCGGCTGCAGTATGTCTGCCTTCTTGTAGCCAGTCTCTCCTCCACGTTCCCCCCATGTCGTACTACCAGAGCTCCCTTTTAAGCATGTCCTTCATGGGGATCATGCCCAGCAGCTTCTTTGCCCAATACAGTTCTACCACTCTTTTTACCTGAGTGTAGGGTCTGTAAACCCCATCACAGAAGGGAAAGAGCTGGGGCTGGGGGGCAGGGACAAAGAGAGAGAGAGTAAAGAGAAGAATATGGTAGGGGATGAGAATAGGTGCTAGGGCAATCAGGAGATGGGATGGGATGCTGTCATTGGGTAAGTGGAGGGGTTACGGGACAGCAGATGAGAAACTTCTACATCTGTGACAAAGGAAGAGAAGGAAGGGACTTAAGTGGTGCATTCTGTTTTTTATTAATTTTTCCAAATACAACAAACTTACCAAAATACCAGATCCCTTATAATACACAAAGTAAATAAAGAAGGTTAGGATAAGGGAGGGGAGGGGAAGCAACATAGCTATCTTCAGGGTCTATGTTAATCATAAACCTTTAAAAAGTCAGCCCAAATTGCTTTGAATTTTCTGCCAGTCATTTGTTAGCTGTGAGGTCAGCCATATCCCTGAGCCAGGCTTCAATATTTAGTGGGGATCAACTTTTCCATTTTCACACGATTAATTTTTTAGTGACCAAACCTGCATGTTGGAACCACACTGCCTTGTTACCAGGAAATACCCAGGTATCGGGAATATACCCAAGAATGAAACTTAAGGGGGAAGGCTCCAGTTTAGCATCCAAATATCAGATTGGTCCTTTGACCCACTTAAGTGGTGCCTTCTGCACGGGGGTGAGTTTCACCCTCAGATATCAGTGTCTAGAAAATATGGGTAAATACTGATCCATTAATGGTGTACAGTCATGGGGCCAGATGTTCTACTTTGCCAATTTAATTCTCAAAGCGCCAGAATTCATTATTCTCCTATTTTAAAACTTTTAATAATCCAATTAGGGAGCAGAGGCAATACATGTGATTTAGTTGTCCAATGATATACAACAAAAAGTCAAAGTTGAATAATTTGCACACAACTCAGGCTGAAATTATGTTAATCTAAACTATGTGGTGAATACTTGTGACAAACAGAAATCAAGATTGTAGACATTTGTGAATAGTAAAAAGGGTTAAATTAATCTGATAATTTATTTGCAATGCATTACATGATCAGCTCTTGTAAAAATTATTATAAGCCATGGTATTTTTGTTAAAAAAAAAACAGATTGTTTTCTAAAGCAAATAGCCATGTGTAACAAAGTCAGGCTGGAAGGCTGCAAGAGGGTGTGAGAAGGCAGATATGTTATCCCTAGAATGTTAAAGGCCTCTTCCCTATAAGCTGAGAAGGAGTTACCTCAGGTCAATTAGGAACACCTAGATCCAGTTAAGGGCTGCCTGAGACCTTTTAAAACCAGGAGGGCGAGAGAGACAAGCTAGTGGCAGCAGGGAAGTAAGTTTCTTCAGGAGGGGAGGCTGCTTCCCCCATAGGGGAAGCAGACAAGCCTGAGTGCCTGCTAGGCAGGGGCGGCTCTATGTATTTTGCCACCCCAAGCACGGCAGTCAGGCAGCCTTCCGTGGCATGCCTGCGGGAGGTCCGCTGGTAACGCGGATTTGGCGGCATGCCTGCGGGAGGTCCGCCAATCCCGTGCCTTCGGTGTACCCGCCACTGAATTGCCGCTGAAACTGCAGGACCGGCGGACCTCCCGCAGGCATGCCGCCGAAGGCAGCGTGATTGCTGCCCTCACGGTGACAGGCAGGTCGCCCCCCGCGGCTTGCCGCCCCAGGCACGCGCTTGCTGAGCTGGTGCCTGGAGCCGCCCCTGCTGCTAGGGGAAGGACTGACACCCTGGGGCAAGCTACAGGGAGATAGCCAGCCCCAGTGAGGAGGCAGGGGAAGGTATCACACTTTGTTTTTGTGTTTATGGGACTATTCCCCTTTTGTTTGGTGGATGATCACCCCGTAGGCCTACCCAGGAAATATGGCCAAAGGAGCACAGAAGGGGGGAAGACAAATGCTGCCAGAGTGGAGTGGGGCTGATTTACCCCACCTTCGCCAGAGGGGGAAGTGCTTGGTCTGGCAAGACAAAAGAGGTGCCTTGCCACACATGGTACAATTTGTATGAATTTATTTTTAATTCTTTCTGAAGAATCCTTTTTAAAACCTAAAAGAATAATAAAAATTCTGGATGGGATTCTTGCAAACTGAATGTAAAGAACTACCAGATCAGAGTGGTAGTATTTTTAATGAAAGTTGAATCTTTCACATATTCAAATGACCCCAGGCACTGGGGCTTTAAGAGAAACACCAAATATTGTGAAAGTCACAACAAACTGGGTGTTGACAATACTGAGATAAAGACCAATCGTATCTATATAATTTAGCTATACAAAAAGTAGGAATAAAGTAAACAAAGAATTATACAAGAAAGTAGAATGTGAAAATTGCAGAGAAGTGTTACATATTTATTTATAAAATTTTGCATTAGTACTACAAACTGGGAAAACACCTACTTCAGAGGACTATTTCAATTAGGCAAAGTGTGGCATAGAGTAGATATTATTCTTTTCATTATAAGATTCCACTAGGGTTGAACAACAATATTGAAGAAGTATGGAGAAGAGGAAACAGCCCTGAAAAAAAGATCAGTTTGGAAACACAACAGATACTATTTAAGAAAAACTTTTACATTAAAATCTCATATCTTCTAAATAAACTGCAACAATTTTCTCTCACCATAGTTAACCTCCCTCCCAGTGAAAACAGATTTGCAGGTTATTGCTATAATTCTAATAGATCCATCTGAATTTATCCAAAGGCACAGTCAGTAATTGTTTATACTACCATTTCATTAAGTCAGAACTAATTTATTTTATCTTATTTTCTTTCCCCGCTTGGACCGCCATAAAGGAGGATTGGCCAGCAGGTGAAACAATTACTTGGGAATACTGTCACAGAGAAAAACGCAATGCTGCAATAGCACCACTCAATGCATATTCGTAAGTAGCCATTTACATTGTATACAAGCTCATTCAGTACTATATTCACTTCACTAATTAGGATTTTCATTCCATTTCACCAGTGAGAGTTTTCCTAAGTTTTAGTTGTGCAGTTAGATAAAACTCACAAAAGAATACAAAATATGAACAAAAACTATAGATAAGTTTTGATTTGGTATTAAAACAGATGTTTCTTCTCTCCTGTAACAGTCATACACTTTGCAACATTTGCTATTATGGAATCTCATAAGAACATAAGAACAGCCATACTGGGTCAGACCAAAGGTCCATCCAGCCCAGTATCCTGTCTGCCAACAGTGGCCAATGCCAGATGCCCCAGAGGGAGTGAACCTAACAGGTAATGATCAAATGATCTCTCTCCTGCCATCCATCTCCACCCTCTGACAGAGGCTAGGGACACCATTCCTTACCCATCCTGGCTAATAGCCATTAATGGACTTAACCTCCATGAATTTATCTAGTTCTCTTTTAAACCCTTTATAGTCCTAGCCTTCGCAACCTCCTCAGGCAAGGAGTTCCACAGGTTGACTGTGCGCTGTGTGAAGAACTTCCTTTTATTTGTTTTAAACCTGCTGCCCATTAATTTCATTTGGTGGCCCCTAGTTCTTATATTATGGGAACAAGTAAATAACTTTTCCGTATTCACTTTCTTCACACCACTCATGATTTTATATACTTCTATCATATCTGAAAAGCTGAAAAGTCCTAGCCTCTTTACTCTCTCCTCATATGGGACCCGTTCCAAACCCCTAATCATTTTAGTTGCCCTTCTCTGAAACTTTTCTAATGCCAGTATAGCTTTTTTGAGATGAGGAGACCACATCTGTATGCAGTATTCAAGATGTGGGCGTACCATGGATTTATATAAGGGCAATAAGATATGCTCCATCTTATTCTCTATCCCTTTTTTAATGATTCCTAACATCCTGTTTACTTTTTTGACTGCCGCTGCACACTGCGTGGACGTCTTCAGAGAACTATCCACGATGACACCAAGATCTCTTTCCTGATTAGTTGTAGCTAAATCAGTCCTCATCATATTGTGTATATATAGTTGGGGTTATTTTTTCCAATGTGCATAACTTTACATTTATCCACCTTAAATTTGTGGATCTCATCCATAATCTCATCCATAACCAAAGAAGTAGTGGTGTTTTTTTACACTAACACAAGGAGGGCTTGTTTTAAATACCTTCCATTAACCTTACATCTAACTAAGAGCACACAAGCCAAAGCCTGCTCCTAGCTGCAGCGGGCAGTTTTCTGTTCTGATCAGCATTCAGAACTTTGCATTGTTGCCTGAGGAGGATGACCTTTTGAACTGTCAAGCCACACTCAACACTCTTACATAACAAAAGCAGCTGCTCCTTGCATAAACAGGGCTATATCATGGGTGTAGAAGCTGCATCCCCACCAGCAGATGTGCATAGGTACCAACAATGATACACAGCAATATTATGCAGAGTGCTGAGGTAGGTAGAAATGGATGGGTAGAATCCCTAGGTAGGGATGTTGGGTGGATGCACTGAGGAATGGCCCCTACACTTTGTTTTTGGAGGTCCAGTGTGTGTCCCCTCCGGTGACTAACCCTGGACCCACCTGCTGATTTGAAAGAATGGGTGAAATCACAAACCTTAAGAATTTGTCTAGAAGCTCAGTCACTTACACAAGCACCAGATTTCTGGCTGTACTCTATGCAGTGATATAGAAAGGAGAGGGGAGCCACGTGCCCTCTCTTGCCTAGCTTTGCCCATCTGTTCAGAGGAACCCCTGCAGAATTGTTGCATCTGACTCTCCTCAAACTTACACTGATGTAGATCAGGAGTAACTCCACTGAACTTAATGGACTTATTAGAGCTGCCACCTCTGAGGCACAGAAAAACCAGCCAGTCTGTGAATGGGGCCAGGTCCCTGGGCTGGGAAGAACTATTGGGAGGAGCTCAGAACTTTGAAAATTATATAGATTTGGAGGGATTTAGGTGTGGTCTAGGGAGTCACTTCCCCATTAGCTGGTGTCTGTCCCAGCACACTGCATGTATGCAGAGTGGGCTCGGGTGCTGGTCAGGAGGCCATGGCATGCTCCTAGCCATGACGTGTGCAGCTGGTAATTAAGATCACTGTACATGCAGCTGCACATATGCACAGCAAAAAATGCAGTAAATTATTTCTTCTGACCGGCAACTGTTCTGGCACTAAAAAAAATCAGCCAGGCTGCTCAAAAACTGGCCAGTAGATACCATGTAACAAAACTGTTTGGGGCTGACAAACTGAGAAAAGTAAGGATAGTCATAACAGAGGCTCCAATTCTGTCAACCAGATGTAACAGAAAGGATTAATATATCAGAATCCTTGTTTCTAATAGTTCCCTTCCATTTGAGTTGGACTCTGCAGACATTAACAACCCCCTTTGATTTGGTTTTCTTTAGCCTTAAAGTAAGTGTAGTGGCCTCCCCCTGAGCCTTATGGGGAAGGATGACACCACTGCCCTTGGTGGAGCCGAACCACCTACAGCCCCCCACCCACTTGAAGCAGAGAGGCAAGACAGGAAGTTTAAAAGGCGGGCCCTACAGCTCAGCTGTGAGAGAGCCAGGGAAGGGCGCAGACATCCCTCGCCCACTGCCATGCTCTGCGCCAGAGACCGAGCTCCACAGTGCCAAAGACCCAGAGGAGATGTCGGAACTGCTGACTGACAAATACCCAGAGCAGCTACTGGGACTGCCGCTGGCCATATACACTGGGGAGATGGAGGAACCCCAGGAGACAGCGGTACACTCAGAAGGGTTAGTAGGAAGTAGCCCAGGGACACCAGACATTAGTCCAGTTGGATCCCCGCTGACCCAGTGATGGAACCTTCCACCACTGCCAGAGACCCGGTGGAGTAGGGTGGGCCCAAGTTCCCCTACCCCCTGCTGTCACCTCCAACCCCCGGGTTGGCAGCCTACCCACCTTAGGCTGGATGGCTTGCATCTACTTATTGCTCTGCCCTGCCCAGAGGGCCAGAACCCTTAGGCCTCGTCTACACTACAGAGTTTTGTCAACAAAACTCAGCTTTTGTTGACAAAACAGTGGGGATGTACACACTGCAATGCTCCTTTCGCCGACAAAACTCTCTTGCTTTGCTGACAAAATAAAAGCACCTCAACAAGAGGCATAGAACTTTTTGCTGCAAAGTTAAATTAACAAAGTGTCAGTGTAGACGCTGCGCTCCAGGAGATGCCCCACAGTGACCAGCATCACCACTCTGCTCAGCAGTTAGAACTCCACTGCCCTACACCCAGGTACATAGGCCCTCCCCCTTTAAAGGCCTGGGAATTTTTGAAATTCCACTTCCTGTTTGCTCAGCATGGACAGCTCACATCACATCTTCCCAGCTGATCTTGGCGACTCCACATAGCAAACGCTTTCCCACTTGGAGCACACCTGAGCTGTTGGATCTGCTGGCACTGTGGAGAGAGGAGGCTGTGCAGTCCCAGCTCCACTCCAGCCGTAGGAACTTCGATACTTATGGTCAGATTTCTTGTGGCATGTTAGATAAGGGCTATGAATGAAACACACATCAGTACCATGAGAAGATAAAGGAGCTGAGGCAGGCATACCAGAAGGCAAGGGAGTCAACTCATCGCTTTGATGCTGCCCCGAAGACCTGCTGCTTCTATAAGAAGCTGGACGCCATCCTCGGTGGAGACCCCATCTCCATCACCAAGAGTACCATGGACACTTCAGTGGGGCTGGAGACAGTGGACAGCAGACTCAACCCCAAGGATGAAGTCATGGATGAGGAGGTCGAGTCGGAGGATGATGTGATTTTTTTTTAATTGATGCTGCTCGGTTATATGAGGTAGAGCTGTCCTTTGGGTTTGTATATTCTAGAAATGGGTGAAGGGATAGAAATGTACATGACTAGCTGCGTTTGCCTGTGCTTCACATTCTCCTATGCAGCTAAGCAGTATGATGGAACAGTGTGTTAATGCACAACGAGATTTCATGGGAATCCTCTAGAGAGATCTCTAGGCAACTTTCCTGGAGGTACTCGCCAATCCTGTGCTGAAGGTTACTTGGCAGAGCTGGTTTGTTCCCTCCCCTATTGTAGAAACTTTCCAATGCCAATCGGCAATCATTTGTACAGGCAAGCAGCATAGGGACTGGATCTGAAGCTTCACACATACAGGAGATGCACTTTTGCATCCTTGCTTACCCTCAGGAGTGAAATATTGGCTTTAATGACCCCGCCTGTGGAAAATGGTGGCAGAATTTACAATATCGTCCCTAGTCGCCTGCAGTCAGCCCCTTAAAAAAACACCAAGACTCTTTGCCCCATCATCAGCACCCTCCCATCCCCCCGAGCTGAACTCACCATGTTTAGGGCATTTGCCAAGCTGTGTGCTTGCCAAGGGACACTGAGAAACTGATTCATATTTGAAAAAGAGTGCATTTTATTATAGTGATTTGATGCTGTGCATGCACTAACAATCATGCTTCTGTTTATTGTTTCTTTTGCTTCTGAAGATGTGGCCTTCAGGGGAACCCCATACACACTGGCCAAGCACCTCCACCAGATAAGGAAGCAACCAAGAAAGAGCCAGGAAGACATGTTTCAAGAGGTGCTCCAATGATCAGAGGCCAAAAAACCAGAATGCAGGGCATGAACAAAGACTTTAAAAGAAAATTATAAAATAAACAGGCAGGACAGAAAGGAGAGCCACGAGGGAATTTTAATGGGCCCGGAGCAGATGAAGGAGCAAACACAGATGTTGAAGTTCCTAATCATGCTGCAGGCAGAATTAATGTGTGCTCAGCCCCCTGCCTGCAGCCAATACAGAACTGCTTTCTATGCGCTCCCCAAACTCCTCCCACACATTCCTTGCAACTTCCTGGCCTATCTTGGTACCCTATCACTCCACCACTCTGGACAGCTTTCAAAAAGATAGCTGGACTTACACACCGATATAAGAGCCTACCCTGCCCTTCGTTGTTATCCTCCCTTCCCACCAAGCCTTTTGTGTGTTTTCTTAATTGGTATTTAATAAAAACATACTGCCTAAAAGATAACCAATCTTTATTGGTCTCCTTCACACGGTGGTTGCTGCTAGAATTAATACACAGTGGCAGTTTGATCATTTGATGAGTACAAATCATGGTCAGGAAGCAATCATCAAAATTTTCATGCAAGATGGCAAGTTAACAAAGCATGACAAAATGCTGTATAGAAAGACACATTATTGGAGCTCATTGTCAAAATGGTGCCTTAAAGTCTCCCTGATTCAAATAGCCCCCCCATTGTGCCCCTCCAATCTCCCTGGTATCTGGTTGCTTAAAATCAGCCACCAGGCGATTTGCTTCCATGCTCCACCCCAGGAGAAACTTTTCATCCTTAGACTCACAAATACTATGAAGTGCACAGCAGTCTGCTATGACCATGGAACGATTTTCCTCATTTAGGTCTAACTTTTCATAAAGGCAGTGCCAGCATGCTTTTAATCTGCCAAAGGCACATTCTATGGTCATTCTGCACCTGCTCAGTCTATTAGTGAAGCATTCCTTGCTGCTGTCCACATTTCCTGTGTAAGGCTTCATGAGCCATGGGAGTAAGGGGTACACTGGATCTCCCAGGATCACTATAGGCACTTCAACATCCCCCATCGGAATCTTCTGGTCTGGAAAGAAAGTCCCTGCTTGCAGCTTTCTGTACAGGTATGCGTCTTCAGGAGCACTGGCGGCATGCACGTTCCTGGACCACCCCATATTGATGTCAGTAAAATGGTCACAGTGATCCACAAGCGCCTGCAATACTGTAGAGAAGTACCCCTTTCTATTGATGTACTCCATCGCAAGATGGTTTAGGGCCAAAATAGGGATATGCATGCCATCTATCACCCCGCCACAGTTAGTGAATCGCATTGCCACAAAACCATCCACTATTTCATGCACATTGTCAAGATTCACAGTCCTTCATATCAGGATGCGATTAATGGCCCTTCACACTTGCGTTAACACAGCCCCAATGGTGGACTTTCCAACTTCAAACTGATTTGTGACTGATCAGTAGGAGTCTGGAGTTGCCAGCTTCCACACAGCGATCACCACGTGCTTCTCCACCAAGAAGGCAGCTTTCATTTTGGTGTCCTTGCGCTGCAGTGCTGGGGTGAGGTGCGTTTCCCAGGAAGGTGGGTTTCTGCATCTGAAAGTTCAGCAGCCACTGCTCATCATCCCAGACCTGCATAACAATGTGATCCCACCACTCAGTGATTGTTTCCCAAACCCAAAAGCGACGGTCCACCATTTGCAGTTGTTCCATGAATGCCAAAAGTAATCTGGTGTTCTTTCTTTCCATGGCACACAGCAGGACAGTTGCCTCTGATTCCTATTCAGATTGGGTGCTCACGATATACTGCATGACAAGACACAATGTTGTTCATAACACTGACCACAACAGTAGAGAGCTGTGCAGGATCCATCCATTCAGACAAAGATGGTGGGTGCACAGTAAACAGGGGCCATTGAAAAGTGCCCTGAAACACAGTGAGAAGTCCATAGAATAATGCGATGGAAAAAACTCCATCCTGGGATGTTGAGCCCGTACCCATGATGCACTGTGATCCATTCTGCTTTCCCACAACTCCTAGGTGCAGAAGATGGGGAATAGCTACCCACAGTGCACACTGCTCTCTTTGTCGATGCTAGAGCACCAACTGTAGATGTGCTCTGCTGACTGAAGGAATGTTGTGTGAACATGCACAAGCGATGCAATTATACCGTTTTTTTATCATCAGCGTAACTTGCGTCAACAAAACTCTGTAGTATAGACAAGGTCTTCGACTGCTTGTTGCTCTGCCCCGCCCAGAGGGTGAGAGCCCCAGACTGTGTTTGCTGTCTGCTCCAGCCTGAAGGCTGCAACTAAAGACTGCTCATTGCTCTGCCTCACCCCGAGTGTCAGGGCCCTTAGACTGGCAGTTGCTGTCTACCGAAGCTGGAAGGCTTTGGGCTAAAGACTGCTCTGCCCTGACTTGAGGGTCAGGCCTATAGACTGTGGATAATTGCCTGCCTCAGCCAGGAGGCCGGGCCAGAGAACGCGTGCTGCTCTGCCCTGACCAGAGGGTCAGAGCCCTAGTCTGCTAACTGAGCCCCCCCACCCCCAGTTACTGTGATATAGTGAGACAAAGTGGCCTCCCTTGGAGCCTGACTGGGAGGGACACCCACAGAAGCACTAGAGTAAGCTTAAACAAAACTGGAAAAAAAGAGAAGAAAAATGTACAGATATGGAGTCTGACATTTGTTGCATGAGATACTGTATCTAATGCCCTGTTGAGAGTTAACTTTCTGTGGTGTTCTTAAATATGCATGCACAGCAGGGCTCCAGAGCTGCTTGTGCTCCAAACAAGGTCAGAGATGAGAGATGAGTTTTTGGCAGGATTTCTATTACAAAATGAAAGCTTTAGGATTTCCCTTCAAAGAGCAGATGCCCATAGGTGAAAATCACATCTGATTTGATGATGATGTGTTTCTATTCATGTTTTGTCTTTGTTTCTCTAGGGACTTCCTCCTGACTCATACACACTCCCTCCATTGATTGTGAGCACTATGGATTACAAGATGCATATTGTGATAATAATGCGTGGCAAGGAACCCAATTTACCCTTTGCCCTTCAGTTCCACCTTCACCATGCCACACAGATTTTATTTAGAAAACAAGCAAAACTACATGGTGAACAGCAGCCGGGGTGGAATTCTTATTTATGAAACCATTTAAAAGCCAAACGTCATTGGCTTTTTCTCACATTCAAAACTTTTCAAAATAATCCCAGTAGTGTCCTTGAAATCCTTTTCACCTTCTGTCATTGTTATGCTGATTTTCTAGTTGCTCCTCCTTATGGGTGTCTATAGTCAGAAACTGGAAAAAAACAATAAAGTGGACATCACTGTTACGTCAGTTTGCTATACATTTATCACTTTGTTTATACAAAAATATGGTATAGTAAAACTGGTATTTAAATCTCTGGATTATGAAACATTTTAGCACACATTTTATGACATGGGTGAAGGTAATCCTGGTAAATACTCCTTTACTTTATTTCTGATTTGAGCTTGGAGTTCCATTATGATATCCTCCATAGACTTGTCCTGTCTTACTGGCACAACAGAACGTATAGCTCCACTGTTCTTTAGGTAGTATCTGAAATATCTGTCTAAAGCTTTTGAATGTTTTTGTGTAAGAATAGGAAAGTGAGAGGGACAAAGTATAAATAATTGTACATATACGAATAAGAGAAGAATAAGAGTGTTCATCGAAAGTGCAAATACAAACCAGTGATTCACATCTGAAAGACTTTTTACATCTCTACTTACTGCATTATGTGATACAATATAGACTAATAACAGGAAAAATGTTACTTTCCCACAGCAGGTGGAGGTGTAATTATCCGACAATCACCATATATTTTGCTTCCTACTGCTATTGTAGTACTGAGTAATTCTCAGTACTCAATTCTGGCCAATTTATATGGATAAATTTTAGATATATTGAGTCAGATTCTGACCAGTCTTACATTGACCTGAATCTAGATTAACCCTAGCAAAGATAATGGAGTGATTCATGACCTCAGAGAGTTTGGTTCTGTGCATGTATGTGCTTTTTAAAATTAGTTTGTTTTTTCCTTCCCTTCCTTATGATTCTTACTGCTATCCCTACTGAATCAAGTATTTCTGATATTCAATCTCAACCATTACCCAAAATATCCACTTTAACCTTTCCTGGTAAAATAGGCTCCTACCTGCGTCTCCTCTCCCTGCCTTGAATCACCTCACTGTACCCAACTGCTTCCTTTTCCCACATATTGCTTTCAACAGCCAAACTCCTTTCCATGCAAATCAGCACAAGTCCAGATGCCACATAGTCTACTGAAGCATCTACCACTGCTACCTCTCTCTCTTCAAAGGTAAGGAAAGGGTTCTGGTGGAGGTAATGATGCTACCCCACATGATGTTGCTGGGTGGGAATGCAGATGCACTAGATTTATCTAGTCAAGATTGTTTTAATACAAAATGTTTAGTTTGTAAGAAATACAGGAGTTTAAGCATGGTAACGTAAGTCTGAGCACTCTCAGTCAGCTCTGCATTGCTGCATTGCTACTACCTATGCCATCTGGATGAGTACATTCTTTGTCCTTTAATCAAGGAATTGATTATAGATTATAGATCAGGGGTCGGCAACGTTCGGCACGCGGCTCGCCAGGGTAAGCACCCTGGCGGGCCGGGCCAGTTTTATTTACCTGCTGACGCGGCAGGTTCGGCCGATCGCGGCCCCCACTGGCCGCGGTTCGCCATCCCGGGCCAATGGGGGCGGTGGGAAGCGGCGCGGGCGAGCGATGTGCTGGCCGCGGCTTCTCGCCGCCCCCATTGGCCCGGGACGGCGAACCGCGGCCAGTGGGGGCCGCGATCGGCCGAACCTGCCACGTCAGCAGGTAAATAAAACTGGCCCGGCCCGCCAGGGTGCTTACCCTGGCGAGCCGCGTGCCGAACGTTGCCGACCCCTGTTATAGATGATAATTTCCTATCTCAGAAAGTGTTGCAGTCAACGGGGGGAATTCTTTATTAGACCTTATCCTAATAGATAAAGAGGAACTGATCACAGAAATAAAAAATAGTGGTAGCTTAGGTACAAGTGATCATGACTTGATCACATTTATAATGTGCAAGCAGAATAAAGTTCAGACCAGTAATACATATTTCTGGTGCTTTCATGGGGCCAATTTCACAAAGCTGGAAACAATTATGAGCCAAATCAGCTGGGAGAGAGAATGCAATCAGAAAAATGTGAATGATAAATGGGAATCATTTAAGAACATGTTACTAGATGCCTGAAAAAACACAATCAAGGAAGAAGGCTCTATTGTTAAAAAAGCTGACCTGGTTTAAAGAGAAAGTGAAGGCAGCTATAATATACTGGTATATAAAACACGGAAGAAAGGGGAAGTTGATAGTAATGAATATAAATCAGAAATTAAGATTTGTAGAAAATTATCAGGAAGCAAAGGAACACAAGGATAAATCTATGTCCAACAGAAGTAAGGACAATAAGAACTTATTTAAAAATATTTTAGGAACCAACAGAATCCTGACAATAGTATTAGTCCATTACTAGATGGAAATGGTAAAATTATAAATAATGAAGAACAGGCAGAAATGTTCAATAAATGTTTCTGTTCTGTATTTGGGGGGGGGAAACAGATGATATAGTCTCATCGGATGGTGGTGGTAAGTCTTTTCCTTCAACTAGTATCTCTAGAGAATGTTAAACAGAGACTACTAAAATTAGACATTTTTAAATCAGCAGGTCCAGATAACTTGCATTCAGGAGTTTTAGAAGAGCTGGCTGAGGAGCTCGCTGGAACGCTAAAGTTGATTTTCAATAAGTCTTGGAGCACTGGGAAAGTTCCAGAAAGCTAATATTGTGCCAATTTTTAAAAAGGGAGAACTGGATGACCTGGGTAATTATATGCCTGTCAGCCTGATATTAATCCCAGGCAAAAATAATGGTGTGACTGATACAGGGCTCAATTAATAAAGAATTAAAGAGGCATAACTTAATTCATGCAAATCAACATGGCTTTATGGAAAATAGATCCTTTGAAACTAACTTGGTATCTTATTTTTTATGAGATTACAAGTTTGGTTGATAAAGGTAATAGCGTTGATATAATATATGTAGATTTTTATACGGCATTTGACTTGATACCACACAGCATTTTGATTAAAATACTAGAGTGATATAAAATTAATATGGCACATATCAAATGGATTAAAAACTGCCCCAACTGATAGGTGTCAAAATTTAATTATAAATGGGGAATCGTCATTGAGTGGGTGTGTTTCCAGTGGGGTACTACAGGGATCGGTTCTTTCCCCTATGCTATTTAACATTATGAGGAATGACCTGGAAGAAAACATAAAATCATCACAGATAAAGTTTCAGATGACACAAAAATTGAGGGAGTGGTAAATAATGAAGAGCACAGGTTACTGATTCAAAGTGATCTGGATTGCTTGTTAAAGTGGGTGCAAGCAAACAATATGTATTTTAATATGGCTAAATGTAAATGTATACATCTAGGAACAAAGAATGTAGGTTATACTTACAGAATGGGGGACTCTGTCCTAGGAAGCAGTGACTCTGAAAAACATTTGGGGATCATGGTGGATAATCAACTGAACATGAGCTCTCAATGTGACGCTGTGGCCAAAAGAGCTAATGCAATCCTGGGATGCATAAACATGGAAATCTCGAGGAGGAGTAGAGAGGTTATTTTACCTCTGTATTTGGCACTAGTCTGACGCCTGCTGGAATAATGTGCCCACTTCTGGTGCCCACAATTCAAGAAGGAGGTTGATAAATTGGAGAGGGATCAGAGAAGAGCTATAAGAATGAGTTAAGCATTAGAAAACATTATTTATATTGATAGATTCAAGGAGTTCTATCTAAGTAGCTTAACAAAGAGAAGGTGACTTGATTACAGTATAAGTATCTACATGGTGAACAAATATTTGATAATGGGCACATCAATCTAGCAGAGAAAGGTATAACATGGATCGTGGCTGGAAATTAAAGCTAGATAAATTCAGACCAGAAATAAGGCATAATTTTTTAACGGTGAGAGTAATTAACTAGTGGAATAATTTACAAGGGTCATGGTGGATTCTCCATCACTGACAATTTTGAAATCAAGATTGGATGTTTTTCTAAAAGATCTGCTCTAGGAATTATTTTGGGGAAGTTCTATGGCCTGTGTTATACAGAAGGTCAGACTAGATGATCACAATGGTCCCTTCTGACCTTGGAAATATGAATGTATACAATCATTATAGCCACTACCTGTAAAAGAGATGTTCAGAACGGGGAAATGTTACTTATCACAGACACAGATACCCCTCTATGATATGAAAGAATAGACTACTTCCAATCTCAGTCCATCAGGCAAATGATGGTCTTAAAATGTGTCGTAAAACACGTACCCAGGTAATGTCAGTTTCTTTTGTAAGAATTAAAATTTCTAATGGCCTGATTGTCAGAGCACTTGCAGATACCATCGACTGGGCTGGGCATCAAAGGTGCTCTCCATCAGAATACAGTTATCTTCAAATACTTGGTAATTATTGCCCAGTCTCTAACCCTTCTAATTTAGGGAAGGTTGGTGAAAAGGTTGTGGTGGGGCAACTTTGGTCTCAGTTAAAAGTCCTCAGTTTTCCTTGATCACTTTCAGTCTGGCTTTATATCTGGAAATGCTGTGAATACTGAAATAGTTTACTGGTTGATCTCCTTGCGATAGACAATGGTTAGTTGTATATGCAGTTTCCTTCTGTTCAGTATCATCAACTTTTCATATGTTGACCACCAGATTTTGTTGAGGCACGTATGGACCCAGGCTGGTGAGTGATTCTGATCGTCTCAGACTGCAAGATCCCTCAGATATTTTTCATAATCACTCACCTGCCTCAAGGGAACTGTTATGTGGGGTAATCAATGCAAAGGTTCATCTACCCCAGGGGTTCCCAAACTTGGTTTGCGGCTTGTTCAGGGTAAGCCCCTGGCGGGCCGTGAGACGCTTTGTTCACCTAAGCATCCGCAGGTACAGCTGCTCGCAGCTCCCATTGGCCGGGAACAGCAAACCACAGCTACTGGGAGCTGCGAGTGGCCACATCTGCGGACGCTCAGGTAAACAAAGCATCTTGCAGCCTGCAAGGGGCTTACCCTGAACAAGCTACGAACCAAGTTTGGGAATCCCTGATCTACTCGCACACACACAAACTTGTTAAACATTTATATATCTATGTTAGACACAATCATGCCAGACAGCTGTGGGTGGGGTCACCAGACTGCAAACACCGCACAGCTCTGTCTCCTTTCTCCCAATCCAAACAATGCACTGTCCTTGAGTTTCCAGTGTTTGGCTGAGCCTAGAGACTAGATTAGAACAAAGCGGCTGAAAGTTCTTCCATATAAAATGAAGGTAAATGTCAATGGGATTCAAGAAGGATTTGGAAGTGGGCATAGCAGACTGGGAGATGTCTGACAGGGAGCCAGTTACAACTCCTTAATCCTCTGCATCAGGCCTTGTGAAGGTTACAGTAGCCTACTCCAATTTCCACCCGTTGTCTATGGACACTCTATGTATATTGGGGATGCCTCTCTGCAAGGAAATACCAAGCAGGGGGTTTCCACTACTTTTATGTGATGTGAGAAGTCCAGGGAGTGGAACATGGCAGAAAATCTGCCCCAGAAGATACAACAGTTTTGGTTTCTGCCCTGTTCTTGAGGGAGTTTGTCCATTGTTCATTCAAGCAGCTCACAATTTGAGGATGATGTTTTATACATGACCTCATCTCAAATCAAGCTGCCATGCATAAGTTGCCAAAAGTACCTCTTCTGTTTGCATCTGGCTAGGCATTTGCAGCTGTTATTTCAGATCTGAACCTCATCACAATTATTTATGCTCTGGCCCATATTGCTGCTGAAGGCCACTCAAGAGTTAAGCTAGCACAGCTTATGGGTGCCTACCTTCTTAATGTTAGCCACAGAAAGCATGTTACACTTGTGGTTTCCTATTTGCTTCAGGCTGAATTCAAAGAGATCACTTTGTTCTTTAAATCCGTATATGGCTTTAGTCTTGGCTATTTGAGAAACTGGATCTCTCCCACTCTGTCCTACCACAACAGCAGAAATCAGATAGAGTGTTTGAGCTAACATTCCCTGAGCTAAATATCAAAAACCCGGAGTTGGGCCACCTCAGTGGATAGTCTGGAATTCATTCCTTCTACTGGGTCAACAGAAAGTTAAAATTGCTTTCTATTAGGACAACTGGAAGACTTCTCTTCCCACAGGTTATTGCCTGGGGATAGAAACTAGGGATATGTCTACATTTCAGTAAAACATCCGCAACTGGCCTGGGTCATAGCCCCACAGCCTGAGCCCTGCAAGCCCAAGTCAGATAACCTAGGCCAGCTGCGGCTGTGCTGTGGGCTTTTATGCTACACAGACGTATCTCAGAAGGTACAGCATCTTGAACCGATCTATTGTTTTTATCTGAGTATTTAGAAAGTTAAATTGCATTCCTGTCCCAAGAGAATTCCTGTCATTGGGCTCACTTTATAGAGAAATAAAGATCAACTGACAGATATTCATGATGTTTGTGATTCTAGACCTAAGAAGTGATGACAGATACTGAATGGTGATCCACAGCAGTAAACTAACCCCCTCGGTGAGAAGTATGCCTTTTCAGGATTAACACTGCATGATTGTAACACAGATCCAGGTATGAAGTTGTCCTTTTCTATTTTTAATAACCAACAAGAAAATGTCACAAAGTAGAGAAATCTGTTTCTCAATAGGAACTATACAAAAAACAATGGCAACATTATTTTTGGCTATAAACTGGTTAGTAGTTGCAGTTAAAAAATAAAAGATACGACTGAATTTCTAAACTCTATTTATTTTCCCCTTATCTTTAAAATTATAGTGTTCTTTGGAAGATATTTTTAAACTTTGATCCTAAAATTAATCTGCTATTAACTTAATATGGCTTGATTTAAACAAGTATTTCATAATGCTACCCCTACAATCCATCATTTTATAAGGCTCTCACACTACCTGTCTTGCACTGAGAATTAGGATAAATAATAATGTCTTAATAATACTTTCATCTAGAGAGATTCTAAAGAGCTATAAGAATTATACGTGTAGAGGAATAAACTTCACCATTGAAATGCAGCCATCCTTTGAGAGGGGGGTTGTATCATCCTGACTTATTTTTCAAGTCTCACGATAGTGCTCACATGTTCTGATGATGGTGCAGTATAAACACCTAGATAGATTAGAATAAGAGGCTGTCAGCCAGGAGGACAACTGGAGCAGAGAATGCTGAACAATATTGGTGAAGCACATGATGGCAAATTCTCCGTCTTATGAACGGTGCTGTGGATCTTTCAGGTAATGACCACACAATGGAAACAGGAGTTGTACCTCAGCTTTTGCAATATCATCTAAGAGACACAAAACAATCTAAGCAGCATTTATCCACCTAAATTTAACTCAGATAAGGACTTTAGGAGAATTAGTCGTGCAGTTCCAAGAAGTGTAGGCATTCATGTGTACTGCTAAGACCACTAAACCATATCCTCGGGCATACCCCTCCCTATTCATAAATCAATGTCACTCTTGACTCAAACACTTTGAAATACTTCTTCTTATCATAGATCACTTGTGTACGTGTATGTTACTGTGAGATGGTACTCTCTTCTCAGGGATGGATAGTGCTCCAAATCTATTTGATATCTGGCCCGAACAACTGATCAAGCCCAGTAGAGAAAACAAAATAATTCAGTGCTCCAGTTCCTTTGCTAGTTCCCCAGGAAAGCTCAACAACCATTCTCATCCTGATTTAGAAGAAATTATGCTGCTGTAAAAACAAAGAGCAAATATGTTTGTGTCCGATATTCAACTGCAGGCGTCTACCAAAATCTGGCCTGTCTACTGTGGTAACAGGAGAAAGCAGGAATGAACATTAACTACTCACTTCTATTTTGTCTGTCCATCATGTGCAGATTTTTTCTAATCTTTTTAACCGCTCTATGAAGAGGGAAATAGGTCAAATTGTGATTGTAGTTTTGCCTCATCTAAGTACTGCAGTACTAAAGAGCTGTGCAAAATAGTGGATAGTTTGCATGTAAGAGGCAGATTACCAAAAAGCCATTAGGAAGCAGGCAGATAAAAATTAAACCATGATAAAATATGAATGAGGAGGGGAAGGGAATGAGTCTTTCTACTGAGCTTATTTGGTACTTCCAATAGGAAAGAAAAAAGTTAAATGTACCATATTGTAGGTGAATTTCACTACTTTCATATGATGGAGTCATTCTTTTCTTTGCCTGTTCGGATAACGGAGCTGGAGAGAAGGCAATCCCATACAAAACAATTGCTGGACACTACAAACTTTCCTTGATTCTATGGATTAGTTATTGAATATTATGTGTTATACTCTTGATCACTTCGAAACAGACTTGGCAAAGGCAACCTAGTCTATCTGGTCATAGTGACAGCACATCCAGCTTTCAGTAAAACCTTGGCATAATAATAGGTGCACGTGTGCTCTACCTATCATTGATTTCATATCACTTCAGGTCACTTTTACAGGCTACCAGTCTCAGCATAGTCTGTATTATGGTTCCTTCCCACACAGGCCCCTCAAATTAAATAACATATATTAGCTAGTGGAGTGTGATGCAAATGTTGCCATCTCTGCTACTGTTGTTCCTATCTATAACTGTGACACAAGCTGTTAAATTGATAATGATAATTATCAATGATATAATTAAATGATAATGATAATAACAATGTGTTATGATACGGAGTGACTTTTTCTATAATTTAAGAACCAACCCCTCACCACCACAGTCTGTGTATGGCTAGCTAGACGGCAGTACAAAATTAAATATCTATATTTCAGAGTAGTTAGTAAAAACAAGTTATTTAATGTGAATCCATAAATTAATGTGGAGCCATTACTTTATTTTAGTTCCTGTGTAGTTAGAATTAGTAAGTAACCTGTATGTCTCTCCAGTGCATCTGCATGATATGCCATGTCTCTCCAAAACATCTGTATGGCAAGCCATCTACACAATTTGGGGGTCAAGTAATTGGAAAGACAGTCTACCGTATGTCCTTCTCAGGGCAGAGCTTTAAAGCCCTTATCTTCCCACAAAGGCTACAGAAGCAACAGATGAGTCAGGGGCCAGCCTTAGTACCTACCAGAACCAAAATGTCCCTCTCAGGAACTCGGACCCAAGAGGGTATCCCCCACTACCACCATGCAAATCCTAACCAACTAATAACACCAGAATTAGAGAGTGAAGCTCTAAATTCCCCATGTTCCTCTGGAGACCACATCATCTCTTTGCTTATATGTTGAACTCTTTCTCCTACCAATCATTTGTCTTGGTCTTTTTAGATTGCAAACTCCCCAGAGCAGGGACAATGCATCCTATGTGTTTTACAGTGCCATGCACAATATGTCTGTTATTCTGACAGGAACCTTTGGGCACTAAGGCAATAGCAATGAAGTAGAATTTTAATGAAGTCGAAATGTAACAAATAATCTTCCCTCTTACTGGTTCATAAACATTTGTTTTTGTTCCTTCATCGTAGACTACTGAATCAGAAAGCTGTGACATTTAGCTCAATCATTTAGGCCATTCATTTGTATTCCATAACTTCTGTGGAGAACTGACATGTGTGATAATCCTCTAGCACATGAATAATGTTCTTGGTTGGCAAATCTACTGACATGTAGGAAATATTTCAATCTTCTCCCAGTTTCTCTAATGTTCAGGCTTCTGACTTCCTATAATTTCATCAATAATGTTTACTGAAAATTGATTCAGAGTAACAGAAGAGATAGATGAGCCTCACACTTCACCAGTTAACAGCACATAGTCATTAACAAAACAATCTATGTACTTGGCAGATACTATATCTTGGATAAAAGTGACTATGAAGATCACTTATAATGACTTATGGACATTAGGGCTCTACACATTAGTTAGTCCCTGATATAGGCAAATGCAACTCCATCAATATCAGCGGAGTAGCACTTGCTTACCTTGGGGATGAATTCGGCTCTACATTCCTTTCTCAAATTCCTGTGCAGCATGATCCCAGTTCCCCTGCTCAGCACCTATCTTCCCCACCAGCATTTCAGTATTGATTTTTTCACCCCACAATTTACATAAATAGTCCTGTAAAACACCAGGCATACTTTTGGCACGGTAGAAATTATGGGCCAGATACTGGCATGTGGCTAAACTGCACAGAGACCAAGTCAGGGTGTGTGTGCAAAATTGGCTGAAGCTCACTTTTGCTCTACCCTGATCTTGGTGCAGCGCTGTGCAGGCCAGACCCCCGTGTTGTGTTTGAACAGCCGGACAGCGACTCTCCTACCTCGGGTTGCAACAGCTCTGTCTGAAAGCACAGAGGGGTCAAGCCACACCCCCTTTCCTCCAGCTTATCCCTTCTGACCAACAGCAGGGAGGGTGATGGGCATTAGATATATCTACACCTGCTCTGTGCCATCTGAGAATCACTGCATTGCGGTGATCTTGCCAGGCCAGGCTAACCTGTCTTTAAAGGCAGATGTTGTGCACAGGAGCCATACCACACTCGACAATCTGTCTCATAGACAATATTACACTTATAATTTGAAGAAACTGTTCGTACAAGAGGGCAGGAGTGGTGGAGTGGAACTCATAGCAGCATGGACAAAACCAAGCTGTCCTGGATTAAAGTTGAGCAGAGCTTTAGAATTCATGTAATTCAGGCTGCAGAGTGGGCTGGACTATGGAAAACAATTCCCAGGTTTAAAGCAGATGTAGCGTACAATAGTTTAGTTCCTGAAGTAGGACATATTTTTGGAAAAGGAGAGAATAAAGAGGTAGAGCTACAGGACAGAAGACAGAAATATAGGATGATTCGTATTTTCTAGTTATATAAGTACAGATTTTAATGGCTCATAAACTTATCTTTTGACCCATTAAGCTCCTATCTTCCCCTCCCCCCAAACAAACAACCCCCCCCAAAAAAACCTTGATGAAAAAAAACAGTCAAGAGATCGAGGAAGAGGCATTTCCTAATCCTATAAGGTAAACTGATAAAAAGCAAGCTAACAGGATAATGAGATAAGGAAAACAGCCTAATTGGTGATAAAATGTCAATATTCCAATAACTGTGTACCAGCAGTCCATTAGATTTAATTAGGCTCTCTCTCAGCAAGCAATAAGTCATGTGAAAGACAAATTTCAAGGGAAATCAGCTGACTGCTCTGAAACACTCATGGGTTGGTTTACCAAAGCTAAGAAAAGTCTTTGGGTAAATTAAGGAATGCCATACACATGTTCAACAATTGGGGGTTTGGAAAAAGACCAATGTCTCATATTACAAGACCATTAGGAGATTACATATGAAAATCTAGAGGTGCTACTGATTTAGTGGGTTTTTAAAAAATTATCATCTCACTTCTTACTGGCATCACTGAAAAGGTATTTTTAAGAGGGACCTGAATCCAGAAGATCGGTGCACTTGATAAGGATGGCATCTGTCCTTAGGCCTCAATCTTGCAACTGATAGCATCTGGGTGGGCTGCTGCATCCATATGGAACTCCACTGATTTCAACAGGGCTCCATGCGAGCACAGCGTTCTGCCCACATGCTATCAGATGCAAGATTGGAGTCACTAGTTTATTCTCCATGCATTTCTCCCACACTGGAGTATATAAAGATATGAATGGGAAGTCAGAAGATGGGCTAAGTATGTGGGCGGGGGTGGAGAGGTGGGGGGAAGAGGAGAGACACAACAACAGACAATCCAGGGTGGAAATGTGAGCAAAGAATAAAAATGGAGTTTTGAATTAAATCTATGTTGGAAATGTGACTAGAAATTAAATATAGACATGTATGTGGACTAAACTTTTGCTAGCAGAGTTAAGCAAGATCATGTGATTTTTTTAACAGAGCTGCTTTCAGCCTGATTGAAAAAATATGTCAGATAAATATGAATGTCAAGTTTAAAGTCTTTAATAGATGAAGCAAATGGACTGAAGCAAAAGGAAAAAGTTTGTCTCAGTGGGAACCACAGCATCATACAAGACATAATAGGAGCACAGTATATGTTCTTTTCAAGTCTAAAATACAAACAAAAATTGCATTATTTAAGACAGGTTTTATGTAAAATGATTCTCAGTGGTGTTCTATTTACAAAACAATTTTATGAAATTGTGGTAAGACATGAGCTGTTTGGGAGGGCCACTTTCCTTCCCTGATATTCACACAAGTATTGATGGCCCTGCTCTGGTCATAAGCAAGCAATAAATCTTCCTCTCTCCCTCATAAAGCATTCATGCACTGGTTTGGATGTGGTTCTTTTTGGTTTCATACTGTATGTTAGACATTTTGCAGAAACACTACAAAGGGAAAAACCTTCCTTTCTTTTTAACTGCCTTGTACAGTTGTATTTTCTAAGGAATCCCTGGAAACCTGAGCATAAATGCAGTCCAATGGACTAAATCTGCCTTCATATTAGAACTTGGAAAATACTGGGGAAACATTTCCACAAATACCCACTGGAAATTTTAAATTAATTCATTCTGTCTTTTTTGCCCCTTTTTTGTATTCTCTTTATATTCATATTCTAGCAAATGGCTTTAATGATAGAAATGTTAGCTGAAACGGTGACTTCAAGTGAATTGGAGAATATTGGCAGAAAGTGAATTTTCAATTTGTAATCTAATCTACCTGTCACCTCCAGCACTGTACTTTCGTAAATATTTAAACATAGAAATAATAATATCTCTCTCCTCCTTTCTTTCAGCCTGTAAGAAAAATACCTTGATTAGTTTAAAGGTTCTTTTTTTTAATGTTTGTGTGTAAAACTGATTGAGGAGAAGCTAACAAAAAAGTTTGAGGTTTGCATTTAGTTTTGACAGTAATAAAGTTATCTTAATCTTTTACAGCATTGGGGTCTATAGTCCTGAGAAAGTTCTGTCTCCTCCCTCTTTTGGGCAACAGTGTCTTTGTTCCAGTGTAACAGAGCTCTTGGAAGAGGTCAAGGTTACAGAGGAAGAGGGGATCTCTCAGGCTGAATCACATGGAGGGCTTTGACTATCAGGACAGGTACCTTCAGCAGGACTGTGTCTTCAACAGAGAGCCTGTGTTGAGAGCAGAGCACTGTGCTGATATTTTCATGGAGACCTATGCTGCTAAGCAGACACAGAATACTGGGTTCGGTAACAGCTGGAGGTCTTTGGGGGTATGTGGCTTCATTCCTAAAAAAGATCAGTTGCAATCATCAAAATATTGAGGTCACAAATACCTGGATTACCCTGACCAGGTCTGAGTCCAATAGCATGGGTGATACTTTCTGACTAATCACAGATAGAAGTGGGCATTTTTAATTACATGGATATTTGGGGATCCAGCAACAACACTGAGGAGTCAAAGTCTACTATTATTAGTCTTAACTATATGAGAGTAAATATTGTTGCAGTTGTTGTTATAGAAAGGTAGATAGGTAGGAAGAAAAAGGGTGGGCTGAGGATGGAGAATGGACATTTCTGAGGAGACATGCACGCACATAAGTGTCATCTTCAGCATGGCAATGAAGCATTTCTTTCTTAGATTCATAGATTCCCAGAATGGACCACTGAGATCATCTCATCTGACCTCCTGTATAAGATAGGCCATAGCATTGCCTCAAAACAATCCCTACAGCAGATCTTTTAGAAAAACATCCAATCTTGATTTTAAAATGGTCACTGATTGTAAACTGTTCCAGTGGTTAATTACCCACATTGTCAAAAATAGATGCCTCATTTCCAGTCTGAATTTTTCTCGCTTGAATTTCCAGCCATTGGATCATGTTATACCTTTCTCCACTAGACTGAAGAGCCCATTATTAAATATTTGTTCCCCATGTAGATATAGTGACACTTCTGGGTTCAACCCAGACCAGTAAGGGATTGTGCAACTCTGGGTGCCTTCACTGCTATGGCTCACAGCCCCGACACCAACAGCCAGCACACAAGCATGCAGGTCACACCCTGGCTTCCACCACCCACTTATTTTTTGCAGAGTGACACAATCACCCTACCAGTCCTGAATTTCCCCAAAACCGTCTACGTGACAATCTGCTGGGGTTCCCAGAATTGTGAGTTAATGTGTTACCCATCTCAGCCTCAACAAGTGAGAGTTTTGCTACTGCTAAGCTATGTGGCAACTCACTGACATACCAGCTTGTCTGCTCTGTCAGTCCAAACACTGCCTGGCAGGTAACAAACAGTGAACCCTAACTCCTGAGTTCCCTGGAGATGTCTCCCTGAAGTATCCTGCCCCCTCCTGGAACACTCTCAAAAGTTATTAAATTTGTTGTTCCTATAAAGAGACAATACACTGCATCTCATTAGTTTAGCTGGGGGTTGACAAACACTCTTATTTCAATTAAAGAACTGAACAAGTTTATTAGACAAAAAGTCACAGGTTTAAATGATACCAAAGAGGAGTAAAGATAGAAAGGGTTACAAACGAAAGTAAAAATGAACTTCCAAGACTAAAAAATGGAACTTCAGCAAGTTACAATTTTTACCTAAGCAGGTTTCTCACCTATGTTCAGTTCCCAAAGATTTCAACCCCCTTGGTTGATGGACTCAAAATTCTATGATTTCAAGAACTCTGAGCCTTAATCCCCCAAGTGATGGGCAACTATGGGGTCCTCTCCCCTTTATTTCTATAGTCCAGTAAACCCTTGAAATGTATTATTTGAAAAGTAAGCCAGACAAGGCTCTCCTCTCCTGCTGGAGTGTAGATGCCATGCTGTCTTCTCAAAGCATGGCCTCTCATTGACCCTGCTTCAAGAGGTAGGAATGCTTCCTGAAAGTGAGAAAGTGCAGTCTCCATCCCCCTGCTGACTAGTACGTAAATAGGGCTTCCATTGTTTTAATTCCACACTGCCTAATTTGCATTAGAGACAGGTAGATAGCTGCGTTCCCTCCTGTCTGGGAGAAAGCCTGTTTCTCCCTGTGTTTGGTCACAGACTTTAAAGCATAACATCAGTGAGAATCCACAATTCCTCATATAGTATTAATGCCTACATTTCACAATGATATTAATCACCAGTGTGTCACAGGTTTTCAGAAAAGACCTTACTCGATACATTTTTATAATATAGTAATATTGTATACAGTCAGTTGATTCAATTGTTTATCATTTGAAGGTCGGACCCCTGGTCTTTACAGTTAAGAGGTTATTTTCCGCACCACCAACACTAGTTTCATGGCTTTGTTTACTTTTTTGTAAATGCACCTTAATGGTCTCTGCCTGAAGAGCAGGCTGGTCAAAAAAGTCAATACACATTCCTCGTCTAAGGCAGATTGTGATTATGGACTACTTGCCAAACAAACATAATTCTAGCATATAACTCTTTGTACACATCCCATACATACATCACTCAAGAATATTAATGAGTTAATCAATGATTTATTAGTTTTCCAATGATACATTACATGCCACCTTTTGGGTATATATCATGACAACAGTGTGTTATGTGCAATAAGTATCTCAGCCCTCACAAGAGTTGCTGACACAGAGTAGTAAACAACAAATGGGCTTCTGTCACAGATACTAATAGATTGTAATTAAGTCATCCCTTAACCTTTTGTTTGCTAAGCTAAATAGATTGAGGTTTTTGAGTCTATCTTTTTAAGACATGTTTTCTAATCCTTTAATCATTCTCCTGGCTCTTTTCCAAACCCTCTCCAGTTTATCAACCTCCTTAAATTGAGGGCACCAGAACTGGACACAGTATTGCAGCAGGGATCCGTCTAGTGGCCAAACACAGAAGTAAAATAACCGCTCTGCTCCTACTTGAGATTCTCCTGTTTATGCATTCCAGGATCGCATTAGCCCTTTTGGCCACAGGGTCACACTGGGAGCTCATGTTCGGCTGATTATCCACCACAACTCCCAAATCTTTTTCAGAGTTACTACTTCCCAGGACAGAGTCCTCCCTTCTGCAAGTATGGTCTATACTCTTTGCAGGAAAAGTTATTTACTTATTCCCATAATACAAGACTAGGGGCCACCAAATGAAATTAATGGGCAGCAGGTTTAAAACAAATAAAAGGAAGTTCTTCTTCACACAGCACACAGTCAACTTGTGGAACTCCTTGCCCAAGGAGGTTGTGAAGGCTAGGACTATAACAGCGTTTAAAAGAGAACTGGATAAATTCATGGAGGTTAAGTCCATTAATGGCTATTAGCCACGATGGGTAAGGAATGGTGTCCCTAAGCTCTGTTTGTCAGAGGGTGGAGACGGATGGCAGGAGAGAGATCACTTGATTATTACCTGTTAGGTTCACTCCCTCTGGGGCACCTGGCATTGGCCACTGTCGGTAGACAGGATACTGGGCTAGATGGACCTTTGGTCTGACCCAGTACGGCCGTTCTTATGTTCTTATGTACATTTATCTGTATTAAAACACATTATTTGTTTGCACCCAGTTTACCAAACAATCCGGATTGCTCTGAATCAGAGACCTGTCCTCTTTATTATTTATCACTCCCCCAATTTTTATGTCATCTGCAAACTTTATCAGTGAGGATACCAGCATCACCTTAGTCTTTCCTGGGTTCATCTTTTGGACATCTGCTCTTCATTCAAGTGACAAAGGAAGAGTTGCTTATAATGACTCTCTGGCTTCAGTTTGAGAGGAATGATCTAAGTAATTCCAGGATATTTCTGTTAATTCCTGCAGCTTCTTGGAAGAAGGACATGAATATTTGATGTTTAACATTATCAAATGCTGAAGAGATGAGTATGGACTTACATTCCTAGTCTACAGACAGGAAGTCTTCAAACAGAGCAACAAATACTGTCTCTGTTCTATCCTCTGGCCTGAGGTCTGACTGAGAGGAATCCAGGTTACTGGCAGCTGACAGGTAGTGCTGGAGACTAGTTTTTGGTACATTTTCAATTAGCCTGCTTAGGAAAAAAAAGAGGTTATATACTGAGCAGCAATTTGCTGAGCCTCTAGTGTAAAATGATTTTTTTTTTTTTTTTTTAGTACTCAGAGTAATTCCACATTTTAGGATTAGTGGTCAATTCCCCTCAAAGGAGTGATGACCATTTCCGTCAATAGGAGATTTCAGGTGCTCTATATTCTCTTTCGCAATGGAGGAAGGACAGGATCAGAGTATCAGAAAGCCTTGATTGCCATTTGTACTTCCATGATTACTTCCTGTGCGAATGAGCTGAACAATTTTTAGGAGGATGGGTTTCTAGTCTCTCTCTCAGCTTGTTTGTCTTGGTGACCATAATGCCTTTTCAGATGTGGGTGATCTTTGTGAAATAAGATAATTCTTCACAGTGATTGGTGGTGAATTCTGGGGTCAACTGGTGGCAGTCTGGGTTACAAAGCAATTTACATGACTATTAGTATTGGAAGCCTGATTGTAAGAATTATGGCTGATGTGGCTGATGTGTCCAATCAATGCAGTTCAAATTCTGAATTATAAATATCAACATGTGAGAAGAATGACTTATGTGGAAATACTGACCTATGAAATAATTTAAATTTTATGTTGTAAGTAGATTTCATCTTGATAAACTTTAAAGTAACGTTTCTCTCTCAAGATGAAGATTTCACAAGATAAACTGTTTGACCTATACCCTCGCTCCAGAATAGGAAGGCAGAAGAGGGAAGAATAAGAAACTGAGGAGGTTAAATAGATTATAAATCTGAATTTATTTTTAATATTGCTGAATGATGAATGCTGAGTGACTGATTGTTATCCAATTAGCTATTTTATAGGATTTTTTACTATTGAACTTTCCATAAACTGGTGAAACAATGACATCTTAAGATCTTTCACCTAGATAAGACCATGCCAGCCTCCTCAGAAGTGGTCAAATGGTCCCACAGATTTTTAATTTTTTTTATTGGCGGGGAGGAGGGGGTTACAGATGTCCGTCTGAGGCATGCAAAACACTGAATATTTTTTAAATTGCTTATTTAAGTGGACTTTTCCAAGTTGACTCTAATGAATTATGACCTAACTCAAACCAAACTGGACCAAGTTGTGTGGCACCAGATTAGGCCCTGCACCCAATTTCTCCAAAGACTATGGAGAGAGGCACTGCAAGGCTGAGTAGGCAAAGTTTGCAAATTATAAAAACAGAGGTAAGGCCGAGAAACCTCGCCTTTCAGGTCAATACACCACCTGAGGGAAGACTAACTTTCCAGAATGTCCGAAATCAGCCACCTTGGGAATATAAAGTCATAACATCAACAGCCAGGTCACTCCAGCCTCTCCCTAAAGCCGAAGGAGGAGGCCCTCTAGCAAGAAGTGCTGGCATCTTCTGCTTTCTAGACTCCTGTTCCAGCTCTTACTCTACAAGAGTCCAGAAGACGGGAGTTCATGAACACTTCAGCTCTCTTCTTTTTTATTTTTGGCTTTTGTTTTTATTAACTGGGAGATATCCCAGCCTTTTTATTTTTAGGGTATATACAAGAAGGCATGGCTATATGCATGCATACATTTTAGTGCACCAATAAAGTTCACACAGGGAAGGTGCTGAAAATGTTCCCCAAGTTTAAACAGTCCTAAATACTGTCTCAAATTATTCAAATTGTGTCCTATGTTTTAAAGGCCTGAGTGACATGAGATTGTCATCTGTAATCTCTGGTAAATCAGAATTATTAAACTTCCCTGGTAGCAGAGGAAGGGGGAAGGAAAGATTTGGCCATCACATAAGAATTGAAGTCTAGCACATAAGATTTATACTTGGCTCTTAAGTTGTGGTTTAGACATTAGATAGTTTGGTTTCAGTTTTAAGATACTTAACCATTCTAATTAGATTTGATTGACTTTGATAAAATTCTTTAGTAGTGAATCTATAACCAACTCTTTAGTTTAGACTGCTTCTTAGAATTTATATAAGGACTGATTGTTTTGGGTATTAATTTGAGGATTTAACTAATTTTAGCATTTAATTCCAATACAACATGAAGACTAACTTGTTGATTTGCCCTTGGTTTGATAGTTAGAGTGTTTTATGAGTAGTTTAATTTTATATTATTATGATTTTATTATATTATTAGCTTAGCTTTGGAAATATCTTTTCTTAGTTTTTTTTATTTTTTGTTTTGTTTGTGGCTTAATACAATTTATAAGAAGATACTTAGGTCACATTTCATTCAAGCAACATTGGTCCAGGACCTTTGAGGGCCTGGGATGGATAACAGCCTGTCAACCTAAAAGCCTGACCAGCTGCCCCTAATTCGTCTTTGTTCTGACAAAAAATTGTGCAGTGAATTGTTCACAAACAAGTTAGAGACCAAAAATTATTGGCAAATAATTTTCATACAATGAATAAATTAGATGAAGTGTTGAAGTTTGTGGATCATTTGGAGAGAAAAAGTATCATTAAATAAATCGATTTTTACAAATTATTTACCCAACTCTTCCTTAGGACTGCAGTCAAGTTCAGTGAGAACTGCACATGCATATCTGACAGATTTTGGCATTTAGATTCTGCTTCAAGCGGTTTGTGTAGAACAATAATTGAAAAGTTGCAGCACCATTAAATCTGTGACAGAGTAGCCCATCTGAGAAAACACTTTGCTGATAGTTACTGAAAGTTGCTATTTGTATATTTCTGATGTACAGTTTAAAAACCACACAAACTACCCAAAAGGAAGATTTTAACAGTTTGCTGAAACAGACAGCATATTGATTTCAAGCAATTAATAACACTTACTGCCCAGCTCATCTGCACTGAGCAGAAGTAATTCTCAAGCCCTTTGCTCATCAGCATCTCTAATCTAAACAGTGCATGGTAGAAAAGGGCTGAGTATATATGGGAAATGGTGTGATTGGGCACATGTGCTTAATTGTGATCCAGAGCTGCTTAGCTATGCATGACCCTCTTCAGGAAGGTTTACACTCCTACCTCTAGGTTGCAGTATGTTAGTGGCCCCACTGAAATGCTCTGATTGGGTTTCCCTGCATTTCTCTCTCTGTTATCTAATTTAGGGCATGGGCACTTTAAAAAGCCTTTTCTAATGGGTTACTACATTATTTATGTACCTTGAAGACTTAGCAAATTTACATATGGTGATTGCATTAATTGAAAACACCACTACTCCCTTGCTAATCTACATTCATCACCTATCACTTCCTTAACTTTTCCTTTTATTCCTTTTTAGGTAAAGACCATCAAATGCTTTAGTATTTATAAAACTACCAGTTATTACAGCAAGTAAAAAACCAGCAAAAAAAATAATGAAAAATGTAGTAATTTTTAGTCAACATTTTAAATATTTTTTGATTGGCCCTAATAATCAGGTTTGATTGGCCCTACCAGTTATATACAAAATTAAACCCATAAGAACATTGCATACATGCTTATGGCCCCTATCACTTATTATGACCACATTTAGTGTTATTTACTTCAAACCATATGATGTATGTCTCACTGATTACTCCAACAGCAGAAATTTTGGGCCCAAAACAGTGTCCAGAATACCTCTGTATCTGAGACATTAATGTAGTTTCCCCTTCTGCTGTCTGTGGTATTTACTTACTATATAATTGATGTTATAATTTTTGAACTTTAAGCAAAACAGTATTTTACTTTCTAACAGAAAATGTGGATAATAAACATCTGTTTAGAAAAGGGATAATGGACTGATGCTTAATTTGTTGTCTGCTTGAAGTATTTTGAATTTTATACATGTCACTTCATTTTGTTAATTCATCTACAGTTCCTCCATATAATATGAATGAGTATTCTAATAAAAATAAATTCAACATCTATAACTATTCAAAAGGAAAATGCTTTTCCTTTGGGATATATAATTCATTCATTTGTTCTACCTAATCAGTATCCATTTATTAAGATAAATTCTGTGATGAAAAAACAACTTTTACCAATGCAAGGCTTAAAGTTAGTATTCATGACTGAGAATTATGTTTTTCTGTAGATATGTCTGCAACCATTTTATTTCACTAATCCTTCATGAAAGGAGTTGAAGAATTCTGAAGGTTTGCACTTTAAAAGCTTAATGAATTTTGCTTGAATAAAAAATTGTAGGGTTCATGAAGCTGTAACAAGTTTTGTAGGTTGGAGGCAATGAAGCATACCCTAGTCTATGGTTATAAAACCACATCTTCTAAATCATTAGTCTGTACAGAGAAATACTGTGAATTCCTAGAAGTTTACTTTTTACACTTTGCTTTGGAAATCCTTTGTATCATAAAACTGTATGTTAACTACGGAAGGCATATGGCTGTACCCTCTGATGATAATGTTTTCACTGGAGGATATGAAATTATGGACTGATGAAAAACATTACGTTTGGTACCAAAGTGACCATGTATCCAACCAGTGCACTAACAGAATTGCTTTATGGTCTGTGTTAAATGAAACAGGCATCAGAAGGCTGGAGACAGTAGATATGAGGGTTTTTCAGAAGATGGCAGCCGTAAAGTGGAATGATTTTAAGATAAATTAAGAAGGAAGGGGGAGAGTAGGATATGAAATCAGGGTATAGGATTGGTTGCAATCATAAATATAACAATTATGGGGACACAGTAGTAGACAAAATGATGATAGGATGCCAAAGAAAATAATGAAAACGCAACCAAGGTCAGTCAAATCTAGAGGCCAACCATCGACTAAATGGCGAGACATCATATGCAGGAACGTGACCAGGCTGGGCTTAATGGAGGAACAAGCCATGCACAGACATGAATGGCAATGCTGTACTGCTCCCTATGTCTGTAAAGATGCTTGGAATGAGAAGAAGAAATATGCTAATTTAATTTATTCATTATATAAAAGCTGTGAAAGAGGATGGAGTTGTCACATACTTTAAATAAATATGAAAACATTTCAGAGACTTAATGGCCTAAATTCTGTAAAGAATGTTACCGTTGTTACCTCTTATTGCATGGGAAAATAATCAAAGGACAGGCTGTTATGGAAAATATTTAGAAAGTCCCCTTCCTAGAAGGAGTAAAGGTGAATACAGGACATATTCTATCTACAGAACACAGTCATATAGCTTACCTATTGGAGTCTGGATGACTCATAGGACTAGAATACTGAGACTTTCACTTCAAGGTTCCAAGTTCAAATTTTATTAAGATCAACTAGAGCAAAGTAAACACACAATGAGCAATTTCTTTGGTGAATGCAGCCAATTTTTTCCTGTTAACAAATTAGCTGCAGGCAGACTGAATTATGACTTTTACTCACTAGTAACTCAAATTTTAAGTTAGTTTAATTTTTTTTTCTTTTTGGTGAATAAATTTCAGCTTCTGGCTTGCTTGTAAATTGTTGACTGCTTATTTGATATTTGGGTTACATCGTTCGTTGACTAAGCTAGGTGGTATTGTTTGTGTTTCCTATGTGGACATCCTAACTTTTCTAAACTACTTCCACTATGAAAAATTTGGTTTTTGTTTCAAAAGAAATTTATTTTTTTTTCATTACCAATTTGTTACAAGATGAACATTTGTACAAACAAAATTTGCTTGTACTAATGTACACAAAAACGAATAGTGAGCTTTTTTCAATGTTAAATCTTATAGCTAATAGTGTTTTGGGTGAAGAGCAACCAACAGTATTTTTAAAAACACTGTCCTATTCCTGCCCTTCAAAGTTTTGAGCCAAGTCAAAATTTACCCATTTAGCTAACAAGTTTTAAAAGGTACTTACTTTAATCAAAACTTTAGTGAACAAGTATCAGTAGTATAACAATGTGATTACTATGGCATTTACAGAAAAATAATTACAACCACTTTAATATAAAATGGATATTGGGCCAGATTCTTCCACCATTACTTGTGTTCAGTAGTACCATACTCCATATATCACTACCAGCAGAGTAAGGATGGCAGAAGCTGGTCCTAAGTGATTAAAGAAGTCAAGGACTTAAACACTGATCCTGATAATGAAGTCTGAGAACAGATATTCCAAAAAGATGTAGGGAAATTGAAATTTGTATATTAGTTTTAATCACAGCAATGGGTAAACTTCCTCAAGAGGCACAAGGAAATGACTGATACTGGAAACCTATACAAATAACTTCAGTGGCTTACATTACTGAATTTTATATTAAATGAGTTAAGGCTTGGTGTTGAAGTTTTACCCTTTATCACTTATTATCAGTGAAGTGTGCACATCTATAGTTACTGTACTTATCCCTGTTATACTGAGAAATAACAAATCAAACAGATAATATTGGAGTTACATGACAAAATTGTAGAGGCTTAAATGCCACCATTTCCAGCAATCAGACAATGCTGACCCTCCCTTTGAAATAACATTATTTTTAATACTACAGGACACATTTTAAAGGGCCTCTTTTTCAAAAACCCACAGTTCCTACATACAGCTTTTTTAGAATTACTTTAAAACACTCCTAGTTGAGCTAGGACAAGGCAACCTCCCTGAGATCATTCAATATAATCAAACATTTTATGAAGGAACTTGATTAGATTGAAGTTGAGACATTTATAGGACAGATGATATATTTATTTTTCTTTACATACAATGTTAACTATAAGAATTACAATTATTATTTATGGTAAAAAATGATCAGACATTTGGTAGATATCTGTGAAATAATCATGCCAGACTTGATGCCCTCTTCAGTTTCTTCTCCTACTTCCATGCCTCTTCCCAGATTACCCCTACACATGGAGCAAACCTACTAGCCCCAGTTCACCAACCCCACTCTGTCTGTTAATTCCAAGCCCTCCTGAAAGTTCAGTTTTGCCATGTCACCTTCAGGAAGCAAGTTAATTCACATTAAAATTTTGACTAAATAAATTTATAAGTATCATCAAGATTGATGTTATTTACCAAAATTAAGTAACAATGTTATCCCATTGTCCCTCATCATTATGTTGAAAGAACTGTTAGTATATTGGCTTGGAGTACTCACAGACTTTATGAAATAATGATAAGAGAAAAACAATGAAAATTACTAGTAGATTAATTTTATACCATTCTTATAGAGTGATCTATTTTTATAAACCTATTTTTGAAATTGCTTAAGGCTGGTTTTGTGCTTGGGTCTGATTATAACCAAAACCACAAGAACGAAGTATTCAGGGGAACATAGTTCGTCTCACAGGTCCATAGTAAAACTTGATCATAAAGGTGGTATTAACTTCTGATTGTTTAAAACTCTTGTTTTGAACCTATGCTAAGCTCTATAGGTCAAGATGTTTTGATTCTTTGTAAAATTAGAGCATAACAGAGATTTGCCACTGAAAACAGGATGTTATGATGTGAACGCAGGCATAATGGAATATAACATTTTGATAATGATAGCTTGATGCTAAACCACAAATTGTAATCTGAAATAAACAAGGGGATCTATAAAAGACCTGTAAACCAACTTGGACCAGTGCGAGTGGGCAGACAGGTATCCCAGATTGGTTTCATATGTGCACATTTATTTTGGTATTATAGTTGGGTCGTGACCATAAAAAAATTAATTCAATTCTTAATAAAATAAAATAAAAAAGTAAAAAGCCAGGTCATGCTTCTGTCATACGTGACATCGGAGTATAATTTGTGTTATACAGGGCATGGTTCCTATTATATTGTGTACAAACTGAGTTTGTGTATAAATTCAGGTAACTGGAAATAAGAGTGATATTGATAATGCTAACCAATTTAAGCTGTTCAAAGGACAATTCTCTTCCGATAGAAGAAGCCATGGAAGGCAATATGCTGCTGGCCCTGCTCCTAAAGCTCAGTTTCTCAAGGTGTGGTGAAGGAGGTTCATTTCTCAACATCCATGAATCTGCAGTAATGGGGCAGTAGGAAATGATGTATTCTTACCAGTAATATATAATATCAAAAAAATTGAAAATTCTTTTACAAATGTTCTTTTTATCGACAAAGGAGTTTGCATTGTTCTTTGCATGGCATCTAGGACGCTGGCAGACCAGGTGCCAGGTTATACCAAGGCTCCTCAGCCTCCCTGAACACTGACAAATGCATAGCTGGAAACCATTCTGGCTTCTGTGTGTGTTAGTATTGTTACAATAAATAGTAGAGTTATAACAATGTGTTTAGATTATATGAAATGCTGTAGGATGCTGCATGTATTAATCTTAGTTAAAATATTTGTAACCCATGTTATAAGGTAATATTTAAGTGCTTGTTCCATATCTATGAAAATGTTTGCTAAGACTGTAAACCCCCCCCAGTCAGGAGAGAAGCATTACCAAGTGTGAAATATTTGTTTACCACAGAAGGTGTCGTCTCCTCCCCAACAAAAGAAGGCCTATAGACACCAGACATAACATTGTGGAACATCAGTGGACAAAAAGACTTTGCTGACTGCTATCCCCACATCCATGAAGAGGGATGTGCAGAAACCCTCGTCCCATCACAGCTTGAATGGGGGTGGGGTGAGGGTAGGGGAATAAAAAACCCTATTAAGGAGAAACTAGCATTGCTATGCTGCTTGGAATTTGGAGCATAAGCAAGGGATCCTGAAGCTGTTTAGTTTGGGTTAGCCCTAAAGGACATATAGAGCTTACATATATAGCAGCTACTATCACCTTTTGGAACCTAAGACTGTAACTGATTTGAGTGTGTACATTTTCCTGCTTTAACTTTGTAGATAACTCACTTCTTTTCTTAGTTAATAAATATTTAGTTAGTTTATTACAGGATTGGCAATAAGTGTTGTCTTTGATAAGAGATCTGGGGTGCAACTGACCTGGGGTAACTGACTGGTTCTCTGGGACTGGGAGTAACCTAAATATTATTGTGATTTTTGGTGTAAGGGCCTATCTTTCAGAAAAGCAGGCTTGCCTGGGTGGCAAGATAGACCTGAGTGCCCAAAAGGGCAAGTTCTGTGACTCCATGCTAAGGATGTTATAGGGCTTTTGGAGTTTACAATTGTTACTTGGTTGGTGAAATCTAATTTTAGAACATACATCCTATTTGGGGTTTGTGCCCTACTTCTTAACGGTCTGCCCAGAGGCTGGCACCCACATGTGTGAGCCTATTCATACACCTTGACACTGGCGTAGTCAGAAGGATTCACATGCCACAGATCAGCTGGATTTACAGAGTTTTAAAGGTTAAAGATGAGTCACAATGAGTGAACCACAGTCATTTCATGGTCTTGACACAAAAGACCTTGAACAGTTAAGCAAGAGGGGAATATCCTTTAAAAGGATCAGGAACTGAGAGCTTTGCTCATAAATTTTGACCAGGCATCCAAGCACCCTCCTGTCCCAGACTCCACAAAGACAAACTGCAATAGAACTGGCCTGAATGCAGCATCTGAGAGCCCAGGAAGAACAGAAGCATGATATACTGATGGCAGAGCTGTGAATCAGGAAGACCAAAGAAGCCGAGGAGGCTTAGGAGAAAGCCCACCGAAGACACATGGAACAACTAGAAGCTGAGGAGAGGGCACACCAGAAATAGACCGAACCTCATGCACTGCAACTCAGAGTACTGGAGCAGCAAAAGGAGCTCCCCCAGCCAGTGAGTAAACAAGGGAGTGGGAGAAAGTCTGCCCAATTTATAAAGAGACTGACTGTACAAAAGGGTTCCTGTCCATCTTTGAGAGACTGTGGGGGATCCACAAAGTCCTGGAAGCTAAATGGATGCCTATCCTCTTGACCAGATTAACTAGGAAAGCCAGACAAGTTTTTAATGATATGGAGGAGCGTGATGCTATGGTGTATAAGAAATTTTAAGAAAATGTATTGAACGGGTTTAAGATTTCCCACTGAGTCCTATTGATGGAACTATAGGAATCTTAAAATGCTTGACAATATCATACGTTAAATAAGTGCACAAAATGTGTAATTTTATGAGAAAATGGATAATGGGGGAAGGGGCTGAAGGTGATTATGAAAAACTGTTTGACCTGATAGCCGAAGAACAATTGTTATGGGTAGCTACATAGGAGGTAAAGGCATCTACCTGTGAGAACAAATTTTTCACCGTTTTGGAGGATGCAGAAATTGCTGATGAATATGCTGAATCAAGGGCTTGGGAGGGAGGGGCACAGATTCCAGGGGAAGGGAAATCCCCCTGTCACCCAGGTTAAGAGGAAGGAGGGGTCTGGGAATAAACCTAACCCCAATTTTCATTAAAAAAAACTGCAGGAGAGCCCAGCTTTTAAAACCCCCTATCCTAAGGAAAGATGGGTTGTCCGCCATCACTGTGGGGTTCCTGGCCATATAAAACCAAACCCCATGATCCACAACCCCACCAGTGAGTGGTGCTTCCACTGCCCTAGAGGCAATAGAAAAGGAGGTGAAAGGCCCAGTGATCTATATTAGAATTAGAGGGATTTATTAAGAACGCTAAGGCAAATGGCATAGATTGTAAGGGCTGGAAAGACACAGCATCCCAAGTCACTATGGTCAAGGAAAGTTTGGTAAGGGAGGAAGACAAACTTCCTGGTAAGAGCTTAAATATATTAGCTTTGGCTGAATTCTCTGTAACTGTACATCTGACTAAGGTCCACCTCGAGTGGAAGAATTTTAAGGGAAATGTAGATAGTAGGAATCAATTTCCTTCGGATATTTTAACATTTTAGCCATGTCTAAGCAGGTTAATGTCATAACTTGCATCCAGAAACAGTATGGCTCTAACTCACCTGCTTTGTCTGTGTGCAGCAGGGAGGGCTGCAAGGGGGAGGGAAATATCCTCAGTCCTTTGTCAGCTAAAAGTAGCAGTTTGTCCTCAGAGGAGGGATTTGAAATTCCATAGCTTTGCCAGAATCTGCTCTCAACTTAAGTGAGACTCACAAGGAGTTTAGTAACATTCAACAGGGTGATCCTTCCCTGGACCAGGAGAGGGTTGCAGCTCAGAATAATACCCTGCTGGGGAAGGGAAGGGTAGATTTTTTTTTTTTTAGAAAGAGGTTTGTTGTACCGAGAGGCTCCCATAGATAAAAAGAGGCATCCTGGTGAGGTTTGCAAGCAGGTGCTGGTACCTAAGTACAGGACAGAGTTGTTGGAGTTAGCCCATGATTGCCCATTTGCTGGACATTTAGGAGTGGAAAGAACCTGTGAGAGGCTTAAACAGAATTTCTATTGGCCTCACATGTTTGAGACAGTAAAAAATTACTGTAAAAGTTTTGTCCTATGTGTCAGAAGTGTAAGAGATTAAAGGGACCATGCAGGGCACAGAGTGTCTGTGGATTTTGTAGGGCCTCTCTCCATACCTTCCAAGAATGGAAAGAAATATATACTTATAGTGGGTTCTGCCAACACATACCCTGAAGCAATATCTCTATCTAATATAGAAGCTGAAACCATGGGCTACTGCCCTATTCACCATTTTTAGCAGAGTCTGTGTCCCCCGGGAAATCTTGTCAGACAATGGTGCAAATTTCACATCTGCAGTTTTCAAAAAGTTATGGGAGTTGTGTGGAGTAATGCATAAATAGGCTGCCCCCTATCATCCAGAAACTAATGGTCTGATGGAAAGATTTAATGGGGCATTGACAGCTATATTGAAGACGTATGTTACTAGGTGAGAGAATCACTGGGTGTGTTGCTCTCTTATTTGTTAGTCACATACAGGAGTGTACCCCAGAAATCCATTGAGTTAGCTCCCTTTGATCTCCTGTCTGGGAGACAAATGAGGGGAAACAGACTTGATTTGAGGCTCTTGATAGGGTAGTACAGAAGAGACAAGACAGCCGGGCAGCATCATTATATTAGTGGCAGAAGAAACAATGTGCTACAAGATGCAATGGAAAACATAAATAAAGATCGGGTGTATGGGTTTGTTAGCAATGGTTTCGTGTTCATTAAGAACTTAATGGAAGATCAAGAGTTCTATGAAATAAATGTTAACATTTTCTCCAAGGAAAGAGACCTGCAGGGCCCATGTACCAAAAACGAAAATAATTACCATGTGGATGGTGGACCTGCTCACAGCAACTACCATGGCAACAACTGCATAGCCTCTTTCATGTCCAAAAGTTGACCCAGGATCAAAGAGTGGACTTATTGCTATTCCGATACCTGGGACTTTAATTAATAATGTACATTTTATGGATATATTTATGGTTATAAATTTGTCACACTGGAATATGGCAAACATTGGAATCTGTACATATACTAATGGGTCTAGACTGTATACTTCTGTGCTATGTGAAAAATTGGCTGTATATCAAAATCAAATAAGAAATACTACTGGGGTCAGGAAATTCAATCCTCCTCTCATATTGTTTTAGAACACAGGGGTTACAGAGCCTTGTTACAGGGGGCTTGGAGGGCCAGTCGGCCTAGTGATTGGAGTAGTTGATTTCCTGCCACCTGCTTCTGTGATTGAGGTGCTTCTGTCTTTAAGGTGTGAGGTAGGGGTACCCAGGCCCTGCCCACTCCACCGGGTCCTAGCCCAGGGCCATGTGTAAGTCAATCCCTAAGTAGGGGACTTCCCAGCAGGAAGTTTATGTCCACTGCCCTGGACTACTTTCTACTGTTGCTCCTTCAGTTTGGGGCATAGCCCCTATAGTCCAAGTTCCAGCGGTAGCTTGTCTCTAATAGTGCCCCCGCATTGACCCTGGGAAGCATCCTGCTTCAGTCCCAGGTTCCTCTGTGTGTGGCAGCCATAAGTTTGGCAGGGTCAGAACCCCCACAAGGTCTCTGTGCTTCGGTCACCTGGGTTCCTCTTAGGCTGGGTGCTCCTAGGCCTCTTTCTCTGACTCCTTTGGCCAGGAAGATGGTGTTTGGTCCATGGTGGCTGTCTCAGTTGGAAGGCTAGTGATCCTTCCCTTAGGCAGGAAGGCAGCTAGCTCCTGCCTCTTAACCAGTCAACCCTGAACTAAGCCAGGCTCCCTTCTTTTCTCTTCCCTCCAGGCCTGACATTGACTGCAGGTATAACAGGGCGGGGCTAGCTGAGCCCAAAGGTTCTCTTTAACCCCTTCCGTGCTGGTGGGAGGTTTCTCTGCTTCACCACAAGCAGAAACAAAATTATAGAATCTATTTTGGGTCTTTTTGAATCAGGTATATCACTTTGGAATAGGGCTGACATAGAGAATACCAAAAAAAAACAAACAAAAAACCCACAAAAAAACAGGTTAGCTATTTCAATTATGAGGCTGATATAGTACTTAATAACAAGTGAAATTGACGGGCTAGCTCAAGATGTAATTAATGTTAATAGTGGAAAGATAACTGCATGGGTAAGGAAATAATTTGTACTGCTTATGGTAGTTATATATTACAAGTTGTGGATGGAGTACTAAAGAATCTTTAGGAAAACAGAGTGCCTAGTTTAATTAAAGACAACCAAATGGTATTGTCCTAAATATGCCAAGGGAAATCAGGCTATAAATTGGGCCTGTGTTCCGATGTTACTGATTTGGATGACGCTCCAGGTAAACAAAACTACAATGTATTAGATCAGGGATCGGCAACCTTTGGCACGCGGCCCACCAGGGTAAGCACCCTTGCAGGCCAAGCACCCTTGCAGGCCGGGCCGGTTTGTTTACCTGCCACGTCCACAGGTTCGGCCGATTGTGGCTCCCACTGGCCGCGGTTTGCTGCTCCAGGCCAATGGGGGCGTCAGGAAGCGGCGGCCAGCACATCCCTCGGCCCGCGCTGCTTCCCGCCGCCCCCATTGGCCTGGAGCGGCAAACCGCGGCCAGTGGGAGCTGCGATCGGCCAAACCTGCGGATGTGGCAGGTAAACAAACCGGCCCGGCCTGCCAGGGTGCTTACCCTGGTGGGCCGCGTGCCAAAGGTTGCCGATCCCTGATCTAATACATTGTAGTTTTGTTTACCTGGAGCGTCATCCAAATCAGTAACATCGGAACACAGGCCCAATTTATAGCCTGATTTCCCTTGCTTACCCTGGCGGGCCACGGGCCAAAGGTTGCTGATCCCTGTATTAGATATTCAATTCAATGATTCCATAGAGTTTAAAATCATCAAATTTTGGTGTAGACTCGTTTATAAACTGACCCCCGCTCTTTGATGCGTCACATTTTTACCAAAAATATTCGGCTTATGAATGAGTATATACGTAATTCCATTTAAAAGTATCAGGAAGTTGAGGTTGGTAACACCACATCCCAATGTCAATGCCAATCTCCTATGTGTTTCTTTTGTTGTCACTGCCTGTGCTTAATCCTTCTGGCCAAGAATTTGAAAATTTGGCAGCTGGCCATTCAATAGGTTACCTGGAAGGAAACTTTTATAAAGAAAGTCTGGGGATATTGGAGCTTTTGGTATTTCATGATGGATCCACGGTCTGGAGAGCCCCTCATAAGCTCTGCCAGTCTTTAAAAAGGAATTTGTACATATGCCAGTGTTATGTGTGACAGAACAACTCTAGTCTTTGGATATGCTGGACTGGAAAAAGAGTCCGAGACTAGTGAGCTAGCCGCTACTGTGTCTTGGCCAATACGGCTCACCAAGTGGTGTAAGCTGACTGTGAGAGTGGCATATAACATGAAGGGACAGCACTGTGTGGTAACTAACCATAAAAACTATCAATCTAATAGTTTAGACTATCAAACTATCTCCAATGTGTCTTGTTACTGACTTCTGTTTTACACCCCCTAGAAAAAACCATCATAGGGCACAATGTTATTATTCCGTCTCAGTTTGGGGGGGGGGGGGCGGGACAACATTGATGATATTCCTGAAGAAATGGACCTTGACCGATACATACCCCTGTTCAAGAGCCACATAAATATTTTAACTCTGTCTTAAAAAGTTATTAACTAAAAAGGATACTCATGTCATCCAAATCAGTAACAGCACGGCCTAGTTCAAAGAACAATTGGATGACCTAATTCACAATAATAATTCTGAAGTATCAATGACTCATACATGGTTAGAAATTGGATTTAAGGTTTTTCTTGTACTAAAGCTATTAGTTATATTAATTTGTTCTGTTGCTTACAATCTGTAACAACTGTAACCCTTGTCCCCCCCCAGCACATTTTGTTAACTTAATTTATTCTGTCATATAGATTGTAAGCTCTTAAGAGCAGGGACAGCATCTTTAATTGTACTTCGCTTAGCACACTTTTGGGTGATGTAAAAATAAAGAGCAACAACAATAATACTCACTTGTGTACCACTCCTTTATGAAAGTGGCTCGGAGGAAGAACGGGATGTAGTATTACTTTGCTAAAGTCTTCTGAGTCTACCAAGTCTATCTGAACACAAATTGCACTTCATGGTGAAGTCAGAAGTGATTCAGAGTCCTCATCTCTCCTATAATGAGAGGTGCTAGAAGGTGAATAAATTGGCCTCAGGACAAGGGGCTATGTGCACAGCTGCACTGAGCCTAAACTAATGGGATTGCAGAAGAAAAGTGGCATATTTCTGCTCCCCCAATCTTGAGGCCACTGGTGGACAAAATGGACCCTGGAGTAATTTAAAGGAGCCTGTAAATTATGCCAGTTGCAGTGACGGATTGGACACAGTACTATATTCTCCAGAAGCTAGCATAAAACCAGCTATGCCAGCTTTACACCAGCTGAGGTTTTCTCCATGTTGAGGGAACCTCCATCAGCCTCTTAGGGCTGATTTATGGTTTCTTTTTTTGGTACCAATCTGGCAGTAGAAAGGGATGTTAGCTGGAGATAAGGATTTATCTGTCCCTTTATCTCCAGATTTAAATATAGTCTTTATTGGTGCACTGACTTGTGTCATCTGACTTGTGTGTTTAAAAAAAACAACAAATAATAATAAAAAGCTGAGCCAAATAAGATGACAAAATATGCACCAAGTCCAACTCTCACTGCAGAGACCTATTCTCCCTTCCAAAATCAAGGCAGGACAACCAGAATATTAGAAAGTGTAGCTACTTTTAGAAAGAAACAATTTTCCAGAAAACCCTCAAAGCCTTTGAGCTCCATCTCCATGATTTGGCTTTTACTTTGGCTCCATGATTTGGACTATATTCCTCTGGATTGCCTTTGTGGGACCTCACTCCCGCTAATCACATGGAAGCTGACTCTTTAAAGCAGAGATTCACAAACTTGACTTGTTCAGTGTAAGCCCCTGGCGGGCCATGAGATGCTTTGTTTACATGAGCGTCCGCAGGTACGGCCGCTCGCAGCTCCCAGTGCCCGCGGTTCGCCATTCCCGGCCAATGGGAGCTGCAGGAAGTGGTGTGGGCCGGGCCACCATGTCCTGCAGCTCCAATTGGCCGGGAATGGTGAACCACAGCCACTGGGAGCTGCGAGTGGCCGTACCTGTGGACGCTCATGTAAACAAAGCGTCTCACGGCCTGCCAGGGGCTTACCCTGAACAAGCCGCAAACCAAGTTTAAAGCCTAGCAGGGCAATAACCCTGATGAGAAAGGAAGCTGCAAACTGAAAAATAATTCCCACAGACACACAAATCTTCCACATAGGCAAGAATAATGAAACGCATATAAATAACAAATATTCAATATCATTTAAAGATAGAAGATTTTTAACAAATATGAATGAAAAAAAGCTTTTTACTAAAAAAATTGCCCCATTTCTTCCAAAGTAGCAACCATGTGGTTTTACTTGATGAAAGGAGCAAATTCATGAAAGAATGACTGGATTTGTCAAAAAAATAACTTACATTTATGTCATGAATAAGTAACATTCTCACTTCCTTCATTGAGGAACTGAGAGATTCAAGACCCCTATTTCACCCTACAAAAATCAGCATTTCTCCTTCCAGGTATGTGTACTGTATTATTTGAGTCTAACTGAGATACAGGAGAATTGCAGAAAACAACCTTGCTGAAAATATTTGAACTCAAAGCTCATCTGGTTACCAAAGTCCCAGAGACTTTGAAATCTCTTCAGTGACCTAAGCAATATTTTAATCAACTCCCTCTCAAAATCAGCAAGTCTAACCATGCGAGATTGCAATACTTGAATATACAAGTGCAATTTCTGCTGGCATGAGAAGAGCGTATTTTTAGCATAGCAGATCAAGAGGAAAAATCAAGTTGGATTATGGAAACAGCTGCCACAGAGAGAACCAAACAGGCTGACTCTACAGTTTAAATGTGGGGGGAGATACAGTTTACCAAGAAATCTATAAACACCCTTGAAGAAACAAAATTATTTCTAGATACACTCTGTCTTTCTCAACTGGAACCAGATGACAAATCAGTTTTAGAATCCTAATTACAAGAGGAGAGACAAGTCTAGATGTCCAATGAAAATCAGTAAAGCAACAGGGCCAGATGGCCTCAAACAGGAGCTCTATCATGCAGTGCAGAATCTCTTAATCCCCAAAATGAAAAAAATTCAGTTACGCTCTAAAAGGATTTGGCCTTGAGGGTGATATTCTTTAAACCTGATAACTATTTAAGATGTTTCCCATTATACCATCCTTCAGTCCTCTTAAACATGGTCTGTAAGGTATTTGTACAGATTTCTGCTTCACAATGGGAGAATATTTTACATTAAATGTAAACTATTTCACCCAGGTGAGGATTAATAATACTTCACTGTTTTTTAAAACAGGATCTGGTAGGCTGGGTTAGAATTACAATTCCTTTTTAGTCAAATTTCACGATAACATTTGTTCTCAACCTTTCCATACAGTGACCCCATATTATGAGAGCAAAATGTTTCAGGACCCACCACCTCCCTGATCTAGGTATAAAGAGAGGGAAGGTTGTTGCTATCCCTGATGTTCGGTTGGAGAACCCGTGTACTACCTGGTATAGGTGCTGGAAATAGGACAGTGGGTTCAGCCTGTGCAACAACACCGAAAGGTAGGTTAGGAGTCGATGCATCATGGGTCCTATCCCACTTAGTGAGAAAAGGATTTTTTTTAATAAAACAAAATCCTGCAGGTTCTGGGACTCAAGGGTGAAAGATAAGGGAAGTTACAGAAAAACTTCTTGTCTCCCTCCTCTTCCCTCTGCTGCCATCCCACTCCGGCTCTGCCCTTGTCCTGCTGCCAACATAACCCTACTGCAACTCTTCTCCCCTTCCCTCCATCACATTTTGAGGGGAACGGTACCTTTACCATGAAATAAGGGCTGTCCAGACAGGTGGGATAAAGGGGGAAGCAAAACCACCACTCTCAGCAAATCGCCACACCCAGCACTAGAAAATGGGACATGTTTTTTCCCAAAAAGCAAATTTCAAAAACATCTGTTTTTTTTTTTCAAAATTTCACAGCAAGCTCTATTCAACGCCTACTGTCCCTCTAGCAACCTCCACCCAAAAGCAGCTATGCATTCTTCCTATGACCACAATAATATGCAGTTGCAAAAGATCTGGACAAACCCAGATAAAAACTAGGGTGTATTTTTAGTCTTATGTGAAAAAAGACTGAAAATCACTGATACAGACTAAAATAACAGGAGTACTTGTGGCACCTTAGAGACTAACAAATTTATTAGAGCATAAGCTTTCGTGGGCTACAACCCACTTCTTCGGGTTGTAGCCCACGAAAGCTTATGCTCTAATAAATTTGTTAGTCTCTAAGGTGCCACAAGTACTCCTGTTATTTTTGCGGATACAGACTAACACGGCTGCTACTCTGAAACCTGATACAGACTAAGGGTACGTCTACACTACCCGCCAGATCTGCAGGTAGTGATCGATCTATCGGGGATCGATTTATTGCGTTTAGTGTAGACGTGATAAATCAATCCCCGATCACTCTGCCATCGACTCCTGTACTCCACCGTGACGAGAGGCGGAAGCGGAGTCGATGGGGGAGCGGCAGCAGTCGACCGCGTGCTGTGAGAACGCGAGGTAAGTCAACGTAAGATATGTCGACTTCAGCTACGCTATTCTCATAGCTGAAGGGGTGGAATGAGCATTCTGTCTGAAGGCTGATTTCTAGATCATAAAGATTTGTGTGCTAATTGGGTGCAATCACTAAAAATCAAACCCTTGGTTATACATAAAAAAATAAGATGGATTTAATTTCCTATACACAGGTTTTTCAACAGACCTCAGGACCAGATTTTCAAGTGCTCAGCACCAGAACTGAGACCAGATTTTCAAGAGAGCTCAGCTCTAATTTAGGCGCCTAAATACCAGTCAGATTTTCAGAAATGCTCAGTACCCAGTGTAATAGATTCTTTTGAAAATCTAGTTAAGGTTGTCTCTTCTCTCATTTGCCATTCCTTGGCAATTATTACCAGGTTACCACATCATCTTTCTCTTAGGGTACCTCTACACTGCAGCTGGGAGCAAGCTTTCCAGCATGGGTAGGCAGACACTCACTAGCTCTGCCTGAGCTAGTGCACTAGAAATAGCCAAGAGTAGCACAGGAAGCAGCTTGGACTAGCCTCCTGAGTACAAACCTGCCTGGACCCACAGGGTGCATACTCAGGCAGCTAGCTCGAGTTGTCACCCATGCTCCCTTCCCACCGGCTACACTGCTATTTTTTATTTTTAGCACAGCTAGCACGTATCAGTTAGGGTGACCACCTTTTCAAAATGCAAAAATGGGACACATGCAGGAGCTCCACCCCCTCCATGGCCCCACCTTCTGCTCCTCCTCTTTCCTTGAGGTCCCACCCCCAGTCAGGCCAGAAGCCAGATCTGGGCAGTGGTAAGAGCTGCCCAGGGACCCAGGCTGCTGTGGGGATCCTTGGATCATCCATCTGCCTTGGGCGAGGTGCCGGGGTGCCAAAGAGCTGCCCCCAGCCTGTGTCCCCACCTCTCATGGCATGCCACCCAGGGCAGGTGGAGGGATTGGGGCTCCCCACAGCTCTGGCTTCTGGCCTGGCCTGGGGCATGGCCTCATGGCAATGGGGGGCTAAGGCCCATCTCAGCCCCACCCCTAACCAGGAAGAGGCTGCCACTGTTCCTGAGCCTTGGGCAGGTGCAGAGCAGCGCCACAGGGAATCCAGGACAAATGCTGTCTTGGAGTCTTTCAGCTCAAGACAGGGACTTGAGAAGTACATTTCAGGACTGTCCTGCCCAATTAGGAATGGGTGGTCATGCTACTGTCTGTCTACCTGAGCTTGGAAGTAGGCTCCCAGCAGCAGTGTAGAGATACTCTTAGTGATAATAATGCCTTTTGTATATAAGGAATCGCCACTTCATTCTACCAATAATCAAGGAAGTCCTGATGGAATTCAAGTTCCTGTCAGGGTATAAATTTGATGGTGATAAGGGAATTCTACTAGCCTTTAATTTAAGAAGTACTGTGCCTGACAAATGAAAGAAGTTAAAGCACTACTTAACAGAGTTTCCACCTGGTGACTCCTAGTCCATGAGTTTCTCTTTAAATTTCTTACAACAAACAGCCTTGGAGCTCTAATTACCATCCAGATAGGAAGACGATCACTTCAGATTATCACCTAAAACCCTGAACTAATTCTATGAACTCAGTTATGCAACAATACAAAAGTGCTTGCAGACACTTTCGGGTGGCATGCTGTTTCCTGGAGGGAACCGTTTGGAAGTGACATCTCACAGGACCCTCTGTTGCTTTTTACAGATTCAGACTAACACGGCTACCCTTCTGATACCTGATCTCCTGGGGAGTTGTCTGAGAAGTCAGAAGGCTGGAGAAGCCACAATAAAGCTGGAGTTTTTTAAATTATCCTTGTATCAGAGTGAGATCTTTTTATGGCAGATGATCCAGACACAATGAAGAATAAAACACGGTGGCAGCAGTAATCGAATCCTAGACAGAAGAAGAGACCATTCAGAGCTGCACTGCAGAGAGCAGAATACTTCTGGATGTACACAGTTTGTTTTACAAGACAAGGCTGATAACAGAAAATGGAGGGCCTGAAACCTCCAGGGACATTAAACCTGCAAGCTAAGAATTTAGTTCAGGCATGGGAGAATTGGAAAGAGGAATTTAACCTCTATATAAATATTACAACGGCAGATAAAGAAGATGCTGTGTAAATAAATCTGTTTTTTTACCTGACTGGAGAAAGAGGGAGAGAGATAAGTAAGATTCTGTGCATGGAAATCCCAAGCTCAATGCACCTTAGAAGCAATAATGGGCTGTTATGATACTCACTGTAAATCCAGGAAGAATAAACTGTGGAAAGATATATTTTCTTTATTCGGGATCAAGCAGCTGGGGAGGGCATAGATGAGTACAGTACTGACTTACAAATGCTAGCAGCCAGCTGCAATTTTGGAAATATTAAAGATTCATTAATAAGAGACAGGAGGGTGTGTGGGATACACAACTCACAGCATGAGAGTGGTTGCTGAGGGAAGCTGACTTAACTTTGGGAAAAGCTTGGAGATATCTAGGGCTGCAGAGCTATCCAAAAAGAGGATCAGAACCCTGGAAGGGCAGTTGGCATTAACTGTCCATGCAATACATAACAAAGAAATCAAAACTAGATACAACATCAGTAAATTACAACAGTATAGATACATGCAAATACTGTGGGAGAAAACATTTGAGACATAAAGAAAAGTGTCTGGCTTATGAGGAAAAAATACTGTATCTGTGATAAATGTAATCATTTTGCAGCCAAGTGTTTGTCCACAGAGAAGAAAAACAAATTGAAGTAGCATACAAAGTAACTGAAGAGAGTAACAGTGAGTATAAGGGCAGTATGTAGGTGACTAAACAGCTGGTAAGCACACTGCAGGAATACCCTAGGAAGCACCAAAAACAGTTGTATGCAGTGAAAAGAAAGTGATACGATTTCAATTAGACCATGACACAAATTGTAGCATTATCCCAATCAGTCTGGTGAACCAGACATATGGTTGGAAGAGACTAACCAGCTGTTAATGTATAACCATATATACTTAAGTCTGTGGGGAAATACACAATGCAATTAAGAAAACCAATCAGCACAAAGCTATGACCCCTGTGACATCCTCAGGGCCATACAGGTACAATTGGATGTTACCCACAATGGTAAAGAGGTTGAGAACCACTCAGATGGCAGTACCACTTCTGGGCAGCAAGACCGCCCAAGCAATGAACCTGATAAAAGCATAGTTCCAGAACATAATGAAAGTAGATAGTGGGGTGACTGAAGATACCTTGGATGGTATTGCCTGGGACCAGGAGGTGAAGCAGAGGGAGTACAGAAATGTATTTCAGGAAGCTGGACAGCTAGATGGTGTTTATAAAATAGAGATTGACACCGTGTGAAGCCAGTTAAACTGCCAAAAAGAAAAGTACCCATTGCATTACTGCAGCCAGTGCAAAGCCTACAGAATCATGAACTTATACAGCCTGTAGAGAAGAGCATAGACTGGATAAGCAGTCTTGTGGAGGTAAGAAAGCCATCAGGAAAAATGAGACTATGCATAGACCAAAGCCTTAAATAAAGCTTTGAAATGGAACCATTTCCCTCTGCTTATAATAGAGCAGTGGTTCTCAACCAGGCGTATGCTTACTCCTGGGGGTACACTGAAGTCTTCCAGGGAGTACATCAATTCATCTAGATATTTGCCTAGTTTTACAACAGGCTACATAAAAAGCACTACCGAAGTCAGTATAATCTAAAATTTCATACAGACAATGACTTGTTTACACTGCTCTATCTACTATACACTGAAATGTGAGTACAATATTTATATTCCAATTGATTTATTTCATAATTATATGGTAAAAATGAGAAAGTAAGCAATTTTTCAACAACAGTGTGCTGTGACACTTTTGTATTTTTGTCTGATTGCATAAGCAAGTAGTTTTTACGTGAGGTGTAACTTGGGGGTAGGGGTGGTACGCAAGACAAATCAGACTCCTGAAAGGGGTACTGTAGTCTGGAAAGGTTGAGAGCCAGTGTAATAGAGGACTATTACCAGATCTGTCTAAAGCAAAAAAATTTTACAGTATGCGATGTAAAAATGGATTCTGGTACATTGAACTGGATGAAGAATCCAGTTACTTGACAACCTTCACAACTCCATTTGGGAGATACCAATGGTTAAGGATGCCAGTGGGAATCAGTCCAGCACCAGAAATATTCCAGAGCAGACTGATCCAAGCATTGAAAGGCCTGATGGGAACATGGCAACAGCAGACAATATGTTGATAGTGGGAGAAGATGACAATCCAGAACAAGCACAACAAGACCATGCCTATAAATTACTATAATTTTTACAGAGATGGAGAAAAAAAAATAACATTACATTGAATTTAGTCAAGCTCAGGTTGAGAGTAACCATGGTGCCATACATTGACATTTGTTGACCTCCAAAGGCCTGAAAGTAGACCTAGAGAAAGTTAGGGCAATTAGAGAAATGCCAAGATGCAGTGATGTTAAAGGAGTTCAAAGATTTTTGGGAATAGTCAATTATTTAGCAAAGTTTTACAACCATCTGTCTGAGAGCTGTGAGATTCTGAGATAACTGACACACAGACACCTTCTGGAAGTGGATGGACCAACATGAACAAGCATTCCAGAAAATAAAAGAGATGATTGGAAAGACTCCCATTTTGAAATATTATAATGCAAAGGAACTCCTGGTGCTGCAATGTGATACAGCCGAATTGGGTCTAAGGGCTACCATGCTGCAAGGGGGACAACCTGTTGCATTCACAAGCAGAGAACTGTCTGTGACGGAGAAGGGCTATGCTCAAATTGAAAAAGTGTTGTTAGTAATACTTTTTGGAATGGACAAATTTCACCAATACGCTTACAGTCACATTGTGGACGTACAATCCGACCATAAACCTCTCAAAAGCCATTTGGAGAAAACCACTACTCAATGTACCAAGATGCTTACAGCGGACAATGATGCAACTGCAGAGATACAACATACAGATCAAGTATTACCAAAGCACGGACTTAGTGTTGGAGGACACCATGAGCTATGCATACCTGCCAGAACCAAGCAAGGAGAGAGCTGTAGAGGGTGAGGTAGAGACAATAAATACAGTACAGTATTTACCTATCTTAGAAGAAAGACAGAGATACACAGAGAGGTACAGAGCAAGCAGAATGCTGCAGACATTGATACTCGTGATCCTACAAGGATGGACAACGACAGAAGATCAAATATCTAAACAGATAACGCCATTCTTTCAGATAACAGATGACTTGTTGTACAGAATGGCATTATATTTCTGGGAGAAAGAGCAGTTATTCCAGGAGTATCTAGGAATGAGATTATGCATAAAATTCATTCATTATATCTGGGAACTGAAGGTTGCTTAAAGTGAGCCAGAGAGATTATATACTGGCCAAGAGTGAATGAGCAATTACAGACATTCATGGCTCCTGTGAAAGGACTGCCAGAGCTCCAGTACGCGGAAGCCCGCCAGGGCGAGGCTCCAGTCCACCCCAGGCTACCCAGCACCACCGAGGAGGAGAGACAGCAGAAACCCTAAGACTATCAGCTTTGGAAGGACGGGTGGGAAGTAGCCCAGGGGAACTAAACATTGATCCAATTGTGGAACCGGGGTTTGACTGAGTTTGTTTCAGAATGATCCCTGCTAAGTAGGTGGTGGATACTCACCCCCCATCCCCGCCCCTGCAGACAGGGCCTTGATCCCCCTACTCCAGCCGCCACCCGTCCCTTGGGTGGAAGCCCACTTCCCTCTGGCCATTAGGCTGCGCTGCCCTGCCTAAAAGGGTAGTCCTACTGACTCTGGCCACACTGCCCCACAGCAAAGGGTAGTCCTATTGACTCCAGCTACTAGGCCACACACCCCTGCCCAGAAGGGTAGTTCTGCTGACTCTGGCTGCTAGGCTACACTGCCCTGCAGCGAAGGGTAGTCCTGTTGACTCTGACCTTTGAGCCATGCTTCTCCGGGAAACAGGGCTGCTGTGGTGGCTCGGGAGATTGGGCCACTTGGGCCACCTAAGCTCTACTCTAATTCCCCCACAACCCAATACCCCCTGATGGGGTGTACCCACTCTGTAACAGGTGGAAATGAACGCCTGTTTTTTATTTTTAGTTTTGTTTGAGGCTATACCCTTTAATATGTTCTTATTTATAAAAAATTCTAACTTCTAATTAGTTTGATACAGAAAGATAGGTAGGTTAGACTGAGCAGACTCAAACCTTTTAGCAAAAAGGATCAGATTTTACATTTGATTACTGGACCTCTAGGCTAAGGTTTTTGACTCTTTGTCTCCCAGTGCCCAGCTGGAAATATTTTTCTAGAGAGAGACTGAAACAATAAAAAGGAAAGACAAACCCCCAAGGCATCCCTCTCTCTCTCCCTGCCCATCGCATTCACTGCATCTGAAGTGAAAAAGGAAACATTCATGGGACTCTAGGAGAAGGGTCCTGACCTACAGAGTTTGGTCAGTAAGTCTTCAGAAAGCATTTGGTGAGAAACTTTGCTTGAACCTGAAGTAGTTTAAGTTAAAGTTTTATCTTTAATTTTCTTGTATCAATTTCTGACTTTTATGTATCATTACTTGTACTCACTTAAAATCTATTTGTAATTAATAAACTTGTTTTATCTAATCCACTGTGTTTAAACTGAAATGTCTGGGTAAACCAATTTGGGATGACAAGTTGTGTGCATATTATCCTCTTAAGGAAATAATGGATTTAATATAATCCATACTGTCCAGGAGAGGGCTGTGCAGTACAGAACATACATTTCTGGGGGGAAATCTAAGACTGGGGATGTGTTTGGGGGTACCCTGCAGTATAACCAAGGCAGGTGAGAGCCAGAGTGTAACCCAAGTATGACTGGCAGGCTGCAGTTACACAAAGACACACAGGGTTTGGCTTGCATGCTGGAAGGCTGTTTGGGAGCGGCCCAGGTGGGAACTACTTCAACAAGGCATTACAGGGCACCCAAGGTTGCAGGGCAGGTATGACACAGCTGCTCATTAGTCTGGATTGTACCCTGGTATGGCAAAATTATAGAAATTTCCTTCTCTCTCTTAATTTATCAGTAGTCTTTGCAACTTTTGGATGGGAGTAAAAATGAAAAATACCCCAAAACCCTACTGCCAAACTATTTAGCCAAACTAAAGTCACCAATCACTTCTCAGCTGATGTCCCAAGCAAGTTGAAGATGCTTTTTCAGTAGTGTACTGTCGGAGCTGGAAGACAAAAACAGGAGGCCAAAGGGACTCTCCCTTGTTCATTTTTAAATTAGCCAATAATTTTACGTTTAAGTAAGTTAAGTTTCTTGTGACTGTGTTCTACTCATGACTGAAAACGATACTTTTGAAGACTGGATAATTAATTCTGGAAAGAAAGTATACATTTGGCATAAATGTAAATGAATAAATAAAATACATGAACATCTGAGAGCTCTGCCAGGTTTTCTGGTAGCGTTTCACTAGGTTTTGGCAGAATTCTACACCTCCCCTAGTATACCGCTTGAATTACCATACCTTCAAATGTTTGACACTAAATCCAAAATTAAGTTTAAAATGATAAAAAACCATCAGTGGACATGGAGAACAATGACCATAGTCTTCTTTATAATGGCCTGTAACATATTTGAAGACTATCATCAGGTTCTTCTTCAGTCTTCTTTTCTCAGGACTAAACATGCCCAGTTATTTTAAACCTTTCTTTATAGTTCGGGTTTGCTAAACCTTTTATCCATTTTTATTGCTCTCCTCTGGACTCTCTAATTTGTCCACCTTTCCTAAAGTGTGATGCCCAGAATTGGACACAGTACTCCAGCTGAGGCCTCACCTGTCCTGAGTAGAGCAGGACAAATACCTCCCTTATCTTACATACAACACTGATGTTAATACAACCCATAATGTTATTAGCCTTTTTCATAACTGGATCACATTATTGACTCATATTCAATTTGTGACCCACTGTAATATTCAGATCCTTTACAGCAGTACTACTACCTAGCCACTTATTCCCCATGTTGTAATTGTGCATTTGATTTTTCCTTCCTAAGTGTAGTACTATGCACTTATCTTTATTGAATTAATCTCATTGATTTCAAACCAATTCTCCAATTTGTCGAGGTAGTTTTGAATTCAAATCCTGCCTCCCAAAGCACTTGCAACCCCTTTCACCTTGGTGTCATCTGCAAATTTTATAAGCCTACTCTCCACTCCATTATTCAAGTCATTAAAAAAAATTGACTAGTACCAGACCCAAGATTGACCACTGAAGATCCCTACCAGATTCACCTCCCAGTTTGACAGTGACCTATTGATAACTATTTTTGATTATGGTCTTTCAACCAGTTGTGCACCCACTTTATAGTAATTTCATCTAGACCATATTTCCCTAGTTTGCTTATGAGAATGTCATGTGGGACTGTGTCAAAAGCCTTACCAAAATCAAGATACATCACCTCTACTACTTCCCACCAATCCAGTAGGCCAGCAGTCCTGTCAAAAAATGAAATTAGATTGGCTAGAAATGACTTGTTCTTGACAAATCCATGCTGGCTATTCCTTATAATACTGTTATCTTCTAGATCGTTACAAACTGATTGTTTAATAATTTGTTCCAGTATCTTTTCAGATATCAAAGTTAGGCTAACTGGTCGATAATTCCCCAGGTCCTCCTTGTTCCTCTTTAGATACTGTGTGTGCCCTTCTCCAGTCCTTTGGGACTTCACCCATCCTCCATAAACTGTCAAAGATAATTGTAAACAATTCTGACCTTGCATCAGCCTGTTCCTTATGTATCCCTAGATTAATTTAATCAGGCCCTGCCAACTTGAATATACCCAACTTATTTAAATATTCTTAAATCTGTTCTTTCCCTATATTGGCTTGTATGCCTTCCCCCTTGGGGTTAATATTAATTGTATTAAGTATATCAGTCCACTATTGAATCTGAGAGAAGCTAGTTGCCTCTTTAAGAATTCATGATGAGTGAAATTTAAGTATTTCTTAAATTGACACTGCAAACTTGTTATTAGATTGGCTTTAATGAACTTTCCATTTGTCAAGGGAAAAACAATGACAGAAAAAGAACTTACAAGTAGCGGTAGGTCAAGCCATGGTATTGTTCTACTAACAACAGTAGTATCTTAACAACATGGGAAGGATTTGGGGTGGTGGGTACCACAGGCACAGGAAATCAACATGAATCAATGCAGGATCTGTTCAAAGCAGTGGTCCTCTTAGCATTACCCTTAATGCTCAACTGGCTGCCTCTACCCACCACACCTCCTTCTGGTGGGAGGCTGCTATGATCCTTCCATCCTGACCACCACATCTCCTGATAGCCACTGCTACTCCTCACAGCCAGAAGGAAAGGGCTCTGGGACCCCACTTCCTCTGTGGCCAATGGTGCGCTGTTAGTCTGAGAAAGGGAGATCCAGGCCCCTCTGTTCTCCATGACTGCTGATGGGGATAGAGAGGGGAGGGAATCTGTTCATCTTCTCTTGCCCTCCCCTATTTCTCCATAGTCACCATTCCTGCCTCTCTGCAAGGGGAGGAAGGAGTGAAAATCATAGTACTGCCTCACCCAGGTCTGAGGAAAGACAAGTAAAGATCCTGGCCATGTCCACCATCTATTCCAAGATCTGAGGGGGTGGGGAAGGGGGATTGAAGATTACTAATTTAGAGAGACCCCAAAGGGAGTTCACTTGGACCCCTATAAGCCAGTGACCCTTCACAAAGTTGGAGAAATTGGAAGCCAGAAGATTTGGTGTAGTTTCCCATGGAGGCAAGCCAGGCATTTGGAACCTGGGCTGAGCTCTCCCACTGCAGAAAGTCTGGTGTATTGGAATTCATTATGAATTCTCCTTTCTGTATGACACCATGAATATTAAACTATTATGCAAATTATGGTATTGGGTCATTAGCATAAAATATCCAGTTTTCAGGGCCTGTTATGTAAAATCTCAACCAGCCTTGGAACTTCTCTGTTGTATTCCTGTCTTGCCCTTTAAGAAAGGCTCTCTCAATTCTCCCTGTAACAGCTGCTGTCACTGCAGCATATTACAAGATAAAAAGATAAGAGAGAAGTAAATTGTTGTGTTCCAATGGAATTTTCCTGAGTTGAATTTTTCTGAATCAGAACCCCCCGCTTTACCAGTCAACAGAGATAAGCTGGCTTTCAAAGCTTGATCTATTGTCATGAGACCCCCCTCATTACTTGATATTTAAAGCTTGCTTAACACTATTTGAAATGAGCAGTAAAAACAAGAGCACTATTTCTAGACTGGCTATTGAATTGTGCTCTGTGCAAAGGCGGAATGCACCACATATATGTAATTTGCAGCATTTTCAAGATCCATTCCTGAAAACAAGTGTGCAGTTGGTATCTCAGAGCACTTCAGCTGCACATTGGAAACACAGAGTACTTTGAAAGTCAAAATGCACAATCTTTTGGCAGTGTTTTTATATTACATTTCCTAGGATGTTTGTAGCAAGTATCTGACAACATTAACTTATTTAAATGTATTTTCAAATAAGCTGAAGTCATTTTAAATAATTCCTGAAATGCTGTCATTATGCTGTCAAGCTCCAAGCTCCATGTAATTCTTTATTAAAAATGAGCAGTAATCTTTTGGCATTCTACATTCTATATTCAATACCATCATAGCTCATGGGACTAGGATCACAGTACTACCCCATGTGCTCCTTACCCTGCTTCTCGATGATGGGTCTGCTAGAGGAACAACTCTTTTAGCAGCTTCAATGGTGCGGCAAGTTAGCCTTATAGCACTTCTGCTAGTAGGCAGGCTGAGAGTTTGATTTCCCTCCTATGATAAGGCTCATTTTTGTTTCCCTCCATACTCCACAGTAAGCCTATGCTGAGGAAGAGAAATGCCCATTCCTCAAGAGAAGAGAAACTGTGGAAGGCAGGGCAGTATCTCTTACCTTCTTTTGGGATGCAGATGGGTGCAGGACATGGAGAGGCAGATTAAGGAAGTAGTTCCCCGAACCTAGGCGAAAGTTTGAACGTTACAGAAAGGAGTGTGGAGATCTGGGAAACTTCAGATTTATTTTTATGAAGGATAGGTGACTCAGTTCCCCCCATTGCATTGTATTGTTACCCACTAGGGTGCAGGGTTTAACCTTGTCCTCTTCTGATGGGGAGATGTGAATGCTATGAAATTTTGGAAGCATGAAAACTTGAAACTGTTTTACTGAGATGTGTTATATGCTATGAGCACATGGACTACATTAATGACTGCTTCATTACTGTAGCTAGTCCTGTAGCCCACAAGGGGGGGGGAATTCTTTATTTAGTCCTAAATGGGGTACAGAATCTGGTAATCTGGTCCAAGTGGTGAAGACAGCTGAACCGCTTGGTAACAGTGACCATACTGTAATTACATTTAACATCCCTGTAGGGGGGAAAATACCAAAGAAACCCACCACATTTAACTTCAAAAAGGGGAATACAAAAATGAGAAAGCTAGTTAAATGGATATTAAAATGAACAGTCACAAGAGTGAAATGCCTGCAAGCAGCATGGAAACTTTTAAAAAACATCATAAGACAGGCTCAAAAGAAATGTATACCCAAATTTAAAAAAACCACCAGTGAGAGGACCAAAAAATGCCATCATGGCTAAACAAGAGAGTGAAAGAGGTTGTTAGAAGCAAAAAGGCATCCTTTAAAAACTGGAAGTCAGATCCTTCTGAGGAAAACAGAAAGGAACATAAACTCTGACAAATCAAGTGTAAAAGTATAATTAGGCTAAAAAAGAATTAGAAGAGCAACTAGCAAAAGACACAAAAACTAACAGCAAAATAATTTTAAAGTACATAGGAAGCAGGAAGCCCACCAAACAAAAGTGGGGCCATAGGATGATGGAGGTATTAAAGGAGCACTAAAAGAAGAGAAAGCTATTGACAAAAAGCTAAATTAATTCTTTGCATTGGTCTTCTCGGCTGAGGATGTAAGGGAGAGTCCACATCTGAGCCATTCTTTTTAGGTGACAAATCTGAGGAACTGTCCCAGATTGAGGTGTCATTAGAGAAGATTTTGGAACAAATGGATAAATTAAACAGTAATAAGTCACCTGGACCAGATGGTATTCACCCAAAAGTTCTGAAGGAACTTAAATATGAAACCGCAGAGCTACTAACTGTGGTATGTAACTTATTACTTAAATCAGTCACTGTACCAAGTGACTGGTGGATAGTTAATGTAATGCTGATTTTTAAAAAGGCTTCTGGGGTCATCCTGGTAATTATAGGCCTATAAGCCTAACTTCAGTACCAGGCAAATTGGTTGAAATAATAATAAAGAACAGAATTATCAGACACATAGATGAATACAATATGTTGGGGAAGAGTCAACATGGCTTTTGTAAAGGGAAATCCTGCCTCACTAATCTATTAGAATTCTTTGAGGGGATGAACAAGCATGTGGACATGGGTGATTCAGTTCAATCAGCATATATGGACTTTCAGAAAGCTTTTTGACAGAGTCTCTCACCAAGGGCTCTTCAGCAAAGTACACAGTCATGGAATAAGAAGGAAGGTCCTCTCATGGATCATTAACTGGTTAAAAGATAGGAAACAAAGGACAGGAATAAATGGTCAGGGTTCACAATGGAAAGACGTAAATAGTGGAGTCCCCCAAAGAACTGTACTGCGACCGGTTATGTTCAACATATTCATAAATGGTCTGGAAGAAGGGGTAAACAGTGAAATGGCAAAGTTTGCAGACAATACTAAATTACTCAAGAGAGCTAACACCAAAGCTGACTGTGAAGAGTTACAAAGGGATCTCACAAAACTGGGTGACTGAGCAACAAAATTGCAGATGCAATTCAATGTTGATAAGTGCAAAGTAATGCACACTGGAAAAATAATCCCCACTATACATACAAATTGATGGAGTTTAAATTATTTATTACCATTCAAGGAGGAGATCTTGGAGTCACCATGGATAGTTCTCTGAAAATATTCACTTAATGTGCAGCTGCAGTCAAAAGAGCTAACAAAATATTAGGAACCATTAGAATAAGGATAGATCATAAAACAGAACATATCATAATGCCATTATATAAATCCATGGTATTCTCACCCCTTGTATACTGCATGCAATTCTGGTCACCCCATCTCAAAAAAGATATATTAGAATTGGAAAAAGTACAGAGAAAGGCAATAAAAATGATTAGGGGTATGAAACAGCTTACATACGAGGCGAGATTACAAAGACTGAGACCGTTCCGTTTAGAAAAGAGACAACTAAGGGGGGGGATATGATAGAAGGCTATAAAATCATGGAAGGTATGGATAAAGTGAATACAGAATTGTTATTTGCTCCTTCACATAATACAAGAACCAGGGGTCACCCAATGAAATTAATACGCAGCAGGTTTAAAATAAACATAATTAAAGTACTTCTTCATACAAAGCACAGTCAACCGTGGAACTCACTGCCAGCAGATGCTGTGAAATCCAAAAGTATAACTGGATTAAAAAAAGACTTAAGTAAGTTCATGGAAGATAGGTCCATCAATGGTTGTTAGCCAAGATGGTAAGGGACACAACCCCTTGCTCTGGGTGTCCCTAACCTCTGACTACCGGAAGCTGCTAGTAGACAACAGGGGATGGATCACTTGAAAATTTTCCTATTCCATTCATTTCCTCTGAAGCACGCTGGAAGGGTTTGATGGACTGTCAGAACCTCCCAGGGTCTCCATGTGAAAGATGGGTGACACCTAGTAAGCTTAGCATGCATGTACACTCTTAATTGTTTCATTATACGTTTTCTTTGTAGTGATTTTGTCGTAAATAAATGCACTGTGTTTATGAATGTTGGCTGGTCACTGGCATAACCTGTCATAGTCCCTGGGAGATAACAGAACAGCAGGCACTGGACTAAAGTCATACCTACTGGGACAAGCAGAGTGAACTTCAAGGGGTCTGCAACTCTAAATCTCTGGTCTGGAGGGAGAGAAAGATAGGCTACTGCCCACAGAGAGGTGATGGCTAGAGGCCTGAGACCTAAAGAGGTGCCCTGGAGGAGACCACGGAGGGAACAGAGGAATTGAACCTGGTTCTTTCACATCCCAGGAAATTTTCTATTCCCATATTGATGTCTCTTTCACAGCTATGCTTGATATAACAGCTTTGATTAAACATTTTACATAATTGTTAGCTTCCTGAAGGGAGTGGAATTGTCAGGTATTTCAATCATATTCCAGATGGCAAGAAATTAGTAATTAGTGGACTAAAGCTGTAAGGTAACCACCACCAGCTGGATTTTAACTCTGGCCATGTCTATCAGATCAGACCCTGAAGACATGATAGATGGAGAAATGCCTATCTGCCCCCCGGTTTGTGGACTGCTGGCACACCAGGACATAAGGAGCCTCAGCCATCAGTTGGCCTGCCATGGGAGACTCAGAAGAAGTGAGGTCTTTGAGCAATGCAGAGGATCAACAGGACTCCATCCAACAGAATGAAGGGCACAAAAAGGTGGAAGCAAGTCTCGCACCAATAGTGATAACACAAAGAGGGAAACTGGTTTGAAGACCCGAACGCTTGATGGACTATGAGGCCTAACAAGCTGCAATGGGCTGGCAATAAAGGCCATGCCCCTACAATGGGCTACCTGCTAATAACCTCTGGCCCCTACATGTCAGCAAACAATTGCACAAAAGACACAATAACAAAATTTGTCCGAAGGAAATATGTTGTAACTTGCATGGAACATGGAAGGAACAGCACAGTTTGCAAGAGGGAAGAGTTTGGCGAAGACGTGTGCAAATGGATAAAATGCTAGCTGAGCTGCTGCAACTCTGTACATAGCTCTCTTAATAAAAAGCCTGTCAGTTTCACAAGCTTGGCGTCCTTTCATGTTATTACTAAGCATACAGTACATGAAATATGAACCAATATTTATATAAATTAAATGTACAGTAGATGATGAATATTAGAATGGAAGAATCTGAAAACATATAAAGAAAGTGAATTTCCATGCAACCTTCGTGGAACAAAGTCATAAATCAGCAGACATAAGGAAATCACTAAATATCAGAACATAACTCTGCTGTGAATATTAGTGGCCGTAGCAGAATGCAAGCTATCTGAAGGACATGATTTTGTTGAGTAATTATTTTAATGATCCACTGCTAAAATGAGGTAAACCTTAGAATTTTCCCAAAAGTATCTTTTCTAAACCTGAAAACAGTAAAGTGAATGTAAAGCTATTTTAATTTTCTATTCCTGTATTGCTGTCTCTTTCACAGTTATGCTTGGTATAACAACTTTGATTAAACATTTTATATAATTGTAAGTTTCCTGGAGGGAATGGAATTGTCAGGTATTTCAGTCATATTCCAGCTGGCAAGAAATTTGTTCAATCACACACTACTGTACCCACTGGCCTGCATGCTACTGAGGTACTATGGAATTCATTTGTAATTTCAGGAACATTATAGTAGCACTTTCAAGAAGTTTAAAAATACACATTTCTACTTTTAACATAAAGCAGTTTAGATATTTTTAAACTGTTCCTGGGCATTTTTTGCATTAACTTCTATAGGCACTATACTAATGCATTTATTCAGCTGGCAAAATGATTATCTTTCAGTATGAACCAGGAAGGAAAAGAGATAAGAGTGAAGCTTACAAAAAGATGATTCATGGGGAAAGCATGGAGAGGAGGCAGTCTGTGCTTCTCATCCTTTCCCTATCAACATTGAGAGTGTTTGGAAGCTATCCCCCTAAACACCATCTTACTACTAAATAATGTATCACTTTATACTGTGCCCATGTCTTCAAACTGTAATGTTCTGAAAACACTGCAGTGAGTGCTATTTGGTTGTGCTGCAAAGTTCTTCCACTGATACTACTTTTCTTCCCAGCCTAGGAGAGACCAAGGCTACATTTTCCAAGAGAGTCTAAGTCCTACTTTTAAAAGTGACCTTGGCATTTAGTAGCCTAAATCCCACTGACTTGCAATGAGACTTAGGCCCCTAAATCATATAGGTGCTTTTGAAAATTTTATCCCAGCACTTCCATGGAGTGCAATTTTTCCTTCAATTGGCATTTTAGGTCTGCTTTTCCATGTGGTTTCAGGATAGAGGGTAAGATCCATCTAGCTACAATGACTACGGAAACTGTGTCCTTGCTTAAGTTCCAAAAATTGGATAAACATTGAAACTGAGACCTGTTTTGTTCTGTCGCACTTTGCTTTTAGTATACAGTTTACACTGAATGGCAGAGTACTTCTTGGAGGAGGAAATGATCTAGCACAACTGTTTCTAAAGGAGTGATGAATGTTGCTATCATGGACAAAATGTTCTTGTGATGGAGGCTCAGGTGTTGATCTGGCTCCTTTTCAAGTCAATGGAGACACTGCCATGAACTTGAATGGTGCAGGTACAAGTGGTGAATAAGCATTACACTTCAGCCCCCTTCCCTGATTGGGAAATATAGAGCTAAAAATGGATTGTGAAGAGGCAGGAAACAACTGAGACTTGCTGGAAGGATAAGGAAGAGACAGAATACCAAAACTACTACTTTGTGGCAAGCTTCCACCTTTAAGACTTGACATCAGAGATGATAAACTGTAGCAGTTTATAGTGTCAAACCCATTCACAGAATGATTATTTTGAATTTAAGTGACAACAGACACTCACACACACCCCATCTGTAGTTCTTCTTGCAGAGTTCTGTTTATCACAAGGGAAAAAACACACAGCCCTCATGTTCCACTGCAAGGAATTAATCGGGGTTGTAAGCATCTAGTCAGTTGTGCCTTTGTAACTAGTAAGTTGCCCGGTATTCAGCTGATTTAGATCTGTGAATTTCTTTTAACATTAGCTATTTAGATTTTTTTGTAAAATGAAACACCGTGACAAAATAGCACCTGAAATTACTGTTTCCTTTGTAAATAAAAGTGCAGATATGTTTTTGAATGGTCACCCCATGCGCAGGCTGCAAGGTTCTGTGCTTAGTGTTAGCTCAGAGTGTTAGCCTGTGCTGAGGGGGTTAGTTTTGCCATTGAATTAAATGGGAGCAAGTTGAGTCGTGGATCTCACATACAGGGCTGAAACTAGAGGTGGCTGAACTAATCATTAGAGAGTATATTTGCTACAAATACCTACTAAGTCAATGGAAAGAAATGTTTGCGAGTTGATTGCACACTATGAAGTTAGGGACATATAAACACCTAGACTAATGGACGGATACAATAATACTGTGGTTAGATAGATATGCTATAAGGATGTCATTTAGCTGACGTACTTCACAGGAGATATGTACCTCGTGCTAATATGTACCTCGTGCTAATATTCACTTGATTATAGTATATGTTTGATTCACAAAAGGAGTATTACTTATGGCACTTCAAATATTTCTCCATATTTTTAAAAGGTATTTGTGACAGGCTTTTTAAACTTGACATCTTTTCAAATCAGTTCAGAAAAAAGGAACTTTCCTGAACTGAATTGAGCTTATCACTATGCTGCTGCTGCTGCAAAAAAAAAAAAAAAATAGCACAAAGTCTTACTGGCAATAGCAACCTGCAGACAGTATATAACAACCATCTGATTATGGAAGAGAAACCATTTATTTAAAGTTTTAAAATACAATTCTTGTTTAATTTTCAATACCCACAGAAGACTCTGGGTGGGTTCTGTGTTCTCAGCCTGCCAGAGTCCTTTCTGTTTAACTTTAAAACACATTCCCACCTCTGAAGCAGTGAAGATAACTATTACCTTCAGTGAGGTGAAATGGAAAGTCAGGGGCAGGTTAACCACATGAAGGCTTCTGTAGATAAGAATGTTTGGCATGAAGGATTCCTGGCCCTTTAAAAACCAGGTACTATGTAGGCTCAAGACTGACTGACTCACTTCCTAATCAATTTAAGCAATCAGAAATTTTTGTGGGGGGGGGGGAAGGGGGAGGAATTATACAGCCAAATCATTGCTTCCAGCTCTTTCACTTTTAAAGCAGCCTGATGTTTGATATTGCTTATTGCTATTAGTTGCTTCAAATCACCTGAAAGAAACAGCTTGCTGTAAATTTGCCTTTTTTATTTTGAAGCAGTTATGGGTCACATTGTGGCTGGCTTCTAGCAGGTATACAGGGCTGGGAGAGTTTGCAGCTACTGCTCTTTATCCTCTTTTGTGCATCGAGATAGGAAGAACTGCAGTTCCCATGCTCCCTGGAGTGAACATAAGAATGCCCATACAAGGTCAGACCAAAGGTCCATCTAGCCCACTATCCTGTCTTCCAACAGTGGCCAAAGCCAGGTGCCCCAGAGGGAATGAACAGAACATGTGATTATCAAGTGATCCATTCCCTGTCGCTCATTCCCAGCTTCTGGCAAACAGGCTAGGGCCATCATCCCTGCCCATCCTGACTAATAGCCATTGATGGACCTATCCTCCATGAATTTATCTAGTTCTTTTTTGAGCCCTGTTATAGTCTTGGCCTTCACAACATCCTCTGGCAAGGAGTTCCACAGCTTGACTGTGCATTCTGTGAAGAAATATTTCCTTTTGTTTGTTTTACACCTGCTTCTAATTAATTTCATTTGGTGATCCCTAGTTCTTGTGTTATGAGAAGGAGTAAATAACACTTCCTTATTTACTTTCTCCACACCAGTCATGATTTTATAGACCTCTATCATATCCCCCCCTTAGTCATCTCTTCTCCAAGCTGAAAAGTACCAGTCTTATTAATCTCTCCTCATACGGAAGCCATTCCATACCCCTAATAATTTTTGTTGCCCTTTTCTGAACCTTTTCCAGTTCCAATATATCTTTTTTTGAGATGGGGCAACCACATCTGCATGCAGTATTCAAGATGTGGGCGTACCATGGATTTATATAGAGGCAATATGATCTTTTCTGACTTATTATCTATCCGTTTTGTAATGATTCCCAACATTCTGTTCGCTTTTTTGATTGCCACTGCACATTGAGTGGATGTTTTCAGAGAACTATCCACAATGACTCCAAGATCTTTCTTGAGTGGTAACAACTGATTTAGATCCCATCATTTTATATGTATAGTTGGGATTATGTTTTCCAATGTGCATTACTTTGTATTTATCAACATTGATCAACATTCATCTGCCATTTTGTTGTCCAGTCATCTAGTTTTGAGAGATCCTTTTGTAGCTCTTAGCAGTCTGCCTGGGACTTAACTATCTTGAGGAGTTTTGTATCATCTGCAAATTTTGTTACCTCACTGTTTACCCCCTGTTCCAGATCATTTATCAATATATTGAATAGGACTGGTCCTAGTACAGACCCCTGAAGGACATCACTATTTACCTCTCTCCTGTCTGAAAACTGACCATTTATTCCTACGGTTTGTTTCCTATCTTTTAACCAGTTACCAAATCCATGAGGACCTTCCCAGTTATCCCATGACAGTTTACTTTGCTTAACAGCCTTTGGTGAGGGACTTTGTCAAAAGCTTTCTGAAAATCTAAGTACACTAGATCCACTAGATCCCCCTTGTCCACATGCTTGTTGACCCCCTGAAATAATTCTAGTAGATTCATGAGGCATGATTTCCCTTTACAAAAAATATGTTGACTCTGCCCCAACAAATTATGTTCATCTATGTGTCTGACAATTTTGTTCTTTGCTATAGTTTCAACCAGTTTGCCCGTTACTGAAGTCAGACTTATCGGCTTGTAATTGCTGGAGACCTCTGGAGCCCTTTTTAAAATTTGGCGTCACATTAACTATCCTCCAGGCATTTGGTACAGAAGCTGATTTAAATTATAGGTTACAGACTACAGTTAGTAGTTCTGCAATTTCACATTTGAGTTCCTTCAGAACTCTTGAGTGACTACCATCTGGTCCTGCTGACTTATTACTCCTTTAGTTTATCAATTTGTTCAGAAACCTCCTCTAATGACACCTCGATCTGCGACAGTTCCTCAGATAACATAAGAACATAAGAATGGCCGTACTGGGTCAGACCAAAGGTCCATCCAGCCCAGTATCCTGTCTACCGACAGCGGCCAATGCCAGGTGCCCCAGAGGGAGTGAACCTAACAGGTAATGATCAAGTGATCTCTCTCCTGCCGTCCATCACCACCCTCTGACAAACAGAGGATAGGGACACCATTCCTTACCCATCCTGGCTAATAGCCATTAATTGACTAACCTCCATGAATTTATCCAGTTCTCTTTTAAACCCTGTTATAGTCCTAGCCTTCACAACCTCCTCAGGCAAGGAGTTCCACAAGTTGACTGTGCGCTGTGTGAAGAACTTCCTTTTACTTGTTTTAAACCCGCTGCCCATTAATTTCATTTGGTGGCCCCTAGTTCTTATATTATGGGAACAAGTAAATAACTTTTCCTTATTCACTTTCTCCACATCACTCATGATTTTATATACCTCTATCATATCCCCCCTTAGTTTCCTCTTTTCCAAGTTGAAAAGTCCTAGCCTCTTTAATCGCTCCTCATATGGGACCCATTCCAAACCCCTAATCATTTTAGTTGCCCTTCTCTGAACGTTTTCTAATGCCAGTATATCTTTTTTGAGATGAGGAGACCACATCTGTACGCAATATTCAAGATGTGGGTGTACCGTGGATTTATATAAGGGCAATAAGATATTCTCTGTCTTATTCTCTATCCCCTTTTTAATGATTCCTAACATTCTGTTTGCTTTTTTGACTGCCGTGCACACTGCGTGGACGTCTTCAGAGAAATATCCATGATGACTCCAAGATCTTTTTCCTGATTAGTTGTAGCTAAATTAGCCCCCATCATATTGTATGTATAGTTGGGGTTATTTTTCCCAATGTGCATTACACAGATTGCATTACATTAGATTTGTCACCTAAAAAGAATGGCTCAGGTTTGGGAATCTTACTCAGATCCTCTGCTGTGAAGAATTCATTTCGTTTCTCCGCAATGGCCTAATCATCCTTGAGTGCTCCTTTAGCATCTCGATCATCCTAGTGGCCCCACTGGTTGTTTACCAGGCTTCCTGCTTCTGATGTACTTTAAAAAAAAATTGCTATTACGTTTTGAGTCTTTGGCTAGCTGTTCTTCAAATTCTTTTTTGGCCTTCCTAATTATATTTTTACACTTCTTTTGCCAGAGTTTATGCTCCTTTCTATTTTTCCTCACTAGGATTTAACTTTCACTTTTTAAAGGATGCCTTTTTGCCTCTCACTGCTTCTTTTACTTTGTTGTTTAGCCAGGGTGGCACTTTTTTGGTAGCAGGGACTGCTCTCTCTGTGTAAAGAGGCAGAGAGCAGACAGAAGGAGGTGGGACCACGGTCTTACTTCCCACAACTAAAGCTAATCCCCAGATGCTGAGGGAAGTATTCTACACCAGTGTTTCTCAATCAGCTTCCTGCCTTCCTAAACTGTGTCAGGGAAATCTCAGGGACCGGTCTTTGATAAACACTGTTATAGACCCTTTTAAGGAGTGTAGCAGCAGACAAAGTATTGTTACAGAGCTCTAAGAAGCAGTGTAGATGACAGATAAGACATGCGTTTTATTAAAGATGTAAATGAGGAAAGGGAATTGGGAAGACAAGATGGGTGAGGTAATATCTGTGACATTCTATACTGTGGGGGAACGTCCTGGAACACCCATATTCCTCATTTTTATAATTCTGATCTTACATATAAAGCATGCCTTGTAAGGTATCAGGGGAACAGTTGTTATCTGCTGAAAGTCATTTCTCTATCCATATATGTATATCATTAATGCATATGAAGTTATGAAAATTGTATTGTATGGTTGTCACTAAAACATGCTGTAAATTGGGGAATCAGCCAGATATTAGATCCCCAGCGGCAACGGCAAGGAAAGTAACCAACACCTGGGCGGGGTGTCAAACAACCTATCAACAGCCATTGTCCAGCAAGGGAGCTATAATTCAATGAGGCCACACCAGAGGAATTACTCAACCTGCCTGGAGACTCAGCAATGCCCTCCAGACATGCCTGGACTTGTGCTCCCCAAGCACATGGACTGAGGGTATAAAACCAAACACAGGGGGCCCATGCTTGGCCTCTCTCCTTCATCCACCTACACTGCAAGCAACAAGGACACTCTAAAGACGGCAACTGAGGGAACTGGCCCAGATTTCAAGTGTGAAATCTATGTAAGGACTGCAATATTCAGTGGGGTGAGAAAAACTTCTCTGTGTGATTCATGAGTGGCTCTGGGAGCATTCATGCAATCTAGCTGGGTGTTGGGCTCCACATGCGGTTGTGCTGAGTGATAACAGCACCTGGAGGGGTTTGCTGCTAGTCACTAGCAAGGCATTATGAGAGACAGCCCATGCTGGAGAGAGTTCAGGGGAACACACCGGTCCAACAGTCCCAGGCTGCAGCCCGGTGATCCTGTCACAATATCTTTTATTGGACCAACTTTCACTGGTGAGAGAGACAAGCTTTCAAGCATTCACAGAGCTCTTCTTCAGGTCTGGGAATCTAGGCGTTCGTGTGGAACCAGAGCATACAACTCCATCCCTGACTTAAGATGACATGAATGGGAAAACATCTAAGAGAGAGAAAAAACAATGCATTATTGAGGAAGAAGTCTGAGCATCTGATTCAGTGCTGTGTGGTTCCAGGTTTACATCAGTGTAACTCTTGATTTCAATGGAGTAAATTTGTAGTGCATCGGGTCCCTACAATTGACTCATCTTTTCTCAGCCCGGCAAGAATAGCAGAGTTCTTTTACTTTTGTATTATTTCAACAGGCGTTCTCATTCCTTAATTCAAGCGTACATAAGAGACCTGATAAGCAGGGAAGTATGCTGCTGCCTTAACAGTATCCAATACATTATTAAGAGTGAGTTTGCCTTCAAATTTTGTTTTTATTGACTTTCCCCTAGAGTGCCTGTTAAGTCTGAGTTGCCCTTAATTGTGTGTGAAGAATGATGATTGTGCTGCTTGCTAATGGACACTTGTTGCTATTAGCGTGCTTGATCCTGACTGAGTCCATTTATAAAAGTACATTTTATATTTCAACTTTTGTCCTTAAATGTCCAGCAATCATTCTTGCCTCCCCATCCCCAGGTACAGCTTATAAAGAGTATTCGTTATCCCATTCCAGTAAGGACCAATCATTAAATGGGCACTATCCAGCTGTTTCCTTGTCTAGGTATATCCATGTCTGTTCCTTTCCTTCCCTGCCCCACCCCCTCACTATAGCTACTGAGCACCTCCCCAATTAATGGCAATGTCAGAGCAGGTTCTCAAAATCAGTGACTAAGGCTATCAGGTACGAAGTCCCCACAAAGCAGTTCTGGGGACTTCAACTGCCTTGCAGTGATATTTTCTATTATTTTTCTTACATATTCCCTGTTTTTCTTTCTATAGAGTAATCATATGCACAATCAATCATCCTGCACCCAGGTTGTTAATAGCCAAATACTAACAAAGCCCAATATGGCATCCCAGAGATAGGATCAAGGTCTTCCCTTATAGGCCAGGAGCACTCTTTCCAAAAATGTTCCTAACCTCCTCATGGCATAAGGCAGAGCAACAGCCACAAAGCTTCTCACAAACTTGGATATGCAATATTTATTACAGTACACTCCAGGGCTCATGGGCCTGTGACTTTCAAAATGTTAACTTAAGCAATTTTATAGCACTTTAACTATATGTAATCTCTTCCTGCCCCAACAAGTTCCCCTTCCAGAAAACTGATATTGCCAGTAAGCCAAGTAATAAAGCATATTATTAAATGGTTTAATTATATTTTAGAAAAAAGAACATTTGCATGATTACATAGGAATAGAATAGGACACAAACTTTAAAATATGAAATTCTCTGTTGGGATATACTCACACATACTGTGGACCAGAGAGCACAGGGAGTTCAGAAGGGGTATGTGCACATGCATCCTTTCCAGTCTCTAGAGGCTGGGTAACTAGGCTGCTCTAATTTTCACCAGCTAACAGCTATAAAGGGGCCAATACTGCAACAGGAGATTAGTGGGATGTAGGGAAGCCCTAACACACCTCCTATGCCAGCAGCACAGAGGTGGAAAACGTTAAAGCCAATACTCTGGCTCTACATCACTAGAGAATCCACCCACTCAGGAACAATTCTCCTGTGGCCACTACACCAGCTTTATATCCATAATCTGCCATCAACCCAGTGAAAAACAGCTACAGTGAACCCTGGGCTCTGGGCCATGTTGTACTGGACACTGTGCAAACACACCAATAGATTTGGTCCCTGCTATCATGAGTTTACAATCTAGGGAAAGGATCAATTTGTAGATTATTACATTAAAAATAACATGCTTTATAAAGGTAAGGCCAGATTCTGATTTCAATTGCAATGGTGTAAATCCAGGGTAACTCATTAAATTCCATCAACCCACAGATTTTTCCATTGGAGTCTAGATTATCTTTTGGATAAAAGTCTTTTTATACTGCATTATACAAAAGTCAACAGTACTGATGTTTCAGTCAAGTTTCTTATGCAACCATTTACTTTCCCACTCCACTTCCAGAATGGGTTTTCACAGAGCATAATCATTCATGCATGTCCACAAGTCATCAATAAATCAACATCACGCCAACTGGTTCGCAGCCTTTGAGACTCCACAATGTTAGTGGATGTCCAAATATCCTCAGTAGCAAAATGTAACCATTTCCATCTGGCTTGGAGATGGTGTTTCATTCTGCCAGACACAGACTTGGCTACAGTGATAACATACGTATATGACCTCCAGGCCCGGCTCTGGCTTTTTTGCCGCCCCAAACAAAAAACAAAAACAAAACAAAAAAATGCGGTGTGGCCGGAGCCAGGGTGCAGGGGGACTCCCAGCGCTGCAGACATGCCCCAGGCAGCGGGGGGGGAGAGGGAGGGAGCGGGGGGAGATTTGGAAGGGGGGCGGCTAGGGCTTCAGCGGGGCACTCGCCCCGCGGCCCCAACCGCCACGCTGCCTGCCGGGAGAGCTCCGCGCCGCTCCGGTTGGCGGGGAGGGAAGGACACGGGCTACCCTGCTGGGCTTGCTACAGACCTGGCACCAGCTGGGGCAGACAGAGTGCGCAGCCCGCTCCCATCAGGGCGCTCCCCTCCTCTGCGCCGCCGCCCCCTGCTCCGTGCACGGCCGGATCGGCAAACCAAAAAAAACCCCCGGCCATGCCACCCTAGGATTGGACGGAATGCCGCCCCATAGAATCTGCCGCCCCAAGCACGAGCTTGCTCGGCTGGTGCCTGGAGCCGTCCCTGGTGACCTCCATGATTAGTTATTGCCACACATATCTAAGAACGGAGCCACACAGTGGTCTAAAATGCAGTGACCCATCTGCTTGGTAATAGGACATTACTCTGATGCACTTGCTCCCATTAATAGAGTCAAGTTCAAGTTTTGTCCTGATATTCAAAGATGTCCATGAGATAGGTCCCACCTAACCAAAAGTTCTCTTCTCTCTCCCACTATTATGATCTCTCACAACAGCTGTGTTCCACTGACTTGTGAATGCAGGAACCCTAACATTCACAGGAACTGGACCAAAACAAAGAAACTCACTACCAAAAGGGAAATGGCCATAACTTGCATGCAGAACTCTTTGGCTTGGCTTTCTCTCAATAAACTCTTCTCACACAGAAACACATGCATATAAATAAATCTATTTTTTTCAAACTCTATAAACTAATAAATTTATTACCCATACATTCTGGAGAAGGAGACAAAAATAACTATGAAAATCTGTCTTTGTCTATTTTAAAATAATTTGCTGCTGAATGATCAGCTGCACTGAGCTCACCTTTCTGTCATCTGAGGAATCTGTGGCCAGGAGAATCTTCAGCTGACTATATAGAGCATTTTGCAAAGCTGTAGGGGCCTAGAATTTCACCCTTTACAAGTGGGGCCTTATACAAGGGGTACCTACATAGGTGGCCAGATAGCTTGGTTGCTCATGATACTATTGTTAGCACATCTCTAGATCATGGAATCATAACAAACCTGTACTAGCAAAGATATGCATTCAAGACTGTAACCAAGAATTTATAGTTTGATGTTTGTGTCATTTCAAAGAGATTGACTTTGGCAGGGCTTGTCCTGTGCTTGCTATGTTATATGCAAGTAGAAAAAAAATATTTTAAAGAAAAATTATGGACCTCTATAAAAGGAGCTATTATTGTTGCCCCTTCTTCTGACACCAGTGTCACCCCTGCAAGTAAGCAGTTGCAGAATTCCAGGGCCTTGCTGGGTGATTTCCTGTGGAGGAGAAATCCATGATATGGAGTCTGGGTAAGCTGTAAGTGTAACTTGTTTTATTTATACATATATGTCAGTCCTGAAATGAGATAGTCAAACGGCATCCAGAAAAATCTCTTCAGGAATCTCAGTCCAGCACCAATACATGTGGCCCAGAGAGTAACTTTGCCACAAAAACTAACACACTAATCACAGACCAAGCTGGTGAGCAAACTCTCACCTCACTTTCTACCCAGAACCTGGCATAACCTAAGCAAGCAGCATGTCTTCCCAAGAGCTAAGTCTTACATGCTGAAAAAAGGAACTTAGAAGACTACATGTAACAGTGTCAGCTGGTGATGCCTGACATAACATTATTCTGTGTTTCACCATAGGCAATAGCCTATTGTAGAATTCCTCAATATTAGCTGTTTTGTTGATTGTCATAAATCACAACTATCATACTGTATTTATTTATGCTTATTACACTTACTGTTATTAACACTGTTTTGTATGGATATTACATTTTGCTACATTTTTGCTAGAGAATGAAAGATCTCTCTAAAATAATAATAATAGCACACATCATATTTTTGTTGTCTGATATGTTAATACTTTAATCTAGAACAGATCTCAAAAAGGACTAGTATATATGGATTCCAAGTAAAATCAGCACACACCCAGGTATACTTAACCCTGCCTGCCTCACCATGGGGAGATGTACTAGATGAATTCTTGAATTCCCTTCCAGCCCTACATTTCTATTCCTAACTTTTGACTGTTTTAATTCTTTTGAATGACTAGAAAACAACTCTTAGGTATTTGCATGCATAACTCCCATTGATTTCAATGGGAGTTAGGAGCATAAATACCTTTACAAATCTGGCCCTAAGTCTCCATTTCATCTACCTATTGTTCATTTCTGATATGATCCAGACATCTCTAAAGTTGTTAGAAACAAACTTACACAAGAATGAAAATGGACATTTACAGCATTTTCAGGAAAGATTTATTCTTCTAATAGGCTCTAACAGAGATTTGGGGCCATATCCGGTAAGGAGCTCAAGGCTTTCGGTGAGGATCTGAACTCCCTCAATTCCCTGGGAAAACCGTATGAGTTTTCATTACTCAGGACCTTGCAGAATCTGACCCTTGATTCTCAGAGACAAAAAAAAAAAATGTTATTTATTAAATTAATGAGTAAAAGTTACAGGTCATGAATTTCCTTATCTTAATTGCCAGCTGATGAAATCAGTCTCTTTTTGCGTTGCTCAACACTGCACAAGTTATATTTGCTGTTCTCCGCAACCAAGAACTTTTAGGAGATTGACGCTCAAGTGAGGAAGTTCTGATGACAAAAGCAAAATGGACACACATTGAGAAGTAAATCTCAGTAAATCAGATTGATATTTAATTTGATTCAAGATCATTTTGCAGTCATTTTATTAATAAATGCCTCAGATGTTTTAAAACAAAAATAGTTTAATTTGTTTGTTGGTAATATAAAATATACAAATCTCATCCTCTCAAGCCTCTCTATTTCTTCAAGTAAAACATAGGGCTTTCATCACTGTGCCTTCCATCTTTGCCAGTCTCCTACTGCAGTCTTAGCTTTCAATTCTGCTTCTGTTGTGCATTTCAATGTTATCCTTGGTCTACCTCATCGCCTTTTGTCGTGGGGTTCTAGTCCAATGCCTGTCTTACTATATTATTCAGGTTTTTCCTCCAGGTATGACCTAGCCATCTCCATTTTCGTTCCATAATTTCCTGTCCTGTTGGTTTCTGTTTCAAATGATCTCCAGGCCTACGCACAATTAGTAGGATTGAAAATCAACACAGAGAAAACTAAAACCATGAGAATTAACACACAACAATAAACACTAGTAACAATTTCTGGCACTGACATAAAAGAGGTCTGATATTTCACATATGTAAGTGCAGCAGGTGGAATAGACAAAGACATTAAAGCCAGAACAGTGAAAGTCAGACAAGCCTTTGTAACTCTAAAGCCAATCAGAAGAAACAGAAATCTTACCCTCCAAATTAAACTTTGAATATATAACACCATTGTAAAGTTAGTCTTACTATATGAGCTGAAACCTTGAGACTTAAGACCTTATTATCTAAATTCCAAGTGTTCATAAGCTGCTGCCTTAAACAAATGGCCAGAAAAAAATCACAAAGGAAGAACTCTTGAGGAGGAAAATATACAAGTATATGTAAATCTATGACATCCGTACTGTAGTACAAGTTTACACAATCAATATCCTTACATATTGTTTTTTCATCCCATTACAGAAAGGGGTATTCTTGCATTAATAGAAGATTATTTTTAAGGATGTATTTACTTGTTAAATACCTTGGGTGAGATCTTGGCCCAACTGAAATTGCAAGAATATGGATTTCTTATCACATGAATACACACTATAATGGCTCAGAAATTGCTATGCGTTACGTTTGATTTTACCATGGTATTTCTGATATTTCTTATTACAAATATAGGAAACATCATGGGAAAAACATATACCACAACAACAGCAGGAGTGGCTCACGATGGGGTCCATAAGTGCTTAGATCTGAGAAGGAGGGGACATAGTATGTGACCTCACTACAAACACTGACTGCCTCCAATATTAAATATTTGTGGGAAAAGGGGACAGGATATCTCTATTGTACAAATCTGAAGGTGTGAGTGGATTAGCAAAGTTCGATGTTTTTGTCTGTTTTCATGTGTTTTTCGTTACTGACCTCGGAACCGAATGTAGGAGTGGGCTGATAAAGTTTGCGGATGACACAAAGTTGGGAGGTATTGCCAATTCGGAGAAGGATCGGGATATTCTGCAGAGAGACTTGGATGACCTTGTAAATTGGAGTAAAAATAATAGGATGAGATTTAATAGTGAGAAGTGTAAGGTGATGCATTTAGGGATGACTAATAAGAATTTTAGTTATAAGTTAGGGACGCATAGGTTGGAAGTGACGGAGGAGGAGAAGGACCTCGGAGTCCTGGTTGATCGCAGGATGACTATGAGTCGGCAATGTGACGTGGCTGTGAAAAAAGCTAATGCGATTTTGGGATGCGTTAGGCGAGGTATTTCTAGTAGGGACAGGGAGGTGCTCCTTCCGTTATACAAGGCGCTGGTGAGACCTCATTTGGAATACTGTGTGCAGTTCTGGTCTCCTATGTTTAAAAAGGATGAACTCAAACTGGAACGGGTACAGAGAAGGGCCACTAGGATGATCCGAGGAATGGAAAACCTTTCCTATGAAAGGAGACTCGAGGAGCTCGGTTTGTTTAGCCTAACCAAAAGAAGGCTGAGGGGGGATATGATTGCTATCTTTAAATATATCAAAGGGATTAATACCAAGGAGGGAGAGGAATTATTTCAGCTCAGTAGTAATGTGGACACGAGAACGAATGGATATAAACTGACCGTGGGGAAGTTTAGGCTTGAAATTAGAAGAAGGTTTCTAACCGTCAGAGGGGTGAAATTTTGGAACAGCCTTCCGAGGGAAACGGTGGGGGCGAAAGACCTTTCTGGCTTCAAGATTAGGCTTGATAAGTTTATGGAGGGAATGGTTTGAAGGGATAACGTGATTACAGTCAATTAGGCATTAACGTGCAATCGCGGGTAAAATGAGGGTCCGGCTGTAGAATCTTGCCTGTATGCTCGGGGTACTGCTGATCGCCATATTTGGGGTCGGGAAGGAATTTTCCTCCAGGGTAGATTGGCAGAGGCCCTGGAGGTTTTTCGCCTTCCTCCGCAGCATAGGGCAGGGGTCGCAGGCTGGAAGATTCTGTTGTGGGTGGGTCAGCTTTTGTGGCCTGCATCATGCGGGAGGTCAGACTAGATGACCATATTGGTCCCTTCTGACCTTAAAGTCTATGAGTCTATGAGTCTAAAGTCACGAGGCTGGGTTCTGACCATGTAGGCATGTACAATGGAATTCTGTGAAAGAAATCCTCTCTTTTGATAATGAAGTTTAGATCTATTTATCACTATATGCAATGAGATGTAAAACACCAAATTCCATTTCAGTGGGTTTTTTTTTTTTTTTTCGCAACAAGGATGCAGTTTTTCTTGCACTTTTTATAATGATGTGAAAAAATGTGTTCAATATCTTCAGTGCTTTAATATTTTGCCCTCCATTTTGAGGCATATTATGCTAGTAGAATTATTGAAAATCCATTTCTTAAATTTTAGACTTCCTCTTTCAGACTTTCCCACCCTATCTCTACGTGCACCCAATTCTGCTACAGTGTGCAACTTGTCCAGTTAAAATCATAGCATTTCAAAAACCAAAGTAATGTGGTTGTTATTCCAAGGATCTTCAGGTAAGTTATAATTACAAATTTGCACAGTATGTTTGCTGCTCCTGCTCGGGGCAAGCTGCTTGCAATCTGCTATACCAGTGTTCTATACAAATGGAGTACCAGGATCAAACAATAAAAGATAAATAGGGAAACATACCAAAAACAGAAGCCTGTGGCTAAATTCTGCCTTCTGTTATGGCCATGCAAGCCCACTGAAGTCACTCAATGCAGAGTTGGTCCCCTGGAGTCAAGATTTCTAGTGGGTGTGTAACGTAATTGATGTTACTCACAGCTCCTCACACCACGAAAAAGAGCTGAAAGCCACACACTCAGGCGCTCAGAGAAGTTAATTACCTGAAACTTCTTTTAGGAAACAATGACCATTGATCCGATTGTTAACCTTTCCTGATTATTTAACTCATAACTTCCCATTTCTGCAGAAGGAGACAGATTTCAATCCTTTGCTGCCACTTTGAGCAAACAGTTTTAATAACATTTACCTCTATTGTCAGCTCTTATTGTCTTAGGGCTTGTTTAGACCTCATTCCAAAATAATTAATGCACTTGCAAAGCAGAGTGATTATTCCCAAATGAAGTCCTTTTTATTCTGGAATATCATATCCATGCAGGGAACTATTCTGGTGAATTTCCCTGGGTAGACAGGCCCTTATTCAATGTATGCTCTTTTAGGCTCTGCCCAGTAAATGTCAGACAGAGGAGTCCACACTAGTAGATTATATTTCAGGATCAGGGTCTTAATTACCAGCTTCTGGTAATATAAATATTGTTAAACCACTACTGCCAACTCCAAGCTTTCAAAGTCATAAGTTAGGGCTCAAAAAAAAAATAATCACAAGATTGGCTTATAAATAATGATTTTTTTAAAAATGGGGGTTCATTTTATTTGTCCTCTGGTTTCTGATGCTTTCAGGTGCACTTGATACATGATTTCAAGCTTATCTCCACAACCACGAGGTCAAGAAATTTACTTTAAAAAAACAAAAGCTCACATTCTCAGGTAATCAGATGAATCTGTGAGCTGGGGCTTTAAATCAAATGGACACTCACCTAATAGCATGAGACTCATGACAAAATAGTCAGAGTTGGCAAACTACACTGTTAAATCATCCAACATAATCACCCAACAGCACTTTACACAACAGGTCAGTATCAATATCCTCATTTCACAGATGGGAAACTGAGACCAATTTGACTAAAGTCACTCAGCAAACCTGTGGTGGAGCCAGGAATTGAACCCAGATTTCCTAAATCCCATTCTGGTGTTCTATCCGCTAAGCCGCACTGTCTCCAAAAAGAAGTCTCTCACAGTCAGATTTAACAACTTGTCTATAATAACGTCTCCAGCTTTGTACAAAGGGCAGCTTTTTATTTTAAATCTTATGCACAGAGTTAAAAAATGAACATAATTCTGTTACATTAAACCTTAGTTTACTAATCACTACTTGCTGTACACTGAAGTCTCTAGGATCAGCTGCAAGCAGCAAATGTACATGACAGAGGAGTGCTTAGCATGGGGTGGGGTGGGGGGAGAGATGGGGAAAACAAGGGTGGGTAAGGAGCTGTCAGCTTGTGATAGCACCCTGATTCTCTTGGTCCTGCATAGCTCCAGCCCTAATCTCAGCCATGACATATGTTGAAGTAACCTAAGGTCTCCAAGGAACTATCCATTAGCTGAGAATTGGCAGAGCACATCAGTGCTCCAGCCATGCCCCTCTATCCCTGGTGCTCTCCTTACACCATGGCCAGGACAAGAAGGTTGTATAAGAGCCGGCTGTATCAGCTTTATGCACTGACAGGTCCCTACACTGAGGGAATTTATGTATTCATTTTATCTTCTGCAACAAAAAATATTATTCCAGATGTTTGCTTTTAAATTTTCAGTTTGTTTCAACCTGGCTTTTCTAGTAAATGCAGAAATAATCTGCCACTGTAGAGTTTTAATGAAAAATCCTTTATGAACCTTTGTCATAATTAGTCCCATTCTCTGCCAGTGTGGTATCCTACATTCTTGTATCTATACAAGCAGAATTCAGCTCATCTGGTAAACATTTATATTAGTTAAAAAAAGTGAGATGCCAAATTTTTAGTAGGTTATCTTTAAAACATAAGGGGGGGGGGGATTATATTGCTCTGCCTTTGATGTCTTGTCAATTGCCAATATTTTTCCAGGCCAATGATTTTTCTAAGCTGCAAGGATAGCCATAAAGAACTGATTCACACACTTGATTTCTTTTTCATAATCCATTTTCTCCAATATTTTGCCTTCTATTTTAAAAGCTAGATTTTTTCAAAATGATTTCATTGTCATGTAAATGCAGCCTGAGTCTGTGCTTTTGAGAAAAAGAGAGCTGTCTGCATGTTACTGGTATGTCAAATCACCAGTGACTGAGGGTACTCTGTGCAGCAGAGTGCAGGACCTGTTTGAGCTAGGAACCAGTTTTTACTTTCAAACACACTGTAAGAGGTCAGGTTCTGATCCACATTTAGGCCCTGAACATGGAAAGCCATCTAGGCAAACCCTGGTGCCCATGTGTAGTCCCACTGAAGTTAGGGACCACTCAGTTCAACCAGATGAAGCAGGAAGCCTTTATCTCCCTGTTTGTCCATGAGTGTGCAGAATTCAAATGTTGAAACAAAAACAAACAAAATAAATCCCTTATAGGATAGTTTGTTGAAAGGATAAGTGCTGAATATTAGTGTGGAAAGACAGTATCAGAACACCCCTGTCCATTTCTAATGTCTGGGTCTAAAAGAAAACTATACATAAAATATAAATAATTAAGTGTGCAAGGCTAGCGAGCTTTAAAATACCTTTCTATTCAAAGGCAGATAGGACTATCACTTTTCCTTAACACAGCACCATGTTTTTAACCTTTAGATTCTTGATGCTGTTTAAAATGTACAAGCATATAGCAAGATTGTTTATCATCCTCAAGGTCAGATGCTCATCTAGAGCCAATCAGACATTAATCAGTGCCACTGCTGTGGATGAGTAAACAGGCCAAACACTGCATTCTCTTTGATATTATGAAGAAAAGATGTGGACAGGGGGAGAAATGCCTTCTCACTTGAATTCTAAAAAATGTTCAAAACCCAATTTACTCTCAGTCTCTATGATTTGCTGATCTGTCTTCTTCTTCTGCTATTCAGGGTTCATTTGTCTCTACCATAACTTGTCAGGGACTGCAGGTCTTGAACAACTGGTGCACATGGCTCTTAGGAGCTAGTCAGTTCCAACTTTCCATCCAGTAACCTGCTAATCAGTTGCCAGAATAGAAGCTGAACTCTGGCAGAGGATGTCAGTCTTGGGATCTGATTGATGGAATGATGGGGGCCTGTCTCCAACTCTGATCTCCTAGTATCTGACCCAGCCTGACTCCCAATTCCTGCTCCAACCACTAGGTCAGACTATGCCCAGGTCATGACAGTTTGCATAGGCCACCTAGGCCACAGGAGTGGGCCCATTGCCAGAAGAATGGACTTGACTAACCCTTCAGGAGCACTGGACGCCTGGCAGACAACCAAACCCTGAAGGCCTGGGTCATCCAGCTGACCTTGGAGAACCATCTATTACAGAAGCAAGTCAAGAAGTTGCGTTCTGAAATCACAGCACTCCAGGCATGGCTAGCACAGCTCTGTTCCCGATGGAGCTGCCAGAATGGTTTGATGGTAACTGCCATCAACTTTGGGGGTTTTATAAACCAGTGCTTTCTCCTTTTCATGATGCATCCTCAGTCCTATATTATTGATTGGACAAAGATGAGCCTGGTCATCAGCCTGCTCCCCAGGGAAGCATTACACTGATCCTCCCCCTTCTTGAAGTGTGACAGCCCAATACTGTTGAACTATGCCCAATACTGTTGAACTATGAGTCTTCCTCCAAACCACATTGGTACTATTGGATGAGACGCACCAAACTCGAACAGCAGAGGCTGCCCGAAGGAATCTCCAACAGGCACAGGGCACTTTAGCCTATGCCATGCAATTTCGCTGCTTTACAGCCAATACAAATGGGAACAAGGCGGCACAGATGTACCAGTTCTATTGAAGCTATGTCAGAACTCCCCTCAAAATACCAAGACCACACCAATGTTTTTGAAAAGAAGAATATGGAAATCCTAAATCTACATCAGGACTATGAATGCCCAATAGAGCTGCATCCAGGAGCAAAAATGCCATTTGGACAGATTTATGCTATCTCAGAATCTGATCTAACAGCACTCCAAGAATACCTCCAGAACAACCTGGCCCAAGAGTTTATCCACAAGTTGACCTCACTGGTTGGCACACCAGTGCTATTCATCAAGAAGAAAGATGGCAGCCTCGGACTCTGCATGGACTACTGTTCATTGAATCAGATAACTATCAGGAATTGTTACTCACTACCCCGATTCATCAGCTGCTGGACGACATGGAGGCTGCCCGTATATTCACCAACTTGCCTCTGTGGGGGCATACAATGAATCAGGGAAGGGGACGAATGGAAGACCACCTTCCAGACTCGGGGTACAGCCACTATGAATATCTTGTAATGCCTTTCGAGTTGACCAAATGCCCTGGCCACCATCCAACATTTTATAAATGACATGTTCTGACACATATTGGACTAGTACATAATAGTCTACATAGACAACTGTAGCGGGGTGGTCACCCGCTCCTGCCCTGAGGCGTTTAAAACAGCCCAGGAGAGGGCCGTGGCTGGGGGCAAGCAGCTCCCAGGTTGACTGGGGAAAGCAGGCACAGCTGCGGCCACGGCCCAAACAGACCTCAGCTAGCCCTTATAAAAGGGCTGCGAGCCAGAGGCTAAGAGAGAGTCTCCTCTAGCTGTGGAGGGAGACGGGCCTGGCTGCTGGGGAGAGTACCAGGGTACCTGAGGTGAAGCAGGGCTGGGAAAAGGTGAGAGGAGCTGGGGAGCTCCTGCCTGGCAACTCCCAGGCTGCCAGCCTTGTGCAAGGCCAAATAGGTACTGGGGTTGCAGGGGGCAGCCCAAGGGTAGGCGGAGGCAGCAGGTCCAAAGCCTGTGATGAGTGGATGAGTGGCTTGTACACTGCAGTCTGCCCCAAGGAACGGGGGCTAGATGGTGACTGGCAGTAGCCTTATACTGAGGTGAGGTGGGGATAGTGGGTGGGGGGGTTCCCCTGGGGGGAGACCCAGAAGCCATGGGGGTACTGCCAGGGGGCATCCCCCAAGAGAAAGGGGCACTGGGGTCCGGGAGGGATACGTGGCGCCAGCGTAAGGCGAGACACCGGCCGACAGAGGGCGCTCTGGAGGATGGAAAGCTAATTCCCTGGATTACCATCAGGCAGCGCCACGACGGTGAGTCTCGCCCCGTTACAACAACATATTAATTGTCTCCGACAACCCTGAACAGAATACTACTCCTTCCAAACAGTCCTGGAATACTTATGGCAGCATGGCCTTTACACCAAACTCAAGACAAGTGCCTTCGATCAGGCCTCCATGGAATTCTTGGGCTTTATCTTATCCCCAGAAGGGATCCAGGTGGACCCACACAAGATACAAGCTATCCAAGATTGTCCGACTCCCCACACTATACGTGACCTGCAATGATTACTGGGGTTTGCTAATTTCTATCGACAACGTATCCTGAATTTTCAAAAAACAAATCAAGCCTCTTACCGCTCTCCTCTGGAAAAATGTCCATTCCCATTGGTCTTCCAAGGCCCCCCATGCATTCAATCAGCTGAAACTCACCTTTACTACAGCACCCATATTGGCTCACCACAATGTCACACAAGCCTTCACTGTAGAAGCTGACACCTCCAGTATGGCAATTGGGGCTGACCTCTCCCAGCGACTTGGTCCGAAACAAGTATTACTCTATACTTTTATTACTCAAGGAAGCTCACCCCTACAGAGCTAAATTACTAAATACTTGGTAAGGAACTTCTGGTGATAAAAGCCATTTTTACAGAATGGACGGAGCTTGCCACCCACTACAGGTATTCAATGACCATAAAAACCTGGAATATCTACGTAGGGTGACAGCCTTAAAACAACAGTAGCCTCAGTGGGCCCTATTTTATTCATGATTCGATTTCTTTATCACATACCGCCCTGGATCTAAAAATGGTAAGGTGGATGCCCTATCCTGAAGATAGGATATCAACCCACCAGGAACCAATCTTCATTCTCAAAACCTGTAACTTTCTCAGTGCAGCTCATCACCAGAATATATTCAGATTAATACTCTGCGCCTCTGCCTCAGAAATTCCACCTGACAAATGAGCTGTTATCAACAAGCAGCCTCATGACTCCCGGGAAGCGATCGTGTACGTAAGGAACTGCATCTATGTGCCCTCAGGACTCGCAAGAGTAGCAGTCCTGCAACTAAGCCATGCTTTTCCCCTAGCAGGACACTTGGAAGGCTTTGAGATCCAAGGACTAATATGCCACTCCTTTTGGTGGCCCTGGATGCGCGTGACAATACAGTTGTTCATTGCCTCCTGCAATGTTTGTGCCCATGCCAAAACCCCATGCCACAAGCCCTGTGGTCTCCTTCAGCCCTTAGACTCCCCATTTCAACCTTGGATGACTATCACCAGAGACTTTATTGTAGAATTACCAGAGTCCAACAGATTTACAACAGTTTTAACAGTAGTGGACCACTTTACCAAAATGGCCCGTTTCATCCCTAGCACAGGCCTCCCTTTCACTGAATAGACAGCCCAGCTACAAATGTGCCATGTAGTTTGCCTCCACAGCCTTCTGGAGCACATCATCTCCGATTGAGGGTCTCAGTTCATGGCCCAGTTCTGGCACGAGGCCCTGCACTTACCAGGAAGCCACACACGTCTTTCTTATGCTTACCATCCCCAGTCCAACGGCCAGACAGAAAGGGCCAACCAGATTTTCAAGCAGTATCTGCGATGCTACATCATATTCACCAGGACAATTGATCCTCCCTTCTCCATTATGCAGAGTTTGCCTACTGCAAAACAGACCATGCTTCTACAGGTCAAAGCATCCTCCGCCCTTTTTTTTTTAAACCAACTATGTGTACTATCCCCGATTCCACCTGCAATTACTTGCATCCTCTCTCAGCCCGGCCACCTCAGACCTAGTGCACCATATCTGTCAAGCCCAGGAAGAACTGAAAAAGCTCCTGGAAAAAGCAGGATCAAACCAGCATCAACTGCAAGGCCCCCCCTACTCAGTGGGAAAAAGGGCCCTCCACAGAGCATCTCCACACAGGCAGATCTGCTCACAAGCCGGACTTCCAGTTCCCTGACCCTTTTAAGATCCTGTGACAGGTTAATCCAGTAACTTTTGAACTCCAACTACCTCGCTATCTGAAGATTTACCCGGTGTTTCATGTATCACTTCTGAAACCCTATAAAGAAAACCCTATTCCTCACATGACCCAGCCACCTCCTCCACCAGTACAGGTACAGGCCCACAAGTAATACATAGGTCACAAGATCATGGACTCTAAATGTAAATGTAGCAGGCTCTGGTATCTTATTGGCTGGGCGGGGTATGGTCACGAGGAGCACACTTGGGAGTCTGATGAAAATGTACACACTCCCGCACTTGTGAGAGAGTTCCATAGGAATCACCCGAAAAAAGCTTGGCCCCATCTTGACCTGAGGACACCCCTTAGGAAGTAGATAATGTCAAGGACTGCAGATCTTGAACCCTAGTTCACAAAGCTCTGAAGAGTTAGTTACTTCCAACCTGCCACCCAGTGACCAGCTAATCAGTTGCCAGAATAGAAGCTGAATCCCTGTATGGGGATCTGACTGGTGGAAAACCGGGGGCCCTGGTTTGTTCCCAACTCTTATTTAAACCAAGCACAGGAACACGACATTGTCCACACAACTGGGTTCTGACTACTTAGGTCTGCTTCCCCTTCAATACCTGTTCCTACTGATTTCCTGGTAACTTGACCCTGCCTGACACTTGACTCCTGGTTTGCCCTCTGGCTTTCCTCTGACTCTCACTTCCTAGTAGATAAGCCAGCCTGACTCCCAACTTCTGCTCTGACCACTAGATCAGACTGCCCATGCCCCTGTCCTGATACATCTATACCAAAAACTCCTTTTCCACAGTCACAAAAGCTTCACTGTATTTACTCATTTTAAAAAAGAAAAGGATATTCAGTGTTAGTGAATTCCCAATACTACTGATCATATACTGTGACAATTTTATGAAGGAAAGTGTGGACATATCAGGAGCCATAGGTCTTTAAACATTCACAGAAAGAATTTCAAAAACATAGTCTCAAATATTTACACTGGAAACAATTCTCTGAGTTACAGTCAAGGGAAAGAAAACATCCTATGTGTCCAAATAAAACAGCTCAGATTTACATACTGAATGATTGCAGTAAACTGCTGACAAATAAGCTACAGACCAAGAATTATGAACTGAATATAAATTAGTCACTTATTTTGAACAAATAAATTTGAGAAAAGCACAATGTGTGTGGACTATTGATGAATAAGGAGAAAAGCAAAAATTTACCAAATAAATTATTAAATTTGAAATATTGAATTTTGAATTATTTTACTAGTTCTACTCATGGCACTGGTAGCATGCTTTGGTGCTTCAAAACTTTCTATATACTAAAATAATCAAGTTTTAAAATTTAACGAAGTAGTTCCTACAAAAATTATAGGGAATATGCAGATGGATTTTAGATAGCTAAAGCTTACCAGTAGAACTTAAACAAAGTACTTTATAATTTTCAAGCATATTGGTTTAAGTTCTACCGATAAGACATTTTGTCTTGGGAAAAAATGTGCAGTTGTAGTTTTAATGTGTTGTCTGCAAAAATTCTTTTCCAAATGCTAACTAAAAATATCTTTGTAAAGGTTATGCAATGGTGTGCTTGAATCTACAATTTTAATATTAACATAAGAATAGCCCTAGTGGGTCAGACAATGGTCCATCTAGCTCAGTACCCAGTCTTCTACAAATGACCAATGCCAGATGCTTCAGAAAGAACAGAACAAAGCAATTATTGAGTGATCCATCCAATCTCCACTGTGAGCTCTAAGTACACCTTACTCATTATCTTGCCACAACATCACATTTCCACCAGCAAGCAATCTTTGATTCTCTTGCTGCTGCCATATAAAATGGTTCTATGTCTGCTTTTGGTGTTTTTCGTGGATGGTGGATAGATGGCCCATATTGGGTTATGATGATTAGTTTCATTATTCTTCCCTAAATATATTAAATAACTTTTCAATAATAAATTCTATGGGCTAAATTGTACCCTGGAATATATGCGTCCCTCCCCTACTGAAATCAATGAAATCTGCATGTGAACATTCAAAGGCATAAATTTGCCCTGAAGTTCCATCACAGGTACCATAGCTGAACATTAGTGACAGTTCTAGTACGGTAAAGCTCATACATAATGATTATAAGGGCAGGGCCGGTGCATGGAAGTTTCGCGCCCTAGGTGAAACTTCCACCTTGCGCCCCCCCCCCCAGCCCTGCGGCAGCTCCCCACCCCCTCCTCCACCCTGAGGCACACCCCCCCACGGCAGTTCCCCCCCTGCCCTGAGGCGCCCCCCCACGGCATTTCCCCTCCCCGGGGAGCCGTGCGGCAGCTCCCCACCCCAGCTCACCTCTGCTCCGCCTCCTCCCCGAGCACGCAGCCCCCGCTCTATTTCTCCTCCCAGGCTTGCGGAGCCAAACAGCTGATTGGCGCTGCAAGCCTGGGAGGTGGGAGAAGTGGAGCAGCGGCGGCTTGCTCGGGGAGGGGGCGTAGCAGAGGTGAGCTGGGGTGGGGAGCCCTGCGGCAGCTCCCCGCCCTGAGGCACCCCCGCGGCAGCTCCCCACCCCAGCTCACCTCTGCTCCGCCTCCTCCCGGAGCATGCCACCCCCGCTCTAATTCTCCTCCCAGCCTTGCGGCGCCAAACAGCTGATTGGCGCCACAAGCCTGGGAGGCAGGAGCAGTGAAGCAGCGACCGCGCGCTCGGGGAGGAACGAGTAAAAAAAAAAAAAAAAAAAATTGGGGGCACCGCTTTTTGGCGCCCCCAAAGCTTGGCGCCCTAGGCAACCGCCTAGTTCGCCTTAATGGTAGCACCGGCCCTGTATAAGGGAGACTTTTCAAGGCTCAAATGGAAGTTAAGTGCTCAACTCTCATTGAGTAAATATTTAAATATGAAATTTCTGCTTATCTTTATTGCCATATGCTCTGAAAACAAATACTACCTATGGTCTTACCAGAAACTTCAAAGCAGTTGAAAATGTTGTGCAATTCTTACAATTTTCCATTTGGCTTATGGACAAAAGGTAAGGCTTTTAAGAATCTTTGGGAATATACTGAAGGCACGGTGGTCTTATTAATAAAACGCCCTGACCTCCCAACAAAAATACCAGCTTGCACAGTACACCAAAGTCCAGAGGGACATATGCAGGTGGGTTGACTTACAGGTGAACTAAGGCAAAAATCCTGATATATACCTGTACCCCGGTGAAACCGCATTATATCAAACTTATATCGAACTTGCTTTGATCCGCCGGCATGCACAGCCCCGCCCCCCCGGAGCGCTGCTTTACCGCGTTATATCCGAATTCGTGTTATATCGGGTCGCGTTATATCGGGGTAGAGGTGTAACCTTATTTCCATTTCAACAGTAGTCTTTGCATTACATACTAGATGAAAAAGTTGGAAGTCTTTCACAGAAAAATGTGCTTGGTATTTTGAAGGCAATTATCATTTTAGCATATTGTGTGGAACTAAAGGCCAGAGGAAAAGATTACTATTCAGAATGCACTGCTTTTTTTTTTTCTTACTTAGGTATTCTCTGACAAAGACATGAGAAAATGTAGATTTTAACCTTTTAGATATGTACTTCACATGGTTTCTGTCACTGAATGCAACACTATAACTATCACTGATGGTGTTGACTAAGTGTAAGTCCTGTCATGATTACTGAGTTATTACCATCAATTAAACCAACAATATAGTTACAGTCGTTTTAGGGAGAAAATCCAAAAGATTCCAGGAAATCATGCCACTTGAAACTGACAGCAAATGTTGTAATGAACAGAAACACATGAAAGTCCTACAGATGTAGCAAAAAACGTAAAGCTTTTCAAATACAATGGAAGTCTGAACAGATCTCATACCTCACAATATATTTCAAACATTAATGATTATTCTTGCCATTTAAAATGACATTTATTTATTTTAAATGGCACATCATATTGGTACATATATGATCCTATAACCTAAAAGCAACAGGTCTTGTAAATGGATTCCTATTCTGCTATTCCCACATAATTATTCACAATATTTTCTACAAATAGATGCAGAAAATATTGCACAAGATAAAGTGTGAAATTTGTGATTGAAAAGCAATGTGGAAAGCTTCAGATCTGATAATGCCAATAATGACTTCTGCTACAGTTAAATATTGTTCCAAAGCCAACAGGTGTGTGTATTATTTTTTAAATGTTGCCACTCAGACTCATGGGAATGATATGATATAAGCTGTATCCATTCAAAATAATGAATGAGAATTTTAAAATAATCAATGTAAGTGTGCAAATATCAGAGTAGAATTAATATTTACTTGTGGAAGGGATCTGAAAAAAATGTGAAATTCAAATCTCATGTTACTTCCTATTTATTGCAAAGTGCATCTACTCCAAGTGAATTTCTGAAATAGACTGCCTTATCAATTTTCCGCAGCAGAATTACATTGCAACAATGGTTAAAATTCACTTTGCACCAAAAGCCCAAGGCAAGCAAAACTTCCAAGTTAGTAGTAAAAATATATTTTTGCGACTAGAAGAGAGAATTAATCCCATTATCAAAACACAGCAGCAAGCCTGTTTCTGGAATCACATTCAAGTTATAGCTTTGAAAATTAGCATTTTTTCATTTTATTTTAATTTTTAGTATACTGTCTTCTAGAAAGCTGACACAGAAGAAATATGAAGAGGAAAAAGCTAGCTTTTGGGTGGGCAGTATTCATCTATTAAAAGTGTCACCTGCAGATTAGATCTATAGAACAGAGGTAAGTAACCTAAATTTGTTCACCTCCAAAACCTTTAGGCAGGTCATTGCAGACATGAACCACCCTCTGGGCAAATTTATGCATCTGAATGTTCTCTTGTCGTATCATGTGAATAAAACTGGAAATAGCAAAGCAATTCAAACTCAGTCTTTTAGCTACTTAACATTTTCTAAACTATTATACTAGTTTATGGGATATTTTTCCTTTCTGTTTAAAAGGCTGAAATAGTTTCTTCCAAAGTATTTTTTCCAGTATTATGGCTATTGCTTTATTCTGGCTTTTTTTTTTTTTTTTTTTTTTTTTGCTGCTGTTGCTGGTGTTTTGTTAATTTTTGAAAGTTTCAACCTTGTCAAGCAATTTGTACTGATTTCTATGGGCTTTGGCTCATCTCCCCATTACAATTTCTTTTCCTTCTTTTCTACTGCAAGCACTTCATATCATCCTTCACTTTGAGCACAGTCCTGCAGTGTGCTGACCATTCTAAACTCCCATTAACTTCAGTGGGATTTGGGGACACTCAGCTCCTCACAGGAGTGCTCAGCACCTTTAGGTCTCCTCAGGTCTGAGACAGGAAGCATACTGAAACTATTTTGAGAGATCCCAAAATATTTTTCTCATTCTATGGCATCAGTGATCAAACATATGGATATGACTGAAGGGTGCAGCTGGATTTGAAAACTAGCTGGTTCATTATCATGTTAATGTTAGAATTTGACATTGGGTGAAAAAGTATCTCAATTACATTTTCTTTTATGCGTTAATGCCAACATTTTTGGAATAAGGTCAAAACATTAAAAATCAAGCAATGGCTGATTACTTGCTTGGATCCTTAATATGACAACATCTGGATAATCTGAGTGATATTGCATTTACAGGATAATCCAATGAATGTAATGACCTGGAAGTAGTGGACTTTAGACAGAGTACAATATAAAATGTTCTTGGAATTCTTATCTAAGCACTAATGTTGCATACATTTAATTTGCAACTGTCTTTGAAAATTAGTGACGAGGGAGAAAAATGTTTTTCTGAGGCAATTCATTCCCGCTTTCAAGAATTATATGCAGTTATTTGTCCTGTGTCCTTATGTAAAAGTTTAAGAATAAAAATGCATTAGGCAATGACTTGCTGTTTTAAGATCTGAAAGTATATTAACAACATGATAATTTGGTGGCAAATAAAGTCACATTAACTGTAATGCATGCAGCCGCATGGTACTGTGGTACAGTTAAAAAATAATTAGACCAATACTTTTGTACAAAGAAATATGCCATTATAATCTCAGTGGGACATAACCCTGGCCTTTAACTTGAAGTAAGTCAGCAAGTTACCTTCCTAATAAACAATGCAATATTAATATCACAGTTGGGAACAGTTCTCTGAATACTCACAGCAGATACCAAAACCATTGCTCAATTTAGGTTGGAAACACAGTATTTCATTTTTAATGGGTATCTTTGGTTTCAAATAACAGAAGAACAAGCAGAGTGTGGATTATAACTTAAGTAATTTTATATGAAGTTAAAGGACAAACCAGTCCACATAGCAGCAAATATTAAGTCAGTTGTAAAAAACATGTTTGTTGAAGCTGATTCAAGCCATTGCCCAGTAGTTCTGCCAGACTATCCTTTCTCATGCTCCAGCCTGTGCCCGTTTTCACACTAGCCAACCAGCCCCTGGTTCCAGTGTGCACCTCAGACAACCGACCAGCAATGAGAAGGCACCAGGAGTTTGTAATATCGCCCCTGAGTTGTTGAAGACAGGTGGTATTGTACCCTGGCTACATGGGTTCTCCCAGACCATCTCAAACACTAATATCCTCCCTGATGACTCTAAGAAGGGTATTATTCTGCCTTTGTTCAAAAAGGACAATAGGGTTGAATGTAACACCTAGAGGTATTATGCTGTTGTCTATTCTAGGGAAGGTATTCACGTCCGAATTAATGTCTCCAATCAACGATGTACTCCGTGGAACTGGCAAAGGCCAGGATACTCTGTGCACCATCAGACCTTGGTCATTCTATTGTCGATCAGATCTTTTTCTTGAGACAGTTTTTTGAAAAGATGGCTAAATTTAATAAATCGTGCACAGCACTTTTTATAGGCTTCCTTGAGGCCTTTGATTCCATGCATAAGACAAGTTTGTGGGATCTGAGAAGATAGTGTAATTGATAGAAAAGTCATTGATGGAAGAATTCTATAATGGAATGGAAAGCTGTATTCAAGTTAAAGGCAGATGCATGGCATGGTTTTCTGTCTCCACTGGAGTCTGGCAAGGCTGTGTTCTAGTCACCATTGTTGTTTAATATTGGCATTGATTGGTTGATGGATCAGCTTGAGGAGGCAGCTGTTGGTGACACTGAGCTGAACTCCATTCTGCTCTGAGGTCTCATATATGTTGATTACATTGTCTTTCTGGCACAGTTTGGTGAATGGCTGCAGCTGATGGCTAGTCTGGTCAGGCAAGAAACAGCATACATTGATCTGGTTATTAATCCTATTAAAATAAAGTTCCTGGTCATTACCATCAAGCAGCCTGCAGCTCCAATTTACAACCAGCTCAGTATTAGCCTGTCCAGACAGGACATTGAGCAGGTGGCAACTGTCAAATACCTGGGCAGTGCCAAAGATAGTGAGAATGCTTGAAAGATGTGGACATTTATATAGCAGAGCTGCTGCCACATTTCAGCAGCCTGTGTGGGGACATCAAACTTGCTACAAAGCTATGGATTTATAGAACCACCATTATACCAACTCTGTTGTATGGAATCGAAACATGGCCACTAATGAAGGCTGCAAAACACCAGATTCATCATCTTTGTCAGCTACTCCATATTAAGTGACAGGACAAACAACATGGTTTAATAGACTAAGCACAGCCGTGGGCAGGGGTGGCCCTAGACTAGCTGCCAGCAACTGGCACCCTAGGTGAACCATGCAATCGGTGTCCCCCACCCCCAAACCCCAAGGGCAGATTTTTTGGTAAACCGGGTTTTTTGGGTTTTGGTAAACTGGGAAACAGTTTGCCTCTTTTTTCCTTTTAATGTTTTTCAAGCATTTTTTTTTAAAACAGAGGCTTAATTATTCGGTTTGTTCGTCCTTCCATCTGTCCAACCAATGTTTCTGAGATCAGATAAAACAGAGAGACAAAATTTTCAGAACAGATTTGTACACGACAGCTAGATGATATTTTAGTCTGATTTCAAATAAAAATGCATTAAAAATGTTAATTATAATTTTTATTATTACAAATCCAAAATCATCCTGCTTTAACTGCCATTACCACCACATCCAATATAGAAAGAAATAAGAAAACTCTTCAATAAAACTTTAATCTGTATTTACAAAACACTGAATAAAAACCACTCTGTTCTCTTAAAACATGACTTTTCTTGCTTTAAGTTTTGAAAATTCAGTCACTAGTTCTTTTAGATCCAGTGTTCCAGCTATTTCATGCTCTATTGACATTGTGGCAAGTCCAACAAGTCTTGGAAAACTGTCTGAGTTTATTTTCACAAACTAACTTCAGTACTTCTTCAGGAGTGGAATGTTTCTTAAGTCATCTTGAAAAAGCCTGAAGCTCACTACACAAATCTGTAGCATCAATGTCTTTTGAATTTTCATGAGTCAATGCTGACACCAGTTTTATACAAAATTATCTTATATGTTTTGCTGTTTTCTTTTGCAAGCTGTGGATATCATATAGAAAGCTAAATACTGACTCTAGCTGCTGCATCTGTTGGAATCTTTCGTCAACCGAGTGAATAGCAGTATCAAGGACTGCGAAGTAGAAATTAACTTTGAACCTTTGTTTTGGTTCTAAATGGGTGTGTCTCGTCCTTCATACGAAAACTGCTGTTTCTTTTGCTGAATGCGAACTGGCTCTGGTTCAAATTCTGTCGGAAAGTCTATTTCTTCAGCAAGCTCAAGAGAATCTAACAGTGTTCTTTCAAACCCTTCATCACTTCTGAATTCCTCCAGAATATTTTTAGTTTACTGCAGTTTTTGAATAGCAGAATGTATGTTCAAGTTCTTTTCCTGAAGCTGCTTACTAGTAAGGTTAATCTCAGAAAGGATATTATACCACAAAATGAGTGGTCACAAATTTGAACTTGGAAAGTCCATTTGCAAGAGCTTCTGCATCTGAACGTGCCGTATTGCCAGATGATCCAGTAAAGGTAGTATCCTCAGAAATTTCAATTAGGGCATCATAAATGTTTCCAAGTTCATAGCAAAGAGGCTTCAAAGCATCAATGTGACTCTCCCATCTTGTCTGACTAAGTGGTTTCACAGTTAGAGAATTCACATAGTGAGTTAGAATCTCCCAATGGCATGTTGAGCCTGAGAAAAAACACAAACACGTTGCACCGGGTCAAAGAAACTGCTTGCCTCCAAAAGGCATCTAGCAGCATCATTAACAACCACATTCAGAGAATGCGCACTGCAAGGAACAAAAAAGGCCCTAGGATTGATTTCCATCATTCTCCTTTGCACACCATTGTCTTTACCCTTCATATTACTCCCATTATCATAGCCTTGGCCACGTAAGTTTTCAACAGATAATGACATTGTTTCAAGCTCTTGTAGAATAGTTTCAGTCATAAATGCTCCAGTCGTCTCCTTCAGTGGTACGAAACCCAAAAAATGTTCCTTTATGAACACTTCAACATTATCTTCATCTGCAGACTTTTCCATATCCATAAAATGAATGATTGTCATTTGTTCAACATGACTCATATCTGGTGTACAGTCCAGTATTATTGAAAAGTATTTTGCAGAATGGGCAGCTTCTACAATTTTCTTTTCAATGGCATTTGCTAGGATTTGAATCAGTTCATTCTGCATATTTTTTCCCTAAGTAATGAACCTGTGTTTCATGATCAGTTATTTTATGTAGATGCTCCTTCATGACTGGATCAAACAAAGCTAGGTATTCAACAAATTTTAAAAAGTTTCCATTACCTGGAGTGTATAATTTTTCATTTCTACCGCAGCCACGGAATGCTAAATTTTGCCCACCGAGAACTCTCACCAAGGCAATCAGACGCTCTAATATTTGTTGCCAATCTTCTTCTTTTTCCTTGATCACACGTAAATTTTCTTCATCGATTGAAAAAAGGAAAAACTATCGTAATTCAAGTTCTTTCCAATTTTGAAAACATTCCAAATGTTCTATACTTCTTTCATGTGAAGAGAGAATTGAAGAGATGTTTTTCCAGTCCTTCGAACCATTTCCAGTAAGTGATGTAACAATTGCTTGGTTTCTAAACAACTTGCAGCAAAAGCAAAACACAGAGTCCTTTGACACTGAATATTGTAATCAGTTTCGATTAATTTCTTCCCCATTCATGAGTTTCCTCTTGTAATGCGGAGCAGAGAATTTTCTTTTATTTCCATCCTTAGGGAAGGGAAATTCATGAACTTGTTCAGGTTCATGTTCCACGAGAATTTGCCGCACACTGTCATCACTTCTGGGCCATGAAGCTGGGTCCCCATACTGTAACTTGTTTGTAACTTCCTCATCCTTTCTTCCTTCTACTTCATTTACTTCAATTTCTGCATGTGTCTCTGAAGGTGAATAAATTTTCTCCACTTCCATATCAGTCTGATGCTGTGAGCTGCCTTCATCTAGAAGTAAGTTTCCATCATCTTGAGTTTCCAAACTGCTTTTTGGGGGATGTGAGCTACCCTCACCTTGAAGTAATATACCTTCATCTTGATGTTCCAAACTGCTTCCATGCTGATGTGAGCTAACCTCCTCTCCAAGTAAAATTCCTTTATCTGGATGCTGTGAACTGCTTCCATCTTTATTTGGATTAAAGAGAAGATAGTTCAGGAAGGATCCCTGATGTTTTGCTTGGTCCTTTCCCTTCTCAGCCTTTTGTTTACGATACTCAGCTCCTGAGGGTTTTCTTTTTCCTCTTTCTGCCATGGGGCATTTGAATATTGTTATGTACTGTGCTCCGGACTGCAAGCATTATAGCATTAAGGATGGCTGACACACCACATAGTTGGTGATTTAAACCACATTGCAGCCATCCCAACACGTATTTGCATGCTTAAAGGTTCAATGATTAGTAACATACACTCACTTACCTATTAAAACAGGCAGTTACAGGGTTTATACAGAAACAAAATGACTTTTTTCGACATTATAACCCAACACTGGTTGTTTGGAAAGTAATCCCCTTCCTCACAGTTACCCGCTTGGAGTGTGACATCATCACTTTCGTAGTCTATTAAGCGTTAACGCTGTTACTTTTCTTTTATGGACTTTATTTATTATATGTGAACCAGTTATAACAAAGAAAAGTTCATAATTATACAGCCCGATAATAACACTAAGGTTTAATAATGCTTAAAGATACTCACATTTTGGATTTATAATGCTGAAAGATGTTATTCTTTATTCTTTGGCACCAAGAAACACATTTTCCACAGTATTCGCTTGATTCTTAACCATCTACCTGTGACGTGTGTTAAAATGATCATTTCACATGTATCAACTCGCGATATCTCCGCTCTACATGAATTTCCGGCTATGCGACCTTGATGTATATTTGAGTTAGATGTCACTAGCATTGCAGCTCTTGCCGCTGGCAGATGTGTTTCATTGTGGCTGAGTTATTGCTTATCAAAAGTGCAGAGTGGGTCACCTTGATCCTATGTCACAAATTGAAAATTGCTAAAATATTATTTATATTTTCATCATAAAAGAGTTGACATATTAATAAATTCTCAGAAATGTAGAAAAATGAATTATAATTCATATTCCCTTTGTACGTGCACAGGAATTTGAATAATGACATCTTCATTATTTTATTTGTATTTTTATTTCATCTTTTTCTTCTTCTTTTTTTTCCATTTCATTTTTTTATTTGATTTTTTCCCTTGAATTTGGTGCCCCATTTAACTTGGCACCCTAGGCAACCACCTAGTTCACCTATATGGACGGGCCGCCCCTGGCCGTGGGAGCTAGAGTTCTAATCCTTGCTCTCACATGGATTTGGCAAATAGTATAGTAGTGAAATGGGGATACTATTAGTTTCCTATGGCAAGAATGTTGTGAAGGTTCATGTTTTACAGTACTTGGAGTAATAAAGCACTCTAGGTAATAAATATTAGTAAGGTGACAATGCAAAACAGGGAAATTGTTTAAGTTACAGCCTTTTCAGCAGTTAATATACATGCAGTAGAAGCATCTAACAGAAAGTTCTGAAAACCCAGCAGTCAGCTGCTCTCCTCCAGACATCATACTTAATTCTACATACAGTAAAGTGACAATCAGAATGCCAGCTGGCCTGCCTATCAGTGATGTGTGCTGACTGTATAAAAATACACCAGAAACTACAAGCTATGTATTGTAGCAAATTCATATCCTATTTCAGAATAAGAAGTGTTGAGTTTTGCTGGCAGCTTTGTTGTACCATTTGTAGACTCCTTCCCCTACAAATTCCTTTCAGAACATCAGTAGCTGTTAATATCACAAATGCCTAAAATAAGTCAAGGAGTTGATGTAAAAGGGCTACTTTCCCAAGGCTTTAAAAGAAAGCAGTGGTGAAGCCTCTGTTAAGGGAGACACACCTGATGTGACTGCATTTGAAAAATATAATGCAATGTCCAGCCTCCTGTTTTTGACCAAGGCTCTGGAAAAGGGGAAGGTGATTCAATGAAGCCCGAGGCAGAGCTGGAGCTGAAGATAGGTGATGTCAGGAGCCGAGACAGGGCTGCTCAGACAGTGGAGTTCAAAGCAGGGAGCAGGAGTGAGGCACATGTAGGGAGGAGGCAGGCAGGGACAGGCTCTGGAGGGATCCACTCCTGTTTCTCCCTCAGTCCCCCCACTGTCCCTGTTTCCCTCTCAGCTCCCTTCACTGCCCCCAAGCTCCTCCCAACTCCTCCCTAAATCTCCCCACTTGGTCCAAAGTGCACCAAAGGGCACTGATAGAAAGTAAAGATCCATTCTAGTTCCCAGGAACCACTGGCACCTGCTGTGCTCCCTGAGTAGTTAGCTGTAATTTAGAAAAAAGACTGGTCTGGTTCAAGCAGTGCCAGTACTTGACAAAAATCCCGTTGTGTGACTATTCCTTGTTTTATATAGGGATCTGTAAAGATACATATCAGGTTACTAGCATGGGAGTGACGAGGCTAATGCCAGTGTAAACTAGGGACCAGATTCTTAGGACTGGTTATTCGGTGCCCATCCCAGTTCAGAGGGTACCAAGCTATGCCACCAGTTGCTGGGTTCATTTTCATGACTTGTCCCACAGCAGTGTTCTTTAGCTGAGGGCCATGCCTTCCTTTCCCCCAGCCATGCCCTACATCTGATGGGCAAGAGGGGGGACGCAAGAGCTTCTATGGAGACTATACAGCACATAGGATTCCCCTACTGGAGAATCCATGTGTCCCTTTAAGTCAGATTTAAGACTGCCTTGCACTGACGCCCTGTTTTCAAAGGCTTGGAAGGGAAAAGGAAGCGTTTTGTTGTTGTTGTTGTTGTTGTTGTTTTTTGCTTTATATACTTTATTAACCTCAAAAGTTTTAGGCAAAGATGGGGATCTTATTTATCAGCACAAATTCAACCTATCTGACATTTTAATGAGTTTGTGATATGTAAATGCCAAGTACTATTATTAATTAATTAATTACCTACTGCTTACAGATACCCTTTAAAATATCTAGTAATGCACCAGGCTGCATGCAACTAATTCCTTGTAGTTGTACTCATTAAGGGCCCAGTCCTGTAAACTCTTACTCAGTGGGATTACTCACATGATTATCGGTTTGTAGAATTGGTCCCTAATGTCGGATTCATCGGAATTAAATCAGCACTACAGAAGCTATTTTTTTTTAGATGCATCACTTCCTCGAAGTGAAAAGGAAGTAGGCACCACCCTACAGTGAGTAAATTGTATTCTTAGGTTGCAAAACAAACATTCTATGGCCAGAGGTAGCCAAATCTTCAGTAGATGCCCAAAATATTATTAATATACATGAATTCAATGGGACAGCAAATAAAAAATTATGTTCTGAGACTTTATACACTCTTAAATTGTGGTTTTGAGATTTTCTTTTGGAAAAAACAAAGCTCAGGATTGCCAGTTGCTCTATTCACATTTTCTACTTTACAATATAGTGTAGGCATAAAACTTTCATGACAATAGATTCTGAATAGTGTAGCCTTCGTATGCATGTCATATTGATAGGCATTTACATTGCCATTAATGTCAGAATTCAGAAAAAGTGAAGTATATTTCATAATGCTGAGTTGATCTATGCAGTACAGAATACAGGATTTTGTAATAAAACCAAACTTTTGCAAATGTGGAACAAATGTTACTATAGAAAATTATTAGCCGTTCCATTTTTTTCTTCTTTTAGACAATATGTTGCCCATCTACCAGGGAAATGGATTTTAAACCCATTAGAAACAGCCGAAAACTTCTCTATGAAGAAGCAAAATTTTTCATTTTTCTTTTCAGTTCAGAAACTTCAGTCAGTTCACAAATAGAGTATGTACTTACAATCCAAGAAAAGTAGAGTCAGAGTGTTAGAGTAATGACAGAGCAGACCCGATAGAGAGCAAGCAGAACCTTATGGCTTTTGGAAGATAATCAATGTTTATTTGGGTTAACGAATACACCACTCGTGCAAAAAATGCATTTTAGAAATATAAACAGAAAACAGGAAGATTCAGTATTAAGTAGATTTTAAAAGAGGGAAAATTCAGAATTTTACCCCTTTCTTCACTGTATCACACAAGAACTTTCAGCTGTTTCTAAAGGATTTTAAGATTAATCTTCCTGGTACAGTAAATAAATTTTAGTAAGAATCGGACTACATAGCATAGAAGTAAGTTAATGGAATAGCAGCTTTTAGTGTTTGAGTTTCACTTGGCAAAATGGAATACATCTGCCACTTGGGATATCAAATAAAGCAAGTGCACTAAGAATTTTAATGATATAACAGACATATCCCATAAAGTTCAAAATTATAGCATGTTTCAACACATTTTGGAAACGTGCTGTTAGTTTGATTTGGAATTGTGCTAGAGCTGCCAAACGATTAAAAAAAAAAGTCACAATTAATCATGACATTAAAAAAAATTCACCTCATACAAGTACTGTAATGCAATCTCTATTGTGACACTGCAACTTAAAATGTAAAATTATTATTATATTTACATAATTGCACTCAAAACCAAAACAATGTAAAACTTTAAAGCCTACAAATTAAAGCATGAAAGGTCATACAAATGTTTAGCATATATGGCTTGGCACGTCAGTATCTTGCAATGCCAACTACAACAGTGCCATGCAAACGCCTGTTCTCACTTTCAAGTGACATTGTAAACAAGAAGCAGGCAGCAGTATCTCCCATAAATGTAAACAAACTTGTTTGTCTTAGCAATGGGTTAAACAAAAAGTAGGACTGAGTGGACTTGTATGGGGTGAATTGAAAAATATTGTTTTTTTGGTTTATCTTTTTTACAGTGCAAATATTTTAATAAAAAATATAAATTGAGCACTATAAACTTTGTATTCTGTGTTGTAATTGAAATCAATATTTGAAAATGTAAAAAAAATCCAAAAATATTTATAATAAATTTAAATTAGTATTCTATTACTGTTTAACAGTGTGATTAAAACTGAGATTAATCATGACTATGTTAAATCTAGTTAATTTGTTTTTCATTAAATGCATGAATTAACTGTGATTAAATTGACAGCCTTAAATTGTACTATTCATAGAATCATAGAATATCAGGGTTGGAAGGGACATCAGGAGGTCATCTAGTCCAACCCCCTGCTCGAAGCAGGACCAATTCCCAACTAAATCATACCAGCCAGGGCTTTGTCAAGCCTGACCTTAAAAACCTCTAAGGAAGGGGATTCCACCACCTCCCTAGGTAACCCATTCCAGTGCTTCACCACCCTCCTAGTGAAAAAGTTTTTCCTAATATCCAACCTAAACCTCCCCCACTGCAACTTGAGACCATTACTCCTTGTTCTATCATCTGGTACCACTGAGAACAGTCTAGATCCATCCTCTTTGGAACCCCCTTTTCAGGTAGTTGAAAGCAGACTAAACAATCCCAGTTCCCTCAGCCTCGCCTCATAAGTCATGTGTTCCAGCCCCCTAATCATTTTTGTTGCCCTCCGCTGGACTCTTTCCAATTTTTCCACATCCTTCTTGTAATGTGGGGCCCAAAACTGGACACAGTACTCCAGATGATGCCTCACCAATGTCGAATAGAGGGGAATGATCACGTCCCTCGATCTGCTGGCAATGCCCCTACTTATACAACCCAAAATTTCATTAGCCTTCTTGGCAACAAGGGCACACTGTTGACTCATATCCACTGTACTTCTCGTCCACTGTAACCCCTAGTCCTTTTCTGCAGAACTGCTGCCTAGCCATTCGGTCCCTAGTCTGTAGCAGTGCATGGGATTCTTCCGTCCTAAGTGCAGGACTCTACACTTGTCCTTGTTGAACCTCATCACGTTTCTTTTGGTCCAATCCTCTAATTTGTCTAGATCCCTCTGTATCCTATCCCTACCCTCCAGCGTATCTACCACTCCTCCCAGTTTAGTGTCATCTGCAAACTTGCTGAAAGTGCAGTCCACACCATCCTCCAGATCATTAATGAAGATATTGAACAAAACCAGCCTCAGGACCTACCCTTGGGGCACTCCGCTTGATACCGGCTGCCAACTAGACATGGAGCCATTGATCACTATCTGTTGAGCTCGATGATCTAACCAGCTTTCTATCCACCTTATAGTCCATTCATCCAGCCCATACTACTTTAACTTGCCGGAAAGAATACTATGGGTGACCGTATCAAAAGCTTTGCTAAAGTCAAGGAATAACACATCCACTGCTTTCCCCTCATATACAGACCCAGTTATCTCCTCATAGAAAGCAATTACGTTAGTCAGGCATGACTTGCCCTTGGTGAATCCATGCTGACTGTTCCTGATCACTTTCCTCTCCTCTAAGTGCTTCAGAATTGATTCCTTGAGGACCTGCTCCATGATTTTTCCAGGGACTGAGGTGAGGCTGACTGGCCTGTAGTTCCCCAGATCCTCCTTCTTCCCTTTTTTAAAGATGGGCACTACATTAGCCTTTTTCCAGTCATCCAGGACCTCCCCCGATCGCCAGGAGTTTTCAAAGATAATGGCCAATGGCTCTGCAATCACATCCGCCAACTCCTTTAGCAGTTTGGATTTGTCCTCATCCAGCTTTTCTAAATAGTCCTGAACAACTTCTTTCTCCATGGTTACCCTCCTCCCCATGCTGTGCTGCCCAGTGCAGCAGTCTGGGAGCGGACCTTGTTCATGAAGACAGAGGCAAAAAAAAGCATTGAGTACATTAGCTTTTTCCACATCCTCTGTCACTAGGTTGCCTCCCTCATTCAGTAAGGGGCCCACATTTTCCTTGACTTTCTTCTTGTTGCTAACATACTCGAAGAAACCCTTCTTGTTAATCTTAACATCTCTTGCTAGCTGCAACTCCAAGTGTGATTTGGCCTTCCTGATTTCACTCCTGCATGCCTGAGCAATAGTTTTATACTCCTCCCTGGTCATTTGTCCAAGCTTCCACTTTTTGTAAGCTTCTTTTTTGTGTTTAAGATCAGCAAGGATTTCACTGTTAAGCCAAGCTGGTTGCCTGCCATATTTACTATTCTTGCTACACACTGGGATGGTTTCTTCCTGCAACCTCAATAAGGATTCTTTAAAATATAGCCAGCTCTCCTGGACTCCTTTCCCCCTCATGTTATTCTCCCAGGGGATCCTGCCCATCAGTTCCCTGAGGGAGTCAAAGTCTGCTTTTCTGAAGTCTAGAGTCCGTATTCTGCTGCTCTCCTGTCTTCCTTGTGTCAGGATCCTGAACTCGACCATCTCATGGTCACTGCCCAGGTTCCCATCCACTTTTGCTTCCCCTACTAATTCTTCCCGGGCTGTGAGCAGCAGGTCAAGAAGAGCTCTGCCCCTAGTTGGTTCCTCCAGCACTTGCACCAGGAAATTGTCCCCTACACTTTCCAAAAACTTCCTTGATTGTCTGTGCACCGCTCTATTGCTCTCCCAGCAGATATCAGGGTGATTAAAGTCTCCCATGAGAACCAGGGCCTGTGATCTAGTAACTTCTGTTAGTTGCCGGAAGAAAGCCTCGTCCACCTCATCCCCCTGGTCTGGTGGTCTATAGCAGACTCCCACCACTACATCACCCTTGTTGCTCACACTTCTAAACTTAATCCAGAGACTCTCAGGTTTTTCTGCAGGTACATACAGGAGCTCTGAGCAGTCATACTGCTCTCTTACATACAATGCAACTCCCCCACCTTTTCTGCCCTACCTGTCCTTCCTGAATAGTTTACATCCATCCATGACGGTACTCCAGTCATGTGAGTTATCCCACCAAGTCTCTGTTATTCCAATCACATCATAGTTCCTTGACTGTGCCAGGACTTCCAGTTCTCCTTGCTTGTTTCCCGGGTTCTTGCATTTGTGTATAGGCACTTAAGATAACTTGCTGATCGTCCTGCTTTCTCAGGATGAGACAGGGGTCTTCCCCTCTTGCGCTCTCCTGCTCGTGCTTCCTCCCGGTATCCCATTTCCCCACTTACCTCAGGGCTTTGTCTCCTTCCCCCGGTGAACCTAGTTTAAAGCCCTCCTCACTAGGTTAGCCTGCCTGCTGGCGAAGATTCTCTTCCCTCTCTTGGTTAGGTGGAGCCCATCTCTGCCTAGCACTCCTCCTTCTTGGAACACCATCCCATGGTCAAAGAATCCAAAGCCTTCTCTCCGACACCACCTGCATAGCCATTCTTTGACTTCCACGATTCGACGGTCTCTACCTGGGCCTTTTCCTTGCACAGGGAGGATGGACGAGAACACCACTTGCGCCTCAAACTCCTTTATCCTTCTTCCCAGAGCCACGTAGTCTGCAGTGATCCGCTCAAGGTCATTCTTGGCAGTATCATTGGTGCCTACATGGAGAAGCAGGAAGGGGTAGCGATCCGAGGGCTCGATGAGTCTCGGCAGTCTCTCCGTCACATCGTAAATCCTAGCTCCTGGCAAGCAGCAGACCTCTCAGTTTTCCCGGTCAGGGCAGCAGATAGATGACTCAGTCCCCCTGAGGAGGGAGTCCCCAACCACCACCACCCTCCTCCTTCTCTTGGGAGCGGTGGTCATGGAACCCCCATGCCTAGGACAGTGCATCTCGTGCCTTCCAATCGGTGGAGTCTCCTTCTGCTCCCTTCCCTCAGATGTATCATCTAGTCCACTCTCCGCATTAATACCTTGATTTGTATAAGTTATATTGCTTCATTAAAAAGCTATATGGGTGGTGGGGGGGGGGGGGGGGGGAGGAGGGAACAGAAAAAAAAACAGAGCTCCATCCCTCAATTTCCTATATTCTTGGTCTGAAAAAGTTTTGTTTCTGACCATTCTCTAGATTGCTTATTTGTCTCTAACACAAGTATCTCACCTGTTTTCTGCTGCTGGCACGCTAGCATGCTTTCTTCATGCCAATCACAGCAAGAGCAGCACAGACTCAAGCTACCACTCTGACTTTGATAAGGCAGGAGCAAAGCAATCTGAGCCAAGTTGCAAGTCAGGCAGCCGTGTGAAATAGTCAGATTCATTCAGCATAACATCTGAAATAGAGGATTCAGTAATACATTTTCAGAGCAAGACAGAGTAATTATTTGTGGTATTTTTTGGACTGGCTATTCTGATATTTAAATTAAAATGTCAGATCTGTTTTTAGTTGCTATGTCTACAATGCTGTGGTTATTCTGATTAAATATGTTGTGTCTTTTGTTGCAGACTGTTTAGGATACCAGATGATTGAGTATGATGCTCCTATTTCCCCTCCTCCCCCCCCCAACACATATAACTCCTCTTGAATTCTAATACTTTTTGATGCTCTTGCCATCTTCATACAGATGATTTTAAATGCAAACTTAATTCAATATTAAATTTGCAAAGTCAAAGTGACATTCAGGAAATGCAAACATTAAGCTGCCAGAAGCATTATCTCACGTCCTGTGTGTTTAAGTTTTTTATAGGATACCCAGTAATATATTAAGCTAAACACTTAACTAGGGGGGAAAAAATAGAAAATGCAACATGGTAAGTGAAAATAGCTCTGGGAACTTTAACTTTTAGCAATTTTAATATTTTGGGAACTTTTACTGGATAATCTTAAAGTTGCATAAACAGGTTAGAGTACTTACCTGGGATGTGAGAGACCCATGTTCAATTCCCACCTCTGCCTCAGAAAGAGAAAAGATTTGAACAGGGGTCTCCCACCTCTATAATCCAGTGGTTAGGGCACCCACCCTGGCTGGGTGACCCAGGGTCCAGTCCCCCTGCTCCAATGCACTCAGAGATGGCAGACCCCCATTCAGATCCTTCCAATCCTTGTCTCCTGCATCCCAGGTGAGTTCTCTAAACACTGGCTAAACCTTATAAGGTGGGCACCACTTCCAGCCAGATTCTGAATGGAACCTGACTGGAGCATCCTCTGAGCACACCTATCAGCTCAGGCTTCACGGGTGAGATAGGACTCCCCTGCCTATGCCACAGAAATGTAGGTGCTTACTGAACTCATACCCTGAAAACTTAGGTGCCAAATGAGTTTAGACACCTATAGAGTCAAGCAGCAGCTAAGCGGGTGTTCTGCAGATCATAGTGGTACCTAAGACTGGGGCTTACACATCTAAGAACCTTTGTGGATCTGGGTCAAAGGGAACAAGTGGGAGGAAAAAAGGCAAACAGATCATTCAGTAGAAGTAATTTTACAAGCCAGCTCAGAGCACAGGTAGCAGGTTACACTAAAGGCTGATGGCACTGAAACCAACCGATGTATTAGCAGGAGTGTTGTAAGCAAGACACAAGTAGTAATTCTTCTGCTCTACTCCACTCTGATTAGGCTTCAACTGGAGTATTGTGTCCAGTTCTGGGCACCACATTTCAGGAAGGATGTGGACAAATTGGAGAGCGTCCAGAGAAGAGCAACAAAAATGATTAAAGGTCTAGAAAACATGACCTATGAGGGAAGATTGAAAAAAAAAAATGGGTTTGTTTAGTCTGGAAAAGAGAAGACAGAGGGAACATAACAGTTTTCAAGTACGTAAAAGGTTGTTACAAGGAGGAGGAAAAAAAAAAATTCTTAACCTCTGAGGATAGGACAAGAAGCAACGGGCTTAAATTGCAGCAAGGGGAGTTTAGTTTGGACATTAGGAAAAACTTCCTAACTGTCAGGGTGGTTAAGCACTGGAATAAATTGCCTACGGAGGTTGTGGAATCTCTATCATTGGAGATGTTTAAGAGTAGGTTAGACAAACACCTGTCAGGAATGATCTAGATAATTAGTCCTGCCACGAGTGCAGGGGACTGGACCAGATGACCTCTCGAGATCCCTTCCAGAGATCCCTTCCAGTTCTATGATTGTTTTTACACTCCTCCACGTGGCTAGGTTGGAAGGACTTGAATACTTATATCATGGCTCTGCAAGTCCTGAATTTTGCAACTACTGTCAGTTTTCTTTGGGTGCACAGAGCTTCCTGCTGCCATAGCCACCCCACTTAGAGAGGAAACTAATGGGACCTGCCTCTGATGTCACCAACAAAGGAAGGTGTCTTTTCTACACAAGGAAGAAGAGAAGAAAAACTTGAAATCCCTCCTCATCTCACAAACACAAATATGATCTAAAAAACAAAAACTCAGACTGGTCTTTCATTCATTTTGACATTCACATTCTTTTTAAAGAACAGGTCAAAGTGCTCAGGTACTATGGGTCAGATAGGGCAATGAGTGAAAGAAGGAGATTTTCTGAGAGAAATGTTTGCAAAAATTGACAAAAGGTGGCAGATAAAAGCTGGTAGGAAAGATGTAATTAAAATGTTTCACTCATTTGCACATGCCTACCTCACTACATCAAACTGTCAGGTATAGAAGAAGCTGTGAAATATTCTATTTCTGACTTTTTAAAAAATAAACAATTTAATAAGAGATGGAAGTTAATATAAATACCAACTGATATTAAAACAGAGTTTTATTGAGGATTAAAATTGACGCCACAGGTTTTAGCTGTTAACTCCTAATTTAATTTAACATTCAATAGCTGTATTGAATCTAAATTAGGGGAGTATGATTTTCATACACATTCAGCACTTGGCCTAACTCTGCCTCCACTAAAGTCAATGAGAGTTTTACCAAGTTAGGCCAATACTGAGTGGTTCTGAAAATCTTAAATAATGCTCAAGCTACGTGTTACCCAAGAACCTCTTAATGCCAGCTACCAAGGGGGTGCAGAAGAGTTACAGGGATCTCTTGGGTTTGACATATACACTCTAGTTCACCAAAAAGTGTCATGTGAGGTCTCAAATGAAACCAGTGTCACATTGGTCATCAATATCATTATGAAATGTATGCACAGATAGTGTAAGAAGTTATGTATATATACTGAAAACATGCTCTTAAAGTTGTCTCACAGGATAGGCGGGGGGTTGGTCACCAGACAAGAAATGCATATCCAGCTAGCTGTTTACCAGTAAATTGAGTATGGTCTCATTCACAATGGGTGTCCCATTACTAGCTTGAACTGAATGCAAAGGAAAAGTTATGGACACTTCAGAAAAAGTAGCAGGGAAAAAAAACAGCAGGAGACCAAGAACCTTATCTGGCAGTATACCAAAGATTTGCTGGCGTATATTTGGGTGGACAGAGAAGACAACCAGACACCCTTCACTGAGGAATTAAAGGGACGGCAGCTTTGCTTCATGAAAAAGGGAGTCTCAACCGGGGTTGGTTGAAAACACTGATGAGAACTTGGGGTGAGATAAACTTCTTTCGACAGGAAATTAACCTGTTAGTTAAGTTTAGTCTCTAGAAAGTGTGTTATGATTTTTTTTTATATGTAACCATTTGTTCCAATATTTTTACTCACTACCACTTGAATCTCTCTCTTTTTTTTTGATAGGTATATTTATAGTGAAAACAAGAATAAGTTTAAGTGCTGTGGTGTTAAACAAAGTGCTGATCTTGAGTTGAACCTTATAAACTGGTGTATACTGTACCTTTAGGAAGGACAGTCTAGTGGTTGTTCAGTAGATAAGGAGCTGGGCACTGCAGGGAACATGCCAAGCATTTGGTGGCTAGTGTGTGCCTATTGCTACCTCTTCAGAGAGAGTGAGGCCCTTGGAGGCCTGGAAGGCAGTGCTTGTGCTGCCAGAGGCTGGTGGTTTCAGGGAGCTGATTCATAGCAGGCACAGACAAGACTGTTTCACGCTAAGCACAGGTAGTGGTGAGGTGCCTCAAAACCCTGGATACCCGTGGAGAGTGTCTCACCATGATTCGCCTTTTATTTACATCAGTGAAAATCTAGAGTAAGCTTTCTTGAAGTTAGAATTACACCAGCACAAGTCTTGTGTCAATGAGTGGAGAATCAGGCCCTTTATAAATAATAAATAAATGGAGATATCCTATCTCCTAGAACTGGAAGGGACCTTGAAAGGTCATCAAGTGCAGCCCCCTGCCTTCACTAGCAGGACCAAATACTGATTTTTGCCGCAGATCCCTAAGTGGCCCCCTCAAGGATTGAACTCACAACCCTGGGTTTAGCAGGCCAATGCTCAAACCACTGAGCTATCCCTCCCTTTGATCCTACACCTACTGAAAAAGGGCTACTGCTAGAGCTGGATGCATTTTTCACATAAGATTTTGCAAATATTCATAGACATTTTAAAAGAAATTCACTCAGGATATGTTCATGCCCTATACATCATCTTTGCATGATCAAGGCCTGGTGAATACGTGTACTAAAAGGAATATGATCAAAAAATGGTATTTAATGTGAATATGGCAGAATAATCTGAGAAAGTGAATTTCAAATTTATAATCATGAATATTTATACTAGAGATATGATTATAGCTCCAGTTCAGCAAAGCACTTAAATTCATGCATCATTTGAAACACATGAGTAGTCCCATACACTTCAGTGGAACTACTCAGATGATTAACTGGAAGCTTGCGCTTAACTGCTTTGCTGCATCAGGGCCACTATGATTTACACTCATCCAATCAGGGAAGAGAAACATCTTATGTAATCTATGTGTCCAATGAAAACAGATCTAATTCTGGAGTATGGGATACTGACAATCAGGGCCGGCTCCAGCGTTTTTGCCGCCCAAGCGGCGGAAAAAAAAAAAAAAGCCTGGATGAGAGGAAGCTGGTGCCTGGAGCCAACCCTGCTCACAATGAACTACTTGCAAACACTCTGCAGACCAAGAATTACTTTGCAGAAATCAATGGATGAAAAATTGAATGAAAAATTGCAAACAAAGAAAATCATAATCTGTTCTAGCACACAGAGGCATAAAAACAGTACACAGTAGTGGCAGGGGGGACTCACAGGCTGCATACCTGGTCCATGAGTGTCCCGGACAGGAGTGTGTAGGAAGAAAAGAAGAAAGGGTCCAGATAAAGTCAAGGCTAGAATATATGACTCTGCACAGATTATCCACTGCTCACACCATGGAAGTTGGCACAGTGGTATAGAGAGTGCTATCTTAGCTATTAGGCTGTAGTAACCCTTAATGAGTAGCTCCACAGCTGCTTTGTGACGTGGGGAGCTTTCATACTCCCAGCCCTGCACATCTGATTAGCAACCAGTCTATCTCCTCAGGCTGGGGCTGAGTTGAGGCTTTGGGCCCATGACAGCAACAAGTAGATATAAATAGAGTATCTTGATAAGGGTCTGTTGCTGACCACCATTCATGGACAAAGCAAAAGAGACAGCTTTACTTAGTGAAATAGGGCTTCCAGAACAAAGAGGAACTGTAATGGTAGTTTTTAAAATGCAAACAGCAACAGAAACAACCAGAAAGGAGGTAATCCTCAGCTTTGTTTAACAATATGTGTGTCAGATTCAATTCTGCTCTCAGAGCTACATCAGTGCAACTGAGAACATAATTTGACCTTAGGAGGAAATATTAAAGGTAGTGAAAGTAAAGGAATCTTCGGGAAACAGTGAACAAGAAGTCTGTATTTGAGTTTATTCAAGTTAAAGGGGGACAGGATGAGGAAAAATAGGGCAAAGAAACAAAATTTTTCCCCATTAAAAAATAAAAAGTTAATAATTGAAGGAATGAAGGGGGAAAAAAACCACACTGGATTGTATTTTACAACCGATGTGACAGAGTGGCAAGGTTAGCTACTTTTCAATTGGTGTTATTCAATTCAGAGAACAAATGTATCCATTAAAAATAATTACACAAGAAAAAAAAAAGATTGCTACAGTGAAAAAATATTAAGGTAATGTAGGAAATATTAAAAATGAGGTATGTATAAAAGACACTGATGCAAAAGCAACAACAGACGAGAAAAGTCAGAATATAAAGGAGGAAAATGAAAACTGCAGAGAGAAGAGTAAAATAAAAATGACATCACATTGGAAGCAATAATAAAATAGTTTAAGCATATCAAGGGAAAGAAGGCAATAAAAGAAAGAACACTGTAGGTCCAATTAAGAATGAAAAAGGCAGAGGCTGGGAGAATAGCAGAAGAGCTAAATAAAGATGCTGCAGGTGTATGTATGACCGGAGAAACTACTCAAGGACATACTGATGAGAGGAAGCTTGTAGCAGGCTTGGTGAGTCAGGATATCTTCCAGATTATCGCAGAAAGTAGACTCAAATGCAATCTGGGAAATTTAACTGATAATTGCCTGGACAGAATGGGATCCGAATGGGATCCATACCAGAAAACCTCCAAAATTAAATAAAGAATAATCTCTCTCCATATGGAGATGGTATTTGAGGCTGGAAGAAGGTAAATGAGATAAGGCAATAGTTAAAAATCTGTAAACCTGACTTCTGTCTCAGGAAGACCGCTAGGAACTTTTTTTCCCAGGAATAAAATGGTATGAATGTTTACGTGGCAAGGCACAAGGATGGATTTGAACCTCTGGGTTTTCCCATCACTATTAAACTACACTTTAGGGGAATATCTTTGAAGATTGTTGCATTTCTGAGAAAATGCAATATGGATTGTGGTTATAAAAAATGCTACAGGATGTCAGTTGGATGGTGCTAATTTGGGTATAAAAATACTAATAAAATGGTCAGCTTTCCCCCCCAATTTTTAACAAGACTTGATTATATTTTTAGAAGGGTGAGTGTTGTGTCCCTTTGACTGACTCAGATTAAAAGACTTCCTTTTAACAGCCACTTGCTCTGCATACCATTCACACTGATTAGTGGAGTCAGTGTGAGAATGCTGCTGTGCTACCCATATGGCCTTTTTATTACTATTGTACCTGGTGGGATTAATGTGGAAGACCAATGGCTACCTAGAATCCTTGCCTTTTATTCCTGGGTACCTTGTTTCATTATATTTTTCCATTTGTGCAGCTTTAGTGACATGCCACAAACCACTGTCTTTTGGAAGGAATTCTATTACTTTCTTACTGTTGGCCTTCTTCCAGATTTCTCAAAGGCCTGTACCCAGTAGCCATCCCCAATCCATCATCTGCTCACTCCTGATCAAATATTAAAAGAAAGAAAGAAAGAAAAACAAAACCCAACAGCTCTCCCAATCCTGGTCCATATGAAAGAATATGGTCTTAAGCAATTTATCCTAGAGACCTTACAGCCTCTCCCCCCACCATGAATTAGCATCTGTATTTCATTTAAAAAACAGACTTGGAGCCATCTGATACTTTCACTAATTAATAATAAATTATTTAAGTAGCATCTTTGAGACCTACCATCCAATACAGCTTGTGTTGCATTTCTACTACAAGCCATCTGTGTCTTGTACTTTGGCAGAAACATGCAATAAGCTACAGGAGGGAATATGTTTCTGTGGAGTGCAGGAAATAGTTGCAAAAACACCTACCTATTTTGCAAGGAATTTCAGGGGCTGTGAACCCCACAGTAACAGACAGGCTAAGCAATTGCTTGGCCTCCAAGCAGTAGTGTTGGAATCTCAGTTAGGATAGTTGATCCAGTAGAGACCAGTGAGAGAAAAGGTGGAATTTCTTTACCTATATTCCTCTTTGTTGCCTTTCCAGCTTCCTTGATGTTGGTATAGTAAAGAAAATAAAACTGAAAAAAAAGGTAGAAGCTACATGCACTATATACCCAAGAGTATGCCAAGTTCAGTCCAATTTTCTTTTAAAAAAAAAATCTATTCATGGCAGTATTCATTCCTAGCCTCAGGCTACAGCATTCCTGTTTTTTAAAATGTTTATGTCAGTGAGTAAGTTGAGGCATCACATAAAATTGAGCTGTTCCAAGTGACTGAAACAGTCAGTTTTTGAAGGAGGGGGTTTGTAGCCCTTGTAGTAGCAAAGAACTTCTTGAAAATATGAATCCTAAAGACTCAAAAACCAGAAGACAAAAAAATCTATTTTTATATCTCATGATCTTCTTGGGGCCTGACTTGTGAACTCTGAACACTGTGTCTATTTTATTTCAAGTTAACTTTCTACCATATAACTCCAAGTCTCTTACTTTCTCAAGTCACTTTCAGTTCCAGTTTCCATTTATTTCCAGTCACTGTCCCCCAGAAACCTCAGCTGATGTGATCACAAGAACACTTCTTATGAACTCAACAGCAGCAGGGGACAAGTCATTAAATGCAAAGCACACAGACAGTTCTGTGGATAGTGAGCTCACTACCTGCCTCATCCCCTGTAGCCAGGGATAAGGTATATTTAGGTTTTATAGACAAGAAAAGTATTGATTAAAGCTGTAACACAAGGACCCACAGGCCCTAAACCTGTAAGCTAGCTAGTTTAGCCAAATGGAACAAGGCCTAAGAAGGCCTCAATAGGCTGACACAAGTAACTAACCAGCCAGTGACCTAGAGTCACCAGATAAAGTGTTACAGAAAGCGGATTTGCTGTATGCTGATGTCTATGGAGTAAGAAACCACAAGATACTAGTTGGTACCAGGTATTGATATTTTGCACAAATCCTAAGGTATAAGTAAAACTTTCAGATGTTTAACTGCAGGATGGCTATGACAAATAACTGATGTAAATGCTAATGAGTGTGAGGTAACTAACTAATGCACCTATAGGAGACAGGAATCCCAATATTAATAAGGTCTGGAAGCACAGAGAAGGATAAAAGCCTGAATTCATTATGAATATGTATACAGTAAAGTGGGCATCCGTGCAACCCATTTAAAAAGTTGCTGCCTGACCTGTGTGCTGTGGAGTGCATTGGGACATCCCAGATGGATGACCACATGCTGATCAACTTATCTACTTTGGGACTCCCAACAGGGAGGTGTAAGTAATGCAAGTGATTGACATTATGTATTATGCTTCTCTCCTGTGTAAGCGTTTGTGGGTTTGGTTTTCTTTGTAAAGGAAATCATAGTTTCTTATGTGTTCCGTCGAATGTCTCACTCTGATGATAATCCTAATACTTCAGCCGATCTGGAGGCTGAACCCTCTCAGATCACTGCAGTCTAAATTATCAATCCACAATTAACTTCTAAACCTATCAATTAGGCGACAACCCCCTTATCATTGCCTTCACTGTTGAGGAGGTAAACAAGGAGCTCTCACCTCACAAAAGCTGCAGGACCTGATGGAGTCTTTTCAGAATTTCTTAAAAACCTCAACAAAAACAGAAAGAGACTGTTCTCTAATATCCCTTCCTTAGGCTTCATCACCACTGCCAGGCCTGAGAAGTCAACCAGCAATTCCTCATTGTACCAGCCCATATCACTCCTCTGCATGTCATATAAGCTCACAGAGTTAATATTACTGGCAAAGATTTTGCACAAGTGGATTTCTAACCAGACCACAGCTGTAACAACCAAAGTATTAGACTTAACAACACACAATAAAGGCAGGATTTCAGTAAAAACTCAAGACTGGGGCAGCTTTCTTAGACTTATCTGCCACCTACAACACCATATGGAAGAATGGCCTTCTCCTGAAAGCTAGGAATATTATCCCATACAATGGAATTATATAATTCTTTGGACAAGTTCTGACCAATCATAGGTTTCACATTTTCCTTTGTGATCAGGTCAGCAGGCCATGTACATGTAATATCTAGACCAGTGTCCTTCCCCAGACATCATCACAGAAAATTGTCTATGCTGATGACATTGCTCTGACTACACAGGCAGGGGATTTGCCTATCATAGAACAAATCCTAATCAAGGACCTTAAAACCATGAAAGAACATATCTTATGTTGGCAGATAAAATCAAACCCCACCAAAACTGTCATGTCAGCATTCCATCTAAACAATTGAAAGGCCATGGTGGAACTGCACATGGGCTTCTGTGGCCAGCACATAAAATACAATTGCACCCCAAAATATCTTGGTGTGATATTATATCAAAGCCTTACATACCACCAGCACCTGAAAAATATCCACAAAAAAGTCAAGGTGCATGTAAATCTCATCTAGAAACTCGCAGGAACAACCTGGGGAGTTGATGCAAAAGCTCTACAGACCTCTTCACTGGCGCTTGTCTATTCTACTGCAGAATTCTGCTGACCCATCTGAGCACATAGCTCTCACTCATCACTTGTTGACTCAACACCGCCATGTGGATTACTACATGCATCATAAAAATCAATGCCACAATTGTGACTTCCTATAATGGTTAATATCCATCCACCACAAATCAGCAGTGACAAGTGAATCCATCGGGAATCCCTTTATATTTGAGGGAACAAGGATGTTCCAATACATGAAGACCTAAATAACATACTTAAGATCCAGCTCAAATACAGAAAACCTTTTTGGCTTGCAGGGCAAGAGCTCAAAGACTCCAGGTTTTCTGCTGAAGATCAATGGTGAGCAAGGTAGGAGGACACCAATGTCTCAAACACACATCTTACCAAGGACCCAATTGAAGAACCAGTGGCTTTTCACTCCCATCGAAAATATGGTCCACTCTGAATCATATCTGGCCGTGAAATGGCATGTGCACCTGCCTTTTCTATAAATGGGGACTGAGACACAATCCTTCCAATTATGGAACACCTCAACAGTCAATGTCCAAAATAATCAGAACCTCTTGGTATTTCTGTCATCCACTCCATGTCACCTGAAGCATTTTAATCTTCTAGGGCCATGCTTCTCTGCCTGTGGTTGCAATACACAGCAATGACTCTTAAATGTACAATTTTGTATTTAGAGAATCCTTAATTTGAAGAGTCTATGATTTAGGATATGTTGTATGAGTGCATCATAGCAACTACTCAGCTATAAAAAAGCATTCTATGACCATTTTCCCCATTCTAGGTCTATATGTAAAACTTTGCATGGCATGAGCTCTCTGGGGGCCAAATTCTGAAGACCTGGAATTGGAAAACTGTCATAGAACACTATGATGCACGAATACCTGTTTCCTACTCAGAGAAGCTCCTGTTGACTTCACTGGGAATTTGCCCAATTGAATTCGCAGTAAAACCTAAAGTTCCCAGCATTTGGCCCACTGGAAATATACACCCAGCATTTTTATTCCAAGTTGAAAGACACCAAGTTTTGGCAGAGCACGGAATTGAAAACAGATCTCCCAAGTGCCAGGCTGGCACCCTAATCACTGGACTGTCCTTCATGTGTTTGTCTCTTCCCCCACACCACATTGTATCAATCTTTTCCCCTTCTGCCCCTCCCCCAAGGTACAGCTGTTGAAGTTACCATCACTCCAGCCAGGAGTGTTAAATGTAGCTTTCTCTAGAATTCCTTTGACTGGTGATAGAAGTTCTGCCAGAAAACAAAGCTAGCTATTCTCTTAAAGGATAGTAAACTGTGCTCGTGATCATTCCAGCTCCTTTGGAGTCAGAGGGGAGTTTGCTCCCAATTATTGATACATTGTCACTGAACTACTCAGCTAGCCCACTTTTTTCTCTTCCTTCAGTGAGCTTGTTTGTCCTTAGGCCAGGTCTACACTACAGACTTATATTGGTATAACTACGTTGCTCAGGGATTTTTAAAAATCCACACCCCCGGAACAATGTAATTATGCCAACCTCCCCCCTGGTGTAGACAGCACTATCTTGGTGGAAGAGCTTCTCCCATCAACATAGCTACCGCCTCTCGCAGAGGTGAAGTTCTCCTGTCAGCATAGGAGCATCTTCACTTAAGCGCTACAGAACAGGAAAATCAGAATGAATATCCTAATTTGGAGGGCAGGTGTTGAATAAAGATTGTGGGCTAGATTATGTTCTATGTGCATTAGGTGGGGCAGAATCTGCAGCAGCTGGAGTCTCTAAGGTTGTAACTAGTGTCATCGCCTACTCTAATTTCCATGCTCACTCAATACTGTTGGGCAGCAGGTGGTGGGGAGAGTATGCAGCTATTGCCCCATCCCCATCCACCAGGAATTGCACTCTTCAGTTGGATTTCAGCCTGCACAAAGGAAGGGAAATTATTTGCACCTTTCTTTGCACACCCATACAGGAGTTGAACAGAATCCAGGCCTGTATCAGCAATTCTTTTAGCTCTCAATGCTAAAAGGAAATGTGAAATAGGATTTCTCCCTCAGCTGGGAAAAGTAAATTAAGCCCCTGTAGTACACAAGTGCTAATGTACTGCCATCTAGTGTGGGAAAATCAATATAACTACAACAAAGAGGCAAAAAAGGAGGAGGTTGGCAACATGGTAGCTCTAGCCCTGCCATCAATGGCATTTCTTTTACCTTTAATTTTTATTAAAACTACTCCAGAGTCCTTTCCTTCTCATGGTTCTTTAAAAGAATACCAAAGGAATCCTTTATAGCAAGATCATTGACATGATAGAATGTAATGGTTTCTGAGCCCTTATGCTATAACGTGTCAGTATGGATTTAGGAAGCCTTTACTCTCTGGATCTTCATTTGAAGAGTCAATTTGTGTATTAAAAATAATTCTACAGTTTTTCCATGGAAGTGGTCACCATGTAGAAAAAAAAATGTTCGTTTGTTTTTTAATTTTAAAATGTATGTTATTTTAGATTTGCAATTCCAAGAGTGTCAATAACTCAGACACATTTAATATGTTATATAGAAACAGCAGAATTTAATGGATGGAGGATAGGACTGAAAATCAGGAACCTCTTCTGACATGCTCATGGCAAGGCCCCTAGACCTCAACTGAACACTGACGAAAACATAACTGAATCAGTCTGGCTCATCTGGGTGTTAGCATTGTTAAAATAGATGTTAAGTTTATAAGAATATGTTTAGTGACTTTATGAAGTACTTGTGGGATCTTGCATATATTAATCTAATTTATATTAGGGGGTTGCATTGTAATCCTCTGTAATTGTGTAAATCAAACAGGAAAGAAGCATTAATTAATGTAAAATATTGGCTTCCTACAGAAGGTGTTAGGTCCTGCCCACCAAGAAAGCCCATTGAAACCACATGAGCCATTGTGAAACATCAAACAACAAAGATTTTGTTAACTGAATTCCTCCCCACCCACTCCATGAATTCATCCCACCATCTTGAACTCTAGAGGGAAGGGAATACACCCAGAAAGAAGAAACTGTATCTCTATGCTGCTTGGACTTTGGGAGGGCAAGGTCTCTAAGCATAAGAAGGGATCCCCAGCTGCTTGCCCTGGGTTAGCCCTAAAGGACATACAGAGCTTGCTTATAAAGAAGCTTTTATTACCTTTTGAAATTTAAGATTGTAACTCTTGTCTATATATGTTTACCTGCTTTAATCTAGTAAATAAGAGATTTATTTTTCTTAGTTTAGAAATCTTTAGTTAGTTTATTATACGATTGGCTACAAGCGTGGTCTTTGGTGTAAGACTTAAATTGCAACTGACCTGGGGGAAGTGACCGATGTTTCAGGATTGGAAGTAACCTAAATATTATTGTGATTTTTGGTGTTAGGGACCATCTATTACAAAGGCAATCTTGCCTAGGTAGCAAGATCATAGAATCACAGAATATCAGGGTTGGAAGGGACCTCAGGAGGTCATCTAGTCCAACCCCCTGCTCAAAGCAGGACCAATCCCCAACTAAATCATACCAGCCAGGGTTTTGTCAAGCCTGACCTTAAAAACCTCTAAGGAAGGAGATTCCACCACCTCCCTAGGTAACCCATTCCAGTGCTTTACCACCCTCCTATTGAAAAAGTTTTTCCTAATATCCAACCTAAACCTCCCCCACTGCAACTTGAGACCATTACTCCTTGTTCTGTCATCTGGTACCACTGAGAACAGTCTAGATCCTTCCTCTTTGGAACCCCCTTTCAGGTAGTTGAAAGCAGCTATCAAATTCCCCCCTCATTCTTCTCTTCTGCAGACTAAACAATCCCAGTTCCTTCAGCCTCTCCTCATAAGTCATGTGTTCCAACCCCCTAATCATTTTTGCTGCCCTCCGCTGGACTCTTTCCAATTTTTCCACATCCTTCTTGTAGTGTGGGGCCCAAAACTGGACACAGTACTCCAGATGAGGCCTCACCAATGCCGAATAGAGGGGAATGATCATGTCCCTCAATCTGCTGGCAATGCCCCTACTTATACAGCCCAAAATGCCATTAGCCTTGGCAACAAGGGCACACTGTCGACTCATATGCAGCTTCTTGTCTACTGTAACCCCTAGATAGATTGGAGTACCCAAGGGGCTGTCTGTGATTCTATGTTAAGGTTGCTAGAGGGCTTGAGGTGTTCACATTTAATAATTGGTTGGTGAAATCTAAGCATAGAACTCACAAGCAGTTTGGGGTTTGTGACCTGCTTCCTAACAATCTGCCCTGAGGTTGATATTTACGCTCTTTAGCCACTAAAGGACAGCTTTACTCTTCTATTGAGTACTAATTCTGTCTCCCTGCACTAACTTCCTTTAGGTCCGATTCTCCATTGTTTTACATCCTTATAGTCATTTTGCATTGTGCAAAGGACATACAAAGAATTCCATCTGACTTGGTAGTGCATGCACCAACTCTGCACAGGTGTAAGTGACTACACATGGTTTAAGGCAGTGGAGAATCAGGCTCTGTCTCTATAATATTTACATAACTCACAGGGCTGTTGTAAGAATCAGTTAATATTTATGAACTGCTTTTCTGATGTTTATAACTCAATGAGCCTTACAAATATATATGTAAATAAAGAACAGAGACTTGTAGTCACCACTGTGTTACACAAGCTTTTCGATCATGTAATTCCATTGAAATCAGTCGGGTTGCACTGGTGTAAAATGGAGTGATTTGGTGGTGAATAAGGGTCCCAGTAAACCATTTAAAAACAAAAATATTGATATGATACAATGCTAATATTATGGGGGGGTGATATACAGAGACACGAGGGGGAACAATGTTGGAGGGCAAGTTTAGAACCATCTCTCCATCTCTCTCCCTAAAATGCACAAATTTCAATGACATTTCACAATCTTGTAAAACTCTAATTAATCAGATACTTACCTAGGCTGAAAAGCAAAGTTCTTTAATATTACTAATCTACTGGTTCAAATTCATTCCTGGACTCAATGGAGTAAGACCAGAAATGAATGTAACCTAGAGTGTTTATCCCAAGTGTCAGTCATGTTTCCCATCTCATCTCTGTAAGTCAAGTAACACGGGAGTCTTTACTTCTTTTCAGAACTCCAGAGACACACTTTTTCTGATTACTTGGCTGATGCAGAGACACAATATCACCCCTCATCACAGCATAACTATATTTAGATTCCCAGCTGTATCAGTGGCTTTGGAAATCCATATGGCAGGATTCTGCTGCTTGTTTAAAATATGGTCACTTTTCTCTCCAGTAACAACACAGCAGTGTTACTTTGGGGAACAAAGGAATAGAGGGGGAAAGAGGTTTAAATGACACTGAGACCACTTTTCCATCAAACGAGGTTTAGTAAAACATGCTACCACAAACAAGATACAGAGAGAAAAGATAATTGAATATTTGTAAATAGCAAGAGGACAGTAACATACAAAAAGCAGAATTATTTTGACATTTCTTTTATAGATTAGGTAATGTATTTCATGTAGGACTACATAACAAAAAGTTTCAGAATCAGTATTTGCTTTGAAATACCAGTACATAAGCAGGATCTGTCATAGGACCTAATCACATCAGCCATACCATCAGGGGCTCGTTCACCTGCACATCTACCAATGTGATATATGCCATCATGTGCCAGCAATGCCCCTCTGCCATGTACATTGGCCAAACCGGACAGTCTCTATGCAAAAGAATTAATGGACACAAATCTGACATCAGGAATCATAATACTCAAAAACCAGTGGGAGAACACTTTAACCTGTCTGGCCATTCAATGACAGACCTGCGGGTGGCTATCTTACAACAGAAAAACTTCAAAAACAGACTCCAACGAGAGACTGCTGAGCTGGAATTGATATGCAAACTAGATACAATCAACTCAGGATTGAATAAGGACTGGGAATGGCTGAGCCATTACAAACATTGAATCTATCTCCCCTTGTAAGTATTCTCACACTTCTTATCAAACTGTCTGTACTGGGCTATCTTGATTATCAGTTCAAAAGTTTTTTTCTCTTACTTAATTGCCTCTCAGAGTTGGTAAGACAACTCCCACCTGTTCATGCTCTCTGTATGTGTGTGTATATCTCCTCAATATATGTTCCACTCTATATGCTTCCGAAGAAGTGGGCTGTAGCCCACGAAAGCTTATGCTCTAATAAATTTGTTAGTCTCTAAGGTGCCACAAGTACTCCTGTTCTTTTTGCGGATACAGACTAACACGGCTGCTACTCTGAAACCTATCCATTCTACGGGATCTGAGGATTCCAAGCTATTCTGATCATTTAGTATATTAAATAAAAATATATATTATACAGATAAACAGCAGTGTTCACTCAAAATTCTGCAAACTCTTTACAAAAGGAGGGTAAAATTATCCCAGTTTTATAAATGGAGAAAATGAGGTAATGAAGTGACTTCCCTCAAATTATACAGCATGTCAGTGATAGAACTTCAATACATACAGGTAATTCTAAAAACAAAAACAAAATAAACCTAACAGTATCTGGTCTTTGGAATAGATCCCCCTGTCGTGGGAAGAACATCTCAACAGCCAAACACTGGGGCATTTAATTTCAAAAAGAAGAACTATGAAAAAATGAGGGGATTAGTTAAACAGAAATTAAAAGGTACAGTGACTAAAGTGAAATCCCTGCAAGCTGCATGGGTGCTTTTTAAAGACACCATAATAGAGGCCCAACTTAAATGTATACCCCAAATTAAGAAACACAGTAAAAAAACTAAAAAAGAGCCACCATGGCTTAACAATCATGTAAAACAAGCAGTAAGAGATAAAAAGACTTCCTTTAAAAAGTAGAAGTCATATCCTAGCGAGGTAAATAGAAAGGAGCATAAACACTGACAAATTAAGTGTAAAAATGTAATAAGAAAAGCCAAAGAGGAGTTTGAAGAATGTCTAGCCAAAAACTCAAAAGGTAATAACAAAATGTTTTTCAAGTATATCAGAAGCAGGAAGCCTGCTAAACAACCAGTGGGGCCCCTCGATGATAGAGATAGAAAAGGAGCACTTAAAGACGATAAAGTCATTGCGGAGAAACTAAACGAATTCTTTGCTTCAGTCTTCACGGCTGAGGATGTTAGGGAGATTCCCAAACCTGAGCCGGCTTTTGTAGGTGACAAATCTGAGGAACTGTCACAGACTGAAGTGTCACAAGAGGACGTTTTGGAATTAATTGATAAACTTAACAGTAACAAGTCACTGGGACCAGATGGCATTCACCCAAGAGTTCTGAAAGAACTCAAATGTGAAATTGCGGAACTATTAACTAGGGTTTCTAACCTGTCCTGTAAATTGGCTTCTGTACCCAACGACTGGAAGACAGCTAATGTAACGCCAATATTTAAAAAGGGCTCTAGAGGGGATCCCGGCAATTACAGACTGGTAAGAGTAACGTTGGTACCGGGCAAATTAGTCGAAACAATAGTAAAGAATAAAATTGTCAGACACATAGAAGAACATAAATTGTTGGGCAAAAGTCAACATGGTTTCTCTAAAGGGAAATCGTGTCTTACTAATCTATTAGAGTTCTTTGAAGGGGCCAACAAACATGTGGACAAGGGGGATCCAGTGGACATAGTGTACTTAGATTTCCAGAAAGCCTTTGACAAAGTCTCTCACCAAAGGCTCTTGCGTAAATTAAGTTGTCATGGGATAAAAGGGAAGGTCCTTGCATGAATTGAGAACTGGTTAAAAGAGAGGGAACAAAAGGTAGGAATTAATGGTAAATTCTCAGAATGGAGAGGGGTAACTAGTGGTGTTCCCCAAGGGTCAGTCCTAGGACCAATCCTATTCAACTTATTCATAAATGATCTGGAGAAAGGGGTAAGAAGTGAGGTGGCAAAGTTTGCAGATGATACTAAACTGCTCAAGATAGTTAAGACCAAAGCAGACTGTGAAGAACTTCAAAAAGATCTCACAAAACTAAGTGATTGGGCTACAAAATGGCAAATGAAATTTAATGTGGATAAATGTAAAGTAATGCACATTGGAAAAAATAACCCCAACTATACATACAATATGATGGGGGCTAATTTAGCTACCACAACTCAGGAAAAAGATCTTGGAGTCATCGTGGATAGTTCTCTGAAGATGTCCACGCAGTGTGCAGAGGCGGTCAAAAAAGCAAACAGGATGTTAGGAATCATTAAAACGGGGATAGAGAATAAGATGGAGAAAATATTATTTCCCTTATATAAATCAATGGTACGCCCACATCTTGAATACTGCATAGAGATGTGGTCTCCTCATCTCAAAAAAGATATACTGGCACTAGAAAAGGTTCAGAGAAGGGCAACTAAAATGATTAGGGGTTTGGAGAGGGTCCCATATGAGGAGAGATTAAAGAGGCTAGGACTTTGCAGCTTGGAAAAGAGGAGACTAAGGGGGGATATGATAAAGGTATATAAAATTATGAGTGATGTGGAGAAAGTAGATAAGGAAAAGTTATTTACTTATTCCCATAATACAAGAACTAGGGGTCACCAAATGAAATTAATAGGCAGCAGGTTTAAAACAAATAAAAGGAAGTTCTTCTTCACACAGCGCACAGTAAACTTGTGGAGCTCCTTACCTGAGGAGGTTGTGAAGGCTAGGACTATAACAGCATTTAAAAGAGAACTGGATAAATTCATGGTGGTTAAGTCCATTAATGGCTATTAGCCAGGATGGGTAAGGAATGGTGTCCCTAGACTCTGTTTGTCAGAGGGTGGAGATGGATGGCAGGAGAGAGATCACTTGATCATTACCTGTTAGGTTCACTCCCTCTGGGGCACCTGGCATTGGCCACTGTCGGTAGACAGGATACTGGGCTAGATGGACCTTTGGTCTGACCCAGTACAGCCATTCTTATGTTGAATTTGAGAACTGAGCTCAATCTACTAGTCTACCACTAACATCTTTTCATTAATTTTATGTTGTGTGCCTGCTTCAAGAGTGTTTTTCAATCAGATTTTGTTTATATTAGGCTTTATTTGAAAATATCCTTTTGTCACTGTACAGTTGCTACACAGTTCTAAAGGTGGTAGTAACAGTGAGAGTAATAGGATAAACAGGACACTGGTAGTTTTACCACACAAGTCCAAATTAAGGCATCACAGGCCTATGTCTAGGGCCCCAGGTCTTAGATTTGTGCGATAACATTTCAACTTTTATTTTTTTAAATTAAGTTTCTAGTCCTCATGATTGTGAAGAAAATACATATTATACATATAAAATGATGGGCTCTAAATTGGCTGTTACCATTCAAGAAAGATCTTGGAGTCATTGTGGATAGTTCTCTGAAAACATCCATTCAATGTGCAGTGGCAGTCAAAAAATCGAACAGAATGTTGGGAATCATTAAGAAAGAGATAGATAATAAGACAGAAAATATCATATTGCCTCTATATAAATCCATGGTACGCCCACATCTTGAATACTGCATGCAGATGTGATCGCCCCTTCTCAAAAAAGATATATTGGAATTGGAAAAGGTTCAGAAAGGACAACAAACCTGATTAGGGGTACAGAATGGCTGCCATATGAGGAGAGATTAATAAGACTAGGACTTTTCAGCTTGGAAAAAAGACGACTAAGGGGACATATGATAGAGGTCTATAAAATCATGACTGGTGTGGAGAAAGTAAATAAGGAAGTGTTATTTACTCCTTCTCATAACACAAGAACTGGGGGGTGGGGGGTGTCACCAAATGAAATTAATGGGCAGCAGGTTTAAAACGAACAAAAGAAAGTATTTTTTCACCCAACACATAGTCAACTTATGGAACTCCTTGCCAGAGGATGTTGTGAAGGCCAAGACTATAAGAGGGTTCAAAAAAGAACAAGATAGTTCATGGAAGATAGGTCCATCAATGGCTATTAGCCAGGATGGACAGGGATGGTATCCCTAGCCTTTGTTTGCCAGAAGCTTGGAATGGGCAACAAGAGATGAATCACTTGGTGATTACCTGTTCTGTTCATTCCCTCTGGGGCACTTGGCATTGGCCACTGTCGGAAGACAGGATACTGGGATAAATGGACCTTTGGTCTGACCCTGTTTGGCCGTTCTTATGTTCTTAAAATCTTGGAAACATGACCCAAGTGTAACCAATGTAGAAACATCAACCAAAGCCCACAGAGAGCCTGAAATGATAGCCTAGATATGGGCTAATCCATCTAAGATCCAATATCCATTACTCTGAGGACATCACCAATACGAGCTCTACAGAGGACTGTGTGTGGCAGAAGGAGAAGGGAGTAGTGGGCTTGGCCAAACCCACCCAAGCAGATACAATCTGGCCGCTAGGACGAGTATGGGGGGGGGGGCTCCTGCTGCCACCCCAAAGGATAAGGTGGGGGGATCCCCTGCTGCCAACATGTTTCTCCCAATGGGAGAGGGGCCAACTGTCACTCCTTGATGGAAAAAGGGTCCCATGCCTCTGCTTCGCTGATAGAGAAGGGAGGCCTCTCTGACCACTAATCCAAATGGGGGCCCAGCCATAGTGAAGGGTTTTGAAGGTGGAACCACGGAGCCCTGTGTTAGGGGCACCATATTGCCTTCATCCAGCCCTCGTACGATTGTGTCATCTGGACTTGCTTTGAGGAGATGTGGTGACCCAGTGGTAAAGACATCAATACCCGATCTACACGGCACTTGTTACCACCATGAGAGCTACACTGGGATATTTCCCCACAAGAATCTAGCATAGCACAGGCTCAGCGTAGACTCTGAAATTCACTCTGCATGTGCATGTGCATATAGAATACCTCTTAATGGGACACATTCTCAGATGGTGTAAACTGCATAGCTCTATTGACTTCAGAGGCATTATAAACAATTTACACCAGCTAATGATCTGTCCCAACGTCCATCTAGTTTATTTTTCTATTACATACACATCATACTTCAGTTGCTGCAAGCAATACCTTCAGTTTTAGTTTATTTTCCTAAGAGGGTTTTAATAGTAAAAATTCCTGATGAATTACTTTAGCAATCATTTTAGCAGTGTGGTACAGGCAAGAAAAGAGTGCGGTATCTTTTTGATAAGCCACCTAATTTAGAGTCAGTCATCTAAAAATATAAATTCATTTTATCAAGTAGTCTTGGGTCAAATGTAAATTTAATTCTAATCTGCCCAGTTGAAAGCATGATTTTGATGTTGATGTCTTTGAAGGGTGCCTTTCAAATATCTGCATCCTTCAGTATTTTATGTTCTACTTTCTGCTTGAACAAACAAGATAGGATCTCAATTTCTATAGGTAAACCTAAAACCAAGGTGATTCAGATTCAGACTGGCAAAATAAATGAACAGATGAAATATTTGAATCTTCACTCGAAACAGGAGAGATAGCTAGGTGGGACTGGGAAACAGCTAACCTAACTACCTTTTTTTTTTTTTGTTTTTTGTTTTTTAAAAGAATATTCCAGAAAATGTAGACCAATCAAAGCTTTCCATATCAGAATATTCTAACTGGCTAGGGACAAACATAAGGAAGTGCACTAGTGGTGGCCAATTATTTATCATGGTAAATCAAGCTCTAAGTTAAAAACTTTCAAGGAAGTGATAATGAGGAGGGACAGTGGTGAAGAACTAATACAGAGTCAATTTTTCAAAGAACCTAAGTGATTTAGCAGCCTAAGTCATATCATGAAATGAATATCAATGGGACTTAGGAGCCTAAACCACTTACCCATTTTTGAAAATTTTACCCTTAAATCCACAAGAAAGTAGAGAAGAGTTCAGGCCAGATCTACACTGGAGACATATATCAGCATAACTACGTCGCTCAGAGGTGTGAAAAATCCACGCCCGAGCGATGTCGTTATACTGACCTACCCCCCCCCCACCCGTGCAGATAGCACTATGTCTATGGGAGAGTTTCTCCCGTCGACATAGCTACCATCTCTCGGAATGGTGGGTTAACTACACCAGCCTAGTAGTGTCTTCACTAAAGCACTACAGCTGTGCAGGTGCACTAGGGATGTAAACGTTTAACCAGTTAACCAATAAGCTTGATGCTTATCAGTTTCTATTAACAATAAAACCCCACCTGGGGTCCCAGCTGCTGCCCAGCATGCCCAGGGTCCCGACAGCCCCACCTAAAACGTGGGGTTCTGTAGCACCCCCTGCACTCCTAGTTCCCTGTTTAAACGTGTAACTGATAGAATTTTAATCGGTTACACGGTTATTGTTTTTACATGTTATTTACATCCCTAAGGTGCACCAGTGCAGCTGTGCCGCTGTCGTGCTGTACGTGAAGACGTGCCCCAAATTGGATAAAGCCTTTGACTTCAAGTGTGGCATATCTGCAACTTACATTGCAAATCCCGCAAAGTGCTGTATACCTTACTATCATCACCCTTTTAAACTCATTGACGAACCACACACTGATGGACAACTTTCGAAGATTTCAAAGCTTTGTTTCCATATTAAAATTTCTGTATGAACACAGGCAGTGTGCAAATAGACATTCCATAAGTAAAAACAGACAAAGCTTCAAAAGCTGTTATAACATGGGAAAGTACAAAGTCTTAAAGTTCATCCCACTGGTCATCAGCACCTAACATGACTATTGCCGTGCATGAGAAGAGAAAAAGGAAATTAAATAGACATGAATCTGAGGTTAGTTCTGAGGGTACAGAGAAGCAGTTATCACAGAATTGTTTCAGAAAGTGATAGGCACAAAAAAGAGAAAGTGGGGAGAAGGGGGGAAATGTTCCTTAAGAAAAGAGTCTAAGACTTTTAGAAACCAAAGTTATAAGCAAAGAAACCCTAGAATTTAGTACACTCATCAATATCCTTTAAACATTATTCCTTCCCTGTTATAAGTGATTGTGTTTGTCTAACATGAAAAAATATTCATAATTACAGGTTAAGGAACATTCTAGTAAAACCGCAAAGCCTGAAGCTTTCAGGGGTTGGAAATCCATTCTATAGATCATTAGCTGTCATACTATATAAAATTAACAAAAAGATGTTAGCTGTGGTTTAATGGACAGAACTTAGTCCACTCTGGTTTCTCTTCAACTCGTATAAATCTTTCGCCTTTTACTAAAGATTTCCAAAGAGAGAATACTATGACGTTGAATGTACTAATTTATAGAGTTTCAATGTTTATAACTTTGGTTTCTAAGAGTTTTATTGAGAGAACTCCAAATATTTTAATGCATTTTTTGACATTGGTATTAATAAAGTACAGTTCAAATCAGAGATCAGAATGTAGTCTTTTTTTTTTTCCAAGTTAACAGCTTCATTATGCAGATTTCAAAATAGAATTCTGTTCTTCTACTGCATGTTTCATGGTAACTGGCCATAAATCAGTGTAATTTTCTGTGTAATAAAATCATCTTGATGCACTTTGAACAGTCTTCCCTGCTATCTAATGTAGTGTATTTAAAAAGATTCTGGGCAAAATTCAGCATTAGCAGAAGTGGGTGCAAATCTCATTCATGACAATAGGACTATCATTTACACCAGCACACAATTAGGTCCTTCATGTTTTAAACAAGTGCGAGAGTTGCTGTACATATCCCATCTTCAGAAACATCCATGTAGTCATTCATGGGCCATATAATTTAAAGCCTGACAAGGTTATTTTATAATGGTAATTATACAACTAATAACCCAAGATGAAGGGTTTAGAATAAACAATAACATGCTTTTTCTAGGTTGGAGAGAGTACGGTAGGTGGGACGGGAAAATGCTTCATGGAACTGGTGGGTACCATTTACTTGACCACAGCTGACAGCATCTGCCCTTTGGCTGTTAAGATAATGTACCAAAGTTGGACTCATTACTAAATGTGCCAACCCTCCAGGATTGCCCTGGAGTCTCCAGGATTTAAAAATTAATCTTTCATTAAAGATTATGTCATGTGATGAAACCTCTAGGAATACGTCCAACCTAAATTTGCAACCTTAGTCCCCAGGTAACCCAAATAATCGAAAGTGCACTCTTCCATCCCCTGGCAAGAAGACTGTCTAGCCCTCTTGACGGATGCTTTACTAAGGTTGTTGGTATATTTAGGAATATAGAAAATAGCAAACTGGATCAGACCAGTGGTCCAACTAGTCTGGTGCCCTGTGTGTGATGGTACAACGGAAGATGTGAAAAGTCCTATGGTAGACAATTATGGAATAACCTGCACGTAGATGTAGTTTCCTCCTGACCTCAAAGAATTAGTTCGGTTGACTTTTGTAATGTGTTGATATCTCTTGCTCCCCAATCACTATCTTTTAGGATATGCCTGAATTTCCAATGTGGGAAATGGGGGTGGGTGGAAAAGCTTTTAGGCCCTTTTTATACCTCAAAGAAGCAAAAAAAGGGGAGAAGAGGATACAAGCCCAGTTTATTTTCCATGGCATGTCAGCCTTAAGAATAGACTACAATGGCATTCATGAAGAGGTCATTGCACATTATACATTGTTTTGCCATACCTGTGTAAGTCAAGACTTCCATAAAACCCTATCCTTCAAATAGTTACAGGCTTACTGATGCCAAAGGCACTATTTGTGTGCTTGAAGTTAAAACATGTGTGCAAGTCTTTGCAGGACAGTGGCATTAGCTCCTATGTGCACTGTAGGCTATACAGGCTGGCAAAAAAAAGTAGTGCCACTGCAGAGTTGTGAGGGCTTGATCCCACACCATTAAAGTTAATGTGAATGTTTCTATTGACTTGAATAGAACCACCGTGAAGTCCTAAAACTGGGATTTTCAAAGGACCTTAAGGGAGCTTGGTGCTTATCTCCCTTAGATTGAAATTTTCAAAAGGAGTCCAAAAATTTGTAATATCAACGTTAGTTGTAAGCTTTGTGTCACACTACATATGCTAAAGTTTTTTTTATTTTTTAATAACTGTATTATTCATATAGGAGAGAAGAATAATTTAAGAATCTAGATTTTAAACAATCTGCAACAAGAAAATAAGTAGTTATTGTTCCTCATTATGTCAAATGTTATTCCAGCCGTGGGGCTCTATTGAGTAGAGACTGCCAATTATACCAAACTATGAGTGAGTTTTATTCTGTAATCAAGTGAGAACTAAGAAAGCAAGACCATTTCCATGTGACTCAGGTCAGGATTTTGACTCTATTGTCCACAAACGTAACATACAGCTGAATAGATCAACTCTTGGTATCACCTAGTCGTTTTCATTGTTTTCAAAGATATCTGTTTCATGTGGACATATGGCTCTTTTAAACTGACTCCCACTTTGTTTTAATAGGAATTTCCCTATGCACATTTCCATGTAGTATTTCATAGCTTTGACTTCACAATTCAACATTTCCTATGCTGCTATAGTAACACTTTTACAATACATGCTTTTTGTAATCTCAGATGCTAAGTAACATTCAGTCTTTATGGTCATCTTAATACAGCTCAAGGAGACCCACTGAAGAGAATTTTGCATTGTTCACATTTGATTCATACACAGTTGAAGAAAGGCTTCGGTTTTACCCAAAAGAAATGTGGATAGCTTTTCACTCACCAAATGAAAGCAGTGTCAGAGTTCGGGGGAAATAAGTGTCTAAGCTGGAAAGTTTAGGCAGGAATTGAACTGTCACATTAAAGCAACTCAAAATTGATAAAACCAAACATCAAAAGTGAAAAAAACAGGGCTGCCTGACACATATTTGTAAAATGTGTAAAGTAGGACAAGCAGGATGATTCTAGGCTTGAATAATATTAGTTTGCTATACTTGCTATTAGGAAAAGATGAAAAAAGTGATCATATACTCATGGGGGGAAAAAAGACATCCAAAAGGAATTATTCAAAATTATAAAAAGCTCTGATAGAATGAAATTACCAAAAATCTCCACACTGTGATGTTGAGTGCTTGAAAATACAGGTTTCACATCCTAAGAGTAAGGATATTTAAACTACAAGAGCAAATTTGAGCAGCACTCTTTCTCCATTAAACAGGTAAAATAGTCAGATGAGATGGCCAAAGCATACTGTATTAAATCAGTTAGGACACAGCTAGCCAAGATTATGGAGAGAGAATTAAAATCTACACAATGATGAAGAGGGGAGAGGATGTTGAGGTAAGTGTGGAAGAAATATGTTTCTTGGCCCAAGTATAGGGTTGCCAAATTTGGTTGAACCTATTCCTGGAGATTTCATCACATGGCATAATCTTTATTAAAGATTCATCTTTAATTCCTGGAGACTTCGGGACAATCCTGGAGGCTTGGCAATCCTACCCAAGTGGCTGTTTTTTCCTTTTTCTCATACTTTTTACTTCAGGACAAGGGTGATGTCATGGTGCGAGTCTGCTATAGACTACCAGACCAGGGGGATGAGGCTTTCTTCTGGCAACTAGCAGAAGTTACTAGATCGCAGGCCCTGGTTCTCATGGGAGACTTTAATCACCCTGATATCTGCTGGGAGAGCAATAGAGCGGTGCACAGACAATCCAGGAAGTTTTTGGAAAGTGTAGGGGACAATTTCCTGGTGCAAGTGCTGGAGGAACCAACTAGGGGCAGAGCTCTTCTTGACCTGCTGCTCACAAACCAGGAAGAATTAGTAGGGGAAGCAAAAGTGGATGGGAACCTGGGCAGTGACCATGAGATGGTCGAGTTCAGGATCTTGACACAAGGAAGAAAGGAGAGCAGCAGAATACGGACCCTAGACTTTAGAAAAGCAGACTTTGACTCCCTCAGGGAACTGATGGGCAGGATCCCCTGGGAGAATAACATGAGGGGGAAAGGAGTCCAGGAGAGCTGGCTGTATTTTAAATAATCCTTATTGAGGTTGCAGGAACAAACTATCCTGATGTGTAGCAAGAATAGTAAATATGGCAGGCAACCAGCTTGGCTTAACAGTGAAATCCTTGCTGATCTTAAACACAAAAAAGAAGCTTACAAGAAGTGGAAGACTGGACAAAATGACCAGGGAGGAGTATAAAAATATTCCTCAGGCATGCAGGAGTGAAATCAGGAAGGCCAAATCACACTTGGAGTTGCAGCTAGAAAGAGATGTTAAGAGTAACAAGAAGGGTTTCTTCAGGTATGTTAGCAACAAGAAGAAAGTCAAGGAAAGTGTGGGCCCCTTACTGAATGAGGGAGGCAACCTAGTGACAGAGGATGTGGAAAAAGCTAACGTACTCAATGCTTTTTTTGCCTCTGTCTTCACGAACAAGGTCAGCTCCCAGACTGTTGCACTGGGCAGCAGAGTATGGGGAGGAGGTGACCAGCCCTCTGTGGAGAAAGAAATGGTTCGGGACTATTTAGAAAAACTGGACGAGCACAAGTCCATGGGGCCAGATGTGCTGCATCCGAGGGTGCTAAAGGAGCTGGCGGATGTAATTGCAGAGCCATTGGCCATTATCTTTGAAAACTCCTGGCAATCGGGGGAGGTCCCGGATGACTGGAAAAAGGCTAATGTAGTGCCCATCTTTAAAAAAGGGAAGGAGGAGGATCCGGGGAACTACAAGCCAGTCAGCATCACCTCAGTCCCTGGAAAAAATCATGGAGCAGGTCCTCAAGGAATCAATTCTGAAGCACTTAGAGGAGAGGAAAGTGATCAGGAACAGTCCGCATGGATTCACCAAGGGCAAGTCATGCCTGACTAACCTAATTGCTTTCTATGAGGAGATAACTGGGTCTGTGTATGAGGGGAAAGCAGCGGATGTGTTATTCCTTGACTTTAGCAAAGCTTTTGATACGGTCTCCCACAGTATTCTTGCCACCAAGTTAAAGTAGTATGGGCTGGATGAATGGACTATAAGGTGGATAGAAAGCTGGCTAGATCATCGAGCTCAATGGGTAGTGATCAATGGCTCCATGTCTAGTTGGCAGCCGGTTTCAAGCGGAGTCCCCCAAAGGTTGGTCCTGGGGCCGGTTTTGTTCAATATCTTCATCAATGATCTGGAGGATGACGTGGACTGCACTCTCAGCAAGTTTGCAGATGACACTAAACTGGGAGGAGTGGTAGATACGCTGGAGGGTAGGGATAGGATACAGAGGGATCTAGACAAATTAGAGGATTGGGCCAAAAGAATCGTGATGAGGTTCAACAAGGACAAGTGCAGAGTCCTGCACTTAGGACGGAAGAATACCATTCACTGTTGCAGACTAGGGATCGAATGGCTAGGCAGCAGTTCTGCAGAAAAGGATCTAGGGGTTACAGTGGACGAGAAGCTGGATACGAGTCAACAGTGTGCCCTTGTTGCCAAGAAGGCTAATGGCATTGTGGGCTGTGTAAGTAGGGGCACTGCCAGCAGATCAAGGGACATGATCATTCCCCTCTATTCGACATTGGTGAGGCCTCATCTTGAGTACTGTGTCCAGTTTTGGGCCCCACACTAGAAGGAGGATGTGGAATAATTGAAAAGAGTCCAGCGGAGGGCAACAAAAATGATTAGGGGGCTGGAGCACATGACTTATGAGGAGAGGCTGAGAGAACTAGGATTGTTTAGTCTGCAGAAGAGAAAAATGAGGGGGGGATTTGATAGCTGCTTTCAACTACCTGAAAGGGGGTTCCAAAGAGGATGGATCTAGACTGTTCTCAGTGGTACCAGATGACAGAACAAGGAGTAATGGTCTCAAGTTGCAGTGGGGAAGGTTTAGGTTGGATATTAGGAAAAACTTTTTTACTAGGAGGCTGGTGAAGCACTGGAATGGGTTACCTAGGGAGGTGGTGGAATCTCCTTCCTTAGAGGTTTTTAAGGCCCGGCTTGACAAAGCCCTGGCTGGGATGATTTAGTTGGTGTTGGTCCTGCTTTGAGCAGGGGGTTGGACTAGATGACCTCCTGAGGTCCCTTCCAACCCTGATATTCTATGAATCTATGAGCTTTGGATCAGGCCTTTAGTATGCATGTGCTGTTCCCAGATTCAACCAGGATACTATAAAACAAGTAGTAAATAATATGAATTGATCATGTGGGTTCAGAAAGAAGCTGTCCTCTCCCTTTTCCTTAACCCTAGTATATCATTACTGTTTCTTTTACATTTAGCTGCATGATTGGAGCTTTACAGTTAAGCAGCTGGCAGTGGCTGCTATCACATAAATGATACTGTCTGTTGCAATGTGGCAGTTCCCATGTTCCTATCTATTGAGTTAATTTCAGAGTTTGAAGGCTCCTTCACAATAAATAGCTGAAGCTTATCCAAAACTCTATGGTTAAGAAATTGAGCCAGAAGTCTTGCATGACCTTCTCTTGAAGTTTCTTTATTTTAATAACATTTCTGTTTCAGTGCTAGCTGTAAGTAGGAAAAGCAGCAAAGCATAACAATTAAAAGTTAACTTTTTAAACTTTAGGAAATATTCAAATCAGAGTTTTAAATAAGGTTTAGTCCTGTTATTTTTATCTGAAACAGTTTACTCTTTCTTCACTGGGAAGTGAAGTGTTTTCAAAAGACAAATGCTCAGTAAAACCACTTACACACATAAGTAACTTGTAAATCCATTAACTAGCTCAAAAGCAGTAATTTTTATAGGGTTACAAGGTGCAACATTTAATACGTTTCACTTACTGAGTTATAAACAAATACTACTTGGCACTTTGCAGTAACATTATGGCAATTCCATTGGAAAGGTAACTTTGTGGTTGATCACTTTTATCAGCACTGTACTTGCACAGTAATTCCACTGTTGTTGACCAATTAAATTACCGTAAGTGAATTACAGAATGAGATCTAATCACTGCTAAAAAACAGTGGGAACGTCAGTAAAAATGCCATAATTTCTCTATTGTTAAACCTTCAAAATTAACAGGTGACGTTTCTAGCCAAGAGTGAAGCTAGTAAGTATTGGCTATTCACTAGAGCCAACTTTTCCAAAAATAGCACCCTCAACATGGACTCCTAAATCAACACTTAGTGCCTACTATTCAAAAGTGCTGAGCACTTGAAAGTTCCCACTGAACTCCACTTAGCCTTTTGAAAATTGTCCACTTTTGGGGGACCTAAGTATAGATATAGAAGCCTAACTTTACATTCTTATTTATTAAGATATTGGCTTTGGGTCATAAAGAACAGTAAGAACTATTTGTTAGTAGTTTTGTCACTAAAAAAAACCCTAGTTTTTTTTAAAATACATTAAAAAGAGCAAAATGATGGCAAATCCTGTCAAACTGCAGAAGATTTTAGACTTTTGCAATAAGAGAAATCAAGCAGTTTTACACAGGTCTTGCAAACCACTCTATGCATTTTAACCACAATAAAGATTAGTTTATCCATAGCTGCATATCATCCACAGTACTAACAATTGCAGAGTTACTACTTTTCACTCACGTCTGAAAGTACTCCAAATCATTTAATTTACAAAATGAGTTTTCCAGGTTACCATATGCCAAGAGCAAGACATCTTCAGATTTTCTACTCTACTCCATATCTTGTAGCTGGATTTAAGTTCATTTTAGATCTTTAATAGCAGGATCTGGGATGTAGGAACAGTGTGTCATTCAGTTTATTCAGCTGGGGGGAGATGTTTAAACCTCTTTCCTTACCTACAAGCAAGAACTTTTATCTTCCTGCTTTCCAGTTTAAAAAGTGAATAAACTGAAGTACTGAATTAATTTTTTTAAAAATCCAAGGAACTATTCCTATTTTATATTTTTTAAATGTTCATGAAATTATACTGCTCATGAAAAATGCCAGTTTACCAACCCTTGGGATTTAAGACCCTAATCCTGGAAAGACGTTTGCATATGTTTGATTTTGTGCACTGAAGTCAGTAGTACTCTTCATTATGCATATGGTTAAGAATGCATGGAAGTCTTTGGAGTATGGGATCTAAGTTATCTGCTTATATTCATAGAAACTGTTTAGATTCACGAACAATTTAATCTTTCCCATACATCCCTACCAATAACCATCAATCCTGACACAAATGGACTACCTATAAAAGGTCAATCCTTGGCCTCTCTCCTTAAATTAGCAAATGGTACCAAATACAGTTCTGGCAGTGATCAGCAGTTTCACTATTTCTTCTGTAAGATGTTGCATTCACCAAAGCAGGAAAACAATAAAGTTGATTCTAAAAAAATGGTGCACCAGGAATGTACTCTCATAGATTTAGTAGGTTTTATTTATCATATTTATGGCAATAGCATTTTATTAATATGCTACCTGAATGTTATCTGGGTCTGCTTTATAGTGGATTTATAGCCAGGATTCAGCCTAGCTTCCACTAATTGGAGGGGGGAAATTGAACTCACACAATTAAATGTGGTCACATTATAAGTTGTGTTACCAGAGTGCCTAGGACCCTTAATAGTGAGTGGACCAAGGCACCACCACACAAGGTGCTGTACAGACACAGACAACAAACACAGTTTGTTAAGGCCCTTGGGGAAGGGAACAAGGGTAAGACAAGAGACAAGTGGATACAAACCAACTGATGGTGGAGTACAAGGAAACAACACATTATTGGTTAGCATGATAGGCAGTGATCTCAGCGCACCAGCAGCCTAACCATTATCAAGGTTTTTGTAGGTATCACAGAAAAGAAGATTTTTGAGGAACATAATGAGTTTGTTTTGCAGATGTGTATGGAGACCTCCAACCAACTGTGAGGGGCAGCATGAGAGAAAGCATGAAGGTCCTTGTTTGAAACTTTAAAAAGCAGGTGATGTAGGCTGCTGTGATGGGCTGATGGGAGACCCGAGTCAACAGCTTGATTGTGAATGATGGATAGGGTGCGGACAGGCAATGAAAGGCCTTGAAAGTGAAAACAAGCATCTTACGTTTGATGTGATAGAGAAGGGTGACCCTAGTGGTTGGTTGCAAAGATTATCAAAGCAACAGGGTAGGGAAATGATCTTTGCAACAGCAACATGAATGGATACGGATGTTGCTGCAATTGAGACATGTGATGAGAGCCTGGGTGAGATTTTTAGCTATGTAGATGACTGTAGCGGGGTGGTTCCCCGCTCCTGCCCTGAAGGGCTTAAAATAGCCAGGGAGAGGGCTGTGGCAGGTAAAAGCAGCTAAGCTGATTGGGGAAGTAGCCACAGTTGGGCTATGCCCCAATCAGGCCCAGCTGGTCCCTATAAAAGGCTGTGAGCCAGAGGCCCAGAAGAAGTCTCTCTCTGCATTCAGAGAGAGAAGGCTGCAGAAGCTAGAGACAGGGTACCTGAGTGGAGCAGGGCTGGGAAAAGGCAGAGGCGCTGGGGAACTCCAGCCTGGAAAGCCCAGGCTGCAGCCTAGCATTGGGCTAAAAGGAACAGGGGGTTGCAGAGGGCAGCCCAGGGGTAGGCCAAGGCAGCATGTCCAAACCCAACCTTGCCAGTGATGAGTAGGCTGATACTGCAGTCTGCCCCAGGCCATGGGGCTAGACGATGACTGGCAGTAGCCTTATACTGAGGTGAGGGGGGAATAGTGGGTGGGGGTTCCCCAGGGAGGGGAGACCCTAACACTGAAGGGTTACTGCTAGGGGGCAGCACCCCAGGTACAAGGGCACCGGGGTCCAGGGAGGGACACGGGGGCCAGAGGATAGGCGGATCACCGGCCTGCAGAGGGCACTCCAGAGCTGGAACGAGCTAATTCCCAGAGTCACCAGCAGGAGGCGCCGCAGGGGTGAGTCCGCTTGTCTACAACGACGCAAAAAAAAGGTACCTTAGAGATGTTTTGCAGAGCGAATTGACAAGATTTAGACATGGCCTGGATGTGAGTACCTAGAGAGACATCAGAGTAACAGATGACACCCTGGGGTGAGTAACAGGCAGGATGGTGGTATTGTCTATAGTGATTAAGAAAGAAGTAGCAGGGAGCCCTGCAGGGTGGGGAGGGGAAGATTCAGAGGTCGGTATTAGCCCTGTCGAGCTTAAACTGAAGAGTAGAAGGAGTGATTAGAGAGGTAGTAGAAGAACCAGGAGAGGACAGGGTCACAGAAGCAGAGGGAGGACAAGATTTCAAGAAGAGCATGGTAGTTGGTGTGGTAGGCAGCAGACAGGTCGCTGAGAATGAAGAAGGAGTAGTGGTTCTGAGCTTTGGCCAGGAAGAGGTCACTGGAGATTTTGGCAAGAGCAATTTCAGATTGGAGAGGGACTACAATGGAACTAGAGGAGAGGAACTCCAGAAAAGGACTGTAAACAGCAAATGTGATAAACTTAGAGATGAAAGGAAAAAGAGATTTGGGGCCAACAGTGGGGTTTTTTAAGATGGAAGAGACTAAAGTATACTTGTATTGTGAAGAGAACGAGCCAGAGGAGAGTAGGAGGTTAAGGAGAAGGGTAAGGGAGGGGATGAACGTGGGCCCAAGGGAGATCAAGAGATGGGAGGGGGTCACTAGGTGAAATGGAGGAGTTAAAGGAGGAAAGCTGATGAGAAATAGCTGCATCTTTGATAGGGGAGATGAGAATTGCAGGGAAGAGAAGCCAAGCTGAGGGGATGAGACAGGTCATGTACTTTGTCAGTTTTCTCTTGGAAGAGATAGGTAAGATCCTACATGGAGGAAGCAACAGAGGCAGGAGACGGCGATGGTTAGAGGAATGAGTCAAAGACAGTTGGGATTGCAGGTGTGAGAATCAATGAAGTTGGAGCCAGAGTTGTTTAGCGAGGAAGATGGCAGAACTGAAGAAGCAGCGAGTGAATTTGGAGTAGAAGAATCACCACCACTCAAAATTGTCTAATTAATAATTATCCCCAAGAAACCTCAGATAAACTCTGAAACATTATGTGACCAAACACAAACACATTACATCTTTAGTCTATTTTAGTTCTGCCTGATGAATTTCTGCACAAAATCTGAGCAAATGGCAACCACAAACACTATGCTATTTTCAGAGACCAAATTTAGTAATAGCAAAAATGTTGCATCTTTATGTCTCACTTGCTTCTAAACGTTGTTTAAATGTATAAATAAAATCTCAACTTTTCTTGCACTCTCACTTTTAAACATACTCAAATTAACTCCCTCACTGTGCCATTGGTCACTACTTTAATATATGAACTCACTCATGATTAAGTCCTGCAAGCGCAGTCTGGAATCTGAAAATGAAGGTGAGTTCTTTCGGATTTACATACCACCCAAAACAGAGATTCTGCAATCAGATTTAGTTAATAATTCTGTTGACGAAGCATGCCCCAGAAGACACTCCAGTTATTTCTCCCAGGGCAATTGAACTGGGAAAGCACAGCTAAGTATTTGCACTTCTGTCTACCTGATTGCACAAATGCTCAGATGAAGAGCGGTACTCAAAAATGCCCTCTCCAAACCAAATTTTGCGGCTTCCCTTGTCAATGTATCAGAGATGTTCAGAAAGGTTTCTTGTTAATTAAAAGAAGACTTTCTACATGCATCTGATTGGCTCAATTTAGAATAATTCTATATAAGAATGGGCACATAGGGGAATGCTTAAAACTCTCTAGTTAAAATATGTTTCAGAGGGGTAGCAGTGTAGATCCACTGATGAAGTGGGTTATAGTCCACAAAAGCTTATGCCTAAATAAATTTGTTAGTCTCTAAGGTGCTACAAGGACTCCTTGTTCTAGTTAAAATATGTTTCAACATTAGTACTAGGTTCACAACACTTTTACTCCTGCAATCACAACACTCTGCTTTATCTTACTGCAAGTTCTCTGACACAGTGTCACAGAATTAAGAGGCAGAGAGACACAGCAGGTAGAAACAGCAAAAGAACATAAACTGCTCAGAATGGGAAAAGAGAAGAGACATGCCAACACCTCCTCCCAATTTTTGTTTTCCATATTTACAGGAATAATAGGTTTTTGTTAAAGAAAATTTAGTATTGGACTTGTTTTTATTGAAAAACATCCTAGCTACAGATTTGGACTGTTTAGATACCAGATATCTCTACTGGTCCAAAAACCACAGAAAAATAATCTGTTTTTTCCATACTCTTTTCCCCATTTAATATACAAAACTACAGCACGAAGTTTATAGACTAGAAAAAAGGAAACAATATTCATTCAAGTTTTCACACTCTTAATTTGTTACATGTACACAGGATTGAAGCCATGTATAAACATAAATAGTGATCAGATTCAGAAAGACAGAAGTGGTGTGACTATCTTGTAGGTTAATTTTCTCTTGGTAGTCACTGAAGTCCAGAATTTGAAAACCACAGAAATATATAGATATATATATATATAAAATATAACTTGCACACAAAAGTCTGGTGTGTGCAAAATTTACTTTTACAATCTGGCTTTCCAGGCAGCTAGGTTATTGTTTCTACTGCTGTTGACACTACCATTGTTTTTTTATGAGCTAAAAAGCAATCCTGAGAAGCATGATTAGGCTTCTCTTCCCTTTGTGCCCATTCTTGTCTCTTTCCATAGACTTAGAACTAGGGTTGCCAACACTCCGGATTGGCTGGGAGTCTACCAGAATTGGCCTCAATCTCCTGGTGACTATTAAAAGTAATCCGGGAGATTTTAATAAGGCAAACGTCCGGTCGGCAACGCAGCAGGGCTAAGGCAGGCTCCCTACCTGCCCTGGCTCCGTGCGGCTCCTGAAACTGGCCAGCATGTCCTGGTTCCATACGCTGCCCCTGCGCCCCGTCCCGAACGCCGACTCCGCAGCTCCCATTGGCCGGGAAGCACCCCTGAGCTGGACTTGCCAGCCGCTTCCAGGAGTCACCCAAGGTAAGCGCCGCCCAGCCAGAGCCAACACCCCTCACCCCCTCCCGCATCCCAACCCCCTGCCCCTGAGCCCTCCCCCACCCAAACTCCATCCCAGAGCCTGCACCCCAACCCCCTGCCCCAGCCCTGATCCCCCTCCTGCACCCCAACCCTCTGCCCCAGCCCGGTGAAAGTGAATGAGGGTGGGGGAGAGTGAGCAACAGAAGGGGGGGAAATGGAGTGAGCGGGGGGGGGGGCGGCTCAGAGAAGGGGCGGGGAAGGGGCATGTCCTCGGGGAAGAGGCAGGGCAAGGGTGTTCGGGTTTGTGCGATTAGAAAGTTGGCAATGCTACTTAGAACATAGATTTTTATCGATCATCTCCCCTCCCCCCTCAGAATCACAACTTCTAGCTTGTGATTCAACTTACTTTGCCAGTATCAAGATAACTAAAGCTGCTTGTGTTTCAGGAAAAAAGGAAAAGTGTCAGAACGCAGCTGTTTACTAAGAAACAGAATATGCAGAGTAGAACAGTGGTGCAGTAATCAGCATTTCCCCCCAATATTGATTAAAAATAGTGTCAAAATCGGCACTTTCCCTGCATGCATTTTACTGTCCTACAAGGTGCTTTTAAAATAGCAGTTTTTGTTCTCTGACCCTGTTCTCTCTTTTCATTGATTTGGTCTGCAAAAAGTCAATTGGTAGTTGCCACTATAATTGTAGTATCTGTTTCATTCTTTGAAAATCACTGAATGTATATAAATTAGTAGACCCAACAAGAGTAAACTTATTCAAACTACTTAATTTAAATATTTATTTTTAATAGGAGAGGTGAGCATGCAGAAACTCAGTTCATCTCAAGCAGTTTTCAGAAAGTTACCAGGAAAGATAACAAGGTTGTCAAAACCACAAATGCAAAACAGGGCTTTAATTTCAGTTTTAGATATTTTAAAACAGAATATAAATGGTGCCAGGAAAGATTAGGGAAAGTTCTTTTCCCACCTGAAAATGAACCTAAGACCAATGGGAACTATGTAACTCCTTTGGCTAGCAAGACAGCCTGTAAAGTGCAATCTTGAAACAGTAATTTAATTATCATAGAGTTCAATTTTATCATTATCACATCTGTGGACCCATCGCCCATGAGAAGAGAGGTTGCTATACAAGTGTTCATAATTTTGATAGACTGTTGCATAAGGAAGAGCAACCAAAAACGTTTCATTCTAAATTCAATATTATAATGTCACCCTGATAACAACAAGGCTGCATTGTGCTTCTCTTTCTAACTTCACTGAACCTTAATAACACTCTCTCCACACTTCACTGTAATTTACAAACTTTTTTTTTTAATCCTAGGAATAGTCTTCTACAAAGGACAAGCTATTACCCCACGTATTTTGGGGACTATGCCTAGTTATCTGAACTGGTTTTAAATAAGGAAGTTAACAGGGTTTAAATACAGTTTACCTGTCTACTATGGACAATGAGCCAAATTCTGCACTGATTTACACCCCATACATTCCCATTGACTCGAATGTGGTTGCATGGGGTGAAAGTCAAAGAATTTTAAAAATAACATCCTCCTAGTTTAGACTTTAAAGTTAATCTAATAATAGACCATTTATTTTACGGTGCTAGCTGACACTGTAAAAATAAATACAATCCATTCTTATACTAACTTTCAATTCTAAACTAGGAGGATGTATTTTTAATCTGTGTCACTTGAACTTGTTTAGAATTATGTTTAAACCATGTTAACAGTATTGGCTTTGAGTATGTTTTGATTTGTTTTTAAACCTTGATCACTCTCTTTTGTAAAGTAATGCATTCCCAAAATGAAAGTTCCATTTAATGACTGTAGTTACACTGGTGTAAAACTAATGTAAGTGGGGACTAAGACATTTCATTGCATGCCAAATCTCTGCATGTGAAAAACAACATTAAACCACAAAAGACTACATAAATAGAATGTTAGGACTGACACACATGCAAAGACACACATTCTGAGATGAAGCTGCCAAAATACTTAAAACTAGTCCTTAGTGTGCAAGTCACTGCAATACACATGGGTCCTGTCAGAGGCTCCCACAACACTAAGGAATACTAAGTACTTGGAATATTATGCTACTACTCTAACACTGTAAAGTGATACCTCAATACAGTAAACATTTTATTTGACCCATATATGCTAAATCTATAAGGGGGTAGGAGGGAAGGAATATTCCAGTTCTTCAATTCCATAATTTTTATCTTTTAAATTTTACATTACAGTGTATATGAAAAAAGAAAATATTTTAAAAGCAGGTAGACCTCAGCACATTCAGAGAAGGGCCACTTTAACTGATGTTCACTTGAATGAAATTTGTTACACTCATTCCAAGAATGGTCAGCACGTTGTACTCACGTGCTCTAGATAACTAGAATTTTCCAATGAGCTCACCACTGTAGTATCAGAGTTCCTTATAAGCTCTAAAAGTAAACACGTTAAATATCTTTATGTTTTATTATTTGTATTCCAATAATGCCCAAAGGTCTGAAACAGCACTGGCTGTACATTGCACTAAACACTGTGCAAACAAGCAGTTTTTCTAAATGAGCAAAAAAGATGAGTTATTCAAGTGAGTTTGCTCAGTCAAGTCAAGTAAAAAAAAAAAAAAAACCCTTAGCTCCTGCGTACACAGATGGACATTATTTCGACCATTTGAGCTGGTCATTTTATAGTTTCCTAGGCACATTTGTACGGTCTTGCACCCCTTTTCTGCAGGGGAAGGAAGAACAGATACTTTCCTCCCCTTCTTCCTCCCCTCCCCCCCCCCCAGGTGGGCAAGGAGTGGGTGGAGAGGTGTGGGTTACTGGGCAGAGCTTTGACAGAAGTGTGAGGAGGATCTTGGTAAGGATCAGTAGCAGATGATTCCTTCCCCTCTGGAGTAAGGGGGAAAATTAGGGAAGAAACCATGACTATTAGTTGCCTGGGTTTCTCCTGGGATGGTGCAGGTAAGTGCTGCCCCTTATTCAGGGGGATGCAAGTTTCAGTCTTGCCTTTGCGCAAGAAGAAAGCCGCACTGGGTTCCTGGTTCCTCAAGGAAGTTCTGAGAAGTATAGGGAGGTCACCCACCAGCCAGTGCACCCCCACACGGATAAGCATGGTGTAGCAGTCTCCAACTGGCACCACCTGTCAATAGCCTCTCTGAGCCTAGGGTGGCTTACCTCTTCTCACAATTCAGCCCTCCAATGAGGCCATTTACAGTCCTGCCTCTTCCAGGCTAATAAGTCCAATAAAACAAGTCTAATGATCTAATCCCAGGCTTTCAGTCCCACCCTGGGCTCAAAAGTCTGTGTCTCCCTTTGTATCCAGGGGCCTTTACATCCCCTTCCTTGGGGTCAGAAAAAGAACCCAGGCCATCCCTCTACTCTGTGTTCCAATCCAAGGACCCTATATTCAGCAGCTAAGGTCTGCTTCCTCAGATTCACTGCTGAGTCCCTGGTCCACTTTCTGCCTTCATCTGCCTCCAGGCCCCTTTCAGAGAGCAACTTTACAATGCTTTCTCCCTGAGGGTATCAGCACTTTGTGCCACTTTCTGCCAGTTTGAGAGTGACGCAAAGTCCTCCCTCAGCCCTGCTCTGTGCTTCAAACTTAGGTTGACATAACTATAGTGGTCAAGGGTGTGAAAAATTCACACACACCCAAGCACCGCAGTTAAGTCAACCTAACCCCCAGAGTAGGTGCAGATTGAAAGAATTCTTACATCAACCTAGCTACCACTGCTAGGGAAGGGGGTGCATTACCTACATTGATAGGGAAGGGGGTGCATTACCTACATTGATAGGAAAACCTCCTTTGTCACTGCAGGAAGCATCTATGCTACATTATTAGCTGGAATGTAGACATGGCCTCAGACTCCTTGACAGCAGCCCATTCTGCTTGGTCTGCAGGCTTTTATCCCAGCTCTTGATAGTCCACCAATTAGCTGTAGTCCCCTTAGTAACTGGCAGGGTGGGGTTTATACACCCCATCACAGGAAGGGATTTATATGCTTCCCTAAGGCTACGTATACTCTACCGCCTATGTTGGCAAAACTTATGTCGCACAGGGATGTGAATATTCCACCCCCCTGAGCAACATAAGTTACACCGACATAAGTGCTAGTGTGCACAGCGCTATGTTGGCGGGAGAGCTTATGCTGCTCACAGGCATCGGGTTTTTTTTATGCCAACTGGAGAGCTCTCTCCCATCGGCACAGAGCATCTTCACCACACCTGCTAGTCTATGGGAGAATAGCCAGTAACGGCCCAGTCTTCCTTTGAAGTGAATAAAAGCTGAGGGTACTGAACACAATACTAGAGGTATTGAGTATTTCACAGGATCAGCTCCAAAGCCATCAACACAGAGAGAGCAAACAGAGTTTTACTCTGAATGGGCACACTCAGATATTATGAATAGCAGAGAAGGCAATTAATAAGCTATATTTATGGATGATCTATACTGATCTGTGAACTACAGATTTAGCCAAAAGAAAACAATCCACAAGAGAGATGTCACAAATTAAAACCACAGAGCGGATACAAATGGGAAATGAGGAATGATGAAGCAATGTGATATCAAGCAAGATCAGAAACTTTAGAAACAGCAGAAGTGAAACAAGTACACAGCCAACACTAAGAAGAGACCCAGGAAGCTCAGCTACCAACTATCAGACTGAGCCAAGCTCTGGAAGAAAGCTTTTAGAAAACAGAAGCAGGAATAATCCTGATCAGCAACTCCATACTTAAAAAGATTTGTGGGCCAGATTAAAAAAAAAAACAAGGTACCATGACATCATAAATTATGTTGCAATAAGAATCCTAAAGAAGGTTGAGGTTTATCACCAATTATAATTCACACTGAAACTTGTCACCACCGAAAAATCATTTTATATGATCAATGGGACTACTCGTGGTGTAGGGTACTACTCAACAGGAGGGTAGCAGAATAGAGCTCAAAATGAGATTCAACTTGCAAAAATATAATAATGATTTAAAAGCCCCATGTATCTGAGGAAAAGAATATGAAAAAATTAAGGCTGTCAAACGATTAAAAAAATTAATTTAATTAATCGCAAGATTTAAAAAAACAGTTGTGATTACAGTTTTAATTGCACCGTTACACAATAATAAAATACCAATTTAAAATTTATAAATATTTTAGATGTTTTTCTACATTTTCAAATATATTGATTTCAATTACAACACAGAATACAAAATATACAGTGCTTACTTTATATTTTAAATTACAAATATTTGCACTATTAAAAAAATAAACAAAAGAAATAGGATTTTCTCAGTTCACCTTATACAAGTACTATAGTGCAATCTCTTTATCATGAAAGTACAACTTACCAATATGGAGTTTTGGGCTTTTTACATAACTGCACTCAAAAACAAAATTTTAGAAGCTAAAAGTCCACTCAGTCCTACTTCTTGTTCAGCCAATTGCTAAGACAAACAAGTTTGTTTACATTTACTGGAGACAATGCTGCCCGCTTCTTATTTACAATGTCACGTGAAAGTGAAAATATGGCACTGTTGGAGTCGGCGTAGCAAGATATTTATGTGCCAGATATGCTAAACATTTGTATGCCCCTGCATGCTTCAACTTGTAGGCTCTAAAGTTTTACAATGTTTTGGTTTTGAGTGCAGTTACTAAAAAAAAAAAAAAATTCTACATTTGTAAGATTGCACTACAGTACTTGTATGAGGTGAACTGAAAAATACTATTTCTTTTATCTTTTTTACAGTGCAAATATGTGAAATAAATATATAAAGTGAGCTCTGTACATGTTGTATTCTGTGTTGTAATTGAAGTCAATATATTTGAAAATGTAGAAAAACATCCAAGAATATTTATAATAAATTTAAATTGGTATTCTATTATTAACAGTGCAATTAAAACTGCGATTAATCATGACAATTTTTTTAGTCTAGTTAATTTGTTTTGAGATAATCGCAAGCATTAACTGCAATTAATTGACAGCCCTAGAAAAACTATACACAATAGTAGGAAGGAACCTGGAAAGCAGTAATGCTGAAAGTGAGCTAGGAAAGATAATGGACAGCAGATTAGACAGAAGAAGTTTACAACGTGACAGCAGAAAAGCCCAATGCAATTACAGCTGTGTACACAGTGGTGCCATGGGACAGAACAAGGACATAACAGTACCTCTCTCTCTAGTCCTGGAGCAGCTGCACGTAGAATATTGCATTTAGTTATTTTCCATAGAGACATTGGAAAAACTGAAGAAATTTCAGGAAAGAATGAAAATGGTCAGAGGTTGAGGCTTCTGAAGTATGAGGACATTAAAAGAATTAAATACGCATGTCTAGTCTAACAAATTGCTAGTAGGGAGGGAGAGAAATATTAGAAGGGTGTAAATACCAAGTATGATGAGTAATTATTTAAATGAATACAAATACAAAGAATATAACCAGGAGTATTATTATTTTTTAATATAAGTATAATAGTGCCAATGGGCCAGCTGACAATATGACCCCATTGTGCTAGGCACACAGGGAAATAGACAGTGCTTTCCCCAAAGAGCTTACACTCTAAATAGACAAGACAGACAAAGAGGAGGGGAAGGGATACAACATAGTAGCAGAGTCAACAATGGGTTGGTCTGCAAGTCTCGTGTTAGAGAAGGTGGTGGTCATCCCCTGGAGATGGGGCCTAGGTTGGACCCTATCTCCTCCCCCAGCTGATACTGCAGTATCTACTGAGGCTACTTCTTGTGTTTGCTCCCACCAGCTTACTCTCACCACCCAAAGTAGAATAATGAAATTTAAAAAAAAAAAAAAAAAAAAAAAAAAATGGACAAAATTAAAGTAACCTTCAGGAAAAAAAAATATTGTCCGTAAAATCTACTAGGATGGATCAGTCTCCCATAGGAAGTGGTGGAACGGTAGATTGAAAAACTAGATTGAACAAAACCCTAGTACAATAGGGCACTAGCTTGTGTTTTCAAAAAGATGTTCTATATGACCTAATACATCTTTCCCATCTTTAACTTCTATGATAGATAAATTATCTATGGTTATCCCATACTGACTCCCCTCATAAGTGAAGTGTCATAGGTACAGATGGCCAAAAAAAAATATTCAAATTCCAACATTTTTCAAAGCAAAAAGCTTTTGTTTGTGTGGTTTTGCTGGTTTTTTTTGGTTTTAAACAAAAAATTCTGTGAAAAAAAATTCTCAGTTTTGAACAGCTCCAGTCATAAGAAGTAAGTCATCACATTGGCACAGTATGAATTGTAGCGACACACACACACAAACTTTTTTCTTCCATCTCCAGTTATGCAGCACTCAAACAGTTTTACAGACATCTGGATAATCAGATACTTACAATGCCTTGAAGATAGAATAGGAGAAGTTTCATTTGATAGAAATGATTATTGATAACAAGGTCTGTCCATATTTATGAAACAGACCTTATTCATTAGTTCCCATATATTAGTTAAAAACAATTAAAAAAATTTACATAGTTACTACAAACAACATAAAAATAACAAATTATCACTGTTTGGCCCCTGGCTGGTATGGCTATATATTAAAAACAATTAAGAAACTGAACCTTCCTTTTTTCCAGAATTACTGAAATCCAAGCAAGAATACCAATTAAGTAATAGACATTGGATTCTATCATGCAAACACTCACTCATGAACGTTAAAATTTCCCCTTGCAGGGAGAACTAACACAGACCTATACACCATTTAAATCTTAATGAAGTCCTATTTTGAGGCCTTAAGTGTTGCATATGCCTTTTGCTGGTTATTTACATAGGACTGAATTTCACCCATTGTTAGATCCTACTTATTGGAGTAGACTCATTTAGGTTAAGGAAAAAATACATGAGTAAATTAATTCTATAATCCTTAATGATTATACAGGATGGAAAACCTAAAAAGGACAGTGATATTTAGTTGATTAAAATTTAAAAAAACAACAATCAAGTACACACAATATGCAAATAAGAGTGTTGACCCTGTGCTAGTTATGACTGCTTCGGTTTGGACATGAGTTTTTTCTGTTCATTCAACCAGCATATGAATTTTAACAAGAGAGCAAATTACTTTTTCCTCAAGAAGCATACACATTTTTTATCAAACTACAATCAAACACTTTTCCAGAAACACATTGTGATACTTTTGGTTCATTCAAGCTAACAGACTGCCTTATAACTTTTTAAAGGTTGAAATGTAACGTACTCCTCCACTGGAGCTACTGTTGCCAACCCTCCAGGATTGTTCTGGAGTTTCCAGGAATTAAAGATTAATCTTTAATTAATGATTATGTCATGTGATGAAACCTCCAGGAATACATCCAACTAAAATTGACAACCCTGTTTGGGCCTGGCCCAGATTGCAAAAGAACGTGGTTTTGGAGGGACTTAAGGATTCCTGCTCTCTAAGGAAACAAAAGCTGGGATCATTTTGAAAATTAATCGATCAGTCTGTGTATATGCGTGGCTAGGATGTTATCCCGTGTAGTGACTACGACCATTTTCAACAATTAAACAGGATTACAAGAAGAATGTTCAATTTGGCAAAGGGGGAGGTGGAGTGGTAACTTTGGTCCAGATCCTGCCCCATACTGTGGCCCCTTTACATAGTTCTGGTGGGGGACTAGCACCTTGGGGACTGCTACAAACTGGAATAATCTAGCTCAGTCCTAAACTGGCTTTGAATGATACAGGGGCCAAACTGGTCTGGAACAGTCCTTGAGATTGGGTGTGTGTGAAAGATGCACACAGCCACTTTTGTTCTCCCTCCTCACCTTAGAGCTCAGACACAGTTGAAGATCTACCCTTTAAACTGATGAAATGGGCAAAAGTTCTTACATATTTCTGGTCTCTTTGCCCTAACCATATTAGTGTTAAGGATAGCCAGGGTGGGAAGCTTGGGGAAGCCTATGTTTAGCAGCCTTCCAATGACTTCAAAATAAAAATACTTTTAGCATCTTTGAAAGTGGCATCATAATCAGTCTGGTATGTTGCTTTAACACATTAGTCTTTCACTTTAGGGACTCGTGTTTAACTGTGGGATTCTGTCACATCCAGCGTAAATTTATATTTATGCTCTCTCTCTATCTACTCCCTATTGAATCTTTGTTCACCTCACAGATTCTCTTCATAAAGTGATACATTTAGCATTTGCGGTGCAGGGAAGGACCTGTAGTAGCAGGGCCGGCTCTAGGTTTTTTGCCGCCCCAAGCAAAAAAATTTTTGGCCGCCCCCCACGTCCTGGGATCTCCCCCCCACCCACCCTCGCACCCCCTGCCACCCCAGCACTGGGCTCTCTCCCCCAACCCACCCGCACCCCCTGTCGCCCCAGCCCTGGGCTCCCCTCCAACAGTGCTGACTCCGCCCGCTCCCCCCTTGCCTCTAGCCGGTCCGGCGCTGGCGGGATCGGGGTAAGCAGCGGGGCTCCCGGGCCGCGCCTCAGACCAGAGTCCCTCCAGCCAGGGCTCCCGCCTCCAGGATCAGCCGGGACCTGGGAGGGCAGAGCCAGGAGACCGCCCCGGCAGGGGGCTGAGGAACCGGGCAAGGGTAGCCCCAGAGGGAGCGGAGCCCTGGAGAGCGGGATGCGGGCCCCACACAGCAGCGCCCCGCCCTCTATGGTCCCGCTGCTGCTTCTGGACGCAGTCCCTGGGCGGCTCGGGCCGCTTCGCCCAGCCCCAGCTGCGGCGCTGGGGAAGGCGGCCACCCTGCGGCATCTGCAGGCGGCTCCGTGTGCCCCGAGGGGTGGCCCCCAGCCCGAGTCTGCCCGGCCCAGCCACAAGCTGCGGGCGCTGCTCCCCCCGCGGCACGAACTGCAGTGGCCCCAGGGCTAGGGCCAGCTCTAGGCTTTTGCCACCCGAAGGAAAAAAACAAAAAAACAAAAAACAAAACAAAAAAAGATGGCCAGAATGCCGCCCTTGAAAATGTGCCGCTCCAAGCACGTGCTTGGTTTGTTGGTGCCTAGAGCCGGCCCTGAGTAGTAGAACAGCAGCTATCCTGCAGGTACAGAGATAACTAACGTATAGTAAAAGTTTGTTTTAGTAACCTATTTTTCTAAAGACTGTTTAAAATCATGTGGCTGAATCAAAAACTTTTGTTTATAGTAATCTCTCAATGTCTGAGCAGTAGAAGTTCATGTTTTCAATAAAAATAATATGGTTTGCACACTCCTCTATGGAAAAGTAAAAATTTCCCTGAAAGTATCATGATAAATAAATCCTTACAAACACACTGAAGTGATCTGACATCAAGAAGCAGTTCTACAAGATGATGTTACAGATCCGGCAAATGTTACAAATCCAGCAAAGGCAGCTTCTCCGACATTCTAGCTTTATTCCCAGTAGTAGAGTCATCCACAGACAGTACATTTCTGGAATGCCATCAAAACCAGTGTGCCCATAGCTTCCAGTACCACAGATAAAAATAACTTAACATACATATTGGTCATCTAATACCTTTCTTAGCCTACAGTATGCAAATAAAAGAGATTTTCCCGGTCATTTTAAAAAATAAAAATCAGAGATTAGACTCACAACAGCTCCACTCCTCTCCAACCTAGCAGGTCACCATACCCTATTTTTAAATATGATTTTATTGTGGAAGGTATCAAAGCTAGGCCTTACCAACATCCTGTTAAAAAAAAAAAAAAAAAAAAAAAAAAAAAAAAATCAGCTCATGGGTCTTGCTTGCTTTTATTAAAGTACTTGCAACAATGATATTATACCATTTGTAGAGAAGCTCAGATTTTATAATAAATTAATCAAATATAAAAGCAAACATACTTTAAAAATACATACGAATATTATTTATTCTTGCATGGTTTGAAATCAATACATAAACCAAATCTATGTCTTATTTGACTAACAAGTTAAATTAATGTCCCAGAATGCTGGACTTGATAAGATTTTAGTTTGTTTAAAGTGGCAGAAAAATAAATAATTTCCCCATAATAGCAATTTACAGGTGCACAGTTTGATCATCTCTTTGCATTCAGAGACTTGTGTTTGGGAAGAATGACAAGAGATAGAATATGCATAATTTATTTATTTTTAGACTGAATCAAGGTGTGAGCTGTCACCACTGCAAGCCAGGATATTCAATAATTGCTTTGCTTTGGTTTTCTAAAAGCTAAGAGACTGATCAAATTGGCTATGGTCCTGTGCAACTGTCTTAGAGAACCAACAAGCCTAGATCCTGACATGATCAGAAATTTTGAATTGTTTTCAGGCTATATGGTCGGTTTTAGATGCAGGCAAATATTGATGAGGGAGTTAGTACTACCACCAATTTATTACCTGATGGTGGGAGGGTAGATTCAAAATATCTACATCTATGTGGATCTACCTGTCTTCTCTCCCAAGATGATGCCACATAAGAGCCCATAGAGGCTACTTTAGCCTTTTCTCTTGCTTAGAGAAATCTCCACTGAATGGCTCTGCTATCACTCTGTGACCTAGAGAGGGCCCTGGAGATTTCTGTTGACCCACCCACCCCACGCATACATGCTAGGAACTGAGCTGTGGATTTGGCACTTTAAGAGAAGCTGACACCTCACATAATATTTTATCAACGTGCATTTTTCCACTTTTTAAAATGTCACTTACTGTTTTTTCTTCTCTCTTTTTTTCATTATGAAAACAAAAAGGACTATTTTAATAAAAACACAGTATTTGTTTCCTAAAAGTTCATCTCTTCCTGCTGGTTATTCCCTGCTGATTATGAAGTCATTATCACTTGTTTGTGACAATTTCTACAGAAACCATAGTGATCTCACAGAGGGGTATGACTTCAGGTGGAAAATAAGCAACATAAATCCATGCAAGTATCACTAGTTACAAATGAAAATGGGAAAGCATAAAATGTTATATGTGAAACAAAAATGTCTAAACAGAAAAAAATTCCAAGTTTTTCACGAGGCATTACTGGATCTTTCTTATAATAAACATGTCAACTCAGAAGAGACAGCTTCCAGCTGAGCACCATGCTCTCAACACCCATAATTCAGACTGAGTAGCAGATGTTAAATGTGAAATCCATTAAGACCAATTAGATTTTCCAGAAGAAGGTACAGTAATAGCATGTGGAGGCAATCCCATATTACACAACAGCACCAAGAAAAACAAAGAAGTCAGACAGCTCAAAATGTAAGTTGTACGCTTTATCTGAAAAGTGACCAACCAGGATCTCAGTACTGAGCTGCCTGCAATCATTTCAAGTAAAGAACTAACTTTGGCCTACTCTTTTGTAATGGAGATATACCTATCTCATAGAACTGGAAGGGACCTTGAAAGGTAATCGAGTCCAGCCCCTTCCTTCACTAGCAGGACCAAGTACTGATTTTTGCCCCAGATCCCTAAGTGGCCCCCTCAAGGATTAAACTCACAACCCTGGGTTTAGCAGGCCAATGCTCAAACCACTGAGCTATCCCTCCCCCCTTTCAATATGAAAAACACTTTTGTGGGGTGTGTTGGGGTGTTCACAGCACTGGAAGAGTTTTTATGATGGCCAGGCAGGCCAATTAACTCCACGGCTGCACCTGGAGGAGGAGCCAGGGAGCATGGAGCTAATTGAGAGCAGGCTCAGCTGTGCAGGAACAGGTGGGGCCTGTATAAAGCCAGGTAGCTGGAAACAGATGGGGGCTACTAGGAAAGGTGGCAGGAAGCAGCCACTCCCTGAGAGGAGGGTTAGGAGCTGGTATAACTACAGAGTGAGAGAGCACAGGAACCAGGTGTGGCAAGAAGCTGTCCAGAGAAATATCAGTGAGGGCTGGTAGAGGAAAGCCCAGGACTGTTGAGCTGAGGGTCCCTGGGCTGGAACCTGGAGTAGGGGGTGGGCCTGGGCTCCCCTGCCAGCCATTGAGGGAGTGATACTGTGGGGCAGTGAAAAAGAAGACTGCCTAGGACTGCTAGGATGAAGGAACTGTGTTACCCCAGAAGGGAGGAACACTGAATGACCTAGCCGGAGGCCTGAGTCGCAAAGAGGACACTGTGGTTCCTGGGACTGACAGAGGGGATGCAGACCAGAGGGAGAGACAGGATGCTGACCTACAAACCATGAAGGGGGTACTGACCTCAAGAGCTAATCCCCAGAGCAACCAGGAGGAGCCAGACCAGCAGTGAGTGATGCACCCTGTGAGATGAGGCAACGGGAGGAGTAGGGCAATGATGATCACATATTATGTACAACCAGCCAATTAATCAACACTTTTGGATGACAGCTTGGAAGTGTCCTACAGAGAAGAAGCCGGGGAGACCCCTTCTTTCTCTCTCCCTAACCCCATGTGTATGCATCATTATACATAGTAAGCTGTGTCACTCTGGTGTCATCTGGGGCATGGGGGAGACAGATAAATTCTGTTTTATACTTAGAAGTTAACTTTCATGGGGGGAATTGTACTCAATGTATCAGAGGGAAAATGCAGTTCATTCTCCTGTAGCTGTATGGGCTTTGCAGTGCCAACATGAATTAAAAAGTAAATTTATTTTGGATTACTAAACAGACATGACTAGTAATACAAGAAGCAGATCACTGAGCACTTTTTAGAGCCGAGACACACTTTAAAGTTAAATATTGGTCATGTAGCAATTGTATAGGTAAATGAAGAAGTCATTACATACCTACTAGCTTACACACAACTGCGGGCACTACAACCTGATTTCTTAGAGTTCTGGACAACACTAAGGAGGAATGACTGAATCTGTGCTTTTCAGGAAATGTTAAAGCTGTTGCATGACTTCCTCATGTGCAGCGTCAAACAAATTTTGGTTCTTGAATCAAAGTTAGGCTGATGGTTGCAGTCTAACTATGGATAAGTATTCTCTAAACTAAATAAATAAACCACAATCATAAGTCAATTTGATCTACAGTAAGCTTTAAAAAATGAATATGGTAAAATTGTAGCTGATCATTTCAAACCAAAACACCTAGTAAAGTTAGAGGTATACTATTACACTAAGTTTAATTAATGGTGAAAAGCAAAACTAAGTTTGACAGCATGAAGTTAACAGTACAATGTACAGACTAAAGGAGACATTCTGCCTTCAAACTTAAATCAGTAGTTCCCTATGGGTGATCAGTGCATGTATCCAAGGGCTGGATCTGACCCTAAGGAAACTGTTTGGAAGTATATTTCTCACTAATCTAATGGATCAGTATATCTTACTATCGCTGCATAGCGTGTCATTCTTAGAAAACAGTTAAAGGTCCACAATCTACAAATAAACAGTCAACAAATCCTGAGGTCTCTGTGACTATTATATGATTAGAGTACAATTATTAACACTGAGCCTGGTAAGTCTGAGACTAACATGAATAACAAGATAGCTAAAAGGATTTTTTTAAGTTGTTGAAAGATGAAAGCGTGAATATGTAACAGAAAATTAGGCTTCTTTCCTGCATAACACCAAATTAACATTCTGATATAGGACAAAAAAAAATTACAAACACAAAACTTTGTAACAGAATAAGGTTCAATTCTTTTAGTGCTTTAGTTGTGAAAACATGAAGGGCTCTTATACCTTTACGGAACCGCTCTGTGTTGAGTGCAGTGTGACTACTACCAGCCTCCTCAGTGAGAGTTCCAGGAAAATCACCCTTGTAGCAGGCCCAATTCCTCCTCATGTTCCATCATGCATAGCGGAAGTGTGGCTGCTGCGCCATATTTGGAGAGACTGCAGTATCCACTCTTTTCTATGCCCAGCCAGCTCGGCTTGTGGGTAAGGAGAGGATGAGACCATGGCACTGTCAGCTTCCCCCTTCCTGTGGGAGAATCTAGTACCAGCAAATACATTAGCCCTGAGTAGTCTTTCCACTCATGGTGAGTAGCACAAAGGCAGGGGTGAAAGGGATAGCCATTCCCCCACTGGGTACTTGTGCCTGGGCCAACCACAATCTTGCCTTTACATTTCTAAAGCAAGGTAACCAATCAGACTATTCTATTTAACAAATTGTGTTAATTACACCATCAATCTGAAATCTAGTTTGTTTCAAAAAATGATTTAAAAGTAGTTTCAGGTAGTTCACTATGCCTTTGTTCCTCTGCCAGTTTCTGTGATTTTACAAAAAAAAAATTCACACAGCAACAGGGGAGAGGAAAGACCCACACAACCATTAGGGAAAACTGTCTAATTATACAAAAGAAACCATAAAATTATTCTGAACAAAGTGCTGTCAAATGCATAAACCAAACTGGAAAAAATAGGGAAAGCATTTTTCACTAATTTCTTTCAGCTGTGGGAACCTTAGGTGTTACTTTTAACAATCGTAGGTAAAAAAACAAAACCCTCAGACAGAAGGATAATTTTTAAGTTGAAATATCATATTTTTAAAAAATTAACCACATGTTCTACTTTTTACAAAAATACAAACAAAATAAAAATTACAATGAGCTCCCTCGTATAATTACACTGAAGCCCATGGAGTTACACCAAGGATTAATTTGCCCAGTGATGTAAAACAGAGCACTGGTCTTTACAGTAACATACAACACACTGCATAATCCAAAACATTATGAAAATCACCCAACAAAGACCTACAAATAGTTTGGGGACAATAAATAATTCTGGATCAGGCACTAAAGGCCAAATCCGGTACCTACTGATATCAATGGCAAACTCCTCTTGTCTTCAGTGGGACAGGATTTGACCCTAAGGGAACATTTAATTTAATATAGGGTCTGATCCTGTAAACCCTCCATGTGCAAGATTCTCATGACCCACATGAGGCTTACAGAATCAAGACCATAATTGATATATTTAAAAATAAAGTTACAGTCCGAACTAAAAGTCCTTTGTCATGAATATTTAAACTTTGCAATGCTTTAGTGGACAAGAACAGATCTTAAAGTTCTAAGAAAAAAATATGGATTAATAAATATAGTTAATAGAACCATAATATTTCTGTTTGTCTTTTCACATTTGAATAAAAATCAGTGCAGTTTATTGAATATTAATCTTAAAAAATCATTAGATTAATAATGCACACACAAATATATAATTACGTACTTGGAAAGCTATTTCTGGAAAAAAACAGAACTTTGGATATTTTCACAGTCTAATAAACATCAGAAATTTATTATATATTTAGGAATATCTATGCATATCTCCCCACAACACAAAACACACACAGAAGGGGAAACTAATAATTAAAATAGTTTGCAAAGTCGATCCAGAAAAGTGAAATGAAAGCCTTCCTAAAACTCAGTGTTTGTCGTCTTAGTTAAAAGCAGTGTGATTTGATAGATCATGGAAATTAATTTTCAAAATATCAGTTTAATACATACTGTTATATATCTTATATAAAGATAATTAGCAGCATGATGGTGCTGATCATCTACATAACACGGTGTAGTATACATTACTGAATTAATTTTCCCTCTGATGGCAAGCTGTTGAAATCTATCCATTCTGATAAACCCTCTGCCCAGCTATAGTTTTGTACACAAAACAGGTTGCTTCATTTAGTCTTACTAGGGGAGAAGTTAGAAGTGGTTCTATCTACCTCCTAATCTCCCAGGCAGATGTTTTACTAAAACATTCCTCCTGTGCTCAAAAAGCATGAAAGCACACAAACCCAGGAGGAGCCACTGAATGGAAAACGATTATCTCTTCCACAGGCTTTACCTCAACTCTCCAACACATTAAAAAGGTTTAAGGCTTCTTGTGTCTTTGAAAGAAAAATCTCTGCCAAATGATTTGGTGTTTTCTATCCAGCTGTGTTTTCATTAGTCCAAATCGCTCTCTAGTCATCATCCTACATAGTGCGATTTAAAGTGTGCAGTCTAACAACAAACGTCCACATTTCATCTGCCATTTTCGACAGACCCGAAGTCTGCAAGTATACCACAGTACACTATAAAAGAATTATTTAAGGAACCGTGTACATGCCATGGAGTTTTCTTCTTTGATACCCTTTGGAAAGTTGATTCTCTCATCACGGTTCAGTTCTATCCTTCACTGAAAATGTGCCCAGATGGAGTCTGTTTATTTTGCAGTTAATGAGAACGGAAGGAAATGTAGCGATAAAATATTAAAACCCTTCCTTGCTTCCAGCATTGCTGTTTTAATCTTTGTAAAGCCCAACTTGAACAAAAACGGTGAAACCCTCAAAGTCAGACATCACTGCTCTCTCCCAAAATCACGTACATCTTTAAAGAGAGAAAGAGATAAAAGCAAGGCTGGTGGTTGTTACTCTAGACAGCTTTTGACTAGCGATAACTATGTTTTTGATGTATGATGCAAAAAACCCATGTGAAATACTGTGGATTCACTCAGAATCTCTCTCCAGCTTCCTAACATTAGTCATTACACCTGACAAGCACCAGTCCGTCTATTAGCCAGTGCCTATGCACTGTATTCAGAATCAATTTCTTACAAATTCCAGATTAAGCTCTTTTACATATGGTACAAATACACACACACCTGCATTGTAAAGCTATGAGTTTTCATGAATGACTGAACTAAACGCACTGTAGGAAGCAGCAATCCTATGGACATTTTGAAAGGGAAAAACGTCTGATCTGAACAAATTAGAAGCAGAAGGACCACAACCTGTTCTCCCAAAGGCACCTCAGTTAGGATTACTTTGACTCTACTGCACTTTGGGTGGGGAGCAGTTTCCTTGCTTTGTCCCCACAAAGCAAAAGAAACAGCAACAGTAAGTGGGATTTGATGGGGGGGGGCAGCTAGCCCTTTTCTACGTCTTTAAATAGATGCTGCCAAGTCTCTCCCTCCATCCTTAGGGGGGATGAATATTTTAAAGTATTTTATAAGGGAGGGTTTTGCAATGAGGCATGCACAAGCTCTCACTCAGAACCGGCCCCTGCTCCTGGACACTGCAATCTGGGCTGAGTCCTGGCGGAGGAAAACACCTGCCTGCCCTACCACACATGAACACACCCTTGGCCTGCCTCCCTGGGGACTACTGCCAGGTGGGCAACTTACTGTAGAAGATGTACTCGGTGTAGCTGCTCCAGATCTTGTCCTCCCTGTACTGGTTGATGAAGGCGGCGGTGCCGGTGGAGTTACAAGCCACCATGTGGAAGCCGGCCTCCGAGAGCCGGTCAAACGCCTGCTCCAGGTAGGTGAACTTGAGGTAGAAGCGGGAGGTGTATTTCTCCGGGGGCCGGTCGGGGTCCCGGCTCTCGTTGAGCGTCTCCCCGAACACCTCCTTGGCCAGCGCGATCCTGCCGCACACCATAATCCGGGCCACCCTGCGAAACTTGGCGTCCGCCTGGTTCTCCCGCACCGTGGTGTACGAGCCCCGGTAGCCCACGGTGAGGAAGCCCGAGCGCTTCTCCAGAGCGGCCCCGGCCGCCGCCCGCAGCAGGAGGTCGCCGCTGCCCTGCGAGTTGCTGTCCTCCAGGTCGCTCTGGCAGCCCTCGTCGTTGAGCGAGCCCTGCTTGGTGACCTTGGGGGAGAGCAGCTTGACCAGCTCCCCCAGCTGGAAGTACTCGGCCTCCCGCAGCAGCCGCTCCTTCTCCGGGAAGTGCTCGGGCAGGGCCAGCTGCTTGTCCCGCAGATAATCCAGCACGTACCTGAAGAGGAAGCCGTCGCGGTCGATGAAGAAGCGCGCCCGGCTGTCCCTGGGCAGCTCCCTGGCGGCCGCCTGGCTGCCCCGGCGCGGGGAGAACATGCTGGCCAGGGTGCTGTCCGGGACGCTGAGCAGTGTGGAGTGCTTGGTCACATACACCTGGCCGCCCACGTTCAGCTCCACCACTTCGGGGAAGGGCGAGCAGGACGGCGCGGCGGAGGAGGACCCCATGTCACTGATGGGCAGGATGCTGCTGCTGCTGCCGCCGCCCGTGTCCTTCAAAGCCATGGCTGCAATGGACGAAGGGAGCGTCTCCAAGCCCCCCTAGCCCGGACGGCGCGCGTCTGCTCAGGCGGGCGGGCTCCGCGCGGCTGGAGGGCTCGGCCCACTTGTGCGCCCGGCTCCGTGTCCCAGCTGCAGGGAACTTCCCCGGGGCGCGCCCTCTCCCCCTCACTGCCCCATCCGGAGCTCCCCTCAGTGCCCCCCTCCCTTGGAAGCGTCTTCGCAGGCGTGGGCCCCGCTCCCTAGCCCCAAAGAAGGTACTGCGCCCCTCTGCGCCCCAGCTGGAGGGCTTTCCCAAGGCGCTGTGTCCAGCAGCTGCAGCCCCTTTATCGTGCCGCGCGAGGGGCGGTGTGCGGGACCAGCTCCTTCTCGGCATGAACAGCCCTGCCTCTGCCCGCCGCTGCCTCCCCGCTGTGCCTGAGCAGCAGCAGTTCGGGAAAGCCGCGCTGACGTCAAGCCCCGGCAGTAAGGAGAAGTGGCTGGAACTTTGTAAGCAGCTGTCACTTAAAGGGGCAACCTGAAGGGCGTTACTAGGAGTGGGTAAGAACCGGATCCTGCCAGGTTTTATCCCAGTCCCCTACATTCTACTGCCTAAATTATTCTGGTGCGCCGCTAAGAGAAGCTGCACAGCTATTAAATTCAAACTGTAAAACTGCAGCTATGCAACCAAATATTAGCCAGATCCAGCAGGATACAGGCTGTGTTGGGAGTGGGGCAGATTTTTTTTTTTTGGTGGAATTGAAAAATCAATAGGTCTTCTCTATTTCTGGTTTTGTGGCTAAAATTTGCAGGATCCCGCAGCCAGATCTGAGTTTTTGCTGTGCTATTTCAGTGGGGTGCATCAGGGTCTGGATTCTGAAGGTGCAGTAGGAGCAGCTAAATAGGTTCTTTATTTAGGCAGTGGAATTTGGGTGATTTAGACCCAAAAAATGGCAGATTCCATGAAGATCCAGGTGCCTGGTTTTGATCGCACTGTTGAGCCCAGATGCATTGCCATCTGGAATTTTTGTTAGTATAGAAGCAGCTAAACTTGTTCTCTGTTTAAGCAGTGGAATTTGCAAAGTGGGAGCCCAAAACTGGCTGGATTCACGTTCCCAATCTATGTATTTGCAATCTGTCATGAAAGGAATACGGGTCTAGATATTTTTGGTGTAAAATGAGTTTCTACATATGTTTGTAGACAATGTTACAATTAGGGGTTGTATGTTAGAATTAGGGGTTTTGAGACCTAAAATTGGATGCAGATGCCACATCTTGGTATTTACAGCCTGTTATGCTTGGATATGCTAGGTCGGGGGGGAGGGGGGGTGCTAGTACAATGGGAATAGCTAGACTTGTTCTCTGTTTAGGTAATAGAAATTGGGAATTTGAGCCAGCAATTGGCAGGATCCACATGCCACATCTAGTTTTTTGTGGTGCTGTTGTGTCATGGCTCAAGGTATTTTTGTACAGTAGAAGGAGTTAGAATTGTTCCCCATTGAGGTAATGCTTGGATATGCTAGGTCGGGGGGAGGGGGGGTGCTAGTACAATGGGAATAGCTAGACTTGTTCTCTGTTTAGGTAATAGAAATTGGGAATTTGAGCCAGCAATTGGCAGGATCCACATGCCACATCTAGTTTTTTGTGGTGCTGTTGTGTCATGGCTCAAGGTATTTTTGTACAGTAGAAGGAGTTAGAATTGTTCCCCATTGAGGTAATGGAATTTGAGGGCTTGGGTATAAAAACCAGTAGGCAGCAGGTAGATCCCATTTTTATCTTTTTCTGGCATTTCTCACCCAACTGGTAGGGGGCACTGATCACCAAGTGCCTGCACTGAAAATGTCAAAGAGGACCATAAGAAAACCCAATCTGACATTTTACAGAATTAAGGAAGGGGTAGGAGTGACTGAGTTTAGATTAAACTACAAATATGTCTGGTACTACTTTTACAAGCCTTGATTTAGTGTGATCTTGACCACTAACTGTGGGTTTATAAAACTGATAATCAGTCCTGAGAATGAATGAACTAGAGGAAAGGGTGTTTCACCAGAAATAGAATGAATTTCCTTGTCCTGTCCAATGTTCTGGGATGTTTTATTTAAAATGCTCATGAAGGTCAGAAAGATCAGTGTTCAAATGGCTGGATGCTTGGGAGACATGGGGGTTGGTTTGTTCAATTGCCCTTTTTAGTCACCAGTGAAAGTGATTTCATTGTTTTGCCATAGCTAAAATCATGGCTCCTCTGAAGTGTGCTGGTTTTTGCAATTGACAATTGCACCAAATTTCTATTTAAGAGATGTAGGACTGGAACATTAAATAGCTGGGATGTTACAGATTAGGACTGAAGTGTGGCAAGGGCTTTTAAGGAGCTAACCCTTCTCTCTCTTTAGCTACTCTTCTTCCCAACGGCATTATGCCTATTCCTGCCTGGTGTCATGCCTCCAGCCACCATTAAGGAAGCAATGCATCTCCCTGAACCACCCCACAGCCTCCAAGGTGCCCTGGCTCCAGAAGCATTACAGAAGCTCCCCGACTTAGGCAAGCATTCCGTTCCGGAACGCCTTGCGTAAATTGAATTTTGCGTAAGTTGGTAACATCTCCGACAATTACGCAAAAAAAAAAAAGCTTACGGAACGTACTTTTTTCGTAAGTCCGGATTTCTGTAAGTCAGGTTTGCGTAACCCGGGGAGCGTCTGTACATATTTAACAGTATCAGGGGGTAGCGTGTTAGTCTGTATCCACAAAAACAACAAGGAGTCCGGTTAGGGTGACCAGATGTTCCGATTTTATAGAGGCAGTCCCGATATTTGGGGCTTTTTCTTATATAGGCTCCTATTATCCCCCACCCTCCTCCCGATTTTTCACACTTGCTATCTGGTCACCCTAAGTCCCGACTCCTTGATATTTAACAGTCTTCACAGTTAGGCTTCTAAGGATGTTTAATTTGAACAATGTAAATGAGATCAATCACCATGTAGGTTTCCCCAAGTTCAGCAGGTTTCATTTGATACTTACATAAAAGTTATGCAAAGATGTGTGTAAAATGGATGTTAACATATTACTCTGAGAAGGAGAACATTTGCTTTCAGGATTATTAGGAAGGAGGGAGAATCCTTCCGTTTAATGCTCTGCCAGTGCCTCAGTCATTTGAATAATCTTTATACCTAATGCTAGTCATTGATTTATTAAAGATCACACTTGCCTGCCCCTCATCTGATTGGCTCAATATTTGGGGGGTTTGTGCTCAGGCTCCAGGTACTAAAGTCCACTCCTGCTCTCACTGGAGTCAGTGACAAAAGTTCAAAGGACTTCAAAGGAGCAAGAACTGGTATGAATGGTATGAAGATAGCATACTCACTTAGTGCTTAGCACAATGAGGTCCTGACCTATGAGTGGAGCTTCTAGGCCTAACTCAATACAATTTTATTTTTATATATTTATTTCTTTATAATCTTATGCCTCTATTAAGCGAGGGCCTCTGACTGATGCTTAAACTGAAGAGAGGACACTAGAGGAAGTTTTGCCATGACCTAGCACCCTTATTCACATGACTACACGTGTGGTTAAAAGTCAATTTCCTGCACTCAGTTCTACCAGTTTTGAAGTGGAAACAGAATATGGTAGGAATGAAAAGACCTGCTTTTGTCTGACTTATTGCTCAATCAAGTAGAGCTGGTTGACAAATTTCCATTATTTTTCCTCAAGTTTCAGCCAGCTCTGCTTTTAACTAGTTTTATAATTAAGTATATATTTCAATATTTGGAAGTAAATTCTTTTTAAGAGGAATGACTTTACCGCAGAAGAGCAATCCAGATTAAGGCAAATGGTTGAAAGACATTAATTTTAATATGCATTCACTGTTATAATCCGAGGTCAGTACAATCTTATGGCATGTATACATTTATTTGAATGAAGGCTGTAGAGTTAACGAACTTTGTTTCATGTATCATTTCAAAATAAAGCAACAGAAAATTAATAAAATGCTTTACACATTTCAGGCAAAGAATGAAGTGCAATTGAAATTTGGATCATAATTCTGGACAAAAAGGAAGTACAGAAACTCCATAGCCTTCATGGATGAGTGAATTATACATCCTGAATGCCCTGCTAATAAGATGCCTGGTCCTGTGGTGCTTTGGCAGGCTCTTGCTCAAGTTAGTGGGAGTTGCGCCTGTGTATAGATTTGCCGGGTCAGGCCTGAAGAGCAGTTTATCATTCAGTAAAAGTCCCAAATGATAAATATGCTACAGAGTTTAGCACTGTAATAAAGTATAGAAATGATCGGTGATTATGTTGTATCCCAACAAATGACAACAAAGTTGTAGATTATAGTGCAACAACATTTACTGTCCAATTCATTTATTGCTAGCACAAATATGTTTATATCACATTATATTATAATAAAACATTTGGAGCCCAATTCTGCAAGCACTTATGTAAGTAACTTTACTCTCAGAAGTAATCCCTTGAGTTCAATGGGACTGGTCATGTGAGTAAAGCCACTTGGGTGGGAGTCTGCAGGATCAGGAACCTAAGAAGTGTTGTAAATTTATATAACACTTTATACATTTCTATTAGTATTATAGATTAGTTAGTTGCACTGCTGGGACTGAAATGAGAATAAACTAGCATGTACATTTAATTTTGAGAAAAACACTGAGACTTTCCTTGTAGATTACAAAGTAGCAGCCGTGTTAGTCTGTATCCGCAAAAAGAAAAGGAGTACTTGTGGCACCTTAGAGACTAACAAATTTATTTCAGCATAAGCTTTCGTGGGCTGCAGCTCACTTCTTCAGATGCATAGAGTGGAACACACAGACAGAAGATATTTATACATACAGAGAACATGAAAATGTGGAAGTACGCATACCAATTGTAAGAGGCCAATCAATTGAGATGAGCTATCAGTAGCAGCAGAAGAAAAAACTTTGAAGTGATAATCGAGATGACCCATAGAAGGTGTGAGGAGAACTTAACATGGGGGGAAAAAAATTCAATTAGTGTAATGATCCAACCATTCCCAGTCTCTGTTTAGGCCTAAGTTAATTGTGTCTAATTTGCATATTAATTCGAGTTCAGCAGTCTCTCTTTGGAGTCTGTTTTTGAAGTTTTTTTGTTGCAAAACTGACACCTTCAAGTCTGTCACTGAGTGATTAGAGAGGTTGAAGTGTTCTCCCACTGGTTTTTGAATCTTATGATTCCTGATGTCAGATTTGTGTCCATTTATTCTTTTGCGTAGAGACTGTCCAGTTTGGCCAATGTACATGGCAGAGGGGCATTGCTGGCACATGATGGCATATATCACGTTGGTAGATGTGCAGGTGAATGAGCCCCTGATGGTGTGGCTGACGTGGTTAGGTCCTATGATGGTGTCACTTGAATAGATATGTGGACAGAGCTGGCATCGGGCTTTGTTGCAAGGATAGGTTCCTGGGTTAGTGTTTTTGTTGTATGGTGTACGGTTGCTGGTGAGTATTTGCTTAAGGTTGGGAGGCTGTCTGTAAGCGAGGACTGGTCTGTCTCCCAAGATCTGTGAGAGTGAGGGATCATCTTTCAGGATAGATTGTAGATCTTTGATGATGCGCTGGAGAGGTTTCAGTTGGGGGCTGAAGGTGGCGGCTAGTGGCGTTCTGTTATTTTCTTTGTTGGGCCTGTCCCGTAGAAGGTGGCTTCTGAGTAGTCTTCTGGCTCTGTCAATCTGTTTTTTCACTTCAGCAGGTGGGTATTGTAGTTTTAAGAATGCTTGATAGAGATCTTGTAGGTGTTTATCTCTGTCTGAGGGATTGGAGCAAATGTGGTTGTATCTTAGAGCTTGGCTGTAGACAATGGATCGTGTGGTGTGTCCTGGATGGAAGCTGGAGGCATGTAGGTAAGTATAGCGGTCAGTGGGTTTCCGGTATAGGGTGGTGTTTATGTGACCATCGCTTATTAGCACAGTAGTGTCTAGGAAATGGACCGCTTGTGTGGATTGGTCAAGGCTGAGGTTGATGGTGGGATGGAAATTGTTAAAATCATGATGGAATTCATCGAGGGCTTCTTTTCCATGGGTCCAGATGATGACGATATCATCAATGTAGCGCAAGTAGAGTAGGGGTGTTAGGGAACGAGAGCTAAGGAAGTGTTGTTCTAAGTCAGCCATAAAGATGTTGGCATGCTGTGGGGCCATGCGGGTACCCATAGCAGAGCCAGAAGAGTATCCAGAAGCCACCTACTACAGGACAGGCCCAACAAAGAAAATAACAGAACGCCACTAGCCCTCACCTTCAGCCCCCAACTAAAACCTCTCCAGCGCATCATCAAAGATCTACAACCTATCCTGAAAGATGATCCCTCACTCTCACAGATCTTGGGAGACAGACCAGTCCTCGCTTACAGACAGCCTCCCAACCTTAAGCAAATACTCACCATCAACTGCACACCATACAACAAAAACACTAACCCAGGAACCTATCCTTGCAACAAAGCCCGATGCCAGCTCTGTCCACATATCTATTCAAGTGACACCATCATAGGACCTAACCACGTCAGCCACACCATCAGGGGCTCGTTCACCTGCACATCTACCAACGTGATATATGTGTTCTCAGGGTCCAAAAGCATTTATAAAATGGGGAGGCTGCTAGGTAAGAGATTCAAATCCAGGACCCCCATGGTAGCATTCTCTGAAACACTTTCAGTTCCACGTGCAGGGTCAGTTAGAGAGGCAAAACTGCATGGTCTCAATGCATGGATGAGAAGGTAGTGTAGGGAGGATGGTTTCAGGTTTATTAGGAACTGGGGAACCTTTTGGAAAAGGAGGAGTCAATACAGGAAGGATGGGCTCCACCTAAGCCAAAATGGAACCAGACTGCTGTCATTTAAAATTAAATAGGTCATACAGGAGTTTTTAAACTAAGGGGTGGGGGGAAACCTACAGGTGCGGAGGAGCACACAGTTCAGACAGAGACATCCCTTAGGGGAGGATCTATTAAAGAGGAGAGGATAGAAGTTAATAAAGTGCAGGCAGGAACTGAAGAGAGATAGTCAAATGAGAGAGTCCCATTCAATTACCTCACATGAAGGCAGACAACTAAATATTGATAAATTTGATAAGTGTATACAAATGCTTAGTCTAAATATTAAGCAAGGCTGGATTTAGGAGCAAGCGACCACTGCTAGGCTTGGGGGGCACCAAGCTTGGGGTGCTGTTTTTGTTGTTAGTGACAAAAGGGAAAATAGAATGTTTGAAGTAAAATGTTTCAGGTATTCCATATGTGGCTTCATTTTTTATGAACCTTTTAGAATGTTCTGAACCTTTATAGAATCTTGTGAAATCTTCTAGACTTTCTGAGAACTACATTTTCTTCCTGGAATATTGTCAGCCATGCCCTCGCGAGTATATAAGGGGCAGGGCATTGCCAGTGAGACAGAAGAATGAAGTGAAGTGAGCCCAGCTGTGATATTGTGACAATGGTGCGAACATGAAGAGAAGAAACAGTGGTGTCAAGGCAAGGATCCTTGCGCTGAATCCAAGAGCTTTCTTCGTGCCTTGTGGGTGCCATTCCATCAGCCTGGTTGTGTCAAATGCAGAGTCATCTTTTTTAGATTCAGCATCTCTCTTTGGAGTACTACAAAGGATATACATCCTGTTTTCAGCATCAACAATCAGGCAGAAGATCCCCATGGACAATATTAAAATCTGACTATGAAACCGATAAGTGATACTCACTGGAAGAGCCACATTGACAGTGCAAGGCCAGTGAGGTACCAATTGACTGATAGAACTGGCGCAGTTGAGTAAAGCCAAGGCCGGAATCCGACACGAGGTGCAAAGCCTGGCAATCCAGATCACTGACTTCAAATTTCTGATCTCAGTTGTGGTTTGGCATGATATCCTACTCCATTATAAGCAAGCCATTACAAACTCAGTTGATGGACATCGCGACCGCTACTACTTTGATGAGAAACTGCCTTGATTTCATTGTGGCCTACAGAGAAAATAGATTTGGAGATGCCATTGTTGTTGCCAAAGAAATGGCGGAAAACTTAGGAGTTGAGCCTGTCTTCAAAGACACTCATATTCATTGGAAGAAGAGAGAGTTTGGTTGCGAGGGCAGAGATGAGGTAATGGGAAGCTCAGAAGAAAAATTCAAGAGGGAGATTTTTTGTTCACTCATTGACACTGCTCAAGTGTACATCAAAGAAAGGTTCGGATAAATGAAGCTCCACGAAAAGACCTGGAGATTTTTGTCTGACCTTAGTAAGCTGCTGGCGAACAGGAAAACACTCTTGAACAATTATATGGACTTCACTGGACACTGACACATGGGGAATGTTCGGACGTCAATGATAAAAACCTCTGTCGAATTGGACAACATGTGTCACATTTGCCACAAAGGAAGCACTCTCCACTCCAAGTTCTTCAATTCATTCATGATGCAGAGCTGAAGGACACTTTTCCTAATGTGTGGATAGCTCCGAGGATTCTGCTCACACTGCCAGTCACAGTCGCGAGTGGTGAGTGCAGCTTTTCGAAGCTCAGGCTCATTAAAACATATCTTTGATTGATGATGGCTGATGAGCGACTGTTGTCACTTGTTATTTTATCGCCTGAAAATGCCATTGGCCAGTCTTTGGATCTCTCTGACCCTGTGCTTCAGTTCGCGAGGGCAAAGACGAGAAAAGCGACATTTTGAACTAACAGACTAGCGTTAACAGTCTAAGGCTGTCACCTACTGTAACACTATTTAATACTGGTCCACCCAATGTTGGTGAACAGTTCAGTTTCTTGATATTAGTAAATTTCAGTTATTCTTAAAATTAAAAAGTTTCTATAAGCTTAGAGGAAATGATTTTTTTTATTTCCTTATATATGGCATGGATAAATACAGATTTACAGATCCTAGCATGCAAATTATTCATCTTATATGACAGGAATAAATCATGCATGAAAATTGTGCATCAAAGTTGTGAAATTGACTACAAATACAATAAAAATAAGGTATTCAAAAGTTTAACAAATGGAGGGGGAAATGCCAAAGACGGTCCTTGCCTGGAACACCATTTGGTCTAGGGCCAGCCCTGATACTAAGATGGGTGAACTTGAGTGTCTGGTATTAAATGAGGATATTGATATAAGAATCACTGAAACTTGGTGAAACAATGATAATCAATGAGACACAGTAATAACAGGGTACAAAATATATATAATGACAGAGTAGGTTGTGTGGATGGGGGAGTGGCACTGCATGTGAAGGAAAGCAGAGTAAATATAGTAAAAATCTTAAATGAATCAAAACAGTACCATAAACTCTCTATGGATAAAAATTCCATGCTTGAATAATAAAGGATAGTAGTAGGAATATTCTACTGACCACTTGACCAGGTTCTAATGGGGGACTTCAGTCACCCTGACATCTGCTGGGAGAGCAATACAGCAGTGCACAGACAATCCAGGAAGTTTTTGGAGAATGTTGGAGACAACAACTTCCTGGTGCAACTACTAGAGGAACCAACCAGGGCCGGTTTTCCTCTTGACCTGCTGCTTACAAACAGGGAAGAATTGGTAGAGGAAGTAGAAGTGGGTGGCAACCTGGGTGGCAGTGACCATGAGATGGTTGAGTTCAGGATCCTCACAAAAGGAAGAAAGGAGAGTAGCAAAATATGGACCCCGGACTTCAGAAAATCACACTTTTACTCCCTTAGGGAACTGATGAGCATGAGGGGGAAAGGCGTCTAGGAAAGCTGGCTGTATTTTAAAGAAGACTCACTGAGGGCGCAGGAACAAACCATCCCGATGTGCAGAAAGAATAGCAAATATGGCAGGCGACCAGCTTGGCTTAACAGTGAAATCTTAAGTGAGCTTAAACACAAAAAGGAAGCTTACAAGAAGTGGAAACTTGGACAGATGACTAGGGAGGAGTATAAAAATATTGCTCGAGCATGCAGGGGTGTAATCAGGAAGGCCAAAACACAACTGGAGTTGCAGCTAGCAAGGGATGTGAAGGGTAACAAGAAGGGTTTCGACTGGTATGTTAGCAACAAGAAAAAGCTAAGGGAAAGTGTGGGATGCTTAATGAATGGGGGAGGCAATCTAGTGACAGATGATGTGGAAAAAGCTGAAGTACTCAATGCTTTTTTTTTGCCTCGGTCTTCACAGACAAGGTCAGCTCCCACACTGCTGTCCTGAGCAACACAGTATGGGGAGGAGGTGAGCAGCCCTCAGTGGTGAAAGAACAGGGTAAGGACTATTTAGAAAAGCTGGACATGCACAAGTCCATGGGTCCAGATCTAATGCATCCGAGGGTGCTGAGGAAATTGGCTGATGTGATTGCAGAGCCATTATCTTTGAAAACTCGTGGCGATCGGGGGAGGTACCGGACAATTGGAAAAAGGCAAATATAGTGCCCATCTTTAAAAAAGGGAAGAAGGAGAACCCGGGGAACTACAGATCGGTCAGCCTCACCTCAGTCCCTGGATAAATCAGGAGCAGGTCCTCAAGCAAACCATTTTGAAGCACTTGGAGGAGAGGAAGGTGATCAGGAACAGTCAACATGGATTCACCAAGTCATGCCTGACCAACCTGATTGCCTTCTATGATGAGATAACTGGCTCTGTGAATATGGGGAAAGCAGTGGACGTGATATATCTCGACTTTAGCAAAGCTTTTGATACGGTCTCCCACAGTAATCTTGACAGCAAGTTAAAAAAGTATGGATTGGATGAATGGATTATAAAGTGAATAGAAAGCTGGCTAGATTGTCGGGCTCAATGGATAGTGATCAACGACTCGATGTCTAGTTGGCAGCCGGTATCAAGCGGATTGCCCCAGCGCTTGGTCCTGGGGCTGGTTTTGTTCCAGATCTTTATTAATGATCTGGATGATGGGATGGATTGCACCCTCAGCAAGTATGAGGTGACACTAAGCTGGGGGGAGAGGTAGATATGCTGGAGGGTAGGGATAGAGTCCAGAGTGACCTAGACAAATTGGAGGATTGGGCCAAAAGAAATCTAATGAGGTTCAACAAGGACAAGTGCAGAGTCCTGCGCTTAGGACGGAAGAATCCCATGCACCGCTACAGGCTGGGGACCAACTGGCTAAACAGCAGTTCTGCAGAAAATGACCTGGGGATTACAGTGGATGAGAAGCTGGATATGAGTCAGCAGTGTGCTAAGAAGGCTAACGGCATATTGGGTTGCATTAGTAGGAGCGTTGCCAGCAGATTGAGGGAAATGATTATTCCCCTCTATTCAGCACTGGTGAGGGCATATCTGGAGTATTGCGTCCAGTTTTGGGCCCCCCACTACAGAAAGGATGTGGACAAATTGGAGAGAGTCCAGTGGAGGGCAATGAAAATGATCAGGGGGCTGGGGCACATGACTTACGAGGAGAGGCTGAGGGAACTAGGCTTGTTTAGTCTGCAGAAGAGAAGAGTGTGTGTGTGGGGGGGGATTTGATAGCAGCCTTCAACTACCTGAAGGGGGGTTCCAAAGAGGATGGAGCTCGGCTGTTCTCAGTGGTGGCAGATGACAGAACAAGAAGCAATGGTCTCAAGTTGCAGTGGGGGAGGTCTAGGTTGGATATTAGGAAACACTATTTCACTAGTAGGGTGGTGAAGCACTGGAATGGGTTACCTAGGGAGGTGGTGGAATCTCCTTCCTTAGAGGTTTTTAAGGCCCGGCTTAACAAAGCCCTGGCTGGGATGATTTAGTTGGTGTTGGTCCTGCTTTGAGCAGGGGGTTGGACTAGATGACCTCCTGAGGTCTCTTCCAACCCTAATCTTCTATGATTCTATGATTGTGATGGTGACTGTGAAATGCTCAGGGAGATTAGAGATACTACAAAAATAGAAAACTCAGTAATAATGTGGGATTTCAACTATCCCCATATTGATTGGAAAATATATATACAGAGTACATGAAAAGATGGGGGTTGCCTTACCAATTCTAACAAGACAATTCAATTCAAGTGGACTATTATCAGCAGGAGGAAAAATCACTTTTGTAATGGTAATCAGGGTGGCCCATTTCAAGCAGTTGACAAGAAGGTGTGAGTAACAGTAAGGGGGGAAATTAGCATGGGGAAATAGTTTTTAGTTTGTGTAATGACCCATCCACTCCCAGTCTTTAGTCCGGCCTAATTTGATGGTGTCCAGTTTGCAAATTAATTCCAGTTCTGCAGTTTCTCATTGGAGTCTGTTTTTGAAGTTTTTTTGTTGAAGAATTGCCACTTTTAAGTTTGAAATTGAGTGTCCAGGGAGGTTGAAGTGTTCTCCAACTGGTTTTTGAATGTTATAATTCTTGACGTCTGATTTGTGTTCATTTATTCTTTTGCGTAGAGACTGTCCGGTTTGGCCAATGTATGTGGCAGAGGGGCATTGCTGGCACATGATGGCATATCACATTGGTAGATGTGCAGGTGAATGAGCCCCTGATGGAGTGGCTGATGTAATGCCTATGATGGTGTCCCTTGAATAGATATGTGGACAGAGTTGGCAACGGGGTTTGTTGCAAGGATAGTTTCCTGGGTTAGTGTTTTTGTTGTGTGGTGTGTAATTGCCGATGAGTATTTGCTTCAGGTTCGGGGGCTGTCTGTAAGTGAGGACTGGCCTGTCTCCCAAGGTTTGTGAGAGTGAGGGGTCTCCTTCAGGATAGGTTAGTAAAGAATAGAATTATCAGACATATAGATGAACACAATTTGTTGGGGGAAGAATCAACAGAGCTTTTGTAAAGAGAAATCATGCCTCACCGATTTACTGAAATTATTTGAGGGGGGTCATCAAATGTGGATGAGGGTGATCCAGTACACATAGTGTACTTGAACTTTCAGAAAGTCTTTGACAAGTTCCCTTGCCAAAGGCTCTTAAGCAAAGTCAGCAGTCATGGGATAAGAGGGAAGGTTCTCTCTTGGATCAGTAACTGGTTAAAAGATAGGAAATAAAGGGTAGGAATAAATGGTTATTTTTCACAGTGGAGAGAGGTAGGTAATGGAGTTCCCCAAGGATCTTTACTGGGACTGGTCCTATTCAACATATTCATAAGTGATCTGGAAAAAGGGGTAAACCGTGAGGTGGTAAAGTTTGCAGATGATACAAAATTACTTAAGTTAGTTAAGTCCAAAGCTGACTGCAAAGAGTTACAAAGGAATCTCACAAAACTGGGTGACTGGGCAACAAAATGGCAGATGAAATTAAATGTTAATAAATGCAAAGTAAACACACTTCGAAAAACAGAATCCCAACTATACGTACAAAATGATGAGTTCTAAATTAGCTGTTGCCACTCAAGAAAGAGTTCTTGGTGTCACTGTGGATAGTGCTCTGAAAACACCTGCTCATTGTGCAGTTGCACTCAAAAAAAGCTAACCAAATGTTAGATAACATCAGGAAGGGGATCGATAGGACAGAAATCATAACGCCACAATATAACTCCATGGTACACCCACACGTTGAATACTGCATGCAGTTCTGGTCGCCCCATCTCAAAATATATATTAGTATTGGAAAAGGTATGGAAGAGCTTCCATAGGAGGAGAGATTAAAAAGACTGGGACTGTTCAGCTTGGAAAAGAGACGACTAAGTAGGGGTATGATAGAGGTCTATAAAATCATGATAGTTGTCGAGAAGGTGAATAAGTAAGTGTTATATACTCCTACACATAACACAAGAACCAGGGATCACTTGATGAAATTAATAGGCAGCAGATTTAAAGCAAACAAAACTCAGTACTTCTTCCGACAATGCACACAACCTGTTGAACTCATTGCCGGGGGATGTTATGAAGGCCAAAAGTAAAACTTGGTTTGAAAAATAATTAGATAGTTCCATTGATGGCTATTAGCTAAGATTGTCAGGGACACAATCCCATGCTCTCGATATCCCTAAGCTTCTGACTGCCAAATGCTGATACTGGATGACTGGGGATGGATCACTCAATAATTGCCCTTTTCTGTTAATTCCCTCTGAAGCATCTGGCACTGGCCACTGTCAGAAGAGAGGCTACTGAGCTAGATGGACCATTGGGCTGACTCAGTATGGACATTCTTATGTTTTTAAGATGTTGAGCTCTCACAGCTCACTTGGTGTTTTTGGTGCTCAACACTTCTGGTAAGCCGGCCCGATATGTCTGAGTGGGCATATATCTGCCGTCAAAGTGTGACAAATTCTGCACACCACATAACTGAGTGCAGATTTTTCCTACCTGATGTGGCTTATATAAAGTTTTTGTTGGATTGGGCAATCATCCTTATTTTTTCCTTATTAAGAAAAAAGGTAGGGAAATTTAATACATTAGCATCGTTAACATAAAATTATAGGTGAGAATTTACATGCATAAAGATCAGGAAATTCAAAGTTATGGCCCCCAGATCCATCATAACTTGGCCACAGTTACATACATAGATGTGGACACACAAACACACTAGATGCATGGAAGGTCCAAAGCTAAAGTTGCTGTGGGAACCGTAACTCGGAATGTCCTGATTGTTATGCATTTAATCTGTCAGCCACAGCCTTGTATTAACACTGAAAGGTGCAGTGAGTATGTATATATGACTAATAGAATAAGTGACAAAAGAAGAGGAGTTCCAGGTTATGGCTCCTATTCTGTAAATATTTTAGGCACATAAGTGAGAATGTATGTATGGATGAGCCCCATTAAGTTTGATGAGACTATTCATGTATGCAAAGTTACTCATGTGCATCTGTATTTGCAGGATTTGTTTCTGTCTCAGTTACTTTGCTGTTTTGATAGGAGTGGGGCCTGGACAATTTTGATATGCACGGTTTTAACATGTTATCTGGTATGTATGTTATTATGTAATAATAAAATAATAATTTAGAGCTTAATATGTATTTATTTGCCTCTGTAAGAGACAGGATGGTATAGTGAACTATACTGGCTTTTTGGTTTTTCATTATAAACATCTACATATAAAACGTTTGCTTTTTCCTTATATTCTTTATACTTTTTCTTAAAGTTTCACTGAAACACCAAATCAGAGCATAAGGACAGAATGTCTTCATCGTGCAGGGTGCTGCATTCAAAAAAGAAACCTGCAGAATTCATTGTAATGACAAATTAATGATAGCTTTGGAATACAAGAAGGATGCTAGAAGTGACAACGCTCCACGGAGTAGCATAATCAGCTAACAAAACTGAATGCAAAATTCAATGGTATCTACTAGTAACAACATAAATGTGATTTTACAGCTAAGGGAGCTGTTGACATTGTTTTTATTACAATTATTTTGGCAATCAAAGGAAAAGGAATAAAGTGACATTTGTGGTAGCGGACTGTCTAGTGGGATTTGGAAATTGGTAATTTCTACTACTTAGAAGACAGTAAATAAATAAAAAATAAAATAATCAAAATCTTTTGAATACAATGGACCAAACTTTACTCCCACTTACACCGGTGTAAATCCAGAATAACTCCATTGACTTCAGTGGAGTTACACTGGGATAAAATGAGAACAGACTTTGGGCCAAATAGAATGCAAAAAGAAGCCTTGGGGAAAATAGTATTGAGAATCATGTATTTCAGGAACAATATTGTACATTCCCATTTATTTCCTGTTGTTATACTGACAGATTATAACTGCTGTGTGCTGTGATTGACAGATAAACATAAGAATTTTCATGAAGGCAACATGGATTTTAATAGACCAAGCTGTATGTTAGCTATACCCTATGACAGCAAAGTGTCAGTTGTAAGTAAACTAAATGGAAATAAACATCCACAACAGTCTCATAAATTTTCAGACAACAAGGCTCTCATTTTAAAATGAACTTTACCATTAAGTTATATAATGCTGTGACTAACTTGAAAGTAATTACTAAACTATGAGAAGAACTCTCCCATAGAAAAAGGACAAGTACATTATAAGCATCCAACTCACCTCAGTTGTGAGTTAATTTATCAATTCCTGCCAGGTCTTCAAGATCTGACATATTTTATGTGGGGGGACGGGGGGGGGGGGACTTTTAGGAATTACCTCTTTGCACCATCAACTCATTTTTTGCATGCTGAATGATCACTGTTGGAAGATATGGTCATCTCATGATAAATAAAATAGCATATCTATAGATTAGCAAGGAAGCCCAGATCTTTACTGAGTGTGGCATCTCTAGCAAATATGTACACAGAAGAAATGTAAAGGGAAAGGAGTTAATGAAGAAAATGCTAAAAGGGAAATGTACTATATAACAAATTAATGTGGAATTTATAGATATTAATATACAGGAACATAAGCTCAATAATAGAAGGCTGTAAAAATGCCTTCATAAAAATGGAAAGAAGTTTAACAAAGTAAGTAGGAGAATGAGAGGGTTAGTCTTATGAAGAGAAGTGGGATATTATGGCATAACTTAAACCTAGCTGGAAGATTACATTAACTGGGCTATTAACAATAAAGAATATAGATTAGATGCAGCAGGCAGGATTGTAAAATGGGAGGTGTGGCCCTTTTTATGAGCAATGGGGGTGGGATTGCATAATCCCCTTTCACTTTTAGGCAGGGAGGGAATGAAAGCCGCCTTAATATCAGTCAAGTCACAGACAAAGCAGCAGCATTCTGGCACTTCCACCAAGCTTGTATACTCCATGCTATATGAGAATCAAGTGGATGTGGATTCTTCAGGTTCTTAGGGGAGTAATCAGCAAGAGGTTGGATCAGTGGGACAGATAGGCACTCTGTGGAGCCTCAGACCATGGAAAACCCAGAGAATTTCCATTGTAAACACTTTGAGATCTATGGCTGGAAAGGACTATATAGTATCAGATAAGTATTATGACTAAATTCCTGTGGGAGCTCATGCTAACCGTTTCAGCATTAATTCCTGCTCCATCTCAGGAAGGGAGGGAAAGCACAGGTGTGGATGGCAAGCCAATTGTATCATATCTCTTAGGTCAGGGGGACTCTGGAGGGGTAGCACTGAAGCATGGACCATCTGTGCCGACCTCGCAACATCAGCATAGCTGGAGGAACACATTCCCTGCTCTTACTACAGTCCCACATGCCCCTTTGCCCCCAAAAGGGATGACATGGTAGTGTGCCTATGGGCATCTACTTTTCCCCTTCTGCATGATTTTCTGTGCTCGACATTGACATAGACCTGCATTTGTTTTTTCATTAAAGGAAGGTTGGTGGAGAAACTGATAGTTACTAGTGCTGAAGTATTATTCTGAATTGAATTTGAAGAGGTTTCATAGAATAAACTACTTACAGGAATATTTTATACTCCACCTTCGCCAAAAAGAACAGCTGGACTGTGAAATGACTGAGTAAATGAAGCAGCATATGAAAGGTCAGGAGAGCCAGAACAGTAATGGGAAATTTTCTTAACCTAGTCATAGATGCGAGTGAATTAAGTGGCAGAAATGAAGCTAGCAGTATGTATGTGGTGTGGAACAGGATTGCTTTTCAATTCAATATGTTTCAAAATACTTTGAAGAAGAATAACATTGAGAATGACAGATCCCACCAAGACTAAAATGTGAAGGAGGAGAGAATGTGGAGGGCAATTCTGGCAGATTTGTTGGGTTTAAGAGTGAGCTCAGAAAAAGTTAGAGGTGAAACCCAAAAGCATGTACACCTCTACCCCGATATAATGCTGTCCTTGGAAGCCAAAAAAATCTTACCGCGTTATAGGTGAAACCGCGTTATATCTAACTTGCTTTGATCCGCCGGAGTGCGCAGCCCTACCCCGCCCCCTCCCCGGAGCACTGCTTTACGCGTTATATCTGAATTCATGTTATATCGGGTCACGTTATATCGGGGTAGAGGTGTACTATTAGATGGTAAAATGACATGCTACATGCTCTGATGATTAAAATCTAATGTACTGAGGTACTGGGGGGTTTGGGGGATGTTTCAAGAAAATTATTGAATATACTGTGTTCTGCAAAAAGATAAGAGTAATAGAAAGTAAATAAAATACTAATAAATGAATTAATATAGCATTTAAAAATAGCCCTATGTATTTTTGGATCTGACTTGTGAATACAGTAGTAGAGAGTTAATTGGCTGCCATCTATTCATTCTTTCTAAATTAAAAGCAAATTATTTAATAGCATTAAATTCACACCCGGTCTGGCTGCAGATGGGTATATTTTACCCAGGAACATGCAAGATGAGCTGCACTATACTTCCATGATGTCATCTTTGTATTCTACACATTTAAACCTTTCCATTTGTAAAAAGGAAAGCCATGTTTTATACTAGTGAAAGCTTTTTATTAAAAAAAAATGTGAATATGCTTTATATAACCTATAGTTTTGTTTCAGAGGGGTAGCCATGTCAGTCTGGATCCATAAAAAGCGACAGAGTCCTGTGGCACCTTATAGACTAACAGACATATTGGAGCATAAGCTTTCGTGGGTGAATACCCACTTCATCAGACGCACCACGCGAAAGCTTATGCTCCAATACGTCTGTTAGTCTATAAGGTGCCACAGGACTCTGTCGCTTTCTAGTTTTGTTATTATCATGATTATTATTATTTGTTTGCTGATAGCAAGGAACTTAGCACTGTACAGGATGTTGAATGAAGCCAAGCATTTCACAGAAGAACTTATAGTCCAGAGCCAGTCAGTGTAGCTGCACTGGAATCAATGACAGACATTGGAGCTACACTAAATTGACACCAGTTGAGGATGTATCCTGAGGTGTTGAAGTGACATAAAAAGAGTAAGGGATGCAGGGAATATGACAACATTGTATAATAAATGTAGGTTGAAGCAGATTTTTAAAATGGGTGTGAAGAGTTTAAACTAAACGTGTAATAAATTGCCAGTGGAGAGATTTGTTGAGGGGACTGACACGGTCTGTGTGAAGGAAGAGAGAATCCTTTTGTGGCAACATTTGGGACAGACTATTGAGGAGCAAAATTGGAGTCAGAGAGGCCCAGGAAGAGGAGGATGTGGCAGTATAGATGAGAAACTACCAGAATATAGGGAGAGTTTTAGCTATAGGCATGAAGAGTAAAGAAATGGGGTGAATTCCTGGCCACACTGAAGTCAGTTGCAAAACTTCTGTTGCCATCAATAGTATTTCATGCATGGATTTGAGAGATGGAGCCTTTAAAAACTAATCCAGCACCACTGCACTCCGAAATTATATTCTGAAGTGATACAGCAGAGAACAAATTGGTGAGTACTATAACACAGAATAATCATCTCAAGAATTTAACCCTGCTACAAAATAACTTCCTTTCCCACTCCTCACCCTTTCTAGACATGAGGGGACTCTCTACACTTGAATGAAATATTTGAAGCCAAAAGATCAATGAATCATACAAAAAAGCACTGAAAGCACAAGGAGATACACACAGAGAGAGGGCAGAAAGTGAGATATTAACTGTTAGATTAGAAAAGAGAAAAGGAATCACTTTTTGAACACACTAAAATATCACCGAGGAAAACAACAACAAAACAATCAATCTTCCAACTGTGTCAGAGTGTACTCTAGAGACTTTAGTGGAAAGTAATTTTAATTCGTGCCCCCTTGATTTTGCAGAGGGCTGATCTCTGATTACTAATGAATGAAATTCTCCCATGTGGAAGGCCAATACAGAGCCTGTGTATTAATCTCTGTATTAAACATAAATCTCATTTACACCTTCAATATTGGGTTTAAGTGGGACTATAAAGTGCTGTGCAGCTATTGTGAATTATGCCATATAAGCACATTTTCTTGGTTTTATAATGAGGTTGCAATACAAGTCATTATTTTTTTAAATGAGCAGCAAAACATTCTCACTACCACAGGTCAACAATGCCCCATTGTTTGCTATCACCTGCATCCCACAGACAAATATTTCACTTCATTTCCACTCTGTATAGTGCATATGTTCATTATACAGAGATTTGTCTGAGTTAAGTTACATTTACATTCAAATGACAAGTTATGATTCATGTAAAAGATCCTTTGGTAGCATAAATAGCCTGATTAGAAATATATAATTATGGCACATTATATCATCCAAGTCTTTATGATCCAACATTCAGACAGCCTTTAGTGTTTATTTTCAGTGACGTCCAGAAACTGAGTCTGATGCCAAGCTTGGTCATGCAGAGAATGGAAATTTAAGGAGTCATTTTCATTTATAATAAACACACCCAGCTGGGATCACAGCTGCTAACTAAGGATGCAAAGCTCCTGCTTCCTGCTACCTGGAAAGGTCTAATTATTAAAACACCTAGACTGGGTCTCAAAACTATAACTGAAAGAGATTGAGATTCATTTAGGAATATCCCTGAACACTGGAAAAACAAGACAGCTGAAACAACATCATATCACTTAACAGTGGGGGATATTTTATACAGTGGCATAAATTGAAAGATCAGTTAAATGAAGCTGAAGTAATGAACTTCCAGGGCTATGTAACTTGAAAATCCTAATTGACCCAGTTTGTCTGATCTCCTTGTACAAAACCATTTAAAATCAATAATTGAACAAAACAAAGAAAGAACATTTCTGCCACTAACTATTTACTTAGCACTTTTATAAAGTGAAGACTCCAAAGAGCAGGTGGAAAAGGACAACATTTATGAAAGTGGATCCCCCTTGTCCTGTTTACAAAAGCAAATGATGTGATAAATTAGTGAGGGGAATGTTCTTTGTGTCTGATGGCATAAAGAGAATGACCTCTTTCAACACAACAGTTGTTAATGTTTCTGTGTACCCTGATGGAAGTACAGCGCTAAGGCAATTACATCCACAAGAAGATAAGGGATTAGAGTACAAACTCTATCAGAGGAAAATCTGGCATGGAACAACAAAACTGGTCCTATATCCACCCACACTGCAACCCTCATTTTCCAAAGCCTCATGAGATGCTGGGAACCTTTTGAATAACTGGAAGGGAGCTGGTCCCCTAGGCTTTGAAATCTACATGCAGGATCCTTGCTGGGCTGGTTCCCCCAACTACAACATGCCTGCTATTTATCTTAAGGCTTCAGTCCTAGAGATGGACTTGAACTGCCCCAGAGTTATGGTTCTGAAGACCTTAGAAGCTGTTCAAGGATCACAGCTCTTGCGTATTTCATCAGTGGTTAAAGAAGTAGGAGATCAGAATAGAAGGAGAACTTACTAGTTCTGGTGGCTGTCATGATGTCTCAGATGAGGTATTGCACCATGTTGCCATGATGAGATGCACCATGGGGAAGAGGATCAGGACAAAAGAAGTATATCTGAAAGGTATTTTTGTGTAGGGTGACCATACATCCCATTTTGGTGGGAACAGTCTCTTTTCTAAGCCCTGTCCCATCCGTCCTGACTTTTTTTTTAAAAAAAAGGAGGCATTTGTCCCATTTGCTCTTGCCAACTTGATCAGTCAAAAAAGTGGAGTGCGGGGGGAAGCAAGCAAAGATGCCAGCCCCCTGCTGTGGGAGGTTGGGGGAGAAGCAGGCAGGCAGGCTTGGGGCTGGGAGGCAGCGTTTCAGTATGCGAGGGGGCCAGCGACCAGCAACAGCATTGAGAGAGGAAGCCTTGGGTAAGCAGCTGGGGGAGTCCAGTTTTTCTCTTTGGGAAATATGGTCACCTTATTTTTATCTCATGCAGGATGCTAGCCAATTAAACAAGAGTGAGTGTCTGTGTACAATGTGCAGAGATGAGGCAGAGGAGGCTCCTCGCCTCTTCTCCAATAAAGGTTGTCATTTAGACTTGATCAGACAGGAGAATCTGCACTGATGTCAAATGAACAAGTAAAATGAAGGGGTCTGGTGCTCCTTATCCCAGGGCATGTTTGATATACTGAGGCAATTTTCTGTATTTTAGGAGATTTTTAAGATAGTTCAAGAGAGAGGTTTTATGCAAAATAAAAACTAAACTTAACTAGTTTTTATTCAACAAACATGCACCAGAGCCACCAAAACCAGAAGGTCCCACTCTAGAAAGGAGAATTTGCTGTGGATTTCTTCTAGCTCTTAGCATAATGGTCTCCCCATCAAAGGCCAGGTCTCTCAGTCCTCTTCTCCTACATGATCATGTCCCCTAACATCTATATCAAAACATTTTAGTGTAGTATTTTGGCACCAGACTTTCTATACAGGAATTTAATATATATTTTGATATGCTTTTGTCTCCCAAATTTGCTGTTTGTCTTCTTTTCCCTATGTCACTCCATTTTTCCTTTCCTTCTCTCTGTCCAGTTTTTTTTCTGTGGTTTTTCAGTTCTCTGTAGTTATCATCTCGCTTCCTCCATCATAATCTGCTGTCTCCACCATAATCTTCTCGGTTCTCCTCCAAAGCAGCTCTCTCACTTTCCCCCCTTTGACTCCTGTCATTCTCCTCCTTCCATCTTCCCACCCTGACTCTCCATCTCCTATGTTCATTCCTCCCCACTCTGCTACAGGAACAGAAGTAGTTGACGGCTATTTTGTTGCATCTGGGATCTTTTGTCCATGGATTAGACAAGGTGCTGGTGATGGTGGTGGGTTTCCTCCTCCATCCCCATCTCCTTATAGACCTGGAGGGAAGGCAGAACTGATGAACAAACAAATCTTCATGCAGAAGAAACAGAAGAAATTCCTCTTCTCTCATCACCTACGGCTGTTGCTCCACTTACATGCAGGAAGGCTAGGAGCCAAAGAATCTTCCCACCAGCAAGCATGTCCTGCTGATCTTCCTACTTCATGATTCCCCCATCTGAAATGTCCTCACTTCACTAGCCAGTCAGAAGGTGTGAGGAATGGGGGAACCTGTGCTCCTTCCAGCCACAGAGAAGGACAGGAGAACAAGCTCTTTCCCCCATTAACAGATGGAGTGTCGTTCTTCATCACGTTGATCTGAGCTCCACTGGATGTAACTCTATTAATGTGGAGCCTACAAACCATTCAGGACTAGAACTCTGTGCAGTCCAGTTCTGCAGAGCTCCTAAACTCTTCAGGACTGATAGTCATCCTATAATATGCTAGATTAGACAATCAGGAGCTCTGCAGGATCCGAGCTCTTGTGCAGTTTAGGACAGGTCAGAACTTCCAGACATCCTCACGGAACATACTAACCTTTGTATAACGAAAGTTTGTTTAGTGGGATTTAGATAATCCCATTTAACTACATACCATATACACACAGAATCATAGAGGGCCAGAAGGGACCTCGACAGGTCATCTAGTCCATCTCCATACAATGAGGCAGGACCAAGTATAGCTAGACCAAGGGTCTCAAACACGTGGCCCGCGGAGTTATTTTCTGCTGCCTGCCAAGCTCCCCTTCCCTCCCCCGAGTTATTTCCTGCGGCCCGCCAAGCTCTCCCCCCCCCCCAGCACGTCGTGTCCCCGCTCCTCCGCCTACCTCCCAGCGCTTCCCACTGCCAAACAGCTGTTTGGCGGCACTTAGGGCTTTCCAGGAGGCAGGAGGGAATAGTGGGGACGTGGTGCACTCAGGGGAGGAGGCGGAGAAGAGGCAGGACCAGGGCGGGAATTTGGGGAAGAGGTTGGAATAGGGGCAGGGAGGGAGCAGAGTTGGAGCGGGGATTTTGGGGAAGGGGTTGGAATGGGGGCAGGGAAGGGGTGGGAAGAGGCGGGGCATGGGTGGGGCCTCATGGAAGGGGTGGAGTGGGGGTGGGGCCGGGAGCAGAGTGGGGGGCTTTAACAGAAGTAATTCTACAAGTAAGTGCATGTTTTGTCCTTTGAGTGAGGTGCATTACTGAGTGTTTATATTTTATTAAAACCCCTCAGAAATGACTTCATCGAAAAAAAGAACACTCATGGAAGAAAAGAGAGTTTTCCAAGACAAATGGGAGAATTTATATTTTTTCACAGAGGTAAAAGATAAAATTCAATGCCTTATTTGTCAGCAAATGGTAGCTGTTCCCAAGGAGTATAACATGCGTCGGCACTACAACACGATGCACCATGAAAAATATGATGCATTCACCGGAAAAATCCGAGAGGAAAAAGTTCGGCAACTTAAAGCAGCATTTGCCAAGCAAAGAAATTTCTTTTCAGAGATTAACAAGTCTAGCGAAGATTCGGTAAGAGCAAGTTTTGTAATAAGTGAAATGATAGCTAAATCATCGCAACCTTTTATAGAAGGCCTATTTGTAAAAGAATGTCTTGTGAAGCGAAATTTTATGTCCTGATAGGAAGAAAGTTTTTGAAGGCATAAGCTTGTCTGCCAATACAGTTGCCTGCAGGATAACGGATTTAGCAGATAATGTGCAAAAACAATTGATTCAAATGGCAAAAGACTTCGAAGCATTTTCAATTGCTCTTGATGAGAGTACAGATGTATCAGATACCGCACAGTGTGCAGTGTTCATTAGAGGTGTGGATTGCAATATAACTGAAGAATTGCTAGACTTAATGCCACTGAAGGGTACCACAACAGGACATGACATATTTCAAGGACTGGAAGAGTGCATTGAAAAAGCTGTGCTGCCATGGAACAAACTCGTATCTTTGGCTACGGACGGAGCGCCATCAGTGTGCTCTGAAAATGTTGATGTGGTTGGCTTATTGAAGACCAAACTGAACAGCCTCAATATACCAGGAATTAACTTCTCCAGTATACATTGCATTTTGCACCAAGAAGCCCTGTGTAGTAAAAGTCTACAAATGAAGGAAGTTATGGATGTAGTTGTTAAAACCATTAATTTTATATGTGCATAAGGGCTGAATCACAGACAGTTCACTTCTTTTCTAGCAAGTATGGACAAAGAATATGGGAAACTTCTGTATCACACTGAAGTTAGATGGCTGAGTTGTGGAAATATATTGAAGCATTTTTTTGCACTTAGAGAGGAGATTGATTCCTTCATGAAAATGAAAAACAAGGAGGTTCCACAGTTTGCTGATTCCACTTTTATCTGCAACCTTGCTTTTCTAACAGATGTAACTGATCAGCTGAATGCACTGAACTTGAAGCTTCAGGGTAGAAAACAGGTGATAACACAGATGTATGACAGTGTTAAGTCATTCAAAGTCAAGCTTACTTTGTGGGGGAAACAGCTGACTGCTGGCAATTTGGTCCATTTCTCAACTCTGAATTCCTTAGGAAAAGTTGAACCCAAATCCTTGAAAGAATATGCAGATATCATTTCTAACTTACACAAACAGTTTGATGTGCGGTTTAAAGATTTCAAGGCACTTGAACCACATTTTCAACCTTTTTCCACACCATTTGCTGTGGAAACTGACAATGTTGCAGAGGAAATGCAGATGGAGTTAGTGGAGTTTCAGTGTGATACCATTTTGAAGCAGAAGTATGCAGATGTTGGAATTCCAGCATTCTACCGGTTTCTTTCACAAGAAAGATTTCCCATGTTATTCTCTGCTTCCGTAAGGGTAATGGCAATGTTTGGAAGTACATATATATATGAACAGTTTTTCTCTTCCATGAAGATTAACAAATCTGTGTTAAGGTCAAGGCTCACCGATGAACATTTGAAAGCAACACTGAGAATGCTGCCAGCTAAGTGGCCAAAAATGAAATGACCGTCAAAATTAGCACTGACTTTTCGCATTACAGTTTTTAAAAAGTTAATACATTGACTTTTAATAGCATACTATATTACTATAATATTCTTCATTTTTTTCATTTTTGACTATACTTTTGTATCATTGTATGAAAAGGTTTTAGTGATGCGACCCTCGGGCAATGTACTAGTCCTCATGTGGCCCTCGTGGTGATTTGAGTTTGAGATCCCTGAGCTAGACCATCCCGGACCAGTGTTTAAGAGAGACGAGGTGGGTGAGGTAATCTCTTTTATTGGACCAACTTCTGTTAGTAAGAGAGACAAGCTTTCGAGTCACACAGAGCTCTTTAACCTGTTCTTAAAAGCCTCCATTGGAAACCTGTTCCAGTGCTTAACTATCCTTATAGTTAGAAAGTTTTTCCTAATATCTAACCTAAATCTCCCTTGCTGCAAATTAAACAGATTCTTTCTTGTTCTACCTTCAGTGAACATGGAGAACAATTGATCACCAGCCTCTTTATAATATCCCTTAATACATTAGAAGCCTTATCAAGTGGCCCTTCAGTCTTCTTTTCTCAAGGCTAAATATACCCTGTTTTTTAACCTTTCCTCATAGGTCAGGTTTTCTAAACTTTTTATCATTTTGTTGCTGTCCTCTCGACTCTCTCCAGTTTGTCTACATCAGTGGTTCTCAAACTTTTGTACTGGTGACCCCTTTCACATAGTTAGCCTCTTATGCAAACCCTGCCCCCTTTATAAATTAAAAGCACTTTATTATATATTTAACACCATTATAAATGCTGGAGGCAAAGTGGGGTTTGGGGTGGAGGCTGACAGCTCGGGACCCCTCATGTAATAACCTCGTGACCCCCTGAGGGGTCCAGACCCCCAGTTTCAGAACTCCTGGTCTACATCATTTCTAAATTGTGGCTCCCGAACTGGACACAGTACTCCAGCTGAGGCCTCACCAGTGCTGAGTAGAGGAGACAATGACCTCCCTTGTCTTACATAAAACACTCCGGTTAATATACCCCAGAATATTAGCCACTTTTGCAACTGCATCATATTGTGGACTCATTCTATTTGTGAGCCACTACCATCTCTAAATCTTATTCAGCAGCACCCCGACCTATCCAGTTATTTTCCATTTTGTAGTTGTGCATTTGATTTTTCTTCTTTCTAAGTGAAGTACTTTAAACTTGTCATTATTTAATTTCATTTTGTTGATTTCAGACCAATTCTCCAAGCTGTCAAGTATCAGGGGGTAGCCATGTTAATCTGTATCCACAAAAACAACAAGGAGTCCTTGTGAGGTTTTTTTACCCATGAAAGCTTATGCCCAAATAAATCTGTTAGTCTTTAAGGTGCCACCGGACTCCTTGCTGTTCAAGTTGTCAAGGTTGTTCTAAATTCTAATCATGTCCTCCAAAGCAACCCTTCCCAGCTTGATGTCACCTGGCTATTTTATAAGCATACTCTCCATTTCATTATTCAAGTCATTAATAAAAATATGGACTAGTTCCAGATCTATGAGACCCTGTGGGACCCCACTAGATACATCCCCCCAGTTTGACAGTGAACACTTGATAACTACTCTCGGAGTACTGTTTTTCAACCAAGTTTGCATCCATCTGATAGTATTTAATGTAGACCACATTTCCCTATTTTGCTTATGAGAATGTCACGTGGGAGTGTGTCAAAAGCCTTAAAAAAAAAATCAAGATATCACCTCTACCGCTTCCCCCCATCCACTAGACCAGTAACCCTGTCAAAGAAGGAAATTAGGTTAGTTAGGTATGTTTTGTTCTTGACACAGTCATGTTGGCTATTATTTATCACCCTATTATCCTCCAGGGGCATACAAATTGATTATCCAATAATATCTTTGCAGGTATCAAAGTTAGGATGATTGGTCTATAATTCCCTGGGTCCTCTTTGTTTCCCTTGTTAAAGAAAGGCACTATGTTTGCCCTTCTCCAGTCCTCTCGGACCTCACCCATACTCCACAAGTTCTCCAAAATAATCACTAACATTTCTGATATTGCTTCAGCTAGTTCCTTATGTGCCCTAGGGTGAATTTCATCAGGCCCTGCTGACTTGAATACCTCTAAACTTATCTAAATATTCTTTAACCTCTCCTTTCCCTGTTTTGACTTGCATTTCTTCCCCCTTTTTGTTAATATTAATTGTATTAAGTATGTGGGCATAACAAACCTTTTTTAGTGAAGATTGAAGAAAAATAGGCATTAAACATCTCAACCTTCTTGACGTCCGTTAGTAGCTCTCCTTCCCCACTAAGTAGAGGATATATACTTTGTTTCATCTTTCTCTTGCTCCTAATGTATTTACAGGACCTTTACTTATTGCCTTTTATGTCCCTGGCTAGGCGTAACTCGTTGTGTGCCTTAGCCTTTCTGATTTTGTCCCAACATTCTTGTGCTATTCTTTTGTAGTTGACCTTAGCAATCTGCACCCAAAGGATAGCGTAACGGGGGGAAGCTGCCTGTCAAGCACCCCATCATAGCCAGAGGTCACTCTGTAGCATCCTGCCTCTGTTTCCCCCTCTGCAGGGTCCTTTAGGAACTCTCAGTTCAAAGGTGGCAGACTGGCTTAGGCCCAGGCTCTCCAGCCCCCAGGGCAAGCAACCTTGTTACAGATAGGTTGACTTAAGTTGATGTTTGCTTTTGCAAAGTATTGTCAGCATAGTTTGAAAAGATGACCAGCAGTAAGATATGATGCTTAAAGCAGTATATGTTTTATGCTCTTTTTGCCCTATTATCCTATGAAGTGGCTTTTCTAATGTAGTTGAAAGTCACATATCCCTTATAGTCAATAGCAGAGCTCCAGCAATAAGTCAGGCAGTTATCTTTAGCAGTAACACTGAAGTGTTCATCATATTTAACATTTTTCATCCCTCACATTCACTTACAATTTCATTTTCATTCAGAATAATATTGAGTAAAGCTCCACAGATTCATGGGCTTGTCTACACTATAAAATTAGGTCATCTTAATTTAGGTCGACCTACAGCCACCGCTGTAATTCAATCAGCTCTTGGTGTCCACATTACCCTCCTTCTGCCGGTGGTGTGTGTCCTCACCAGGAGCGCGTGTACCAACTGAAGTGGGGCATTATGGGGCACTGACAGCCCTGCAGGGCTCACAGTTGGAGCCACCCACTGGCCCCAGCTCCAGGGAGGGAGCCTACCAGCGGTGAAATTGACATTCTTGTCAATTTCACAACTCTGGCTGTGAGCTGCCACTGTGGATCCAGACAATAGCAGTCTTGAAACTGCCAAGAATGACTGCCAACAGCCAAAGTAAGTAACACAGACATTTCGTAGCCCTAACTACACCGACATACGTTGGAGTTATTATGTCAGTGTAGCAGGCCACTTACTTTGGTGGAAGCATCATTCTAGTGTAGACACTGACATAATTAGCTGCCTTATGTCAATCTAACTCTGTAATGTAGACCAAGCCCTGCTTTGAATGTATGTGTAACTATAGCATGTAATACTTTTGCATTGCTTGCTCCCCAATTTTTTTTTCTTTAGTGCAGTTACCAAGACTGAAAGCAACAGAAGAGCAACTAAATGTATCCCAAATACTGCATTAACGCTTGTCTTGTTTGAATCCCTGAGTCTTGCAGATACCCTCATTGATATTGGACCTGTGTTCCCCCCTATACCTGCTTTACCACTCTTAGTTCTTGACCCAGCTATATGGTGAAGAACCATCTGAAGCATGAGAGTTTAGCCAGAGCATAAATCTGAGAGGAAGTCTGTAAGGAAAGCAGCTGGAAATGCTAGCAGGTGTCGTGAAGATGACTGATAGCATGAGGGAATCAATTAAGTGGAGGGAGGTCTAGTTAGGGTCATGGTATCAAGAGGATTAGGGAGATGGCAAGACCCTTGCTGTGTTGGGGGTGTACAGGAAAAGGAATAGATCAGGAGTTTTGGGAGGTCTAGAGCATGGAGTGTGTGTGTGTGTGTGTTGATGAGGGGGCAGGGGCCTGAGGAACTGAAAACAAGTTTACCCATCTTCATCTGTGAATCCCTTATTATTTGTATTACTGTAGTGCCTAGGAGCCCTAATAATGGGCCAGGGCAAGGCCCTGAACTAGACACTGAACAAAAAGGCAGTCTCTGCAATCAATGGGATAAGACTCCCATTGCTATTAATGAGTTACGTGTGCATAGTTGCAGTTGTATTGATTTATTTGTAGGAAGACATTTCCTTCCTGTAAATATTCTAACTGTAATTTCCCAGGAAACATCCCAGGGAATGTATTGTAATCCTTTTTCCTTGCTTTATTTTTCTGTGGTTTGCATTATTAGTAGCTAAATACAATACAGTATTATATTTAATCTGGCATGCAATTTTGAGACCACTTTGTAGCTTCTGCTCACCATTAGGCATTTCACAAATCAGTACCTAATCAGTCAAGAATCAATACCCTCCCTTTTATTTTCTAAAGATGACCCTGTGTTGAAGATTTTTTCTGATTGGTTCCAGGGTCATGTTTTATCCAATGGCTGATTCTCAAAATCTAGACCCATTTTAGTTACTTAGAGTTATGTTGCCACTTTACACACCGCCTTGAGTAAGGGGCAACTCATAACTGTGCTGCCCCAGGAGCAGACCAAAGAGGAAATTATGACTCTGACAGTCACAATTTGGTCTCTGCTTCTCCCCTTGCTTTGGGCAGGGGGTAAACTGTCTGCCCTTTATCAGGCTCACATTACTTCTCCCTCTGCACTGATCACAGTGTTGGCAGGGAAGAGTCAAGGCTCCATCCTTTCCTCACCCCTGCCCCACTACTTCCTGCCTACCTGTATGGGAGGACAGGTAACGTCCAAGAAGGCTGCTTTTCCCCTGACCCTCAAGTGCTTTACCTGTGATGAAGGTAGTCCACCTAAGGGAGTACACCCCCTTACTCCCTTGACAAATACATCAGGCAACCCTCCATCTTGTTCTTAAAGAACAAAAAACTCAGAGTAAAATGCAAGAATAAAATCTGTGCAGAGATTAAAAGGCGAAGAACCAGGCCAATGGGACTTTATTTTTTAAATTCTAGAAAGGATGGTACAGCAGCCAAAAGCCACACACATACGAATTGTCGAGTAGTACCGAACTGCACACCAACACCCAGCAGTGAAGGCCTACCGCTGCCAACTTCTCAGTAAAAAGCCTACTTAAATCACAATAAAAGACTCAAGCCCTAGCATAATATTTATTTAGAACTGTGGCCTGGCAGTTCTTTGCCTCTAGTGCTGTGAGGTAGAGGGGATTTCATATCCTGTTTCAGTGCAGACAGAAATGTAGCTCACTAGTACCAATTTGGAGAATGTGAGCAGGCTGATGAAGAGACATAAAGACGTGCAAATAAAACGCTCAAGACTGGGACCTTAAGGTATGTACTTAAATGGCACACATTATGCTTAAATCTGGGGAATTGTTTCTCTTTTAATTTAAGTGATTTTTTTCTAACCAGGTGGCTAGTCCCAAGTTCTCATAGATGTGTAGTTTTAAAAAAAAATAAAAATAAAATAAGTGATCTATGGATTTCATGTTAGGTGGCTGATAAATTGAGGCAATAAAACAACTATTGTGCCAATGCATTTAATAGTAATTGTCTCCATAATTTTCCACTTTATCCAGTTTCCATGTTTATAAATGAGTTTGGTATCACTCCAGGTTACTCATAGACTTTAAGACCAGCAGGGACCATTGTGATGATCTAGTCTGACCTCCTCCATATTGCATACAGTATCCCATAATGAAAGAATATATTAAGCAGATACCTTGCTTTTGCTTTTCATAAATTCTTATAGATATCAAGCAAGTCTCTGCTATGTGTTTTGCTTTTTTGTTTTGTGCTTGTGTGTGTTACACAATATTGGACTTCAGAAACTAATGGGTTAAGTTTTAACACATAGGCACATGGGCGCTAAGCTGAAGTCCACATAAACTTCTGACTAGATATACCGAGGTCAAGGTGAAAAGTGTTTCTTACTCCTGGGTCATTACATCAGGGCTGAGATCTTGAGGCGATGCCTGGCCCAAGGAATGGGGTTGGATATTGGGCAGCTACACAGGGAACGGGAATGAGACATCCCTAATGGAATGGAGTGGCTGTGGAGCTGCTCCAGTCCAGGAGAAAATAAACTCTGGGGGCCTGAATCTCTGGCCCTGGCCCACCTCTAGTGCATCCATACCCTAATCTATTTGTGTTGCATAGCTAGTCTCAGTGCTGCAGAAAGGATGTATGTCCAGGATCCACCAGTTCCTCCCCAGAGAAATCTCTGTAAAGAAATCTCACACAGATCTCCATCACAGCAGACGAGGGGGCTGGATTTGCCCTTTGGCATTCTGAGCACAGACGCTCTTCTTATCCATTTAATAAAAGTGAAGCATTTAGTTAAAGAAATCAAAGGGGATGCTTTATTATTATTCCATATGCAAGATGAAATGCAAAATAAACATTAGTAAGAGAAAATGGAGCCTTTGTTTCAGACCTGGATGTCCCTAGAGACCACAAAGTCCTCTACAAATGAGCTGGATATTCATGCCACTGTCGGGTGTTTTGGATTCTGTCCATTTCCCTTACTGTTTCCATAGAATCATAGAAGTTAGATGTAGGGAAATCTGTTTAGTCCATCTAGTCTGCCTCCTGCCAGGGATGGATTATGTTCACTGGTGTTGTGCCAGCTCCCTGACTACCTCCAAAGCAGCACTTAGTTTTCCTCTGTGTCAGGGATAGAGTCTTGCTGGCAAAAATATTGTGAAAAAAATATTGCAGTATTTTCAATGGAGGCCAGCCAACAGAGAGAATGGAGTGAGGGGAAAAGACAAATGGGGAGGAAGACAAAGGAGAAAATAATGGAGTAGAAAACAGGGGAAAGAAATACAGTAACAATACAGAAGAAAAAAAATAAGCATAGAAGGTGAACAGAAAATAAATGAGTGTATAGGAAACATTTAAAAAGGACAAAAAATAACCCAAGATTAAAATGAATGACTGAAAGGGGAAAAAATAATAAAAGACATGTGGAGCAGTCAGATAGTGACAACTAATCACCAGAAAGAAAACAAAGGAAGAGCTTTTACTTTTTAACCTCAGTGTTTTTCCCTTGGGTGACAAGTCAGCCAGGACAACTGTAAAAGAGTTGTCGATGACAGGTATATCAGCCTTTAGAATGGTAAAGACCCTTTTCCCCAGGAGCTGAAAAGAGGTTACATCAGGTCAACTAGGGACACCAGAGTCCAATTAAGGGCTGCCTGTGACCTTTAACACCCCCGCCCCTTTCTTGTGAGAGAGTGGGGGGAGAGATGGGAGATAAGCTGCGGGGGAAGGCTTCTCCTGAATGGAAGGCTGCTCTCCTCCCTATAGGGGAAGGACTGATATCCAGAAGGCAGCATATTGAGACAACCTCCCATAGAGGGGGCAGGGAAACGTATTCCCTTCTTTGTATTATGAATTTATTTCTGTTTGGCTGAAAAGTACTCCTTGGGCCTATCCTGAGGCCCACCTTGTAAATATGGAAAACCTATGTGAGGAATAAAAACTCTCCAGCATGGGACTGATTTACTCCAGCCCTTCTCCCATCCCACCCCACCCCCAGCAGAGGGGGAAACGCTGTGCCTGGCACTGCAAAGGAGTTGCCCTGCAACAATCAGATCTTGGAGTTAGAAATAAGACTAAGAAAATCTGGGGGAAATATCCCTGTTTTTATCATCCAGTTCCTTTTTCTTTGATCAGACACTTTTTTAGCAAACTTATCAGATTACTGAGCATCTTTATATTTCTGTTTTCATGTTGCATACATACTCTGGTGCCCTTCTATCTGTTTTTGACCAGTAGCATTGTGTTTACTCGGTGATGAAATGCTGACTTTAATTTACCTTTTTAGTAGGATCTTTTAGGATTAATACTCTTTTGCATAGTGGTTTTTCTGTTGCAATTAGATGGGAAATAATAAGGAGACAAAGAGAGTTGGAGAACAAAAATAATGTGATCTGTATCACAAGTAATATTCAGTTTCTAAAGCATGAATTAATTGTAGCTTGTTTGCTTTTAGATATTGGAAATAACAGTCGTAGTTAATAGTAGTAATTCATTACTACTAAAATTTATTAAGTTATTAGTAACAGTACAAGTACAAGCAATAATTTTGCATCAGCCAGCTACTATAAAGCCATTAATTAGTATAGAGGGAATATAGCCCTAGTACGAATTGTCAATATGTATAGTCAACATCATTAATAAATACAGTAAAAGTATTGACTATGGCTAAAATTTTCTAAATTAACTAGTGATTTTAGGTGCTTCAGTTTTTGATTGTCCAACTTGAGACACTTTAATGGGGGACTGATTTTCAAGAAGTGATGTTCAGCACGTTCTGCAAATCAGACCCCTTTGAAGTGTCTCCAGGTGGACCCCCAAAATCACTAGTCAATTTGAAAATCTTGGCCTATTAGTGGAACATCAGCCTTCCTCTGTAGAATTATTTTGTGGTGAAACTTTTCATAATCTCACACCAGAAGGTCTTCCTATGAAAAGGTATAGGTGCATTGCAGAGATGACACAACATAAAACAGATCTGATCTGTTCTCATACATCAATAAAACAAGCAATTAGATTTCAAGCTCTTCAGAGCAGTATCTTTGTGTGTGTCTGTATAGTGCATAGCACAGAGGGGTTGATTAGGGCCTTTGGGCATTACACCATACAAATAATAGAACACCAAGGAATGTTATCTACTGGTGGCTGAAGTTTTCAAAATATGCTGCCTCTTTCGATCCCTGTTGTAGGAGCTATGTGTTATGCTAAGGGAGTGCCAGAACCACCACAAGCAATAAACAGGCATGTACATACACTGACTGACTGGGTCAGAACGTTCTACATCACGGTTATAAAAGCTTTGCTCCTCTGACCATTCTCAATTCCTCTTTGCCTCAGTGAAGTCCTGGCTTCTCTTGGCGAGTCATGCCTGGGGAAGAAGGCAGTTATAGACTGGTATATATGGCATGGCATCACCACCTTAGGAAAAAATGTTAGAGGGTTTTGCAAAACTACTTGCTCAAGGTGGCATATGGTACAAGTTGGGTCAGCCATAAGAACTTTTATCTCACTCACTAACTCTTCTTGCTGTGAGAAAGCAATCTTTAGCCAGAGATAGTGACATGAACACTATCCAATGGCTTTAAGGAAGAGTCCATCAGCTGGCAGTACACCAGATTTACATTTCATGCATTTGTGTTTTGAATTGGTGGGAATACATACAACAGTCCTTTAAGAAATCAATTAATTGATGGGTGAAAAAACACCAAAGATCTTTACAAAGTAAATTAAATAAAATAACTAACCAATTTCCTCTGAATACCGGTACGGTCCTCCTGCTAACGTCCCAGAAACATCTGCCATGAGCTGCAGAGACTGCAATCTGGCAACAGGGATTTCTTTGTGCCTTGCTCATGTAGCCTCATTTCCCTAAAATATTCCCACTATTGCCACTTTTGGTGAAGCTTCACTTGTGGTAGAACCAGTGGGAGCTCTAGTTTAGAGAAGTACTAACAGCATTTTAAATATTGCCTTGTTTGACCCTGCCTGCAACAAGTCAGGACAAGACAACACAATGGTTAAACCTCTAGTGGCCATGGCAACGTTGTCCATGCTAATGTTCCCACTGTAACTAATGGAAAGAAGAAAGGAGTCCTGACAGAGGGAAGGTGCTCATGTTGTTCCCTAGCTACTACATTGACAGACTAGGTGTTAAAAATCTAGGTAAACAGACAGACAGATAGATAGATATGAGGTAAAAGGTTGAGCCCACATTAGACCAGAGCGTAGCTCTCAAGTCCTGTTCTACTGTATCTTCTGCAACGTCTATGGGGGAAGAGGAAACAAAGGCAAAGCATACAGGAGACTTTTCCCACACTGTAGACTGAAAACATCCAATATCAATCCTGTGCCTCTGCTCAGAGGGTCCCCTTTCAGGGGCACAGTCTGTCCCAGTGAAAATAAGATTTATTTAGAAAAATATATGAGAGTTCTGCTAACTGATTTTATCTTTGTCAATATTTTCTATTTTAGAAAACATACAAATATCATGTTTGTGTGGAGATCTTTAATAACTCATGACAGTGACATCATAGGTCAAAATCAAGATCTTATCCCAAAGTTAGAGTAAATTACCTTAGTAGTGACATGTGGCATGATCTTCAGTTCCTAACATGGAGGAGTTACGTTTCAATAGTTCACATATTCCATTCAGGATGCCCAAATTATATTTAGTGAACACCGCTTTGCTAAAAATAGATGCTGTTCTGCACAAGTATTAGATTGGTTCTTGCTATGCCACTTCCTTAGTAGAAAAAAAGAAAAAGCAATTTTGATTTGTGTTCTGCTTTGCTAATATCCAAAAATTAATTTGTTAAATTTTATAGTCCCAATAATTCATGACTGGAAACACCAAACACTAAACCATAAGGTTTTATACAGTAGCTGACAGTTACCACATCAAAACACAAAAGTGTCATCAGTTGTGTGGAAATACACACATACAACTCTTGTGATAGATATATCTGTGTGTGTGTGTGACACATACACACACAGATATATACATACAATTTGGTTGTGATATATCTATCACAAGAATTGTATGTGTGTATTACCACACAACTGATGACACTTTTGTGTTTTGATGTGGTAACTGTCAGCTACTGTGTAAAACCTTATGGTTTAGTGTGTGTTGTTTCCAGTCATGAATTATTGGGACTATAAAATTTAACAAATTAATTTTTTTATATATAGATATATATACACAACAATTAGTTAAATTTTATAGTCCCAATAATTTTATTTATATATATATATATATATACACACACACACACACACACACACACGCACACACACACTATGTAGGATTTTGCAGTAATTCTATTTGTTCTATTGAACAAAATTAAATTGCTATACAAATTACTGCCTTTTTAAATAATTTTTGTTAGCCCCCCGCAGGTTAAGTGCGTGCCTTCATGTGCGTTGCATGAAAACGCGCATTGTGAAAGCTACCGAAGGCAGAGAAGAATTTGATATGGAGATTCTTTCAAAAGAAAGACAATAGATACAAAACATAACTGTTTTTATAGTTGAAAATGAATTTTATGTAAAATATAATTCATGATAAAAAATGAGCCTATTTAAGCTGTTTTATCCAGCCTGAAATAGTATCTCTCTATACCAGCTTTTCATATCTTTCATGTGATTACTGCAATCATTTCAAAAAAACTGTCTAGATATTTAAAGTGGTAAAACTAAAATCAATCTAATTATCCACAGCGAATCTACCTTCCATTAATTTGCATTATAAAGGCAGAAGAATTGGCCATTATTTACCACTTCTGACTGCAGTTTCAAAGAGGCATACTTATGTACACACACCATTTGTTAGAATTCTGAAAGCAACTGTTTCATCTTAGTGTGCATTTTGATAGTAGAAAATGGAGAGTGATTACTAATAAGAGATCCATCATAAAAATACCTCTGTAAACTTCATAGACATTATAACAACAGGATTTATTTTCCTTGAGACACACTCACTGAAAAATTAGCCCACAATATGTATCACTTTCTAAACGTGGAGCTTGACCTGAAAGGCATTGAGTGTCAATGACTGACATTAATGAAATTGCAACCACACAGTAACCCTCAGAATCTGGTCTTTTGGGTGGAGAAAGATGTAAAGATGCTGGTTTTCTAATGCACACATAGCTTGATGTTGATTTGTAGAGCTCATGTTTTAAAAGTTGGGAAAACGGCAATATGTTTAAGTGGCTACCTCCAGAAAAACACTAATGTCATATGCATGCATGAGATATTGAACCTCTGATGTGAATATGTGTCAAAACCCTGATTTTTCTTTGACAAATTGCATGTTTTCCACAAAACTGTCCATTGTCAAAAAAAAAAAAAAAAAGGCGCCATTTTCCTTAAAAAACCCATTTCAATGGAATTTTTTTCACCAGATATAATTGAAATCCTACCATAAACTACAATATCCCACAATCAGCCAAACAAAAATCTCTCCATTCCTTCATTCCCTAACCTTTGAAAGACTGCCTCTCTCCTCATATCATACTGCCCCAGTTGGGACCAAAATACAGCACTTGAACAGAAGCCCTGATTCATCAGTCCACAACTACTCAAAGTACTCAAACACATTATTAACTTCTATGGAACTTAATCAAAGGCTTATATGCATTGCTGAATAGGGATGGACATATGCACGTGCTGAAGGGCTTTGCTGAAGTTGGGCATATAAATGAGAGAGACACTGTTCGCAGGGTGTTCTCTGCAAGGCCCAGCTGACTCTGGTACTTGCTTCTCCCCTAAGTTCACCAGTGCATGGAGCTGTTAGCCTTCCAAAAAAATGCTATAGACCTATTATTTCTAACAGGCATTTGGGGGAGACGCTGTCTGATGGGAACCTTTTTTAATGGTTATTTAGAGCATTGGTGCATGGGGGGAAATCACTTTATGGTTGAATAAGCAGTTAATTATTTTTTGTTATTGGATAGCAATGGCCAACTTGATGCAGACATTAGTGGGTGAGATTCTTTGGCCTATGGCAGGTCAGACTGAATGGTCCATTCTGTCCTTAAAATCTAAGAATCCATGAACTTTAATTGTTGAAAGGATACTCAGAGTACAGGATGGGGGCCTATTACATAAACATCTTTCATAAATGGAGACTCCAGTTCAGGAAAGCATTTAAGCACATGCTTAAGTTTGACCAACTTTGACGGGATTCATACACATGCTTAATGTTAAGCATGTGCCGAGGTGCCCTTCTTTCCTGAATCAGAGCCTGAAAGAGTGAAACTAAAGAAAGAAGAAAATTATAATATAATGTTTGGACATTATCAAAACAAAACATTTTGGTAAAGTTATTTCAGTGTTTCCAAACTGAAATATTTCAGAATTTCTATTTACAAAATATTTTGAGATTTCGACATTTTGTCCCTATTTGAGATGAAAAGAAATGAATGGATGGAAATTCTGTTTTCTGACTAGCTCCACTATACATACCCTTCATGGTGAGTTTTAACTAGTGATCCCACAGACCTCAAGCTCTAATATGTGCTGCCAAGGAAAGAGGGTCTCTGTAGAGGTCCACCCCACATACGTCACAATCTTCTTCCTGGTGTCCCACTGTAGCTATGCTGTGCTAGCTGGGCTATGGTTAGGCCCCACTTGAACAAAGGGTACGTCTACACTTACCGGAGGGTCCGGCGGCAGGCAATCGATGTTCTGGGATCGATTTATCGCGTCTGGTTTAGACGCGATAAATCGATCCCGGATCGATCCCGGAAGTGCTCGCCGTCGACGCCGGTACTCCAGCTCGGCGAGAGGAGTACGCGGCATCGACGGGGGAGCCTGCCTGCCGCATCTGGACCCGCGGTAAGTTCGGACTAAGGTACTTCGAATTCAGCTACGTTATTAACGTAGCTGAATTTGCGTACCTTAGTCCGAAGTGGGGGCTTAGTGGGGACCAGGCCAAAGTTTCACACATACTGGTGTGTTTTGCAGTATTGGAGCTTATATAAAAATAAAAGATGCTTTTTTATTATTATTAAAATAGATTCTTTTAGAGTCGATTGACAAACATTGGCTCTTCTCCAGTTCTGCTGTGCATGTTACATAATAGTAATGGAAAGAGTATAGAAGTAGTTCTTCTAATAGGATAGCTTTTTATCAATACAATTGTTCTTTTATAGGATGTACTGTTTACTACACTTTATTTAAATCTCTAATTAAAAGTATGTTAATATATGGTACAAAAACATGCAAAAATATTTATAATGAATTTAAATTGGTATTCTATTATTAACAGTATGATTAAAATTGCAATTAATCATGACTTTTTTTTAATCTCATGATTAATTGCTATTTTTAATAGTTTGACAGCCCTAATATACATAATTAAATATAATAAATTTGATATTTATGAATGGACTACCTAGGTTGGCTGAAATCCTATAGAGCATTTAACTATAGAACAGGTACAGCCTGGGATACCTCTCCCCCTCACTGTCTACCAATGTACCTCTACCATGAACTGCTGGGTCTGCTGGCTAGGGAGATCAATGCAAGAAAACTGATTTAACCTAACAATAGCAAATAGTAATGACTACTGTTTAAATGAGATTGCATTAGTGTTTGTTCCATCTAATGAGGATGCATTTAACTAAATAATGGTTAATAAGCAGTTAAATGGTATTTAACTAGGTATTAAATACATGTGAAATACACAAATTACAAAATAAAGATCCAGGGGTTTATTTTCCTGGCTACTCAGCAGGCCTTGGTAGTGGTGGCAAGTTTTCATAGGCATCAGTCCATCAACACAGTGGTGCTTCTTTTGGGACAGACACAATTCCACTACGAACTGCACCAAGACAAACAAATCCATTTCAAATTAATCTCCAAGCAGCTATTCAGGTGTTAAAAAACTTTGGGCTTAAACTGCCTTTGATGGGAAATAATCTTTATCAGTTCGGTGAGCTACCAAATCCACCCCAAAACTCAGTTTTAAACTACAGATTACAATACAACAAAACTGTTAAGAAACATTTGTTTGAATTCTGAACCATTGTCCAGTTTGATTATATGTTTGTATCCTTTACTATTTACTAGAATTCACGTTAACAAGATTTTTTTCACAAAAATATGTGGGGAATAGCTGTTCTTAAAATGAATATTTATATTCACATACAAAAAGGGCATTTATACACCATCAGAAGTATTTGCTACTCTTTAAATATAGGGAATTTATCTTTCATTATTCATTCATTCATTCTGTACCTTAGAGCAGTGGTTTCCAAAGTGGGATGCGCGCAAGAGGATCCTTGGGGGTGCACAGCAGGAGGAGCCCCTTTTTTTTGCTTCGTCAGTTCGGGCGGGAGTCCGAGCGGCTTTTTTTTTTTTTGCTTCGGCGCGGCAGGGGGTACGTGCTCGAAATTTTTTTACTGATAGGGGTGCGCGATCAAAAAAGTTTGGAGACCACTGCCTTAGAGGACTGGTCACACACTATGAATAATGAATAGCAATCAAATAAAGGCCCTGATTCAGCAAGGTTCTTAAGCATGTGTCTAACTTTAAGCATGTGAGTAGTCCCATTAAAATCACATACTTAAATATAGGCATGTGCCTTGCTGAATCATGGGTCAAAGGAAACAATTGGCAAACTCTTCATAAACAGACATTTGTTCTCAAATATAAGTCACAAATGCTTGCAAATAAATACTTTCTCAAAAATCAGTATGTTTGTGAACAATTCATGAAAGAGGTAAAAATGGGTACGTTTGTTGTATATTTATTCACAGCAAATAATTTGACCAGTTCTACTTCCCATGTCAACACGTGCCTTAGTGCATTCAATATACTGTACAATACACCGAACTCTAAATACAGAGCACCTTCTTTACAAAAAAGACAAAAGGCCTCTAAGTGGTACTTAGATACCACAGTGATATCATCACTGGAAATACTATAGATAGAAAGACAAGCTGGTTAACAGCACTTTGCAAAGTCACACACTTTTAAAGTAATGTTTTTGAAGACTGACATTTGCTGTTAATTGCACAAGAAATTTCTTTTGCTCCAGCTTATCTTTGTTTTCCTTTCTGAAACGTTGAGCATGATCCAGTGCCCCTGGGAATCAGTGGAAAGATTCCAAATGACTTCAATGGGCTTTGGATCAGGCCCATTAAGTTTCTATTACAACCAAAAGAAAGTGAAAGATTTCCCTGTTGTGCCATCTTGGCCAACGCTGGTAGGGTTACTGGGGACTGAACTGAGGCACCTCCAGACCTAAAAACATGAGTCTCTGCAGCTAGAGTGCTTTGTCTTTTGCTCTTTACACATGTGACGTTACTGACATAACCCGTGACTGTATAGATCATTGTTGCAACCACTGTTGCAGCAAATATTGTACAAAGGTTGTCGTGTAAGGTGTCTATGGAAAGGTTATAATTTGATGATTATGATTATGCTATCTGTGTGGGGGTATCATTTTTGTAGTTGAAGTTATGAATATTGGCTATGTACTTTTATATCAATGTGTTTTTATTTTAAGTAGCCTCAGTGAAGCATTTGGTCAGCTTCTTGAGAAAGGACTATTCTCAGTAAGTGCTCAATCAAGAAACACTTAACTGACAGTGAACTTTGGGAGACACCAATCCACATCTGAGCTTTCCTGGAAACGTTCAAACTAACATGTAAACAATGGCGTCAGCCTGTAAAGAACTGAGTCATGCATGGACATGTGACTTGCCCATATGACTCCAAACTCCATCTTGCTACTGTGAATTCCACAGTAAGAACAAATGGGATGTACTTCCACCTGGAAGAAACTATAAAAGGTAGCTGTAGCTCCTCCATCTGGTCTTCAATCCTGCTTCTTACTTCTGGAGGAACTTTGCTACAAGCTGAAGCTCTAAACAAAGGACTGAGGACCCATCCCAGCTGTGGATGTACTCCAGAGACTTAATTTGAACCTGCAGTTTATTCCATCACTGCTACAAGCCTGAACCAAGAACTTTGCCATTACTGTATGTAATTGATTCCATTTAACCAATTCTAGCTCTCATCTATATCTTTTTCCTTTTATGAATAAACCTTTAGATTTTAGATTCTAAAGGATTGGCAACAGCATGATTTGTGGGTAAGATCTGACTTGTATATTGACCTGGGTCTGGGGCTTGGTCCTTTGGGATCGGGAGAACCTTTTTTCTTTTACTGGGGTATTGGTTTTCATAACCATTTGTCCCCATAATGAGTGGCACTGGGAAACTGAAGTGCCTAAGGGAATTGCTTGTGTGACTTATGGTTAGCCAGTGGGGTAAAACCAAATTCTTCTCTGTTTGACTGGTTTGATTTGCCTTGGTGTGCAAAGGAACCGCAACCTTGGGCTGTAACTGCCCTGCTTTAAGCAATTTGTCCTGAATTGGCAGTCTCAGTTAGGTCCCACCAAAGCCAGCATCGTTACAACACAACAAAAGCAATAGGAAGGAACCACATGGGCATAGATAAGTCCGAATAACTATGCTAACTAAAAAAATAACAGGAGTACTTGTGGCACCTTAGAGACTAACAAATTTATTAGAGCATAAGCTTTCGTGGGCTACAACCCACTTCTTCGGATGCATAGTGGGTTGTAGCCCACGAAAGCTTATGCTCTAATAAATTTGTTAGTCTCTAAGGTGCCACAAGTACTCCTGTTATTTTTGCGGATACAGACTAACACGGCTTCTACTCTGAAACCTATGCTAACTAACTATACAAAACATTCAAGGCCTAGTTACATAAACACATTGCTGTTCTGGCAAGTTTCTTAACACAGAACACAGAGGGCTTACAAACTTTTTAGAGGAATGCTACTCAATTCCTAAACACAACATACTCTTCCCACTTTAATGTAAAAGGACATTTAAAAAGTTGCAAATACATTACTATCACTAAATATATGACTTGCTACAAGTTAAGTCTGAGAGGTGGATTATGACTTCTCTCTCGATAATGTCTTTTAGGCATCATAATAATATCTGGAGCAGTGTCTGTACTTTCTTGTGTAGCTGTATCAGCAACATCTTCCTGCTCTGTAGTGTTAGGGTCACTTGTGGCAGAATCAAAGACATGAGGCTCTCTGGTACCATCACAAGTCACCATCTGGTCTGTACTGTAGGCTCAGAATTTAACAGGCATCAGTGATGTAGAACATCCTGCTGAACTTGTGCTCAAAAGGTGCTTTATCTGTCTTCTCCATGACATGAGTGGTGCCACCTCTGCCTAATGAGACAGAGGACCAGTCTGTGACACAATCACTTGAGGTTTCCATGAATTATCTCAGCAGGTATCTTGAAACTCTTAGGAAGTGTATTGAGTTCAATTGTCACTCACAATCTGTTCAGGAACTCCTGTCCTTGAAAACAAGAGTCTTCATGCTTCTACCATCTGCACTGAATTAGTTGAATTCATACAGAATATTTCTGTCCATTTAGAATAGGCATCTACTGCAATTAAAAACATGTGTTCCATAAATGGCCCAGAGTACTCCATGTGGATTCCTTGTGAGGGAGTAGTTGGCCACTCCCAAGGAGGCAAAGGAGCCAGGTTATGCATTATGTTGTATTTGCTGATAATCTTGATGTTATTTTGCCACTTTCTCTATTTGTGTATATATCTCTGGCCACCACACATAACTCATAGCAAGGACTTTCATTTTTACAGTTCCCAAGTGGCTCAGATGTAATTCTTGGAGAATGCAAGATCTGAGCTTCAAAAGAATAACCACGCTGGTGCCACACGTTGGATAACTTTGATACATACATAACAGTCCTTTCTGAGCAAAGAAAGCTAGAAACAGTTGTTTGTGCCTCCACCCATTCACTGTGATGCCATCCACTTTAGCCAGCACTGGATCATTTTTAATTTCACAACATACCATGGCATTTGTCATCAGAGGAGTTGGGGGCAGGAGTCAATTTGTGTCACATAGGGCATATCAATGGTCTGATTCCCTTCAGTATGTTACCTGCCCTTTCCAATGGCAAGCAATCAACATTTGCATGTTGGTTGGTACTTTTGAACTCAATACTGTAATAGTGAATACCCAATAATATTACCCATTCAGTCACCATGCTGCAGCCATTCCTGTTTTGGGGGGGAAATTGAAAGTAGAGGTTGATGATCTGTAACCAGAGTAAAATGGTTTCTATACATATATTGGTGAAACTTTTTTAACTCCCCAAACTGAATTCAAAGCTTGGTCTATCAATCTGAGCATAGTTAACATCTGCCAGGGTAAGAGATTTAGAAACAAAGGCAATCATCCTTTCAATATAATCGTCTATCACATGGGAAATTACTGCTCCTATTACATTAGGGGAAATGTCAGAAGCTAACTTTATAGGCAAAAATATAGTGTGTGTAGGGGTCCCTTCAGCTTCTTGGCCTCATCAACAGCCTTAGTATACTGAGTGAATCAACATTTCTGTCCAATATGTAGAAGCTATTGTATATGTAGGCTTAAGATAGGTTACTCTTGGAGAAATGCGTACACCAGTGAATGAAGTAACTATATCCTATATCTACATCCAAAACTCGGTTAATGGTAACCTTCAAGTCACCACAGCTATGGCCATTCTTTTTCATTACTGACTGTATAGGGATATTCCCTGTGCTCCAGTTAAACTTGGATAAAATTCCAGAGTCCGGTAAGTGCTGAAATTCTGCCTCTACCTTTGGCCATATCGCAAGAGGTACTGCACAAACTTGCAATATTTAGGAATTTATCCCTCTTCAAGCACAGTCTTCGCTTTCACATGCTTTAAGGTTCCAATATCATCATGGCATCAGCTGCCTTGTCCAAAAGTTCAGCTAATTTTTATGTTGGAGTTGATTCCTAGTTGTTTTTTAAACCTGCAGGCATTTTATGCTTTGCTAATCCCCCCGAATCTCTCTCAGCCACTCTCTACCAAACAACGGCAGGTTTAGCATATGTCTTTACAGTTATAAGTTACCTTCACTATAATAATGCCCCAGAGAGCAACACTCTCCCCAGTATGCTTTTAGTAATACTGAGGTTCTCTGCAACTTCACCCCTTTTAAATGGTCTTGATAATCCTGCTGTGAAATTACAGAATCAGCAGACTCTGTATCAAGCTCCATTTTAAATCTTACTCCTTCTACTTGTAAAGTAACCAACAACATTTCATTTGTCTTCTAATTAAAAAACAGTTGTAGAATTGCTGTCACTTTCTCATGTTCCACATTCCAGGTTGTCATCTACAAGCTGATGACTCTGAAATCTTCTAATAATGAGGTGGTGATTGTGCTGATCTGCATGTTTTCTGTGTGGGACTATTTGTTGTTTTGTCTACAGGGTTTGTCCTTGAGCCAACAATCCTTTGCATTGAGAGGCCATTTTCCACAAGGAAAGCAGACAGTCATTGAAGTGTTGTCCATGTGTTACTTTAAAATGTTCATTAAAATGCAGTAAGTGCTAAGTCATTAAGCCTGACCCATTCAAACATTGTGCAGTCTTCTGCACAGGCCCTGAAGTTTAATCTTTTTGTAGGAAGCCTCGTCTCAGATATTTCAGTAAAAATATATTGATATCATGCTTTTACCATTTCTGCTACAATACTGTAGAGAACACTCTTACAAGGGCAGGGGGGTGAACAAGAAAGCCTAATGTGTGTTTTCCATTTGTTATTTCTATAATTCTCCATCTCTATGAAATACAAGCTGAAAACTAATCGCCCTCTGAAAATGCATCAGGAAACTCATTTTAAAATTAGCTTTTGTCAGGTCACTTTCTCCTTTAAGGAAAAAAATAAAACAAAACTGTAAAGGCCAACAGTTAAACTGGCTGCGCAGTGCAGAAGCTGCAATTCATTCTTCCCCTTTTTGGGAGAAGGATGTGGTGATGAGAAGAAGCAGAAGTTGAGAGTTTACACCTACAAGGAGCCTGAGGCTCCTGAGAGGAATCCCAATCCAAACCTCTCAGATATTGGGACATCTATGTAGTACGTCTGTCTTCCACATGCAGTCCTGTTCCCCTCCCTCACATTTCTAGAAGCATGACTGACACGGTAGCCAAGCTGACGCGGGCTCCCTAATCACATCTCGACCATGCTCCCCTTTCAAAAGAGGAAGAGACTATAAAAGGGGCATTCATGCCGCAATGAACAGCATTAATTTATGTTGCAAACACAAGGATTGTTGCTATGGGAACATGGCATCCCCTTTCTGGCTGGCCACTTCCTGCAACAACGTAAATTAATATTATGTTGCTACCTTGGCAGGGCTGCTTGTGGCTACGTGGCAGGGGGTAGCATGGCACATAGCTGTTGTTCCTTGGGACTGTATTGCTGGGAATAGTGTGTGTACTTGCCCCCCGTGCTGTGCAGAAAAGGTGAGCATATCGTCCATTATTTTTAAGTTTCACATTAAGAAAAGTAAAGCCTACAGAAATAATTCAAGGTTCATGCTCACTACGGTTGCAGACACAGTGAAACAATTAGTTTTTCCTAAATAGAAATATAGGTACAGTCTATTTTAAAATGGGCTTTGAGTGGTGACTTTCCAGCATGGCTCATAGGGGCAGGTATGCGGAACTGTAGCTGTTGTGTCTCTAAGTCTTTGCACTGATCATTTACCCCCACAGCCTTTAATAGGAAATAAGGGTACACATAAGGATTCCCTTGACAGCAGGCGTATTGTGCCAACCCCTCCTTTGCTGGACACAGGGGCTAGTAGATGTCCTGTGGTGGAGACTGCACCTATTCCTCTTTCGGCTGGGCATTGGTCCCCTTTGCTTAAATGGATCCGGAAACCCCTGCCTCTAAGACCCTTTACACACAGAAGAGTTCTGAACCCATTTATATAAAAGAATATTAGGCAAGGGAAGGGGTACAGACCAAGAAGCTGAAATGGGGATAGGGAACAGCAACAGCGAAATAGTGAAACAATAGCACAATCCCTTTTTCCAACTCTGGAGAGGACCAAAACTTCTCCCTCCCCCAAGGACTCTAATCCTACAAGTGGCACACAGCGAGGTGAGATGCACTAGCAGGTGAGGTGGCTGCTCCATCTGGGCCCCTGGCTTGTTGAGGTGCTGCTCCTCGGCCACCTGGCCTTCACCTGCCCTCAGGACACCCACGAGTCTGAGTCCAAAGTGCTCACAAATCCCCAGAGAGCAACACTGTTCTCCTTCCTTCCACAGAGTCCCACCCATCTGCACACACTACAGCCAAGATGGCTGGACTCCTGCAACTTCTTGCCCATCTAGGCTGTTGAGCCTCCAGGAATGGGCTGCTCACACTTATGCTCCATCTGCTGGTTTATTACAATATGCTTGTTGCAGAGAAGTAGCTAGGAGGTTTTTCAGATCCGTCTTTAAGAAAGATTTTCAACTCCAAGCAGAGTTCTTTGGTAGGTAAAATTACAGCTGCAGCATTTAGCATGCATCTTGTATAAACGCTCAGTGATGAGAAAGTTTGGTATTGAATAGTGAATTCTGCCCAAGCCACAAGCTCTCAGTCTTTTCCCTAAACATTGCTGATAAATTGGTACTACAGTACTAAACAAATAGACTTAGAAACTGACAGCTTCTCCTCACAGTGCTGACCTCATTTTTCAGATGCTAAGAATCACAAACTATCCACATATTCTTACTATTTTCATTAGGGACAAACATTGTTTTATGTCTCATTACTATTTATTGGCTTTTCAAGGACCTGCTTGGATTCTAACTCCAAATAAAACCATTTCCCCTAAGGTGCAGTGGTGATTTCTCACCTCAAGAAGGGATAAAAAAGTGGAGGAGAATATGGTATCAGTTAATTTATTTACAAGTCCCTGCCTCTAGTGATTAATATATTTCTGAACCACAAGGAATCTGCTTTCAAGCTTTTTCTCCATTAAAAATGTGGCAACATTTCTTTCAACACAAACTCTTGACAGACATTCACAGTAATTCTCCAGTCTACAGAAAGTTTGAAAGCCAATTTTTCGCTGTCCCTAAAATTATATGGCTCTCTCTCATCACATTGCAATTGGCTTTGGGCCAAAAACTTTGGTCTTGCTGTTCCAACCTTAAGATCCAATAGTGTGGTTTACTCCCTTAGTTCAAATTTACTCATATAACAGAGCAAAATCAGGGCCCCATTTCCCTAGTTCAGGCACAAGCAATTGTGCTCAATAGTGTTCATGTATATAGTAGGGAAGAATAATTTTCTCCACTTCAGAAATCACTGAGTGAAATTCTATGGCCTGTGTCATGCAGAGGGGTCAGACTAAAATGATCACAGTAGTCCTTTTTGTCATTAGAATCTATGTGCCAGATCCTTGGATGGTGTTGATTGGCATAGCCCTGTTAGAGTCACGGGAATACACCAGTTTACACAAGCTGAGGCTTCAGCCCTATGGATTTATGTATTGTACAGGTTTTATGGTGAGCAGTCAAGGCCTGAGCCAAAAGACCACTGAAGCCAGTAGAAGGATTTCTAGTGACTCTGTTGGGCTCTTGATCAGGACCTAAATGAGAAATCTACCCACTGAACAGAGAGCTTAAAATGAATTACTGAAAAGAGTATCCTTATCCCCTTTTGACCCAATAGCCAAAGTTAAGGGTCCTGAGGGTTGTTTCCATTAGGAGGAGAAATTGATGATGGAGTCAGGTATTTTCTTTGATGCAATCTTGTTTATGTACAAAATATGCATAACGTTTGTTTCCCTGAACATAGTAGGGATTGATCAGCAGCAGACGGTTTCTTTGTTCGTTGTTCCAAGCCTGCATTTCGAGCCAGCACTCTGTGCCCTAAAAAACCAAAACCAAAACAAACACACACACTTTCTTGCAGGATCACATTACCACTACTCCTGTTACTGTCTGCTTGGCTTTCTCACCTCTTCAGTCTCTGTCCAGCCACCCCTCTGCCTTCTCCCATCCCCTCTCTCACCCCCCTCCCCCACACACCCTGAGCCCCAGCCCACAGAGTTCAAATTCATGAGTGGTCCTGGCTGAGACCTTTGTTTTGACCAGAATCATGGGCTTGTGTTTGGGGTGGAGGCCTCTTAACTATTTCCACCACCTTATTACATTTGGGTTAAATGTAAAAAGCCATTGTAAGTTGGTGGATACATCTGACACATTAGAAGGTTTAACTCAATCCATAACAGTATATTAAAACTTATATTTATGTTTTAGATATGTTTAAAAATAAGTCTATGATCAAATGAGTTTACATAGACAAAAAATTTTTTAATCATTTTGGATAGACAGCAAGTGTTTGTGGTTGGGGAAGGGTTCTTTTTTTGGCAGCCTTCCTATTGATTTCAGTTCCTTATTCATTACGTCCTGTGCAACCTGCACACTGAATAGGGTGAAGGGTAATGTGGAAATAATAGTATGCGATGATATTATTAGAGATAGTGGCCCACGTTCTGTGCTGTGTGCATAGAAGGGGTGTAGAAGACTGCATTACACATGCAATCTGGAGACTCTCATTGTGCTAAACTACTTAGAGATTCTGCAGTGATCCGGATAAGATGAAATTAAGTATGTACCCAGGATTCCAGGCAGGCTGGTACAGCCCATGCAGAAACTCACACCACCACCTCTTCACTTCTATTTTTAGGGAGCTAGCTAGATGAAAGCTAGCATGGGTATGCGTACATGAACTGCAAGTCACATCTTCAAGTGCAGTGAAGACATAACCATAGCTTCACTCCCTCCTTCTGGTTGCCTTGTCCCTCACACTAGTGGTTGCCATAGCAGTGCGTGGTGTGTGCGAATAGGCAGAGGAGCTGTGCACTGATGTTGATTTTGTGGTAAAGATGGTCCGCTAGAGACCATAAATGTGTATTAATTACATTTCCATTGTGACAGCAGCATCCAGCCATCAGTAATATGTTAAGGAGAGTGATTTGGAGGATAAATGCATAGAATGGCTTTTAGTGTCAGTAATGGTAGTAGCACATATCAGACATCTGTAAAACTTTCACACTTCTTAAGCTTTCTGATCTACATATGCATTTCTCACAGAAACCAACAAACATGACTGTGTTGATTAAGTAGGATAATATAAAGCACAACAAAAACATTTAAAGAAGGACAAAATATGCAGAACTAGAGCTAAAAAATGTAAATGAAAACAAAAATGTTTGTCAGAAAATGTCTCCAAAGGTTTTTGGGGTTTTGTTGAAAAATTGAACAATTAAACCCCCCAAATTTTCATTTTTCAGGTCAAAAGCTGAAAATGGTGTCAAAAATGGCAATTCCTGCAGAAAGCCATTTTTTGACAAAAAAGTTCCAAAGAAAAATTTCAGCCAGCTCTAGCCCAAAGTGAAAATAAGCTCCTTTTTTTGGTAAAGGGAAGCAGACTATAAATAATCAGTAACTGTCAGAATATGAACAGCGTATAGTGGATAAATACCTGTATCAAATTATTGCTGACCATGGACACTGAAAGATGTTAGTTATTGAACTGTAGAGCAAAATTATTAGTAGAAATCTCTTCCTGGTTAAGTCAACAATGCATTGTTACTCAGATATGTATGCTGATCAACAATAATCAAATGAAAATGACTGTTCCTAATAACAATGCAAACAGTACTAAATATAGTACTCACATTGCCTACATTACCATAATATGTAAGTGTCTTTAATGCATTTTCCCTTACAACACCTTTCTGAGGTAAGGAAGTACTATTATCTCTATTTTTACTGGGGAACAGAGGCACAGAGAGACGAAGCAACTTACCAAAGTCACACAGGAAGTGTGTTGTCCCAGGAAGTCCCAGTTTCAGGCTAGCACGCTTATCACCATACTTTCCCCTTTATAATGAAACCACCTCCCTTAATTTATTAATAGTTCCTTAAATGTGACAGTATCTTAATATTTTGTGAAGTATTGATAATTATGTGTGAGCTGATGTCAGTGGCTTCATATCATTCATACCTACACGTAAACCATTGTGCATGCCCCCAGAACATTGTCGGCCACACACTTTGACCTGTATATGCAGAGGTGATAAAGCATACATGTAGCTTCCATTAAATTTGTAGAATTGTTTTGTCGGAGTACCACTATCACAGGTATTGCCAGAAAACAATGAAGTAACAACCACAACCAATGCCTTTACCTTAACTAGTGACATAGCACCATATCCCAAAGATTATTGCCATGTATAGCATTTTTCAAGAACAGAATCCATGCAAGATGCTTTCCCTGGTGCTTAACCCACAGTACATACAAGAAAATATTTGTAATTATTTCATTTACATGGCACTGTAATAGGTTGTGCTTTGCTGCAGTAGTTACATCTTGCAAGTGTATATATCCAGTGTGTAAAATAGGCTGTGTAGCTGTCTTCAAGCTATTGTGTTGTACAATCCTCAATGTCAAATGACTAACCTAACAGCTCAAGAAAAAGATAGCAGGCCAATGCTATATATGTAACATCTATGTGCCCACACACACACTTGTCCTTTAAAGGTGAGGAGCATGTTTGCAAGAATGCATTCCATTGACATATGGGTTAAAGTTCCAAAAGAAATCCTTGCTGTGATATCAACCAGCAGCATTCAGAGAGAGACATCAGTTTTAATTATCTAGAGGTGGAGGACAGTATTTAAATCTGCTCATCCATTGTCAGGAACTCAGCTGGCTCTGGGTGTGGTTGCCTAGCAACCCAATGAACTTGGCTGGGCCCCAATAAGCCCTCACTAAGTGACTTGTGTTCCCTGATTGGACAGAAGGGCCGACTGATCCCTATTTAAGCCTGGTAGCAACAGCAGCCCAGTGGCTGCTCAATGTGGTCCATGCCCACAGCTGCTCCAGACCTGCGTCTCATCCAGCCATTGCTCCACTCCAGCCCTAGTCCCTGCCTACTTTTGAACCCCCAATTCCTAACTCCTGGCATTGACCACTGGCTTGTCTCCTGTCTCCACAACTCCAGCTCTGCCCTTTGGTCAGAATCAGGAGCCAGAACAGTACCATTGGCTTGCCTCCTGACTGCACCCCAGTTCTGCCCTCTGATTCTGCTCTGACCATTAGACCAGATTCCTGCTCCAACCACTAGGTCACCTCACCTTCATCTCAGTGTCGGAGCAGCCCAGTAGAAGGTAAGAAGGGACTCTGCCCCATGGCATGGAGCTCCCCTCTGAAAAGACCCCAAGCAAGAGCCCAACCCACCTTCTCAGACATTGGGGATCTACAGGAACTGCAGGCTCATGTTGCCATGCTATGTGACCAGAATTCAGCCCTTCAGACCCAGGTACAAGTTCAAGCAACATCTTCTGTCTGCTCAACTCTTGCAGCCACTCTCTGCAAGCCTAAGCTGCCCCTACCTGATAAGTTTGATGGGGATCATCCCAAGTTAAACAGTGTTGTCTCCAGTTCCTATTGTGGCCAGAGTCAGGACTGATCCATAAGGTATGAGTGAGATTAGTACTTATTCTGCTTAATGGAGAGACCTTGAAAGTGAGTGTTCCCTACCCCAGATGGGTCCTGTCCTGTCCATGAATAATTTAAGAACTTTGTACAGGCAATGGCAGGCATCTCCAATGTCCCCCTAACTGAGAACATATTGCAGAAGCTGCTCTCCTCACCCTTAGGCAGGGTGCCAGGTCCATTGCCAAATAAGTGGTAGAATTTCATTGTCTGGCTGCACAGCCTCAATCCAGTGGATTACACCACTTCAGGCAGAGACTCAGTGACCGTATCAAAGATTAATTAGCACAGGTGGAACCTCTGCCTAGCCTGGGAGCCTTAGCCAATCATCAATCCTAATACAAAATCAACTAATGGAGAAAGCCCAAGAAAAAAATGACACCACCCAATCCCTGCTGGCCAGAATTCTTCCATCTCCTGAGGTCCCTAGTTGCCCTAGCGGGCCCCAAAGCAATGTAAGTTGACCAAGCCCAGCCAGGCCCCACCTCTCCACTGACAAAGAGAAAACTCTCATTGGGCATTGGGGTTGTGCCTGTATAGTAGCATGCTCAGGCACATTGCAGCAGGGTGCCCAGCCAAAGTCTGGGCCACCTCCGGGTCAAGAAATGCCAGACCCAGTAAGTGGGCTAAGGTTGGTTGGCACTCCACTCCTCATCACAGCATACCATGCTGCTGGCTATTTGCCAGAATCTTGGCAATCCCTATCCAGCACACTACCCTGTTCCAATGCTTCCAAGTGGAAGAGGGAGACAGAAGATTTGGGTGCCTCCAGCAATTTCATCAACCAGGAGTTCATTAAGGGGCAAAGATTTCCCATCCTTTGCAAAGACTCCCCTGAATTTGTCAAGGCTATTGATTGGTCACGTCTGTCTTCAAGCCCCATCACACATCAGACAGTCCCCCTGGAGGTTGTTACTCTTGGCGGCCACCAAGAGATCTAGCAGTTTGGAGTCATCCACACTCGCTGGTTATCATTGGTGTCCCCTGGCTCATCATTCAGGACCCCCAAATCATCTGGCACTCACTATCTATACTCATTTCCCACAGTGCCAACAAGCATGCCTCCCCAGCCCCTGATGAATCCAGAGTCACAAACCAAAGATTCATCAGCAATGCCTTGAAGTCCTGCAAAGTACCTAGAACATGCCAAGGTATTTGACAAACAGAAGGTGGATGCTCTACCTCCTCAAGTTAATATAGCCCAATTGACCTTCAACCAGAAACAGGAGGTCCCTTTTGGATGCATTTATGCCCTATCTGAACCCAAGCTGCGGGCTCTCTGGTAGTGCCTTGAGGGAAATCTGCAGAAGGGGTTCATATGCCCTTCAGCTGCCCCAGTGGGAATGTCTATCTTCTTTATGGCTAAGAAGGATGGCTCCTACCAACTTTATGTCAATTATCGAGCCCTAAACAAGCTCACCCTCAGCAACTGATAGCTTCTACCTCTCATAAACAAACTCCTGGAAAGACTCCATTCAGCTTGGATCTTCACAAAACTAGATATGAAGCATAAAACCTGGTCAGAATCCAACAGGGGGATGAATGGAAGACAGCATTTCAAACAAGATATAGCCATTTTGAATACTTGATCATGCCACTTAGTCTATGTAATGCCCAGGGGTAGCTCCAGGCACCAGCGCAGCAAGCGCATGCCTGGGGCGGCAAGCCGCGGGGGGTGGCGCGCCGGTCGCCGTGAGGGCGGTAGTCAGGCAGCCTTCGGCGGCATGCCTGCGGGAGGTCCGCCGGTCCCGCGGCTTCGGCAGCAATTCAACGGCGGGTACCGGCAGATCACCCACAGAAACGCCGCCAAATCTGCGTGACCAGCAGCCCACCCGCAGGCATGCCACTGAAGGCCGCCTGACTGCCGTGCTTGGGGCAGCAAAAAACAGAGCCGCCCCTGGTAATGCCCCCTCTACTTTCCAGCATTTCATTAACAAAGTCTTCAGAGATATCCTCAATCAATTTAGAAATCTACTTAGAAAATATTCTTATTTTTTCAGAAAACCAAGAAGTCCATGACCACCATGTGCTCACCATTCTTGATCAGCTTTGCCAAAATTAACTTTGTGCAAATGCAGAGAAATGCAAATCTGACAAGAATACAATGGAGTTTCTGTGCTATGTCATCTCTCCGGCAGGACTTGCCATGGACCCGCACAAAGTTACAGGCATCACTGAGTGGAAGGTGCCCTCAAATATAAATGGTGTGTAGTGGTTTCTCAGGTTTGCCAATTTTTACTGGTGATACATTTAAGGATTCTCTGACCTGGTAGCTCCTATTGCGTCGCTCCTCAAGAAGGGGGCTAAGTTCACCTGGTCAATTGAAAAGCAGGTGGCTTTCAACCACGGGGGGGGAAAACATTTATTTCTGCTCCCATTTTGACCCATCTGGACCCCACAAAGGCCTTCATAGTCGAGACAGATGCCTCAGATTTCGTGATAGTTGTGATCCTCTCACAATTTACAGGCCCCCGCCAGTTGCTTCATCCCTCTGCTTTCTTCTCTCAGAAATTGACTCCTGCTGAGAGAAATTATGACATATGGGACAAGAAGCGCCTGACCATCAAGACTGTCTTTGAGGAGTGGTGTCACCTCCTTTAGGGGTCCACACCTAAAGTCTGGACAGATCAGAAGAATTTGGAGCATCTACAGAAAACAACTCAACCAACATCCAATTCTCTGGGCCCTTTTCCTCTTTTGATTTGACTTTAATGTCATGTACATCCTGGGACTAATAACAGAAAGGTGAACACCTTGTTCTGCAAGGACAAGTACCATGAAGTGGAGCAGGAAGCCCTCACCACTGTCCTTAATCATTTCCACTTTGTCTGTGGGACCGTCACTTGTCGCCTGATGACCACTGTTCATTCTTTGCTTTCAACTGACCTGTTTGGGACCCCAATCTGTCAGTCACTAAGAACTACCCATGCTTCCCTGAATATAAGGTTTCATCTGCAACAAGACCTCCTTTATCACAGGGATCACCTCTACATTCTCAAGGGCAGCTTCTGGCTTCAGGTGCTAAGGCTGTACCATGACTCGATCATGGCAGGACATTTCAGCCAATTTAAAATCTAGAACCTGATCACTAGATACTTCTAGTGGCTGACCCTATGAACTTATGTTAAAAACTCTGTTTGGATCTGCAGCCTCTGAGCGCATAGAAAGAACCAATGAGCTAAGCCTTTGGGCCTTCTTCATCCCCTCCCCACATCTCTGCATCCTTGGTCCCCCCTCTTGATTGGCTTTATAGTGGAGTAACTGTGCTCCCAAACACACGTTGTTATCCTGACTGTAGTGGACCTCCTGACCAAGAGGGCCCATTATATTTCCACTCCCACTGCTGTGTTTGGCCAGGTTCTCATACAACAACTCAACCCACACTTCAACCCAACGAACCCCAGTCTTTGAAAATTTTGGTTTTCACCCCTAATTCCATCCTGACAGGCACAGACATGGTCCTCCACCTCCACAAAACACACCAGGAATTCAATGAGCACTTACTTGACAGACACTAGAGAAACTTATAAGCATTAGATGAACTGAAAGTGACAGGTGGTCTCATCTTGCAGTAGAGGATAAAATTTGGCTCTTGACTCAGAACCTGAGAATGGACAATCCTTCAGTCAAGCTTGACCACCAAGCTTTGGTTCTTTGAGCAAATAAACCCAGTGCCCTCCAAACTGCAGCTCCCAGAATCTCTCAAGATTTACTCTGTTTTCCATGTTTCTTTCCTCCAAATGTTCAACAACCCCTTCCCTGACTGGGTAGACCCTCCTCCACCCCAGTAATTGTTCACAGACAGGAGCAAAATAAAGTCCGTCAGGTCCTCAACTCCCAACAGGTCAGGGAAGTTCCAGTATCTGATTGACTAGAAGGGGTACAGTTAAAAGGAGTGATCCTGGGAACCAGAAGAAAATTTTCACACTCCTGATCTCCTGAGGAAATTTCACCAAAGATACCCTGACAAACCAGGGCTATTGGACCCCTAGGAAGATCCCTCAAGGGTGGTACTGTCAGAAACTCATCTGGCTCCGGGCATAGTAGCCTAGCAACCCAATGACCTCAGCTGGGCCCAATAAATCCTCAAGTGGCTGTGCTCCCTGGTTGGACAGAAGGGCCAGCAGATCCTTATTTAAGCCTGCTAGCAACAGCAGCCAAGTGCTGCTCAAAGCATTCCATACCCACAGCTGCACCAGACCTACTTCCTGTCCAGCCCTCGCTCCATCCCTTGCCTGATCTGCTCCAGGCCTAGTCCCTGTCTACCTCTGAAGCCCTTATTCCTAACTCCAGGATCTGATCACTGGTTTGTCTCCAGCTCTGCCCTTTGGTTCTGTTCTGACTCCTTGCTCCAACAGTTGGCTTGCCTCATGATCATGCCTCCGGTTCTGCTCTGACCACTAGGTCGCACCACCTACACGTTGGTGTGTGAAACCCATATGATAAAATGAATGATCATGTAATATTTCTGTAGTGGTTACTAAAAACAGCCACAGTGTGAACCTGCTGGAGATGTGGCCACGATGAGAGAAATAGTTCTTTCAGTAATGAAACACACAGCCATGCTACAGCTGCTGTGTGCACATGCACCATGTTATATAACCACCAAGGATAGCTGGGATAGAGTCAACAGCAATGTAGGTGTTATATACCTCAGAAAACACTTTTGCTGTTTTCTGCATTAAGCATAAGAAAAACTGATGCTGTGAGGGACATTCCTGTGCATTGTCTCTTTGCCTTTTCACTGTGTGATACTCTTGAGAGACAACTCACTGATTGAGACATAATCTATTCATGGGGGCATTTCTGGACAATTGGTTTTATAGGCTGATTTCCAACTCTACTCCAGCAGGAGCCACTGAATAACTTAACTGGCATCCTGGAAAGCAACAGTGCTAATGCATAGCCAGCTTGTAAGTAAGTGACCATATTAAGTAGGGTGACCAGACAGCAAGCTTGAAAAATCGGGACAGGTGGTGGGTGGTAATAGGAGCCTATATAAGAAAAAGACCCAAAAATTGGGACTATCCCTATAAAATCGTGACATCTGGTCACCCTAATATTAAGGGACTCAGTGATATTTAGTGCAGCAACCTGTGAAGTAGTAGACAAAAAGTATATAACCCTCATTGCTGCTGTCATGAATTTGCTGTCCTTTTAGGTGAATTTATTTTTTTCAGACAGGTGGTCCTTGCATAGGGACGGAAGCCTCATGGGTATTCCAATTTCAGTCATGGGACTACTTATGCAAGTGCCAACAATTATTCAGTACACTCCTTACTATGGAATTTTAATGCAGGTGGAATGTATCACTGTGTTGCTACTTTGCAATGCTTTGCAGATCTATATGCACCATTTGCACAAAGTTTGAAATGTAAACAAATGTATACTGTACTCATCCTTTATTGTGGATTAGTTCTTATTTAGTAATACCTTCCTCTGGCAAATTGACTCACTGCGCAAAATGCACAAGAGCAGATCACATTATCACGCCTACTTCTGAAAACCAAAGTGCTATTCCTGCTTTTCATAAGGAATAACTGCCTGCAGCATTTTCCATTCTGCAGTGTGTCAAAAGTGGACTCCCACCATTAGGTTAGAAATTCAGAAGAGCTAATGAACATTAATGCATGACTATCATATTACTCTATAATGAACACATTCAATCTAGTGCATCAGTTTATGACCCTGAATTTTCAGGGTATTGTTTCCTGGGACCTTTTCAATTGAATAGGCCCTTGTACACATCCTGTACAATGGGGTCCCGATGCTGTGTGGCACCTTTCAGCACTATTGAAATACAAATAGTACTTGTATTCATATTTACAGCTGGGTGAAATTTTTCAACCAACATTTTTGGTTGAAAATTTTAAATTCAGCATCACAAACATTTTGCGAATTCAGGTCAATTTTGCCAAATTATTTTGGTCAAAAATTCTGAAAAAAATCAATTTCTGTGACAGATATGGCAATTTCCTACAATATCCTTCAAAAACCTTAATGAATTAAGTTTAATTATCTTTGGTGTCCACTGTAATAAATGAATGGTTTATGTATTATTGTGGGCAGGGATTCCATGTAATCTCTCTGTAGGGGAAGAGATGTGATGTGAACTCTGGGAAGTGTTGTGAACTTCATAAGACTATAAGGAACAATGTGCCAGACAAGAATGGACTTTCAGGACAAACGGTGTCAAGTCATTTGCCTGGGGAAATTCTAGGGGGATATGAATACAAAATTTCCTACCTCTGGTTATGCACAAACCCTGGCTTTTGAAGCTACGTACTGAGGAGAGGACCATCGTCTGCTGATTACCTGTTCCCAGAATCTGAAGATCGAAGGCCCCAACTGAATAAAGGAAAGACTGAACTACTCATGGAGGTGTGAGTTCTGAGCATAGGTAGGGTTGCCAACTTTCTACTTGCACAAAACTGAACACCCTTGCCCCACCCCCTTCCTCACCCCTCCTGAGGCCCCACCCCTTCGCCGAGGCCCCGCCCCCACTCACTCCATCCCCCTTCCCTCTGTCGCTTACTCTCCCCACCCTCACTCGCTCATTTTCACTGGGCTGGGGAAGGGGGTTGGAGTGCAGGAGGGGGTGAGGGCTCTGGCTGGGGGTGCGGACTCGGGGGTGGGGCCAGAAATGAGGAGTTCAGGGCATGGGAGGGGCCTCTGGGCTGAGGCAGTGGGTTGGGATGTGGGAGGGGGTGAGGGATCCTGCTGGGGGTGTGGGCTCTGGGGTGAGGCCAGGGATGAGGGGCTTGGGGTACAGAAGGGGGCTCGAGGCTGGAGAGTGGAGCTAAGGGGTTCGGCGTATGGGAGGGGCCTCTGTGCTGAGGCAGCAGATTGGGGTATGGGAGGGGGTATGGGCTCTTGACTGGGTTTGTGGGTTCTGGGGTTGGGCCAGAAAGGATGGTTTCAGGGTGTGGGAGGGGGCTGTTGCCTGGGGCAGAGGGTTGGAGTGCATGGGGGGGTGAGGGCTCTGGATGGGGGTGTGGGCTCTGGTGTGGGGACAGTAATGAAAGATTTGGGGTGCAGGAGGGGGCTCCAGGCTGGGGCTGAGGGGTTTGGACTGAGGGAGGGGGCTCCAAGCTGGGGTAGGGGCTTGGGAGGGTGGGGTGAGAGCTCTGGCTGGAGGTACAGACTCTGGGGTGGGGCTAGGGATGCGGGGTTTGAGGTGTAGGAGGGTGCTCTGGGCTGGGACCAAGGGGTTTGGAGGGCAGGAGGGGGAATCTGGTCTGGGGCAAGGGGTGAGGTGTTTGGGGTGCAGGAGGGGGCTCTGGGATAGGACCAAGGGGTTTGGAGGGCAGGAGGGGGGTCAGAGCTAGGAGAGGGGATTGGGCCAAGGGGTTTGGAGGGCAGGAGGGAGGTCAGAGCTGGGAGAAGGGATTGGGGCACGGGAGGCAGTTAGGGGTGCAGGCTCCAGGTGGCACTTTGCTTCTGGCACATCCCAGAAGCAGCAGCATGTCCGCCCTCTGGCTCCTATGCAGAGGAGCAGCCAGGCAGCTCTGCATGCTCGCCCTGTCCACAGGCACCACCCCTGCAGCTCCCATTGACCACAGTTCCTGGCCAATGGGAGCTGCAGAGCTGGTGCTTGGGGCGGGCGCAGCAAGCGGAGCCCCCTGGCTGCCCCTACACATAGGAGCTGGAGGAGGGACATGCTGCTGCTTCCAGGAGCTGTGCGTAGCCAGGGCAGGTAGGGACTAGCCTCCCAAAGCCCCGCTGTGCCACCAACAGGACTTTTAACAGCCCGGTAAGTGCTGACAAGACCTGCTAGGGTCCCTTTTTGACCAGGTGTTCTGGTCAAAAACCTAAGCAGAGGCTGTTATGAACTTGCAACCGTAGATGAAAAATAGCCAGCACACACCTACCCCTTTGCAGCGTTTGAAGGGCTGATTCCTACCAGACCCTTTGTTGGCATTGGAGGTTGATCTCTGGTAAGCTCATTACTGTGCATGCAGGTTCTTTTACTATTTAATATGTTCTCTCTAATGCTTTCACCTTAAGAATAAATGTGCATGTTGATAAGTTACCACACAGCCCTTTATAACTGCTGGCTATTACAGCTGTTCAAAGCCTTCAAAGATAGGGGCAAAGCACAAAGCCTGTTTAGGCTGTCTGGCTTGCTGGGGATATCACAGTGTTGGCATGGAATTGTGCAGCCTGGAAAAACTTTCACCATGGAAAGAGGTAAATAATAGGGTTCCCCAAGGATCTGTACTGGGACTAGTGCTGTTCAATATATTCATGAATGATCTGGAAAATGAGGTAAACAGTGAGGTGGCAAAGTTTGCAGACTATTCAAAATTATTCGGGATACTTAAGTCCAAAGCTGACTGCATAGAGTTAAAAAGGATCTCATAAAACCGGATGACTGGACAACAAAATGGGAAATGAAATTCAGAGTTGAAAAAATAATCCCAACTATACATACCAAATAATGGAGTCTACATTAGCTTTTACCATTCAAGAAAGATCTTGGAGTCATTGTGGATAGTTCTCTGAAAACACCTGATCAATATGCAGCTAACAGAATGTTAAGACCCATAAAACAGAAAATATCATGATGCCACTATACAACTCCCTCGTACTCTCTCATCTCAAATACTGCATGCAATTCTGGTCACCCCATGTCAAAAAAGATACTAGAATTGGAAAAGGTGCAGAGAAAGCAACAAAAATGATTAGGGGTATGGAACAGTTTTCGTATGATGAAAGGTTAAAAACACCTGTGACAGTTCAGCTTAGAAAAGATGGGAAATATGATAGAGGTCTATAAAATCATGAATGGTGTAGAGAAAGTGAATAGGGAGGTGTTATTTACCCCCTCACATAACACAAGAATCAGGGGTCACCCAATGAAATTAGTAGACATCAGGTTTAAAACAAACATAAGGAAGTACTTCTTCATAGAACACACACACAGTTAACCTGTGGGAATTGTTGCCAGGGGATGTTATGAAGGCCAAAAGTATAGCTGCATTCAAAAAAGAATTAGATAAGTTCATAGAGGATAAGTCAGTGGCTATTAAGCAAGATGGTCAGCAGTGCAACCCACTGCTCTGGGTGTCACTAAACCTCTGACTACCAGATGCTGGGACTGACCTACAGGGGATGGGTCACTTGATGATGATTGCCCTGTTCTGTTCATTCTCTCTGAAGCATCTGGTACTGATCATTGTCAGAAGATAGGATACTGGGCTAGATGGACCTGTGACATTACACCCCATATTCTTCATAGAAAAATGGTTATGATATGAATATGGCATAACTAAGATATACTCAGGGGTGAAAGTAAGTTAGGCCACTTACCGGTACCGGCCGGGGGAGGCTCCAGCTCCCGGAAGGGGCGGGGCCTCAGCCAGAAGGGTCGGGGCTGGGGATCAGCATCCCCCAACCAGCCCTTTCAGGCCGCCTGGCCCGCGCTGCCCGGGGCTCCCGTGTTGATTTAAAGGGCTCGGGGCTCCGGACGCTGCTGCTGCGCTCCTGCCGGGGAGGGAAGAACGTTAAAGCGCTGCCGCGGCAAAGGACTGTCCTTAAAGCACCGCCGCAAAGGACTGTCTTTAAAGTGCTGCCACAGCAGTGCTTTAATGTCCCTGCCCCTTTTGCCTCCCCTGTTGTCGGCCCTGCTGGTACGGACCCTACCAGCAGGGCCGCCGACGGGGGGAAGGGGCAGCGCTTTAAGAACGGTCCTTTGCCGCGGCATTGCTTTGAGTCTGGCTGCCTGATGGTCTGTGTAAATGGACAGGACCCTGAGCCAGGTGAAGAGGAATTCTGCTCACGCTGACTCAGGGAATGGGGAACAAAAAGCCAACTGAGTGGGGTTGCAGGGAATCAATACTCCTCCCCCCGACAAAGAAGGTGAGATTGGGAGTCCCCAGGCCCTGATCCCAAGGAGATGGGGCGGAGAACATAATTTGGCTATCAGGGAGGTTTAAAGAATCTTCCTTGCCTGATCCCATTGCTGTTAATAGCCATACATGGCTGAAAGCCACTTTGCAGGGAGGCAACCCTACCTTATTTCTCACAAACAAATGCTGCTTGTAATACATTCAGGGAGGCAGGGAACCACACCCCATTATTGGGGCAGCTGACCCCTTGAGGGACAAAGACACCACATACATTCCCCAGAAACTGGATGGGAGGTAAGAGTAGGAGGTCCAGGTCTCAAGTTTGCACCCAAAGGTTTTGGGGTAACAAGGGATATGTGAGACCTCTGCCCTATAGGTTCTGAGCAGAAGAATTATATGGGATGGTTGTCAAAGGGCACTGTACAGATTTGAAGGATGGATACTGGCTTTCTAGCAGAATGTTCACTATACGTGCAGTTGAAATGTGAAATTATGAAAGGTAGTGGCAGAAACACCCTCCAGCGAATAGATCTGCCCAGGAAGTAAGTCAACGGGTTCCCCTTGGGTGCTGGTCAAGCACCTGATTACACGCACTTCTTTAGGGGGGGGAAGACATCAGATACGGCAATTTCTTACAATATTCTTTAAACTTAATTCAATAAGATTTTAATATTTTTGGAGTCTATTGTATTAAATGGTGCATGTATTATTGTGGGGTGGGACTGTATGTAACCTCTCTAGCAGGGAGATGTGAAGTGAAACCTGGGAAGTGTTATGAACTTCAAAGGACTATATTGAACATTGGGCCAGACAAGAATGGACTTTGGGGGCAGTATCAAGTGGTTTTTCTGGGGTATGGCTAGAGGGAGGTGAATGCAAATTTCCCCACCTTCAGTTCTGGAAAAACCTAGCCTTTTATAGCTACACCCTGAGGAGAGAACCACTCTCTGCTGTTCCTGGATTCTCAAGAGCAAAAGCTGAAGCTGTGTAAGGGAAAGGCTAACCGGTTCATGGGTGTGCTAGTTCTAAGGTAAGGCTATTACAAACTGGTAACCACAGAAAAAGCCCTTGGTGGGGTTTGAAGGACTGACTGACCAGAACCCTCGTTGGAGTTGGGAGGTGATCTCTGGTAAGCTATGCACATAGGTTTTTACTGTCTTTAATAGGTCTCTCTGTAATGGTTTCACCTTATGAATATATGTGCTTGCTTGCAAGGAGTTGTGTGGTAACTTAACTGCCGGCAGTTACAGCTTCATAGCCTTCAAAAAGAGAACAAAGCATAGACAGTGGCCAGTATTGGCAGTCTGGCTTGCTGGGGATAGCAGTACAAGAATGGAACTGTGCAGCCTGGAAGAAATCACGGTAAGGAGACAGACATAGGTCTCTATCCATGAGAGAAGACCCAATAGGAGCCAGGAGCCTCAAAAGGGTGCACACTTGGTAGACCTCAGAGGGGGGAAATATAGGTGCAGCTGCCCTGAATTGTGACATTTTCAAAACAAAACATTTTATTTGAAACAACTTAACTTTGAAGTTTCTTTTAATTTTATTTTTTTTAATTAAATATTCAAAATAAAAACAATGTTGAATTAAATGTTTTTGTTAAAACTGAAACTAAACTGAAGCTTTTTGATTTGCCAAAACTTGCACATTTTTCCAAAAGTTTGACACCAACATTTTTCCAGAAATCCCAGGGAACTGAAAAATCCATTATTCACCCAGCTGTCCTCAGAACACCCTTTAGAGGCTCTCTAGAGCACTTCTGCTGGTCCCCTCTGCATTCCTAAGTGCACTAGCTGACTAGGGGTATGGCTACACTACCCACCAGATCGGTGGGCAGCGATTGATCCAGCGGGGGTTGATTTATTGCATCTAGTCTAAATTGACCCCCGAGCACTCTACTGTCAACTCCTGTACTCCACCGCCACAAGAGGCGCAGGCGGAGTCGACGGGGGAGCAGCAGCAGTCGACTCACCACAGTGAAGACACCGCGTGAGTAGGTCTAAGTAAGTCGACTTCAGCTACGTTATTCACATAGCTGAAGTTGCATAACTTAGATCGATCCCCTACCCCGCCCCCCAGGCCTAGAAGAACTGCCTCTCTCTGCCAGTCTCAGGATCAGCTACAAACTGGCAGGGGTTTTCATTTGGTAACAATTTCTTTATTTCTCTGAATGCTAGCTTTTCTACAAATTAGTGGAGGTGTATCAAAAAGCACAAAGGGGCATTAGGTTCCCACCTCACAGCAACTTTCACTAGTATTTAGGCACTTAGCTGCCCTTTGTGCCTTTGAAAATCTCCCTTTGGTTGCTACAAAAAACTCAATTTACTTCCACCCTTATTATTGTGTTTTAAAAGTGTGTGTTTTGTTTCTGTGTTCAGTTCTTGCTCAATACCATTAATACCATTATATTTGAATTACGGCAAAATAAGTGTGATTGTTTTCTTTAATTACAGATAAAATCTTTCCATTGCAGTGTGTTGTTCAAGATTTTTATTACTGCAACTGTGTAGAGATCATTATGAATCGCATTGTTCATTTGGTTCAGTGATGCAGCACCAAGGTTACTGGGTTTGTTTAAGCTAATGATGAGACCATAACTCTAGAAAATGTGCATGGAAATCACAGGGTCACAGTGAGCATATTTTCATTGTCACAGATGTTATTCTTCCAAAATCACTTAGGGGCATCCAATATAGATAAACCACAACCATGCAGGTAGAAGACTGTTTAAACAGTTAAATCAAGGCTTGTAAGTAGAAAATCACCACTTATTATTGGCCATTGTTGGCTCTCCTTTCCTGCACAGCATTTCTAGCACTGTTTATCTAGCATCACTGGTGAGAACCTGTACATCACTAATGCTACAGAGATAACAGGAGCTCCTGTGAGCCTTCAGTTAGAAAGCAAGAAAGTGGGAGAAGTCAACAGACCAGCAGTCATTTAGCATTAGAGTTATTTGAGATTATAGCTATTTGGAGTAGCAAACAGTTCTAGAACGTGGCAGTGTAGCCAGGTTGCTACTTACCGCTAATACACCTCTTTGTGTTTCAGGCTGGGAATGCAGCTAGCAGCTCACTCTGCAATTGTCTTTCTAGTAACTTGGCCCTCCAGCCAGGTTACCATGTAGTCCACCCCTTTTGTGATTACAAAGCCCAACAGGACAACTGCCCAAGTGCTGTTGCCAGACAGCATTCAGCCCCTCAGGCTGTGTGTTACTATACCAGTGCCTGGCAGGGGAACCCAGGCCTACCTGCTACACCAGGCATCAGCCCAGGGACCCTACAGCCAGCAATCCAGGTCCTCAGTCCCCATCCCTGTTGCTATTTCCCTGGGCTCCTTCTTTCTATCCCTCCCTAGCTTCTCATTTCTGGCTCTAGGTTGACCATTGGAGCCTATGGTGCTCCCTGTGGCTACTTCACCTCTCCTAGTCTCTTGCCAGACTCCTTACTGCAGGGCAGGATCCCAGTGCTTACACTCCCCTGGGCTTGCTCCTGACAACCTCCCTTCTTCCAGGGACTCAGCATAGACTCCTTCCTCTATAGCCCTCTTCTACTGGAAGTTTCTTGGCTTTACAGTGCTGGCCCAGCTCTTCCCCAGATGGGCAGCACTCTACATTAACTCTAGCCCTTCTCTCAGGCGATGCTGGGTAACCTAATTGGCCTCTCAGGCCCTCATTACCCCTATCAGGGCTGGCCAGAGGGGTGCACAACCCATCACAGCTAAGCAAAGTATTGAACATATATTTAACACAGTATAGTAACTCCTCACTTAAAGTCATCCCAGTTAACATTGTTATGTTGCTGATCAATTAGAAAACATGCTTGTTTAAAGTTGCACAATCCTCCCTTATAACATTGTTTGGCAGCCACCTGCCTTGTCCACTGCTTGCAGAAAGAGCAGCTCCTTGGAGCTGGCTGGTGGGGGCTTGGAACCAAGGTGGACCGGCAGCCCCCCTATCAGTTCCCTGCTCCCCTAAGTTCCCTGAGCGGCAGCTGCCCAGCAGGCTATCAATTGCCTGCAGTTCAGCTGTCCCTCCCCTCACTGCCATGTGCTGCTCCTGCCCTCAGCCTTGGAGCTGCTCCAGGAAGCCTCCTGCTTGCTGTGCAAGGGGGTGGGGAAAGGGGTGCTAATGTCAGGGTGTCCCCCTCCCCCCTGCTCACCCCATATCTATAGAGCAGAGGGGGACACAGGAGGGAGCTTTCTGGCAGCAGCAGCTGTCTCAACTTGCTAATCTACTTAAAAAGGCAATGAACGTAGAGTGGGATCAGCATACTTAAAGGGGCAATGCGCATCTCTCTCTGTCACACAAGCTGTGTGTCTCTATCTGCCATGCTGTCTCCCCTCCCTCCATTTGTGCTGCCTTGTAGAGTGTGAGGCTACATTAACAACAATGTGTTAAGCCTTGAGGGCTCAGCCGAGTGCTAGTTCATCATTTAGCCTGCAAGGCATTCCCTGGGAAATCTCTCTCCCTCTTCCACCCTCTGACTTCACCACCTCAACCAAGCTTCACAATCATTGCCATGTACAGTATTAAATTATTTGTTTAAAACTTACAGGGTGTATATATGTCTTTTGTCTGGTGAAAAAATTTCCCTGGAACCTAACCCTCCCATTTACATTAATTCTTATGGGGAAATTGGATTAGCTTAAAGTTGCATTTTTCAGGAACATAACTACAACGTTAAGCAAGGAGTTATTGTACAGTGGTGATCTGTGCTGGCTGCTTTCTGATGAGCATAAATGCTCTAGTTTTGCAGTTACTTCAATAACAGATTAATATTTTTCATACATACTGCAAAGTTACACAGGCTGCTTGCTTTACAAACTCTATAATGAGAAAACAAATGCAGTTTTCTTGGAAGAGACATGCAAGAGGTCAAATTAGCATGGAGTCAATGTGAAATTTGCAATGTACTTTGCCCTACTAGTTAATGTATGCTGATCCAGGACATTTAACAGGATACTTCATCCTTCGTAACCCTGATGCATGTAAGGTGACTTGAGCGCCTGTATGTCACACACTTATAGGGTGACCAGACAGCAAGTGTGAAAAATCGGGACGGGGGTGGGGGTAATAGGAGCCTATATAAGAAAAAGACTCAAAAATTGGGACTGTCCCTATAAAATCAGGACATCTGGTCACCCTACACACTTATTACAATGACCATGGTACTACCACAGATTCCCACAGACCTGATTTCAGAGCATCATTCTTGCACCAACACTTCCTTTATGTGTGGCACAGCCACGTATGCCTAGCACAACACAATACAGTATGTAGGTCAGAATTGCTTTGAACAAGAGGGCAAAGCGAAGGGTGCCCATGCAAACTTAATTTTGGCATGTTTTGATTTTTGGGTTTTTAACTTTGCAACCTTAACATTTGCTTAATATAGTTTTTTTAACATCTATTCAGGGCTTTTGCTAGAGCCTTAAAACTTTTTTAAAGTGACCTTCGCTAGATAATTTGGCTAGGCAGCCCCGTGAAGTCAAAATTGGAACTGGCTTTACTTGCCATCACATTGAAAATATTATCTGTCTTATGCTTGAAACTGACAGCAGTGCCAGGTTCCCATTACTTCATGTGCAAAACTTTGTGAAGGAAGCAAGGGCTCCTCCTTTAGAGAGCGTGCACCTAACTACACAGTGCAAGAGATAAAGGCCTGGATTTGCAAAGGTACTTATGCACCTAAGTCCCAGTTTTAGGTGTCACTGTGATCTGCCAAACTCCCACTTGGCTGCCTCTTAAGATTGTAGGCACCTAAACTCACTCAGCACCTACATTTTTGCAGTAAAAGTTTCATTATCACCTTAGTTTCTTCCCCTGGGCACGTGCACTCTAGGTATCCAGGCACCTATTTTCTGCCTAAGGCCCAGAGCAATACACAAACCATGGGGAAGAGAGGTGTTCATCTGCATAACTCATGTGTGGGGCCCAACCCAGTAGGGGTTCTCAGAGGCCACCTAATTCCACACAAAATAGCCAGGGGGTGAAGCCCTCCCTTATAAACTTTAGTCAAGTGATTAGCACCCTCCCATAGGAGGTGGGAGACCCCTTAGTCCAATCCCTTATACTCACTAGGAGGGGTCTCCCACCCTTCAGGCAAGTGTCCTAATCACTTGGCTATGGAATGCTCTGATATGGAGTTCCCCCAATCTCTCCTATTGAGGTTGTTCCATTGTAATAAAATAATCAAATAATTAAATCATAATTGGACCAGACAAAGACTGAGAATGACTTTATAGTCCACTGGTTAGGGAGCTCACCTGAGAGGTAGCAGATTCCTGTTATAATCTCTTTTGATCATCAGGCAGAGGGGAGGCTTGAAATTGGGGTCTCCCACATTCTGGGTAAGTGCCCTGACTGATGAGATAAAGATTGTAATTAAATCCTTGTCCTCCTCCAGCTGTTTTGCATGGAGTTAGATGGTCTTTAAGCACACCTACTGGATTAGGCCTCGGGTCCTAGCACATGATATAGGTGACAGAATGCCTATTGTCTCCCAGTTTGTGGGTTGCTAGCTACAGGTGCCTCCCTGTAGCTTGGGCATAGGCACCTATATCTAGTGAGGGGGTGGAGCTTAGGACAAACCCCTCTCCTCCGCATCTCTCATTGGCTAGCGTGCTGGCTTAAGATGATGGTTTAAGACTATACATGGAGCCAAAGTGCCTTACTCAGACTTTGTGGTTTGCAGTGTTGTTCCTGTGGTTTTGCTAAGCACCTAAACATTAGGCACTGTAACACCTAAGCCCCTTTTGTGGATCTGGGCCAATGGCTACTGCAGAGCTCTTGCCTCATTCATAGAGAGTGCACTTATTGTGTATTTAAAAGTCCTGGAAATATGTAATGAGTAGTATGGAGCAATCAGTGATCAACATCTGCACAGTAAGCAAAAGTTGCACTTATCCAGATTTTTTTAATATGCAAAAAAAGATTTGACATGCTCACTGCAACACTCTTCTATTGGTATTGGCAGTTATTAAAAAGTGCTATTGTCTTTAATCTACTGCAGATGTGCCAGCTATGTTTTTCAAACCCTCCTAATTTGGCAAAGTCAAATGGGTTTTCATTACAAAATGAAAGGCATCTCTCTCCTTAAGGGTTATTATCTTCCACCTCATTTCAACCTTTCGTCCCCAACTGGTTCAAAGATAGAAGTATTAAAAAGGTTGCAAAATTAGTTTTTGAGTGAGAAGAGTGTGCTTTTTTTATTCTTGGTATGCTCCAAAAGAGCTGAACAGTTCTTCATCAAACTTGGAAAAAGTAAAATCATGCGACACCAAGGACCTTTTTTTCCACTACCAGTCTGGTAGTATTTTACACTCACTTTTCTCTCATCACTTTACACAGGTGTAATTGACCACACAAAGTTCAAGACAGTGGAGAAGCAGGCCCAAAACCTGGACAATTTCAGCACAATAGGTAAAGTTTCAGAAAATTATAAGCAACTGAAAAAGGAGTCTTAGAATGAAAATGCTTAGGCAACCTTAGCTAAAGCTGTTGCTCCAACTGTTATTTTTATCTATCTATTTATACATTACACACACACCAATAAATAAACAGGTCAATAAGAAAGAAGGGCATGTTCTATTGGAGAAGCATTTAAAACACAGCAGCTTAGGACTTCAATTTAAGAGCTAATTACAGAGACACAGTAAAACCTCTATATTATTTAAAAACTAATTATGCTGCATGAGTTTGCAGAAGTTCAGGGAGAATATGCAGGCAAATTAACATTAACTATACAGTAAAATATTATGGGCCAGATTTTGTGCTGGTATAAGCTGACAGATTCTTTGAAGTCAATGGTGTTTTCCCAATTTACAAAATCAGAGAATTTGACTCTATATATAGAGGCACTAGAAAACAATTCAGGTCACTATCAGCAGAGCTCACTCTCTCTACTGTCAGCAAGTTGTCTGACTTTCATTAGCTTCTTGTTAATAAAACCGTAGTCACTGTGATCCTAAACAGGATGAGACAAACTTCTTCTTTCAGGGGCTTCCATTATTCACCCTCTCAGAGCTGTTCTCTGAATTCTCTTTATACTCCATTCTGTTTTAGAGGAGTCTCTGACTCCTTTAGGGGAAAAGTAAAGCAACATGCACTTTTTGGAGCAGCAGGACACTCCAAAGCATTCTTGGGTAGCATCAGCTGTAACAAACCTTTCAGTTTCTGGCAACAGTATCATTCACTTAATAGTCTGGTTTGAAGCCTCACACTACGTGACAATTTCACCATACCTTCCACAGAATCTTCTGGAACCTTTTCTCCATATCCCTGTAACGTGACTGCCAATTTGCCTCTTGTACACAGTATGTGCCCTGTTGGAACCATTGTTTGAAATGAGAGAATAGAGGCTAAATAACCATGCTTTTTTGTGCATGCAGTTTGTAAATATTCAAGGTTGAATTTTCACATTCATAGTGAGGGTAGCTCAGAAATCAGAAGGTAGACCATAAAAATGATTTTTACTTCTTTTTAGAAGCTAATGCTTTTTAGGCTCATCTAATGATTGCCTGGGTTCTGACTCATGATTATTGAACTATTGGAGTTGGCAACACTCAAAAAAACAGTTCAAAAGTTTTTTGTGTTTATGAGGAGTGGAGAAAACATGAATTAAAAATCACACAGTGATCAATTAGTATTTTATAATTCTCTCTTTAGCAAGTTGAAACTAATGGCCTACCACACTTTTTAATCTTTTATGCAGGGATGTGGGGAAATGAAAAAGCATAGTACAAATAGTCCAGAGGGGGAAAAGTATAGTGCTGTTGGTTTGGTTTTGGGAGAAGCATGTCCAAAACAAAGCAATGTGATGGTGATATCCTGCCATCACACATGCATGTTTTGTAGTGATTTTATTTGAGGCCTGATCATTTTCAACCTATTGTCTCTTTACATTTCCATTCCACTGCTGTTATATATGGGAGAGTAGCACAGTGATGTTATTACTAACTAAAGGCCCTATAGAACACACCTTGGTAAAACTGACCAAAGAACCAAAAAAGATCAGAGAGACTAGAGGAATGCTGGCACCGTGGAATGCTTCTTTCAGGTGGAAAAGATCTGCTGTATCAGGAGTAAATTAAGGGGGTGGTCACCAATTCATGTATTTCCAGTCCTAGCCTGTCTCAAGCTGTAGGAACCACCAAATCCATGGACTAGTGGCAAAGAAGCTTTTGCAGGTTCAGAGGGAAGGGGAGGATTCTAGAGAGTCACTGCCCCTACAACACACATCCACTGGCTTCTGGTCACACTGGTAAAGAGGAATATAGACCTAAATCTGCAAAACTATGAAGCACACTGAGATGCGTAAGAATGACACACTGCGTTATAGGCACACTAACTCCTCTAACAACACACTCTACTTCATGTGCTTAGCCAACAGTGATAACAAACACAAGTACAAGCAAATGCCAAGTTATTCTTTCCTCAGGTTCCCATTGTCATCGTCTGCATGTTTTTCTTTTGGAATTAAGCTCTTTGGGGTATGTTTTGTCTTCATTTTGGCAAGTACGTGTTGGAGCTTAATAAGTAGAATCAAATAACAATAGTTGCATCACTTCATATCACACATTTTCTCTTCTCGTTTGCATTTGTTCTGTCAATGGCCCTTTGATGGCAAAGTTGCAAGGTGTCCATTATTTCCTTAAGTTATACTTGTTGTCTATTAACATAAAAACATAATATGGAGGGCTTGATTCACTGCTGCCCTGTACCTTCTGTAGTCATTTACCCTAATGCGGAGTGAGTGGAAAGTGGGTATAAAATGCTGCCAGATCAGAAGGGAAGCATTTTACACCTGTTTTGCATTGGTGGAAATGGCTATACAATGTGCAGGACAACTGTGAATCAGGCTTTGTTTAATTTTTTTAAATTGAAAACATCTAAAACTCTCACAAAACATAAACGCAACCCTTAATTATTTATTTGAATTGTCTTCTTGTTGCTGTGTTATGGGAAGTAAGTGAAGCTCTGTATGTAGCTTTCCCTCTTGGTGGATGAATACAGCAAATATTTTTCCATAAATAATCAGTGGAGTTTTTAAAAGAATTTGGTCAGTTCATGCTTGTGCCCCTTTTGCGTTTGTTTCCTGACAACACTAGTGTGATCAAGTTGTGCTGAAGTTCAGCGAAATCAAATTTCAAAGTTGCCCTCACAAGTATTCACAGCAATCAGCTATTAAATTTGCAAAGGCAAGTATTTGCGCCATACGTGCTTGTGGGGCTCCTTCAATAAGGAAGTAGAAACACATAACATGTGGCTCATCTGAGCAATCACAACTAACCCGGGCCCCGATCCTGCAAAGACTTACAAAGGTTATTAGTTTTACACACTCTGAATAGTTTCATTGACGTCAGTGGGACTACTCACACAGCACAGAGTTAAACATGTACATAACTCTTTGCAGGATCGGGGCCCTAGTCAGTTCAGATAGTGAATACTGAATACCTACACACAACTATTCACTACCAATCCACAGAGGTAAAGTATTTAGCAGAAAATTCACTGAATAGTTTTGAATAATGAATACACTGGAGAAAATCAATGAATATTCCTCAAAGAGAAAAATGGGTAAAAACATTGATTACAATCTAGTTTATTATTACGTTTATTATTCAGTTCTGCCTTTACAGTGTTGTTTCTCGAGCCTTTTTATGACTACATTCTTCAGTTTCTTTCACTAATACAGGATTCTGCCTCTTAAAATGTTAAGCATACCCAGACATCTTTATTCCCGTCTGATGGCTTAATACTCCCAATAGTACTTTTTGAAATATTTTATGCATTCTGTGCTCCAGCGCTGTTACAAAAATGTTGGGTTGCTGTAATACTAACAACAGTGAATAGATTTTTTTTTTCTGTATACAAAATGGGTGAGATTTGTACTTTGCTTGCACAAATGCAGTTCTGCCTTTCAGAAGACATATTTAGTAGTTACCTTTGCTTTGTGCAGTGTTTTTTCTGCAGTGACAGCAGGCAGCGGTTTAGTGGCAATTTTAGACTCTAGCATTACTGTACATTATGTACAGTACAATGAGGCTTTGCAGAGCCACATTTCTTAAAAAAAACAAAACAGGATGACATTCCTAGTTTGCTTACTTTGTATTGTAACAACTTTGCTCTTGCTGTCCATCTTTGGCAATTCTTCAACATTATAAACAAAGGCCGTTCAACATCTTTAAAAAAAAAAAAAAGGAAAGACTTCTTTTTAATATTCATGTAAAATGCCAAATTGAACATTACTTACATTAAAACAATTACTTTAAACTTTTCACTTGAGTTACTATGCCTATAAAATACTGCATTGTTATTGCCTTTCACTTACCCCTTCTGCAATATATATTATCCCCATCAAAACGCTGCAAGTACACAATATCATTTTTTAAAATTACATTTTAGTTTGCATATTTCCTCCCTAAGATGTCTTATTTTTACTAGTATCTGAGCAAAATGTTTTTAAGGTTTGACACTTTTAGAATGTCATTATTAAAGTTATCGTCCTGTTTTTATTTCTTTATCCATCATCCATTAAGAAAATAAAAGGTAAATCATAATCTATTTTTGTTAATGGAATTTAATATGAATCTAGAAAGACTAAAAGTAAAAACACCCACACAAATAGAATATAATCAGGCTGCTACAAAGTACATTTCAGAAAACAGTCAGAAGTGCAAAAAGTCCATAAAGTAGAGCACAGGGATAAGCCACGAGAAGCTGCTGTCCTTCCATGGCTAACGCGGAGATAAAAATTTTGGAAGCTGACAGACTGCACCATCCAATAATAATCAGAGCTAACAAAGTTCCAAGTATCCCCCTATAAAGCAAAAATAAAACAAAGAGAATCCACTGGTTAATATGTGCAGAATGAAGTCTTATCACAGTCTAGTTCATGTCTTCTAAGATCTTGTTGTTAATGAGGCAGTAGTCACTGGTAAAAACAAGGAATTACTTATGTAATGAAAGTCAAGGCTAAGCAGTGAATTAAAACAATAAAACATCAAGCAAAATTGATTGCTTGATTGCTCCATTTCAGATGGAAACAACAACTCCGTCAATGGTACTACTTGGAAGACTAGCAAGCTTCCAACTACTTTGTCCAGGGCTGTAAGCAAACCTGGGCTCTGAGCTTTTACATTTCAAAGTGAACAGAAGTCCCCTAGCAGCTAAAAACAACATGCACAATATGTTATGATTTAAATGGGGCTATGCAGATTTGCTCTTTTTACCAAGGCAGCCTGATGGTCTAGAGGCCATGTCTGGTAGGGAATATGAGCTTGAGAAAAGACAATGTCTTGTATCACTCACTTGTGATCACTCACACTGGCTCTTACATCATTCCTTCTCTGCCCCATTGGCATAGAGCACACACTAGAGGCATGTCAGGAGAATCATAGAATATCAGGGTTGGAAGGAACCTCAGGAGGTCATCTAGTCCAATCCCCTACTCAAAGCAGGACCAATCCCAACTAACTCATCCCAGCCAGGGCTTTGTCAAGCCTGACCTTAAAAACCTTTAAAGAAGGAGATTCCACCACCTCCCTAGGTAACCCATTCCAGTGCTTCACCACCCTCCAAGTGAAAAAGTTTTTCCTAATATCCAACCTAAACCTCCCCCACTGCAACTTGAGACCATTACTCCTTGTTCTGTCATCTGCTACCACTGAGAACAGTCTATTTGGAACCCTCTTTCAGGTAGTTGAAAGCAGCTATCAAATCCCCCCTCATTCTTCTCTTCTGCAGACTAAATAATCCCAGTTCCCTCAGCCTCTCCTCATAAATCGTGTGCTCCAGCCCCCTAATCATTTTTGTTGCCCTCCGCTGGACTCTTTCCAATTTTTTCACATCCTTCTTGTAGTGTGGGGCCCAAAACTGGACACAGTACTCCAGATGAGGCCTCACCAATGCTGAATAGAGGGGAATGATCACATCCCTTGATTTGCTGGCAATGCCCCTACTTATACAGCCCAAAATGCCGTTAGCCTTCTTGACAACAGGGGCACACTGTTGACTTATATCCAGCTTCTCGTCCACTGTAACCCCTAGGTCCTTTTCTATAGAACTGCTGCCTAGCCACTCAGTCCCTAGTCTGTAGCAATGCATGGGATTCTTCCATCCTAAGTGCAGGACTCTGCACTTGAACCTCATCATATTTCTTTTGGCCCAATCCTCTAATTTGTCTAGGTCCCTCTGAATCCTATCCCTACCCTCTAGTGTATCTACCACTCCTCCCAGTTTAGTGTCATCTGCAAACTTGCTGAGGGTGCAGTCCATGCCATCCTCCAGATCATTAATGAAGATATTGAACAAAACCGGAAAGGATGTAGCAGTGCATGCTGGGCAGAGGCAATTCCCATCTAGCATAATAGCACTTTGGAAGCATTGAGAAATTGGTGCAATTTAGAGTAGAACTGTGGCTGCTCTACTTTGCACTGAGGGCCAAACTGGCCACCCCAGGCTGGCTCCAGGATTGATAGTGATGGAAAGATGGCATAAAGTCACCTTTGCCCCAGTCAGCCAAGAGCTGCTTAGGTGCACTTAGAGATTCAGCTCTCAGTCTAACAGCATATTCCTGCTGGAATAAATAGTTTAGCACCAGTATGGCCCTGGTGCCTGTGGTGTCTATGAAGGCCAAATCCTCAGGCACCTTCCAGGAGCACAAAAGTCTCAAAAGGCAAGAAAAATGCTGTGCTTATGATGCATTGAAGGACTGGACAAGAGAGCCTATTCAGGCAGGCTGCATTTGTGTGCCATGGAGTCAAGCTCCAAGGTACAATTTGCACAGGAACATGGAAGGGGATTTGTGGGACAGCTAGGTTAGTACCAGGTTTTCAGCTTTGGATCTGCACACAGCATGGACCTATTGACCAGAGCACAAAGTTGGGGAATAACTGCTGACCACGTTGTCACATAGCCTGTAGATGTGCCCACATCTTTGCACCAGTTGCTGCAAACTGGGCCCGAGGATTCCATTCTTCAGCCCCATACTCACTTGCCTAAGCACACAGCCCAAGTAAATGGGATATTCACTCTGTTCAAGGATTTTGTCTAAAGAAGGGGTTGGGGGGGGGGGGGGGGGGAGATTAGCAAACTGCTTATTTAAATCTATTCTTATCAGACACTATTACCCCTAGAAAATGTAATCAGCTTGTGATTAGGCACAGTGCCATCTTAGATTGACATGAGTAGCCCTGTGAAAAATTGAATTTTGTTTCACACATTTTTGCTTGAAAATGTTGGCCATTTCTTTGGTGCCATTTTGCACCCTCCTTGTCCCAAATTTTGATTCATTCAACGTTAAAATGAAATTGCTAATTTTGCATTAAAAAATATGAAAAAAAATTCAATTTTCATGTTTATGACCTAACTGCTATCTTTGCTAAGAGAATGAGCTCAGTTTCAATTACAGAATTCTCTCTCTTTGTATCTTATCTGTCCATCATCTTAGGTAAATTTTCTGTGAAAAGAGACCAAACTAAAGCTATTTACAAAATTTAAAATAGGAAATTGACAAAATGCTTCATCAAAATTTCAAACTTTGACCAAAGAACTCTGCTGATTTTGATCAGTTCTATTTAAAAAACAAATAAATGTTTCCTTGAAAACTGCCAGTTGCCTTTAATAGCTTGCAGTTAGATGACCTCAGTATTTGTAGTATTTAAGGCATTTCCTATTGTAGGTAAGGACGCACAAGGGAACATTGCAGATACTGATGTAATCTTAGCTATTTCTGATAAAATTGTCAAGTTTTAAGAGCTACCACTGTAAATATTTTTGGATTTCTAAAGATAGACTTTTAGTAGGTTTACAGCATATTACAAATGTACTGTATGTACTTGGGGATTTTCTGAAGCAGACACCAGCACCCTGATCAACTGTAACAGCTGCTTTGGAGTTAGCCCCATCTGTCCTGTAAATACACATGTGCACCTTTTATAAATCCAGATTACTAAACAGGTTAATCAAGTAAATATGCATATTATTGAGACAACAGAGGGTTCCCTGACTGTCTATGTCAGGGAGAACAGAGAAACTCTTGAATATGTGGATTATGGCCAGGATAGACCATAACAGCTCCATGGAAATGTGAGGCAAGGGCACTGTCAGTGTGCTAAAAATGCTTATGTCAACAAAAGCATTTGCTGAAAAACAATATTTATACTTAATTGCTGCTTTTCTAAATAAAGTAACTGAGGGCAGCTTTACATTTTCTAGCTACAGATTACTAACTATGCAAGACACATTCCATACCTTTTGGTGTTAAAAACAAAATAAAAAACAAAATAGACTGGCTTTAAGTTTAATAAGCGGGGAGATATTATTTATTATATATACTGCTGTGGTGCCCAGAGGCTCCAATTAGGGCCCTGACCTCCTTCTTCTTGGCATTGTACAGAGGCAGACACAAACCCTGTCTCAAAGAGCTTACAGTCTAACAGGAAGACAGTCCGATATATACTATTTTTTTTAAAAAAAGACTTGCAATTACAGTTTAATTACAGTCACCTGCTCTATTGCACCTTAGGCTAGTCATTAAGGGTTGACTGATTTCTCATAGATGTGACAACCTATCCTGAAGGACGATCTCTCACTCTCACAGACCTTGGGAGACAGGCCAGTCTTTGTTTACAGACAGCCCCCCGACCTGAAGCAAACACTCACCAGCAACTACACACCACATAACAAAAACACCAATCCAGGAACCAAACCCTGCAACAAACCCCAGTGCCAACTCTGTCCACATATCTATTCAAGGGAAACCATCATAGGACCCAACTACATCAGCCACACCATCAGGGGCTCGTTCACCTGCATATCTACCAATGTGATACTGTATATGCCATCATGTGCCAGCAATGCCTCTCTGCCATGTACATTGGCCAAACCGGACAATCTCTACGCAAAAGAATAAATGGACAGTGTCTAAGGTGCCACAGGGACTCGTTGTTTTTGCTGATACAGACTAACAAGCTACCACTTTGAAATCTTACCATGGAGTCACAGACAGTCCCCTTGGGCATTCCAATCTATCTTGCCACCCAGGAAAGATGGACTTAGTGATAGATGGTTGCTCTACACCAAAGATCACAAAATATTCAGGTTATTCCCAGTCCCAAATGACCAGTCACTTACCCCAGGTCAGGTTGTACCTTAGATCTCACACCAAAGACAACATTTGTTGCCAATCCTATAGTAAACTATCTAAGGATTTATTAACTAAGAAAAGAAATGAGAAGATTATTACAAGGTTAAAGCAGGCAAGCATAAATACACAAATGAGTTACAGTCTTATGGTTTTAAAAGGTGACAGAGTTATAGTAATCGGTCAGCTCTGAATGACTTTTAGGGCTAAGACTGATGCTAGGGATCTCTGCTTCGGTTTTATAGCTCCATCCCTGTGAGAATCCAAACAGCAAAAAAAGATGAAAAAAATTCTTGTCAGCTATTTTTATTTCCTTCTTCCAGAATTCAAGCTGATGGGATGAGCCCTTTTGCATGTAACCTCTTCATGGGTATAAGGGGGCAATTAACAAAGTCTTTGTATTGTGATGGCCCATTTAGTTTTGATAGACCTCTTTGATGGGCAGGAGACAATCCCTCCTAACTGGGTTCACAGTTTCAGAGCAAACATTTTTTATAGTTACAAAGCAAAAACTTAAATATTACCTTATAGCAGGTGATAAAGAAGTTATAAGCGAGGTTAATGCATGCAGCAACTTAAAAGTATTAATAAAGTCTAAACACTAAACACATTGTTATAAGGCCAATAGCCATCTTAACCATACTAACACATGAATTTGTCAGTGCTTGGCTGAGGCCTATAGCCTTGGCAAGATTTGGCACCTGGTCTGCCAGCATCACAGAGGATAGTAGATTTATGCTACTGAAGGCAGCTGAAATTAGAGATGGGCCAGTACTAAAACCATTTATCCAAACCCACCCAAACACTGAGGGTTGGTACAAAAAAGTTGAAACCTGGATTTGAACTACTACTGCTGTGGTTTTACAAAACAAAAAACAGAGTAAAGCTGTCAAATCAAAGGCGACCTCAGTTTTGAGCACAACTTTATTTTAAATAAAGATACTGTAGTTCCAAACTGGAACTATTTATCCAAATTCACCAAACTTTGGGGCTTATATAGAGTGGGACAGATCTCTGAACCATTCTAGAACTAAAATTACACACAAACCCTCTCTCTCACACACACACGTTGTCCATTTTCACCTGAAAATACTAACATTCTTTTTAGTTCCTTCATGTACTGATATTTTCCTTCCAATTTTTGGCAATATAAAGTGTCCTCTAGTCTTAGCGTTAAAAATTTTGTATAACACTAATTACAGTAATCCTTATGGGTTCTGCCATAATACTCTGATACTTACTGTAGTGAGAAGAAGACTGCACAGCTGGACAGGACCACCATGGGTAGCAGGCAGTAGCCCAGTACACTGGCAACACAGCCATATGAGACACCTGCTATGCTCATCAGGTTCAGTAAAGCATGTATTCCTAGGCACCCAACAGCACTGATGCCATATACATAGCCAAAGTGAACTTTTCCTGCCTGAAATAAATATGAGTAAGTACAAAACAGCATACATGCACCATAAATCATGAAACACTGGGAGGAAACAGAATGAAAGCATGAGGTGTGATCCTCTTTCCGCTTATACAAGTTTTACACTGACTTCATTTATGCCATTTTATGTGTGATCAGAATCAAGGCCAGTATTTGGGGATTTTTTCTCCCCTCAAATAAAAATATCCCAAGATAAATGTTTCATTAATAATTTATATTTTAATTTGCATTGAATGGATAGAAATACAGGACCCAATTCTACATTTCCTTGTACTAATCAGGCTCCAAGGAAGGACAGGAACTGGTTAGGGAGACTCAGGAAGGTGTTTGGAGTCATAAGATAAAAATAAGGAAATTAAACTTTAGGTTAAATATCAGGAAAATCTTTTGGACTAGGAGATGTGAGGCTGTGGGTCTCCCAAGAAAAGTGGTGGGAGCCCCATCACTTGAGACATTTCATACTAGATTGGTTAGTGGGGATGCCATACTATTTTTTTGTAATTATGTATCATTGTTTTCTTAAAAATTACCAAGGCCACAATCTGTTTAGTAGATAGTAACACTTCTGTTTTCCTTTGTGCATTGGGGACATCTTGTACCCTTTCATTACAGCAGTTTGAATCTTTCATAACGAAACACCAAACACCAAACCTGGCAAGACTTGGATGGTTGCTACAAACCCAAAACTCTGACCAGGCTTGATAAAAGTTTGTGAACCTTTGGGGAATGTATGTTGAATTTCAGGGTGAATTTATCCCTTCCTTCCCTTGGCTACCATGGGGAAGTCACAGTTTGTTCCTGAACCCAAACCTAGCATGTATAGCACAAAGTATTATGACTCGCTGCTCCATGGTATATGTTCCCTGCCACATTAATCTTTCTAGTAACTATCAGCAAATCTTTTTTTCTGCTCCACTTAGTGAGTGATTCTCCAGCTCTTTTTCAGATTTTCTTTTTAGTGAATGTAATGCTTGTGAAGACTTGATTTTAACAAATAGGGAGGAACTCGTTGAGAATTTGAAAGTAGAAGGCAGCTTGGGTGAAAGTGATCATGAAATCATAGAGTTTGCAATTCTAAGGAAGGGTAGAAGGGAGAACAGCAAAATAGAGACAATGGATTTCAGGAAGGCAGATTTTGGTAAGCTCAGAGAGCTGATAGGTAAGGTCCCATGGGAATCAAGACTGAGGGGAAAAACAACTGAGGAGAGTTGGTAGTTTTTCAAAGGAACACTATTAAGGGCCCAAAAGCAAGCTATTCCGCTGGGCTTTAAACTAGGAACTTGGGGGAGAAGGTTGGGAGATGTCCAGTTAATCTCCACGCCAGATTCCAACACTGAAAATGAGGGAAAAGAGATAAGCACAGATATAGATAGGGGTAGGGAATTGGACATTAGAAGGAGGGGGCGGATAGACACTAGGGGGTCCGTACCAAAGTGCATAACTAATGGGAGAAAGGATAGACAGCATACGGTAAGATGTTTATACACCAATGCGAGAAGCCTAGGTAACAAAATGGAGGAACTGGAGCTCCTGGTCCAAGAAATGAAACCTGATATCGTAGGAATAACCGAAACATGGTGGAACGGTAGTCATGACTGGAGTACAGGTATGGAAGGGTATGTGCTGTTTAGGAATGACCGGAAAAAAGGTAAAGGTGGGGGTGTGGCACTGTATGTGAATAATGAACTAAAATGTAAAGAAATAATAAGTGATGGAATGGATAAGACAGAGACTGTCTGGGCAATGATTACACTGGGTAAAAGAACTACTAGAGCCTCCCCTGAGATACTGCTTGGGGTGTGTTATAGACCGCCGGGATCTAGCCTGGATGCGGACAGAGAACTATTTAATGTTTTTAAGGAAGTAAAAACTAATAAGAGCTGTGTGATCATGGGGGACTTTAACTTCCCGGACATAGATTGGGGAACAAATGCTAGTAACAATAATAGGGCTCAGATGTTCCTAGACGTGCTAGCAGATGAATTCCTTCAGCAAGTAGTAGCTGAACCGACGAGGGGGGATGCCATTTTAGATTTGGTGCTGGTGAGTAGTGAGGACCTAGTTGAGGAAATGATAGTAGGGGACAACCTTGGCTCGAGTGACCATGAGCTGATTCGGTTTAAACTAAATGGAAGGATTAACAGAAATAAAACTGTGACTAAGGTTTACGATTTCAAAAAGGCCAACTTTAATAAATTAAGGCAACTACTTAGGGAAATGGATTGGGCTAACATACTTAGAGAGCTAAAGGCAGATGAGGCCTGGGATTATTTCAAGCTGAAGTTGCACGAGCTGTCCGAGGCCTGGATCCCGAGAAAGGGGAAACGGTTAGTAGGCAGGAGAATTAGACCTAGCTGGATGAGCGGGCGTCTCAAAGGGGCGATTAAGAAAAAACAGAAAGCGTACAAAGAATGGAAGAGGGGGCAGATCGGCAAGGAAACCTACCTTATTGAGGTCAGAGCATGTAGGGATGCGGTGAGAAAGGCCAAAAGCCGTGTAGAGTTGGACTTCGCGAGGGGAATTAAATCCAATAGTAAGAGGTTTTATAGCCATATAAATAGGAAGAAAACAAAGAAAGAGGAAGTGGGACCGCTGAAGCATGTAAATGGAGTGGAGATTAAGGATAATCTAGGCATGGCACAATATCTAAATGAATATTTTGCGTCGGTGTTTAATAAGGCTAATGAAGGGTTTAGGAATAGAGGGAGCGGGACACAGGGGAATAAAGGAGGGGCGATTGACATTACAGTATCAGAGGTGGAAACCAAACTTGACCAGCTAAATGGGACTAAATCGGGCGGACCGGATGATCTCCATCCTAGAATATTGAAGGAGCTGGCGCGAGAAATTGCAAGCCCCTTGGCAATAATTTTTAATAAATCTGTAAACTCGGGGGTGGTACCGATGGACTGGAAAATAGCTAATGTGGTTCCTATTTTTAAGAAGGGGAAAAAAAGTGACCCGGGTAACTACAGACCTGTTAGTTTAACTTCTGTAGTATGCAAGGTCTTGGAAAAAATTTTGAAGGAAAAAGTAGTTAAGGACCTTGAGGTGAATGGCAATTGGGACAAATTACAACATGGGTTTACGAAAGGCAGATCGTGCCAAACCAACTTGATCTCCTTCTTTGAGAAAGTAACAGACCTTCTAGATAAAGGAAATGCGGTGGATCTAATTTACCTCGATTTTAGTAAAGCGTTTGATACTGTGCCGCACGAGGAATTATTGGTTAAATTGGAAAAGATGGGGATCGATATTAAATTCCAGAGGTGGATAAAAAACTGGTTAAAGGGGAGACTGCAGCGGGTAGTACTGAAAGGTGAACTGTCGGGTTGGACGGAGGTCACCAGTGGGGTTCCTCAAGGTTCGGTTTTGGGTCCGATTTTATTTAATCTATTCGTTACTGACCTCGGAACCGAATGTAGGAGTGGGCTGATAAAGTTTGCGGATGACACAAAGTTGGGAGGTATTGCCAATTCGGAGAAGGATCGGGATATTCTGCAGAGAGACTTGGATGACCTTGTAAATTGGAGTAAAAATAATAGGATGAGATTTAATAGTGAGAAGTGTAAGGTGATGCATTTAGGGATGACTAATAAGAATTTTAGTTATAAGTTAGGGACGCATAGGTTGGAAGTGACGGAGGAGGAGAAGGACCTCGGAGTCCTGGTTGATCGCAGGATGACTATGAGTCGGCAATGTGACGTGGCTGTGAAAAAAGCGAATGCGATTTTGGGATGCGTTAGGCGAGGTATTTCTAGTAGGGACAGGGAGGTGCTGCTTCCGTTATACAAGGCGCTGGTGAGACCTCATTTGGAATACTGTGTGCAGTTCTGGTCTCCTATGTTTAAAAAGGATGAACTCAAACTGGAACGGGTACAGAGAAGGGCCACTAGGATGATCCGAGGAATGGAAAACCTTTCCTATGAAAGGAGACTCGAGGAGCTCGGTTTGTTTAGCCTAACCAAAAGAAGGCTGAGGGGGGATATGATTGCTATCTTTAAATATATCAAAGGGATTAATACCAAGGAGGGAGAGGAATTATTTCAGCTCAGTAGTAATGTGGACACGAGAACGAATGGATATAAACTGGCCGTGGGGAAGTTTAGGCTTGAAATTAGAAGAAGGTTTCTAACCGTCAGAGGGGTGAAATTTTGGAACAGCCTTCCGAGGGAAACGGTGGGGGCGAAAGACCTTTCTGGCTTCAAGATTAGGCTTGATAAGTTTATGGAGGGAATGGTTTGAAGGGATAACATGATTACAGTCAATTAGGCATTAACGTGCAATCGCGGGTAAAATGAGGGTCCGGCTGTAGAATCTTGCCTGTATGCTCGGGGTACTGCTGATCGCCATATTTGGGGTCGGGAAGGAATTTTCCTCCAGGGTAGATTGGCAGAGGCCCTGGAGGTTTTTCGCCTTCCTCCGCAGCATAGGGCAGGGGTCGCAGGCTGGAAGATTCTGTTGTGGGTGGGTCAGCTTTTGTGGCCTGCATCATGCGGGAGGTCAGACTAGATGACCATATTGGTCCCTTCTGACCTTAAAGTCTATGAGTCTATGAGTCTATGAGTTAGGAAAGATAGAAAATGTGGCAAAAGACCACCTTGGCTTAACCACGAGATCTTGCATGATCTAAAAAATAAAAAGGAGTCATATAAAAAATGGAAACTAGGACAGATTACAAAGGATGAATATAGGCAAACAACACAGGAATGCAGGGGCAAGATTAGAAAGGCAAAGGCACAAAATGAGCTCAAACTAGCTACGGGAATAAAGGGAAACAAGAAGACTTTTTATCAATACATTAGAAGCAAGAGGAAGACCAAAGACAGGGTAGGCCCACTGCTTAGTGAAGAGGGAGAAACAGTAACAGGAAACTTGGAAATGGCAGAGATGCTTAATGACTTCTTTGTTTCGGTCTTCACTGAGAAGTCTGATGGAATGCCTAACATAGTGAATGCTAATGGGAAGGAGGTAGGTTTAGCAGATAAAATAAAAAAAGAACAAGTTAAAAATCACTTAGAAAAGTTAGATGCTTGCAAGTCACCAGGGCCTAATGAAATGCATCCTAGAATACTCAAGGAGCTAATAGAGGAGGTATCTGAGCCTCTAGCTATTAACTTTGGATAATCATGGGAGACGGGAGAGATTCCAGAAGACTGGAAAAGGGCAAATATAGTGCCCATCTATAAAAAGGGAAATAAAAACAACCCAGGAAACTACAGACCAGTTAGTTTAACTTCTGTGCCAGGGAAGATAATGGAGCAAGTAATTAAGGAAATCATCTGCAAACACTTGGAAGGTGGTAAGGTGATAGGGAACAGCCAGCATGGATTTGTAAAGAACAAATCATGTCAAACCAATCTGATAGCTTTCTTCGATAGGATAACGAGTCTTGTGGATAAGGGAGAAACTGTGGATGTGGTATACCTAGACTTTAGTAAGGCATTTGATACGGTCTCGCATGATATTCTTATCGATAAACTAGGCAAATACAATTTAGATGGGGCTACTATAAGGTGGGTGCATAACTGGCTGGATAACCATACTCAGAGAGTTGTTATTAATGGTTCCCAATCCTGCTGGAAAGGCATAACGAGTGGGGTTCCGCAGGGGTCTGTTTTGGGACCGGCTCTGTTCAATATCTTCATTAACGACTTAGATATTGGCATAGAAAGTACGCTTATTAAGTTTGCGGATGATACCAAACTGGGAGGGATTGCAACTGCTTTGGAGGACAGGGTCATAATTCAAAATGATCTGGACAAATTGGAGAAATGGTCTGAGTTAAACAGGATGAAGTTTAACAAAGACAAATGCAAAGTGCTCCACTTAGGAAGAAAAAATCAGTTTCACACATACAGAATGGGAAGAGACTGTCTAGGAAGGAGTACGGCAGAAAGGGATCTAGGGGTTATAGTGGACCACAAGCTAAATATGAGTCAACAGTGTGATGCTGTTGCAAAAAAAGCAAACATGATTCTGGGATGTATTAACAGGTGTGTTGTGAGCAAGACACGAGAAGTCATTCTTCCGCTCTACTCTGCTCTGGTTAGGCCTCAGCTGGAGTATTGTGTCCAGTTCTGGGCACCGCATTTCAAAAAAGATGTGGAGAAATTGGAAAGGGTCCAGAGAAGAGCAACAAGAATGATTAAAGGTCTTGAGAACATGACCTATGAAGGAAGGCTGAAAGAATTGGGTTTGTTTAGTTTGGAAAAGAGAAGACTGAGAGGGGACATGATAGCAGTTTTCAGGTATCTAAAAGGGTGTCATAAGGAGGAGGGAGAAAACTTGTTCACCTTAGCCTCTGAGGATAGAACAAGAAGCAATGGGCTTAAACTGCAGCAAGGGAGGTCTAGGTTGGACATTAGGAAAAAGTTCCTAACTGTCAGGGTGGTTAAACACTGGAATAAATTGCCTAGGGAGGTTGTGGAATCTCCATCTCTGGAGATATTTAAGAGTAGGTTAGATAAATGTCTATCAGGGATGGTCTAGACAGTATTTGGTCCTGCCATACGGGCAGGGGACTGGACTCGATGACCTCTCGAGATCCCTTCCAGTCCTAGAATCTATGAATCTATGAAAGGTACCCGGCCTGACAGCTCTGGAGACTTTTAACTTCTAATTTATCCACAAAGCAAGTACAATATAGGCAGCAGCCACAGCACAAATTTACTCACGCCGTTCCAACTCTAATTTAGATGAATCACCTCTAGATGTGAGAGAGTAGCTCAGTACCCATTCCCCATGAAATGTTTGGCCTCTCAGGCTGCTAACAAGTGGACTGAATGCTGACTGTTGGGGTAGTATTGAGATTTTGACAACTGTTTTTTTAGGAAATAATTAGAGTTCTGGGATGTAGCCTGAGGTCATCAACTTTGCGCCTCTGGTGCAATGGAACTTCTTACCATAAGGGTAAAGCTTGTCTATGCAGGAGACAGAACTTTCTCAGAGGCCGGCTCAAGATTGTAGAACTAACTCCTCAAGGAACTAAGGGCCATCACAAACCACACCACCTTCCACTTCAAGTGGAAGGCACATTTCTTTGACCTTGCTTTCTTTAACACAAACATACAGCAACATGAGTATACATTATATATAAAATACATCTGTATAGATAATTAAAAAAATCACAAACAAGACATTCTATTGCACACACAATTCTCTCCCTGGAGAGAGGATGAGAGAACAAACATATAAGAGATGTTAGTCATTTTGCTTAACACATTACTGGAATGTGCTCAGATACTATGGTGATGAGCATGGTATAAGTACCTATATGGATTAGACTAGAATAGAAATTGCACTGACCTCACCACCATCATTTCCAATAGGCCAATCTACAGTCTTTAGATTAGATAGCAACAAGCTGCAGGCACCACTGATCTGTGCCAGATTTGAAACAGTGACCAACAAGTAAAAGCTCTATATCTCATTACAGTTGGAGGTGACAGACAGCAGACTCAAACCCAGGGGCCTTGGGTTTCCACTGCTCTGCACCTTGCGTACTCACATTTGTGAAGAGTGGGTATAAAATGCCACCAAATCAAACTTCTACATTCACTTACACAAGTGGTAGCATTTTCTACCCACTTTACACAGGTCTGAGAACACAGGATGAAAGGCAGTGGAGAATCCAGGCTCAATATTTTAATTTTATTTTAATTTTGTTCCTTCTCCAAGACTGAGTGCAGTAAATTTAACACATCCCAGTTCAAATTCTGCCAAACTAGTAGGTCCTGGTTCTGATCTCATGTACACGGGGAGTATCCCCATTGAACTCAGGGGAGCTACACCAGTGCAAAAATGGTCTGAGAAGAAAATCAGGGCCATCATCTTCAGTTATATCCTCTTTTTTCCCTTCCTTTCTACTGCACCAGACATAAATTCTCTGTAAATCAAACAGTGCTCGAAGTGGAATTTTCACTTAGCTGCTAACCTCCCTTCTTTTGTCTCTGTCACAGTAATTTGTTAATCTTAGATTAAGCTTCTAAGTAGGGCTGTGTCAATTAAATACTCTGAAACAAACGATATAAAATATTAGTTGATTATTGTTGTTGCATCTGTCTGCAATACAGCGTCTATTAGTTGATCTATAGAAACTATTGCCCCAAACGATTGAAAAAGTTAAACCTATTAAAAACCTGCAATGACTCCAGTGGTAGTTGTTAGTAATCTGATGTAGCAATTAGAGTTTTAAAAATATGCATATATTTTAGGTTAATATTAAAAGGCTCTAATAGAGGTTTGAGAAGAGGGAAGGTGCCCTAACCAATATCAGTATGATATCTATTAGGATGGAGAAAGACACAGTATTCTACACTGGAGCCAGAGGTGTAATTTCCAGCTAGTGTAGATGTATGTGTGCTAATTCTGATCGAGCTATCGCACTAAAAATAGCAGTGTAGCCACAGTGGTGAGTTGGGCTAGATCTTGGATAGGCTCGTACTTTGGAAGGCTAGCTGTCTGTGACACTGCAGCTACACTTCTACTTTTAGTACAGTAGCTCGATGCGAGCTAGTATGGGTATGTCTAATTGATTTGGAAATAACAATAGTCACTATTTATATTGAAGTTTGCATGTTCAAGGCACTGCACAAATATTCCTAGGATCTGTAAGATTCTTCGGATTCAGCAGTTTATCATAGAGGAAACAGAGAATTAGAGCCCCCCCCTCCCGAATTAGAGTGCTCCATTGCTAGGGAAGCACTCCATTCCTCAAAATTGCATGTGTTTTCACTCCCTTTCAGATAAACAGTTGCCAACAACCAGTGCAATGCTTTAGTAGCAATGGGGAGCCCCAGTGTCTCTGATCAATAGTTGAACTAGGAGTCTTTGGTAGCTTCTGGTTCAGCTTTCCTGCTATCAAAAAGCTGTTAGTTAGTAGAGAGGGGTGAGGCAGGGGAAAGAAAGAAGGGAAGAAGTTTAAATACAGCCCATTTTTTATGCTTGCAAGGAAATCTGAAAAAAAAGTACTACCAACATTAATTGACAAGTATTGCAAGTTTTGAAAATGAAGATATTTTGAAGATTGTTCACATTTTCCTTTTGTACTGACTAGTTGCACAAGGAGAGATTTTGAATAATTATTTCCTTCCCCACAATAACATTGACAGAGGTCCATTTTTCAATAGCAACAAAACTGAGGGTGTGTGTCATGCTGGAACATCTTCCTATTCCCATTCCAGTTTCAATATTGCCAACCCCTACAGATCAAAAATCATGAGTCAGATTCTCAAAAATCATAAGACTGGCCCAAAAAGCATGCAATTTAAAAATAATAATCATAATCAAATCACATTTTTTCATCTGTCTTTTGACTTTAACTCTCCTCTATTCCTCTGCCAATGTGTGTGTGATAATTGCAGGTTGAAAAGCCAACCTTTAATGCACACAAAATTGCATGCCTCTCTGGCTGCTCAGATATAGACTTCACTTACCCTCTCCTCACCCCTAAGATAAGGGAACTGCCATCCATTTCCTATTGCTGTCTCCTGCTGCCCCATGACTTCTCTACCTGGGACCCAGCAGCACCACTTCTCTGACTTCACCCTTCCCCTGCCCCCTACTGCCTAAGAACTCTTTCTCTGCTATAAGCCCACATAGGAAGGCAGGACTCGGTGGCAGGACAGGTCTGTGTCCTTAGCTCCAAGTCTTTTACACACAACTCTGCCCAGCTCTGAAAATCATGGGATCAGAGGAGCTTCTCACGTCATCCCTCCAAAATCCTGTGACTCACGAACAATTTACAAGAGTTGGCAATGCTGCCTTCCCCTGGCTGCTCAGAGGGGACTTCTCGTACCCACCACTGCCCCGACGCTGAGGGAGCTACCATTCTATCCCCTCAGTCTCCCACTCCATCACTGTCCTCTGCACTCCCCCCAGCTCCCTCTTCCTCCCCAGTCCCTGCTTTACCCTATTCCCTTGCAACTCCTAAACCTGCTTCCTGCATTCCCCAGTGCTCTGCTCCCCCTCACTCTCCCCATCCAACTTTCACAGTGTCTCTGCTGCTCCTCACAGTCCCTGTGTCTTGTTTAGCCCCTTGAACCACAAAGTGGCAGCCATTTTGCTTGTGGGGATGGCCTCAATCTCACTAGAAACAGGGGGAGGTGGCAACCAACCTTGTTAGGAGAAGTCTCACTTCCACATGCAGGTAGACTGTAGGGAAATGGTGGCCATCTTGCTTTTTTGAGCCCCTTTGACAATAATAGGAGATTATGCCATTTTGAATAAGGGGGAAATTGTGACTTGGCACCTTTCATCATGTTTTCATCAGACAGGTAAAAACACCCCAATATGGCTAGAGTCACATTAAAATTGCTAGAGTTGGCAGTACTGTAACGTAGGTCTTGACCCTGCAAACTGCTCCATGCGGTGGACTCCTTGTGAGTGAGTGGAACCCCTTGACACATACATTGTATAAAATCTCTCTCTATATAGGCACATATGCCCAGAAAATATGCCCTGCTCTTATACTTTTATTGAAAGCATTTTACCTGTGTTACATGAAGGTGTAATTTTATATTTAAATACTGTATGTATAAGCTGTACAGCAAAGAGATGTTCTTATATCCACTCTCAATAGATGCTGAAGCAAACATTTCATTTTGTACCTGCTCAGCATCTTCCAAAACTGCACACAGTTGTTATTTACAGTTATGAACTTTACAATCTCATGACTTCTGCCTTACTGTACCAGTAGCAGTGTAGCTCCAAGGGCCAAACAGAAAACCATAGGCCCAGTCAGGTCTGTCTCATTCATAATGCTGCCATCCGCTGGTTTTATTGGGTTTAGAACTGTTAATGTTTTCTGCCATATGTGATCAAAATTAATCCCAAGTTCTGCAAAAGGAAAGTTCCATGATTATCCATGATTTTTAGAAGCCTTTATATACAAATCCACTAGATACCACAAGTCCAAAGTAACAAAATGAGCTGCTTTTTTTTTCCCCACAAGGAAATAAGAATGCAGTAGAATGTACAGTAGCTGCTCATACAGTGTCTTTAGGACTGAATTCTGACTTCAAGCTGGGATGATTAATTTATTAAATTGAATCTTATGTGATGGACCAAAAATACTGACAATACTGTCCACATAATGTTTGGTTTTCCTATTTTTACAATATATATGTTTCTAAAATCTTATTAATTGAGACCTCAAATAATATGCTGATCAGCAGTAACTGCAGAATTCAAGGCTTTTTAGAACATCGAGGACATCAGAGATACATGCTTTAATTGTGAAAATCTGACAAGAGAAGTGTCTGAATGCTGTACTGCTAGAGGCATTTAAAAACATGACACACTTCCCTTCGAGGAAAAGCAAAAATAACTTATGTAGGATTTTATGGGCTTTTTGCACTTGCACAATTATTCCTGTGGATCACTCAATATTGGATGAAATCCTTCTCCATTGAAGTTGATGGGAGTTTTGTCATTGACTTCAGTGGGGCCAGGATTTCATCCTTAATCTCTGCAGAAATATTCAAACTCTCAGGAGTAACTTTTTTCCTGTGATGCTCCAGTACGGGTTAGGGCAATATTGGAATTGGATAGCCAGCATTTGTGGGACCAACACCCAATTCAAAAAGCAGATGTCCATGTTTTGCACTCTGCCAGGCCATTTTTTTGAGAGAGAACATTGAAGCCAGATATTTTGCATGCACTGTCTATACTATAATTTTGTTAGTGTAAATATACATTTTAACTGGAAATTGGCCTGACCCACACCCCAGCTCTGAACATCTCTGGAACTTTGTGGATCAAAACAGCCTTGTTGTAGGGTGAACTGCGTGTGGTGCTTGCTGCTTGCAGGTTTGGGACTTCTACATTCTATTTACAATAGGCACAACAATATGGCTCTTATGGAAGTCAATGGTAAAAATCCCAGTGACCTCAATGGTGCAAGCTGAATGTGCCTACAATTTACTTTGCTTCATTATGTTGAATCAGTGACAAATAAGTCCAATTTTACCCTTATCTATTTGTTGTTTAAAAAGCAGCAATATTTTTGTAAATAGAAAGAAATCTTCACCTGTTTATTAGCTACAAGTATTAAGGCTTGAGCATACCTTGCTTATAATAAACAGTACCTTTTTTACAGTCTAATGGTCAACTAGCTGAAGGTATGCAGGGTGCACAAACTTTCTCCAGTTTTCCACTGAAATAAGCTGCCTTAAATCTTTTTAACTAGTAAATTTATTACTAGGTATGCAAACTTTATTATAATACATGTTTATTAATTATAGGTACCCTCACATGATGTCTTATTGTGCGATATAAATACAGAAGGAAAAATTGCTATGAAGCCTGAATACAAAATTTATTGTTATGCTGTCACCTAGTGGTAGTAAAGTATATGATCTATGTGCCATAAAAATGAATTAATACTTTTATTTTCTATGCAAATTGTGGCACTGCCCTTCCAATCATAAACATGCGCCTATGTTAGAAATACAAGATAACAAATCAACAGTAATTTTTTCTGATTTGACAGTCTAGGATTGATGATTATTTCTTAAAATGCACAAATAAGGATTTTGATTGTGTGTTGTCAACTAACCAAGAGTTACAGTTCTTATACAAAAGCTTACCAAGTGAATTTTTAAAAAGTCTGGTTTTGGGGCCTGGTCCACACTAACCCCCCACTTCGGACTAAGGTACGCAAATTCAGCTACATTAATAACGTAGCTGAATTCGAAGTACCTTAGTCCGAACTTATCGCGGGTCCAGACGCGGCAGGCAGGCTCCCCCGTCGATGCCGCGTACTCCTCTCGCCAAGCTGGAGTACTGGCGTCGACGGCGAGCACTTCTGGGATCGATCCCAGAAGATCAATTGCCTGCCGCCGAACCAGGAAGTAAGTGTAGACGTATGTCAAAGCAAATGTATCTGAGGTGAAGTTTGGTTGTTTGTATTTATTTTGAAGAGGCTAGGGGATTTAATATTACTTCCAGTTTAGGACAATACCTAATACCTGTTAATATGTGACTTGGATCTGGGCACTGGTACAAAGATCTGCCTGCATGTATGCAATGCAGGAACTTGGACACAGTCTCCTTTTTTTCTTCTCTAAACCTGATCCTGAAATCCCCACTAAAGGGTATTTGGAGTGTGCAAGAACTGCAGGATCCAGCTCCTGGCAGATATCCATCCTGGAGGATTCAGGGATCTTGGTTGAAGTGATGGAGAGGTACAGGCCAATATCAAGTCTAACTATTGGGGGCAGTGGCTCTACTGGATATTAATGTTTCTCTAGTGACTTTCATGAGTTAGCAAAAAGAACCATATATACAGCTGGTAACCACACAAAGTTAATATTTTAATTCTTTACCTTCTAGCAAAGGAGGTTCTTCATCAAAACTGTCAGCATAACTAGAGTGAGATAAAAACTCTGGATTGTATGTTGGCTGCAAAATCTGGCCTATGTAACTTTGAGAAGACGAAAGCATTTCTAGAGGAACAAAAGCACCAGGTTGAGGCAACTCCTGTGCCTGGCACCTACAACAATAAGTACAGTTAGACATCTGGGTAAGTAGTCAGTCAAACAGGCAACTTGTGACAATCAACCTCACAATAACCCAAAGCTGTCCACTGGTGTATTTCTTCTGTGATCAGACTACCAGCTCCCTCCCTACCTAAATACACTGCACTCCTTCCTCTTCCATTGTGTTCTTCACCCAGCACACTGAATAAGGAAGGGGTCCCCAGGATAAAATTATCTTTAATTTCATGATTACAAATGATCATAATACAGGCACACACTAGGCATTTAAGGTTGCAAGGTCAACCTGAGTTTTTTTTACTTTGCAGCCTCAATGACACCCTCAATTATTAATCTATTTTAATGGAATATATATAATTATATTTGAATGTATGTTTTTCTTAAACACCTGTAAAAAGTTCTAGCAATGTGTGATTAAAAAATCTGTATTAATAACATGAGGCCCAATTATTTCCTAATTATTATTATATAGTGTATTTGTATTCCTGTAATGCCTAGAGGCCCCAGCCAAGACTAAGCCCTCATTGGACTTAGCACTGCACATATATATATTAAAACAGCCTCAGAGACTTTATACTCTAGATAGTGAAGACAGACAAAAGATGGGGAAAAGCCATGTTGCTGATGTGGCACGAGGTACAGAAAGAATAAAGTGATTAGCTCAAGGTCACCCAAAGTTGGGAGCTGATCACAGATCCCCTGATCCCCGGTCTTAACCCACAAACCATTCTTATTCCCTGTGATTTTCAACATGGAGGGGGCCTGATCCTTGGATCACTTGTGCAGACTGGGAGAATTAATTGTTTCCCTGGCATCATTCCATTTAGCTGCAATGGTGTTGGGGATATGCAGCTGGGGAAATGATTGGCTGAAGGCAGCAGGGAAAGGGATTGTGGGGTGTGTGTCCCATAGGCAGTGGTGGCTAGGGGAATCCAAAGGAGTTGTGCTGTCAGGGAGCCCAAAGGGAATGGGGGAGAGTGATTAATCTGGCTTTTCGTAGATCACCTTGCCTCTACAAACTCTCTGATTAAGGGGGGGGGGCATGGGCAAAATCCCATCTGCTATGACAACATAGCCTCTGTCTTCACGAACAAGGTCAGCTCCCAGACTGCTGCACTGGGCAGCACAGCATGGGGAGGAGGTGACCAGCCCTCTGTGGAGAAAGAAGTGGTTCGGGACTATTTAGAAAAGCTGGATGAGCACAAATCCAAGGGGCCGGATGTGCTGCATCCGAGGGTGCTAAAGGAATTGGTGGATGTGATGTGATTGCAGAGCCATTGGCCATTATCTTTGAAAACTCATGGCGATCGGGGGAGGTCCCGGATGACTGGAAAAAGGCTAATGTAGTGCCCATCTTTAAAAAAGGGAAGAAGGAGGATCTGGGGAACTACAGGCCAGTCAGCCTCACCTCAGTCCCTGGAAAAATCATGGAGCAGGTCCTCAAGGAATCAATTCTGAAGCACTTAGAGGAGAGGAAAGTGATCAGGAACAGTCAGCATGGATTCACCAAGGGCAAGTCATACCTGACTAACCTAATTGCCTTCCATGAGGAGATAACTGGGTCTGTGGATGAGGGGAAAGCAGTGGATGTGTTATTCCTTGACTTTAGTAAAGCTTTTGATACTGTCTCCCACAGTTTTCTTGCTGGAAAGTTAAAGAAGTATGGGCTGGATGAATGGACTATAAGGTGGATAGAAAGCTGGCTAGATCATCGGACTCAATGGGTAGTGATCAATGTCTAGCTGGCAGCCGGTATCAAGCGGAGTGCCCCAAAGGTCGGTCCTGGGGCCGGTTTTGTTCAATATCTTCATTAATGATCTGGAGGATGGTGTGGACTGCACTCTCAGCAAGTTTGCAGATGACACTAAACTGGGAGGAGTGGTAGATACGCTGGAGGGTAGGGATAGGATACCGAGGGACCTAGACAAATTAGAGGATTGGGCCAAAAGAAATCTGATGAGGTTCAACAAGGACAAGTGCAGAGTCCTGCACTTAGGATGGAAGAATCCCATGCACTGCTACAGACTAGGGACCAAATGGCTAGGCAGCAGTTCTCCAGAAAAGGACCTAGGGGTTACAGTGGACGAGAAGCTGGATATGAGTCAACAGTGTGCCCCTGTTGCCAAGAAGGCTAATGGCATTTTGGGCTGTATAATTAGGGGCATTGCCAGCAGATCGAGGGACGTGATGATTTCCCTCTATTCGACATTGGTGAGGCCTCATCTGGAGTACTGTGTCCAGTTTTGGGCCCCACACTACAAGAAGGATGTGGAAAAATTGGAGAGAGTCCAGCAGAGGGCAACAAAAATGATTAGGGGGCTGGAACACATGATTTATGAGGAAAGGCTGAGGGAACTGGGATTCTTTAGTCTGCAGAAGAGAAGAATGAGGGGGGGGATTTGATAGCTGCTTTCAACTACCTGAAAGGGGGTTCCAAAGAGGATGGATCTAGACTGTTCTCAGTGGTAGCAGATGACAGAACAAGGAGTAATGGTCTCAAGTTGCAGTGGGGGAGGTTTAGGTTGGATATTAGCAAAAAACTTTTTCACTAGGAGGGTGGTGAAGCACTGGAATGGCTTACCTAGGGAGGTGGTGGAATCTCCTTCCTTAGCGGTTTTTAAGGTCAGGCTTGACAAAGCCCTGGCTGATATGATTTAGTTGGGAATTGGTCCTGCTTTGAGCAGGGGGTTGGACTAGATGACCTCCTGAGGTCCCTTCCAACCCTGATATTTTATAATTCTATGAACATCATTTTTGGAAAACTCGATAATGGGAACCTCCCGGAGTCTTCCTTCTATCAGAGCCTCTCTCTGTGTTTCTATTGCTACTGCATCCATTTGGCTAGTCACATAAAACCTTAAATGCCATTGAACATTTTGACATCATTTCTGGCAATTAGACATTGTACTTTGTTGCTGAATGAAAACCCCTTTTTTAAAAATAAATCAATATTTTCTTCTTACATGGGGTACTTACTTTTGGCTTCCATAAAGATTTTCATGGGCCCCTGAATCGCTATAACCTTGATCTTGAATATCAGTGGCATAGTTAGACTGGTAAAAGTCTGATTCAGATTGCTCAAAGTTTGACATTCTGGGGAAAAAAAGATTTATAATATTGATGAAATAATGTTCATTAAAGTAAATCTCTATTTTTTTTTAGAAGTACTAAATAGAAATAATGAATGGTAAACTCTAGTGCCTCAAACTTAGAGGTGTAGTTTCTCTGGGTGAACTAACATTAATTTGAAGTGACAGAAATAAATTGAATTTGAGCTCATTTTTGGTATCACCGCAGAAATAATTTCTTACCTGCCAGCTCTCATGTGTGCTAGTGTGTATTACTTTAAAAACATAAGGAGATGAAAAAAATTACTAACTCTGAAGAAATCTCACATGACTGCCTGCCTGGCAGTATTATCAAAAGTAACTCAGTAATTACTCATCTTCATAGGCAACATCTCAGGCAACATTGGTTTAGAAAGATTCATTTTCCTATTTTAAAACAAAATGATGGCCATGTCTGAGACTTAGTGAGATTCATAGATTCATAGATTCTAGGACTGGAAGGGACCTCGAGAGGTCATCGAGTCCAGTCCCCTGCCCGCATGGCAGGACCAAATACTGTCTAGACCATCCCTGACAGACATTTATCTAACCTAATCTTAAATATCTCCAGAGATGGAGATTCCACAACCTCCCTAGGCAATTTATTCCAGTGTTTAACCACCCTGATAGTTAGGAACTTTTTCCTAATGTCCAACCTAGACCTCCCTTGCTGCAGTTTAAGCCCATTGCTTCTTGTTCTATCCTCAGAGGCTAAGGTGAACAAGTTTTCTCCCTCCTCCTTATGACACCCTTTTAGATACCTGAAAACTGCTATCATGTCCCCTCTCAGTCTTCTCTTTTCCAAACTAAACAAACCCAATTCTTTCAGCCTTCCTTCATAGGTCATGTTCTCAAGACCTTTAATCATTCTTGTTGCTCTTCTCTGGACCCTTTCCAATTTCTCCACATCTTTTTTGAAATGCGGTGCCCAGAACTGGACACAATACTCCAGCTGAGGCCTAACCAGAGCAGAGTAGAGCGGAAGAATGACTTCTCGTGTCTTGCTCACAACACACCTGTTAATACATCCCAGAATCATGTTTGCTTTTTTTGCAACAGCATCACACTGTTGACTCATATTTAGCTTGTGGTCCACTATAACCCCTAGATCCCTTTCTGCCGTACTCCTTCCTAGACAGTCTCTTCCCATTCTGTATGTGTGAAACTGATTTTTTCTTCCTAAGTGGAGCACTTTGCATTTGTCTTTGTTAAACTTCATCCTGTTTAACTCAGACCATTTCTCCAATTTGTCCAGATCATTTTGAATTATGACCCTGTCCTCCAAAGCAGTTGCAATCCCTCCCAGTTTGGTATCATCCGCAAACTTAATAAGCGTACTTTCTATGCCAATATCTAAGTCATTAATGAAGATATTGAACAGAGCCGGTCCCAAAACAGACCCCTGCGGAACCCCACTCGTTATGCCTTTCCAGCAGGATTGGGAACCATTAATAACAACTCTCTGAGTACGGTTATCCAGCCAGTTATGCACCCACCTTATAGTAGCCCCATCTAAATTGTATTTGCCTAGTTTGTCGATAAGAATATCATGCGAGACCGTATCAAATGCCTTACTAAAGTCTAGGTATACCACATCCACAGCTTCTCCCTTATCCACAAGACTCGTTATCCTATCAAAGAAAGCTATCAGATTGGTTTGACATGATTTGTTCTTTACAAATCCATGCTGGCTGTTCCCTATCACCTTACCACCTTCCAAGTGTTTGCAGATGATTTCCTTAATTACTTGCTCCATTATCTTCCCTGGCACAGAAGTTAAACTAACTGGTCTGTAGTTTCCTGGGTTGTTTTTATTTCCCTTTTTATAGATGGGCACTATATTTGCCCTTTTCCAGTCTTCTGGAATCTCTCCCGTCTCCCATGATTTTCCAAAGATAATAGCTAGAGGCTCAGATATCTCCTCTATTAGCTCCTTGAGTATTCTGGGATGCATTTCATCAGGCCCTGGTGACTTGCAGGCATCTAACTTTTCTAAGTGATTTTTAACTTGTTCTTTTTTTATTTTATCTGCTAAACCTACCCCCTTCCCATTAGCATTCACTATGTTAGGCATTCCTTCAGACTTCTCGGTGAAGACCGAAACAAAGAAGTCATTAAGCATCTCTGCCATTTCCAAGTTTCCTGTTACTGTTTCTCCCTCTTCACTAAGCAGTGGGCCTACCCTGTCTTTGGTTTTCCTCTTGCTTCTAATGTATTGATAAAAAGTCTTCTTGTTCCCCTTTATTCCCGAAGCTAGTTTGAGCTCATTTTGTGCCTATTATCAGTGGCATAGTTAGACTGGTAAAAGTTTTTTAAAAACAAGTGGTTTGGGAATTGAAGACAATAACTCATTGACTTTAAGGCCAGAAGGGATCATCATGATAATCTAGTCTGACCTCTTGCATATCTCAGGCCATAGAACCTGACCCCCATACGCATTCCTGTAGTAGGCCCAGAACCTGTGGCTGAATTAGTGAAGTCCTCAAATCTTGATTTAAAGACCTCAAGTTACAGAGAATCCACCATTTACTCTAGTTCAAACCAGCAAGTGACCCACACCCCTTGCTGCTGAGGAAGGCGAAAACCCCCAGTGTCTTTTACAATCTGATCTGAGGGAGAATTCCTTCCTGTTCCCAAATATGGTGATCATTTAGACCCTGAGCATGTTTGGCAAGACAGCTGGGAAAGAATTCTCTGTAATAACTCAGAGCCCTCCCCATCTACTGTCACATCTCCAGCCATTGGAGATATTTGCTAATAGTTCATGGATGGGCCATATGCCATTATAGGCAATCTCATCATACCACCCCTTCCATAAACTTATCAAGCTCAGTCTTAAAACAAATTAGTTTTTTACCCCCACTGCTCCCTTTGGAAGGCCTTCGTCTAATTTCTAGCCTTAACTTATTGATGTTCAGTTTGTATAGTTATATATAACTATTTTCTAAGTATTGCTTGTTTTAATATACTGCATGAGTATCATAAAATAATGGTCTGCTTAAAACTAGGAAATGGAAATTTTACAGAACTTGGTTATATGATTTCTATATATCAATACTCCAATTGGAGTATTGAAATTGGAGGACATGTATTTATTTTAAGTGGTGATCTAAAAAGGGATGAAATATTGTATAATTTGGATAATAAACTAGATATACAAAACCAAGTCTCATTTACACTGGTTTTACACTAGTTCCCCTACCAGCCACTGCAGTTGTGGCACAGGCCAAGCAGAGGACAGCAGACTGCCTGGGATAGTTTGTCTGAGAAAGATTTTTTACATCACCCCAGGAAGGGGAATATGTAGGGTGACCCACCCGGAGGACCGAGTCATGGAGGAGGCTGAAGTTCCTGGAGTGAGAGGGGCAGCACAATGAGAGGATGATGAGAGAGACACTGCCAGAGGAGGATGCGTCAGCTGGAAGAGCTAATCCCAAGGATCGTCAGGAGGAGGCACAACTAGCAGTGAGTTGACCCCATGATAGGGGCCATGTTTTGTTTGTTCTGTAAAGTGTCATACATGTTTATGGCACTATAGAAATTAATAAAATATTCTACACACTGTATACATCTTGCATTAGTAAGTCAGTTGCACTCTCAAATTTGACTGAGGTGCCTCTCCCACTCTAATTACAAGTAACTATGGTCCAATATACTGGTTCCAAACCTGCACTCTTACTCACATATGTAATCCCGTTTTCTTTAATGGGCCCACCACAAGATTAAAGACTGAGTCTCTGATGTACAATTAGTACAAATATGCTGATATCCCATGACTGGCAAAGTTGTTGACCCTTGTGCAGCCTCCCAAAATCGTGCAGTTCCTGCTCAGAAGAACTGCATTAGTTCATGTGCATGCAGGAACTTAGGCAATGCAGAGCCAATGGGTGAGCAGAGTTTGCCCCAAATGTGTAAATGAATGTACTCATTTGGCAAGCAGTCTAGAAAATGCCAGCATTTAAAAGGTTAAACTCTTAAAAATATTTATAGAAGTTAAGCAGCCTGACTCATAACCATGACCATGTCCGATTTGTTTGACTTCTTACTGGATTTTAATATTTGATTTAGGATTTGTATTATTTCTGCGTTCCTCACCTTGCCCTGCTTTCTGCTATCATCCCACATTCCTGATTCAAAATATGCTTTTCACCTAGATTACTGTACAATTGCTGCCTAGCCTTTCTATGTATCAAGCACATCCTGCTCACAGAAAAGCTCTTTGCCTAAACAACTTATTAAAGTAAAAGTTAAAAATATCAGTAATTCCTTGGGGTGCATGTGAACTGTGTATTCAAAAATTTCATATTACATCCCATAATCAGACTAATCTGCTAGAACCTGATCCCTTCACTTATCAGAAACATTTAAAGTAACAATCACATCATATATCAGTGTTTTCTTAACAATAAACAAATCATATAGGTTTCCCTAATTTAGGAAAAACTGATTTATGTTTGCTAAATTGAGTAACACATGTTTTTTTATTAGAAATCTCACACTAGTTCTGAGTTATGTACAATAAAAATTAGGAACTCAAGTGTAATAAATCTTAGAACACAATCTAAATCTTTTTAAATTTAATTTCTAGCACATCTTATGCAGAGATGCTTTTCACATTGCTCTAATGTACGAAATAACTTCACAAGTCATTATTTTTCAAAGTATACTAAAATCCATGTATTACAGAAGGTGTAAACTCAATTTCTTAAACAGTTTGGAACTAAATGTAGGTAACATACCTCTCAATATATTAAGTAAAAAATCCTCCTGTACATTGAACTTACATGTTGGAAAAACAACTATGATATCCTGTTGCATTAACAGAGATGATCTTGTGCTATTTATAATGTTCTAAATTTGTCCTTTGAACAGATGCAAATGATTGAAAAGAACCTGTCAGTATCATGGACAACATTTAATACCATATGCAAGAGTTCACTAACAACAATACTAAGCAATCATTGGGGAAAAAAAAAGTTCTAGGATTTTAAAACCCAATTTTAACTTAGATTGTAAAATCTTTAGGGGTGAAGTCTCTGTTTTTTTACTACATGCTTATATAAAACGCAGTAAAATGAAGTCCTCAACTAAGCCTCTAGGTGCTACTATAATAGTAATAATATATAGCATGCATATAACTTTCATAAATGCTGCATAAATTAATATACATATGGATGTGTGTTCTATAATCTGGGTTGTTACAAAACTTCTAGTATGGTAAGGTTTTACAAATAGGGTACTTTAGCAATCCCCAAAGATAACTCTCGATTGGCATGCATTTTAGCACCAGATATTTAGCCAATCATAACAATCTCTGCCTTTCTTGAACCATTTACCTGATTGTGTCTTGATGAGCACTCGGGCTGTTTAAGGAACAGGACATTAAATGGGATGTATTACTGGGTCATTAATCTATGCCTCAGGTGCATTTTAAACTATTCAAGGTTAAAGGCCAGATTACTTCAATTTCACAAGAGGTGTATTAATGGTCCATTAATACATGCCCTACAGTGCTTTAAAACTAGCATAATATAGGTGCCATTTCATTTTTAAAAAAAAAGAAAAGAAAAATACTGACATATTACACTTTCACTGCATATATGCCTCCCGAAAAATAGTTGAGAGGTGAAGGATAGGAGAAAGTAGAAGAAAAATATGTCAGTTTCAGCTAATTAAAAGGGTTTTCAAAAGTAATTTAAACTGTAATATTTATTAGGGCTGCTATTCAGGGCTTGTCTACATTGCCCCACAGTTCTGATCATGGGAGTGTGGATAGCAGTGCGCACCAAAGTCCAGTGCTGTAACTCCATTGTGTGGATGCTGCAGGTGTGATCTAAAAGGTTCCTAGTTTGCATTTTGTAATCTCTTCAAACAGAATTACTGTGAGTGAACTCGGAACCTTTTAGTTTGTGCCTCCACCATCCACGCGGGGGAGTTACAGCACACTGCTATTCAACTCTTTGTTTAAATAAGAGTTTGTGTATCCGAACAGTTTCTTTCTCCTTTTTTTACTGGTATGCCGAGACTTTTTTACCTCTGTACCTTAAAATGATGTTGAGACTTGTACTAGAGAAATCCCAAATTTTACGCTATCTTATGGAATCCCACAATAAGCTTGCCAAAGTTCTACAATTATGTGGTTAAAGTTAATCTCACGATGACAGTATTTTGTCAAACTAGTATGAGGAAATCTTCCATGTTCTGGGAAGCCAAATAGAATTTCACATTGGACATCATCAACAGAAACTTCATTATTACATGACTAAATAGGCACACAAGCACTGTACTAATTCATGGGAATGGTGCTTGCTTGGTTAACTTTGTCAGTTTGAGGTTGAAAAAGATGACAAATTCCAGAATGGCATCAGCAGATTAGAGCAGGGCTCTTATGCACTTACACCAAATCGCCCGATGTTGACACTCTAGAAGTCAGTTTATGCTGAAAAGTTAAAAAAATAATTTGTGTCAATCATAGGGTGACCAGACAGCAAATGTGAAAAACTGGGATGGGGGTGGGGAATAATAGGAGCCTATATAAGAAAAAGACCCAAAATTGGGACTGTCTCTATAAAATCGGGACATCTGGTCACCCTAGTCAATCAAAATGGGACATTCCCCCCTCCCCACCCCCCCACCTCCCCCCCAAAAAACCCCAACTTTCCAGCTAGGAGTAAGGATTGATTTTAATATAGTGCTGAGAGACTTTGCCACATTGAGAAGTAACTTACGACCTAATACTGAGAAGTTCTGAGCACCCATAACTTCCATTAAAATCCATTGGAGAGGCAGGTGCTCGGCACCACTCAGGATCTCTAACTGTGAGAACTGGGCCTCAGCTATGGAGGATTAAAGGGAGTGGTAAATAATGAAGGGGACAGGATGCAATCAAACTATGCATTTTAACACACTCACCTCTGAAATCAAACTTCTAGGAACAAACAATGCAGGCCATATTTACAGAATGAGAAACTCTATCCTGGGAAACAGTGACTCTGAAAAAAAATTAGGGGTCATGCTGGATGATCAGCTGAACATGAGCTCCCAGTGAGACACTGCAGATAAAGAGGCTAAAGCAATCCTTGGATATATAAACAATATCAATTAGGAATAGGGAGGTTATACTTGTTATTTGGCACCAGTGCGCTCACCAATAGAATACTGTATCCAATTCTGGTGCCCGCTCTTTGAGAAGGATGTTGAAAAATTGGAGAGGGTTCAGCGTAGAGCAATGAGGATGATTAAAGGATTAAAACCATGCCTTAAAGTGATAAACTAAATACATTGAGCTCCTTGAGTCTATCAAAGGCTACGTCTACACTATGGAGGGGGGATCGATTTCAGATATGCAAATTCAGCTACAGGAATAGCGTAGCTGAATTTGATGTATCTGATCTAACTTACCCCGCTGTGAGGACGGCGGCAAATCGACCGCCACGGCTCTCCCATCGACGGCGCTTACTCCTACCTGGGCTGGTAGAGTACGTGCATCGATTCGGGGATCGATTATCGCGTCCCGATGAGACACGATAAATCGATCCCCAAGAGATTGATTTCTACCTGCCGATCTGGGAGGGTAGTGAAGGCAAGCCCAAAGAGAAGGTTAAGAGGTGACTTGGTCACAGTCTATACATATGTAGATGGGCAACAGAAATTTGGTAATAGAGGGCTCTTCAGTCTAGCAGAGAAAGGTATGACACGATCTTGACTAGAAATAAAGTGCAAATTTTTAACAGTGAAGGCAATTAATCATGGGAACAATTTACCAAGGCTTATGGTGGATTCTCCATCGCTAGACATTATAAATCAAGATATGCTCTACAACCACGGCTACTGGATATGAAGCAGGAATTAAATCAGGGAAATCCTATGGCCTGTGTTATGCAGGAGGTCAGATTAGATGATCCCAATGGTCCCTTCTGGCTTTAAAATCTAAGAAAAAGAAATTAAAATACTCAAAGAGAGGTTAGAAGATATGGAGAACCATCCTTGAAAGAATAATCTTAGACTAAGACGGGATCAGAGAGAAGTATTAAACAGAAGATGGAAGGGAGTCTGAGGTAAAATGAACACAATATGTTATCTTGTTAAAAATAGCTCCAAGGCAATGAGTCTGAGTGATGGGACTACTGTACCCAGCAGTTATACAAATATTAGTTGAATCACCACTGACTTGCCACAACAAAGGAGGCCATGATACACCTGGATGTATTTTTAAACAGAAGTAATTACCTGTGTAGGCCTCATCACATAATACCTATCTAATCTAGAGACTTCTTCTATGTATGGAAAATGTTAATAACTTGGGAACAGACTGTCATATATAAGGATGAACATTTTATTGTCTGTTCCAAGGGAAGGTGAAAACTGGAGCCACTAGAAAATGATAAGCATGTTTTGTGAGGGGGAAAAAATGAGATTTTTTTCTAAGAGAAAATAAAATGGTATTGGTTTTCAAAATCAAAATTTGTTTGTGTTTTCTACCATCTCTCTTCCCCCCAATCCTTTCTTCAGTGACAAAATTAAAAAGAGAAAGGGGAACAAAGTATTTCAGTTTTCAAAAACAGACATTTTAAATTTTCATTTTTTTCAGTGAGCAAAGGGCAAAACAGGGAAATTTTCAAAATGAAAATGTTTGGTAAAAAAATCTGTTTTTGAAAAATTGTAATTAAACATTTCTATTCGCTCTTGTGAGAACAAGAGAGAGTGATGACTGAAATGGATTGTTTGGGTTATAAAGCTGCTATCTTATACTATATTCAATATTATAAGTTTCTTTGTTAGCACGGAGAATCAGTTATGATTATCAGATCAGTTATTCGATAGGTTTTTCAAACGATTCAATTAATCACATTAAGGAATAATTCAATAGTGAAAAGTAAGGTTAATTACTTACATTTACAGGCAATAAATATATTATATTTATAAATGGAACATTATTAAAATTTGCCACTAAAGAACATAGAGTAATTTAATTATTTAATAGTTATGTAGTTTAATACTGCTATTAAATAATTATTTTCTGAATTATTTATTTACCATTTAAAAGTGCATACTAAATTATTATTATTTATTCCCAGGATATGCCTGCTAACTGAGTATATGCTACGGGTCAAAAAATTATTGCAGAAATACCCAGACTAGTAACTTCACACTTATGAATATCTACAGAGCACAAACAGTTTGATAGACTTTGAATACACAGGTAGAAGATATGGGTTCCTGCTCTAAAGATCTTATAAAGCAAGGCAGACGTATACACAAAGGATACAGGAAATTAGATGATTGACTAGTGATGCTTAGCAAGCCTCTTAAGGTACGTCTACACTGTGATAAAAGGCCCACCGCATGGCTGCAGTTGGCATTTCTCAGCTGTCTCGGGCTGGCGGGGCTTGGGCTGGGGGGCTAAAAATTGCAGAGGAACCACCTGTTGTGAGTGCTGCTGTGTGCCTGTGCATTGCTCCTCTGCTGTTCATGGTGCTCCTGCGTTAGCTGCACCAGCATAGCTTGCAGCTTGTTGATTCAGCAGACCTTGATGTTACTCCTAGAGAAAGACCTCAGGCTCAGTTCGGTGGCAAAGGTGCTCGACCAGGTTTATTGTCAACAAAGCATTGTCCTAGCGCACCATAGAAGCTACAGGTACGCTAACACATATATGCCCATGACAATCAACATAACATGTTGTTGTCCCCTAGGCCAATACAAAAATGACTTTTTATACATTGATACGAACAAGTTACATATTACACTCCAGATGTTGTTACCATCTTGTACCTCATAGTTCGCAAAAAATAGCCTCATCCCTTATCCCATCATCCTGTCCTTATCTTTGCGAGGGGTTGTGTGTTCTTGTACCATCCTCTCCTATCAGGAATGTGCTTACTTGGTTAGCTGATACCTAGATGTTACTATTCTGACAAGGCCTATTTTGGTTCACTCAGGGAATGCAGAGGAATAAAAATTTGGCCACTTTTGGAGGGGCACTTCCTGTGTCCTTGAAGCGGAGAAGCTGGCTTCTCCCCACCCCTTCCCCAGCAGCCAGAGGAGCTGGTTCTCACCTCACGGCCCCATGGTCAGAGGAGCTGTCAGCTCCTGCTTTGGTCTGGGGCCAGAGGAGTCCGCTCTTCCTGCCCCGTCCCCAGAGGAGTTCTGTGCCCCCTCTGATTGGGGGGCCTGTGCCCCTGCTTGCCCCCCCCCCCCAGTGTACACCTCTGGTTCACTACCTTTGGTTCAGAGTGTTAACCATGCCTAGGAGAGGATAGGGGAGGGCTCCAGCAAGGCCTACTCAACCATTAATAACTTCAATTAAATTGGTGATGAAGACTTTTCTGCTGGATCCTTTCCTTTGTGCTGCCCCCTTAGAGTCTATCCCTTTTGGCTCCCTGAGAATGTATTTAGACTCATAGACTCATAGACTTTAAGGTCAGAAGGGACCAATATGGTCATCTAGTCTGACCTCCCGCATGATGCAGGCCACAAAAGCTGACCCTCCCACAACAGAATCTTCCAGCCTGCGACCCCTGCCCTATGCTGCGGAGGAAGGCGAAAAACCTCCAGGGTCTCTGCCAATCTACCCTGGAGGAAAATTCCTTCCCGACCCCAAATATGGCGATCAGCAGTACCCCGAGCATACAGGCAAGATTCTACAGCCGGACCCTCATTTAACCCGCGATGGCCCGTTAATGCCTAATTGACTAGAATCATGTTATCCCTTCAAACCATTCCCTCCATAAACTTATCAAGCCTAATCTTGAAGCCAGAAAGGTCCTTCGCCCCCACCGTTTCCCTCGGAAGGCTGTTCCAAAATTTCACCCCTCTGACGGTTAGAAACCTTCTTCTAATTTCAAGCCTAAACTTCCCCACGGCCAGTTTATATCCATTCGTTCTCGTGTCCACATTCCTACTGAGCTGAAATAATTCCTCTCCCTCCTTGGTATTAATCCCTTTGATATATTTAAAGAGAGCAATCATATCCCCCCTCAGCCTTCTTTTGGTTAGGCTAAACAAACCGAGCTCCTCGAGTCTCCTTTCATAGGAAAGGTTTTCCATTCCTCGGATCATCCTAGTGGCCCTTCTCTGTACCCGTTCCAGTTTGAGTTCATCCTTTTTAAACATAGGAGACCAGAACTGCACACAGTACTCCAAATGAGGTCTCACCAGCGCCTTGTATAACGGAAGCAGCACCTCCCTGTCCCTACTAGAAATACCTCGCCTAACGCATCCCAAAATCGCATTAGCTTTTTTCACAGCCACGTCACATTGCCGACTCATAGTCATCCTGCGATCAACCAGGACTCCGAGGTCCTTCTCCTCCTCCGTCACTTCCAACCTATGCGTCCCTAACTTATAACTAAAATTCTTATTAGTCATCCCTAAATGCATCACCTTACACTTCTCACTATTAAATCTCATCCTATTATTGTTACTCCAATTTACAAGGTCATCCAAGTCTCCCTGCAGAATATCCCGATCCTTCTCTGAATTGGCAATACCTCCCAACTTTGTGTCATCCGCAAACTTTATCAGCCCACTCCTACATTCGGTTCCGAGGTCAGTAACGAATAGATTGAATAAAATCGGACCCAAAACCGAACCCTGAGGAACCCCACTGGTGACCTCCGTCCAACCCGACAGTTCACCTTTCAGTACTACTCGCTGCAGTCTCCCCTTTAACCAGTTTTTTATCCACCTCTGAAATTTCATATTTGTTTCTGTGTTTTGCAGATGTGTGATCTATACCAACCTCTACATTTGAGGAAATTAAATGACAAAATGACCACATACATCAGTTTATAAGCATATAAAGGAGAAAGTGAATATAAACCCCAGAAGAACTTTAATGTTTCAAGACTTCAGCCGGCCACCTGCAGGAGTTGGGAGGAGATTCTCCCCCTCCTACAAAAATTTATTCTGTTTTGGGGTTTTTTTGGTGGGGGGCAGGGAGCTTGGTCTCTTTCCTATGAAGCACCAGGGATGGCCACAGCTGGAGATGGGACACTGGGTGGGGTAGACCAGGTTCTGAGGTGGCACTGAGCATTCTCTGTCTCAGGTGATTACCTGGCTGGCTCCTGCTCACATGTTCAGGGTCTAACTGATCGCCTTATGAGGGGTTGGGAGTGACAGAGACGTTGTGTGTGTGTGGGGGGGGGGCTTGCTCTCTAATGTGTGGGCGCGGGTTGCTGGCCCGTATTATCTGGCTATATCTCACTTTATCATTTCCCTGCCATTGCAGAGGCCTCAAGCATTGGTGCACCTCAGTCCCTCCTATTCTTTGCCTGTGGCACATAATAGTTTCATCTCCTATGTGCTGTAATACTTTGGTCTACTTTTGGTTGTTGGGTTTAGTGTGCAGGTGCTGGGTGCTGTTGGTGGCCTGTAATACACAGGAGATCAGAGTAGATGATCCCTTCTGGCCCTAAGCTCTATGACACTCTATGAATGTAAAACAGAGATTTATATTTAGGGAAGAAAAGAACAGCATGGTTAATATTTGAAGTGTATTTGTTTCCATTGTAATTGTTTTCTCTTTATGTTATATTTACATGTATATTAAAGTAATCAGTAATAAAAGTAATATTTCAAATAGATTCATAATAGAAGTAATAAGTGCTTTTCATCCATAGATCTCAAAGTGCTTTACAAAGGAAGGAAGTATCTTCTTTGTTTTACAGATGGGGGAACTGAGGCACAGCGAGGTGAAATGAATTGCCCAAGGTCACTCACCAAGCTAGTGGAAGAGTGGGAACAGAACCCATGTCTTTTGAGTCCCAGTGCAGTGCTCTATCCACTATTAATAGAGGTATGGTGTTTTACCAAATAATCTGTGACTGTTTCTAGAAGAAACCTTGAACAAACTCCTGGGACTGTTTGCAGGAAAAGCTGTGACATTATTTTGAAAAACCCTATTAAGATACTCACGTTAATGTTTGAAAAATAGGCTGCATAGTATTTTTGCTTTTCACAACATTCTTAGTGGATCCACAACTGCTCGAATAACCCGTCCTACATAATCATAATGATCCCACTGAAGTTGTATTGGGATCAAGAGACTTGGTAGCATTTTAATGGAAGTTTCTTATACCCTTCCACTGAGGTTATGAGACTTCTAAGGCAGCACTGTAATGATTTCTTTACAATAGCATGCGCAAACACTACATTAGCTAGAAAAGAGCAGCCAGAGGGTTCTGTGTTAATAATCAATGGATTAAGAGTTGCCAAAAGGGAGTGTAAACTACAGAAGGTTTGTTCTAATTTATGGAAAAAATACATACACAGGCCTCATACTCCTAAGGGGAGGCACAGCAGCATGGGAATTTTGGAGTAAAATCTCAGCTTCCTACCTGAACTTAAGTAGGGCAGATGAGCATAGTTGGGCTCAGAGCCTTATAAAGGAGCTGGACTGCTTTCAAGGGGAAAAATAACTTGGTTGTTTGTAAACGAGGACAGGGAACTCTGGAGACATAAAATGCTTTGTATATATTGCTTTGTGTTTATATTGCTTGCTTAGAATTTAAACAATGTTACACTTTGTGAACCAAATATGGCTAGAGACTGTTGGTTAGTGTTATTTTGGTTCCACCTGGTGGGGGGAGTGGGGAACCCAAACCTTGTGAATAAACCTAAAACACCAGAGACAGTTTTCACTGATTAATCTGGGACTCCTGGTGAATTTCTGTTTAGTTGAGTGGATCCTGACCTTGTCAAAAACTGGAACGCACAGATACAATGCAGGTTACAGTAGAAGGAAAACAGTCAGTCAAAACTGAATCACTGGTAGGAGAAATATGAACCAAGGATGGCCCATGAGCTGCACATATGTAGTTCATGACTACTTTGTCAGGTAGTCACTAGAAAGAATATGTCAGGTGGGGTGAAAGCTTCAAGCAAACAAAGACATATGCTGTGTTCCCCCCTTCAAACCAGAGGAGTAAGAGAGGGTTAATAGCACTGTGTAAGGAGTTACATGGACAAGCAATATGGACATGAAAAGAAATGGAACAACATACCAATCAAGAACCAAGTCTTTAACCATTATTGCACAGTAGGGTTCCAAAACAGACACCAGAGAGAGCAGGAATCTGACCCTCCAGGATCATGATGCAAAGGGCACAGCCTTATCAGAAGTGACATAGATCACAGAGTGTATACTGTGACAGACCCAGAGCAGTGGGGTACAGGAGTCTGGTAGAGGGCAAATATACTGGTCACTGGATGAGTAGTTTTCTGTTCCCTGAGTGACCAGAGCAGGGGCTGCACTAGAGTATCAGGAACCTGCTAGAACCAGTTAAGGCAGGCAGGCTAATTAGGACACCTGGAGCCAATTAAGAAGAAGCTGCTAGAATCAATTAAGGCAGGGCACCTGGGTTTTAAAAGGAGCTCACTTCAGTTTGTGGTGTGAGTGTGAGGAGCTGGGAGCAAGGAGATGAGAGTGTGCTGCTGGAGGACTGAGGAGTACAAGTGTTATCAGACACCAGGAGGAAGATTCTGTGGTGAGAATAAGGAAGGTGTTTGGAGGAGGCCATGGGGAAGTAGTCCAGGGAGTTGTAGCTGTCATGCAGCTGTTACAGGAGGCACTATAGCCAGCTGCAGTCCACAGGGCCCTGGGCTGGAACCCAGAGTAGAGGGTGGGCCTGGGTTCCCCCCCAAACCTCCCAATTGACCTGGACTGTGGGTTCTTCTGGAGGGGAAGGTCTCTGGGCTGTTCCCCAACCCACATGGTGAATCTCTGAGGCAAGAAAATCTGCCAATAAGTGCAGGACCCTTATTGATAGGAGGAACTTTGTCACAATACTCAATCATATTCCAAATAACCGATTGGCATTGCAGTAGGACACACTGTCAGCAAAGGCATAAATTGGTAGCACCATCTATAGTTAAGGTTGACCAACACTCTCCATTATAAGAGCTGGTTTTCTGTTACTTTAAACTTTGCCAAATCTTAAATGCTCAGGCTGAAAATGTCCATACCAGGTGTCTGCCTCAAGCTGAATTTTTTTTTTTAAGCTTCAGCAAGAATAGTTCACCCATTACTGAGAATGAGTTTAGGGGAAAATATGTTGTGGAAAAAATGGTATGTGATCTTGCAATTACAGACTATATTATAATGCGTACTCACAATTATTATTTATTACTTGTATTTGTTCAAATTAAGGTTTCATGGACAAACTTAATTGACATTTCCTAACTTTTGAATGCTTAACACACAATCTTAACATTTTTAATGTAGTTTTTGTGTGTATTTATATTACAGTAGCACATCTAATTTGTTAGATGATATCCATACCATTAGGATCACACCAGCTGGCCAAAAGTCAATAGCAAAAGTTTGACAGACAATTGTCAGAGCACACATAGAGCAGACAAAGTTATTTGCAGCAAAGGACAAATAACATGCTGGTTGTGTGAATATCCAGAGGCAAAACTGGCAGTGGGGAAAAATGCACTTAGGAGTGTTTATTAAAATGATCATTGTTCAATCTAAACTTTGCTAGAGTTGTGTTGGGATCAAGGAGACGCGGAGTCAAGAGGTTTGTCAAGCAGGCGTTCTGAGCTCTCTTGAGCTGGGGTTTTTATTAGTAATTAGATCAAAAGGCATGAGATCATAGTTACTTGTAACATATTGATTGGTTTACCCATAGCCATCTCCCCTTGTACAATAAATCATGATTGGTGAAGGGGCTACGTGAACTATTCAAGGGGACTACGTGAGCTATTGCCTAGTCTATGCTTAATCAATAACCTGAGCATAGTTTTACCTTGCATTGCTTACCTTGAGAATAAGCCAGGAGTAAATGTAATAAACACGTGTGTGGTTTGCCAGCACAGCATGTTTCACTACACCTCCCCCTTTTTGTTTTTAAGCAATTTGCAGGCATAATGAATGCTCTGTTTAGTATTAAGTCGTTGCCAAGGGCAGCCTTGGACAAATAGGCTAATAAGGGAAGGAATACACTGTAATATACAACAACAAACTATTAATCCTATAACTATAACAATAACATATGCAAACATTTGCTTTAGCCAGTATAGGTCTGGCAGCCACCCAGTAAGCCAGTCCCAGAATCCTGAAAAACCAACATCCATTGTAACTTCTTTTGTTAAAGTATGTAGTTTTACAATTTGGTCGTCCACTGCTTTTTCATTATTGCTTAGGTTAAAGCAACACATACCATCCAATTTTTCACACCCATAATGATGTTGCATTAAAAGATAATCTATGGCCGCTCTGTTTTGCAAAAGTCCATGTCTTAATTCGCTCTGTTCCTCATTTAACAAGGCTAGAGCTCTAGAAGTTGTATTTAAGGCTTTTACTGCTGAGCAGGCTAAGGCGTTAATGTTTTTACTGTTTCGTGCCGCCAGACCGGGCACCCCAACCAGGGATACGGCCAGTGCGACGTATTCGGCCTTACTAATTAGGGCCGCGTGACTATTACAGCTTTCATCAAGGAATACACTTCGTTTTGTCTTAGTGAGTGATGTACCCTTAGCTTCCTTTTGAGGCAAAACCAAAGACAGCCTACTAAGACAGCATGGAGTTTCATGACTGATGTTGGCTGGAATGTAGTTAAAGGTATATCCGGGGCAGGACCAGAACCAGCCCCTTGGCAATTGTAGGTACTCATACATATATGATATATTAACCATACTTGAGCAATTGAAGTTCCCTTTTGGGAATTGAATACAAGTCTTTTTGGTACAATTAACCATTCTAGCACAACTAACATTAAAACTAGCAACATGCGGTGTTAACAGGGTAACAGCAGAACGCGGCTTGTGTGTTAGTCGATCTCCCCAATTATGGTACCCAGGGTACCCTAAGGCCCTAAGGGTAGAATTTTGTTCTAGAGAATTATAAAACCATGTATCATTGTTGATGTCTGTGGGATTATGGCACACTGGTATTAGGCAAGATCCTAGCACCTCCCCCACCGCCCTCTGCTCCGTTAAGCAGAAGGTACTTAGGTTTAAAGTCTTTGCAAATACCTCCCATATATTAAGACGAACCCCCCCAGTCACTACCGGCCCCCCTTCTGTAGGGACAATAGTTAAACTGAAAATAATGATTGTTAACAAAAGTACAGAATTGGCATTTAAGGAGGCTATTAATGCCATCATATAGTTCTCTGCCGTTTTCTCTTGGTTTGTTTTTTCCAACAGTTGTTCAGCCTGATTAGCTAGGTTCTTCACTTGGCCCCATGTGGCAGGTGCATTTCGTTGGCCCCCTCGTTTTCGGCCCGTTGTCACTTTTCCTTGTTCATCATATAAGTGTATGTTGAAGTCAGGGATGGGGTTGCTCAGTCCCTGATGCCACGCCATCCTTGTATGGTCGAACGTATCGTGCAGGTACCCAGAGCGGGCCGCTTGGTGTTGATACAGCTGCGTAACCGCGCCCCCAGGTGATTAGTGGCACAGGTTCGCTCCACTCCGGGCCAGGTAGCTGACGATAGGTTACCTTTGGAGCAGGAAGAACTTCGGTCGTCCGATAATGCCGTTGTGCCCTGGTGAAAAATTGAGAATTGAAAGGTAATAGATTTAAATGATTGAGTGTAAACAGTACTTGAGCCAGCCATTCTTCCTTTTCTGTCAGGCTGCCGGGGACAATTCCCCCTTTTTGTTTTTGCCGCAGGAGAGCATTTTTTAATGTGCGATTAGCTCGTTCTACAATGGCTTGTCCTTGGGAATTGTATGGGATGCCAAAGGTATGCTTGATTTCCCATCGCGTGCAGAACGCTGCCATTGCTGAAGAGCAATAGGCTGGGCCGTTGTCAGTTTTTAAAGCTGATGGCTTTCCCATCACTGCAAAGGAACGAATGAGGTGATTACAGACGTGTTTTGCCTTTTCCCCTTTTTGTGGCGTTGCCCATATATATCCAGAATAAGTGTTTATGACTACATGCAAATAGGACCAGGGAGCTAATGGTGGGAACCGAGTGACGTCCATTTGCCACAATTGGTTTGCACCTAGCCCCCGAGGATTTACCCCGATAGCGGGTCCTGCGAGGTTTCCAGTACACTCAGGGCACTGCTGAATAACAGCTTTTGCATCAGATAGTGGTATGGAAAATTGCTTGGCCAACGCCCTAGCATTTTGGTGATGTAAGGAGTGACTTTCCATAGGAGAGCAGGGGAAAGCCTTTAAGGCGTTATCAGCATAGGCATTGCCTTGCGAGATTTCTCCGGGGAAAGGCTGATGACTTCTAACATGTGCGATAAAAAATAGATGTCGTCGGTGACGTAATATCAGTTGTAGGGAAAGAAATAAACCAAGCAAATTATTATCCAAAGATGCAGTAACACAACTAGAAGCAATATTACTAACAACATTTGCAGCATACAAACTGTCTGTTATGAGGTTAACTGGTTGATCAGAAAATGTGTTAAAGGCAAGAATTAACGCAGCTAGCTCCGCACGCTGAGGAGAGCGTTGCGGTAAGGTAAACTGGGATTGCCACTGGTCATTTTTTTTTCCAAGCGACCACCCCTCTGGAGGGGCCACCATCGGTGAAAATGGTAAGAGCTTCTTTTATGGGAACGGGAGATACCAAGTAGAATACTTTCAGTGGAATATGTTGAGCAACTTGGAGACGAGGATCCTTTGGAGTATGGTAAGTTACGCACCCAACATATTTGGCTAGTGCTATTTGCACCTCCTCCGAGTGCATGCATGCAACTTCCCAGGTGGCGATGGGGATGGGTATAATAATGTTTACTAAATCCATGGCAAACAAGTTTAATGCTCGATTGCGTCCTTTAGTGATTAATTGAGCAATCATTCCAGACAATGGGACGAGTGTGTTTTTGTGTGTGTGTGGTAAATACATCCACTCGAGGATAAATTTTCTTTCATTTGTATGTTGAAGTAATGCCCCCATGAATTGCTTAATGTCCCCAAGAATGATTAAGGACAGGGGCACATTAGGTACTGCTCTATCTACCCACCTTTCTGCCATGGCTTCGTTGACCTTATGCACTACCTCCTGTTGTTCGTTTGTCAGTGATATTATGTCTCCCGGTTGCTTTCCTAATTTTAGGGCATTAAACAGTGGAGTCAGCATAGATGTGGGAATCTTGTAATACGGTCTTATCCAATTTATGGATCCCAGAATTTGCTGTAGCACTACATATGTTAATTTTTTTTGGCAAGGTAAGTTTTGGAAGTATGGGCATGGAGTATGCTGCAAGCATTTTATGACCTAAATATTGAAAAGGTTCGGCTTCCTGTATTTTTTCCGGGGCTACTACCAGACCCGATTGACTTAAGATATCCGTTAACTCACTTTTCCATGTGGTGGGTAGGGGCCTACCGGCTATTAAGATATCATCCATATAATGGTATACAAGTAGCTTTTTGAACTTATTTTTGAAAGGTTGAAGAGCAGTGTTTACAAAATACTGACACATGGTAGGGCTATTTAACATGCCCTGGGGTAACACTTTCCAATGATAACGTGTTGTGGGTTGGGCATTGTTTAGGACTGGCACTGTGAATGCAAAATATTTTTTATCCTTTTCCTGTAATGGTATTGTAAAGAAACAATCCTTTAAATCAATTATTGCTACCTGGTAGTCATATGGGATTAAATTTGGATTGGGGAGGCCACACTGCAGGGGGCCCATTGGTTCTAGTATTTTATTAATTTCACGCAAATCATGAAGGAGCCTCCATTTTCCTGATTTTTTCTTAATTACAAAAACAGGAGTATTGTACGGGCTTGTAGTATGCTCAATGTGTTCATCTTTTAATTGTTGCTCAACTAATTGCTGCAAAGCTTCTAATTTCTCTTTAGGTAATGGCCATTGTTCTACCCAGACTGGCTTATCAGTTTTCCACTGTAACGGAAGAGCCTGAGGCTTACTCATCTTCCAAAACCAGTTTTGCCCCTATCTGTTCTAACAAATCTCTTCCCCAAATGTTAAACTGTAAAGGCAATATGCAGGGTTGAATATATGCTATTATGGGGCCTTGTTCCTGGGATTTTACAGGTAACCATTGAGAGCTCTTTTGAGATGCTTGGCTTCCTCCTACCCCGAATACCGCAGGGGCTAGCTCAGAAGGCCATGTAGGCTCCCAATCCTTTTCAGCTATGACAGAAACATCTGCCCCTGTGTCCAACAAACCGGTCAGCCACTTACCTTGGAGTATATACTTACGTTGAGGTTTTTGCAGGGATATTCGGTGTACCAATGCTGCCACCTGTGGGTGAAAGGAAGAATCGCTGTCGCCTTCAGTACGGGTGGATCCGAATCCTCCTGTGCGTGTTACCTGTGATTTTTCTCCAGGGAGTTCATATGGCAACAGTATCATCTGTGCCCAGGAGTCCCCTTGTCTTAAAGTAAAAGGCAGGTGACTCCAATACTGAACATATATTTTTCCCTGATAATCAGCATTAATCACTCCTGGAACTACCATAATTCCTTGTTTACTTGCTGATGACCGAGGGAGTATAATGCCCACCGTCCCTTCAGGAAGGGGCCCTTTCAGTTGAGTAGGCATTAAAAGAACTTCCCCCGGTAAGAATGAGGATTTTTCTTCTTGATTATACAAGTCTATTCCAGCACTGCCGGTCGTTGCCGGTTGTGCCCTAGTCAATTCTTCCGCCCCCGTTGTTTTTCCGGGGCCCGGGGAGGGCCCGATTACTGGTTTCCCTGCCCTAGTCCTGATTGACATTGATTTGCCCAATGATACCCCTTGTTGCATTTAGGACATTTTTTGGAGGGCCTACCCCCTTCCTGGGGTCTTCCTTTATGTGCTCCTCCCCCGGGTGCCCTACACTGGCTTTTAAAGTGTCCCGGTTTTTTGCAATTAAAACAATTTCCTGCTGGTTTATTACCTTGTCTTATAGCCCCCGCCAAAAGAGCCATAGCATGGGTTTGACTACCGACATCAGCGCAAGCCTGAATCATGTCCGCTAAAGTGTACGAGGGGCGATGTATAATAGATTGCAGTACCTTTTTGCAATCAGCATTAGCCTGCTCATAAGCCAGTCCCCGTAAAAGCTCTGTCTGTGCCTCCTCGTTATCGATCTGCCGCTGTACTGCTTCCTTGAGCCTATCTATGAACTGCGGATACGGCTCTGTAGGCTGCTGCCGGGTGGCTGTGAAAGACCTAGTCGGTTTCCCACTTACAGGAACCCTTCTGAAAGCTCTCATAACACTAAGTTTAGTACGAATATATGTGTCTGGGTCTAACTCCAACTGGCTCTCTATAGTGCTAAATTGGCCTGCTCCATAAATCTGGTCAGGTATGGCAGCTGGGGTTGAGTAACCTACAGCAGCTAACCTGAACTCACTATCCCACACCATATACTGGGCGGGGGTCAGCACCATACGAAATAAGTCTTTCCAATCTTGTGGAGCCATTGTGTAGCCATTTCCAATTCCTTCTAAGATGCCTGTCACGAAATTAGACCTGATGCCTGTCTCCGTGATAGCTTTTCTCACCTCCCTCAGTACTGTATACGGTAGCGCCGTCCACTGTCTGACGGCATTGCCCTGTGCATCGACTTCTGCCGTTATAGGCATTAGCATGGGCAACTCCCCCTCCCACTGATGTTCTTCCTCCAAACTCAATTCCCCTGTCTCACGCGCCAACGCAACCGCCACCCGGACGCAGCCCCCACGATTCCCCCGGAAACAAGGCTGATCAGTTCCTTTATCAATGGGGGGATCCGAGGGCCGCTGCCCCGTATCCGACACCGCAGGCGCTGGTGGTAGCACCCGCGGGTACGGAGGCGGTGTCGTCAGCGTGAGAAGCGGGGCGGCAGTGAGAGACGCCTGTAGCCCCAGTTTTCCCACTGCCTCAGTACAGCGCTGCCACATGAGCAGGTGCTGCACTGCTGCTCTCGGTTTCTCAAAGAGCTGTGTTCCTATTTTTTGCCAATCTTCTTGCTGCAGGGACCCCTCTTCGGGGTACCAGGGGCATTGACATTCTATTTCCTTAACAAAATCCTCTACATGCCGCAGCGTAACCGCTGGGCAACCGCTCCCCTCAATGAGCTTAAATAATTCCTTAGCATGAGCCTTTTGTGGCACTGATAAATCACCCCCCATACTCACGAGTGGCTGTTTCCAGCGGGTGCACCTAGACTATTCCAGTCGGATGAGCAGGGGTCCTCGGGATCCGGTGAATCACGTCGGGGTCACCAGATGTTGGGATCAAGGAGACGCGGAGTCAAGAGGTTTGTCAAGCAGGCGTCCTGAGCTCTCTTGAGCTGGGGTTTTTATTAGTAATTAGATCAAAAGGCATGAGATCATAGTTACTTGTAACATATTGATTGGTTTACCCATAGCCATCTCCCCTTGTACAATAAATCATGATTGGTGAAGGGGCTACGTGAACTATTCAAGGGGACTACGTGAGCTATTGCCTAGTCTATGCTTAATCAATAACCTGAGCATAGTTTTACCTTGCATTGCTTACCTTGAGAATAAGCCAGGAGTAAATGTAATAAACACGTGTGTGGTTTGCCAGCACAGCATGTTTCACTACAGAGTTGGTTCCAAATGAGAGATAAATCAGTCTGAGTTTAAACTTTGCCTGGCAATTAAAAGAAGAGGAAGAGGTAAGAGAGCTCAATTTATGGTCCAGTTTGTATCAATTTACCACTTTCAAAACAGGTTTATCTGATAAAACTCAGTTATTTTAAGAGAACATGTCATGATCTATTATGTTAAACAGTTCCTGATTATTATCATTTAGGGCTGCAGCAATGCCCCAAAAATGTGCTGTTTCCCAAAACAGTGGCAGACAGAGTACCTGCCCTGAAGATCATGCAATCTAACCAAAATAGATATTGTCTGCTTGTAGGAAAGTCACTGATCATAGGCCAACCATCATAAGCTTAAAAGAGATTGAGTGAGGGGAAATCTTTGCTTAAACTTTCTTTGGAAACAACAACATTGTGTTGCAATAATCATCCACAAAATGGTTTGATTCTTAAAATCCTACCACTCTGGACAGACATGGTCCTTCAAAGCCATCCCTTTGGGATAGCTTTAATATTTATATCTCTTAGAAACAATCCTCCCTCTTCAGAATGTTCAAAAGCATTTGGTTTACTTGCAACTCATATCTGGGATTACCAGCAATATGAGACTATAATTGACTGCCTCTGTCCATTGGATAAATCTAGCTGTGTAACACAGACAATTTACTTTGAGAGAAAAGCAATTAAAATAGGGATTAATGACCTTGACCTGATCTGTGTCTGGAGGGAATTAAATGGAAATAGCAGGGAACATGGATTTTATTCCTTCAGACATGGATCATATGCACTCATAGACTACTGATTTGATCCTCCCAAATGCCCCCACATAATGTGACCTCATGTACAAGCAACAAAATGAAAACCTCTGACCATGTCATAATTTGTCATTTATGTTTCCATTTCAGGCATGGAAGCCCTAAAAGAAAAGGTGTGACAATACTTTCCTCTTCCAATAACTTTGGTTGGTGAATTACTTTAAAGATCTATTTAATCAATAGAAGCATAGTGACTGTAATATAGGAACCAAACTGTTATACCATGGTTGGGGGACTGTTGCACTGAAGGACATTCTCCCAGTATGGTAAACTTTCCTATGTAGATGGGCCCTTGGGCACTGTAATTAAATCCCAAGGCCATGGTTTTTCATGCTTGAATATTTAAATTTCATTGCCTAAATCCATATTTAGGTACCCAAATAATTAGCCTGCTTTTTCAGAGACACTGGAGCTCCCACTGATTTCAATATGTCCTGACACTAATGCATGTTATGTTCATGGTTGTAACATTTATTTTGCTGTTTCTTGACAAGCCCTCCTCAAAATAAACTACCCCTTGCTTAAATGGTTACATAAAAGCCTGTTGAAGTGTATACTTGGAAGAGGGTAGAGGAGAAGGCTGGATTCCTTTGTGGGCTTGCAACTTGCATCTGTACTGCACAAAATCAACATCTACATTCTGTATGGTCCACCATAATGCCAAGTGTCATGCACAGGCGTGGGAATGTGGTTGACTTCTGCACTCTCCTCATTCAAATACTTCTCATAGACCCACTTCCTCTGTGAGGCACATATATATATATGCATACACACACACAGATTATATGAAACCTTGTGGCCCTTCAGTGCATTTTTTCTTTGTCTCAGATAGTGGTATCTTTTGGGCTGCAAACTGGGACACAACTTCTGTACAAGATTCAAAGCCCTTGAGTCTCAGTGGTGTCATAAAACATGGCATGCTTGCTGTGTATGTGCCAAAGGGTCAATGTACCACATCAGGAACACTGATCAAAGGACCACTCTCTACTGCCACCAAAATATTCTGTGCAAAGTGACAGAAAATCAGAACATTACCAAGACCACAAGCTTTGCAGAATGACAGGTGTGCGCTACATCACTGCTGTGGGACTGCGTGCTTTTATTCATACCTTACATTACACAAGCCATCAGTTGTCATGATAGTCAGACACTGATTAGTTAGTTTATGTTGTTTTTCCAATACAGACATAGGAGGGTCTCTCTTACACACACAGGCACAATATAGTTTGGGGAGAAATGCTCCTGGGACCAACAAGCAAAAAATGCTGTTAACAATTTTCTGCACCACAGGTGTAGAGTAGGTAGGGTGCTGATAATTGTATGAGTATGCAGTCACCAAGCATGGCTATCTCTGAACTAACTACCATCAACCAACCCAGCAATCCTAGACTTCCATGTCAAAAAGGTCTGGCCTCTTGCCATTGGCTACTCCATATGAACATCTCAGTTCCTTTGTCCTTTCCCTTCACTGCTACCAACTAAATTAAGGTAGCTATTCCCAGTGGATCAGGAGCAATTGCTGCCATAGGCCGCCACCTGTGGCATGTATGGCTTTGTAATGGTTCCCAGTCCCCTTCTTTATGGCATCATTTATGTTGTATCTCACTGACTAATAGAAGTCCTTCCTGTAGCATTCACAGCGAGCAAGCCAGCTCTCCCAGTGGCTATCTTCACATATTGTGAGACACTGCTCAAACCTGTGCAGAAGAGAGTACTCGTTTTGTTTATCACCTTCCCCATGAAGATGTTACACTCCTGACTAAAATCGAGGTTTCTACACTTCTTCTCTGCATCCTCTCCAGTTTGCTGGAACACAACTGGTAGAGAACCATTCCAGATTGTGTTTGGAATTTTTACACTCCCAACAATGGATTATTTGAGAGGCCAAGTGCCTGTAGAGCCATGGATGCCTGTTCCATAGGCTCTTCCACTTACTATGGCCTGACACAACGAGGTGATGCAAAACTGTGGGATATAAACAGAGTTTGCAACAGCAGCAAGTAATGATTTTATATCTTTCACTAGGCAATTGCATCATTTTCTCTCAGATAAGGACCTAGACATTGTCATACAAACTTTCGTGTACATCTTAGACCAGTGGCTCTCAACCTTTCCAGACTACTGTATCTCTTTCAGGAGTCTGGTTTGTCTTGCATACCCCAAGTTTCACCTCACTTAAACTACTTGCTTACAAAATCAGACATAAAAATACAAAAGTGTCACAGGTCACTATTACTGAAAAATTGCTTACTTTCTCATTTTTACCATATAATTATAGAATAAATCAATTTGAATATAAATATTGCACTTACATTTCAGTGTATAGTATATAAAGCAGCACAAACAAGCCATTGTCTGTATGAAATTTTAGTTTGTACTGACTTCGGTAGTGCTTTTTATGTAGCCTGTTGTAAAACTAGGCAAATATCTAAATGAGTACCCCCTGGAAAACCTCTGCATACCCCCAGGGACATGTATCCCTGGTTGAAAACCACTGGCTTAGACTACTGCAATTATCTCTACCTGATGTTGAACAACACCGCCCCCCAAAAAGCTGAAGTTGGAACAGCATATAGTAGCATACTTCATATGAAACAAAGGCAGGTGCCAACACATTACACTTGTGCTTCACAAACTCCGATGGTTCTCCTTTCTCTTCAGAGCAGATTTCGAAGTCCTGGCCTTAATTAATAAAGATCTTAAATGGATTATGATTGACTACCTCTGGGCCCTTCTCACCCTGCAAGACAAAAATAGTTCACAAGGACAATTCAGATTGAAAGTCCAAGCTCAGACTATCGGGATCTGTGGGCATGGTCGGATAATGCACATTATGGGGTGTGATTTCTAAAGCACACTAACACGTGCACTAATTGGTCTGTGTAGAACCTGCTGGTGTGCATTAAAGGCTCCCTAATGTACTTTAATGTAGTTCTATTTCAAACAGCACTATGTTAAAAGGTACCAGCAGGTATGTTAAAGTATTTGGGCTCTTTAGAGATCACACCCTGTAGAGCTCATTATTCCATGTAGACAAGCCCTAAGGGGCAGGACAATGACTATGGAACTTCTTGCCAGTAGATGTCAAGTTGATCTCAAGTCTGACTGTGTGTATGTCTACACCTTTTAAAGAAAGAATAGCACCTGTAATAGTGCCCAAAGAATAGCGCCTATACACAACGTTGCCAAAAAAACCCACCACCAACAAAATAATATAAAACCTTACAATTTAAAATCACACACTCCTGTTCATGGGAAAGGGGGAGAGAACATCGTTTTCTCTATAGACTGACACTTCTTAATCTTGGATATTGGGATTATGGTGACAGGCATTTTAGAAATACCTAAAGTAGATAGATCTGTAGATTAAATTAAAACAGGATGCATCACTGAGCAGACCTCTAGCATCTTCATGCTACAGCTCCAGGCCTTGCATACTGGTGATAGCAATGATGCTCAAAAGAACAATAGCCCATCAGAAATGTTTGTTGTAATTACCTGTCCTTCAGCAAAAGCAATCAGTATGTACACTGACAGAGGCATCACTTCTAAGGTTTAATACTAAATGGAAATCTGAAATAGCAACATCCATATTGCACAGTGAAATGAGACTCAGAATGTAGAAGAGGTTTTCATTTTGTTGGTGCAGATTCTGTGCAGCAAACCAGAGATCTCCTTACTAAAATATTTTTAACTGGTTGGCCCTCAATCTCTTCAGCTGCTGGGCAGTCTATGGTGCTACCATTTCATTAATTAATGCACTCTGCAGCTGGATGTGGTAGAATTGTTAACTTTAAAAAAATTATTTATTGAGATTCCCTCTAGCCACACTTGTAGGACTGATCTTTTATTCCATTCCTCCTTTGCCCCTTTCTATTAACTTCTGGAACATCTGCTTTCCAATTGTACAATCGGTAACTGGGATGACATAGATGTACAATAACATTAGTTACATCTGATCTGGAAAACATGCTTTTAAAAATCAAAGAGACTATTTTTTTTTCTTCAGAGACATAATTCCCATTGACATCACTGGAGACTGTTTACCTGTATGTAAAGGTAGAATTTGGTTCTATAGCTTAGATTAATGCTAGCCAGTTTAAAAATGATATCATCAACACTTTGTTGTACATCTTTTTCTTATCCTATTGCTTGAGAGGATAAGGAAAGGTAAGTGCAGTGCCAAGGTTTTGTGTAATAAGGCCCCAAATAGTTTAAAAGTTTGACATGTATTTATTAAGTGACTAAAAGAATTGGGATGTGATAGAGATAGTTTTGTGGTCTAGAAGCCAGGAACACTAGCATTCTAATTCAGGCTCTGAAAATGAATTTCCTATAGCGCTGAGCAAATAAATTGACTTGTCTACCTCAGTTTCCCCATATGTAATAACAGTACTTCCCACAGCCTTCTTACTGTAATGCTAACACACAACTGGTAATCACCAAACTGTTACGAGGGCAGCACCTCACTTAAAGCAGACAAGTTTTAACAAAGGAAAGGATAAAGGAAAAGCAAAAATGATTTCTATTTTAATTAAATTGCAATATAGTTTTCGGTGTCTAAGTTCATACTGAAATAGAAGTAAAATGTTAACAAGTAGCATTCCACTCCTTAAATGCTCAAATGCCTGGTTAAGGAGCTCCAACCCCCCATAATACATCAGTTACAAAATATCTGTAAGTTTAGAACCTTCCTGAAAGATTAATCCGATAACACAAGGGTGAAAACCCACTTTAAAATGTCACATTACTATGCAAAAGAGGATTCATTAGCAATAAAACTTTTCTAATCAATAATGTTTACTGGTCAAATATTCTCTTCAATATGCAGTTTGTTAAAATGATGCAGCCTATAAATTTGTTTGAACTATTTTGAAATCACAAATCCAAAAGAATATGCCAACGCTCTTCAGGCACACCCAAGGAATTCTAACCAATTCTAAGCCAAACTGGTTAGCTCATGTAAAGCCACTAATTACACTTTACATCCTAAGAACTTAATTTGGGATGTGGGGAAGAAATAGCCTTCCGTATGGCTGACTAGGATGTGCTGGAATTATGAATGCTAGAAAGTAAATTAAAAAATAACTCTGATGTTCCACCATATGGACTGTAGAGGATGAATGCCACATATGAGAGACCTTCCTGACTTCCCCTTTGCTTATCAAATATCTGATTTTCTTAATTTTCTCTGGTGCAGCTAAGAGGAATTTTGATGCCTAAAGGGTAAAGCTTCTGCATTTAGGGAGATTACAGTATCTATTGATGGTCTCCCATGTGGGAACTTGGTAAGGTCTTGTATTTTATAAGTACTAAGTGACAATCTCATTTTGGTACCCAAAACGTTGTGCCACTCTTCCCTTTTCACATATGTTCACTATTCCCATAGACTTTCTTTAATTCAAGGGGGCATATTCATGCTGATCACCAAGATAAAAGACATCATAGCCTTGTCTTGCAAATTTCCACTCATTTACCTTTCACACTGACAACAGGGTTCTAACAATTAGGGCAGCATTAAGGTACTCTGGTGTCTTAGCACACCATGACATGGCTTCCCATGGCTCTGTCCTTGTGATCCTATCCTCCCTCTTAGAGTGGCAAAGGGGCCCCCTCCTAGAGAGGCAGGGGGAGAGGTGCAGGCCCCTACTCCTTCTGAGAATGGCAGCAGCCCTCCCCCCTCCCCTCCCACTTGAGTAGGTGAGGAAGAAACATTGGTTTTTTCTTCCCTACTCTGGAGAGCAAAGAGAAGGAACAAGAGATCCCCCTCCTTAGAACTTACCCAACAGCCAAGGTGTTTCTGATGGGGTAGGTGGGTCAGGCACATTGCATTCTTCTCCTGACACACAGTGCTCTGTTGGGATGGCATTGGCATCTGCCTCCAACCCTTTTTGGGTGTGGTTAATGTTCTATTAGGATGCTCGGGGCAGTTCACATTTCCCAGAGTGATTGTTTCAGGCTGGCTACACTCACGTTTTCAAGCATTTCTTCACAACCACAAGGGCTAGAGAATTTACCTGGTTTTAAAAAAAATGAAAGCTAAGATTCTTGACATCATCACGACTCCAGAAGCTGGGGCCCTCGGCACAGGCCTATATTATCTATGACTTATTCTGGGCCTGCTGAGAAATGCAACTTTTATATTGATCAAGAGGCATCCCTCCCTTCATCCGTAACCTAAAATGTGACAAGAAAGCGATCCTGCATGCACTCAGTGTGGTGAGCCTTAAATTTTAACTGGAAAGAACAGGAATATTTAGACTTACTGATTGGCATTTAGTGTGTTTTGGAGCAGCACAAAATTGGAAAGCAGCTTCCAAACCATTGATTTCCCAATGGATTAACGGAGCTCTTCTTCAAGCATGCTTTATTGAAAGGGTCCTTTGTTCCCTATTAGTCAAAGCCCATCAGACCAGGGGTCTTGATCCAAAGGGGCCTGCCTCTGTAAAAGATTTGCAAAGTGGTCTCTGAGCAAAAAAGTTAGAGCCGGCCCTGTTCAGTAGTCTTTTCTTTCTCTCTTTCAAGAGTCAAAAGGTATATGTTCCCCTCCTTAATCCAGCTCCTTGGCAAAGCTGGTTAAAGCTTATGAATATGGATTTTGGAGCTATCCCCAGCTGAAAATGGTATTTTCCATTTAAGTGTTATATCACTTCTCTGTGAGATTAGTTCAAGTTATCCTTATGCCTGCCCAGTTGTTATTCTGAACATCTGACATTTGATGTCAATTCATTCTGTGACTGTTAGTTGTAGAGAAGTGACTCTCTTGTGTGTGATGCTCAACAGAATCCATTATTCTCACAGAAACCTGGCATCCTGGAGACTATTTCTATTTTCACCTTTTCATCTCCATAGTCTCACAGTACTACTGCAGATTGCTCCCAAATGCTTGTATCTGATTGAATTGAAAGTGGCATGTTTTATACTATGCTTAATAGATACTATCAATTACTGATCTGTTTGTTGTTGTGTATGCACCTATATCATGCTCAGCAATTTTGGCTGCATTTAATAAGCTTGTATATTTCCATCAGAGGAAAAACGTGTTTACTTTTTATGTTATGTATCACATTACTGTATGCTATTTTATCTCATATACTCTTTGACTAGTTGCACTTATGAGCATTTTGTTGATGAATAAGATTACTGGTTTGTATAAATGCTTACTCTTGCAATTTGGCCAACTTATAGAAAAACAAAACATAACACTTCCTGTCAAACCTGAGGTAATTCAGGGTATGACAGCATTTCAATTAGGAGCCATATTTGCTTCTATTGCTTTGGATTGCCAATACCTCATGGTCTACATGTCTACCTGGTCTTCACTGGGGGCAGAGATTGATCTAAGTTATGCAACTCCAGCTACATTATTCACATAGCTGAAGTCGCCGTACTTAGATCTACTCACTGCAGTGAGTCGACTGCTGCCACTCCCCCGTTGACTCTGCCTGCGCCTCTCACGGCGGTGGAGTACAGGAGCCGACAGTAGAGCGCTAGACACGATAAATCGACCCCCCTGGATCGATCGCTGCCTGCTGATCCGGCGGGTAGTATAGACATACACTTGAGAATGAAATTGCACTGATGAGCACAAAATCAAATACTAATTGATTTTAAACCCTGTGATAACATTTTATTAACCCTTTGATTCCAATAATTATTGACAGTCCTTTCAACATTTCATCAGTGTGTAGCTACATGAAACATTTACCTTGCGAATTACCCAGGAAATTAAATCAATATATATTTGCATTACACGGTATGGACCTAGCTAATTTATCCTAAATATTGTGGGTTTTACATTTTAAATCCTGAATATCAATAAGTACCAGAATTTTTCATAACATGTAGCTGATTTCATGTTATGCAACATAACTAAAACAATTTACATAGACAACTTTTATTTACAGTACCTTCATATCCCCAATAACGGCTAGAGCGGTACAGAATATGCTAATTGAAGTGGTATTCACATCAAACATAACAGGATCATAAAGACCCAAAATTCCAGCCATGTACCACTCGTAAATTTATATGTAGGGAAACATCTTGCTCTCTAACACTTTAGCATGTGTTTTGTTTTGTTTTTTTGAATGGGACATATTTTTATGACCTTACTCATGGATTGTTTGATTGTGTATTGCTCTGTATTGTGATTGTGTATTAACTGCCTAACAATCTCAGCATTGCCTACATACTGTATATTTATGTGCCCTAGCAATAGTAGGTGAAGATGGATGACATGACAATGACTTTCTACCATCTTACCATGCTTCTGCCTGACTCAGTGATTTGCTACTCACTTACCATGCTTACGTGTTTAAAATACTGCACCTTGTAATATGATTATTTTGTGCAGATTGTTGTGTAGCCATACAATGCTGTATACTGTATCATCTCCTCACAGACCTCCTTCCATGATCCTTGATATACATCTTGTAGTGTTTACTTGCACATGTAATGACTGTGTGTTAGTCTGCTGAATGCAATATTTAGCTTCATCTGTGGGAGCTGTTTTTCTGGGCTCCTCTCAGATCTCATATACATGCTATGTTGTGTACACAGCGATGTGGTGCTTCACCCCATTGGCCTACGTAAATGCATGAACACATCCCTTTAACACACTCAGAAACACTGTGTCTGGTGATTTTGTACCTTCTTCTGCTTGAACAGTCTTATGATGTATCAAGACAATATCCATTGTATGTACTTTGGGAACAGATACTGCTGTATACTAAGTGAGTTCTCAGTTGAATGGAAGGTGGGTGGTTGTTCTCATGTTACATTTGGTGTAGGGTACCAGCTATTACTGGATGGCTCTTGCAGTGAAAGTGTGTATATATGTTCTGCATCACTACACTCAGTTAAACCAACATTTGCAAGTCATCTAACTTATCCACGTGCTGCAGAAAAATGACTGATATACTCCTCATTTGTACCCTACGGATCATGCTTTTCTGGATTCATGGCCCTTGTCATACCCATTCTCCATTTCCAGAACACCTTTCTCTTCCCCTATATCATCTCATGGATCCGTGGGGGTCTGCTTATCCAATTACTAGCGGAGTTTGGTGTGATCTGCACACTGTACTGAGCTACACTAGTGAAAGCTCTGAGCAACTGCATGCCCCCTGTGCTACTATGCAAAGCAGAAGTGCACCCTCTGCACTAGCACTCAGCAAGCCACAAAATCCAGGCAATACTGTCTGTTTACAATATTTTGTATTATTCAAGTAATAAATATCATGCAATAAAAACAGGAATTTCTTATACAGCTTTGCAGATATCTGCTTTATAGTTATTTGGGAAAAGATTATGGGAATGAGATGAGTCATGCTGTAGGGCCTGAAGATGGTGACAGTAGGATTTAAAGGGAAGGTATTCTATAGCCCTATACCTACTTCTGGCTACCCTGAGTTTATGCTTGGGCTCAGTATCATGGAAACTTCAAATATCCCATCAATGGTTTTCCAGAAGGAAACACAGCTAGCAAATTTTAGTAGTAATTAACAAGGGTAAACATACGGGGCAGGCAGAACTGTTAAAAACAAACATCTCAAGAGTCCTTACTTTGTGATAGATATTAAAGGCAACAGTGAGGCTTTTGCTTCTATTTATCATATAGTTTTATACTATTATGATCTTTGTTAGGCCAAATAACTAAGTTAAAATGAAAGTCTACCACAATTTTATTTTGAAATCATTATCTTCCTCCTATTAAGTTGTCTCTAAAATGGCATTACTCTCAAAACATACTGTATGTCTTGCTTTATTTGGCATGTCTTTAGACAAAGAATCTGATACAAATCTTTGCAATTGTCTTAGTTGAGTGGCATGCTGGTATTACCTAAACATTTTATGCAATTACAGCTGAAATCCTGATTAGACTGGACAAGTGAGAATAGAAAATCAAATATATCTAAACTGAGAAATTAGGCTCATAGATGTTCACCCCTCTCTGGGAAACATTTATACAATATTTCCATATAAGAAAAAAACATGGACACTAAAAATATATGATAAGGGTTAAACTGGGGGAGGGGAGGATTTGAAGGGTTCTTATAAGATTCAAGGTTAAACCAATCATCAAATTATACTAAAATGATATGAGACAGAGAGAAAGATCACCACAAGCTAGTCTGAAATATGTGAAAGATTTCATAAGATCAATTTGCAATAATTAACATAAGGAAAAACAGATAGGAGTGACAGTTTTCTTTAAGCACTCTTCTTGTAAAAAAATTATTATTAAAGCAGAATGGACAAGCTTAAATAGCTATGCCTTAGGTTAGGGGTAGACAGATAACACATCAGATAAAAATATAAAAAATATTAAATGCTTTCAAGGTAACAAACTATTATTTATACTGTAGTAGCATTTAGGGGTTTTAATCAGGAATCAAGGTTCTATTGTGCAACGCACTTTAAAAAAATACAAACAAGGCAGTCCCTGTCCTGAAGAGCTTACAAGTACAAGATGAAAGACAACAGGTGGATGCAACAAACAGATGGGGGGAAAACAAGACAATAGTGAGACAATTATGAACAGTATGTAACTATCTGATAACACAAGAGATTTGGCAAATAGTGAGATGAAAACACTCCATCAGCATTTCCTGTCTCACAGAAGGAATTTCAGTGAAAGTCTATTACCAAGTAATTTCAAACTATACATAACATAGTATAGTATAAAACCAGTGTAAAGTTCTCAAAAACACTGAAGGAAATGTAATCAGAAATGATCACAAGAACATATCTGTGGACAGCTCCAGAAGCTAAGAGAATCCTGGTAATAAAGAAAAGTATATTACTTTACTACATAGGAGCAGAGAAAGTGCTTTCCTAGTTTTTTTATACTAGGAATTTTTATTTTTTGAAATTGAAAACAAAAACTATTTAGAATGTTGACTCACATTTCCTTTACACTGCCTATATTTTCTTTGTGGTTAACAGATAAAAGAAATTTTAAAATTTAATTAAATGTAATACTTCAAATGGATTTCTACCAAAAAAAAAAAAGACGGTCCATTATGTGTACCTTGTTTTGGAAGAATATGATGTCAGAGTAAGGAATTAACAGTTGGGCCAAGTTATCTTATTTCTCCATTCATATGTAGGAAAGTTTTCTATAGCAGAGACTTTCTTGTATATAATTCTTATATATTATTAATAAACCTTATTTCTTCATTACCTTTCATCTGAAATGCTTTATAAAAATAGGCCCAAATCCTGAAAGGGGATCCACTTAATGGATCCTTATTCATGTATGTACCATTTGTGGATTAAGGCCAAAATAAGCTCTTTCTTGTATAGAAGAATTTCATTCTCACTGCTGCACTAAAAATGTTACTGATGAATTTATAATTTAAAGTATGATTTAACAGAAGTCAAGGCATACAGTAACATTACAACTAAAGATAGCCTTTAAACAAATTTTGCTTCTTCTATACCAATTTATTTAATCAGTTATTTAGATTAACATACATTTATTCAGATTCTTCATTTTTATATTATTATTATTTTAGTAATGGTGAAGGATGCATTTACTTAATAGGTGATTAATTTTGTACTTGTGATTTGTGTCAAGCTGCATTTGGATGGAAATTGGGATTCAATTAAAAATGCACAAAAATTGCATTTTTAAATTGTTTTTCATTAGTTAAACAAAACCACCTTAAGTATGCTAAATACAAAGAAAACAAGTATATTTATCAAAACATGTTTTGCATTTAAAAATAACAGATTTATTAAAAAAGGAATAATGATCTCTAGTCAGGGAACTGGGTGGGATCCACAAATGGACTGAGGTGCCTAACTCTCATTTTTAGGCACCACTACAGTCCACAAAACTCCCACTCAGCTGCCACCTAACCCTGTAGGGGCCTATGATTTTGCCTCTGGACAGGTACAGGGTAGCCTCACTCTTGCGGACCATCTTAGCATGCACACTACTGCCTCATGATAGGTATCTGGATGCTTATCTCCCTCCTAAGACCCAGACTGGTTCCCAAACTGGGAAAGATAGGTGTTCGGCTACCTAAATTGCATGTGGGGGCCCAATCCAATGGGAAGCTTTGCCTCCCTTTGAGGGACCTGCTGTGTCACCCAGATGGGAGGGGCAGTAGGGACTAGCAAACAGGACTATGATGTGCACAGCTCCATGAGGAAGGGGTGCACGCGCAGCGCAGTTATCACTCAGCTGTGGTCTGTAAGTTAGCTTATGTTGACCTATATCAGTGAACACACTACAGCCTTGGTCCTGCCAAGGTAAGTGCCCTACTTACACTGACATAACTCCACCTCCATGAGAGTTTGTGCTTATGTCAGTGCACTCAGGGCGATGCAGCGTCCATGTAGACACTGTGTTACTTACACCGCTGTCGGCTGTTATTCTTTCCTGTCCAATTCCATGGAGCCCTAAAATTGACAAGACAGTCCCTGCTCTCAGCCCGGCTACTGACGGGGCTTCCCATTTGGAAGTGGGCTGCTCCCGAGCGCTGGGGGGTGCCAGGATCCCAGCAGGGAATGGGGGGGGGGGGACAACCAGCGTGGAGCCAGGAGCCCCGGGAGCAGCCAGGCTCTGAGGGGGTGGGGGAGAAGCTGCTATGGACTTGCGAGCCCAGGCTCTCAGCCCCCCACACTGTGCCGCTTAGGTCAGTGAAAACAACCCTGCTGAGGACACGCACCCCCCCCCCCCCCCCGAGGCGGCTACCGCAGGCATGAGCTGTAAGTTGCCTTAACGAGGGTTGCCTGAAGGCCGCAGGGTAGAGGTGCCCCGAGGAACAGGACCAGGAGAAAAAGCTGTTGCTTGCATCGCCAACCGCCCTTAAATCCGACTTCGCGCATGCGCAGTGCTACAGAGGCCGCAGTCCCTCCTGCCACCAGTCCCGCCCTTCTGCTTCCGGGTCAGGCGCGCGCAGGGGTCGGCTTGGGACTAGAGCGTTGGCCCTGGGCAGCGACTGGCTCGTGCAGCTTGGTGGTGAGAGCCGCTCGGCCCCCCGTGGCTTCCGGTCCTGCGGGCGCAGCCCCAGTCGGAGCTCTGCGGACCGCGCCGCTGCCGTGTGGGGTTAGCAGGGAGCGGCCGCGCCGGCCGGGCCCCCGGGGCAGGACGGGGGGTAACGCGCTAACAAGCCGGTGCGGCTGGCCCGGGAGCGGACTTGCTCTCCGTGGCCCGAGTCTCTCCCGCCGCTGTCCGTGGGCGGGGCAGGTCCCGCTGAAGTTTCCCTGGATGGATCCCGAAGCTCCCCTGGTCCGGAGGCGACTCTGCGGAGCCCGCGGCTGAGCCCCGCGTGGCCGCTGCCTCAGTGCGGGCTGCGTGTGATTCCTGCCTTTAGGACAGCATGTTGTCGCTTGTGACCAGGGCAGCGGGGGTCTGGGTCAGGCTGCGGCGCGCCTGTAGCACTGCTGCTTTGTTATGCTGTCAGCCGTGCATGGAAAAATGCCCTGCGGATCATGTTGTGTTCTCCAGACCCTATAGTTCCCAAAAGAAGGTGATGAACTTTTTTGTTTGAAATAAATACAATATTTGAAAACTAATACTACTGTCGGGAAGGGGATGGAAATCCCTTTAACCCAAGTGGATGTCTCTTGGCCCTTTAACTTTTATTTCTACGCTTAGTAAGAAGGCTTAACTCACCCTGTTTGAGAGGATTAACCCCTGTATGCATTTAAACAGGGTGAGTTAGGCCGTCTTGTTAAGCAAGTATTACTTGTTTTCAAGTATTTCTATGTTGTGACCCCTTTTCCTATTTAGCAGTATGGGATAGGAAGGATGGTTGCGACTTGCTGACCTGTTCTTGACACACGCCTCCCCTAGCATGAGAAGACCAGTCATAAAATAGTTACAGGGACAGCTGATCTAGGTCACTTAACGGTACTCACTGACAATAGCAGGGATCTCTGTGCATATTCAGTGGCCAGCATCTGCTTTCTTTTCTCCTCCCTGACCCCTCGTTCTGTATAAGGCCTGGCCTACATCAAAACTTAGGTTGACCTAGCTATGTTGTCCAGGGCTATAAAAATTTTAAGTCCTGTGAAATATAGTTAGGTCAGCCCCCACTGTGGACACAGTTAGTCAATGATCTAGCTGCTGCTTCTGAGAGAAGTATATTAGCTATATTGACAGAAAAAAACAAACAACCTTTTACATGGACCTATGAAGCGTCTATAGCAGCACAGCTGCAGCATAGTAGCTGCAGTGTAGATACAGAATGTTTTAGTGAGGAGTTATTTGTGGTTCCTGGTTCAATTTCCAGTGTCCTTTTTAAAAAAAAGTTTGTCTTTAGTAAGAGAACAAGCAGGAACATCAAAGAAATTTGAGTCTTTTCCATACATGGAAGCTGGGATGGTTCACGCTCCCTCTCTTCTCCTCCAGCTCAGAAAAAATAAAACAAAAAAACCCCCACACAACTCAAGCTTTTACTTTCATGAGTAAGAGAATGGGGAGTCTTCATGGTTGGACTGGCACTGCTATGTATAGCTGTGTTCTGTATTTTCACCCTTACCTTAAATTACATCAGTTCTAGTAAAAGGTGGTTTATGCTACGCTCTTAAAACTGTCTCAGCTCTCTCAACTGATCTTGCAATACTTCCATAAACTGCCACAAGTACTCCTTGTTCTTTTTGCTGATACAGACTAACACGGCTACCACTCTGCATCCTGAATAGTTGATTATCTTGACAACGATGATAGGTAATTGTATTTGAAGAAATTTAAATAAACGTAAATTGTACAAAATATGTAATTGTCTCCCCACAGGAAAAGTATCAAGTTTTGTATTTTTCATAAAATTACAGTATGTCCAACATTTACAGCAAGCTTAATGACTGATCTAGCACCTTTTAAACATTAAGAAGGCTTACAAGAATGTAACAAACAAACCTAATTTGATTGGAATACAGAACAGTATTGAGCTGGCATGTTTGTAAGCATAACTATGGTCAGTTCACTGCTTCCAAAGATAATATATCCATATCAGTCATTTCCCAAAAATGTTGTTTTGGTGCTTGCCTATTTTCAGTCACTTGGATTTTAATATTGTTTGCTCTGGTTTGAAATAAAGTTTGAAACTCAACTATGTCTAATGGTCTGAGCTCAAATTGGGAGCCTAGGTACTTGAGTCCTAATTGTGGCTCTGCCACTCACTTGCTAGGTGGGCAGGTCAGTGTAACCTCATCTATGTTTCCCCATCTGTAAGATGGGAAGTCTTACTGAACTTGTGGGTATTTGAGGTGTGATTAGTCAATATTTGCATACTTTTAAAACAAAGCAGAGTGCTAGTATTACCATAGCTTAAAAGACTCCAAAATGTTTGGCAATAGACATGGAAGGGTAGCTTATCTATTTACTGTTCTGAGGTTTTTTTATGCACTTTTTCCCTTGTAAAGAAGAAACAAAAACAGGTCCCATTGTTTCTGCTGAACATAATGTGATCGCATATTCCAGCAGCAATATTGCTTTTTGCTTCTAATGGTACTCTAATTCAGTGCAGTTGGAGACTAAGCAGCCCCTAAACCAGGGATTGGCAACCTTTGGCCCGCGGCCTGCCAGGGTAAGCCCCCTGGCGGGCCGGGCCGGTTTGTTTACCTGCCACGTCCGCATGTTCAGCCGATCGCGGCTCCCACTGGTTGCGGTTCACCGCTCCAGGCCAATGGGGGCGGCGGGAAGCGGTGGCCAGCACATCCCTGGGCCCGCGCCGCTTCCCTCCGCCCCCATTGGCCTGAAGCAGCGAACCACGGCCAGTGGGAACCGTGATTGGCCAAACCTGCGGATGTGGCAGGTAAACAAACCTGCCTGGCCCGCCAGGGGACATACCCTGGCGGGCCGCGGGCCAAAGGTTGCCGATCCCTGCCCTAAACAGTGCATGGTTTGGGGTTTTTTTTGGGGGGGGGGGGGAATGAGTTACAGCATGCATAATATAGTGCCTGTTACATGGCCCACAAAATGCCATATATAGGAGACTTTGGGTCTGATCCTGCAGTCCTTATACAGATAGCACCCATGGATGTCAGTGGAAGACTTTTTTGCCTAAAAATTTACATAATTTGGTTCTGAGACACAGTTGCACAATCTTTGTAGCTAAGGAAGGCTAAAAGTCAGCCACAGAGCAAGGTTTGCTTCAGAAATTTATAACATCCCACCAAAAAGGACTTGATTGATCACTTGATGTACTTACATTGCCTGCTGACATAGTCATATTCTGCAGAATTTAAACTTTTATTAAGGTTAAAATAAATTTCTTGTTGTCATAGTTGTAAATGTATTTTCTAAATGTAAACATTTATACATTGTTGTTTTTCCTGAGTCTGCAGACAATTCGAAATAGTAGCTGTTAGGTGTTAACACCCCACAACTTCAATTAAACTTATTGGGATGTTAATACCAAAGACTGTCACTTTATAAGGCAGCATTATTTTATTTTGCATGTATTAGCAGATAGGATGGGGAAAGGGTTGGGTGGGGGTAAATTGCTGCAGGAAAAGAGATATAGATGGGAGAAAGAAGCAGAGAAGGTAGTGAACCAAAGGAGTATGAGGAAGGAAGAGACAGAAATAGGAGGGATCATGAAGCTGAGCATATTTTCTTGCTGAATGGGTCAATAAAATATTGAATAATTAACTAAAATCTTAATACGTAGAGGCAGAGTCTTCCCTGAGTCTTTGCACACTACCTGCTGATATCAGTGGGCGTTCCACTTCGGATTGTTCATAGTATGCTGGCCTCAATTTATACCCTGGTTCTCACTACAGCTAAAAATGGAATTCAGTCTGCTCCAGAATAAGTTTGACACTCCTTGACTAATGTGTACAGAGGGTCATAAGCAAGGACCATGTCCAGATTTATTTTATTTTGGTTTAGGTGGCTTGGTCCTCTTCCATCTGTCCCCTCTTTCTAACTTTCTCCCTCCAGTGCCTGAACTGGCAAGTTGGTGACCAATCTGTCTTTGAAAAGTATTTGTGTGTCTTTTCTTTGCCCTCTAACCCTCCTTCCTCTTGGTAGTTTCGAATAGAATTGATACTTAGTAATTATTGGGGGAACAGTTCCCAAAAGACTAATTGTGTAGAGGAATTAATTTCTCAGGTTACAGGTCTGTCTCATCTTACGCGGGGGTTCCGTTCCGCGGTTAGCGCGTAAAGTGAAAACCGCATATAGCCAAAATTCCATTGAGTTCAATGGCGGGCGAAATCGCCCGCACTACAGGTATAGTATTAAAATTGTTATTTTTCTCTTTTTTTGTTTTTGCCGACCACGTAAAGTTGAAATCGCGCATGTTAAATGCGTGTAAGATGCGACAGACCTGTACACTTTTGCAGCTGGAAATGAAACTTGACAGAATGAATAGGTGAGCCATAGCCTAATCTCAGCTACCTCGTGTCTGAAACACTTGCACTAGTTACCCTTTTCCCTAGCTTGTCCTCAGAATTATTTTAGAATGCTAAAACACTTGCAAAGCTGCTTCAAAATACTCTAATGAATGTTCTGTCAGGGGACAAAAATTTAAATAGATTTAATGGTAGCTGTTCATGTACTAATTTCACAAATGTTTGTACAAGTTACGGAAATGGACTTCAGTGGCAATGCAAACCCTGAGGGGGAAACAAAGAGGAAGAGGAGATGGGGGAGAAATAAGGATGAAACTATTTTTCAAGTTCCAAAAAAAACCAAAGAAATGAGGAGTTACTAGTTTTGTGTATACAAGCATCATTCTACATCCTGATTTGTGAAATTACACCCTAATCTCTTTGTGAATAGGAATCTCTACATTTTATGTTTTTCAGGAAAAACTGGATATGTCTATATTTCCTGTTGAAAATATTAGAAATTTCAGTATCATAGCTCATGTAGACCATGGCAAAAGCACTCTAGCAGACAGGCTATTGGAAATTACAGGTAAGCATTGTGATTTTAGATGTGTTTTTAGTTACCTTTGCTTCTCATGTGGGCAGGCATTGTGCAGACTTCCTAGTACAGTTCTACCACAGCATCTCTAATATCCATGCTGTTCTAGTCCTGGGCTTCTCATGCACATACACCATCAGTTGTACAGCAATATAGATTTTGGTGTATTGCAAACAAATCTCAACTAGACAAACAAAACGAAAGAGGAGGGTGGGAAAAGAACCAGGGAGGGGATGTGTTGGGGAGTGGGATGAATCCATTATATTTAGAAATATAGTGTTCTCTGTGCAACTCCTGACAAACGATAAGTAGGTCAGTACCTACAATATTTATTGTACTTATAGTCAGTTTGAAGGGCATAGAAAATTTTGGGCAGTCAGAAGGGGACTGTTGAAACCTGGAAACTTAAGACAATGGTTTTGGGGGGTAAAACTTAACACAGGTACTTCATGGTTATCCCTCCCATTTTGATGATGAGAGATAGAGCTGACTGACTTTGGAGCAAAAAAATCTTTTTTATGTTCTTGTGAAAATGGAGTGGTCAGGGGAATGTATGCGTCATACACTTTATAGTTTGGTGTACTGGGTTGGGATGTGGGAGATCCAGGTTCATCTTTCTGCTCTGTCTGATTTAGAGCAGAGTTCTTCTCTATGTGCCCCAGGCTCAAAAACCTTCCTGGAAAAAAATTGTGGAAATGCTACATCTCTACAAAACGTTTAGGCGTTAACAATACAGCACATTACACAGAAATTTCATTTAGATTAAAATGTTTCAACCTGCTCTAGTTCACATCACTCTTACGAGCAAATAGTGGACCTTGTTTCATGACTATGGAGGTGTAGCTTGTAGTGAAATCAGTATGGTTATATTATATTCTGGGTGAGTCTATGCTGGGAATGCACCCCCATTTGTTGACCCGGCTCTGCAGTGTGCACATTAAGAATTCAGTGCAGATCCTGTGGAGTCTCTGTTGTTATGCAGATCTGCTGACTGTTTCACGCCCCAAGTAGAAAGAGTGCAAGTGGCAGAGATGCTGCTTCATTTGTGAGGTTGGATTTCTAGTAGACATGGAGGAACTGTGCTGCTATTGAGTGACCCAAGGGGGAAGGATTCCTTCAACCCCAAAGGAACTCCCAGGCTATGGTCTGGAGTATGATTTATAGGTCTTAAGCCTCCCTCAGGGTGTCTGTAGATTCAGAAAGAATCATTTCACATTACAAGAAGTTATTTTTGTAATCACAAGATCGTGAAACAATTTTATTTTAATTGAAAGCTTAGATTCTGCATAAACTGATAGATCAGCCCCACTCATGAAGGAAAGTGTCCTGTGTGCCTTTGGAAAGTGGATTTGTCAAGCTTTGCTCTTATGTAAAAAGTCACCATTTAGATCTATATTTAAATTTTGGGGGAAGGAATCCTTTCCCCTTGGATCACTCAATAGTTTGCAATGGTCTTTATTAGAAACTAAACAGAAGCTACCATACTCCTTTCGGACCGTGCAAAATTATACTTGTGTAAAATTCAATTTTTAAAACATGTGTTTTTAGGAACAATTGCTAAAACTGACCGAAATAAACAAGTGCTGGATAAACTGCAAGTGGAACGGGAAAGAGGGATCACAGTTAAGGCACAGACTGCATCTCTCTTTTACAGTTATGAAGGAATGAACTACCTCTTAAATCTCATTGACACACCAGTAAGTTAAGTATAAATATTGCTAAAAATCACAGGAACCTAAATGTCCTTACTTTAAAATACTCTTACTTTTTTGAAATGTTAGGTTTGCCCATTATTCTGTGGTATTAAATTTGTAAATTAATCCTGAATATTTTTCCTCCACAGAGGCTTGAGCTGATGTGTTACTATCATACAGATGAAATCAACCAGAGACTTACTGCAAATGACTCTAGTTAAAGTTGTACTTGGAGTTCTAAATATCAATTTTTCTTCACAGGGTCATGTAGATTTTAGCTATGAAGTATCACGGTCACTGTCTGCCTGTCAAGGTGTCATTCTTGTAGTGGATGCAAATGAGGTAGAGTTCCAAATTCTCCTGTTCTACATAGTAAAAAGTATTGCCTTATGAGGTTTCCTAAGTTGCTTAAACTTCCACTTTTGTTACCCTTTTACCCTTTGGAAAAAGTGCTATTGCCACCCCAGACAAAGAATGAGAAAGCGACTTAGGAAGTACCAATTAGCTATGTGCCTGTGGATACGCTCGTCCTATGAAATGAACATGTAATAAGCTTAACCAGTAATATTGCAAGATTAGTGCCCTGCTTCCTACAAAGTGCTGAACTCATCCTCTGGGCTGATGAGTGCCTTCAACTCCAGTAAAGTCTGTGGAGTTGAAGGCACTCAGCTTCTTCCAGGAAGTGCTCAGCAGCTCACAGGATAAAGCCCCCGAGCCAAGTTGATTCTGGAATTCTAATGCAGTAACAATGCAAATCAGACCAGCGAAAGACGAGTATACTCATTTTGTTTAGTTTTGTGATACAGTCAGCAGCAGCACTTCAAACTGTTAGAGATTTTGAATTTAAAATTTTGCTTTGGGGAGACATTCCTAACTCTAGCTATACTATAGTATTGCTAAAAACATAACTTTGATGACATTTGTGCTTGTGCCTCTTTAGAGGGCCAGAATAGATATCTAGTAAACAGTTATTTACAGGAAAATTCATCTTGTTAAAGCAACAGGATATCAGAGAACATTAGATCTTGCTATATTTCTGAAAGCGCACCTAAGTCAGTAGTTGTAGGCAGGTAAATAGTGTTAAACTGTTTTTAATTAAACTTTAATTTCAAATAGGATGTGCAGTTGAAATCTGAAGTGCTTCCCAATAATGGAGCTATAGAACATTGAAATGAGATTGATTTGTACAATTATCTGTCACACTTTATATTAAGGTTTCATTTATAAATAGTTTATAAAGGGTTAATAAATGATTATTAGCTGTTATAACCATGTTTCAAACACTAATATCATCTGCAAACTTTAAGTGTATTCTCTATGCCATGATCCAAATCATTTATGAATATATTGAGTACATATTGATAGAAAATATCATAATTCACTGCCTTATTATCTATCCCTTTTCTAATGGTTCCTACCATTCGGTTAGCTTTTTTGACTGCAACTGCACATTGAGCGGATGTTTTCAGAGAACTATCCATGATGATTCCAAGATCTTTCTTGAGTGGTTACAGATAATTTAGACTGCATCACTTTGTACGTATAATTGGGATTATTTTTTCCCATGCGCATTAATTTATACTTACCACTGAATTTCATCTGCCATTTTGTTGCCCAGTCACCTAGCTTAGTGAGATCTCTTTTTAAGTCTTTGCAGTCAGATTTGGTCTTAACTATTTTGAGTAATTTTGTATTGTTTGATAACTTTGCCACCTCACCGTTCACCCCGTTTTCCAGATCATTTTTCAATATGTTGACCAACACAGGTCCCAGTACAGATCCTTGGAGGACCCAGTTACTTACCTCCCTTCATTGTGAAAGCTGACCATTTATTCCTATTCTTTATTTCCTATCTTTTAGGCAGTTGCTGATCGATGAAAGGACCTTATCCCATAACTGCTTACTTTCCTTAAGAGCCTTTGGTGAGGGACCTTGTCAAAAGCTTTCTGAAAGTCCAAGTATGCTATATCTGCTGGATCACTTTTAGCCACGTTTGTTGATCCCCCTCAAAGAATTATACTAGATTGGTGAGGCATGATTTCCCTTTATAAAAGCCATGTAGACCCTTTCCCAACATACACCTCTACCTCGATATAACGCTGTCCTCGGGAGCCAAAAAAATCTTACCACATTATAGGTGAAACCGCGTTATATTGAACTTGCTTTGATCCACCGGAGTGCGCAGCCCGGCCCCCCTGGAGCACTGCTTTACTGTGTTATATCGGGTCGCGTTATATCGAGGTAGCAGTGTATGTTCATCTAAGTGTCTGATAATTCTGTTTTTTACTATAGTTACAACCAATTTGCCTGATGCTGAAGTTAAGCTTACCAGCCTGTAATTGCCAGGATGCCCTCTGGAGCTTTTTAAAAAAATCAGTGTGACTTAGCTACTGGGTCACTCACCACACTGGCACCTCCTGCTGGGCATCTCAGGAATAAGCTCAGTCCCAGTTGGTGCACCCTCAGGTGGTGGTGGTGGCTCTCCCATCCTCGCCTCCGCACCCGTTACAGCTCCTTTCTCTCGTCATCTGCTTCATGGCACAGCCCTCCAGCCATGTCAACATCTGGTCCCCCCGGGGGGACTCCTCCAACAAGAGCCCAGCCACTTCTCACAGCAGCTTGGCAGTCCACAGCTGAGCTGCTCCTTCCCTGCTAGCACCTGCCCATCCCCCAGTACTGTAGCCCTCTAGGATGCCAGTCTTCTCCTTAGGGCTCCCTGTAGTAGACTAACTCACTCTGATGAGTTATATTGGCCGGCTGGGCCCTGACTGGATGGTCCAGCCACCACCTTAATTGTCTGCAGCCACTGCCCTAATTGTCTGTTTTGCCTGCAGCCACTCCTTTGGCTGGCAGCTGCTCAGTCTGGGTATCTGGCTGGTCACAGAAGCTGATTTAAGCGATAGACTATGTAACACAGTTAGTAGTTCTGCAATATCCTATTAGCATTCCTTCAGAGCTCTTAGGTGAATATCATCTGGTGCTGATGACTTATTATTGTTTAAGTTATCAATTTGTTCCCACACCTCCTGTATTGACACCTCAATCTGTGACTGTTCCTCAGATTTGTCACCCAAGACATCAAATGGCTCGGCTGTGGGGATCTCCCCCACATCCTCTCAGTGAAGACCGATGCAAAGAAATCATTTAGCTTCTTTGCAATGACCTTGTCTTCCTTGAGTGCTCCTTTAGCACCTCCATCATTTGGTGACCCCACTGATTTTTGGGCAGGCTTCCTGCTTCTGGTGTACTTAAAAAAATTCTGCTCTTCATTTTTCTGTCCTTAGCCAGTTGCCTCTTCAAATTCTTTCTTGGCCTGTTACCTTATACTTTTACGCTTGACTTGCCTGAGTTTATGCGCCTTTCTATTTTCCTGAGTAAAATTTGATTTCCAATTTTGAAATAATGCTTTTTTGCCTCAGACTGCCTCTTTTACTTTGCTGTTCAACCATGGTGGCCTTTTTTTGGTTATCTTATTGTTTTTTTGTTTGGGGTATACATTTAGTTTGAGCCTCTCTTACAGTGTTTTTAAATAGTCTCCGTGCAGTTTGCTGGCATTTCACCCTTATGACTTTTCCTTTTAATTTCTGTCTATGTAGCTTCCTCATTTTTGTGTAATCCCCTTTTTTGAAGTTAAATGCTACTGTGGTGAGGGTTTTTCATTCCCTTCCTCCCCCCAAGGATGTTTAAATTTAATTACATTATAGATGCTATTACTGAGCGGTTCAGCTATATTCACCTTTTGGAGCAGATTCTCTGCTCCATTTAGGATTAAATCAAGAATTGCTCCTCCTGTTGTGGGTTGCAGGACAAGCTGCTCCAGGAAGCAGTCATTTATGGTGTCAGCATCCCTTCCTTAGGTGACATGTACATAGTCGATATGAAGATAGTTGAAATCCGTTACTTTGGGGTTTTCTGTTTTTGTAGCCCCTCTAATCTCCCTGAGCATTTTAAGTCAGTCATCATCCTGGTCAGGTGGTAGGTAATATATTCCTATTGCTATACTGTTAGTGTTCAAGCATGGAATTTCTATCCTTAGAGATGCTATGGAACAGTTTGAGTCATTTAAGATTTTTAGTTTGACTCTGTGCTTTCTTTCACATACAGTGCCACTCCTCCCCCACTCTGTCATTCGTGTATATTTGGTATCTTGGGATTACCGTGTACCACTGATTATCTTCATTCCACCAAGTGTCTGGGATTCCTATTACATCAATATTTTCATTTAATGCTAGGCACTCCAATTCACCCATCTTAGTACTTAGACTTCTAGCATTTGTATATAGGCACTTATACATTTTGTCAATATTCAATTGCTTGCCTTCATGTGTGATGTTTAAATGGAACTGTGTTTCATTTGACTGTTCCACACTAGCTCCTATCTGTACTTTATTAACATCTTTCCTATCCTCTTTACTTAGATATAGAGTTCCCCCTTTCATAAATTCATTCTTAAAGGATGTCTTTGCCCAAATAGTGTGTACCTCTGCACCTGTTGGCTTTCCCCTTGCCCTTACTTTAAAAAATCCTCTACAATCTTTTAATTTTACATGCCAGCAGTTTTGTTCCTCTTTGGTTTAGGTGGAGTACATCCTTCCTGCATAGGCTCCTCTTTTCACAAAAGGTTCCCCAGTTACTAATAAACCTAAAACCCTCCTCCCTATACTATCATCTCATTCATTTGTTGAAACCTTGCAGTTCTGGTTCTGTGTATGTGTAACTGGAAGCATTTTGGAGAATTGTACCATGGAGGTCCTGGACTTAATCTCTTACCTAGCAGCCTAAATTAAATTTAACAGTGCCCAAAACCAAAATTTTTTGTTGCAGGTTGGATTGGATGTTTTGTTTGACCTGAAATTTTTTCCAAATTTTCAATTCACCGGAAATTCTAAAAAAAAATGCAGTTTTGGTTCACCAGAAATGACTTTTTTTACAGAACTGCCAACCATCTAACAAATCAGTTATTTGTACAGCTCTAGTTATAAGTACATCAGTAGAAGGTGTTATAGGTGATTATTAGCAACCTATTGACCTACTGGATTCTATAACAATTGCTTTATTAAAATATCTATTACTTTTTAACCTTTTATAAACAGAACCTTAATATTAAGTGTCATCCAATTATCTTTTAAACAGGACTAGGTTCATACAGTATTGTAGAAGGGAATTATTTTTCAGCTTTAATACATTTACTATTACATTATTTCCATGTTTTTTATATTACCATTATCTAAAAGTGTATTATTGAAAACCAATTAAAGAAAATAATACCTCTCCAAAAGAAGGGATGTGTGTAATAGGAAAATAGGCTGCTTATCTGTTAATACCCTAAACACAGAACATAGTAGTATTGGGTAATAAAATGTTGTTTATGAATACTTTCCAGGGTATTCAAGCACAAACGATGGCAAACTTCTATCTTGCTTTTGAAGCACAACTGGCAATAATTCCTGTTATAAACAAGGTAATAATCTTTTAGACTTGTATATAAAATAGCAATTTTTACATAACCATGACAAAATTATGAAATACAAGAAATGTATCACCAAATTGAAGGATGCAACAAAAGATGGAGTGAAGTTTACTTGTGTTTTAAGCTGCCAATCTTTAATAAATATGGTATATTAGTATTTTAAGCTATTTGCAGTGAATTTTAGTTGCTGTGAAAGGTGTCATTTTACACAGTATGATAGGTAGAAACTTTACTTGGGTGACAGCAATGAAAGATTCCCCACACAGTGGGCATTAAGTTTATACAGCTAGATATAAACTATCTGTATGCTAGATTTTTAGGACACGTCAGAGTTCTAGCTAATGTGTTTTAACAACACACCTTAAATCCTAGTCAAGGCAAAACCAAACTGGAGGGTGTAAGTTAAACTGTCCCCTCACCTCGTTTACTGTGCATCTTTAGCCCATTGGGGTGTAAGTTATGTTAACGTAGGGTACTTAGAAACATGTAACTTGCATCACTTCTGAGCTTGACTCACTCTGAATGTTAATCTGGAGAAACAAAAAAACAGCATTGTGGGTGAGATGGTGTTCCCTTACTCTATTCAGTTCTTTACCTCTGCTGAAACTATGAAGAAAGGTAAAATTAATGTTAAATGTGATGGTACTTTTTCTTGATAGATTTGCTTAATAACATTGCAGCCCATCGTGATGAAAATGCACTCATTTAAAACACTGTACGTCAGTCTGTTACAAAATTCTCTATCTTTATTTTAATTTCTGGCAAATCACACAGCCAGCTTTCTACAAAGATCACTTAACTTCCTCCATGGTGTTCATTGTATTCCAGCATGCTTTTTCAGTCCCCCCCCCCCTTCTGTTTTCAAAAGTGATACATGCGTGAGAGTATTTGGCTTATCACCTAATCAATATTCAAGAAATATACTTTAATGAGCTTTTACAAAAAACACTCCACAAATGACAAGATCTACCTGTAGGGTTGTGTGGGTGGAAAAGCAGGAGATAGGTTATTGATTATCTAGTTAAGTGAAATGAAATGTGTAGATGTAAAATTTTCTCAATATCTGCGCTGGAAATAAGGCTGAGTAGTGTTTTAGACGCAGACTTGCAACATCACATGAATTTTTCCAACTGAGGTACAAAATCTACTTGCCTTCTTTTTATTAATCATTTTTTGTTATAGTAAAGCATCCCCTTCAAAGGCACCAAAGGGGAAAAAAAAAAGTCTTGCCAGAGGTGAATAAGCAAATAGAACTTTACAGTGCTGGGCTATAGCATAGTTTATAAAGCGATTTTGAAACTTGTGCCCTGTCTATACCTTACTAGCAATCTTGTTAGCACTATTCTACAAGAATTGTTGTTATATGCAGGTCTCTAAAAGATGGGAGGACTATTTTAAGACTCATTTTAGGGTGTGCTTTAATATGGATCCTTCTGATAAAGACAGCCGTTTATTTACTTGCAGTATTCATGATCCTCCCCCCCCCCCCCTTTTTTTAAATTTTATTTTGGTGAACTAGAATTCTGACATGCAAGAAGTGTGTGTGTGTGTGTGTGTGTGAGAGAGAGAGTGAGAGAGAGAGAGACTTGTATTTCAAATGTGTAACAAGAATATTGTTTTGTAGATTGACTTGAAGAATGCAGACCCTGAAAGGGTTGAGAAACAAATTGAAAAGCTATTTGATATCTCTAAGGATGAATGTATTAGGGTAAGATCTTTTAAATTTTTTTTAAAAATCTGGATGTTTAGCAACTGGTTGATTATTAGACTTCTTAAAATCCTGTTTAGAGCTCAAATGAAAAATGTGCACTCTTTAAAAAAGTAACAGACTAACACAGCTACCCCTCTGATATTTAAAAAAGTAAATCAATTCCTGAATTGTTTTTTTTGGGGGGGGGGGGGGAGGGGGGGGTTTGACATGCACTGTATATTTCTTCTTACTGTGTTAAGGAGAGGGAAAAGGTCCTTTTTGAGATTAACGTCCATCTAGAAAACAGAAGAGTAATGAAAACACTTTGAAATAAAGTATCAGATTTTTGGGACTAATGGATAGAGGCTTCAACGAAAATTTTGAAATTATTTCCTGTACTGTGTGTATGCCAGATTCTATCATGTTCTCTTTCCCTGACATCTTTCCTTCTGCATGAGATGTATCTGTTTCTCTACTATGGAATGTTTGTGACATATCAGGTTCCTTTAATAGAGTTTAAGGCTTGAGTTAACATGCGCAGAAGCTTGCCCGTTGAGTCTGTAGCTAAGCATCATACTTTTAACATGTCAAAATTAAGATGGCATTCATTTTCAATTTAATTGATAATGTATATCAGCAGACTTATTCCCAATACAACTTTTTTTCTGAACTTGTTCTAGATTTCTGCTAAACTAGGAACGAATGTGGAAAAGGTTCTTCAGGAAGTTATTGAAACGGTTCCACCGTAAGTTTTGGTGTTTTATGAGTTTTATGGAGCCAGTGATAGACTTTGCTTATTTATGATGGTAACTAGCTTTTGGTAACTAGACAGATTTTTGAGCTGCTCTTTTAAATTCCTTATACCAAATCTGTTCTGCATGAAATTTCTCACTTGTGGTTTGCTGTTACTGGATTGGGAGGGCGGGATTCCTGTTTTTGAGGTGACTAGGACAAGATTTCATTTCATTTTGAGAAATGAAATTTGGAGAAAAGAGATTTTTTCATTGCTTGGTAAATCCTTTCAACCGTGTGTGTATTTCCCCTCCACCCCCGTATATATGGGAATTATTAAAGATGAATATAACACAAAAACCATTAACATAGGTGACATTATATGAAGTGGAGAGAGAGAGAGAAAATCCATTACATTCTAACACTACTGGTGTAAGCCCACAAACAAGGGAGCAGAGAGAAAGCAAGACCATTTTTGTGATTGGTTATTTAAATTTCCTTTTTAGAAATGATGTACTTTCCCCAGATATTATTTTGTAAGTAACTGGAGATCAATCCAGGGAAGCACAGATTTCTGAAATATTTATATTTAATCAGATGTTTTAGATTTTCACTCTCTTCTGAGCATTACATTGTTTAGTTACATTACATTACATTACATAATTGTTCCAGGGCCCTGAGTTACCAATACGCATTTTCAGTTTTTACAGCCTGAACTGCAGTTTAATCGAGACTTTTATTTGGGAATTTGACCATTGTCAGCATGACAAGAAAGGCTGCTAAATCCCAGTTCAACTTTAAATCAGCATTTTGCTTTTAATTCTATTTGTTTCTTATTAGGTAATATCTACAGTGATAAATGCCAAACAGAACCTAAACGATAATGAAGTCAGTGGGGGATGGAAGAACTGTATCAGTGTGATATTCTTGATGATCAGAACTTTAGTGGGGAAAAAACACTTTAATGGTTTAAAATTAGTTTCTGCCATCATGAAATAAAGCTCAGCGACAAGAACAAAATATACACTTAATTTGGAACATTAATATTATTAAGAGATCAGTCTGCTGGCATAGGTTTATGATCAGAAATGGAAGTGTGGAATGGCTTAAAAATCTTCTCATAATATTCTATATGCCATAAATAGCAAATCTCCTATTTCACACAGCTTCAAGATTTTTGTTTTCTGCACTTAGATTAGCATCTATTTTTGTATGAACATTTTGTTTGAATGTTTTGAAACAGATGAATTTACATTTGACTTTCAATGAAAAATAGTCTACAGTTCATGTTCTTATTTAATACATATTAAATGTATTTTTTACATTTTTCTTAATAGACCCAGTGTTAACATTAGAGACCCACTGAAAGCCTTGGTATTTGACTCCACCTTCGACCACTACAGGGGTGTCATAGCTAACATTGCGCTTTTTGGTGGAGAGGTTCAGAAAGGACATAAGATTGTGTCTGCTCACACAAGGAAGACCTATGAAGTTAACGAAGTAGGAATTCTGACGCCAAATGAACAGCCAACTCATAAATTGTAAGTAAGAAGTTCTTTGGGGGGAAAAAACCATAATAAATGAGTATTAGAATAATCTGATATAATGTCTTGAATCTCTAGATCAGGGGTCGGCAACGTTCGGCACGCGGCTCACCGGGGTAAGCACCCTGGTGGGCCAGGCCAGTTTTATTTACCTGCTGACGTGGCAGGTTCGGCTGATTGCGGCCCCCACTGGCCGCGGTTCGCCGTCCTGGGCCAATGGGGGCGGCGAGAAGCGGCGCGGGCGAGCGATGTGCTGGCCGCGGCTTCTCACCGTCCCCATTGGCCCGGGACGGCGAACCGCGGCCAGTGGGGGCCGCAATCGGCCGAACCTGCCGCGTCAGCAGGTAAATAAAACTGGCCCGGCCCGCTAGGGTGCTTACCCTGGCGAGCCGCGTGCCGAACGTTGCCGACCCCTGCTCTAGATCATCTGTTCAGTTTTAGCCTTGGATGGTTGAGACGGGGTTGGGGTGGATTTTTGAAAGCACTCAGCATTGTTTCTCACTGTTCCATTTAAATTTAGGCCAATGCTGAGCATTTTGAAAATCCCACTCTGAAATTCTTTGTCTAGGAGCTTCATGGCTTGAGTTGCTATTCTCAGTCAATTCTAGTAAGCAAGTGTCCACAACTCATACATGCAAACCACCAACTTCACTGTTGGGACCCTTCTTTGCAGTGTGAGCAGAGAGAAATCAAGTACTGAATGGATTTGGTGACAGAACTACCCTTTCATCTATAGAGCTACCAATACGACTTAGGCACAAGTTTAGGTTAGGAGATTACTGCATAGCTGTTGCTCATTGTATATCGGTTCTTCAACTAAAAAGATGATTTAAAAATGCCTAAGTGACTTAGGAGTGAAAAACTTCATTGACTTTCAATGGGACTTATGATCAGAAGTCACTTAGGCACTTTTGGAAAAACACCTTCAGCCTCCTGAGTTATCAATCCTGCATCTTTAATGATCAGTCAATTCTCACATATGTTTAGTGTGTAATAGATGATAAAAGTTTTACTTTCAAGGACACACTATGCCTCCCATTTGACAACACAATGCATTGCCATCAAACCAACACGTTTGACAATGTGATATCACATTAATGTAATAAAACTGGAAGAACAAAATGAAATGAGCCACCCTCTAAAAATCCTGAAGTCTGATTTATATTTTAAAATCATAAATATAGTTTTAAAAGGTTTTCAGAATGCATAACTACTCCTGTGGCGGTGAATCACAACCCCTTGAGATAAAATAATAATAAGAGAATAAAGGCCATTTGGTCTGGGAGCCTCCTGCTAGCTTCTTTAACAATCATGGGCATCTACTTGGTGTTAGACTCTATCTACTAGGGGAAGAGAGAGTAAGGGGAATGTGCATTTTAGGTGTAAAAATAGGTAGAGGTTTTATTTATTTAAAGTAGGGAAACATGATTTCTTTTTAAAGGTTGTCTACAGCTAAATGGGCAGCCTAAGTGCTGATGGTATTTTAATTATTGTGAAAGCACTCATAACTCTGGTGCTCACACTTGTTATGGAGCAAAAGTAAATTGTGTACTGGGTTTTTTAGGGTTTTTCTATTTTCCAGTCCTTTCCCACCTAAATTTCCTGGGGGCACTGATCTGATATCTCGGACACAAAAGCCATCAGAGCAGTGCTTGAATAGCACTGAACATGTAGTCTGAGCCTCCAATTCATCCATAGAGGCTATCTTGGGTAAGAGTGGAAGGTGGGGGCATCATCTTATAGTTGCTGCTGGGACACCCGTTGAAGTTCTGTGCATAACTGCAATGCAGAACAGCATGGAGAGTGGTCTGTGATTGATGGTCAAAGCAAGTGAGGCAGGAAGCTGTTTATCTACCCAAACAGGGAAGGCCTTTAGTGTAAGTCTCCAGGTGCAACTGCTGTTGAAAACTAGTTCATCTCCCCTGCAGTGTGAGGGAAAGCAGGTAGCCGTAGTCAAAGAGTGGAGGTAAGTTCTGACAAAATTTGCAGCTGAATGCTGATTAAAGGCCCTTCTCGGAGGTTTTCAGTGAAGCTGGGGAAGGCTGAACTACCTGCTTTGCTGACTGCACAGCTCTACATTTAACCATCTACCTTGGATTCCCATACCACCAGCAGCATACGATGGTGATCCACCTGCTTCCACAACCCAGGTAGTTACTGGGGTTTGAGGGCAAACAGAGGGGTGACATTGCTTCTTGCCCAAGCAGTCCTTTCCTTGTATCTGAAACTGACTTTGTAGTGTGTGGATACTACTTTGGCTTCTGTGTCCTACATGTCAGAAAAGTACCTCCCAGCCCCTGCCTTGAAACAGCGTAAATCCAAAAACTCAGCCTCAAATAAACATTTAACCTCGAATAGTAACTAGGTCCTAGATCCATCTGTAAAGAGAGTCTCTAGGGGTATGTAAACAAGGGAGGAACAATTTGGGTTGAGTATGTGCACTTTGGGGGAGAACATGTGCTTATATTCCTGAGGGGGCTAACTGCAGAGGGAGAAACTTGAAATATTGTTAAACAAGATAAATATTTCCACATAATGCCAATTTTATTTAGATATGCTGGACAGGTGGGCTATCTGATTGCTGGGATGAAAGAGGTTACGGAAGCCCAAATAGGAGACACACTGTATTTACATAAGCAGCCAGTGGAGCCTTTGCCTGGCTTTAAATCAGCGAAACCAATGGTCTTTGCAGGTGAGGAGTATATTGATTCAAAAACTGTAAGCAGTTTTATGTTACATACAAGAGTAGGAGAGCTACTCAGGCAACTGAAATTTAAGAACATGCATCCACATTAAGGGGATTTGAAGAAAGCACACTAGCAGAGTTACTCTAGAGTGGTATGTGATGCCTATATAACCTTGTAAAACTTTCCTGTGTTTGACTTAGACAAGACTAAGAAAGCTTGCAGATTGCTTTTAAATAAGAGGCTAACACTTATTTTCACTATGGAAGGATCATCTTAGCTCACATAGGCCTGTCATGGCTGAAAATAAACTTGTACATCTTCAAGAATCGTGTCACTAATTTGGACTTGTTCCTCCTGATAAGCAATTTCTGCTTTCTATTGTGAACCATTTTCTATGGGAAAAGCCTTATTTTATCATTAGCAGCCCTTGTTTCACACCTTTTAAAAAAAAAAAAAAAAAAAAAAAGGTGATGTGTGACCAAAACTGGTTGTCAAAATGATCCTGCAAAACATTTAAGTGTGTGCTTAACTTCAAGCATGTTAGTAGTGACATTGACTTTCTGTCACTGCTTGCTCTAGTAGGTTCACAGGAGGCAATATTTCTGTCTATAGAAGATGGGGAAATAATTGTAAGGAAAAGCAGCAGAAGAAAAGAGCCGCATTAATTATCTTCTGAACCTGTGTTGAGAGAATGGAAAAAGTTCACTTACTTTCTCAGATGCATGATCATACTGGAGGCTATAAAAGACGATAATTATCTTGGGCTAATTTGCAGTGTGCTTCTGCAGTCCAGTTCTTGTTTGCCAAGATATGAAGCTAAAATATCTTTATGAAATGACTGTGGATCTAATGTAAAAGTAATAAAACCAAAAACAAACAAAAAACAAAACCCAGAATTTCCGGGATAGGGAGTTCACATACAAGTCTTCCTTTCTTTAAAATCTTCAGATCAATCTTACCTTTGTGACAGTTGCTTTCCTTTGAAGTTGGAAAAAATCTGAGTGTCTTCTATTCTCCTCACAGGCCCTTAGGCTTTTGCTAGGCTGCTGCTTGACCATTTGCATCTTTAACTATGTTTGAGGGGAAGGAGTGGCTTACCCATCTGAAAAGCAAAGGAATGGAGCAGGAACTCATTGATACATATTTAGTTGCTTTATAACAACAATTTGCCTGGCACCATGGAACCGCTGCTGTTTTGTTGAGCATTCTGCTCCTTCAAATCATGAGCTATGCTGAACTCCACTACAATCTGGTTCTGTGTGCTCTTGATATGTGGGTCATGTTAAACACAAACATTAAAACAGTTAATTCTGGCATGTCTTAAACTTTTGAGGGTTTAACTTTGAAACCTTAATAATGTCCTTCTAACATTTTTTAATGGAATAATGTATAGAGTCATAGTTTAATGCCAAAAGGGATCACTAGATCATCTAGTCCAGGGGTTCTCAAACTTCATTGCACCGTGACCCCCTTCTGACAACAAAAATTACTTCACGCCCCCAGGAGGGGGGACCGAAGCCTGAGCCTGCCCGAGCCCTACTGCCCTGGGTGGGGGGGCCAAAGCCCGAGCCTCATCGCTTTGGGCAGGGGGGGCCAAAGCTGAATCAAGGGCTTCAGCCCCAGGCAGGGGGCCAGCAACCTGAGCCACACCACACAGGGCTGAAGCTCTCTGGCTTTGGCTTCGGCCCTGGGCAGTGGGGCTCAGGCTTCAGCCCTGGGCCCCAGCAAGTCTAAGCCAGCCCTGGCGACCCCATTTGGGGTCTTGACCCACAGTTTGAGAATTGCTGATCTAGTCTGATCTCCTGCATATCATAGACCATCACCACCACCCAGGACCCACACACTAAATCTAACAGTGGAAATAACAGAGGCAAGAGAATAGGACAGACCGAGGTGCACCAGTGCATGAGGCCCCTGCAGTGGCAGGGAAACGATTAAATGAGATATACCCAAATAATCCTGGTAAGGGATCCACACCCACATGTTTCCGAGGAAGGCAAAAAAACCCCAAAGTCGCTGCCAGTCTGACCTGGGGAGGGGGATTCCTTCCCCACCCCACTTATGGTGATCAGTTAGACTGAGTATATGAGCAAGAACCAGCCAGCCAAGCACCTGAGAGAGAGAGCGAGAGAGAATGCTTGGTGCCACCTCAGAGCCCTGGCCCACCCTGCCAAGTATCCTGTCTCCAGCTGTGGCCATCCCTGATGCTTCAGAGGAAGAAGATTAAAAAGCCTCCCAGAATATATGGGCACATAGGGGTGGGGGGAGAGGTGTCACTTCCTGACCCCTGCAAGTGGCCGGCTGAACCCTGAAGCATGAGCTTTCGGAACATAAACTGGAAGTGAGCCCCAGGGCTGCTGCTGTTCTCTGTCCCCCACCATCACAGGCAAACCTGTCATACAATTGCACTCCTAAATGTGTCCTGCTCTCTCAAAACTAAGGTGTTTGCCCCCACAGCTACTACTGGGAGGCTGTTCCAGAATCTCACCCTTCTGGTGGTTAGAAACCTTCTAATTTCCAGTCTGAATTTGTTCATGGCCATTTTATATCATTTGTTCTTGTGCCAACATTCTCCTTTAGCTTAAATAGCTCTTCATTGTCCATGGTACTTACCCCCTTAATGTATTTATAGAGAACAATCATATAGACTCTCAGCCTTCTTTTTGTGATACTGAACAAGCCAAGCTCGTTTAGTCCCATCTCATAAAATAGGCCTTCCATTTCTCTGTTCATCCTAGTAACTCGTCTACACCTGTTTCAGTTTGAATTAATCTTTCTTGAGCATGGTTGACCAGAATTGTACACAGTATTCCAGATGAGGTCTGACCAATGCCTTATAGAAAAGTATTAATGCCATTGTACCTCTACTGGAAACGTCTCACCTAATATGTCCTAGGATTGCATTTACCTTTTTCACTGATGCATCATGTTTGTTGCTCATCCTCTGATCGACCTACACACCCAGGTCTCTCTCCTCTGTCATTTCCAACTGATGAGCCACCAGGTTGTAGCATAAATTCTGATTATTAGACCTCAAGTGCATGACCTTGCACTTTGTACTAGTGAATTCCATCCCATTTCTGTCACTCCAGTCTTCAAGGTCATTCAGATAATCTTGTGTAATAATCTGATCCTCCTCTTTATGACGATGCCTCCAAACTTGTATCAACAGCAAATTTTATTAGCACACACCTACTTTTTGTGCCAAGGTTATTAATAAAAATATTGAATAAGATTGGTCCCTAGACTGATCCTTGAGGAACTCCACTAGTATCCTCTCTCCAGTCCAATAATTCACCTTTCAGCACAACCCAGTGCTGTTTCCCCTTTGGCCAATTTCTTATTCGCCTTACAATGCTTGTACCGATCCCCATCTTCCCTAATTTAACTAATAATTTTATGTGTGGTCAAATGCTTTACTGAAGTCCAATTGTATTCAATCTTTTAGATAAGCAAAGTGCAGTAAACCTTATTTTCTCAAAAGATGAAATTGGGTTAGTCCAGCATGATCTACCATTGGTAAACCCTTTACCATTTACCTGTATGAATTTAATTATTCTTTCCTTCAAGATTTGTTCTAAAACCTTGCATACCACTGAGGTCAGTCTAGCAGGTTTGTAATTGCTGGATCACTTTTTTCCCCCCTTTCTTAAAAATAAGTACAACATTAGCTGTTCTCAAGTCATATGGTTCTACCCCTGAGTAGATAGATTTATTTCCTTAAATCCTTGCTACTGGACTCGCAATCTCACGTGCCAGTTCTTTCAGTATTCTGGGAGGGAAGTTATCTGTTTTTCCCCACTCCCCTTTCATCCAACTGGAACGCATCAAGCTCTAAAGTTTTTCTTCCACCTCAATTGTGGTAATTTCCATTTCTGGATATTCATTTTCATCAGTCATGGTGCCTTCATGCACATGTTCCATATGATCATAATAATTGAAAACTGAGGCAAAGTATTCATTTAGTTTTTGGGCCATACCTAGATTATCTTTAGTCTCCTTCCTATCTACACTGCATAGCTGCCAACATCCTCCTTCCTTTTTCTCTTTTTTATTTATATAACTAAAAACCCTCTTATTTTAATTTCTTTGGCAAGAGCTAATTCAGCTTGATTTTTAGAAATTCTCACTTTATTCCTGCATTTTCTAACCTCCATGATGTATCTTTCTTTGCTGGTAATCCCTTTTCCCATCCCCTTACTCTTAATAACCTTTTTGAGGTGGTTATTCATCCAGCTGGACCTGGAGCCTTTCCCTACAAGTTTTTCCCCCTTCCTTGGGATGCAGATTTCTCAGATAGTTTTTGTATAGTTCATTTGAAGAAATTCCAAGCCTCCACATTTAAGTCATTGAGCTCTTCAGTCCAGTTGACTTCTTTGGGAAATTAAGGTTATTAGTTAAAATCTGCCCTTTTAAAATAAAAAACTGTAGTTGACAACCTGGTTTTGATTATCCTTCTATTTAATATATTAATTTGTGATCACTTGATCCAAAGCTATTTCCTACAACCAGCTCTTCTACTTACTAAAACTAAGTCTAAAATTGCATCACCTCTTGTTGGTCCAGTGACAATTTGAAGAAGAAAACTGTAATCTATCACATCCAGGAATAACTGGGCCCTAAGAGTGTTAGTAATATTTATTCTCCAATCTATATCAGGGAAGTTAGTCTCCCATTATGATATAATTTCCAAAACTATTTATCACTGATATTAAAGAGATTGCTAGCCATATCCAAGTCTGACCCTGGGGGGAGAAGAGACTATAACAGACCCATAACACTATCCCAACACACCTCTTTTACAATCCTTCCTCAAAGTGATTGTGACCCAAATAAATTCTGTTTTTTCCATACTATCACTTGTATTTCTTTACAGTTTATAGCTTCATTGATGTACAGTTCACACCATGTTTACCTTTCTTTCTTTCTCTTCTTAACAGCACATACTCTTCAATACCTATATTCCAGTCATGAGTGCTATTCCACCATGTGTCTGTAATCCCTATAATTTCTGGTTTGACCTCCTGCAACAGTAGTTCCAGTTCCTCCATTTTATTCCCCAAACTCCTTGCATTCTTGAACAAGCATTTCAGTTGTTTCCCTTGGACCTCACCCAGTTTTCTAGCTTGTGGTGTTCCATTATCCCTTACTGTGTCTTCATTTAGCTGATTTTCCTGCTTCTATGTATTGATGCCAGGCATGGAGATTTTATGAGTCTCTCCCAACCTTCTTCCCACATCTAATTTAAACCCAGGTACTCAAGTGGAGTCCATTAGTTGAGAAGAGTCTTGTTTCCCTAAATGCCTCCCAATAGTAGATCATCCCAAAACATTCCTTGTTGCACCAATCCTTGAGCTATTTGTTGATCTTAATTGTCTTGTCATGCCTTCTCCCTCCTTCTCTAGGGACCAGAAGTATTCCACTGAAAATCACCCGAGCTTTCACTTCTTTTAGCATCTTACTCAGCTGAGCATAGTCATACTTGATCTATTTCGATGAGAATCTAGCAGTGTCCTTCATCTTGACTTGCAGAACAACTAGTGGATTTTTGCCCACTTCTATCAGGATCCTCTTCAGCTCACATCCACATATTGTATCCTGGCTCCTGGGACATAGCACACTTTTCTGTTCTCTGGATCTGTTCTGGTTATAGGCCTGTCAATTCTTCTGAGTATAGGGACCCTGATCACATAGACCTGTCTGTTCCTGGTATTAGTATGAATAGTTGCATGTTATCCTCCATTTTCCTTAGGCTCGGGTCCATCATCTCTTCCTCTTTTCTGCAGGAACTGGTTTCCTTTCTTTTCTTTCTTGCCACCACATCTTCTGCCTGTTTTTAATTCTCATTCTTCAGTGCAGCAAAACTGTTACTCAACTCAATTTCACCACCGCTAGGTGGTCTCTTCCTCTGCTTTGTCTTTATGGTTACATTTTCCCATGGATTTGGCAGTCCTCCCTTTAGCTCCTTTTGTTTGGCAGGTGTCCACAGATCTTTAGTTGCTGTACCACCTTCTCTGTCCTCTTCTGCATTATACCTTCAACTCCCCTTTTAAATTCCATCATCATCTCCAGCTTCATCTCTAATCCTTGGATCCGCTCTGCCAAGTGACGTTTCATGCATAAGTAGCTTCCACCAGATACTCCCTCAAGGATGATGTACGTCCCCCAGCTTCTGCATCTAACCATCTTCTTTCCTCTCCTCTCCTCAGTAGGAGCCTCAGTAGCAATCATTGTTTTCACTTCCTAGATACTGTTCACTGCTCCAATGTTTGTTAGTAACTGGCTTTTAAATCTGGCCAGAGTAAATCAGCTCCACCCCCTCATTAAGGAATATTAGCAAGCACATTTAACATAAACATTCTTTAGAAGACGTGATTGTGCTTTATGAAATCTGATTATGAATACTTCCTATAAAGCTCTTATTGGAAAATACAGTAAACACTTATGGCCCAGTTTGTGCCTAGCCCTTACATGCGCATGTGCAGGTAAATGGAGAAGTAGTACAGTGGTACTTCTGCCATGTTCAGTGTGCACCAGAGAGGGCGGGCCATGTTGTTTTCACTCCTCTGCACTGTCCTTCAGACTTGTACCAGCACCAATACCATTGAGGAGGATAGCAGTGCTAAGATACCCCCTACATTGAGGGAACTCCAGGAGGTACCCTGTGTCCAGAAGGGGAGCTTCTTGGTGCAGAGTAATCTACACTGGTCCCAAGACATGGCTGTGCCATAGAGGCACAACAGATCCTGTAACTAGCACTGTTTGTCACTCTGACAGTTTCACTATTTAAATGTTTTCACTTTTAATGATTTGATGTGGCACGTTACTTCCTTGCCTTTTGCTGCACATGTATTTGGCAGGAGCGTTTCATCGAAAGGCATTAATTCTGTTTGTGTGGTATGAATTATATGTGTAGGGCAGGTTACAGCAGGAGTTATGTAAAATTACAGATGTTGTTTTATTGCTTGGGAAGCATTTGAGTATTAATCCCTTACAATTGATAGATGCCCTCCAGTAATGCTGCAAATATGTTACACCCACACATTTTTGGCCTATTATCTTTCAGAGCCATTCAGTTTCCCATAGAGTTAATCTTATTTGTCGGGTTTGAACTGTAACAATTTTTCATGATATTTCTATCTTGGGTTCTCAAACTGGGGTCGGGACCCCTCAGGGAGTCGCGAGATTATTACATGGGGGGTTGCGAGCGGTCAGCCTCCACCCCAAACACCACTTTGCCTCCAGCATTTATAATGGTGTTAAATATATTAAAATGTGTTTTAATTTATAAGGGGGGGTTGCACTCAGAGGTTTGCTATGTGAAAGGGGTCACCAGTACAAAAGTTTGAGAACCACTGTTCTATCTGAAGTAATTCTAAAATTTTAAAGTTGCAGTTGAAATGTATTCACCTCGTCCTGGTGAATTTCTAAAAATATGAACATGTCTGGGCATTCAGTTCTTTTGAACTCTTTCATATGAGATGCATATTTCTGTAGGACAGGTGAATTGGAATGGAAGAAAGGTATTCCCTATTCATTACATTACTTATATTTAGGGATTTAAATGAAAGATAAATTCTGTCAAGATGTAGCTAAATGGCTCAAAAGGGTTAACTGGTTCAGCTAGATCAGGTTCTTTATCATGTCAAGTTTGATTGAATGTGAACAGCGTAATGTGTTTCTACAGGAATGTACCCAGTAGACCAGTCGGAATATAACAACCTGAAAAGTGCTATAGAAAAACTGACACTAAATGATTCCAGTGTAACTATTCATCGGGATAGCAGCCTTGCCTTAGGAGCTGGATGGAGGTGAGACTACAATTACTACACTTTAATTTTAGGAAGTGTCTTATAATATACATGGGGACTTGTTGATGGTATAGGTCTTTTACTTCTGGGGATTTTAACTCTAATTAATATTAGGCCTAAAGTGGGTACTTGATCTTAATTCTAGTCCATATTCGTATACAGCACACAATTTGTCTTGATTGGCAGTCTTTCTTCAAGAGAAGCCCTGGAGTAGAGCTGGAAGAAATTTCTCAGATGAATAGTGGATTTACGAAAAAGTTCAGTTTTTGGGGTGTGTGTTTTTGTCTGTCTCAATAACCACTGGGCTAAGGGTTATAACACAATTGGGCATAGAGGAGATTTGAATCCACATCTCTGACCTACCTTAGCTACCACCCAGGTGAGTGCCGTAATCGCCAGGCTACAGAGCCGTTTTCACTCTCTGGCACGATGAGTATTTATACAAAATGGAACAGGAGAAATTGAGAGCAACCCATTCTAGAATTGCCTATAGCCTGGTGGTTAGCATACTCATCAGGGTGGGTGGAGATGCCCTGCTCCAGAGTGGGGATTGAAACCTGTCTCTCCCACATCTCAGGCAAGTGCCCTAACCACTGGGTTAAAGGTTATAAGGGACAACATTCATTTTCTCTCTCACTCTCACATGCTGTTCTGAAGCTGCCTGGAATGAAACTCTTTTTTGATTTGCTGACAAATTCTAGACGCAAACAAAATTTTGGGGGTTTTTGGTCCCCTCTTCTCTCTCTTCCCCCCCCCCTTTTGCTGGCCAAACCACACCCCCCCAAAAAAAAAAAAAAAACCCCAAACCAAAAAAAAAATTATTTGCTCAGCTCTATCCCGGAGTCAAAGGGCACAGATGTCATTAGTCAGGATTAAGGATTGCCTTTACTGTGCTTGACATTGCCAAATCATTTAGTCTCCTAGTACTGTATTAATAATGTAAAATTATACCATAGGAATACAGTGCACATTTTGAATAACAAGGTTTTTTTTTTTTTTTTTTTTAGGTTGGGGTTTCTTGGTCTTCTACATCTGGAAGTTTTTAATCAGCGCTTGGAGCAAGAATACAATGCATCTGTCATTTTGACTGCACCCACTGTTCCATATAAGGCTGTTCTTTCCTCAGCAAAATTGATAAAGGTATTTTAATTTATTTACAGGAGCTTGAAATGAACATCAGCCTAAAACATTTTCTAAGCCAGTAAAATAAATTGTAGATCAGTATCTTCTTATAGGTGAAGCAGCAGCATCGTCTCCCTTGTTTAGGTTCCTTAGCACTATACGTTAGAAAAAATCTTCAGGCTGTGGGTTCTTTCTTTCTCCTCCTCCCCTCCCTCCCCCCCCTCCAAAAGAGCTCTAGTGTCTCTGTAGCTTGCAGCACAGCATTGACATTGGGCAGGGGATAGTCCTGGGAACCAGGAGGCTCTTTTTGCTGGCTCCATGTGCACATGTACGAAATTTGCTGAGTTACGAGCTCTTGAAAATTGCCATTTATGCCCTGCGTTTGTCTTGCTGTGAAAAACCCTGCATGCTCTATATGTGCCTGGTAGGGCTGTCAAGCTATTAAAAAGATTAATAGCAATTAATCGTGATGTTAAACAATAATAGAATATCATTTATTTAAATACTCTTGAATGTTTTCTACATTTTCAACTATATTGATTTCAATTACAACACAGAATACAAAGTGTACAGTGCTCAACTTTATATTTTCATTACAGATATTTGCACTGTAAAAAAACAAAAGAAATAGTATTTTTCAATTCATCTAATACAAGTACTGTAGTGCAATCTCTTTACCATGACAGTTGAACTTACATGTAAAACTTTAGCGCCTAGAAGTCCACTCAGTCCTACTTCTTGTTCAGCCAATCGCACAGACAAACAAGTTTATTTACATTTGAAGGAGATAATGCTTCTTGTTTACAATGTCACCTGTTTTGGATTGTTACAAGCAGGACCCGTCATCAGCATGGACGCATGTCCTCTGGAATGGTGGTTGAAGCATGAAGGGACATACGAATTTTTAGTGCATCTGGCACGTAAATACTTTGCAATGCTGGCTACAAACATGCCATGCGAACGCCTGTTCTCACTTTCAGGTGACATTGTAAATAAGAAGCGGGCAGCAGTATCTCCCGTAAATGTAAACAAACTTGTTTGTCTTAGCGATTGGCTGAACAAGAAGTAGGACTGGGTGGACTTGTAGGCGCTAAAGTTTTACATTGTTTTTGAATCCAGTTACGTAACAAAAAAAATCTATATTTGTAAGTTACAGTTTCATGATAAAGAGATTGGCACTACAGTACTTGCATGAGGTGAATTGAAAAATACTATTTCTTTTGTTTATCATTCTTACAGTACAAATATTTGTAATAAAAAATAATAATGTAAAGTGACCACTGTACACTTTGTATTCTGTGTTGTAATTGAAATCAGCATATCTGAAAATGTAGAAAAACACATGAGTTAACTGCAATTAATCGACAGCCCTAGTGCCTCGTCATAACTCCATAATCATGCATTATCCGTGGGGATGGATACATGCAAACCTGATTGATGAGGAAAAACCTTCTCCACATGGAGACATGCTGTTCTGTTAGATTTTGTACTGCAACAGAGAAGCATTCATGTGGAGCTGCTGACAGATAAAGGATTCTCTCCCCTGCACTTTTGCCCCCCCATGTCTGCCTCCTCATCCAGTGTCAACTTCCAACTGAGCTTAACAAAACAAGGCAGGTAATATACAGACTTTGTTTGGAAGCAGTTAGGGTTGCTACACACCTAACATGCCTAGTGTACAAACCCATAGAAGCAAGGAAACAAAAAGTTAAGCCGCCTAACAGTACGTATCATCTATCCTTGCGCCCACAGGTACATTATCATAATTACAATTACAGACCACACATCACAACTGTAACTGTTCATCTACAGATGCCAACCTTCCAGACTCCCTTTATCCACCCTTCAGCATACACCGCTCCTTGCTAAACTACCCTCTAAAGCATACCCAAACATCCACAACTGCTAGTGTTGGAGAAAACATCTGGAAAAGGGATGTGTGCAGAAGGGGGCAGACGGGGCAGAATTAAGGCTGCAATGTGTGGCATGTGGTATTACACTAGTTGTGGTAATGGTAAGTTGTGTGCCTGTGGGTGGAGGGGCAAGCTGTTCATATTAGGTCAAAAGTAAAGGTGTTTGAGCTATTTCTCCTAGTCTGGGGCTTTACTTAGCATTTTCTTGCTTTTGTGGGTTTGTCTGGCATTTTTGTGGGTAACAACCTTAACTCCTTCACAGACAAAAAAAAAAATGTATATTAATTCTGTGGGCATGGCTCATGTGCCACACACAGAACACTACTGGGACACTGATAATATAGATTCTGCACCAAAGAGACGTGAGCTCAAGTCTCACTTGTTCTACTGACTTGTGCCCTTCAAAATCCTTATTATTGAACAAGGCCTCCTATCCATTGAGAGTTTATACAAACTGGGGTTAGAATCTAGGTCTCTGATATGGCAGGACCCTAGTGTCAGGCTGGCCATTCAGTCACACTGTCTATAAAATTTTTCCAAATCTATCTACTCAGCTAAGATGTCTGTAAAATGGGACTACTGCATATTTAACCATCTGTTTGGAAAACATAACTTGTGGTCATGTAACTCAAGACCCATATCATAATGCATCTGCACAAGAGGGCAGAATTAATGTTGCACAGGCAGGCAACTTTAATTCTGGCACTTCCTAACTTCAGGCTATGAAATCCAGCACTCAAAATAATATTATTTTATTTTTATGTAATTAAGTTTACATTGTGCTGCCTGTGAGAGATCCTGTCTCTAAGTGACTTCGGATCTTAGTGCTGAGTGACTGATATTATACGGACAGCAGTTCCTCTCAGTGACAATATTTTCCACATTTTTCTCTCCCCAAAAGCTGTAGCAAGATTTGAATTGAACTATGAAAAGACTCTTGTGATTCATCTGTATAATTTTTGTTTTGGCAGGAGACACAGAGTGGAATTATTTTAATTGGAATACAGTCAAGAATAAAATGGCAAATTTTTCAGTTGTTCATGAGTTTAGTGCTATCTTATGTAAAGTGAAGGACTTCTGCGCTCAAGAACTCATAAATTTCCCATTGACTTTAATTTAAAATTAGTGTGTACCTGTTCCATGGGAGCGATTTACTTTTCAGTACACCTCATCATGGGTTCCACAAATAATGGTTCTAGCAATACAATTATGCAAAATATAGAAATTGCATTTTCTTCTGAGCTGTAGCCTTTCAGTTACAGTTCAGCACAAACATAGCGTGCAATGGGATTCCATCTCTTCTCACTTTCCTGAAGGTGACTAAAATTGGCATTCACTGGAGTTCAAAGATGAGGGAGGAAATACAGTCATGCCATGAAGCAATTTCTTATCATAGTCCATGTGGTTCTGTGCATCCCTTTAGATAACACATAACCCCTCTATTAAAGGGTGACTGTTTCAGAAAAGTGTGGGTCATAATGATTAAAAGTTGTGTTGGCCTGAAGTCCACAACTTGTAAGACCAATGATAAAATAACACTCCTGGAGTGATGGGACTATTGACTGATGTCAGGTCCATTGTCTTGCAAACCATTAGGGCGATAAAAATGAATGCTATACAGTGCTGGATAGCTTGAAAATGTACCATTAATTTCTTAGCTTACTAGGTCAAGATATCTAACTTCAAAATAGCATGTTCTGAGTATCATCTTGCCTTATCCCTCCTATAGGGGGGAGGGATAGCTCAGTGGTTTGAGCATTGGCCTGCTAAACCCAGGGTTGTGAGTTCAATCCTTGAGGGGGCCACTTGGGGATCTGGGGCAAAATCAGTACTTGGTCCTGCTAGTGAAGGCAGGGGGCTGGACTCGATGACCTTTCAAGGTCCCTTCCAGTTCTAGGAGATGGGATATCTCCATTAATTTCTAATTTCATTTCTATTTCTTTTCCCAGCAACTTCAATTTTGAACTGATTTTGGTGGCTGCTATCTCAAATTGTTTAAAACCAGAACCAATTCTTTATACCATCTAAAAGTCTGGAATCCCATCAGTCAAATGGTGTAAAGCATTAATCTGTAACTCAGCGTTTGAGACTCTTACCTTCAACTTGTTGCAGAATTTAGTCAATATGTAGTGAATAATGAAAGTGCCCTTTTTCAGTGTGGGGATTGGATGTTATGCAGTGAAGACAAAGGGACCTCATATTGAACAATGAGGATAAAAAATAAATATTGAGCAAATGCTTTATTCACTGATCACCTTTCAGCCTTAATGATCTTTTAATGTAGTTTTTGTGTGAAATTCTTCTTCATTGGTATTCATAATAATCTTTCTACATTATGCCTGGACGGTGCATGAATTTTCATAGTGAAAACAAGAAAGGCTTTTAAAACTATCTTTTGCAGAGGTACAGTGCTTACATTTCAGCTGCTCCTTTAATCTAACGTTCATATTATGATAACCATTGATGGTAGACAAGACTGTATGGTATTTAGGAGATTTTAATTACATTTTATTTTATTCCTATATTTCTGAATTGATGATAAATCAGTTTTTCAGTTCAGTATCTAAACATACTAATTTAGATGGCTGACATTTAAAAATATGCCGTTCAAGTACTTTTGTGTCTTTGACTGAAATGCGTTGTCTGGTAGTGCTTTAAAATCATATTTGCCATGAATTTGGGATAATCACATTACCCACAAGTGTTTCCTCAAACAATTGCAATAAAATTTATATTTTATTTGGAATGGAATTTTGTGATGCTTTCCCCCCTTTTTCATGTATTTTAAATGGGAAAAATCTTATAGAAATACTGCCATTGACACATAGGGTGGGAGCTAGTGACATTCGTAAGCGCAGTATAAAAAGTCATTTATATATATATGGAGTTCAGAGTAGATGATAATGATAGTCTCTTCTGATCTTAAAGTCTATGAGTCTATATGTTTTTTGTGACAATTTTTCATCCATTGTAACACCCCTGTAGATTTTTTACAATTAAAACTAACTCAATTTAATAAATTGAAAAATTGAGCACTGATTATCCTTCCCCTTTACTTTCAGTGCATTTTAAATTAACCAGAATGAACAAAAATGATACATTAGTCTATTGTAAGCCACCATAACATTCTGAAGAGAGGTTATAGATGCTCTGCAGCAATGCTTTATTGATTCAAAATAAACATTGATTTAACTTTCTGTTGACAAAGGGCTTGATTCTGGGAGTTTTGTGTGAGAAATGCTTGCAGAATTTGGATCACAGTCATGATGCCTATTTTTTTAAAAGTAAACACTCTATTTTGGTCCACTGCATTTGGCACAATAGTAAGGTAGAGGTAAAATTTTGTGTTTTTAATCTACTTGATATTGGATATAGTTACCTGCCTTACTGTACCAGACAATCATTAATACCTGAGGCTTCAAAGGTAGCTTAACATTCTAATGTTGCTGCTTCCGTATACTTAATGAACATCGAAAACTTATGAAACAAGGAATAATAATGTAAATGTTCTTATTTTCATAAATAAATTTCCAGAAATGTCTTTCCTCTAATCAGTGGTCAGAGAATAAAGTTCACTAGAAGTACTTGTAAAGGGACTCTTGTGAAAGCAAGTTCTTGATTCGGTTGATGTCCTTCCTTTTGTAGGAGCACGGAAAAGAGGAGATTACTGTTATCAACCCTGCTGAGTTTCCTGATAAATCTTCAGTATCGGAATATTTGGAACCAACCGTTTTGGGGACTATCATAACACCCGATGAATATATTGGAAAAATCATAACTCTGTGTCAGGTTTGTATAGAATTTTAGTTTTGTGATTGCACTGTTAAATCACATGTGGTATCTAGATACCACAGTGATGGGCACCATAGGAATGTTTAGTAATAATACTCTCAATAAAATCAAGATTTAAAATGGTCAGGTATGAATGACATCACTTTTCTGAATTATAAGGTCATCTAGAGAGGTAATATCTTTTATTGGACCAATTTCTGAAGAAGAGCTCTGTGTAGCTCGAAACTTTGTCTCTCTCACCATCAGAAGTTGGTGCAAAAAAGATACTACCTCACCCACTTTGCCTCTCTAATGTCCTGTGACCAACACGGCTACAACACTGCATACAAGATCATCCAGTGAAAGATAGCTGCTCAAGCTCAACCCCGGAGAGTCTTTTTAAACAATTGCTCCAGCTCCCAATAAAAGAGAGGGGTTTTTGCTAGTTTGTTTCACTACTAACGAGGGGAATCACCAATGGGAGATGCTGGTGGTATTAAGTACAGCATATGTAGGAGTAATTTAATGAAACATAATCTCTATCCATGGACCTGAAAAACAGTAGTTTCTCTTGCTTAACTTAGGGAGTTTTGCAGTTTCTTGTCTCTCTAACAAGTGTTGTAGATATGGTATGCTTTACCTGACTCTGCCATGTACAGATGTGGAACAAAGCAGGATGATATAAAGTCTAGTCATTGATTCAAATAATCCCATTCTGGTAGAAAACAGATTGTTTTAATTGATTACATCTGCAGTACACATTTTAAAAGCTTAATTCTTTACCCAAACACCTCCCCCTGTGCATTTGCAATATTTTACTTGATTTTTTTAAAAAATATGGGTACATTAAAAATAAATAAATGCAGTATTTTATATGGTTTTGTATATACAAACTTTGTCACAAAATGCTCTGTAGTATACAAAATTACAGTATACATAATTCAGGACAATATACTACTATGTTTGCTACATTAGTGCCCAAAGTATATATGGGATGAAGACATTGTATAGTAAAATAAATACATAAAAATAAAAGACTATTGAAAGGAGTTGGGCCCTGATCCTACAAGCCCCCCTGCATGGGTAGCTCTCCTGTGTCTAAGAACCTAGACTTTATTGGGGCTGCCTGTAGGTGTAAAGCCCACCCACGAAGAACTGCTTGCAAGATTAGGACATGAGGGAGCAGCAGCAGAAGCTCTTAAGATTTTCAGTGATGAGGCAAGAGGCATTAGGAAATATATGCATGGGAAGGATCTCTAGACCATTAGTCCAAAAATGGCCACTTCTTGAATTATGATGCTGTAATTCTCAATTCTGAGAATCTAAACAAAACTAATTTTTTTTAAAAAAAGTACTCGAACTGTCTGATGGCTTGTTGCCAGAACCTCTCTGTGTAATAATAGCCCCATATTTGCCTGTTTGTTCTGTATTTGTGTTGTGAGATTTTTCTACTGAGGAGAGTTCATTCTTTTAAAGTGTCATATTTATTAGACTCGCAGGGCTGTTCAGAAGGACATGATGTACATTGATGAGCACAGGGTTATGCTGAAATATATCTTCCCACTGAATGAAATTGTGGTGGATTTTTATGATGCTCTGAAATCACTCTCTTCTGGATATGCTAGGTAATTTTTTTCTTTTTCAAAATACAGTTTAAGAATTTTGGGTGAGATATTCAAAGGCACAAATGGGAAGTAAGTGTTCAACTCTCATTATCTTTAAACGCTGTATTCAGGGAAGCATATCCATGTGTAATAGCATTTCCTCAAGGAGTTTACAATGTAGATTAAACATAACAGAGAAAGGGATGACAGATGGTGGGGATGGGGATATGGCAAGGACAAGGGATGCAACAGTGAAGGATTGGATAAACTTACTGTTATGTTCATGTTTGATTAAAACAAATACATCTTTGCTCAGACTGCTACCAGAAAGCTTAAAAAGGGGGGGGGAAGAAGGTTACCAGTAGATGTTGAATGTTTCACCAAAAATAAGATTTTGTGAAATGTAAGAGATCTTGACTTGTCTGTCTGTTTATAATATTATATATGTGTGTGTGTGCTATGAATATTTTGCATACTTAGTGAGGGCAATGTATAACGTTAGAAATAAAATTATTAAAATCTAATGTTAATAAAATTCTACTAAAACAGCTTCTTTCATAGAAGCTGTAGAACATTCCTGTGGAATAGGAAGATATTAAATCCATTTTGCAGATGAGCAAACTGAGGCATAGAGGCAAGGCCATACTGAACATCACTGTCAGAAATGGGAATAGAACAGAAGAAACCTGACTTGTAGACTCCTGACATTCACTTTTCTTATATACCAGTTCTGAAATAGCAATGACTAAACGACACACACATTGTAGAGAGAAACCTTGTATAAGGTGGAAGTGCAGTAGCTTGCACCCATTTTGGGTACTGTGATCATTATTGGGAATGGAATTTCCTATTATCAGTTCTTCATTAAGTTAGACTCAGACCTGCAGGCAGGGATTTGAAAATCCCAGCCTAATAAATAAGGTTATGTTATGAAAATCAGTGGCAGTCAGCTTAGAAATCAGTTAACAAAATTTACTGTGATATATAACTATCCTCTTGCCAGCTGTACATTGTGCAAGTGTCCAGTGTACTGTAATGTGAGAACTAGCATTATCTACTTGTCAAAGGGACCCTTGACAATGTACTTTTATTCATTAGTTCTTCTTTCCAGTGTGAGAAGGAAACCTTTCCAAATGTTAATTCGTTAATACAAGTCTGAAACCCAGATGAAGGGGTATATTCTCAACTTTGTTCTGGGAATTAAGCAAATAATTTTCTGCACATTGAGATGAAATTTTGTTCCTTCAGGCAAAATGATCTTTACAGCTGGTAGCTATAAAAATATGCAGATACTCACCAGCAACCTTTGGGAGTTTAGCTGAAAGGAATATGTTGCTAGATAGATGGGATTTAAGCCAACAAACAGTGTGCCTCTTTTTATTGAAATATGATCTCAGGAGATTTGGTAGTAAGATGCATTATAATAATATATGGAGATATACTTATCTCATAGAACTGGGAGGGACCCTGAAAGGTTATCAAGTCCAGCCCCATGCCTTCACTAGCAGGACCAAGTACTGATTTTTGCCACAGATCCCTAAGTGGCCCCCTCAAGGATTGAACTCACAACCCTGGGTTTAGCAGGCCAATGCTCAAACCACTGAGCTATCCCTCCTTGCCAAAACTGTGGAAGGAACAGGTGGCTTTGATACTGGTCTCATGATTTACTTTTTAATATCCACAATTGTGTTAAACACTTTACTGGCATAAGAATAACAGTTCCCCGCCTAAAAAGATTGCAGTTTAATCAAAGTTCATATAATTCAATGGGTAGCAAGAGAGAACTCTTTGATTTACAGTGACAGGATTGCAAGATTGGTGGTTCTGCATGTTGTTGTGAGGTTTTTGGTTTTGTTCTTAAATATGTTTTATGAATATAGGATTATGACTGGGTGTTGGGTTTTTGTGTGTGTGTGTTGTGTGGCTGAACTGGTAGGGAGAAAGAAAACAGGGAATGAGAGAGGGTGGATAGAAAGAAAAATGAAGGGGAAGGAGAGCCAGAGGAGGATGGAGGGAGGTGATTAAAAAGGGGTGTGGTGGTGGGGGTGGAAGTGAAGGCGAGAGATGGGGAGAAGCATGATGGCTGTGGGGGGAGATAGAGGGAAAGAGAGAGGGAGGTCTGGCAGCAAATTGAGCATTGGAACCAGACAGGAGTAGGAGGAGAGCAACCGATTAGTCAAATGGAGTACATATAAAAACCAGTTCAGAGTTTGTTTTGAGATTTAGGATTCTCATGACATCAGAATGTATAAAGACTCTGCTGCAGCGACTTGGAGGGGAAGCTTCAAGAGCTGAGGCTTTAAGGTTGGTCTAAAGAAGCTCCTCACACTGCTGCCCTCATGTTGGCTTGGTGGGAAAGAATCTGGTATCCCTGAGTGGCTCTTAGAGAATCCAGTGGGGATGGTGGGTCCTGACTAACCCCTGCTGAGTAGCTAGAAGAAAGGGTGCTGTCTGCCTGTGTTTTAGAGCAAGCTTTTGCCCACAGTGTACTTATAATTCAGTTTTGGAGAGAGAACGGATTTACTAAAATACATTTAAAAATGGCAGTACCCCTCCTGTAATGAAAATCCAAGTGTTTTATTAAAATGTGTATACAAAACAAATGCTAAAAGCCTAAAAGATTCCTGGAGTAGAGAATATAGTATCAATTACAAGGTTGAAGTTGACTTTTATTTTTTTCCCCCTTTAGTTTTGATTATGAAGATGCAGGATACCAGGCAGCAGACCTTGTCAAAATGGATATTCTTTTAAATGGAAACTCTGTTGAAGAATTGGGAACTGTTGTACACAAGTAAGTAGATTAACTGGAGAATCCCAATCAGTGAATGAAAAGGTTTCTTCTTTATATTTTCAGCATATATTGGTGAAAGAGCAATGAGGATTTCATCATGCAACCATCTTCAGGAATGATCTGCAAAGGAAGAGAGATGTTTTATAATTAGGAGAGAATTAAGAATCACATATTTGTGATTTTAGAAAGAGATTCAAATTGTTAACTAGAAAAACAGGAAGCAGAAGATGTTAAAAGGAGGACAGGGTGATTGCCTATAAGCAAAAGGTTCACATTAAGGAAAAAAGTGTTAACCATTTGAAGAGAGCTTAAAATAGGGCAAAGACTAAAAAGGGTGGGACAGATCTTGTGGAGAGGATTGTTGAAAATAAGGGAATCAAACTTACGAAAGGTACACAATTGAAAGTTGTCAGTTGTTTCATGCTCCAGATTATGTCAATGCCATATACATTTAATATTATCTCAGTTTAATTCTGTAATGAGACATTAGATGCAACATTTTGAAGTTGCAGAGGAATGTATACATTGTAAAGTCAGGCATCGTGTTGCAACTTCCTGCAGTACATGATGTTTTGGTTGTGTTCCTCATGTTGAGTCTCTGTCCTGTTTTTAAGATAGTCTCTCTCACATTTGACCTTTTGTTGGTCTTGAGCTGTGAGGGGAGTAAATTGACCAATGAGACTTGGAAAATGAATAAGTTTGAAGGCCTCAAAGGTGAGAAGAGAGGTCACAGAATATTGGGAAAATAGGAGGTCACATATAGGGTAAACATTTAGAAAATGGAGGCCAAAACATCCCCATTATCTCAGAAAATAACATTTACTGTACTAAGTTCTATATTAATGAGCCAGGTTTCTTAAATGTAGTTATGACAAGTTTCCAGATTTCTGCATTCCTCGGTGGAATCCTACCTTTCTATTTGCTGCTTTCATTTCTGATGGAGTCTTTATAACTTTCCACTTGTTCTTCCAACTACCATCTTTAGTAGTGTCCTTAATTTTCCTCTTCTTTTTTTCCCCCTCTTCCTTCCAGGATGTCTGAACTTTAATCTGCAGTTGCTGAAATTCATATTTACACTTTAGTTATTTTCTGTTATGACAAACTACAATCTTTCCTAAATTCTTTGATTTCTTAACTTCAGAGGGTCAGAATAACAAAGCCAAACTGTCTTGCTCCAGGAAGGTTGTTTCATTCATCCTTGCAATCAACTCTGATTTAATCTTCTGGCTTTCAGAATTTTCCATGGGTTCCCCTAGTCTCTCACATTAAACATATTCCTATTCATTTTCCCACTTGTTCACAATGTTCCTAAAAAATTGGCATTTTATCTCTCGTCTGCAACTCTTTATAGTTGATTATTGCTTTTAAACACGCACTTCTCTGTTTATTTGGGAACTCACTCCTAAACTACTTCCTTTCATCAGAACTAACCTTGAAATCATTGTTTCTGTTAGCCTAAAATTGACACTTAAATCCCACTCAGTATCATTTCCCCTTATCGCTGCATCTTTTCAGTCTCTCTCCGCACGCTGTAACTAGATTGCATATATTATAATGGAAATGTTAGGTAACCTAAATACGGGGATTGCTACCAGCATCTCCTATCATAAATATACTCACCCATCCACATCTTAAATATATATATTTATAGCGTTAAACTGCAGCTATTTATTTTACTGCATCTATCTATTGTACAGATAAAGGGAAGCCCAAATGTTGCTATTTACAGTATCAAACTCTAAAGCATATATTTTCAGCTACTGCTTGCTATAAAATGTTTTGATACAGGATAATATAAAATTATTTTTCTTTGTTTTCAGACCATCACAAAACTGTCAACACGTACCTTTGTTTTCTAGCCTTTTGGGAGCTTTTCAGTGTAAATTTGCTATCTCTGTCATTTCATGCCTTCAAAATCTGAAATATGTGCTAATGCAGAATGCCTTTAGATAATGTCTACTAATAAGTTAAGAGAAACATTTAAAAATGTTTCTGAATGTAACTGTTTTGTGAGTAAATGTTTGAGAGAACTGTACTGACCTATTCAACCTCTAATAGATAAAAATCCCCCTCCCCTTATAAAAATCTAAGAAATAACTGCTGAAATTATAATATTCTTATAGCTATGTCTGGATTATGCCTCAATCCATAGAGGCAGCCCTTTTATTTCAGTTTATTAAGCTCCTAGCCAAAGTTTGAGCTATACATTTTAAAAAAAGATGTACAAGCATGCCAATTGAAGTTTTTCACCTTGCCCAAAAAATGCGTTCCCCTTCAACACACTATCACCCACACTTCTTATCTTCCACAAATAAAATCCTCCCATCTCAAACCACTGAGACAAGTTAAATTTCTTCCAAACATACCCCGAGGCTAGCCAGACATATTCTCTTTGCTATAATGGCATTATTAACTTTTAATATCGAGTCCAGGGATTTGAGGAAGTCAAAAAAGGACCAGAATTCTCAATTTGTATACCTTACATCACAATGCTCTGAACTATACTAAACTTATTTGGATTAAGTATTCAGTATAATACATGTTTTATAACAGTCTGCACATTTAATTACTGAAGATTATTTGAAAAGCGCTTTGTTAATGTAATCAAATTATCAGTTATCTTGTATGAACTGGTAGATTGCAGGTGCAATAGTCTTTCTCCTCACCTTGGATAGAGTATTATGCTATGATCAGAATATCTTTGATTTTAATAGGGAAATAGACCCTTTTTAGAAACAATACTTACTGTCTAGAAAACTGTTAATGATAATTCTCTTAAGTTTTTTCTCTCAGGCTGCATTATTCTCTCAGAAAACAATAGTAAATTTCCCTTTCAGAGACAAAGCATATGCTGTTGGCAAAGCCATGTGTGAACGTTTAAAAGATGCTATTCCTAGACAGTTGTTTGAAATAGCCATCCAGGCAGCTCTTGGCAGCAAAGTCATTGCAAGAGAAACGTAAGTTACATCTTTTTTTCCTGGCTTTAGCTATCTTTTTAAGATATTATGATGAGGAAATGTTTCTTATTTACCTAAATATTTTTAAAATTTGTCCCCGCAGCCATAAACAAACAGATTTTGTTGTAAAATCTAGCCCATTTAGGGGGAAACAGCAGGAGGTACTGCCCCTCATTTGCAGCCAGTGGGAAAATTACTTGTGGAGGCCTACATTTTTCTCTCATTTATATAGTACTAGTCTCCCAAAATAAAACAAATATTTGATCTTCAAATTTCAATCTAATATTCTTTTGATGTCAATAAAGTTGAAGAAATAATTGACATATTGTAATTTTATTCTGTATAAAACCAGATAAGAAAATGTTTCTTAATGGATCAAGCACAGTAAATCACAAGAGTGTGATTTCTGGGACAGGTAGAATAGTCTCCCACCAACAAAATCAGGTCACCGTGCTGAGTACGTGGTGAACACTAGGACCCCGGGGACTGAGCCAAGGCAGTTGTTTCCACATACTCACTCCAAAGGAAGTCTAATGCAGGCTCTGCAAGCTAGCTGTTCCCTGCCAGCACCTACAGTACTCCCACTCCAAACCAACCATGGTTTCTTGGCGTGACCCCAGTGCAGTCAGCTTTTGTTGCTGCAAAGGACTGTGGGATTTGGGTAGTAGTAAGTAACCCTGGGTGGCTTTTGGGTCCCAAGTGGAAATAGATTGAGAACCACTACTGTAATATATGCTAAAATGTATGAATAGTAAGAATCATAGCACATACTTAATAAGCTAATCATACAGATGGTAGGGCATTGTCATCCATTCATTTGCAATAACACTGTGCCACTGGCTCCATTAGGTTCTATTTTTTGCTTAGTTACAGTATTGTAAACTTTTGAGTGTTAAAGTCAATTTGAAGTAAGTCACAGGTAAGATCATTAACTAGAAAAGGGATTGTACTGTGCTAGCCTTTAATGGATGCTTCCAGAATTCAAAAATATCAGTTTGAGGCTTAGCCTCCTAGCTGACTTGGATTGGAGGATTTTAAAAGAAACACTCGTGATCTGTATAACAATACCCAAGCATCCTAGAAAAATTACCTCAAAACATTTTTCCACCCATAGATTTGGGTTAGTACCGGCTACTACTTGGAATATATTAGGGCTCGTGTGTTGGAAATGTACTGACATATTGATGTATACAGATAGTATATGGTATCTTCTCTCTTACAGAGTGAAAGCTTACAGAAAGAATGTTCTGGCAAAATGTGTAGGTATTTTTCAATTTGGGGAGGGGGAGATTTCTGATATTTGAATATAAACACTTTCAGTGGCCCAGCTAGGGGGGTATGGTCCCTCTCCTTACTCTCCCATGTCCCTCTCCGTACCAGTTTCATTTTTGTACTTTGCTCTTCTCTGGCTCACTTGTCTCTCTCACGTTCAAGTTCCTGTTACAAGGTCCTCTTATTTATACAATTATGTTATTTAGATTTTCATTCTAAAATACAATTTTCCCTTTGTATTCTATTGTGTCTGCTTGCACTATATTTACACTGTGGTTTAGAAAAACTGACAGCTTTTTCAAAGCTGCACATCTACTATATACCTAAGAGTCTCAGATTCACTATCCCCCAGTCTTTCCCAAATGACTTGGGTGAGTGAGTTTCTCTGTAGAGACTGGTTGTGACTAGGCTTGACTTTGGCTTTTTCATTGCTCAACCAAGATAATACAGATTAAAGAATGTAGTGCTTAACTGTTCACAGAACTAGAGAGAATTACAGAAAAAATTGATTATGCTTGTCAGAGGTCTAAGGACACGATGAGTTACAGAAGAGCCCTTTACTTTCATTAGTCATGGTAGATATCAAACCAATATAGCCTCTCTTGACAGGCTCATGTGACAAATGAGATAATGGAAGAAACCAGCTCCTGCCTGTGTAAATGCCTAAATTACAGGTTGTTCACTGGCTCCTCTTCTCCCTCTTAAATATTGGTAATTTAGGATGAGTGGTGGGAGTTAGATTGACCTTAGGTTACATCTAATATAATTAGTCTTTTCAAAAACTGATGGCTAAATAGCTACTGATACAGGAACTCCTCAATTAACGTTGTAGTTATGTTCCTGAAAAATGCGACTTTAAGCGAAACGATGCTAAGCAAATCCAATTTCCCCATAAGAATTAATGTAAATGGCGGGGGGGGGGGGGAGGGTTAGGTTCCAGGGAATTTTTTTCACCAGACAAAAGACTATATTATATATTATATAATCACACACACACACATACAGTATACGTTTTAAACAAACAATTTAATACTGGTACACAGTGATGATGATTGTGAAGCTTGGTTGAGGTGGAGGAGTTAGAGGGTGGGATGAATGGGGTGCTAAATGAACTAGTAATTGACTGAGTCCTCAAGGGTTAACTCTCACACTCTAGGAGGCAGCAGGAAAGGAGGGAGGGCAGACAGAGAGACACACCCTGTGTGTGAGAGAAAAAATGCGCATTTCCCCTTTAAGTAGCTGACCCCAGGCTTAAGTACACTGCCCTGTTAATTAAATCAGCTGGCTGAGACCTCCTGACACCTCAGCTACTGGAAGCTCCCTCTGTAGTGTGTTCCCCCCACCCCGCTCTATGGAAGATTGGGTAAGCGGGGTGCAGGAGCAGGGGGGAGGGAGGGATACCCTGACACTAGCCCTCCTCTTCCCCCCGAACAGCAAGCAGGAGTCTCTGGGAGCAGCTCCAAGGCAGAGGGCAGGAGCAGCACATGGCAGTGGGGGGAGGGACACAGCTGAAATCCAGGCAGCTGCTGCGTGGGGAGCTGATAGGGAGGGCTGCTTGTCCACCCTGGTTCCAACCACCCACCAGCTAGCTGCAAAAAGTTGCTCTTTCTGCAAGCAGTGGACAAAACAGGTGTCTGCCAAAGGACATTAGAAGGGAGCATTTCACAACTTTAAACGAGCATGTTCCCTAATTGATCAGCAATTTAACATCGAAACAATGTTAACCGGGATGACTTTAAGTGAGGAGTTACTGTACTGTATAGCATAGCTCTTAATGTTTTTTACACTGTACTAGCTATACAATATACCAAGTTAACACATCTTTCCTTTTTAATAGTATGGTGGAGATATTACACGGAAAATGAAGCTTTTGAAGAGGCAAGCAGAAGGAAAGAAAAAGATGAGGAAAATTGGCAACGTGGAAGTGCCCAAAGATGCCTTTATAAGTGTTCTAAAGAGACAATCTGAAAAGTAATTGGAGACCAAAACTCTGCAACTCTGATGCTTCTATCTAACTTTTGCTGGGCAAATGGCAGGATGAGGTTAATGTATAACTTCTTGCTGGGGGTATGTTTGTGTGACTTGTCATATTTAATTTTGTACAGCTGGCTACAGCTATGAAGAATGAATTTTAATTGGAAGAATGTACTTGAAGTCTACATTTCAGATTGTATTACCATACACTATTTTGTAATGTGTACAATTAAATTCAACTAGAATGATTGTGGGTGACATAAAATCCAATCCCAGAAGGAGCGTGCTTCAAGGCACTGCAGGCATGGCCAACCCCCAACTTACTTTTCTAACTCTCCACACAAGAAATAATAGATGGTGCACGTTGGATCTCAAATTCCTGGAAGTACATTCTTTGAAGTTCAGGGCAATATAATTGATTATGTAAGTACAAGGAAAAGGGCACACCAGCTCCATATTAGTGAAACAGAAGCTAGACTGTTACTCCATCCGCAAGTGTAAAATACAGTTATTTAGGAACTGACAATTAGGAGAGAAATCATATACCCCAACACAGCTCCTCTCTCTGAAACAGATAGTTGGCCCAATATTAGGAGACCTCAAGGCTTCTGAAAACAGCACCGCAGAAGACTAGGTTCTGGGCATTACTGATCCCATTTAACTCCCTTTCCTATCACCTACTTCATGGATACAAGTAAGTGGTAGCTCACAGAGCATACCCCTTGTCTAGGTCAGAGTGAAGACAGTCACATTCTTGCCATAAATTAGGTGTAAGACAAGTATGAGATGCTTCTGAAGTAGCTGATGTCCGTTTCAAAAAATGTATGTGGGGCAGGGAGTTGTTGCATAATTAGTCTTTAGTTTGTTTCTAGTCCAGTCTGTAGAGGGAGCTCACTTACATTCAGCAAATGGTATGACATGCCTCATCTTAGTAACATAAGGTTAAGAACAACTTCTAAAACAGAGTTTAGAAAACTGTCATGCTTATAGGAATGAATTCCTTAATTCCAGCTTGTTGAAGGGGGCAGACTTGCTTTGTAGAAGTGTTATAGCACATCACTTGAGCAAAGAGGTGGTTTTTTTTTTTTTTTTTTTTTTTTTACAGGTGAGAAGCTAACTACTCTGTACTAGTATCAGAGGGGTAGCCGTGTTAGTCTGGATCTGTAAAAAGCAACAGAGAGTCCTGTGGCTCCTTAAAGACTAACAGATGTATTGGAGCATAAGCTTTCGTAGGTGAATACCCACTTTGTCAGATGTACTAGGCTCCAGCTAAACTTGTTGCAGTCCAGACAAATTGAAGGACAAGTGTCCTTTGAAAAGATTCTAGGCAAACTCATTCAATTAGAAAACTTGCTTCATGCAGTGTTTTAAAGTGAACAGATTAGGAGGTTCCACATGACCACCTGCTTTAATCCAAACAATACCAAAGGAGGTATAGTGTCAATGTTTAATTATAGCTATAAAACAATTGTGTTACTATTACTGTGAGAAAGTATTCTCAGCTGGAGGATTGAAATTAATCCTTTTCACAACCTTATACAACTTGTCTTTACTGGCTGCTATTTTAGAAAAACTGTATGCATAAACCAGCAGCTGTTTGGCCAGTTTTAGTAGATCAGTGGTTCTCAAACTTTTGTACCGGTGATTCTCTTCCCCCCCCCCCCCCCCCTAAATTAAAAACACTTTATATTTAACACTATTATAAATGGAGGTGAAACAGAGTTTGGGGATGGAGACTGACAGCTCTTGATACCCTCCTCCCCCCATGTAATAACCTGGTAAGCCCCTTAAGGAGTCATGACCCCCACATTTGAGAACCCTTGTAGTAGATGAATGCTGCAATAGCAAAAAAACACAATCTAAAGCATGTAAAATCCTCAGCTCTCTCACACACAGGTCAGTGTAGGGTGGATCACACTTAAGTCTTTCTGGAAGTGTTAAAGTAGGATTCTTCAGCCAGTCCAGCAAAAGGGAGGTTATTTTTGCATTTATTTTCTAGATAACTATAGTTAACAAGAGGCTGGTAGACTTGATCTGTGTTTTTGATACTTTAATAGCAAACTTTTACTCAAGTATGTGTTTTAAAGGAGAAAGGCAGAAAAAAGCAGCTTACTGCTCAGAGCCTATTCAACTATAAATCCACATTTATGGCTAAGGAATGGAGTTCAGTTTTTCCACTGTAGAAAATTACTATTTTGAAAGCTAAGACTTCTATTTAAATATTACAATAGATGAAGAGGAAAATACCATCATATCCAGCCCATCGCTTTCAGTGGATATTTTAAAAGGGAATTTACTGCTGGTATAAAGGAGCTGGTCTGGCACCATAAGTTAGCTTTGTCCATATCTAGAGAAAGGCACACTACTACCCTGTCACTAAACCTGTTTTTGAAACCTGAAATGTTTATTCTCAGACCACAGTTCACATCAAAAACAAAACAAACATGGTAAGGTTTTTGTGAATTTAAGCTTTACTTGGAGTAATAGTAGAAAAGAGTGGCATTCTTAGTAACAGTTCATTTATAGCAATCTCCAATGCAAAGTAATTATTGTACTGTAAAGTGGTTCTGTTTACAGTCAGACTTGTTTCAATACTAGCCATTTGGATTTTTAGCCATTCTTACTGCAATTAACCTCCCTTCACAATTACTGGATCACAACATCATTAATGTAACTAGGCTATTCATCTCCAAAAAGGAACATATTGAATGTATTCATTATCCATAGAGTTCATAATTACCAAAATATAAAATTCCTAAATAAACTTGAAACATGTAACAAAAGTGCTCTGGCAGAAGTATAATATGCACATAATTGAAGAATAAGTTATTGTTACTGTTTGAAAGGGTCCTCTACATTTTTAGGTAGTTTTCATACTTTTATTTGCCTGAGTATTGTACAGTAGGACTTAAACGCCCAGAAGCTATTGGCATAAGATTAATTTAAGGCAGCCAAAGTGCAAAAGTTCAATGTGTATTAGATATAAACAGAGCATTTCATAACCAAAGTTGTGCATCTGTTCAAGTCCATAATGTTTGACATGTGAAAGCCCCAAAGCATTTTGCCTATATTGAGAGACAAAAAAATGAGAAGTGTATTTTGCACTGGTGGAGCCACGGAATTTTGCTTAAGCTAAAGTATAATTTTCTCATACACAGTCAAACAGTACATTGCTGTGCTAAGAATACTATGAGAAATAACAAACAAGTGTATGTAACTGCCATTTACATTTGCTCTGTTCTTGTTTACTTACTGTGGCAGCCAATGAAGTCACATCTACAAAATATTAAAACAAAATGCACAATACAACAATGTATAGAGATGGAATGTAAATGTATAGATACTGGATTTTTTAAAAAATACAGTACTTAAGATTTCCCATTTTAACCAGTTTCAGCATATTGCATAGCAGTAACTTTGTCTGCTACCTAAAAGTGTTGCTGTTTACCCACATGGAGTTCCTCAATTCCTCCTTCAGTTTTCTTCTTTCATACTGTACAGCGGGTCCACAAGTTTATTGTGAACATGCATTAAACCTTGGGGGGGAAAAAGCAACAGTGCCAGTTTTACATTAGTTATCAGCACACATTTTCTATCTACATTGTGTATTTGCTGTTTTTAACTTCACATAGGTATATACATTAACATTATGCATTGAAGTAGAGAAAAGCAGAATGGGCACTCAAAAATTGTTCCTGTGTTATTCATGGACATTATACCAGTACTACATATGAATGAACTGAATAGGGACATGAATGGGGAATGTAACAGTTCTGTAATCAATTATCAGTTATGCATGCAGGACCATTATTTAAGACTTGTTTCAATTTAATTTCAAGTACACACGGATAAAGACTAACAAAAGCAGCTATGTATTTGTGACCAAGTTAGAGAGTGCACAATATTGTTGCATGAGTCTCTTAATTTCTGGTGATGAAAAGCTATGGATTAAGATTATACAATACTTTGATATGCTCATAACATTGTTTTAACATTATTGGCTGAAGAAGTTTATTACTACACCTTATGGTATCAAACTCTCAGAACAAAGACCAATTATCTGAAAGATCAAGAATACACAAATAGAACATACTACATGCATATGAAGTGGTCAATTAACTGTTGCTACAGAAACAGTAATATGTATTTCCTTTAATGTCCAAGTATGCAACCTTATATCATGGATTACTTTGAAAAGGAACCATATCAAAGAACTTACTTATGCACCATCTGCTCATTTAATGTCATTCAGGGTCATCAATTCATTTAATGTCAAAGCGCAATTTTTACTAATAATTTTCACTCGTGTTAACACTTTGGCACGGACACAATTAGAAAATCAAGCTAAAGATACAGTTCCATTTTGTGCCTGATCAAGAGAATTGTTTACTAAACTTCAGTCAGTTCTTTCTGTGCAAACCTAATGAAGGCAATATATGATTGTACACATTCTCCTAAACACATTATCTGAGGACAGTGAACTTGCTCAGGTTTAGCTAAGCATATTACTTATTCTGAAGAACTTTTATTACTAGTGCTGATGTGAGAGGTGGAAAAAGCAAAGCCCAGAGCCGAGGCTGTATTTGTAGGGCTAGCAGTTTAAAAAAAATGTAAGTAGGAATATGTTACTAAATATGTTTGAGACAAATGATGAGAAATCCACAGTGACACTTACAGCCACTCTTAGAACATAAGAACAGCCACACTGAGTCAGACTAATGGTCTATCTAGACCCATATCCTGTCTTCCCACAGTGACCAATGCCAGGTGTTTCAGAGGGAATGAACAGAACAGGCAATCATTGAGTGATCCATCCCCTGTCATCCACTCCCAGCTTCTGGCAAAGAGGCTAGGGACACTCATAGCATGGCATTGCATCCTTTACCATCCTGGCTAATAGTTATTGATGGACCTATCCTCCATGAACTTATCTAATTCTTTGAATGTGGTTATAAGTTTTATCCTTCACAATATCTCCTGGCAACAAGTTTCCTATGTGTTCTTCAGAGTGGAGCCATATTTTAAAGATGCATCTACACTTTTTGCATTTGATTTCCTGGTTTTCTGTTTGAAAAAAGGAGGAAAGCGGAGGAGGGGGATCATATGCCCCAATTTGTGTTTCCTGAAGGCACAAATAGTATTTTTTGAAAAGGACTGCACTGCTGCTTTTATGAAGCATATTTAATTTTCCCATTAGTAGATGTGCATTTCAGGAAGAGCACATTTAGAGGCACAAGTCTGATATTCACAAGCCCCACCTATTAGATGAGAGCAGAGTGAAGATCTATTCTCCACAGAGGCAGCAGAGTTTAGCATCAGGATCACCCTCCCAAGAGGTATCAGCTGGGGACCCACTTCCTGGTTACAGACTTCAGGTTTCCTAATTTTACAAGACCCAGTTCATTCTGGGCACAAAGCCCAAGGTACATGAAACAGATGCTCCAAATGATTATGCATTTAAAACATTACCTGGAGGAGGAGAAGAGGCTTAAGAAACTGGATGGGTTGGATAAGGGCCAAGTGAACAGAGAGCAGCTGGACTGTCTACTTTCCTGTTAACCTCTTATAGAAAGTATGTACTTCCTGAGTTGTTCAGGCAACCACAGTCCCTCTTTCCTAAAGTGTATCCTACAGATTCAGAAGTTTTCTGTGTTTATACATGGTACACATTTTAAATGTGCTCTTAAAAGTTTAAGAACTTAAAGCATTCACACTCCACTCCTATGAGGATTATTTATATGCCAGTGTTCACAGTTCAACTGTTTTTGCTGTAACCGGATTAAGAGTCCAGTAATTTATTTTGGGCATACATAATTTTTTTTGCATTCTACAACAGAGGCAGATGAAAAGTTCCCTTTCCCCCCACCCATGTACTTTCAAAAAAAAACATTATTAGACATCCAGTATGGAAGATTGCAGCCCAAAAGGTGAGGTTTTTGGAAAGTTATGAATGAGTGAAAAGAGGATGAGGGGCTACCATTAGAACTAGCTGCTCCAGTTGTAAACAATAATGCAGATGTTACTGTGCTATAGTTTGATGTATAGTACCAAATTTTACAAAAATGACTCAAAGTGTTGGAGATGGTGAAAGAATGGTAGGTAAGTGAAACAAATAGGATAGTCATTTTTTAAACATATCTATTGAGGCCCCGAAAAGAGTTAATAATCAGAAGACCAGGATTCAGGAACTCCTATTGACTAATCCTGGAAGACATTGCCTTTCCTCTGTGGCCTGAAGTGAGAAAACCACTTCTGTCTCCCCATGTATAAGTTGAGGTTGTAAGTTTAACACGATTAAGAATATTTCAAAAAATTACATACACTATAATTTACTGCTTCTTTGTGTAACTGATCAGAGTAATTAAGAAAAAGTATGAACACATTCATATACACAATGTTTATATGTTTGTAAGTGACAAGATTATTAATCAAGAGCTATGCTAACTAGTGCATTGAGTGAAAGGAAGCAGTTTTAGTATTCAGTATGTTCAGGCAATCTTGACTAGAATTCTAGATTACAAAGACTAATGATAAAAACTACATTCAAAGAAGTTCAATGCTGATATGCACTAAATTTACTTTTTCAACAAATAGCCAAAATATACACACAACGGAGCAGTGAGATACTCATAATTTAAGTCAAGAAGTGAACTACCAATGATATTGTGGTAAAAAGAAAACCCAGTGACTTTTGGAAATCCCAAAGTGTGGCCTTTCTTAAGTTGACAATGTCCATGGAATTGTGTGTTTGGAAGAAAAAACACTTTCAATTAAAGTTAAAAAGCCAGCAGCCCAGAGCTCATGGACACCTCAAAATAGTAAGTGTTCATGCCCTGGAGAGAAAGAGGTTCAAAAAATAAACAAACTTCAATTTCTATCTACCATAACATTAACACTGGGGAAATGACTACAGTAATTTCTTATCCTCAACATCCATAGCCTAATCAGTAAGAGAACAATACAACAAACCTGATTGCTGTGAAACAACCTTTGTTATAAGCAGCAATTTACATCATAAGTATAATTTTAAAAAGGCACTCATTGAAAGTGCATTAAAGGATCAAACATAAACAAGGTAGTTCAATTAATGCTAAGAAAACAGCTTTAAACTAAATATACTCGATCTAATTATTGACACACAAAACCAACATAGGAATCTCACTAGATTACATAGTGCAGATTCAGTTATGGAAAACACATAGTAAGCAAAATGTCTTCACAAATGATTTCAAAGGCTTGAATAATACATTTGGGCCTTAGCAACTTCAAAATTCTGGTTTACTGAACAATGCATGAAAAATAAGTCAAATGGAAAAATACAGCAAACCATAGCAGAAGCAGCAGCTTGAAATGATTTGGAATTAACCATCAAATTTTCTATAACCTGAATTTCATTTTCCAGTGTTTCTGAAATCAATGAGTTACAACAACAAGCTATGTCCTGTAAAGCAGGGCTGGCTCCAGCTTTTCTGCTGCCCCAAGCAGCAAAGCGGGAAAAAAAAAAAAAAGATAAAGCGATCGGTGGCAGCTCAATCGTTAGCGGTAATTTGGCAGCGGGTCCTTCGTTCCCTCTCTTCCACTTCGGCGGCAGCTCTAAGAGGAAGAGAGTGACTGAAGGACCCGCCGCCGAATTGCCGCAGAAGACCCGGACGTGCCGCCCTTTTCCATTGGCCGCTCCAAACACCTGCTTCCTTCGCTGGTGCCTGGAGCTGGCCCTGCTGTAAAGTCACGATTCCAAGATGCTGCTGTTGAAGAACACATGGCTAATAGATTACATGCAAAGAAAGTTTACACGAGAGACATACTAATGAAGGATTCTGTACTTTGCTTCTTGCATGAAAGGAACGCAGCTAAGCCTCTTAGTCACTGTATTATATTATATTCAAATACAGAGTTCAGCATTTCATATTTGAATATGGCAACTATTTTCAATTGTACATGGTGTACTTGGAGACTAGGATTTAACCCCCAGTCATTTTTAACCTATTCTGTTTCTATTCAGTGCTCACCTTTGAAGTATTTCACAGTTTTAACTCTTAGTTCTAAAGTAGCATCTTCATCACATACAAAGATAGTGCGGGGGTGCTGCTGGAAAGCAGAAACTGTCCACATATGATTGACCCCTTCTTCAATTGCCTTGTACAAAGCAAAAGCTTTATGGGCACCTGTTATGAGAATCATAACCTGGAAGATGAACCAAAAAAAACAACACACACACAAAAGAGTGAGTTTTCCATTTACCTTAAATTCCCAAATCAGTTTTTAATTACTAGTTAGATAATGGAAGCCTACAATATTTAAACATCTTAAGATGAACAGTTCTTTAACTTACACTCTACCGAAAACCTACAACTTTTCAGAGAAAAATATGCCAGCATATTTTAACGTGCCCATCATCATATCTAATATCCAAGAACTAACATGTTCCCACTTGACTCCACATTATGAGATGTCAGCCGAAAAAGGCAATACCTAATAGTCAAGAACTGCCAGAAGTTCCGCATTCAAGATGACACATCTACACACATAGATATCATACAATGTAACATTGAATTACCTAGAGTATTCATTATTATTATTACTGTAGTGCTTAGTGAAAGTCAGAAAGTATGCCAGAAAACTCCTTTGGTTTATACTTTCATGCAATAGCCCCTAACTATACAGTTACTAAAGGTGACCTGTAAAAGCTAAAATATCAAGTTCTAGTAACTTTACCAGTAATGTACCTATTGTCTCAGTAAGCCAGTCCAAGAAGACATTCAGAACATAACCTGGCAACACTTATTTCACAGTTCCATACATGGCTGTACAAATCTTCCTTATAATAAAAATCTTACAGTATTTTTATATAAAATAAAACCAGATGGGGCTTTTAAAAAAAATACAGAAGCTATACACGGGATCAGTTTAGTCATCACTGAAATAGTCACCTCTGGGAAGAAACAGTAACAGCAGCACAGGAAACCTAAGCAACAGTTTCAGAGTGGTTAATTCTGTAACTCCCTATTAAAATTACAGGGTGAATTTAGGTGGACAATATGAATAAGAATATGGCCAAGACACTTCGATTTTTTTTAAATGAAGAATTCTACAGGTTCTATAGTCACTATAAGTGATCAGGATCTCTCTTTTAAATCTCATCTGAAAGAGGTCTCCAAAAGTACACTGGTCTGTACAGGTAAATTTGACGAGTTATACAGATTAAAGTTATACCAGTATAACTGTCATGTTGACACACTTATTCTGCTGTAAGTGTGGTACTTTTTGTGTAGTACAAGCCTCTTCTAAAGCAACATAAGCTAAACTGAAAAAATCCCAGAATACCATAATGTGTCACGGGGTGATGCCAATATAATTATATTGGTTTAAATTCACCCTGAGATAACACAGAAAACACTTTCCCCATGTATGCAAATCAATGCTGGGGAACTGGTTCAGAAATGGTTTGGAAGAGCAGATTTGGTATTAACATTTTAAAAGTCTGAAAAATCAGGCACTATTAAAACAGATCCTTTACTCCCTATGGGCCTTCTCAATGGACCATCTAAATTCTTAGACTGATATTTTTGCCATGTTTACACAGTAAGGAATGAACACTACATGTCACCATTAAGAAATGTATCCATTCGTAGCATTCTAAAGAAGCCACAAAAACTTGTAATAATTGCTTACTACCAGATGCCCAGTTTAAGTAAACCTCTAATTAATTTAAAAAAAAAAAAAAAAAAGTATTGAAATCTAGTTGCAGATTCAGTAATATACTGTTAACTGGTGATTTATTCATTTCAAGATCCTTCACATTAGCTCTATGAAAATCAAATGACAAAAAGTAACATTGCGTGTAATTATACTGATGAAGCTTTGCCGTAGCATCCTGAATATAGACACATGCAAATTAAATTAACAATGAGTTCTTACTTCTCTAGCATCCATCACTGTTCCGACACCAACAGTTAGTGCCATAGTTGGCACTTTAGATAAGTCTCCATCAAAATATTTAGCATTTGCCAAAATGGTATCCATTGCTAAAGTCTTTAACCTTGTTCTTGAAGCCAAACTTGATCCTGGTTCATTGAAAGCAATGTGGCCATCTGGACCAATGCCTTAACAAGACAAAAAAAAAAAAAAGAGTCAATTTGATAAGGCTACAAATATTGTAAGAAAAGATTCATGGTAGAGTTTCCTTACTTATTAATGAAAAAAATAAGGCAAGAGTGGGAACTAGTATACTATTAAATTAGTTATTAAAATTTGGACACTAACAATTCTATAATTTCAGGTTCAAACTGATTCTCTATGTTAGTAGTAGGAACCTCCCTTTCTTAAACTGTCTGCTTCAAAATGAAATACATTTTTAGATGTTTTGGATGTGCTGACATAAAGGGATTCAATACATGTATTAACACCATGACAAGCGATCATTGCTAGAGTGTTTTCTCATACCTCCGACAAACAGATCAATTCCCCCAGCTTCTTCAATTTTTTTTTCAAATGCATCACACTCTGCCTGTAGGTCTAGAGCATTCCCATCAAGGATGTGAGCATTATTAGGATCTATGTCAATATGCTTAAAGAAATTATTCCACATATAAGAATGGTAACTCTCTGGATGATTTCTTGGAAGCCCTGGAAACAACATTTAAAGCGAAATGTAAATGGATTTTACTAAAGTTAAACTTCCAGATTGACATGAAAACATATGGTGGACAAGAAATATGCAGTGAATTTCTTAAATTCTGTCTCACCGGATCAAATAAACCGAAGCATTTTATAGACTGAATATGATTCTCCATTTCCATGCACCTTATGTATACAACAGTGCAAAGTGGATAGTGTTTTACACTCACTTTGCACAGGCATACATGATGATACAAAATATAAGACGGGAAAATTTGGCCCAATAATCGTTCCTAAGTACCTTTCATAAGAAAGTTTCAAAACACTTCACAAACATTGAATTTAGCCTCAACATCCACTTAAATTGGGTAAGTATTATTCTGATTTTGCAGATGAAGACCTTGAAGCAGGGAGGTTAAAGAGACTTGTCTAGCGTTACACAAAACTTGCAGCAGAGGTGTGAATGTCATAACGCTCAGTCCTGTGCTTTATTCAAAAACAAGACGCTGATTTATAGTTTTAATGCAGAAAAAAATGGAAACAGGTCATATTTCTTAAAATTTGAGACATAACTTACCTACATATTCATCCATATTGAAAGTCTTTACATATTTAAAAGAAAGATCTCCATTCTTGTGATATTCTATCAGTTTTTTGTAGCATCCCAAAGGTGTGCTCCCTGTATAAAATAAGCTTATTATTCTGTTTTGTATGCCAGTAAGACATTTTTAGATGCATTTGCAAAGCTATAAAGCATAAAAACTCTTCATAAGTCAAATTACACTACCATGTTAGTTTGTAAACTCAGTGTCAATTACATATTTAAAGTTGTGTTAAACCTCATCCTTCTCCCTCGGGGGGGGGGAGAAACTGAGTTTTTTTCACTTTTCTAAACTATGGCACACAAATATTTACAAGAACATAACATTTAAAGTTTGACTTAGGCATGTCTGAACTTTTATGCAGTTATGTACCTATCTAATTTCTAAGACACCTATCGCTGTGGTTAACTAGGCACCAAACATTTCTGTAGTTACTGAATTACATGAGTTTACAACACAAAACTTATTACCTGTTGGTAAGCCAAGCGTAAAATATCTTCCCTGACTTGGTTTGAATTGGATAATACGATTACAAATGTACTTTGCTGCCCATTCACTTGCCAAATCATAGTCATCAAGAATTACCAGTCTCATTGTGATGGTGAACAGCTTACAGGAAAAAAATGAGGTTAAACCTGTGAAAAACATTGAAACAGTTTTATTAGTCTCATAACATGAAAAGTAGAACAAAAATTTAGGTAGGGTTAGTTTACCCTTAGATGTTACTTTAAAAGACTGTGCAGATCTAAAAATCCAGCTTCACATTTCTAGAATATAATGCATGTTTTTATGTATTTATGCATTCAGTCAATGACTTTAGCGGGGATTTCAAGTCATCGGTCTTCCCTCAGGTTCCAGTTGGACAACAAATTGCAACATTTTGGGTCACTGAAAAGGCTACAGAAGACCAGGAAACAAAACTTGATCAGTAAACATAACCTATTGGTCCATTAATTAAAAAAAACCTACTCCAAAGGGCAAAATTGCGAAAGAGTAAGAGAATGAGAGGATAGACACTTTCCTTTTGAAACATAGTACTCTAGATCCCAACGTTTTAAAGACTTACACCTTGATCTTGCAAACACTTACAGTTTTATGAATTAATACTTCCAATGAGTTCAAGCGGACAACTCACACATAAATGCTTGCAGGATTAGAGACTTAATCTGTCCCCCAGTGGAAAATAGGGGCATGGCCAGTAGCTTCTTTTAGGATTATCTGAGAAAGCAAAAAACTCAAGAGTTGCATAGCGTTGTCAGTACAAGGTGAGCTACCTTACCTTTAAGTAATTTTTACGAAGAATTTTTTTTGAGAACTTCTTGTTCTTCCATAACTGGTTGAACTTGAGTGCCTGAAGTTAACTAAGAAGTGATATCAATGACAGGAAGTGGAAACAAAAGACTGGCAGGTTTAATCATAATTATATCATTAAGGTATATAGTTCAGGACTATTTAGAAAAGCTGGACGAGCACAAGTCCATGGGGCTGGATGCGCTGCATCCGAGGGTGCTAAAGGAGCTGGCGGATGTGATTCCAGAGCCATTAGCCATTATCTTTGAAAACTCATGGTGATCGGGGGAGGTCCCGGATGACTGGAAAAAGGCTAATGTAGTGCCCATCTTTTAAAAAAAAGGGAAGGAGGAGGATCCGGGGAACTACAGGCCAGTCAGTCTCACCTCAGTCCCTGAAAAAGCAGGTCCTCAAGGAATCAATTCTGAAGCACTTAGAGGAGAGGAAAGTGATCAGGAACAGTCAGCATGGATTCACCAAGGGCAAGACTATCCTAATTGCCTTCTATGACAAGATAACTGGCTCTGTGGATGAGAGGAAAGCAGTGGATGTGTTATTCCTTGACTTTAGCAAAGCTTTTGATACGGTCTCCCACAGTATTCTTGCCGGCAAGTTAAAGAAGTATGGGTTGGATGAATGGACTATAAGGTGGATAGAAAGCTGGCTAAATCATTGGGCTCAACAGGTAGTGATCAATGGCTCCATGTCTAGTTGGCAGCCGGTATCAAGCGGAGTGCCCCAAAGGTTGGTCCTGGGGCTGGTTTTGTTCAATATCTTCATTAATGATCTGGAGGATGGCATGGACTGCACCCTCAGCAAGTTTGCAGATGACACTAAACTGGGAGGAGTGTTAGATACGTTGGAGGGTAGGGATAGGATACAGAGGGACCTAGACAAATTAGAGGATTGGGCCAAAAGAAGTCTGATGAGGTTCAACAAGGACAAGTGCAGAGTCCTGCACTTAGGATGGAAGAATCCCATGCACTGCTACAGACTAGGGACCAAATGGCTAGGCAGCAGTTCTGCAGAAAAGGACCTAGGGATTACAGTGGATGAGAAGCTGGATATGAGTCAACCCTTGTTTCCAAGAAGGCTAACGGCACTTTGGGCTGTATAAGTAGGGGCATTGCCAGCAGATTGAGGGACGTGATCATTCCCTTCTATTCGACATTGGTGAGGCCTCATCTGGAGTACTGTGTCCAGTTTTGGGCCCCACACTACAAGAAGGATGTGGAAAAATTGGAAAGAGTCCAGCGGAGGGCAACAAAAATGATTAGGGGGCTGGAGCACATGACTTATGAGGAGAGGCTGAGGGAACTGGGATTGTTTAGTCTGCAGAAGAGAAGAATGAGGGGGGATTTGATAGCTGCTTTCAATTACCTGAAAGGGGGTTCCAAAGAGGATGGATCTAGAGTGTTCTCAGTGGTAACAGATGACAGAACAAGGAGTAATGGTCTCAAGTTGCAGTGGGGGAGGTTTAGGTTGGATATTAGGAAAAACTTTTTCACTAGGAGGGTGGTGAAGCACTGGAATGCCTTACCTAGGAAGGTGGTAGAACCTTCCTTAGAGGTTTTTAAGGTCAGGCTTGACAAAGCCCTGGTTGGGATGATTTAGTGGGGGATTGGTCCTGCTTTGAGCAGGGGGTTGGACTAGGTGACCTCCTGAAGTCCCTTCCAACCTTAATATTCTATGAAGGTCCAATAGCACATGATCTGCTAAAGCGAGAAAATCTTTATCCCACTGGAAAGATAAGAAGTGAAGGTGTGTCACAAGATACTAGACTTCAAAAGTATATCACCTTTTTCTCTGTAGCAGTGTTTTCTGGCATTGGTCCAGGACTGAATATAGTAAGTCCTGGATTTCGAACAAATGTAAGTTTTAATCCATAGCTAACATACACAGGTATTCTTGTCTGATTTGAGGAAGAGGTCATGCTTGGAAGAAGACAACATGATGTAATTACACCTCTAACACTTCTGAGTAAGCGACTGTTCCTTATATCAGGTAAGGACAAATGCCCTACCAGGCATAGTGGCTGAGTGGTTATGCTGCTGAAAGTTGTGGGTTTGAGTCTTGCTCACCCTCACACTGAAAGGCCACCTCCAGCTCACCATACTGTAAAATGGGTACCTGACCCCAGATGGTCAGACATGACGCTAGTCTCATCACTCCCCATGTACAGTTGTCTACGAAACTGATGTGCCTTAATTGTGTCAGGCTACTGAGCCATGTACTCCGGGGAATTCTGATTACCACCAAACCCACTAACTATAGACTACTTGCATTCACTTAACAGTCAGGCTCTGAGATGTCAGAGGTAGTACAGAAGAACTTGTACATTAATTTCTCCTAAAAAAAAAATCATATGGAAGAGCTTCTACAGATGCACTACCTAGAAGTTCTATATAGCTTTAGCAAACCATTCTGGTCACCCAAATTCAAGACAGATTAATTCAAACTGACACAGGTGCAGAGAAGGGCTACTAAGGAAGATCAGGGGAATGGAGAACCTATCTTCTGAAGATGACCAAAAGAGCTTGGGCTTTTTAGCAAAAAACGAAGGCTGAGAGGGGGTATGATTATGGTCTATAAACACATCAGTGAGGGAGAAGAGATATTTAACAGCAATGTTGGCACAAGAACAAATACATATGAACTGTGAGGTTCTGGAAAAGCACTCTAATGAAGGGGGCACAAACAACTTAGCTAGTAGTAAAATGGAGCTTGATATATTTATGAATGGGATTATATAACAGGGTTGCCTATGAGAGCAAGAGACTGGACTCAAAGACCCAAGAGGCCCCTTCCAATCACATATCCCTAAACCAGGAACTACCTATATTGATCTCTGTATCTGTATCACACTAGAAATGGTGAACAGAAAATGAGGTTGTTCAAGTAACGTAGGTAGGTAGTGATGTAGAATTTTCTATGCGTGCAACAATATAGGTCACCTACAGAAAATACCAAAATGTTTACTATTTCTTTTTAAGTTTTATAATATCAATGAATACCACAGATAGATTAGTGACCAGGTAGGAAGAAATGTTTATGCTCACACCATCAATTCCCGCCAGCCATTCATTAGTACTCATGAAAATATACATAGCTTGTGACAATGAGGTACCAAAACTTCTTAGTAAATTCACTTAGTCAATTAGTCAGTCCTGTTTGTACCAAACCAAGAGATGGCTGAAGTAACACATACACAGAAAGTTAACCCCTCCTTCAATATAAAACTCAAGAAAGTTCAAGACCTTTGTGGAGCAGGAACCACGGTTGGCAAACCACAGAGTAATACGGAAACACACCTGGCAGACTGCAATCCTTCAGGGTGGATTGATTTAAATCAGCACTTTAAATCAAGCAGAAAGCCTCCATTTAAAAAAAAAAATCTTTTCTATTTGTATGTCAATTATTTTCTAATGAAAGGTGCATTCGCACTGGTTGATATAATTATGTTCAATATAATCAAAATATGTTGATTTAAAACTAAATAAAACCTTTATACTAATTTCATATATCTTTTTGTTACCTCAGAGGATATACTATAACTATGTACATTTAAGCAATTATATAGCTTAATATTTTCAGATTCTTAACTGTACATTTTTAGTGTTAGAAAATGGTGAATGATATATTGCTTTTTTACTTGATAATTAACTTTATGCTCGTAATGTGTGTCAAGCTGCATTAGGATGGTAACCAGAACGTAATTAAACCCACATCATATAAAATTTATTTTTATTAAACAAAACCAACTTATATTTTGGATACATAAACTTCTCTTATCAAAACACATTTAACAACTAAATAATTTATTAAAGGAACAGAGGGATTAACTATTGACATGACTGGCTTTAGGGAAAATGGCACGTAGGCAAACTTGTATTTTGGTACCTATGGCACTTGCATTCACTTAACAGTCAGGCTGTGAGCTGTCAGAGATAGTACAGCATGTACCCATCAGCCCTGCTGCTTCACCGGGCTTCCCCCCCTGGTTCCCAAGCCCCGCCGCCTCCCCCAACGTTGCCCCGAGCTCCATTCCGCAGCCTCGAACCCCATGCACTCCCGCTCTTTGTCTCTTGACCACGGCACCTGGGCAGTCGCTCACCCGCAAGGCCAGTCCTGGCTGTAGACTGTATATTATACTGATTTCACATCAGCCCAGGAAAATTTTCAAATATGCCTAAGTCAGTGATTTTCAACCTTTTTTCATTTGCAAACCCCTAAGAATTTTTGAATGGATTTGGAAATCTTAGACATAGTCTGCAGACCCCAGGGTGCCCACGGACCACAGTTTGAAAACCACTGTCCTAATTGAAAGTTACTTGAGCTTAAGTTCCTAGATGCCTAAGTCTCTTGAAAATGAAACAGTATCCTAAATTACTTAGGCTGTCCTTCAAACTTTTAAAACTAATAGTTCTCGTCCCCTCCCTCCTTGTTTTTATTCATAAACTGGAAGAGAAAGACATGTCTCCCGGCTTAGAATATTTTCTTCATTTGGACTAATTAATTCATTCTGTGCCTGGAGAAGAGGCTACTTCTGTCAAAAGCTGGTTTAGCACTTCCACAAATTCTGCTTTTGCACTGCAATATTTTATTTGTTTAGAGACAGAGAGAGCTGGTTGAGAAATTAGTGAATTTCTGTTTGTATCGCTGTGTATGTATGCAAGGAGACAGAGGAAGGCCATTTACTTGAATGCCCAGAACCACCCAAAAGCAAGGGCTGGCAGTTACCGGGAAAAATCAGTGTTTTTCCATGAGCTGGAAAGTTTCCACAATGGGTGGAATATTCATAACTTGATAATTGAGTCAATCAGAGCTCAGGTAGTGAGAAGCTATAAAATGGGAGCATGAAACCGCCAAGGTGAGTTCAGTGAATGACCCTGATGAGCTACAAGATGGTCTCTGGAGTCACAGACCAGGTTCCAATGTCTGTGATGCCTTTGCAGGTCTCTTGCACCCAGTAGGACAGTTCCTGGGTCCCCTACAGGATGAAGCCCTTTATACAGTACATGGCCTACTGTGCCATATTTATGAAGTTTGACCTCAGAATAAATGTTTTCCTCCCTCACTCTTCTTTTATACAGACAGGAAGCCTTTAACTTTAAGTTTTTGATAGAAACCCATGGATTCAGCATAGTTTTTTTATTTATTTATTTAAGTGTTTTAAGAGATCATGAGAAGTTTAGGCCTTAACATAATTTTACATTAAATTCAGATTTCATTGTAAGCCAATTTTTAACAAGAAAAACTTAGTTATTTAAATAAAAAACCTGATTTAAATTTTAAAAGTCTATTCCCTCCCCACAAAAAATCAGTGTTTACCCAAACTGGAATCTTTAGCACTGTAAGCTGGGTACCTAGGCCTGTACTCCAATGGCACCACAGCCTCACACCCCAACTACAGCCCTCCTCCCCCGACCAATACCCCCCCCCCCCATTACCCAACTACATCCACTTCCCTCGGTCCCAGACCAACACCCCCATGTCTCCTACGACCCACCATAGCCCCCTCCGACCAAAGTTACCGCCCTTACCCACCACGCCCCCCCCAAAGAACTCCTTCCGTTACCCACCCCAGCACCGCTCGATCTTAGACTGATCCTTCCTCCTTCTCTGCCCCCACAGCCCCAGCCCCCTACTGCTTCCCCTCTGACCCCATCACCCCTCCCAGCGCCGGCCCGGCCCACGGCCCAGCCGCGGGGGCAGCACTCACGAAGAACAGGAACCCGCCACTAGGCTGACAAGAAGGGGCCCCCGGCGGGCGAACATAGCCCCCAGAGACAGAACTAACCGAGCTGAGAGTGAAACCGAACCGATTTCAATTCAAGCTGAAGCGGGCGTGTGACCCGGAAACATATGGGAAGGACCGGAAGTGACTGAGAGAGCAGCGACGCGCATGCGCTGAAGTGACTATATCAAGGGGAGCTCCGCGCCTGCGCAGGCATCTCGGTTTAGTAGAGCAGGGAGAGAAGTTGCTGCAGAGTGTGTGCGGGCGGGCTGATGTCGGCTGGGTTCTTGTAGCCGCAGTGCAGGGGGCGAGGGCCCCGAACTGAATACTCCCTGCGAGCTCTGGAGCGGACCGGCCGGCTGCCTCGGGGCGCGGCTGGCAGAGGGGAGGAGGCTGGGTCCTTATATCCGAGATCGGGACGGACAGCGGCCGTGTTCTGGGGGAAGGCCTAAGCCGTTGGGAAAAAGCTTCCCAAATAAGCCACTGCTAGAGGTCCGCGCGCGGCCTGGGAGAGCAGTGGGCTGAGGAAACCAGCCTCTGTGTGTGTGTGTGTGTGTGTGTGTGTCAGTCACTGGTCACAGCTAGCCGTTCTGTAGGACGCTGGGCAGGGAAACAGACAGGTTTAGATATCTGCAGTATTGTGGTAGGCCAATTGGCCACAGGATATTAGACAAAGTGTGTAAGGTAATATATTATATTGGACCACTTCATGTTGGTGAGTAAAACGAGCTTTTGAGGCACGTAGAACTCTTCAGTCAATCACTGATAAAAGACACAAGCACCATATCCCCCTTCGGTAAAGCGTTTTCACAGAATGATCATTCTATGTCTGATTATTCTGTCCTCATCCTCGAAACCTGCACAGCACCGTCAAAAGCTGATCTTGGGAGCATAAATTCACAATTAAACAATAAAAATCATGAACTTTAATAAAGAGAATGTTGTTATGAGCCATAAACTCAATCTGAAACACACTAACCTTCCTTTGCCTTTTGACTGCAGATGTGTTAACTGCCCACTTCACCTTGCATGATCTTTTAAAACCGGTTAATGCCTTATGCCAAACAGTCTTTTCCACCTTGCCTTTAGGGGTGAGGGTCTGAATATCTTTCCCAGATCTGAAGAGCTCTGTGTTAGCTCAAAAGCGTGTCTCTTTCACCACAAGTTGGTCCAATATAAGCTATTGCCTCTCCCACCTTACTTCATTCATTTAGAAGATACATGTCAAACTTTTTTTTGAAAATATAAAATGTAATTCATAATACTCTACAATATGAGTATAATTTTGCAGTTCTGATCTCAAAAAGGATAGCAAAATACTTCTACATATTAAACCAGACTGGGGATATCAGCAAGCAATTTGTTACCTTTGGTTAGAATTTTAGATACATTACCAGCACAACTGACAAGTATAGTTTCATATCTGTGTATGCAATTTGTTGTGCACTCCTGACTTCTGCAACGAACTTCTGCAATGTACTTCCTGCTAGGTGCACATTAACAGGATGCAGCTTTGTGCCATCCATACACCTGCAGGGTGTCTGCAGGGGCCAATAGATCTTTCTTCTGTCTGGGGAGTTTAAAAATTTTCTCTATTGGGGAGGTTCCAGAAAGTGTGTTTCTCCCTCTGAGGATGGCAGCATGAGCTAAGAGGTGGAGATTCAGAGCTGTCAAAAGAAGTTGAATTTGCTGGTGCAGCTCAGTGGAAGAGAAGAAAATAGTTGATGGGTGGCACCAGTTTGCACAATGGCTATTGTGGATCTGGAGACTTCATTTGGGCTGTATACATGGAAAATCCCCATGTTGCTGAACATATCAGATGGTTGGTTTATAATGTGCCAGATACCCCAAAACACTATCATCATGTCTCTTTTTTTAAGAGATGGCTGTTGGGGTGTCAGGAGATGTTTAGACACTTTGTGACCCTAGAACCTCTGGATGTCAATTCTCAGAAGGAACTGGAATATATAAGGGTACAGGACTCTCCTGGTTTCACCAAAAGAATATCATACAAGATCTCATGAAAGCGTGTGTCATACGGGTCCACCCTCTTAATCTCTACAAGATGTATGGATGATATTTAAGGAGTTATGTATCTGTACATAAATTATGTTTTTAAAGCATGTAAAGTGACATGCCTCAGAATGGTTTCACTAAACAGGAAGTACATGTGAATGAAGTATTCTAAGATTTACAATGGAGGCACATTTAAATACTGAATTAAATGCTAATAGAAGGATATGAAATCAACTTGAAGGAAGCACACAAGCAGAAACAAGCTGCTGGAGGTTTATCCTGTTTCCAAACTAAAACAAGGATTTGGGGATTATTAGTAGGGGGTGCAGATTGAACTCCCAATTATTTCTTTGATCTGTGAGGATATGCTTCTGGCAGACTTGTAATTATGAAAGGGGTATCAACCAAACTAGGACTGTTGATTAATGGCAGTTAACTCACGCGATTAACTCAAAAAAATTAATTGTGATTAATCACAGTTTTAATTGCACTGTTAACAGAATACCAATTGAAATTTATTAAATATTTTGGATGTTTTTCTACGTTTTCATATATATTGTATTTTATGTTGTATTTGTATATATATATTTTTGATTATAAATATTTGCACTGAAAAAATGATAAAATAAATAGCATTTTTCAATTCACCTCATGCAAGTACTGTAGTGCAATCTCTTTGTCATGAAAGTGCAACATACAAATGTAGATTTTTTTTTTGGTTACATAACTGCACTCAAAAACAAAACCATGTAAAACTTCAGAGCCTACAAGTCCACTTAGTCCTACTTCTTGTTCAGCCAATCGCTAAGACAAATAAGTTTGTTTACATTTACAGGAGATAATGCTGCCCTCTTCTTATTTACGATGTCACCAGAAAGTGAGAACATGGCACTTTTGTAGCCAGCATTGCAAGGTATTTACATGCCAGATATGCTAAACATTCGTATGCCCCTTCATGCTTCGGCTACCATTCCAGAGTACATGCTCCATGCTGATGACACTTGTTAAAAAAATAATGCGTTAATTACATTTGTGACTGAACTCCTTGGGGGAGAACTGTATGTCCCCTGCTCTGTTTTACCCGCATTCTGCCATATATTTAATGTTATAGAAGTCTCGGGTGATGACCCAGCACACGTTGGTCATTTTAAGAACACTTTCACTGCAGATTTAATAAAATGCAAAGAAAGTACTGATGTGAGATTTCTAAAGAGAGTTACAGCACTTGACCCAAGGTTTAAGACTCTGAAGTGCCTTCCAAAATCTGAGAGGGATGAGGTGTGAAGTATGTTTTCAGAAGTTTTAAAAGAGCAACAGTCCGATGCGGAAACTACAGAATCCGAACCACCAAAAAAGGAAATCAACCTTCTGCTGGTGGCATCTGACTCAGATAATGAAAATGAACATGCGTCAGTCCGCACTGCTTTGGATGGTTATCGAGCAGAACCCATCATCAGCTTGGACATATGTCCCCTGTAATGGTGGATGAAGCATGAAGGGACATAGGATTCTTTAGCACATCTGGCATGTAAATATCTTGCAAAGTTGGCTACAACAGTGCCATGTGAACACCTGTTTTCACTTTCAGGTGACATTGTAAACAAGAAGCAGACAGCATTATCTCCTGCAAATGTAAACAAACTTGTTTGTCTGAGCAATTGGCTGAACAAGATGTAGGACTGAGTGAACTTGCAGGCTCTAAAATTTTACATTGTTTTATTTTTGAATGCAGTTTTTTTGTACATAATTCTACATTTGTAAGTTCAAATTTCATGATAAAGATATTGCATTACAGTACTTGTATTAGGTGAATTGATTACTTTTGTTTTTTACAGTGCAAATATTTGTAATCAAAAATAAAGTGAGCACTGTACACTTTGTATGCTGTGTTGTAATTGAAATCAATATTTGAAAATGTAGAAAACATCCACAAATATTTAAATAAATGGTATTCTATTATTGTTTAATAGCGCGATTAATTTTTTTAATTGCTTGGCAGCCCTAAACCAGACTGTTTTAAAATGCAGAGGAAAGAACTTGGGGTAAGCTATCTTGTAGGAGATGGGGAATGCCAAGTTAGTTAACATTAGTCTAGAGAAAGTGTGTTATTGTTTTATATGTAACCATTTGATTCCAATATTCGCTATCCCTTGAATTTCTGTTCTTTGATAATAAGTTTATTTTCAGTGTATCTTTATATAGTATTGATAGATATCTGTGTGTTAAGTAAACTAGTGATTTTGAATTGAATCTTACAAGCCGTGTGTACTATTCTTTTTAGAATAGTGGATCTAAGAGCTGAGCACTCCAGAGGGACACCCAGAGGACTCGGGGCTTGATGTGTGCCTGCCAGTAACCTATACACAGAAAGTGATGCTTGCAGAAACCTAGAAGGCAGTTTGTGTTGCCAGAGGCTGGTAGTTTCAGGGAGCTGATCTGTAGAAGGCACAGGCAAGAGTTCCTCACATTAAGAGCAGGTATTGGTGAGGTGCTTCACAACCCTGGGTACCTAGGGAAGGAAGTGCCACACTTGCCAAAGTCTGTCCTTTTCACAGTGCAGTTGGCACTGAAATCTCCTGTTGTGGAAATCACATATGCTTCCATCATCTCTCTGAAGTCAATGGGAGCAGGGTTGAATCTCAAGCTGTTTTTATACTACAGATGGATATATTTTATAACAATTTCTTCTGGTCTCAGTAAAAGGAACCATAGAAACCGAATCTTCTGAAGGCCATTGCAGAAACAATTTTTAAAAGATTTATTGTGAAAGCATTTGACAAATGAGAAACAGGAGTATTAAAATACAGTGACAATGTATTTCCTGTCATTGAAAGTGAACAGGCCTGTTCCAACCTTTTCCCAGGGTTGGGTTGGGATTTTATAAGGCTGTAGAGTCTCCTGTTGATCACAATACCCTTTGCACACAAAAGAAGCTCTCCCTTGGTGCTACCTCAAAATTCAGACCTAAGGCATCCCACAATGGCCTTTCTACTCTAATGACCCAATTGGGAGGACATGGATTCAGTCTTCCTCTCAAAGGTTTAACACTCAGGCAGTAATTTCTTCAAAAACAAAATAACCTTTATTTAACACAATATTCCCTAATACAATAAGTCTAATGCATATACTGAAAGAATAAACTAAACATAACAGCATGAATTAGAATACCAACAAACTCTATCAACATATACATATTCAAATATTCAATATAATATTCAAATACCCAATACTATGATACTATACAATTAACAAAGTTTTGATTGGTTACATTCTGCATGCAATGGACAGTCACATGCAGAATGCTGATAGCAAGGTATTAAACATATACACACGGACATCTAGCTTTATTAAATCAGGCATATGCATACAAATACATGCTTCAATTGAAGGCTAAAAATCATTAGGCTTACTTCTTCTGATGTCTTGACTCCCTCTGAAAGGGTCTTTCTATCTGTCAAAACCTGGTGTTGCTACTACTTCTGCCTTCTTCCTTCTCTGATTTTTAGCTCTTTTAGTGTCTTTTCTTCTTCTGATCTGTTTCTTCTTTTCACTCCAGTGCACCTTCCTCTCATTCCAATGAGTGGTTGCCAAGTCTCACAAGATAATAAAAGCTGTATTGCCTTTCAGAACAAGCCCAAAACAAGCCAATCCCTGTACCAACAAACAATATTGGACATTGTTACAGTAGATAGAAATAAAAGTATTTTTTCAGTACTACAACCCCCCTGTACCAGACCAACCAACCATCCTGTACCTACTAGTCCAGGTGGCCAAGGCAGCCAGCCACATGGAGTAGTCAGGGGGGCATGCAGCACGCAGTGAGTAGCAAGCAAGCACACGCAACTGCTATCCATACCCCCCCGTACCCAAACAAATCACAAACAGGGCCGGCTCTGGCTTTTTGGCCGCCCCAAGCAAAAAAAAAAAAAAAAAACCTGGGCGGCCAGAACGGCAAAGCAAAAAAAAAAAAACCTGCAGCGCAGCTGGAGCGCGGGTTCAGGGGGACCGGCTGGGGGGCGGGGAAGGGGGAGGGAGCGGGCGGGAGAGAGAGAAGGGGGCGGCCAGGGCTACAGCAGGGGCGCTGCTACGCGGCCCCTCCCGCTGCGCCGCCTCCTGCCGCGAGGGCTCCACTCCGGTCGGTGGGGAGGGAAGGAAGAGGGCTGCCCTGGTTCTCCGCGCCGCCGCCCCCTACAGGGCGGCCGGAGCGGAACAAGAACAAAAAACAAAACAAACAAACAAACAAAAAGCGGCCATGCCGCCCTAGGATTGGGCGGAATGCCGTCTCCAACAATCTGCCGCCCCAAGCACCAGCTTGCTCAGCTGGTGCCTGGAGCCGGCCCTGATCACAAACCCCCCTGTACCAAACCAGCCAACCCCCCTTTACATAGTAGTCGAGGCAGGAGGTCAGTGGAGAGAGAGTAGGCACTGCAGGGTATGCAAGAAGCAAGCACATGCAGCAACCCGACACTCAGGAGGAACAAGTTCCAAACTGCCCGAAAGCGAAAGGAAAAAAAACCCAGAAGCACGCAGCTCTTAAAGCGTTTTTTTTTTAAGCAGATTGTAACCTGGATAATCACCATTAAAGCTTTCTTTCTTTCTTTCTTTCTTTTTTTAAGCTAATGGGCCGGGAGTCAATCACGCTCTACTGCAGGAAATTAAAAAAAAAAAAAAAAAAAAAAAGCAGCAGCCACCTCCTGTAAAATCCCCCAAACAAGCAACAAGCTACTTAAAGAAATGATAAGCCAATTACTTCCAGAAACAAGCCAATTTCCGCTTGCTTTAGGCTGACTTAGAAAGCTGTCAGCACTCTGGCTTATATACAGTTGACCCACTAATCAGCACTGAGCCCTTTAGAATGTGGACCTGATTGAAAACCTGCACCTTTAGAGCTGGACCTGTTTGAAGACTTGTGTTCTACCTGACTGATCTCTGTTTCACCCCAGTCTGCCTGCCTGTCATTGGCTGAACATTCTAAGGTCACTATTTTGGTTTTCACCACTCTGATTCCTTGTGGTTACCATATTGTTTCACCCACTGACCAGAAAAAAGAGGCGAGGAGGAGGAGGAGGCGGCGATTGCAGCGCAGCGACCAGCGTGATGAGGACATGGACACGGACACAGAATTCTCTGAGACCGCGGGCCCCGGTGCTTTGGAGATTATGATGTTAATGGGCCAGGTTATAGGCTTTGAACGCCGATTCTGGGCCCGGGAAACAAGCACAGACTGGTGGGACCGCATAGTGTTGCAGGTGTGGGACGATTCCCAGTGGCTGAGAAACTTTCGCATGCGTAAGGGCACTTTCATGGAACTTTGTGACTTGCTTTCCCCTGCCCTGAAGCGCCAGAATACCAAGATGAGAGCAGCCCTCACAGTTGAGAAGCGAGTGGCGATAGCCCTGTGGAAGCTTGCAACGCCAGACAGCTACCGGTCAGTCGGGAATCAATTTGGAGTGGGCAAATCTACTGTGGGGGCTGCTGTGATGCAAGTAGCCAAAGCAATCACGGAGGTGCTGCTACGAAAGGTAGTGACTCTGGGAAATGTGCAGGTCATAGTGGATGGCTTTGCTGCAATGGGATTCCCTAACTGTGGTGGGGCAATAGATGGAACCCATATTCCTATCTTGGCACCGGAGCACCAGGGTACCCAGTACATAAACCGCAAGGGGTACTTCTCAATGGTGCTGCAAGCACTTGTGGATCACAAGGGACGTTTCACCAACATCCATGTGGGCTGGCCGGGAAGGGTTCATGACGCTCGCGTCTTCAGGAACACCAATCTGTTTAAACGGCTGCAGCAAGGGACTTACTTTCCGGACCAGAAAATAACCGTGGGGGATGTTGAAATGCCAATTGTTATTCTTGGGGACCCAGCCTACCCCTTAATGCCATGGCTCATGAAGCCATACACAGGCAGCCTGGACAGGAGTCAGGAGTTGTTCAACTACAGGCTGAGCAAGTGCAGAATGGTGGTAGAATGTGCATTTGGCCGTTTAAAAGGTCGCTGGCGATCCTTATTGACTCGCTCAGACCTCAGCCAAACCAATATCCCCATTGTTATTACTGCTTGCTGTGTGCTTCACAATCTCTGTGAGAGCAAGGGGGAGACCTTTATGGCAGGGTGGGAGGCTGAGGCAAATCGCCTGGCTGCTGATTACTCGCAGCCAGACACCAGGGCGATTAGAAGAGCACACGATGAAGCGCTGCGCATTAGGGAAGCTTTGAAAACCAGTTTCATGACTGGCCAGGCTACAGTGTGAAATTTATGTTTGTTTATCCTTCCTGAAAACCCGCCCCCTTTATTGACTCATTCTCTGTAAGGAACCCACCCTCCCCCTTCCCCCAGCTTGCTTTCAAAGGAAATAAAGTCACCATTGTTTAAAAATCATTTATTCTTTATGAATTGATTATAAAAAGAGGGAGAGAACCTGAGTGGGGTTTGGGAGGAGGATCAGCGGGAAGGAAAAGCCCAGTAAAAAAAGGTTAAGAAAATGGCAGCCTTTTGCTTGGGCTGTCCACTGGGGTGGAATGGGAGGGTGTACGGAGCCTCCCCCCCCGTGTTCTTACACATCTGGGTGGGGAGGCTATGGAAAATGGTGAGGAGGTAGGGGGGTTATACAGGGGCTGTAGCGGCACAGAACCTGAGTGGGGTTTGGGAGGAGGATCAGCGGGAAGGAAAAGCCCAGTAAAAAAAGGTTAAGAAAATGGCAGCCTTTTGCTTGGGCTGTCCACTGGGGTGGAATGGGAGGGTGTACGGAGCCTCCCCCCCGTGTTCTTACACATCTGGGTGGGGAGGCTATGGAAAATGGTGAGGAGGTAGGGGGGTTATACAGGGGCTGTAGCGGCACAGAACCTGAGTGGGGTTTGGGAGGAGGATCAGCGGGAAGGAAAAGCCCAGTAAAAAAAGGTTAAAAAAATGGCAGCCTTTTGCTTGGGCTGTCCACTGGGGTGGAATGGGAGGGTGTATGGAGCCTCCCCCCCCGTGTTCTTACACGTCTGGGTGTGGAGGCTATGGAACATGGTGAGGAGGTAGGGGGGTTATACAGGGGCTGTAGCGGCACTCGGTTCTCCAGCAGCCGTTCCTGAAGCTCCACCAGACGCCGGAGCATGTCTGTTTGCTCACGCAGCAGCCCCAGCGTTGCTTCCCGACTCCTCTGATCTTCCTGCCGCCACCTCTCATCTCGAGCGTCTCTCCTCTCCTCACGTTGGTCCCTTCTGTCCTCACGTTGGTCCCTCATGTCCTCACGTTGGTCCCTCCTGTCCTCACGGTCACTGGCTTCTTTCCTATACTTGCAAACCGTCTCCTTCCACTCATTCAGATGAGCTCTTTCATTCCTGGTGGATTGCATGATTTCGGAAAACATCTCTTCTCTCGTTTTTTTTTTACGACGCCTTATCTGGGATAGCCTTCGGGAAGGAGGAGGGAGGCTTGAAACATTTGCACCTGCTGGAGGGAGTGAAAAAAGGAGAGAATTTTTTTAAAAGATACATTTTTCAGAACAATGCTTATACTCTTTCACGGTGTATACTATTCACATTACATAGCACATGTGATTTCTGTGCAAGGTCGCATTTTGCCTCTTAATATTGAGTGCCTGTGGCTTTGCTGCTAGAGATCACAGACGCAGGTCGGGGCAACAGAATTCACCTTGCATGCTGCCATGGTAAGCCACTGTCTTTAGGCTTCTGCGCCCTGCTTTCCCACATACCAAGCAAAGCCCGTTGTGCTGCAGTTTTCCTGTTAGCTTGTTTTCTGCTGCTGAAGGTTAACACCCCCCCCCCCCCCATCCAATTCTCTGGGATGAGTGCTTTATCCCTCCCCCCACCGCCTGGCTGGTATCAGGGAAGATCCCAGCAGGAACCAAACTAACACCCCCCCCCCACCCGCCATGAATTCTCTGGGATGAGTGCTTTATCCCTCCCCCCACCGCGTGGCTGGTATCAGGGAAGATCCCTGCAGGAACCAAACTAACACCCCCCCCCCACCCGCCATGAATTCTCTGGGATGAGTGCTTTATCCCTCCCCCCACCGCGTGGCTGGTATCAGGGAAGATCCCAGCAGGAACCAAACTAACACCCCCCCCCACCCGCCATGAATTCTCTGGGATGAGTGCTTTCTCCCTCCCCCCACCGCGTGGCTGGTATCAGGGAAGATCCCTGCAGGAACCAAACTAACACCCCCCCCCACCCGCCATGAATTCTCTGGGATGAGTGCTTTATCCCTCCCCCCACCGCCTGGCTGGTATCAGGGAAGATCCCTGCTAGCAAAACGCGAAAAGCTCTGGGCCAATCCTCCCCCCCCCCCCTTGCACTTGGCTAAATGCAGGGAAGGATTTCTTTTCAGCCACAGGCAAACAGCCCAGTAGGAACGGCCACCTCAGTCCCCTTAATTAAATTCCCTTATTTCAACCAGGTTACCCTAAGCGATATCACTCTCCTGAGGATTACACAGCAAGATAAAGAACGGATGTTGCTTGAATGCCAGCAAACACCGGGACCATACGCTGCCAGGCTCTGTCAGGCAATGATACCAGATTACTTGCTACTAGCATGGCGTGGTCAAGTGTCCTACCATGGAGGACGGAATAAGGCTGCACTGCCCAGAAACCTTGTGGCAAGGCTTTTGGAGTACCTCCAGGAGAGCTTCATGGAGATGTCCCTGGAGGATTTCCGCTCCATCCCCAGACATGTTAACAGACTTTTCCAGTAGCTGTACTGGCTGCGAATGCATCCCAAGTGCTCAGGGCAAATTAATCATTAAAAATGCTTGCTTTTAAACCATGTTTTATATTTTAAAAGGTAAACTCACCTGAGGTCCCTTCCATGGGGTCATGGTCTTGGGTGCTGGCTTGGGAGGCTTGGGAGGGTACTTCAGTCAGGGTGAGAAACAGTTCCTGGCTGTTGGGGAGAACGGAGAGCTGGGTGCTCTCTGCCAGCTCGTCCTCCTCCTCCTCCTCTTCCCCTTCCGCGGAATCATCAGGTGTCCCTGATGAGATTATCCCCAGCTCGGAATCCACAGTCAGAGGTGGGGTAGTGGTGGCGGCCCCCCCTAGAAATGCATTTAGCTCAGCGTAGAAGCGGCATGTCCGCGGCTCTGACCCGGAGCGACCGTTTGCCTCCTTTGCTTTTTGATAGGCTTGTCTGAGCTCCTTGACTTTCACGCGGCACTGATCTGTGTCCCTATTGTGGCCTCTCTCCATCATGCCCTTGGAAATTTTTTCATAAGTTTTGGCATTTCGTCTTTTCGAACGCAGTTCAGCTAGCACTGAATCCTCTCCCCATATAGAGATCAAATCCAGTACCTCCTGTACGGTCCATGCTGGTGCTCTTTTTCGATTATCAGCCTGCATGGTTACCTGTGCTGATGAGCTCTCTGTGGTCACCTGTGCTCTCCACGCTGTGCAAACAGGAAATGAAATTCAAATGTTCCCGGGGCTTTTCCTGTCCACCTGGCCAGTGCATGCGAGTTCAGATTGCTGGCCAGAGCGGTCACAATGGTGCACTGTGGGATAGCTCCTGGAGGCCAATAACATCGAATTGCGGCCACACTAACGCTAATTCGAATTGACAAATTCGATTTTGGCGCTACTCCGCTCGTCGGGGTGGAGTACAGAAATCGAATTAAAGGGCTCTTTAATTCGAATTAAATGGCTTCGTTGTGTGGACGGTTCCAGAGTTAATTCGAATTAAAGCCACTAAATCCGAATTAAAGGTGTAGTGTAGACCAGGCCACAGGGACATTTAATTGCTCCTTCCATTTAGCCTGGTTAAAGAGTGCTCAGTACACCCATCAGCTTTAATAGGTCTGTGATTGATGACAGCCATTAATACCTTCCAACATCATAATACACTTACTGGCTCATCTCAGGCCTGGTGTGAAGTGTGTATCTGTCTCATGTTGGGTCTTAAATCTGATGGGATTGTTACCCTTTAAACAAAATTCTGTATTGCACCCACAATTTGTATCTTGCCTGATAGTATAGGGTAACTTCCTGTGGCACTTGCTCTTTGTGTTATGGCCAACCCTGGAGTTTGTCATTTTGCTGCCTGTAGCACTTCATCCTGCTTGGTCCTTTGTTGGATTGCCTGGAGCCTCCCATCAAAGATGTGAAGGTATGGTAGCATGTTGATAGACTCTTGTCTCCTGTTTCACAGAGCTATCTGTGTTATACTCTGGCAGGTTATCTGCCACCAGTTCTTTATCCTCCAATCATAGTGCTAGAGTCTCAATAACATGCATTGCAGTCAGTTGGCTGTACTCAGCAGTATCTTCTTTATGATGATGTCTCAGAGTTTGATCAGACTGCACCCAAGATGCCCAAAGATGAACTGATAGAATCAGTCTGCTGCAAAGAGCCCAGCGAGTAAGTGGCTTCTTTTCTTTATGAGCATATCTACTTTGTGTTTGTCAGGGCTCTGTTTCCAAAGGCTGTGGGCTACAGGCTTTGCATCAGTGCTGCTCCTATTCTTCCTCCTGAGGCATCACACTGTAGCTCTAGCTGCTCTGCAGAGTTATAGTACTTTAGGACCGGTGCCTCATTAATGATTTTCTTTACTCTTTCAAATGCCTATTCTTGGGTCTCTGGCCATTCCCATGCTGCATCATTGTATATTAAAAGTCTCAAAGGTTCACAGGTTTCTGATATATGTGAGCAGAATCTGGAAAGATAGCCATCCCTACAAATTGCTGGACTTACTTCACATCCTTTGCTTTGCCTAGTGGCTCTGTTTTTCAGGATCAAACTGGAATCCCTTGGAGGTCAACAGATGTATGATTTAGGAGACCTCAGTTCTCTTCAGCTTATCTGCATTCATCCTAATATCCCGCTTCTGGCACCTGTGCTCGTAGTGGAATGGGGATCCAGAGGCAACGTTATTTCAGAATAGGGAGAAGAAGCATTTCATACCATCAGCCAGTCCCCACGATCATCATGCTAGCAATGAAGTGCCTGGACAACAAGGCTGGATATTGACTAGGTGTAGGAGACATGATATAATCCTGGGCACCTGGCCACCATGTCTGTGATTATCAGAAATACATTGCAGACAGCCATCATGTTCAATGAATAGATCCGCTTCTATTCATGTAGGCATATGCATCTTCTCTTGAATTCCTGTGTTAACACACATCATCAACTGATCCCAGGACTGATGAGATGTTGGCTATTTCATAGAATTCTCTCATGCTCGTTTCTGGGTGTGTGTTTCAGTGTTTGTGTAAATCAACATATGTCTCATGAGGACCCTTAGAAATTGGAATGGTATATATTTTCACTTCTGAGGTTTTCACTAAGCAGCAATTTGTTCTTCTATGTGCTTTCTGATTGTACCAGCACCTTCATTTTTTTCCCCCTTACAGAAAATGGAACTGGATGCAATGTGTAGCAGGCAATCCCTTACTCATTATTTTTGCAATCTGATTTTTAAATTCAGGATCTGATAACCACCAATCTTGAAAGGAAATTCTTGTTTTGATTTCTTCTTAACAGTTGATGTCTCTTATGCATCCTCTTCAAACCCTGTCACCTGAACACCAATTCAATTTGACTGACTGCTCTGGAATAATGATTTTCTAATGTGTGCAGCATTTTGGAAGAGAGTGGGAGTTTGAGATACTTAAATGCACATGAAATGCAAGTTTCTGTCCTAGTTCCCTCTTACTTTCTTCTCCATTTTCTTCTTCCTTTAACTTTACTGTTACTGGAAGCTTTAGATCCAATTATATTAAGCCCATGATGCTACCTAAAAATAATGCTTTTAATTTAAAACCTTAATTTACAATTTATCCAACACGGTAACTAAGGTAGTGGTCCACCCTAAAGGAATTTCCAGGATATTACCAGGGTGCTTGTCTCTGTTATACAGAAGGCTCCCCAGAACAAACTAGCCTTCTGTTCTGTCAGTAAGGGCGTTGTCCAATTCAGTCTGCTCCTTCCCTCACTGCTGCTGAGGTAGCCTCTCAGTGCTGCTGAGGTAAAAGTTGTCCTCCAGTGGCAGAGACAGAAGCCTGCTTGGCTGTTGGAGTAGCTGCTGCTGCAGCCCCCTGCTGGCTGGGTTGCTGGAGCAGCCATTATCCATGGCAACCTTGGAATTCTATGGTTGCTGCTGCTGCTGCTGCTTCTGTTGCTCCTTTGCAGGTAGGTTCTCTTCCGTAGAGTTCTATTGCTGCTGCCGCTACGTCTCAGGTGGGGCTTCTTCCTTGCAGGTATCTCACAGCTTCTGCTCTCCTTCAAGATTCCAATCCCACTACAAGGTCAGCCTGCTAGCTGTCAGCCTTATATACTGCTTGGTCTCCCAGGCTCAGCCAATCAGCTTCCAGATTTTCTTTCCTCCACCCTCTAGCCCCACCCAGTCACGTGTACCTACACATGTACCACAGGTCTACACATTCTCAAACTTCTACATGTACCTACATGTGACAGGAACTTTCATGTATCCCTATGGAAGGGCTTTTCTGCTGAGTCATTCCCCACCGGAAGTGATACAATACTGTATCTCTAGTGCATCATCCAGAAATGATGCACACTGTATCTCTATTGCATCATCTGGAAATGATGCAACAATGTACCTCCATTGCATCATCCCTATATCTGCCATTACTGGATTTTCTCATTTTAAACTACTATTAATTCTTTTTTAATTAAAACTTTAATCTTAAAATTAATTACTGTTTTATGCATTTCAAAGGGTCCTGATACTATCACCACTCTTTAATTGTCTAATTAAGAGTTATAATTTCGTCAAATTGGAAACCCCTTCTCAGGTTTTTCTGCAAGCTTTTATTTAAGGTGTTTATAAGGTAATTCAGTCAGCTAGAGGCAAAAATCTCTCGCTACATTCCCACTAATCCCTGATGGACAGAGTGGAACCACAGTACTGCCAGATTGGATATATAACAAAAAGTCTCCCCAAATAGTACAGTATGGTGGTATAGTCTAAAGGGTTACCTATTCCTCCAAGAAAACACTTAAAAATTTATCATTTCTGCTATGTTTGCTTAGACAGATGCTGGACCTTTTTTAAAAATAGGTATTGTCCATGTGAATTATCAATGGTTTCATCAACTTGGGCCCAAGATAAAGAACTCACCAATCTGTGGCATAAGCATCAATAGAACACGGGTCTACACATTCTCAAACTTCTGCACCATATCCCCTGGACTATGCTTTTGTCACTTTCCCTACATTACTGTAGGGAATATTTTAACCTAAAAGAGAATGGTATAGTGAAGATGAGTAACGATAAAATTTTATGTAAGCTTGTAAATCACTACATTCAAAAGGTTAATCCATTTAATGGTAAAATAATTCAATTTCATTGTACTTTTATATGAAAGTATGTCAAGTCAGAGATTTTTAGTATGACAGGTGTAAGTAATTTAACAGAATTTTAAAAAGATTGACAATACCGTCTGAGAAGCAGGGATGTGATGTGAACATGTGCACTGCCATACTGGAATTAAACTAGTAGTTCCATTATATTGCACACCATTCGGGGCAAGGATGCTCTTTTTTTATGTTTATACAGTCAGGGCCGGCTCTGGCTTTTTTGCCGCCCCAGGCAAAAAAGCCTCCGGCTGCCCCCCCCCCCTGTGGGGGGGGGGAGGGCGGCCGGAGCCCCGGGGGGAGGGCGGCGAGCCCCGGCGGGGGCTCCGCTCTCCCCCCGGCGGCCGGGGGGAGGGCGCCGGGGGGGGAGGGCGGCCGGAGCCCTGGGAGGAGGGCAGCGAGCCCCGGCGGGGGCTCGGCTCTCCCCCTGGCGGCCAGAGTGCCGGGGGCAGGGCGGCGAGCCCCAACCGGGGCTCCGCTCTCCCCCCGGCGGCCAGAGCGCAGGGGGCAGGGCGGCGAGAGGGCGGCGAGCCCCGGCCGGGGCTCCACTCTCCCCCCGGCGGCCAGAGCGCCGGGGGCAGGGCGGCGAGAGGGCGGCGAGCCCCGGCCGGGGCTCCGCTCTCCCCCCAGCGGCCAGAGCGCCGGGGGCAGGGCGGCGAGAGGGCGGCGAGCCCCGGCTGGGGCTCGGCTCTCCCCCCGGCGGCCAGAGCGCAGGGCGGCGAGCCCCGGCTGGGGCTCGGCTCTCCCCCCGGCAGCCAGAGCGCAGGGGGCAGGGCGGCGAGAGGGCAGCGAGCCCCGGCTGGGGCTCGGCTCTCCCCCCCGGCGGCCAGAGCGCAGGGTGGCGAGAGGGCGGCGAGCCCCGGCTGGGGCTCGGCTCTCCCCCCGGCGGCCAGAGCACAGGGCGGCGAGAGGGCGGCGAGCCCCGGCTGGGGCTCGGCTCTCCCCCCGGCGGCCAGAGCGCAGGGGGCAGGGCGGCGAGAGGGCGGCGAGCCCCAGCTGGGGCTTGGCTCTCCCCCCTGGCGGCCAGAGCGCAGGGTGGCGAGAGGGCGGCGAGCCCCAGTAGGGGCTCGCCGCTCTCCCCCCGGCGGCCGGGGGGAGGGCGCGGGGGGGGGAGGGCGGCCAGAGCGCCGGGGGGAGGGCGGCGAGCCCGGCTCTGGCCCCGCTCTCCCCGGCGGCCGGAGCGCCGCGCCGCCCCCCTCCAGGTGCCGCCCCTAGCACAAGCTTGGTGGGCTGGTGCCTGGAGCCGGCCCTGCCTCCAGGTGCCGCCCCAAGCACAAGCTTGGTGGGCTGGTGCCTGGAGCCGGCCCTGTGCTTAATGCAGTAGGTGGCACTATTATTCTGAAAACTCTTTGCTATAGTCCTGGTATACATACTATTCAGTAACCCAGACAAGAATGTGGCAACTCACAACTAGACACACATGCAATTACTTTGGGTGTGATGAGAGAAAATTAAATTTAAACTCTGCACTCAGCCAAAAGCTCTTACAGTATCATAATTATGTCTAGAGATGATGCCTCAGGCAAGGCCAAAGTGAATCAAAAAGGAATGCTTTAAAGTGTGCTAAAATTGTATAATCCTATTGATCTGCTGCTCCTCTCTGAAAGATTCAAAGCATCATGAGTGCCATGAAGCCCTCCTCCTGATTATAAGTTTTTCATCCAGTCAGAGAACAGAAACAACATCAGGTAGGTGACCTACCTAATCAACACAGCTCAGAGTCCTAGTAAGTAAAGTATTGAATATATGCAGTGAATTCTCTGAGATCAACCAACCATTTTTAAAAAATAAATCTGCCAAAAAATGTGTAAAGTAAACTTGAATGAGTAAATCTGAAGAAATGAAGATCTGGTTTCTAACATTAGCCAGTAGAAAGAGGCTAATTATTCACTAAGTAAATTATTCACTATGAATTATCATAATCTCTACACATGTAGTAAGTTTAAGAGAGAAGCATTACAGTTAAAATTTGTGGTATCTTTCTGTGCTAAATTACACTGTTGTGTTTGGAACATAAACATAGATTTAGCCATCTCTTTTACATGATTAGAGGCATGGAAGGGCGGGCAGGAGGCTGAGGCAGGTGTGAAGGCATACAGGAGAGCAGGGTTGGGGAAGGATAAGGTAACTGAAATTATATAGCTGCCTGGAAGGAGGCAGGAGATGAAAAGCAGGTCCTGGTGAGCAGGAAGATGGACATGGAAAGGGGAATAAATGGTGTTTAGAGTCATGTTTGTGTTTTCTTTGTTTTCTTTGTCAGATGAAATGTATTGACATGTCTTTGTGGCTGGGAAGAAAAACCGTGCTCCATGTAATAAGGTGTCACACCTCAGAAAACAACATATATCTGACAGATTATCCAAAAAGACACTAACTATTGTTGTTGTCCCTCTCGCCCCAAAAGGTTGTTAAATCTAAAGGGTCAGATTCATTGCTGGTGTAGCTCCACTGAAGCCAATAGTTACATCAGGCTTAAATATTTAATTCTGTTTTAAAAGCTTTAAGAAAAGACACATTTAGTATGGACAAAAGATCACCCAAAGCAAAGCAGCAGGCAGCTCATGTTGGCAGAATCAGTTACAAGTGCTGATACTTACTCTCCACTCTCAGGTCCATATTCCCTTGCCCCCCAGTACTCGTGTACTATTTTGAGATTGATGGGATTGACTGAAGAGAAGAAAATGGCTATGGGTGTCCCACGGTCTGTTGGTTTATTTTTCCTGCAGCCATCCACTTTGCTTCCATGTCATCTTATCTAAGAAGCAAAGAAAACTGAAAAAGCCTCCATTTTCTTCCCAGTACCAGAGCTCTGGGACTTGGAGAGAAAACAAATGTTTTAATGTTCTGGTTTGATCCAATGGTAAATGCATTGATAGCATGTATTTTAGGATTTCAGTAGCTCTGAGAGTTATTACTGAAATAAAAACTATATTTTATTGATTGTTGGATTCCAGTCCCTAAAACGTATTTGTTTTTATCCGGATCATTTCTACTACTGCTGGATCTGTGGCAGTATTAGCAAGTTTGACTTTTTTCACCAGAAAAATCTTGAGTCTGTGGATAGAGACAAACAACATTCAATACGTATTAAATGCCTCATTCATCTCAATGGAATGTTAACATAATTTCACTGATAATAATTTTAGCTAAAACCTCCAGACATTCTGGACTTATGTGTGGAACTAGAGCACCACCAATTTTTTTCTGCATTCTGATTCCTACATATCAGTAAAATTTCAATCATTATAGAAATGTAGGCTTGAAAGGGATGTGAGAGGTCATCTAGTCAATCCCTCTGTGCTGAAGCAGGATCAAGTACAGTAAACCTTTATATAACGCAGTAGTTACATTCCTAGAAAACCACGTATTATATATAAATATATAATAAATTATATAAACTGAAGAATAAATGGCAAAAATGGGGTCACGTTCCCAGATATGACAGTTGTACATTATTATGAATTTTTTATTACCTTGAAAACTATGAATTGGTGACTTGCTGAAGACAATGATCTAGGTGATGGCTGGGGAATATAGTTAATGTGATGAGGATGTAGTAATAGTGGTATTTTCTAGTTCCGGCTCGGCTGATGACTGGAATGCTGAAGTTGATGCGTCTGTTGACTGGTGTGTAGAGGGCCTGATGTCAGTGATGAGACTCCTGCTTTGCCTGACTCAGCAATGACTTGTACAGCTCACGATAGGGCAGTATTGATTCCTTAATACCTTGTTTGCATGTTAGGCTCCTGTTCGTATTTGGATCTTCTCCATCAAATTCCTTATGACTTTTTCTATTATTTGTAAATTTTCCCTTAAATATCCTGCTGTAAGTTTCTGTTCCTCTTGCTTGTCTTCCTCTTCACTTTCATTGTTGGTGGCCTCATGCATCTCCACGAACTCCTCCTCAGTCAGCTCCTCCTGGTGTGAGTTTATCAATTCTTCCACTTCAGTTTCCTCCAGATCTGAGAATCCCCCACCCCCAATATTCCTGGCCATGTGCATTATCTCCCTAACCTCCTTGTGTACTGTGGGGAAGCCAGTGAAATTATTCATCACTGATAGCCACAACTTGTTCCAACAGGCATTGATGTAGGAACAGTGACCTCATCCCAGGACTCCTTGATCCCTTCAATTCCGTGAGTTATGTTATATGAATGCCAGAAGTCTGGTACGCCGGTTTCTGAGTTTTCCTCCAACACCTCTAGTATCTTCTTGACAGTTCCCCTTGTATAATAACATTTAAATGTCTTGATCATGCCTTGATCTAAGGGTTGCAACAATGAGGTAGTGTTAGGAGGAAGGAAAACAACCTTGACATTTTTGTTTTCACCCTGTAGAGCTTCAGCAGAGTGACCCGGGGCATTGTCCAATAATAACAAAACCTTGAAAGATAGGTTTTGTGACTTTAAATAAAGTTCTACCTGAGGCACAAAACATAAAGTAAACCATTCTGTAAAGAGTTTAGATGTTACCCAGGCTTTTTTGTTAGACCTCCAGTAAACTGACAAGAGAGACTTCTGCTTGCCTTTCAAGGCACAGGGGTTCTCGGCACGGTAAACAAGCATTGGTTTACACTTACAATCCCCTGATGTGTTGGCGCAGAGCAACAACATAAGTCGATCTTTTGCAGCTTTAAATCCTGGTGCTGAATACTCCTGTTGAGCGATGTAGGTTCTGGATGGTGTTCATTTCCAGAACAAACCTGTTTTATCAGCATTAAAAACCTGCTGGGGCTTGTAATCATTGTCCTCATAGTTTTTGCTAGCTCAGCAGGGAAGAGTTCTGCTGCTTGGTGGTCAGCTGATGCACATTCCCCTGTAAACTTCACATTATGGAGGTTAAAGCACTTCCTAAAATTATCAAACCAGCCACTACTAAATGACATTCCTTTGGATGGTTCACCTTCTTTCTCACACACAGCTGCATACAATTTCCGTGCCTTCTCATGAATGACTGCCATAGAGTGGTGTCCGTTTGCGTCTGATCTTCAATCCATGTGTTCAACAAAGTCTTTGTTTTATGTAGCTGAACATCCCACCTCATCATCCTGTTGATGGTAAGACTAACATTACCTGCAGCCCTAACGTGCTCTAATGCTATATTTGCCTTTCTTAAAGGTGCGAATCGGAGATTCATTCACACCATACTCCTGACCAACTGCGTTGACTTGGGCACCAACACAGAGCTTGTCCAATATCTCAATTATCTTAGCTAAACTCATCGTTTCCCATTTCTTTTCACTTCTCATTCTCTTCTTCTCACTTTCTTGAGGACTGCTATTCCTCTTAGGTGGCATATGATGAATGCAAATGAGGAGGGTGGTCATGATATAATGTCCAAAAACTTGGTACAATGCAGTGTCAACAACACAAAGGCCGTGGGTACAGCTGGACAGAGGAGGGAGCTGAGTTGATGGTTCTCTCACCCAACCTGAGTGGACAGGTCCATGTCACGTGAATGCTTGCTATATAAAAATAGTACGTGCAACATAACAATAGGTCATTAAATGAAAACAGTGTTATATCAAAAATACGCCGTATAAACACACATTATATAAGGGTTTACTGTATACCTAGACCATTTCTGGCAGGTATTTGCCTAATCTATTCTTAAAAACCTCCAGGAATGGGGATTCCACAACATCCCTTGGTAATATATTCTTCTTTTTAAATATCCTTATATTTAAAAAGATTTTCCTACTATCCAGGGCCGGCTCCAGGCACCAGCTTAACAAGCAGGTGCTTGGGGCGGCCAAGGGAGAGGGGCGGCACCTGCGGCAATTCAGGGGCGGCAGGTCCCTCACTCCCTCTAGGAGCGAAGGACCTGCCGCTGAACTGCCACCGCCGATCGCGGCTTTTTTTTAATTGCCGCCGCCGATCGCGATCGCGGCTTTTTTTTTTTTTTTTTTTGCTTGGGGCGGCAGAAATGCTGGAGCCGGGCCTGCTACTATCTAACATAAATCTCCTTTCTTGCAGATTAATTCTTGTCCTGCCCTCAGTGGATATGGAAAACAATTAATCACAGCCCTCTTTATAACAGCCCTTGCCATATTTGAAGACTGTCATCAGGTTCCCCCTGTTCTTTTCTCAAGACTAAATAGATTTTTTAACCTTTCCTCATAGGTCAGGTTTTCTAAAACATTTATCATTGTTGTTGCTGTCCTCAACTCTCTCCAATTTCTCCAGATCTTTCATAAAATGTGGTACGCAGAAATGCCCACGGTTCTCCAGCTGAGGCCTCACCAGTGCCAAGTAGAGTGGGACAATTGCCTCCCATGCCTTACATATGACATTCCTAGTAACAAACCCCAGAATGATGTTAGCCTTTTTTGCACCTGCATTACATTATTGACTCATATTCAACATGTGATTAATGATAAAAAAAAAACAGGTCCTTTTCTGCAGTTCTACTGCCTACCCAGTTATTCTTCATTTTGTATTTGTGCATTTGATTTTTCCTTCCTAAGTGTAGTTCTCTGCATTTGTTATCATTGTATTTCATTGTATTGACTTCAGACCAATTTTCCAATTTGTTGAGGATCTTTTGAATTGTAAATCTGTCCTCCGAAGTGCTTGCAACCCATCCCACCATGGTGTCATTCACAGATTTTATAGGGTTCCTCCTCAATCTATTATCCAAATCATTAATGTGAATATTTAATAGTACTGGATCCAGGACAGACTCCTGTGGGTTTCCACTAGATACACCCTCCCAGTATGACAGGGGACCATTGTTACATAATAGGGTGATAAGTAATAGCCAACATGGATTTCTCATGAACAGCTCATGCCAAATCAACCCAAGTTTCAGTAAGGCATTTGGCATAGTCCCACATAGCATTCCCATAAGCCATCTAGGGAAATGTGGTCTAAATGAAATTATAAGTATGTTTCTTCAACCAGCTGTGCACCCACCTTATAATAATTTCAAATACTTTACTGAAATCAAGATATATCATGTCTGCTGTTTCCCCCTTATCCATCTGTCCAGTAACCCTGTTAAAGAAGGAATTTAGGATGATTTGGCTTGATTTGTATGAGAAATCCATGTTGGCTATTACTTATCACCCTATTATCCTCTAGGTCAGTGGTGGGCAACCTGTGGCCCACGGGCTGCACATGGCCCATCAGGGTAATCCACTGGCGGGCTTCCAGACAGTTTGTTTACATTTGCACGGCCACCCGCAGCTCCCAGTGGCAATGGTTCACCATGAACGGTGAACCGCAGACACTGGGAGCTGCGGGCGGCCGTGCAAATGTAAACAAACTGGAAGCCCGCCAGTGGATTCCCCTGATGGGCCGCAGGTTGCCCACCACTGCTCTAGGTGATTACAGATTGATTGTGCTTAAAGTCTATCATAAAGACCACTAGCATAATGCTGACAAATCATTGCTTCATGGTACCAAACAGTAGTTTTAGAAACACAAATTAAATTTCTACTCTTTTGATTAGTTGCATGTTTTCTAAACTAGCCTTCCAAAGGGTTTCAAAACAGCAATTTCTGTCTATGGAAGATGTGTACAGTTCTTGTGTTCACCTGCTGTTTCCCAACAAGGGCAACATATATATATATGACTGCACAACCTAATGATTTTTCTCTAGTGATCCTTTCTGCAACAATAAGATACATGTCCGCTGACAAGAATTAAAAAGTAATCCCCCCAAAAGCAAGCTGAATAAATAGGCACAAGAAAATATTTTTTTATTTATGCTGCCTGCAGTCCACTCTTTGGGTTGACATGGCTATCAACAATGGCACCTACTGCATACTCACTTGCTTTTAACAACTTTCTTACCTAAACAGAATAAATAAAAGTGGGGATCTCAAATGACCTTAATAGTTCCAAAGTGGTGTTTGCATACCCAACATACCTACTAGAAGAAAGTGTGTATGTGTGTGTGTAAAATAGTCATACCGATAATTTAGTGATCTCTGATAGATTTCAATTTTTTTTCAGTAGTAAGTAGCTGATAAGGAACGTGTTCCAATTTCTCATGCACCTCTGACCATCTCACCTGCCCTCTGATCACTAATCTTTCTTCCTCATATTTTGGATCGATTATAGAAAATTTTGAAGTGTATTAGTTACACTTTCCCCCCCCCCTCTTCTTCTGAAGTTTGTACTGTTATATTCAGGGTTAGGGCTGGTTGGAAAATGGGTATTTTTCTGTTGAAAATTTTAATAAAAATGAAAAAAAAAAATTTTTTTCATCCTCCCCCTGAGGGGCTAGACATGTTGCAGGAGGAAAAGGATAGGAATGACCATGCTCTGCCCAGGAGTCCGCCAAGAGAAGGTGGTCATGGAACCCCACTCGCTGTCCCCGAACTGTGCAGGGAACACAGAGTATGGGACAAGTTGCTGCAGGAGGCTTTCTAGGAAGCAAAGGTAAAATATCCAGTTAGCTGGGACAAAGCCCATCCCAGCATTCTGAAACTTCCACCCCCATGAGATTGAATGATGAGCTAGGCAACTACATAACACCTTCCCCAGTTCTGACTATTTTGCTAGGCAGCAGGCTCACTTAGAGATTTTGGCCATGTGGTGCTGAATGGGACAGTACCTAAGTGCCTGTAAAATCTGTTCCTTTGTAATTAAATATTTCATTTTGCTTATAAAGAACAATTTAAGAGATTAGAAATATTTAATAAACAAAGAGAGAGCGCGAGAACATATTCAGTTAGCATTATAACATCAAAAATACAAAATTCTTCATGCTCTCCCAGAGTGATTATTTATAGCAATATTCTATTGAGGGTATTTGTTTTTATTGTGAGTTTTGGTATCATATGATAGTAAAAGTATCTAATTATGTGAATCCACTTAACTAACTAACAAACAAACAAAGACCCACATTTTTCAGAGAGGAACTGTTGCATCCTTATGCACCCATATTGTAAATTTTAGGTCAGCAGTAACTTTCATGGTATCATTACACGATGGAGTCAGGAGATGGCATCATTGTGCCATTTTTAGATGCTTGCTCTTCAAACGCTTCTGTGATTTCAGACATACAATGTAAGAATTGCCATACTCCATCAGTTCAGTGGTCCATCTGCAGAGGCCAGAAGATGCTTCAGAAGAAGGTACAAGAGTAACCCATGGAATAATCTGCCTATAGGGAAAATTTTTCTCCTACTCGTCAGTTTGTGGTTAACTTAACCCTGAAGAATGAGGGTTTATATTCCTTATATGTTTTTCTTACCTAACATAACTGTGGATGTTTTCATTATCCATGTAAATGTTAATCATGTATTGAATCCTACTCAAGCTTCAGTAATATCTGGTGGCTCATTGAGTTTCACAGCTTTGTTATGTGGTTTTTTTTTCCTTCTTTTTCTTTTTTTAAGAGGAGCATTCTCTTTTCATGCCTCTAACTGCTTTTGTGGCCCATTTCTGGACGCTTTCTAGATCTACTATATCTTTTTTACACATGGGTTCTTACTGAAAACAGTATCTCAGATAATATGAAATTCTCAGTGTTGTTTTCAAATCCATTCCTTTTGTGGCTTAAGATTTTGTTTGCTTTTCTTACTCCTGCTTTTATGAGAGGAACCAAGCATTTAGAGAGAGGATTTTAAAATAGTCTACACGTGTATTTTTTGCCTGTAGGCTTACTATACCTAGCTTGTATGAGCTGTCCAAAATGATGCCCTCTGTAGTCTTTCTCCTCAGTAGTTATAGCAGATTTAGAAGTCTGTAATGTGTATAAGTAATTCAGATAATTTCTCCCAATACACATTACCTTGCATTTGTCAACACTTATCTCATCTTTTGTCATGTTGCCCATTGTTCTTTTGAGTCAGATCAGTCTATGGTTCAACTTGGAAGTTATGGGTTTACAAAACTAACTTCTTCAAAAAAATCTCCATGAAAATCAAGGTAATTTATTCAGACAGGCCTACTCAGGACATTTCCTGTTTCTACTCACCCAGAACTTGCCTGAAGCTGCAGGACATGTTGGAAAGTATGTATGTTCATGTAAATGAGAGACGGCAACCCAACACCCCTAGATAGGGTGACCATATTTCCCAAAGACAAAATGGGACACCCCCGGCAGCTCACCTGAGGGCACCCCTCGCTGTTGCCCGGTTGCTGGAACCCTACCCCCCACTGCATCAGGCTGTTGCCTGGTCGCTTGAACCCTGCAGCCCCCCTCCCTCCTGCTTTATCTGGTCTCTGGAACCCTGCAGGGGGCTCTGCATGCTGGAATGCTGCTCTCCCCTGCCCTGTCTCCCCCATGCAGGGGGCTAGCATCTCCGCTGGTCCCCTCCACACCGCACCCCACTTTTTTGATAGAAGTGGGCATTTGTCCTGTTTGCTCTTGCCAACTGATCAAGGCAGCAAGAGCAAATGAGACAAATGCCTCCTTTTGGAAAAAAAAGTCGGGACAGGCAGGACAGGGCTTAAAAAAGGAATTGTCCCGGCCAAAATGTGATGTATTGTCACCCTACCCCTAGATATGCCTTGGTTTGCTGTCCAAACTCAAAGCAATGTGCCGATTAAAAAGAAAAACTGACAATTTAATACATCTCAGGGCTTTATTAGCCTCATTGCTAGAATTACTGTGTCTCATGGTGAGAGCAGCCACATCTTACAATGGCTGTTATTGCAGCTGCCGTTGTCTAAGGCATTTCTATCCTATGTCATGTCTCTACTTTTACGCAACTTTTTGTTTTACTACCTTCGGTTAGATTTCCAGCTAAGGGAAAGATCTTCCTGCTGAGATGCGTATGTGGCACATTAAACTAAGGAGTTCTCTGGACTGAAGTGATGACTGGAAATATGGTCATCGACTGCTGATCTAGTTTGTAACTGCAGCCATTTGTGCCTATACATGCCACCTGTGGCTGCTTGCACTCTGTAGTCAATCTTACGCTTGTGCTGCAGCAGACATCTATTGCAGTAAATTTGCAGCCAATGTTCCCAGTGTGTTTCGATAATTGCTGCTGGCAACTGAAGCAGATGCAATGTGTATAGGAGTAGATATTCCTGCTGACTTCAATTTAGGCAAGACATGAATCCACAAATGAGTCACCATAGAAACGGCAAAGAAAAGAAGTGAGTCAGTCCTTCGCTGATGATCACCTGCAGGTAATAGAGATGTGCTGGTAATGGGCCCAAATTCACACTTTGACATGCAGAGGACCACCCTTACTTAACTAATGCATTCTCTGCTGATCCAGGAACATAGTCTGCTCGTAAATAACGAAAGGTTGCACCCACCTCTTCAGCTGCTTTTCCATAAATTACATAAACAAATGAAATTAAATAGCCCATAGAACACCGAATTCCCTTGCCCCTCATAAGTCTCATTCGCCCTTGAAAGCTCACCTCCTCAGCAGCCTGCACAAATAAAGGCACCTTACAGTGTAGGAAGGGGAGGAGGTGGAGGGATAGGTGGGGGAACAATCTCCCTTGCCTGATCCCAGGGGCTGTGGCAGCAGCTGCTCTAGCCCCTCTGGGTCCCAATCTCACCTCTGTCCCCCGGGTGTGCATACAGTTACTGCCTCCCCATTGGTGGAGGTTTGTCCTGCCCTGTCTGCTTGGACTCTCAGCTCCCAAACAATCAGGTTCTGGCCAGCGCATTCTGGCCCCAGCAGCAGGAGGGGAGGATCACACCTCCACCAATGGGGAGACAGTATCTGGAGAGGGGGTGGAGTCTGAGGGGAAGCAGAGCCAAGTGTGGGTGGGAACATAGATGTGGGGGTGGCAACATAGATTAGTCCCAGCTATATTTCAATTGTGGGGGTGTTAGCCCCCCTTTGCTCTCTCACCCTGGAGGTCAACTGATCTGGGCTATTTTAGATCACAGCAGCTGAGGGCCTCTCACACAAAGAATGCTCGAAAACCTGCCACTCTCCCTTAATTTAAAGAGGTTCTAGCTCAAGTACCTCTGCAAATCACAACTGTGGCAGGATGGCACCAAGAGAGAGGTTGTCTCTAATAGGAAGGTCCCAAAACTTAAATCTGGAATCAGACGGGCAGCCGGTGTGTAGCTCATGGAGCACCGGTGACATTGTGCTATCCCTGCGTAGGAGATGGGACATTGCATTCTACACTCTGAAGCGTGTTATTAAACTGCAGAAGATTCAGTGCGTGCTTGAGGTGTGAAGATTATTTTCAGTTCATGGTCTTGCAATTACAACAAAAGTAACCTCACTTTTGGTGGTCTTTGATCTGAGGATAGGAAATAAGAAAGGAGAGCAGACCATATATCCTATGCTTGGCTGATTATTTCATGAAGACCTAGCCATCTGGTAGGAAAATTGTTTTATGATGATGAGTGTGGGTTCACATTAGTAAAGAGAGAAAATTCTTTCTGATTGGGAACATGGGGGAAAGGGCTATCTCTGAGCTTCATTATTCAACAGCCAATGACAAAGATTTTACACCAGATTTTGCTGGAGATACGTGTAAGGAGACATAACTGGTTCATATTTATAATTTTTAGATTTGCTTCTTTTATCTCTGTCAGGACAGAGGTTGTTTCCCAATCAGTAAGGCACCAGCATCTGATGTGAAAGCAACGAGGTTTGTAACAGGTATATTAAACTGTCCCCCTATTGTATTAACACGACAGGCCCAACTGGGTTTGGTACCTGTAATTCCAGTACTCTGGGAGCCTGTGACAGCGGCTGATAAATGTTTCAAACAATAGTTTCTACAAAGCAAAGCATTATTTATTCCTTCACCCAGAAGTGCACAGTACACAGAACAAAGGATTAAAACAACAAAAGGCCCATATGCCTATATCCCCTTACCTATACCATAATCTTTCCTTCCACACGTCTATTAGGCCTGGTCCACACTAACCCCCCACTTCGGACTAAGGTACGCAAATTCAGCTACGTTATATTCGAAATACCTTAGTCCGAACTTACCGCGGGTCCAGACGCGGCAGGCGGGCTCCCCCGTCGATGCCACGTACTCCTCTCGCCGAGCTGGAGTACCGGCGTCGACGGCGAGCACTTCCGGAATCGATCCCAGAAGGTCGATTGCCTGTTGCCGAACCAGGAAGTAAGTGTAGACGTACCCTTAGTTCCCTTCAGTCTAATAGGAGTTCAGTGTCTAGGCACTTTTGAAAATCTCACTGGGCACGTTATGTGCTTCTTTAGGTGCCTAAATCATTGGCTTGGGTGGGGTGGGGGGCAGGGTACCTGGGCCATGGCCCAACTGCCTTTTGGCCCACCCAGCCCAGCTCAGGGCAGGCAATCTAGTGCCAGGATTCTTTCTCCTCCTTCCTGGGAGTACAGCCAATAGGAGGGAAGTTAGATCTTTCCTGCTGCTGGCTGCGTCTGGCACTGCTGAGCAGCTCTTGCCTCAGGTTGAAGTGTTCTTGAAGAATTATAACATTCAAAAATCAGCCGGAGAACACTTCAACCTCCCTGGTCACTCAATTACAGACCTAAAAGTCGCAATTCTTCAACAAAAAAAACTTCAAAAACAGACTCCAATGAGAAACTGCAGAACAGGAATTAATTTGCAAACTGGACACCATTAAATTAGGCTTGAATAAAGACTGGGAGTGGATGGGTCATTACACAGAGTAAAAACTATTTCCCCATGTTAATTTTCCCCCTACTGTTACTCACGCCTTCTTGTCAACTGTTTGAAATTGGCCATCCTGGTTATCACTACAAACGTTTTTTTTTCTCCTGCTGATAATAGCCCACCTTAATTGATTAGTCTCATTAGAGTTGGTATGGTAACACCCATTTTTTCATGTTCTCTGTGTATATATATATCTTCCTACTGTATTCTCCACTGCATGCATCTGATGAAGTGGGTTTTAGCCCACGAAAGCTTATGCCCAAATAAATGTGTTAGTCTCTAAGGTGCCACCAGTACTCCTCATTCTTTTTTCTTATAAGATAAGAGCTCATCTCTGCAGTCAGAAAGGAAGCAGAATCCATTTTCAGGTCTTTCCACTTCACCAGTAAACAAGATGAAGGTGATCATGATTAAGTGCTGAAAAGATGGGATGAATATTTTATTTCCTACAGGGATACATGAAAGAGCATGTTTCTATCAAGTACATCAAGATGAAGGGTAGACAGCTGAGGTTTTTGATGGACACCTTTGCAAATTAGCTGAATCTTGTTTTAGCAGAAAATCTAATGTAACAGGAATAAGATCTATTTAGAAATAAGACCTATTTCCAATAAGACAATAGAAATAGCTCATCATAAAAACTGAAAGCCTAAAGTGCATGGAGGGGACTAGAGGACTGAGCTAAAATTGCATCTGTATGTCTTTGATAGTTATCAGAAGTCCGTATAACGTGTTCGCTGTTTGGCCATATGAAAAGCACAAATCTACCATCCCAATTTAAACTGGTTGCTAACCTAGACAGATAATCTCATATGCAAGAGGCTTAAATTATTCTGTCCCTAGAGCTGGTTGATGCTCATTAGCTGCACTTTTGAGGAATCTTGTGCTAGTACTGTGGATGGCTTCAGACTTCAGGGCTGTTAGTCAGGCATCTTTTCTAGAGTATGTATGGCTTTTTCTTTTAAATATTTGAATAAAAATCATTTAAATACCTAATATGCTAAATTTGTCAGGGGCTTGAATAAGATCACTCACAGTACAGGAAAGAGCCAGACAATGACAGCATCTCATAGAGGTAGAGAACTTTTTTATTCTGACCCTCTAATGGAACAGACGCCAGTTGATGGCAATGTTACAATGGGAGTTGATGGTATAAAAGGCACTGGAGACCACATTGGCTTGGTCCCTAGCTCAATATAGATATACTTTACAATTGTGCTAATGAAATTATTGGAAATGTACAGGAATGATGAACATATTAACATGCCATCGTGGGTAAAATGAGGGTCCGGCTGTAGAATCTTGCCTGTATGCTCGGGGTTCTGCTGATCGCCATATTTGGGGTCGGGAAGGAATTTTCCTCCAGGGTTGATTGGCAAAGGCCCTGGAGGTTTTTCGCCTTCCTCCGCAGCATAGGGCAGGAGTCGCAGGCTAGAAGATTCTGTTGTGGGTGGGTCAGCTTTTGTGGCCTGCATCATGCGGGAGGTCAGACTAGATGACCATATTGGTCCCTTCTGACCTTAAAGTCTATGAGTCTATATTACAAGGGTGCTACATATGAAAAAGTATTACTTTGCATGGGGAAGATGTTCAATATGGGAGGAGGGAAGGACTGATAAATATAAAGGGCAGCATGAAAGAAGGCATAGAACAGAAGTTGGAGAAGGATACGAAGGTGGCAGTTAGGGAGGGGGTTTGAAAAGCACAAAGCGAGTTTAAGGGGAGAGTAGGAAGTAACTGAACTGGACATGTATGAAGCAGAGTTATACAGACTGAAAGTGGAGAAACAGAAGCTGAGCTCAATGTAAATTGTATTTAGCAGCAGCACTTGGAGTGGATTGAAGGTGCAGCAAGGTGAAAGAGCCAAGGGTCCCCACCAGGAAGAGGCTGCAGTGGTCCAGGCAAGAGATATAGCTGCTGTCCCTTGATTACTCTACTTAGGCATCTTGAGTGCAAGTGTAAATGATATCAGGGGAAATTATGTGTAGCTACTGTCACACCTCACTTCCTGCACTTCAGCTGTCCATTTTGCTGGAGCATAGGCCAGATTTCTTTTCAGAAAGCATTATACAGAACAAAACCCAGGACCATTGCATTTAAATCCTGAATTTAGGTCGTAATACCTACTAGTTACCTACTAGTAACTGTATCATACAGTTACTTAGTATACAAATATTTACATTTAATACAAAGTATTTTGAAACTAAGCTCTGGTCCAGCTGCTTTAGATAAGAACGTAAGAGCTGCCATACTGGGTCAGACCATGGTCCATCTTACCCTGTATCCTGTCTCTGACAGAGGGCCATACCAGAATTTCAGAGGGAGTGTACAGAACAATGCAATTATAAAGTGATCCACCCCTGTCTTCCACTCCTGGCTTCTGATAGTCAGAGGTTTAGGGTCATACTGAGCATGGGGTTGCATCCTTGACCATCTTTGCTAATTGCCATTGATGGACATATCCTTCATAAACTTATCCAGTTCTTTCTTGAATTCAGTTATATGTTTGGTCTTCACAACATCTCCTGGAAATTAGTTCCACAGGTTAGGTATGCATTGTGTGAAAAAGTATTTCCTTTTGTTTGTATTAAACCTGCTGCCTATTAATTTCACTGAGTAATCCCTGGTTTTTGTATTGTGTGAAAGAGTAAATAACACTTTTCTATTCACTTTCTCCATATCATTTATGATTTTATAGACCTCTATCATATTCCCCCTTAGTCATCTTTTTTCTAAGATGAACAACCCTAATATTTTTAGTCTCTCCTCATATGGAAGCCACTCCATACCTTTGATCATCATTGTTGCCCTTCTCTGAACCTTTTTATAGGTTCATATAGTGGCATTATGATATTTTCTGTCAGATTTTCTATTCCTTTCCTAACAGATCCTAACATTCTGTTAGTCTTTTTGAACGCTGCTGCTCATTGAGAAGAAGTTTCCAGAGAACTATCCACAGTGACTCCAAGATCTCCTTCTTGGGTGACAACAGTTAATTTAGAACCCATCATTGTATCTGTATAGTTGGGATTATTTTTTCCAGTGTGCATTACTTTGCACTTATCAACGTTGAGTTTCATCTGCCATTTTGTTGCCCGGTTTTGTGAGATCCCTCTGTTACTCCTTGCAGTCTGTTTTGGATTTAACAATCTTGAATAATTTTGTATCATCTGCAGACATTGCCATTTCACTGTTCACCCCCTTTTTCCAGACCATTAATGAATATGTTGAATAGCACACGTCTCACTACAGATCCCCCATGTTCATCTCTCCCCACTGTGAAAGCTGCCCATTTATTCCTACCCTTTGTTTCCTTTCACCCAGTTCTCTCTTATCACATGGCTTCTTAGTTTCCTTAATAGCCTTTGGTGAGGGACCTTGTCAAAGGCTTTCTGAAAATCCAAGTACGCTATATCCACTGGACCATCCTTATCCACAGACTCGTAGACTCCCTCAGAGAGTTCTAATAGATTGGTGAGGCATGATTTCCCTTTATCAAAGCTATCTCGACTCTTCCCCACAAATCATGTTTATCTGTGAATGTTCTTTTTCACTGCCCAGAGCTAGAGTGGTAGCTCTTAGGCGGAGCTTGGTACTGAAACAATCTTGTGCAGCTAAAGGGGGGTAAGAGGCTCCAAAAGATCCAAGCAAAGGCTTAAATTAATAAGGAGAGGGGAAAGGGGCCTATCAGGTCCTACCACTCTCCCTCTGGCTGGCCAATGGGAGGCAGAGACTCATGGAGGGGGAGAGGACCACTGTTGTGTTCCCCAGCGGGTGCTCCTCCCTCCTACTGGGGCTGCCCACCACATCGCGAGTCCAGGTTTTCCACCCAGTGAGACGATGAGCATATGGCAATTGAGCAATCTGGTAATGGATTCCCTCTGGAGTACCATGACCTCTAATACTTAAGAGAGACAGGCTTTCACTCAGGAGAAGGCAGATTAGGAGAAATGTGCCATCAGCTGTTTCCAGGGCAGGTCATAGGAGGAGGTTAGCTAAAAGAATGTGAGCTGGTTCAGCACCATTCCTGTAGCTGAAGAGGAACACCCATCTAACTTAGCTTGTAGTGAAGTGTAAGATTAGATGAAATTAACGCTGTATGTAGGCCACTTATTGTTTTAGAATATTTTTTTTCTTAATGCTTTGTTCCCCCAAATGAAGATTGCAGGAGTTGTGTGTTCTGTGCATATATAGACAAACAGCTTTACACAAATGTGTGTATGGTTAACATTGAACCATCTAATTTAGTCAAGCAAGACAAAGTACATTTTTCTATTTTTAACAAGATTGTAAATGGCATAACTAAAATGAGTAGTAAACAGAGTACAATATATAGAAAGTATTCAGAAGCTCTTGAGCAAAGCCTTCATCATTCTGCTGCATAAATATGTAAATTAAAATTCCAATATAGCTAATTCATTTTTTCTATGATTATTTGAAGTTTTGAATTGTTTAATATTTGTAATTGCTCATTGTTGAATCTGCTCATTTTCATTTTGTGCAGATTTCAATCACTGTCATTTTCTGCATTATCTCTAGAAACAAGTAGTGGTTAGACTTCAGGGGGAAAAGTAATGATTTCTTCCTGAAGGTAAGAATAGATTCACCTATTGCCATATGTAAGCCACATCACCATTTCTCCTTTGAAATTTTATTAGCATGCTCAACTCCTCTTAGAAGTGTAATTTGCAGTGATCATGAGTGATTGACATAGATCCATAAAGACGCAATAAAAAAAATCTATGAATATGAATCACATTCAGCTCTATCAGTGATACTTTGTCCCTGGCAGGGCTTCTGTCTACAGCAGGGGTTCTCATAACAAATTTTTTGCTGGTGGCCTCATTGACACTTTTTTCTAAAATTATTTATTTTTCTTAAAGTTAATAAAGTAATATGCACATATATACATCCAAATCATTGTAATTTATTTATGTAAGGTTTGGTGTGTTTTTTTGCAGACTCAATAATAAAAATAATGCACAGTTATCTCTATGCTTTACTGGACCTAACAGATTAGAAACATAAATAAAGTGCTTTGCACGTTCTTGTCTTCTTTATTATTCTTTCTTTTGCTTTTTTGGTAAAAGTGGTTGTCTATACAACAATTTTTGAAGTACATTTAAAAGTGCTTTCACATAATAGAAGTCCAAATAATAATGAAAAAAACATATCTGCAAATAGGTCCTGTAAAAGGGTTTGCGCCGGGGCTCGACCCTTCAGGACAGGAGGGGAGCCACACCGACTCCCTACTGCACGAATTAAACAGTCCGTTAGCTCAGGACTCAGCCCCTCTGGTCCAGGGGGCTGAGGAAACCACAGTCAAGAACCCAGGCCCTCTGGAACAGGGGCTGGGCAGGCAGGCAGTCACTAAGCTCAGGCCCTTGGATGCAGGGCTGAGCACAAACAGTCAATAAGCTCTGGCCCTTGGAGGCAGGGCGGAGCACAAATAGTCAATTTAGCTCAGGTCCTCTGGAGCAGGGGCTGGGCACAGATAGTCAATTTAGCTCCGGCCCTCTGGAGCAGGGGCTGAGCACAAGCAGTCAATAAGCTCAGGCCCTTTTCAGCAGGGGCTGAGCACACACAGTCTATAAGCTCTGGCCCTTGGAGGCAGGGCGGAGCACAAATAGTCAATTTAGCTCAGGTCCTCTGGAGCAGGGGCTGAGCACAAGCAGTCAATAAGCTCAGGCCCTTTTCAGCAGGGGCTGAGCACACACAGTCTATAAGCTCTGGCCCTTGGAGGCAGGGCAGAGCACAAATAGTCAATTTAGCTCAGGTCCTCTGGAGCAGGGGCTGAGCACAAGCAGTCAATAAGCTCAGGCCCTTTTCAGCAGGGGCTGAGCACACACAGTCTATAAGCTCTGGCCCTTGGAGGCAGGGCGGAGCACAAATAGTCAATTTAGCTCAGGCCCTCTGCAGCAGGGGCTGAGCACAAGCAGTCAATAAGCTCAGGCCCTCTGCAGCAGGGGCTGAGCACACAGGCAGTTTAGGAGCTCTGGCCCTGGGTCAGGGCGGAGCACAAGCAGGCAATTGGCCTAGGCAGGTAAGGGGCTCAGGTTCCTACCTGCGTTGGGTGAGGGGGAAGCCTGCCACCCGTGTGTAGGGGTGGCAGGGGGGGACACAGGCCCACCCACTCCACTGTGTCCCAGCCCGGGGCCCTAGCAGCGATTAGTGTTGCTGCCGGTCAGTGGGGTATCCTGACCGAAACACACTGCCATGGGCTTATAGGCCTCTGTAGCCTGACTGGGGTCGGCTACCCCCGGGCTACTTCCATTATCCCCCTCAGGGCCTACCTCGTCTGTGGCACCGGCTGCGGTCCAGTCCATCAGTGGGGACTCCTCTCGGCCGGGGCTTGGCGGCAGGTCTGGTAGCTCTGTAGGGAAATCCGGCCACTGATCCTCGGGCGGTTCCTCCGGATAACAACAGGGCGGGAAGGATTCTGGCGGGGCCTCCCCTTCAGGGTTGCTGTGGGGGAGTTCCACGGGCGCCTCCCAGCGACGGGAGCGGACGGGCTCCGGCGGCTCCTCTTCGTAATGAGCTCGGGGCAGCTCCGGCCAGCTAGGGCATCCACCTCGGGCTTCCGAGGTATCCTGGCGGGGAGCTCCCGACCGCACATCTGCTCCCTGCGGTGGCCGGCGCCTCACTGAGCTCTGGCTGCTGGCCTTTATACTTCCTGTCCCGCCCCTTGACTTCCGGGGGGCGGGGACAGGTGGCGGTGGCTCCGCCCACTTGGGTGTTTGCGCCGGGGCTCCCTCTTCAGGACAGGAGGGGAGCCACACCGACTCACTACAGGTCCATATTTTTTATTTCAGAAACAGACAAAAATCAATCCAGCTCAGTAATAATGATAATATTAACAATAAACACAATCCTATTATATTGTATGTTAGAAATACAGTGTGATAATAAAAGTTCTGGGTTATACACATCCATTGTGTGGATCAGATTACTTGCAAAAATGCAGCAGCTCTTTGAAAGGAAAGTCGGCAGGATATCAACTCTCCTGTGAAATTAGAAGAGAATCTTCGAGGCTAGCATCAGTGAGGTGGTTTTGGTACTTGTTTTTCATAAAATGAAGTGCACTGAATGCCCTCTCACACAGCACAGTAGTAGAAAACAGGGACAAGAAAAGCAAAGCAACTATAGCTAGTGGCTTGTAGGTGTCCTCAAACAGGTACCCATTACTCCAGAACTCCTGTATTGTAACACTGGGTTGACTGAAGTATGTTTTCATTCTTGAATCATTGCACATTTTCAGCATGAGGAACTTGAGATTCCTTAAATCCAAAGAGTCAAAGGAAGCTAATCTACCTTGCAAGGTGGTAGTTTGTTTGCAGCCAAAAAGGCTGAACCAGAATTGTTGAATGGGTCAGTCACAAAGATGTACTGACGGAAAAAATTTCCCTCACTGAAACGATTTTCAAGATCCTCCGAGAGGATACTCAGGTATTCGGTTACAGCTAAGCTGACTTTTTGCTGCTCATTCTCATCCTGACAGCTGAGAAACTGGTAAAAAACTGAAAAGTCCCATTCCTCTTGTAGGTGATGGATGATGTCAGTGACTGTCATTCTAAATGTATTAATTATTTCAACGCTATCAAATATTGTTAACTGAGGTTTCTGAAGCTCCAGGTTCAAGGAAGCAAGCGGTGGTAAAAACTCTTTAAAAAAGAACAGGCAACCATGTACTTCGGATTTTGTAGCTTTTGGGACAGTTCCGGTGAAACTTTATTCAAAACCTCAATGAGCTCTTCCCAGAGCTCAAACAGCCTCTGTACACTGTCATTAAAACTAAGCCAGCAGACTGGGCTTTAATGCAGCAGCACCTTGTGTGTTTCACAGCCCATTACACACAGAGTTGCAAATCTCCCTTTATTGACACCACTGGTGTTGACAGCACTGATGCATTTTTTCACTATGGATTCAACCTCATCCATACTTTTCATTGAAGCTTTGCTGGCAAGTACTTCTTGGTGGGTAAAACAGTGAAACAAGAAAAGTTTAACTGTTCTTGGAAGTAGTTCAGCACTTCTACTTGTGCACTTTGCATAGCTGCTGCCCCATCAGCTGTCAAACCACAGAGACTGTCAAAGCTAACATAACACTCCTGCATTCTCGCCTGAACACATTCAAAAATGTATTTGCTAGTAGGCCTATCTCTGAGGCTCACCTGACATAAAACACCTTCAGAAAAACAATGGCAATCACAGTCCAAAAAGTGAACACATATGATTTACCTTGGGATTCCTCATGACATCAAGACTCTCATCCAAGCACAGACTGTAGAAAGGGCTTGCTGTGACCAGGGCCGGCTCTAACTTTTTTGCTGCCCCAGGCAAAAAAAAAGAGCGCCGCCCCACCGTAACACCCCCCCCGAGCATCGTGCCGCAGAACCCCGCCCCCCCAGCGCCGCGCCGCCAAAACCTCCACCCCCCCACAGCGCCGCGCTGGGCCGGGCTGCCGAACCCCCCGCCCTCCCCCCCCCCCCCCGAGCGGCATGCCAGGCCGCCGAAACCTCCACACCCCCGAGCTGTCAAACCTATGCTGAAACCTATGCCCCCCCAAGCGCCACGCCGTGCCGGGCCACCGAACCCCCCCCCCCGAGTGCCGGGCTGGGCCACCGAAACCCCCGCCCTCCCCGAGCGCTGGGCCGGGCCGGGCTGCCGAAACCCCCACCCCCCCGAGCGCAGCGCCGCGCCGGGCCACCGAACCCCCCCCAAGTGCCGGGCCGGGCCGCCGAAACCCCCGGCCCCCCCGAGCCCCCAGCGCCGCGCCAGCCCCAGCCACCCCCGTGCTGCACCACTGAAACAAAAACAAAAAACCCTGCGCGCCCCCCGCCACCCCAAGATTGGCCGCCCCTTCCGAGGTGCCGCCCCAAGCACGTGCTTAGTCGGCTGGTGCCTGGAGCCGGCCCTGGCTGTGACTTTTCCTGTTATTTCATTTTGTAGAAAATTTTCCAGATCTCTTGTGGTCCTCTGTAATGTGTCATTGCTCAGTTGTATATCTCTGAAAAGCTTACCTTCTGGTTCTACGGCCAGAACAATTTTCTTCAGGAGTTCTCCATCACTGAATAGTTTCCTTGCTTGCCCCAAAAGTAGTGCAACTTTAAAAGTAGCCACTCAAATCTGATTCGCTTTATTCAAAAAAACCTTTGAGCCACCGCTGTTGTCTTTCAAACTCGGTTTTTGCATCATGTAACAGCTTGCACCTCTGAAACTCATTGTGGTAATTCTCTTCAAGTACCACAGCATGAGTGCTATAGTGACATGGTATTGCATACATTTTGATTTGATGAATTTCTTGGCAGAGGGGCATTGCAATGTACATTGGCCAAACCGGACAGTCTCTGAATAGAATAAAGAATAAATGGACACAAATCTGACATCAGGAATCATAACATCAAAAAACCAGTAGGAGAACACTTCAGCCTCTCTGACCACTCAGTAACAGACCTAAAGGTGGCAATTTTGCAACAGAAAAGCTTAAAAAAAAGGACTCCAACGAGAAACTGCTGAACTTGAATTAATATGCAAATTAGACACTATCAATTTAGGCTTGAATAGAGACTGGGAATGGCTGAGCCATTACAAACATTGAATCTATCTCCCCACGTAAGTATTCTCACACTTCTTATCAAACTGTCTGTACTGGGCTATCTTGATTATCACTTCAAAAGTTTTTTTCTCTTACTTAATTGGCCTCTCAGAGTTGGTAAGACAACTCCCACCTTTTCTTGTTCTCTGTATGTGTATATATATCTCCTCACTATATGTTCCATTCTATGCATCCGATGAAGTGGGCTGTAGCCCACGAAAGCTTATGCTCAAATAAATTTGTTAGTCTCTAAGGTGCCACAAGTACTCCTGTTCTTTTTGCGGCTACAGACTAACACGGCTGCTACTCTGAAAGCTCTCTTACAAACAGCGCACACTGCAACCTGCTCAGAAATGGAATCAGACGGCTTCAGAAACACAAGAAACTGCATTTCCCACTGGTCTTGAAATGTTCATTTTCCTTACTTCCATGTTCTGCTTTTCTTAGCCGGACATGGCTCCTGTGCGACCATCTCTGTATCACATACAGGGGCACTATCTGGCACTGTTTTTTTGAAATACTTTCTGATATCCATTCGTGTCTTTATCTCTTTTGCCTTTTGCCACAAACAATCTCAGCCTACCAATGAGGTTGACCAATAGCTGCTTACAGAGCTACAGTAGTGGGAGATGTAAACACAGTGTGTATATGTTTTGTGATTTGAAAGGAAACCACATCTACGTAATACAGCTCTGCCTGTACATTAGTAACATTTAGAAGAGAACAAATCTGCATTATGATTTATGGCGTTTACAAGGCAACTTTAAAACTTTACATCTCAGTGATTGTTGGGGTGCTCTGGTGCATAGGAGTAGTTTGACTTCTATATTTGATGGAGCAGGGCGGTGTGGATTTAACCAGTACCGAACAAGGCCTTATGGGCAGGCGATATGGACAACCGCCCATAGTGCTGTGGTGGGGGGAGCGCCATGGACAAGAGGCAAGGAGTGGGGCAGGCCTGGGGTGCGAGGCCATGGAAGGGAGCTTGGGACAATGTGGGGGAGGCAGCAGGGCCCATGGGTGATGGGGCGGTGGGTGGGGAGCCTGGAAAGTGGTATTTGTATCTTTTTAAATATCACTTTTCACAGCAAGTCATGGCAAATTGAGACCTGGATGGAGGGGTGGGGGGTGAGGCACCAGGGACGATGGATGCGGGGTGTCACCGCCACATGGTTGGGGCTGATGGTCGGCTCCCTGGGCCAGCACCTGCAGGATTCCAAGGTCGGCGCCCGCTGCCATGCAGCCGGGGGTCAGCACCTGGGGTCAGCGCTTGGGGTCTGCGCCGGCTGTCACATGACTGGGGCCAAAGGTCGGTGCCCAGAGTCCGCACCCGCTAGAGCACGCAGCCAGCACCGGAGATCTGCACTGGGGCTGGTGGCCAGAGATCAGCGCCCAGGGTCAGCGCCCACTGCTGCATGGGCAGGGCTGAGGATTGGTGCCCACTGCCACGTGGCTGGGGGTCAGCAGCCGGGGCTGGCACATGGCGTCTGCGCCTGCTGTTGCATGACCGGGGCCGGAGGTTGGCGTCTAGGGCCAGACCCACCAGAGCCTGCTGTCCTGTGACCAGGACTAAGGGTCGGTGCACAGGGCCAGTACCCACTGGACTGGAGCCTGCAGCCGGCACCGGAGAACTGCACCTGGCCAGAGTTGTCGCCCGCCAGAGCCCAGAGTTGGCACCCGGGGCCAGCAGCCAATGTGGTGTGTCGGAGTGTGCAATCTGGTGTCGGCGGCTGCCGCTGGGGTTGGGAATTTACACCTGCTGCTGCTTGGCCGGGGCTAGGGGTCCGAGTGCATGGCCGGGTGTTGGCGCACTGCGTGGCCACAGCCAGGGATTGGAGACCCCCACTGCCGCCATCACACGATCAGGGGCTGGAGCCTGAAGCCCAATGGCCAAAGGCTGAGGTTGCATGGCCAGAGGTTGGGGTCAGCGCTGGAAATCCCTTGGACAGAGCTCTGTGTTGGCACCCAAAGCCCCAGGGCTTGAGCCCTGGTCTGCAGCCAGGCTCCTAAGGCCCTGCTGCTCAACCACCCCAGGGCTGAACAAACCCAAAGTCCCCCTGCCCCCAGTAGAGAACTCACCTTGGTCCTTCTGTGTTGTGTGTCCCACCTGTCTCTCCAGAGAAGCAGTGCAGCGCATCCAGGAGCAATAGGGAGGGTTGGGAGGGGCTGATGATTACCCCCCCACCACTGCCCAGGAGGCTGCCGTGGCTGCAGGGGAACCCCTGGTGGCCACATGCGGCCACGGTGGCCGCATTTGAGAAATGGTGGTCTACAGCATATAGAGGTGCTGAGACATAAAAGGATGTTTTGTGGTTGGCTGGATGCTTGGTGGGAGAGCTGTCACTTGAAAGAATTTTTGGACCACTCTTGTATCTTTTGTTTCCCAGTCTATGGATTTCTGGCATGTTGTGGAGACGATATTGTTGATATCAAATGAGGAAGACAATGACTACTCATTAAATGGGAATATGTTGTAAACAATCTATACTGGGCTGTGAAAATTTAGCATTGTACTAAGAGGAGACAAATCAATCACATCATATTCAAAGTAGTTAGAAGGGAAAGAGTTATTCATTTGTTTGTAGGTGGTGGAAAATCCCACTCAGGACTCTGTTAGTAACAACCATTTGTTAGGAACAGCGTGTGAGAGAATTTAGATACATTAACTGCAGTGTAGTTATCTTATAAAAACACCATAGCTGCCTAACGGCTCTAACTATTTACATGTACACAGGACTCTGTGAGCATTGACATCAGTCAGAGTCAAAGATAAAAGGTTGGTGAAAAAAGCCCCCACCCTTGCTCCGATCATCTCTGGATCTATAAAGCGGTGACATCTTGTGCCAGGAGGCAAGTGCTGTGTTTTAATGGGGTTTTTTTTGGCACTCATCCTCTTCTCCAGGGCACAGAAGTGGGAGCAGAGTCTGTCTCCTGAAGGTCCTGAATATATGAGCAAACAAATACACCCTGGGTCCAGTGTCATCAAAGACCCAGAGCTCGTCTTGCCTCTCCAGCAGCTCTTTGCAGAGGGATGGATTCTCATGGTCAGTGGCCAATTGCCTCTCCAGCTCCATTACCACCTTACTTTGGTGCAATCTTTGTGCTTATGGCTGTCTCCTAAGTCATGATAGCAGTGGGAGCAATGAAATCCACTGGCAGGGACGACAGGACAAGGACTAACCAAGATGGAGACAGCACCTCAGGGGCTATCTCCTCCCTTTAGGGCGTGTTGCTCTGTTTCCTTCTGCTCCAAGGATGCCCCCCGCCTCCATGTAAATAGGAACAGAGGTGTGACCTGCAATTACAGCTCCAAGTTTAAAAGGACCCAAGGACTGTAAAAACTGCACTGGGTGTATTTGATTCTCCTCAGGGGCTCTGCCCATGAAAACAACTAAGATCTCCCCCCAACCGAGGAGAGGATTTTAAAAAATATGGAGGTCAACTGGATGTCTTGAAACAGCAAAAAAAACCAAACAGGAATGGGGTCAAAGTTTTATAGAATCATAGAATATCAGGGTTGGAAGGGACCTCAGGAGGTCATCTAGTCCAACCCCCGGCTCAAAGCAGGACCAATCCCCAGTCAGATTTTTGCCCCAGATCCCTAAATGGCCCCCTCAAGGATTGAACTCACAACCCTGGGTTTAGTAGGCCAATGTTCAAACCACCGAGCTATCTCTTAAAATAATGGATCTGGAAAGGGACATTGAGCAAAGAATCCCAGACAGCACCCATTGCTCAGAAAAAACATCGAGTGTCATCAGGCAGTGTCTGGAAGAACTCTGCCTGGATGTGTGATCTAAAAATGGCAAGAAAATAGGCCTCAAAATCACATAAAACCTGCCTCCTCCCCCTGCTCCTCCTCCAAGTATGTCTTTCTAGACTGAGAAATGGCAGTTTTGGCTAGTTATATACCTGTTCCTACTCATGTGCAGGAGGAGATCTCTGGACTATGTGGGGCTGGAACAGGATGGCCATAAATAAAAAGGTGAGGGGTAAAGTGCAGCAAAAACATTAATAAAAGACTGTAGAGGAGGCAGAAAAAGAACTGCAAAGCTGGTGTGCTGCGGTCCTCTTCTCACACAAAAAGGGCAGGTGTCGGAGGACGCAGTGAACTGTACTAAAAGCACACCCATGTTCACTGCTCCATGAAGGAGTTATCAATCCATACCCCTGGCAGGCTGTGAAACCAAGGTCAAAGGCAGGCTGGCCCACAGGGGAGCTTTGCCTCAGGAATTTGCAACTGGTCCCCCCACTTGGTATGAGGGTGGGACCTGAGGGCAAGAAAATGGGCAGTATGGAGCACAGGCATGTACAGCTGTTCCTGAGGTGCAGTTTGTAGGCAGACCAGCTGAATGTCATTAAGCTGGTTCAGATGGTGTGTGCCTGAGGCAGCAGGGATGGCTCATGGGGTAGGAGCTTAACATTAAGCTTTGGAGGACCAGGAGATACAAGCAGGTGGAGACCACCACCATTTTCTGCTTGAGAAAATCAAAAGAGAAAGGGGAAATGGCAGTTTTTACCCCCTGGAGCACACAGTGGGGGACACAAGGGTGAGCAACCCTGTGCACTGTGCTTCTCCCCTCTGATGACTCTACATGAGTAGGTACAGGTATATGACTTACAACTATAGCTCCAAGTTTTAAAGGACCCAAGGGCACCCTGTGACACACACATGCCCCTGCTGCTAATGTATACTTTAATTGTAATTTAATGAAAATTATGCAAACTCAAGAAATAAGCCAATGTTCATATTAACAGAGCTTTTCTACATGCAAGGAAAACAGTATTTTACTTGCTAATAATGCATTAGTAGGGACAATCCTGTGTGGTAGATTGATAGATTCCACTTCTCTTTCTCTCTACTTCAGTTCTTTCCAAATAGGTATAATGAAATTGAGGCAATTACTGAAGCCCTTAATCAGTCCTTAATCTGGCAAAATCACCACTAAAATATGGGTTTTATCACAGCAAGACATAAGAATAGAAAATTGGATTTTGGCCCTATATTATTCTTGAATACAACTGGTACAATATGGGAAGCAGACCCAGATATAGATGATATAAATCAGACATGCAAATTGTTAGGAAAATTTACCAACACAGATACTGCTACTGTTTGATGTTGATGGGATAAAAGTAGTGCCATGTTACTCACCTGTTCAAAATAATAAGTGACTTTGGGTAAGCGGGTGAGTGCAAAGCCAATATACATGTATTGCAACAATTGTGTATTTGAGAGCAGTTTTAGATGTGGATGGATGAGTGGATCAATCAGGAAGTACCCAGACATATATAGTACAATTGCAGATGTAGGCACACAGATCAACCAGGCATTACATAGAAACAAGGATCAACTTTAAAATATGATACACGGTTCCTACTGAATAAGAAGCTTGTCTGAAAACAAGATGAAAGAGGAGCATGCTGTTGATATGGTAAAGCAGTTTTTTTTATTTTAAAGGTCTTCCTTCCTTCCTTCACTTTAATCACTTGATCAGTTCTGAAGGTGGATATATGTTCACCTGGTACAATAGTTATCTTGTTATTAGCTTTGTCAGTTTTTATGATTTAAAGAAATGCATTTGTTCCAGTCTTTCTGTTGATTTACAAACTGTGGGAGCAAGGGGCACAGTACATGTGGAAAGCTAGAAATATGGCTCTTTTTTACATTTTATGAAATAATAATGTATATGTGGGTGTTCATTTCTGGGTGCAATCTGCAGGGTAGGAGACAGCAAATGCTCAAGGTAGCACTGCCTGGAATAAATGTCTTATTTTTGTATTCACATGTCAATTTCCAATATTGAATATTAGTTTTTAATTTTGTATGTCTAGATTTCATATTCATGGAATGCTTAAAATTAATTACATTTTAAAACAAAAGGCTTATGGTTTTAAAGGGATATGTTCACATATATACACATATGTAACAGAAGACTAGAACTTGACTCCATAAAAAATTGTCCCCTCACCGATCCTATATAAAATGAATTGTTTAAAAGTGTTATTTTGTTAAGTGTATACTGAGTTACATGGTGCAGGATCATGTCTTGCTGTCTCAGTTTGAGTACACAAATACACTGTAATATTTCACTGTGTGCCATTAAGGACATAACTAAATGAATGATAGAAACAACTTCAAAGTTGTCACTGTTCTACACAGCATGGCTACCTGGAACTCCATGGCAACACAGCATGGCGACCTGGAACTCCATAGCAACAGTGGGAAAAACCTCAAATTTTCCTGCTCCAAAGGCACAAGTTCCTTCTGTAAAAGAATGCCAAATGGTATTATACTGTTCAGCCACTGGTGGCACTATGTGTAACATACCTTATTTAAATAAACCTCAGCTGGTTGAGCATTAAAGGATCTTATGATGAACACATCTGGTGTGTATAAGCAAGTTCTGTACCCAGTCCATATCTGGTGCAAAAGCATGACACTTTGCACCTGAGCCTACATGAGAGTGGAATCTCTATCAGCTGTTAGTAGTAGAGGGTCTAGAGGCAAATCGCTAAACAATTCTGATTTCTTCCACAGATGGTGGTGACTTCAAGATGGGTGCTTTTGCACATTCTTGTTTTGTAGATACACACATTCCTTTCATTGGCAGTAAGCTTTTGTTTTGGTTAACAAAATGGGGGAATAATGTAGTTACTTAGTTTCAAACTACCTTTTTTGTAAAAGAGAAGAGAAAAGCATAGCAACAAAATGAAAAAGTCACACAAAACCCAGCCAGGCACCAGCTCCAGACAACTGTTTTCCCTAGTGTAGTAAGATGAGGCCCTGAGACATAAACCCTTGGTATCAGAGGCCCGGTATGAAGCCTGAGGCCTGAACTGAAGTAATGGTCAAGACATTGCTAACATAAAGCAAAGTTAGGCTGTGAGCCAGAGGCAGGCCCTGCTTACAGAAGTTGGCAAGAGGAAGGCTGCTAAAAAGCACATATACACATGAAAGCACTAATAAAATGAACGTATGCCAGGATGGCACCAGAACAGCCTGATACAAACACACCCCACACAGATAACAAGGAACAGGCAGACCCAGCCTAAAGACAGTATAAAAGGACAATACGATGGATAGACAATATGATGAATAGACAATATGAAAGGACAATACGATGAATAGACAGTTTGATGGATACTTATTTGTCCTGCACCATGAGAAAGGCAACACCCTAATGCATAGAGGGGGTGTACCTCAGTACGTTCAATGATGCGTAACCGGTTTGTACCTGTGTATAAGAACGCATCCCTGAGTGGACATCTTTGTCTGGCCTAGGGGGCAGTGGAAAGTCCCGCCACTGACTGAGCTGGTCCATTGCCAGGGAGCACATATGTACTAGCAGAACCGTAGATATCTAATCCGGGGAGCTAGAGACTGTGTTTCTCTTCTACAATAAACCTGTCCGGGTGCCTCTGTACCTTATCGGAGTCTGTGGTCATTGGGGGTTCTCTAGGGGGTCTGCTGTGTCAGCTATCTGTGCAGAGCTGGGGCAGCACACAGAGGGAATACACACAGGCAGCCGACTGATATCAACATTGAATAGAGCAGAGCACCACACCGGTAGCATCCGACGACAGCTAGCTCTTTGGTCTATAGTATAGTATTATTAACACTGTGAATCATTAAAAAGAGCATGACAAGTTTGTTTAGTACCATGTTCTGAAAGTTCACATGTTGGTAAGCTTTCATTATGTATTCACTGGCAGTTCTATTGCAAATTAAATCCTTTGATTAATTCATGAGCCTTCTGCTTGCTGGAAGTCCTGGTGGTATAAAGTGATGTCATTAGTGACACCCTAGTAGCAAGGAAGCCTGTAATAAGAAATAGTAAACCATTTTCTCCTCTGCTTGAACACTGATTTAACAATCAGGAAAAATAACATTTTATGGGTATTTAATTATGTACTATCTGACAGTGATTTCTGAGAAAAATGGGTGCATCTGCCTTTAATTCTTGCATTTTCTTTGTGCTAATTGGTGTTCACATTTGCACTTAAATACGGCATCTGTTGGCATTCTACTTTGGTTTTGGAAATTGAAACTGAGCTATGCTTATACTGCACGAATGCTTTCCTGACTAACCCAAACTCAGCAAAGAACCAACTATGCTGAAATCTCTCCCTCCTTTTCTACACATACTATGGAATTATCTGTTCTCCATTACTGTAGCCTACAGAGTAACATTCATGCAGTCTCAATTAATTTCACTGGGCTGTAATTGTGCTACTTCAGAGAAGTACCACTAGGAAGGACTACACAATGTAAAGCTAATTTACCACATGGGGAATGAAAGCTTCATGCAGACTTGCCTTGGAGGGGAGAAATATGCAGTCCCACCACCTAAAAAGGACACCCTCATTCATGATGTCCAGAAAACAGATTGGAAAATAGCTTTTACGTTCTAGACTTTGTTTGGTATATGAACACTTGATAGATTACTTGCTAATTATTTTGGAACAGTGTTCTGATTTCACAGACAGAAATAGCTGGTGCTGCTCAAAAAACTGGAGAAAAATCTTGAATCATCAAAAAGCTAATTGTGCTAAAAACTCCCCACACTCGCACATCTATTTGAAATAAAAGCCTGTTTACATTGGAAAAGTGTGTGTATCCATCCCTTGCAGAGGATGAATGGGCTCCTTACTAGATTGAGAACACAAAACTGGAAGCCAGAAACTTCAGAGTTCTACACTCACTTCTATCAGTGACTGACCTTAATACTTATGTACAGGACACTGGTCAGTTAGAGAGTCTACTTAGTTTTTATCTTATAATTCCAGAAACAAAACATGTATTAGTTAAATGTGACTTTCAGACCTCAACTCGAACCCTTAAAAACAAAGAAATTCCAAATTATGAACCCCTCTTAACTGTACCCTAATGCCTGCACAGCACATTTACCCTGACAGTGATTGAATCTGCATCTTCACAAGGAATTTCCTTTTGCCTCCAACAGATTAGGAAGTCTCTTTATGCATGACACATTAATCTTCTGCATAGTATAACACAAAACCTATATTACAAACTTAGCAGCACTAGCAGTATTCAATGTTGACACGTGCACAGGTAAGTGTACAGTATTTAGGTTTTTGTGGAGGAAGTGTGAGGTCATAATTAAGGTTTTGATTATATTGGGGTCCCTCTTTTTGACCCAAGCAGATAGCTAAATTTGCCTCCACTAGGAGGAGAAATTGATGATGGAACCAGATATTTTCTTTGATGCAATTGTTACACTCTTAATGACAAGATACAGTTTTTCAAAGAGAACATGGTTTATTCTGGGCATTCTAACTTTTTGCTTTAGGAGCTTCTTGCAGACAGAGACCTCTTCAGTGCACAGCCACAGGCCAGCCTCCTCTTGCAGTAGCAGCACACGCTCTGCACAATCTAGCTAGTGCAGTAACTCACTCACTGAACCCTCAACCTAGCCGTAAAGGGCAGCTCCCATTTCTCTCGTTATATAATTTATATCACCAGTAACAAGATATATACAATAATAAACAAATATTCAAATTATTACTAAATACAAACAATATGAATCTATTTATAAAACATCTGTTCCAGGGACCTCACACAATCTTATCTATATACAAAGATTATAATAAAGTCCCTGCTCCTCTGAATACAATAAGGATCAAACAGCAGGAGATAGTTTCTTTGCTCACAGTTCTAAACCTGCGTTTCCAGCCAGCACTTTGCGCCCAAAAAGATTTCTCTCTCAGGGCCATATTATCAATGCTTGTGCTGCTGTCATCTTGGCTTTCTGGGCCTGGCTGCTTCTGTGTCTCTCTGCCCCTTCTCTCTTGCCACAAAAACAATTCCACTAGCGAAAGCCCTAGCCCCTTGGGCCATATGGTTCAGCTTCTACTTGAGCTTTTCCAAGGGCTTGTGTTTTGGGTGCTATTGCTATTGTTTCAGTTACCTGGTTATAATGGCTTCTTTACATTTATTCTAAATGAAAGGCAGCAGTTACAGTTCAACCCAACCCACCACAATATGGAAAAAATGAAGGTAAAAGCAGTCTGGTCAACAACAGTTGCTTAAGTTAGAGCTAGGGGCCCCTCCCAAAATAAATGGTTAGCTTGAGATCTTAGGTAGAAAACTATTTGCACTTACATCTTCTAAAAACTTAAACTACGACCCTGGTCAGCCTTCAGAGCATTTCTTCCTCACTAAGCAATTACATGGCAATTTGTGAAGCCTGGTAACACAATTACTTTATCAGAAATGAAACAAAACATCTCTCCAGCTAACTAAATAAAACCACAGAGTGTACATGGAGCATGGCAAATGGCTGCTGATGAAGGACCCCTCTTTCTTCCCATTGCAGTTCTCAAGTCTCTGCTGGTATTTGTTTGACTGACTTGAAGTTAGGAGTATGTACTGTGCCTTTAAGAGTGGAGCTTTAAGAACTGTTGGGAGCAGTCTAGTGGCAGCTTCACCAGATACACAGCTAGGAGCACATGACTCTGCTTTGTCTTACATAACTCTGTTTTGGTTCTAATAAAGCCTAACTTCCAAGAGTTCAGACTGTGCCTCCTTCTTATGAATCCATAAGACAATTCATAGTACTGGAGTGTGATAGAAGTTAGGACAGAAAAAGGAGGACTCTGTGAGGAGTAAACGAGTCATTTTGGAAATGGAGCAACTGAAAGCCCCCAAGGAGTTGAAACTCTCAAGTAATGCAGCAGACTCCTGGAAAAGATTCAGAAAGAGTGTTGTAGATGCAAGCAGCCAACTGTGGTGAGAAAGAAGACCATCAGAAAATAGCAATCCTATTAAACATTTCAGGACTTGAGGCAGTGGATGTCTTTAATAGCATACAGCTAAGTCAGGCAGAGGGAGCAAGGTATGACACAGTTTTGCAAAAATTTGAAGAGTATTGACTATCTGAAAAGAGTGAAACATTTGAAAGGTATAAGTTTCACCTTAGAGAACAAAAGGAATGAGAGTCCTTTAAAAATACCAAACAGAGCTGAAGCTAATGAGCCAGTCAACTGTGAACAGTTAACAGACTCCATTATATGGGATCAAATTGTAATTGGAATCAGAGACCCAAAGCTACAAAAAAGACTATTGGAAGATATGGATCTCACTTTGGATAAAGCAGTAAGACTGTTTCAGGCAGCAGAAATCACTCTGAACAGAATAAAAGTAATGGAAGAAAACCAGGACACTGCCAGTCTGGATAGAATGATGAGAGAAAAGAAAACTGGCAAGGAGTATGTCAGTACAGAACAAAAACCAGAGAGAAGAATGGAAAAAGCAAAGCGCAAGGGACAGCTTCAAGGTTGCACAAGATATGGACACAAACACAGACCTCAGCGATGTCCAACTTTGGTAAGTGCTGCAATATTTATAAGAAATACAATCATTTTGCCAAAGTCTGCAACCAGGATTAAACAACTGCAGAAGAGGAAGCAAAGCATGTATGCTAATACAGTAATCCAGGAAGAGAGCACAGACAGCAACACAGAAGCAGCGTTCTGTCTAGGAGCTGTATCTGAAGAGAAAGGAACAACTGAATGGACAATTTCCCTAGAGACTAATGGGATAGGTAAATGTTGTTTCAGATGTTAGTGTTAACAAGTTAAAGCCAAAAAAAAGGGAACATGGTAAGCAAACAGGTTAAGCTGAAAGCTTATAATGGAGAACTCATTTGTACTAGAGGTATGTGTTTACTAGAAGTGAAGGTAAAAGGTCAAATAGAATTGATAAACTTTGTGATCGTTAAAGGGAATAAAGCATCTATATTAGGTTTAAAAACATGCCAACCCCTTGGGCTGATCCAAAGAAGGCACATGGTAGAGGAGATAAGGGACACAGGCATAGAGGAACAGTATCAGGATGCTTTTGAGGGCATAGGAAAATTAGCAACTGAACATAAAATTGAATTTACAGCCAAATTAGCCTATCATACATGACCCTAGAAATATTTCTGTATGAATAAGAAAAAACCTCAAAGAAGAACTGGATCATTTTGTAACAAAAGACATTATTAGAAGAGTAGAAGAGCCTACAGAATGAGTGCCCTCATTAATAATAGTAGAAAAAATGAAGGAACACTGAGATTATGCCTAGATCCTAAAGAGCTTAACAAATATATCAAAAGGAAACACTTTCAATTATCTTCCATGGAAGACATTTTTGGGGTCCAAAGTATTTTACTACATGAGATGCATCATCTGGATTCTGGCAGATTCCCTTAAATGAAAGGAGCTCCAAATTATGTACTTTTATTATACCGTGTGGAAGATACTGCTTTCTCATATTACCATTTGATCTAAAATCTACTCCAGAAGACAATGTGCCGTAAATAATTGAGGGAATTGAGGACACAAATGTGTATATAGATATTCTTATCTGGGGCACCACAGTAGAGGAACATAATTACAGGTAAAAGGCAGCATTGGACAGGGCTAGAGCAGTAGGCCTAAAGCTAATTAAACAAAAATGTAAATTCATGCTAAGAGAAATTACCAATTTAGGAGAAAGGTTAACTGCACAAGAGGTATGTATTGATCCTAGCAGATCAAAAGCCATAACAAATATGCCACACCCAGAAGTTAAGGAGGGGTACCGAGGTTCATAGGAATGGTTAATTTTGGGGGGATATTTATACCGAATTTAGCTGGACAATCCCAACAACCTTGTGCACTCATGCAAAAGAATAGTCAATGGATATAGGATGCTAACCTGGACAAAGAATTAGCTCCTGTCCTAAAGTATTTTGAGAGCAGGAGACAGCCAAATTGTCCACTGCTGCCTCTAAAGAAGGCAAAGGTACAACATTGCTACAAAAATATGACCATTGGAGACCAGTGGTATATGCATCCAAGGTTCTTAGAAAAACAGAATGCCACTATCCCAAATTGAAAAGGAAGCTTTAGCTCTGGTGCATGGCTGTAAAAAAATCCACGTGTTCATTTATGGAAGACCAATTGTTGCAGAAATAGCCCATAAGCCTCTGACACAATTGCGAAAAAGGAGCTAGCTGACACTCCACCCAGAACACGACAGTTTTTTCAATCCAGTTGTATGATTTAATAATAGTTTATAAACTAGGAAAAGAGTAAGTGGTAGTGGACTCATTGTCCACAGCATTTGATAAAACTGTAGTAGAAACTGAGGTGGAGTCAGGAACACTATGTGTCAATCTGCTAGAAAAGAATTGTCCTGTCTCAGAAAGGAAGAGGAATGAATTTGCTGAGGCTACAGATCATGAGACTTTACAGAGGGTAATAAAGGCTATTACCACAGGGTGGCCAGGATATTACATACCACATCCATATTTCCGGTTCAAAGCAGAACCCTCTGTTATAGATGGCATATTGTTGAGAGGAAAGAGAATAGAAGTGCCTCAGATGTTACAAGCTGACTTGCTCACAAGAATACATGAAGGATTCTTGGGCATGGAGAAATGTAAACACAGAGCCAGAGAGATACTGCATTGGCCACAAATGAACAATGAGTTAGAGAAAACTGTTAAAATGCAAGAAACATATCAAAAATACCAACCTAAACAAAAAAAAAGAGCCTATGTTGATAAACAATGAATCGTTAAGACCATGGTCTGAATTTGGTGAGGATTTATTTACATATGCCGGTAAAGACTATGTTTTGATTTTGAGGTATTAACCTCATTATCCAGAGGTGGTTTTATTAGAAAATACCACATCAAAACATGTTATAATGTGCATGGAATCCCTTAAGTTATCATGTCTGATAATGATCTGCAGGTTGATGGATATGAATTTTTAAAAAATTGCTAGAGAGTATGGGTTTAAGCATGTAACTTCAATTCCCAGTTATCCTCAATCCAACGAGCTTCTAGAAAATGGTGTGAAAACTGTTAAGCAACTTTTGAAAAAGGCCACTGACCCAGGTACAGATCCATAGTTAGCTATATTGAATTATAGAGCAGCACCAATGAACCATGGACTGTCTTCAGCAGAAATACTGTTTGGCAGGAAGCTGAGAACAAGGCTCCCTAATTTAGTAGTAATCCCTAATGGCCATAGTGAGTTAGATATGTATAAGCTACATAAGTGCAAAAAAAATAAATATGTGTTATGGGTTCAGTGTTTTAGAGCCTTTGAAGCTCATGGATGCTGTGTGTGGATTCATGATGCTACTTGCTGGGCACGAAGGGCAGGAGTGACTCATGAGATTTCTCCACGGTCTTATGAAGTACAGATTCCTGCAGGGCATACTTTTTGGAGCAACAGGAGACATCTGCAACATCTTCCTGAAAAAGAGGGGGATAAGGAGGCAGATACTGCATTGACAGCTACAGGACAAAACACTGAGAAAACCACTGAGGATCCTTCAGATCAGCAAGCGGAGCAGTCCGCTGATTCAGCTAGTGCAAGGGCTGAAGTGGTGCCTCGTGGACCTAATAGACTGCACAGCAAACATGAAAGACTCTTTAAGTGCTGCTAACAAAGTTGAGTATGTTATGGTATTTTGTAGAGAAAAAGTTGGTATATATGTGAAATTGTCTGGTATATATGTTAAAGTGCTTTTGCTGGAAAGGGGAGATGGTAGGAGTATGTCCTGAGCCTCTAAAAGCGAAACATGTGTTAGAGAGAACTGGTTGGAAGCAGTGTGGTGGCAGATTCACCAGCTACACAGGTAGGAGCATGTGGCTCTCGTTTGTCTTATGTAATTCTGTTCTAGTTCTAATAAAGCCTCACTTCCAGTTTTGCCTACATTACCCAGTTTTGCCCACAAAAGTCAGCTTTTGTCAACAACACAGTGGAGGTGTACAACTTCAATGCTCCTCCCACCAGTTTAACTCTCCTACGTCGACATAATAAAACCACCTGGACAAGAGGCATAGAGCTTTTTTGTGACAAAGTTAGAGTGATGCAGTGTCAGTATAGACACTGTGTTGCTTATGTCACTCTAAGTGGCCTCCAGGAGGTGTTCCACAATGCCCATCGTGACCGCTCTGATCACCAGTTTGAACTCCACTGTCCTGCAGCCAAGCACACAGGCATGTACCCTTCCCCCTTTTAAGCTCTACGAATTTTTGAAATTCCTCTTCCTGTTTGCTCAATGTGAATCACTCACATAGCAACTTCCCAGCTGATCGTGGTGGCTACCCGCAGCTAATGCACTCCCACCTAAAGTACGCCAGAGTTGTTGGATTTGCTGGGTCTGCGGGGAGAGGAGGCTGTGCAGTTGCTGCTCCAATCCAGTTGTAGGAACTTTGATACCTACAGGCAGATTGTTCGTGGCATGGAGCAGAAGAGGTACAGGAGGGACATGCAGCAGTGCTGTGCAAAGATCAAGGAGCTGAGGCAGGCATACCAGAAAGCAAGGGAGGCCAATCATCAGTGTGGTGCATCACCAAAGACATGCCACTTCTACAAGGAGCTGCAGGCCATCCTCGGCAGTCACTCCACCTCTACTGCCAAGAGCCCCCTGGATATTTCAAGAGGGCTGGAGGCAGCAGCCAGCAGAATGAACCCCAAGAAAGAAGTGGTGGACAAGAAAGTAGAGTTGGAGGAGGATGGGGGACAGGTTAGAGGGCTCTCCATTGGCATGGGAGCCAGCCCTCTTTTTAACTCTGGAGTGGTCTAGTCAGTCCCAAAACTCCAGTTCTGGTGCACCTGATGCAGGAGAGGTAAGTACTCATTGTGCTTTGATACTGCAGGGAGAAATGAAGTAGAGCTATTTTTTTCAAGGGTACAAGAGGGATAGAAATAACCAACACTAGCACGGTTTTCATCTGCTTCTCATTCCCCTGTGCAACTAGAGAGAGGGGACCCTGCAGAAAAGTTTGTTGATGCACACTAGGATGTCCCAGGAATCCTCCATACTGATCTCTAGGAAACTTTTGTGGAGGTACTCTGCAATCTTCTGCCGAAGCTTCCTTGGGAGGGCTGCCTTGTTTCTTCCCCCATGGCAGGAAACTGCCGCGCCAATCAGCAATTACTTCTGTAGGCACCAAAGCAGCACATAGGCGAGCAGCATACAGACCCAATCTGCAGCCACACGCATGCAGGAGCTGCACTCTTGCATCCTCAGTTACCCTCAAGAGCAAGGTATCAGCTTCCATCACCCTCACCTGTGGAAAATGGTGCCAGTATTCAGAATACAGTCCCTAAGTGCTTGCAGTGATCCCACTCTGAATTCCACCCGCCCGCCCCCCCCCCCACTATTTGTCCTATCTTTCCCCCTTTTCCATGGTGCCAAACTCACCATGGTTAGGGCTCTCGCCGGGCTGTGTGCCTGCCAAGGGAAAGTGGTGTGTGTAACTTGTATGAATCAAGGCTATGAGTGCACTCACAATAGTGCCTCTGTCTATTGTTTCTTTAGCTGCTGCAGATGTGGCCTCGATGGTCTCCTCCTGCACACCGGCTGAGTGGCTCGGTGTGATGAGACAAACCAGGAGGAGTAAGGAAGACATGTTCAGGGAGGTGCTACAATTGTTTGATGCTGCTGATAGTGAGCAGAGAGCATGAAGAGAGGCTATCAATGAAAAACTGAAAATGGATAGCCAGGAGAGGAAAGATGGGCAGGAAAAGATAATACAGCTGCTCGAGGACCAAATGGACATGCTGAGGTCCCTGATTGTGTGCAGGTGGAACACATCTGTGCTTGCCTTCCCCTTCAACCCATGCAGAACTGCCTTCCATGCCCTCCACATTCCTTGCATGTTCTCAGGCCATCACAGTATCCCAGGAACTCCACCCCTAGGGACACGTTTCACAGTGACAGCTGGACATACACCCAGCTGTGAGAGCCTCATTCTAAAAGTGCTCTTCCTTGTCATGTCCCTTGTAGGTGGGGGAACCCTGCAGCTCCCAGGTGGATTCCATGACTTCCGTGACCTCTGTGACAAAATAGTAGCCTTATTCATGAGCCATGGGAGCAAGGGGTAGGCTGGGTCTTCCAGGATCACAACTGGCATTTTCACATCCTCAATTACAATCTTCTGGTTTGGAAAGAAAGTCCCTGATTGCAGCTTTCTATATAGACCATTGCTCCTGAAGATGCATGCACCTTCCCTGACCACTATGTGTTGATGTCAGTGAAATGACTCTGGTGGTCTACCAGTGCTTCCAATACCATGGAAAAGTAGTCATTTCAGTTGATGTACTCCGTTGTAAGGTGATCTGGGGCCAAAATGGTGATATGTGTGCCATCTATCACCCCACCGCAGTTAGGGAATCCTATTCCACAAAGCCATCCACTATTTCCCACACATTGTTCGGAGTCAAAGTCTTTCACAGCAGGATGGGAGTAATGGCTCTACGCACTTGCCTCGCTGCAACCCCCATGGTGGACTTCCCAACTCCAAATTGGTTCGTGACTGATCAGTAGCTTCTCCATTATGAGGGCAGCTCTCATTTTGGTGTCCTTGTGCCAGGGGGCAGGGGCGAGCTCCGCAGACAGTTACAGGAAGGTGGCATTGCGCAGCCGAAAGTTCTGCAGCCATTGCTCCTCATCCCATACCTGCATCACGATTTGATCTTGCCGCTCAGTGCTTGTTTCCCGAGCCCAGTACCGATGGTCCACCATGTGCAGCTGCTCCGTGAATGCCAACAGCAATCTTGAATTGTTTCTTTCCATGGCACACAGCAGGGCAGACACCATGCTGTCATTATCAGACTTGCAGCTCATCATTTGCAGGATCAGCTGTGTTGTGTTCACAATGCTCATTACAAGACTGGAGAGAAGTGAAAATGGATACTTTGAGACAGAGATGGCGGGTGCACAGATTACAGGGGCTGTTAAAAAACAGCACAAAATGTAGTAGGAAGCCCATAGAATGATAGGCTGAAGAAAACTGCATTATGGAATGCTAAGCCCACCCCCATGATGCACTGCAATCCCTTCCCAGAACACCCGGCAGCAGACGGTGCTGGGTTGCACAGTATGATAGCTACCTGTGGTGTACCGCTCTCTCCTGTAAAGGGTCAATATTCAACAGTTTGGTACTTTAACTGGAGTTTACCTTAAACACAACACTTGATTAATTTATATTAAAAATAAAACAAGTTTATTTAACTGCAAAGAGAGAGGTTTTGAATGAATACATGTATAAAGTATTAAAGTCAGAAACAGTTACAAGAAAAATAAAGATAATATGCTTTCTAGTAGCTAAAACTTCACAAGCTAGACTTGGTTCAAGGTAAAAACCTTACCACAGGTTCCCAGCAACATGGCTGACCAAATTCTCAAGTCAGAATCTCTCTCTCCCCACCCCAAAATCAATGGGCTGAGAGAGAGAATACCAGGGGTGTTTTTGCCCTTCACTTTTATAGTCCAGTCACCATTTGAAATTCATTTTCCTGAGGGTGACCCCTAGATAAAGTTAATTCCAGCTGTGAGGAATGAGACATGGAATCTGGCAGTGAAAGAGGTGTCATGTTATTGTTTGTTAAAATGCAAATGGATCTATTTCTGCCCAGCTTTGCTGCCAAAGAATGGCCACTTGACTGATGATTGCCATTCAACTTTGATGACACCTAGCTAGAGGCACCAGCTTGTCCTTTGTCTTTGAGAAACTGGTTTACTCACTCCCCAGACTTATCTGGTAAACACATTGTAGTCATAATTTCCGCTTACGTTCCTAACTCTTAATACGCAGGTTGTACATACATTACACAAGAATATTGGCGATCAGCGTGTTAGTTTTTAAATGATACCTCACATGGCATATTATGCACAAACATTATTACAGTAATATGGAGGGTGTGAATTTCAGTCACACCATTCTCTCTGGCCATTGTGTTTCTTAGTTGTCTGGGAGCTCCTAGCCAATGGCCCAGGGGCCTGATAGCGCAAATGGCCTTGTAAATATAAACCTGAAGATGGCAATGGACTGTACAGTGATTATTTCAATCAGACTCCAATGTGTAGGGGCTGCCCAATCTCTCATCTCTTCAAGACTGCCTTGCTTGGGTTTAATGTCTATGTAGGTGACACAGTGCTCATCCCAGGTATCTGAACCTTCCATATATAGGGATTTCCCTGGTCACATGGAGTGAAATGTTAGATAGGCAGCTATTTGCCACCTCCCCCAGTTCCAAAAATTCTGGTAGGTGGCTGCCCAGTTTTAGGGAATTTGGCCATGTGGTGCTGAGTGGGATAGTGCTAAAGTACCCTTAAAAATCAAGACATGCAAAGGATATGTGGCAAAGAGATACAATATAATGCAAAACTCTGGAGTGATTTAAATTTTGTCTTGTTAGTTACATGATTTCATTTAAAAACAAAACAAAACTCCCTCTCCCTTTTGCCATCTTTCCAGGTATCTCAGCCCTCCCATTCCTCCATTGCTGTCCTGTAGTAAATATACCCTCATTCCATCTTATCCATCCACCATAGAGCAGAACTTCCATAACTAAGGCAGGAAGATAAGCAGAGACTTTACAAAAGGATCTTACCGTGTATATTTAGTTTACCTGGGGGGCTCTTGGATAGTACACTGATGAGCATTATAGAAAGCCCTGAAATAGATCAACTTAGGTTATGGCTATACTACAGCTTAAATCGATATAAGTTATGTTGCTCAGAGATGTGAATCAGACAATCATATGGTATTTAAAGCTAGTCTTCCGGGCCACTGGGAGCAGGGACTAGGGGCTGTATGACCAGATTCTGGCCAACCAGCCTGGTGAATAGGGTAGATTTAGAAACTATTATCTCTGTAGCTGCTGGAGCAAGACAGACCTAGTAGTATAAAGTAGATTAACTTTGTTTGCTCTTAACAGGATTTCCTCTTATCCATGCCTTATGCTGAATTTGTTTTGCCACACTGACCTGACTGGAAAGAGAAGATGGCATTTTTTCCTGGCCTTCCTTATTTTATGCTTTGATTTCTCAGTTTCCCATCCCCAGCAGCAATTACAATATGTTGTTTTACCTCCATCCAGGTGGTAGATAAAACTTTCTTTTAACTTCTTCAGAATAGACTGTCTATCTATGTTCATCTAAAGCATGCATCACCATGGCATCTAACTACCTTCGCTTCCTTTTCATTACATAATTTGGCAGAGTCCCACATTTTATGCCTTGATTGAGGGAATGTAGAATTTAAACACAGATTTGGGAGAAAAATCTCAACGGCATATGGAAATACATTTTGCAGATTCATATTGGCCATGCAGTCAGACAGTAGTTTAGAAACAAAATCAGTTGGCAAATCAGTTACACCGTATCTGAGGCACCACTGCCTTCTGCAAAGATTGGCAGTGTTCCCAGAAAATAGCAAAACACCTCACAATTTTTTACAATTTTTCTCTGCAATTTTCTCCTAGCCTTGCCAGGGATCAGATGCAATAATGGACTCTCAGAGATGTACCATAATGGGCTCTCAGATGCTCTGATGAGCCTCTCTCTTTAGTAAATCAGAGTGGAACCCATTTGTCACACTGCTGTCATTTCCAAATACAGGGTTGTTTCTTTTGCTCTCTCTCCATACCTCAGCCCTCCCATTCTGCCATTGCTGTCCCATTTGTTTTCCTGAGACTAATCAATGCTGAAGTGCTTTTTTTTTTGTCCTTTATGAATTCTTAGAAATTAGAGCTGGAAAAAGAGAATGTTCATAGAACAATCCTGAAGCTCTTGAGGCAAATAAGCCAACTCATAGAGCACATCATGCATCAGCACAGAGGAATTTGGGACTTGCTAAATGGGTTGTTAAGCCACTATATGTCTGCCTTTTCTTGTCATTTCTTAGTGCATCAGAAGAAGCATTTTCAAATTGCTTATAAAGGGCCCAAAATGACAGTCATTCAGTTCTTACAGTCCTAAAACAACTAACCACTCAACGTACATCCAGGATTTGTCCAATATGTAGAATTGGACCCTATCTCTGCTGATGCTTCCTTGAGCTCCCATTCATTTTTGTGTGACTGGATGTAAATATTGTGGAGTTTTTCTATAAAGGTTTTGAAATGTGTCACAGGGGTGGTCTCATCAATAGTATCAGCCATTGCTAATTCAAGACAAGCTACAATGTGTATGCAATGCTCATTAGTTAGAGCATTATATAATTTACTGTAAAAATACACGAAGACTATATTAGGTCTAATTCATTTATTCAATTTTGTATTCACCCACGAAAGCTCATGCTCCAATATGTCTGTTAGTCTATAAAGTGCCAAGGACTCTTTGCTGCTTTTACAGATCCAGACTAACACGGCTACCCCTATACATACAATTGTTTGTTTTACTGAAAAATACAAAACTTGTTTGTTTTTATTATATGCATTTTATAAACAGGAGAACACACTCCAGAGCTTGTGCATCATGTAACAATAACAACATACAGCTCTGTTGGTTGAAGGGCCTCAGCTTCGCTTTGTACTTCCAGCCTAACTACAGCCATGTTATTGCAACACTATACACACCCTGTCGTTTGTTATCCTTTGTACATGCCTTGGTTTTAACCCTTGGGATAGCGAAGATTTTTTTTTTGTTTTATCACAGGAGAGTAGGAATGAGTAAATGCTTTATTCCTTAAATGAGACCAGGTAAATGCCAAATGAAAAGTGGGTAAACTCTGTTTACATGGATTTACCCTTGACTAAACTATTGCTTCACACTATATCCTGAGGTGACATGAAAGTAATTCTACTAAGTCATCTAGAATCCCTATGTGGGGTTCTAGAACCTGCTATCATGTAACAGTCATCTACTCCATGCCTTCCTAGAGAATGCAGGACTTTCCCCTACAAATAGTATTCTTACTTAGTAGTAGTACTTTTGGCTGAGGGGTGAAAACATTTTCTAGCAATATAGATGTACATGGCATCTCACTGAACAAATATAAACATTCCTTTCCCAAAACAGGTGGGCCTACAGCTTAAGTGGAACAACAGGGGAAGATAATACAGAACAGAAAACCATCATGGATAGGAGAGTTTGGAAAAATATCAGAATGGGAGAAGGATCAGTTAGAGAGCTTCAGTCATAGTGTTTAAGGTCAGAAGCGACCACCAGATCATCTAGGCTGACCTCCTGCATACCACATGCCACTAACATCATCGAGCAAGGGTAGGACGGCAAAGCAGCAATGGGGTAGCGGGGGCTTTTGGGTGATTTGCACATCTCCTGGCCTTTTAATTCTTTGCTGTAGCCCTAATTAAGAAGTGGTTGCCACTTTGTTTTACATACTCATAACACCCCTGTTTGTGCTTTCCAATAAGATTTTCAGACACACATCATCAAAGCACAGTTGAAAATGAATTGATGTGTCCATGTCTGAGAGTATAATAAAAGACTAGTCTTCCACAGATTTGTTTTTGGTTTGTTTGTTTTTCTCACATTTATCCCTTTTACTTAAATCTATATTATCTTCTTCATAATATCTTATGTTTCCATAACCTCTCTGATTGAATCTTTTCTTCCATTGGCTGAAGTGTGTATGTATATGCATATCCACACATTTGAATTCAGCTATTAACTTCAGTTACTTGACATACATGTTTGTGTGTTTAGACATACATAGGTCACATTTTCCAAGCATTCTACACACTTTTAGTTCCATGACTAATAGTTAAAGTGAAGGGAGTGGAGTGGCTACAGCCCCGAGAAATAATATGAAAATAATCCCCTACCATGCTCAGTATTCATGCCACAATGTAATTCCATTATCTAAGCATGACTCCTGTACTTCATGCTGTCTGTTTATGGTCGAGCCCCTTTTGTTTGAGCATCTAACCATTTGATATCCATATGATGTGGAAAGTAATTCTCATTTATTTGCTGTTCTGAAGCACACTGGAACACACTGAAGGCATATGCATCATCTGGGGATTGTCCTCTGGAGCTAAATGTCTCAGATGTTTTGTGTTGGTTTACGAGAAAGGCTGAGCTACAATTGCTCTAAGGCTATTTTCATAAAGCTACTTTCACCCTGATACTATATATAAAACAGCTTTATTTGACTGTCACTTATATTCAGTTACATTGTTGCAACATGGGAGTACTAGCTATAGAAGTACTATCAATAACAGAGGGCATTAGAGGCAATACCACTAATTTTCACACAACTTGTAAGACATGCTGGAGAGTAGAGCAACAGTTCTAGTCCACACAGCCCAGCCTGCAATATCTGCTTCTTCCAATCAAAATCCCATCCTCATCCAGAGTTCCACAGCTCAAAATCAGTCAGGTCCTTCATAGGCACGGACTTATTTTTCCCCGTGGGTGCTCCACCCCCACTCTGCCCCAGGGCCCCGCCCACTCCACCCCCTTCCTTGAGGCCTCACCCTCACTCCACCTCATCCTGCCCCTGCTCCGCCCTCTTCCTTGAGGTCCCATGCCAGCTGCCGAACAGCAGCCCAGATGGACAGCTGTGGCTGGTAGGTATTGACCACCCCCATTTTTTTTCCCATGGGGGCTTGAGCGGTGGAGCACCCATGGAGTCGGTGCCTATGCCTGATTCTCTCTTCACTTGTAGCAGTGTAAATCAAGAGCAACCCCAATGAAATCAGTTACACTGGTATAAAATTAATAAACCACAGGTGGTTCACCAGCCTGGGAAGCAGTCTAATGAATGGTGCTGTGGTTCACCAGCAGATATAAACCCAATCTGACAAGGCAGAGAAGGCATGTCAGACTAGCAGTGCCAGCAGGAATCTGAAACACACTTCCTGAGTTGAAGAGGGTACTAAGCAGGGGTGAGTCTAGCTGGCATAGCTATACTGGCAAAGGCGCTATAGTCTAAGCAAGACTTGCATTAACCATGGTTTTGGGCAGTTAATTTCCCTTGTTTCTTGAGGAAGAGGGGTCAGTGAGGGGGCATGATTGGAGGGCACCTGTGGGCGGGGAATGATCTGCCACTTTAGCTACCAGCTCTGCCCTCCTCCTGCCCCACCATGCCCCCAGTAGGGCTGGAAGGGCTATGGGAAGAAAGGAGGATGGTAACTGATGGGCTGTGAGGAGCACATCTACCAGCTGGAGGCAGCAAGAGGAATAGCAGGAGCCCCAGACTTTGTATCTAATTCAGGGAGCTAGTGTAAAGGAAGGGGCTCTGCACACTCCTCTGCAGTACGGGAGTACTGTTGATGTGTGGAATGGACCATTCACCTCAGTGGGGTGTGCTCAGATGAATTAGGATGCTCCAAAGAGATGATTAGTTTAACACAATAGCTCTGGGTGGTGTGAAATGACCCATTCATCTCAATGGGAGTTCCCCTCAACCTCAGTTTCAGTTGTGGAATGCCATTGTTCAAGGTAATCTCACTATGCATGTCAGTTTTAGAGCAACTGGAATATTAAATTTTTCTTCTTATGGGGAGGGGGGGGGGAGAGTATCTGAGAATGCCTGAACCAAATTATTCCAAACTTGCACCATGGTCCCTGTTGTGGCATACCAATATCCTAGATCAGTGGTAGACAGCCTGCAGGCTGCATGCGGCCCATCAGGGTAATCTGATTGCGGGCCATGAGACATTTTGCTGGTGTTGACCATCCACAGACACGGCCCCCCCGCAGCTCCCAGTGGCCACGGTTCACCGTTTTTCAAGACAAGATTTTTTTGAGGACCTCTTTTCCCCTAATCAGCTTTCTCTTACCCTAACCTATTCTGTTGTGCTCCCAGCACTCTGTTCTATATGTACTTGCAACAGTGGAAAGGGACAAATTTTCACACCTAGATCCAGTCTTTCAGCCCCACAAAGTCAGCAGTTACCCTGATTTTGGGGAATTGGGAATAAAAACTATACAGTCCTTGTGAATCACTGGTATTTTAACAACCCCATATTTCTAGTCCATCATTTCTATGTCTGTAGCAAGTAGGACATGACAACTGAGACTTTTCCTATGCACAGTGCTGCTGTAGCTTTATGATACTGCTCAAGAATTCCCTTTTTATGTGCAGTAAAACATGGTCAATAGAGCCTGTCTTCTTCCCATGCTGGCTTGAGCCTGTTCATTTAAATTTTCCTTTTAACTGCCCCATTAAAAATATGCTAGGTGTGGCAACTGAAATCTATAGTCACTTCAAATGCTCTGTCAGAAAATAGAAATCTTCTGATTCCTGACCAAACTGCAGTAGGAAAATAAATTGCTTTTATGTCACCTGAAGCAGGTGATTCCAAATAATTTTCACTGTACCCATTATGTGCTTGAATGACTCCGGTAACAGCACTGTGCTGTCCATTAGAGCAGGCACATCCAACACAGGTCAGGCCACATGTATATAGGGTGACCAGACAGCAAATGTGAAAAATCAGAACGGGGGTGGTGGGTAATAGGAGCCTATATAAGAAAAAGACCCAAAAATCGGGACTGTCCCTATAAAATCGGGACATCTGGTCATCCTACATGTATATAATCTCCACTAAATGGAATGAAACAAGATAGTTGGCTTCTCTAGTGCCTGAACATTTTTAACTCTAAAAATGCCAAGCAAATGTACAAAGAAAGAGTTTGATGTTTTAATTATAGTAAAACAATGCAATGCGTGTATTAGGTAAATATCAATATATACAAACATTTGCAGCTGACCACTATGTTTACATATAATCTTGAATCATAAATTGTTTTTGAAATGATCAGCTGTGTACAATCTAATATAATGAACAGCATATGTAGTTCTGATTTATTGTATTGCTTGACATGTAGTAACACTGCTATTATTATGTCATTTAAATCCTAACCGATTGTGACAGTGTTAACAATTGTGTAATAAAAGTTGTTAAACCGCAGCAAACATATTTTGGCGCTGTCCTGAAAAGTTGGCAGAGAAGGAGGTCATCCATCTCCCCTGACTCATGACGATCACAAGTGCCTGTCCTGAGTACAGGGATTTGTCAGCAGCGCTGAACTAGTTGTAAGGAATTAATTAGATCCCCACATTACCAGGAGGAGGGGCCATGCATTTGGGGATTGAGAATCTGACAATGAGAATCACAGAGTAAAATTCTGTAGGAAGAGAGCAGAAGATGCGAAGGAACCAGCATTTGTTCATTTATTCTGCCTCTCAGACTCTCAGGAACTGAACTTCACTGTGTCTTGTTCATTTTGAGCATTGGCTGAAGCAAGCAACAACAGATAACTTGTTTTGGGAATTTGGGCTAAGTAAAGTTTAGTTGTATTTGTGTTTTTCTGGAAAGGTCTGGATGCAGCTTGTTTCCTGTTCATTAAATCAATCTCATGCTCAGCTGACTTGTATAGGTGTTTCCCTGATATGCAGCAGCCCTGACTGTCACAGCTTGTTGATGCTCTCATGTTATTATCTACAGGGAAGTACTTTTGCAAATGGCTTTCCCTTAATGGCTTTTTCATTTGTAATGGGACAAAGAAGCGTGAACTTCATCTCAGTTGAGATGTTTCACCCTGAAGTATGTCATTTTCAGGCTGAAAATGAAAGATTGCCTCACTTTCTCCTCTACAAGGGAAATCACAAAAATAAGCACAACTCAGGGAAAGGAAATGCAATCTGACCTGCAGTTTGATACAGTGTGTGAGGAAAACTGTGCAAGAGCCACAGAGTTAAAAACAACAACAACCAACCAGCCTCAACCCCTTGGAAGGAATATGCTGTTGAATCTACAGTTAGTAGCATACTGTTCAAAACAGGTTTCTCTACCTTAGACTATATGTACTCTATATTGGTAGTATATGGATAATCTAGGCTGTCTAGTCACTCAGTTCAGTATGAATATAAGATTCCTTCCGGAATAAGACAAAGCCTCTGTCCTCAGTGTGTCAGTACTGACGGTTTTATTATAAGCCAATGTTCAGGGCTGCTGTTCTTTTAATTTAGTTGATAGATCTTCTAAAGCCTGTGAAATAACAAATGACTATGAGTCTATTCGAGGCTTAGAAAAATGAAATATTTCATTTTGAGGCCATTAGATTTCAAAGTCACAGAATCACTTATGGGATTTCCAATTTAGCAGATTTGATTTATCAGGACAGTACTATGAAATATCTGTTTTTATGGCTCTGGCCTGAATGTATGATGTGGTAGGGCATGATTCACCTGATAATGGCATCTTAGCAAAGCTGATTCTGGCTCAGATAGGATGCTTGGAAAAGATGGTTGTGACACCCATTGTGAAAAGCTGGCTAGACAAAAGGAGTCACTTGGCTTCACTTACAAATTGTGTGACAGATGGTGGATTGTAAGGTCATGGTCTGCATACAACCAGGGGGATTGGAGGTTATCCTTGCCACTAAATTGCTGCAGACTTTAACAAAACTTGCCACAGCAAATCATTTAGCTTTTCTACACACACAAAAAAGAGATGGTTGAGCAGAGATTTATTTGCACAAAATCTAATCCTATTAAGATTTATCCAGGTTGCTAAACTCTGAAGATGTCTTTGTCCTTCTCTGGGCTTACAATCCTTCTAATTTAGTACCATCTGAATTTTAATAGTGTAGAATTTACTTCTTTCTCCTATCTCAAGGATTAACAGAATTGACAACATTGGACTCAAATTCTGGTCTTTGTGATAGTCCACTCAGGACTGCTTCCCACTTCAAGGTAAATTGCATGCATAAATGACATGACCAATTAGATGTGTAAGTGGCTATTTGCATGAGCAATCATATTAAGTCCATATGGAAATTAGGCTCACAATTATATATGCATTTTTGCATGCATAATTACATGATCCTGATTTTTGAAAATCAGGCCTATTATGTTCACCGAATTCCCTTTGTTCAGGAAAGAAGCTGCTGTTAAAAAATAATTAAGCTACAACATGCTGGGGAGAAGCTTCTTCCTAACATCAGATGGTTGGCTTAAATCCTGATATTTCCTATAATGATTTATCCTACCTACTATACTTATGGGTGACATTCTTATTATCCATATAAACTAGTTCTTTTTCGACTTATATTCAGCTCCTTGCCTCAATAATGTGGCAGTATGCTCCACTTGTTAACTGACACTGTGTAAATAAATGTCTCCTTTTATCAGTTTTAATTACTGTTGCCTTTTAATGACTGAAATCAATGGGAGTTTAGCCATCAACTTCTATGGGGCGAGGATTTCATCCTAGGTATCTATTTTTTCTTGTGTTCTTTTAAATAGTAAATAGAAATTGCCCAAATGGCCTTAGCACTATTCATTATCCTATAGAATGAGGCCCATAACTAAATGAATAGAAGCAGGGGTTGTGGGGAGGCCATATGAATTCAAATGGCTGGTTGTGGTGGGAGAGGAAGGTTCTGATGGCCCTCTTGTGGCAAATTCTGAAATGCCAGGTGCAATTTCCTTCATTTTAGAAGACATTAGACCAATATTTTAGGATATATTAATCCAAGATACCTTTATTATTGTTGAGTCACTTATAGGTATTGCTAAAGAAGGAGTTTGAAGGAGGAGAGGGTGGTAGGTTGGTGAGCTAGAATAGAGTGGGCATTGCATGATCAATTTATATAACAGCACAATATTTCCAGTATTCTATCTTGTTTGCTTTGTGATCAAATGTTTTTATTGAGCTTTCCACAATGACACCTAGGTCTTTTTTTGAGAGAGAGAGAGAGGTTAGTCCACATAGAACTCTTCAGTAGATGTGCAATACAGATTGTCCCTTACAACATCCATCAGCATATTTCTATACTGAATTTCATCTGATACCATGTTATCAAGTTGTGTAGTTTTGTCAAGTCCTTGTCAAGTTCCTTGCAATATGCTACAGACTTGACTAATCTAAATAATGCTTGGTCCCTCTTCCAGGGTGTGAACAAAGAAGTCATTTGGGTTTATAAGGTACAATCTGTTCTTCTAAGACCCATGCTGGTTGCTGCTTATTAAGCAGTTGTCTGCCTTGTGCTTCTAGATTAATTTTTATAATTTGTTATGTTGTTCTTACAAGTATTGATGTCTAACTAAGTGATAATGTTGTAGATTATTTCCTCTTTATTATACCATATTTGCACTTTCTCAGCTTGTTGTAATATACACACACACACTAATGGTTTCACTGTTTATTCTGCTCTTACTTCACTTTTTTTTGTAATTAAAAAAGTAACAGACTAAGTACAAATTTATAGAATCATGGACTCATAGGTCCAGGGGGTTTGAGCATTGGCCTGCTAAACCCAGGGTTGTGAGTTCAATCCTTGAGGGGGCCACTTAGGGATCGGGGGCAAAATCAGTACTTGGTCTGGCTAATGAAGGCAGGGGGCTGGACTTGATGACCTTTCAAGGTCCCATCCAGTTCTATGAGATAGGTATATCTCCATATATATTAGGGTTGGAAGAGACCTCAGGAGGTCATCTAGTCCAACCCCCTGCTCAAAGCAGGACCAATCCCAACTAAATCATCCCAACCAAGGCTTTGTCAAGCCGGGCCTTAAAAACCTCTAAGCATGGAGATTCCACCACCTCCCTAGGTAACCCATTCCAGTGCTTCACCACCCTCCTAGTGAAATAGTGTTTCCTAATGTCCAACCTAGACCTCCCCCACTGCAACTTGAGACCATTGCTTCTTGTTCTGTCATCTGCCACCACTGAGAACAGCCTAGCTCCATTCTCTTTAGAACCCCCCTTCAGGTAGTTGAAGGCTGCTATCAAATCCCCCCTCACTCTTCTCTTCTGCAGACTAAATAAGGCCAATTCCCTCAGTCTCTCCTCGTAAATCATGTGCCTCAGCCCCCTAATCATTTTTTGTTGTCCTCTGCCGGACTCTCTCCAATTTGTCCACATCCCTTCTGTAGTGGGGGGCCCAAAACTGGATGCAATACTCCAGATGTGGCCTCACCAGTGCCGAATAGAGAGGAATAATCACTTCCCTTGATCTGCTGGCAATGTTCCAACTAATGCAGCCAAATATGCCGTTAGCCTTCTTGGCAACAAGGGCACACTGCTGACTCATATCCAGCTTCTCGTCCACTGTAATCCCCAGATCCTTTTCTGCAGAACTGCCACTTAGCCAGTCGGTCTCCAGCTTGTAGCAGTGCATGGGATTCTTCCATCCTAAGTGCAGGACTCTGCACTTGTCCTTGTTGAACCTCATCAAATCCTTTGTACTTATAAAATCTGGCCTTTTAATGTATATGTTTCTTTTATAGATTTTCATTTACTAAGTCGATATCTGCACTTTCTGCTATTTAACCAAAAGTTCTTTGCAATTTGAAAGTTTAGTTATTTAAGAAAAGTAAATATAGATGGGTATTTGCAAATAAGAAAGCTATAACCTGAACAACTGAGTGGCACAGAATCAGGGCCGGCTCCAGGCACCAGCGCAGCAAGCAGGTGCCTGGGGCGGCCAATGGAAAGGGGCGGCACGTCTGACTCTTCGGTGGCAATTCGGCCGCAGGTCCCTCAGTCCCTCTCGGAGGGAAGGACCTGCCGCCAAATTGCTGCCGAAGAATGAAGTGGCAGGGTAGAGCTGCTGCCAAAGTGCCGCCGATCGCGGCTTCCCCCCCCCCCCCCCCCCCGGCGCTAGTGTCACGAAGTAATCTAGCATATTCCACATCATAAAATCTGGTCCTTCTTGGTTTACTTATGGAGAACGGAGAATGTGACAACTCTTGCTGAGATTGCTGAGGGTACCGGGCTAAGAATGAGTCTTGCTAAGAGCATCATGAAGGAGGATTACTGTTATTGCCAGTAGGACCATTCTTACACTCTCCCATCTCCACCTAGTTGCTCACTGTAAAGAGGGCCTAGGTATCACTTAATAAGAGAACCCTAGAGCGAACAGAAGTAATTGGTAGTAAATGTTTACCTATACAAATGTTTCTGTTGGTTCCCCATAGATCTGTGGCAGGAGATTTCATGCTTATTCATAAGGATCCAAGACACTTCACTTTCTCTGTATATTTATTTTGTTAATTCTGTATATTGTCTGCCAAACTCTTTTGTTCTATGAATGAAAAATGTAATAAAAATACAACTGCCTGCCAGCTAGCTAGTTATGTGTGTCCCTGAGATACATCTCTGGGACAGGCCACAGAAGGATTGGTCCCATTGTTAGGACCAAATCCCGTATGTGTGAATGCCACTGGCTTGCACATAGGTTACAAGAAAGATGGGTTGCAGGTATCCACTCTAGTAAATAGCGAAATGTTGATAAGATGAGCTAAAGCTTCAGAGCAAATGAACTCATTACCAGCCAGCAAAGAGTCGGAAGGAACATTCTTTTAAAAGTACATCACTTCCCTCTTAGATTAGACCCGCCAACCTTCTGAAAGGTATCTTGAAATGTATTAACCTCCTGAAAGGTATCTTGAAATGTATTAAGACTAATGTATAATGGAAATAAAAGCAGCCCTCTCTGAATGACGAACCAAGCAGAGCCAGTCTTGTAACCTTTAAACTGTAATCCTCCCCCATTTCATTGGTTAATGAAAATAAAGAAACTTCACAAATAACTTAAGGCACATATTTCCCTCCTTACTAATTAGTGCATTGACACAGTGCTGCAGTCTGGAATGCTGATTGTTTTCTAACTGAGAATTATGAACTATTAGATTAAGTATGCTCCATATATCTCTGGAATCTACTGCATAACAATTGCCTTTCAGGCTTTTACACAACATTTTCTTTCCTTTTTAATTAAGTTACCATGAAAAATTACTCTTTTTCCTTGCTTCACCTTCACCTTATATTAATAGTTCTTTTCCCACCCTCCCACTACAGTTTCAGTTCTCTATCTTTTTGTATTTATTTATACTTGAAAGACATAGCAGCACTTTTTTTTATGTCACCAGGATCCTTCATTCCGTTTACTTTGTATCTAAGCAATTATTTTTAAACCATCCCTTTCTGGCATGAAAGGAACATATTTTAAGAAAGCTGTGGGTGGATGGAGCATTTCTGATAAAAGAGGAAAGCAGCTTAGTACCTCACACCATGCCACTGCCTGGGGCTTTGCAGAGTTAATGAACTCACTTGCAGTGTGGGTAGCCAGGAGCCACTAACTAGCAACCCGTTCTAGGATTTACCAGAGGGAGGATCAGAACAGTGGCTCCCCATAGAAAACTGTATTTTTTATATGCTTCGGGGCTTCAGCTGGTTGCCTGGGGAGGTCAGAAAGGAGGTTTATTTTTCCTGGATGTACAATTGGCTAATTGGCTATGTTTGGTGTTTTTTGGGGGGTGGGGTGAGATTTGCCTTCCTTAGAAATATCAGAGATTGGCTACTGCTGCAGATGGAACACTGGATGGGGTGGACCAGTCCTCTGAGACGGTACAGAGAATACATTCTAGATGCTTGGCTGGTGGGTCTTGCTCACATGCTCAGGGTCATACTGATTGCCAGATTTGGGGTGGGGAAGGAATTTTCCCCCAGGTCAGATTGGTAGGGACTTGTTTTTTTATTTGTTCACCTGCCTCAGCATGGGGCATGGTTCGCTTGCTGGGATCACCTGGGCATATCTCACCTAATCAGTTCCCTGGTAGTGGCTTGGCCCTCTCCCTCTGGCACACAGTCTCCTGAGGACTGAGAATTTTAGTCTAACTAAAGTCCCTGGGCTTAATATAGCATAATCTAGGTGAAAGATAATGGCTTGTGTGATGCAGGAGGTCAGACTAGATGACCTAATGGGCCTTTTTGGCCTTAAACTCTACAAAATCTGTCAAAGTTTAAGGTCTCTGTCCTTAGTTTAAAAGGGTTAAATAGCTTGGGCCCAGGATACCTAAAAGACTTCCTTACCATCCAGGCCACACAGCAGCTTGTGAGAATTGTGCTCCTAAGGGTTGTTTTGACCTTAAACTGATTCATCCCCGGAGCTCAGCATTAGGGGGGTCTGCATCTCCTAATTCTCCATCATATTTCTTGCCCTTCTAATGTCTGACAAACAAATGCATCATCAATTATATCTTCCTTTATTAATACCTGAACTAGTTAAAATTTTTAGTGTCCTGTTAGTTCTAAAATAGGTTTTCTCCAGATGAGGTTGACAGTGTTCTGGTAGCAAGAAATACATTTATTTGATTCCCTCGCTGGCCCCGACATATGAAAATCATTACCCTAGTGTGATGGGTCCCCCAGTGGGGTGCCACCTGGAACTGGGGTACCACTGAGCCCTCTGACCCACCAGTCTGGGCTCCCTCTCACACTGTGCTGCTGTGACAAATTGCAAAGCTCTCCAAACTTGCACTGTCACCAGCATTCACACAGGTAGGGACACACCCAGCTGCAGGTACCTGCAGGCTCTCTAACCACCAGTCTCCCAGCCTAGGACCCCAGAGCAGTACCATCCTGCCAGGGTCAAATCTTGCCAATATATGGGTTTAACACCTGGTCCACCTCTCCCTCAATGTGAAGAGGACCATGCATGCTTGTGGTAACCAAGCTGAGATTTTCCCCAGACATCTTAGTCAAACACACACTGGTTTGGATTAAAACATAAAATAAGTTTATCAACTACAAAAGATAGATTTTAAGTGATTATAAGTGATAGCAACCAGATGAAAGCAGATTACCTAGTAAATAAATAAAACTGCAAACTGAGTTTAACATACTAGATAGGTAGGATATGAATTAGCAAATTCTCACCCTGAGTGATAAACAGGCTGGCAGATTCTTAAGGCACAAGCTGCCTTGGCTTTGCAACTTGGGTTTCCCAGGTTTTCATGTACAGGCTAGAAATCCTTCTAGCCTGGGACCATCACTTCCCCCCTGTTCAGGCTTTATTCCTTAGGTGTTTCCAGCTGTGTTGTTGTAGGGAGAGTGAGGTCCTCTCATGATGTCGTTTCCCCCCTTTTATATCTTCTTCCAACTTGCTGGAAAGTTCTTTCGTTGTGAGCTGGGTCAAACAGTTCCCATTGTGTAGTGCTATCTCTGAGAGGTTTCTATTGTACACAGTTCCTGGGGTAATCCTTGTGCTTGTGTGCATTTCCTTAATAAGCCATTAAAATTGTTTGGCCTTTTTACTGTTGTATCTGAAAGGCTGCTTGTGGGTGTTTTCAACCTCACAACATGTTTCAGTAGCACATACATAGCCAAACTTCATAACTTCGCATACAACAATAGCACATACAATCCAACAAGATATTAATGTCTAGCAGATCAAGACTTTTAGAATGATACCTCACAAGGCATACTTTGTACAAAACATATCCTAATTACGTAACAGTGGTGAATATTGGGGTGCCAGGGTGTCACACCCAGAATGTCTACCAGTACTGAAAGACTTGAAAAGTATATGGTTCATATCACTGTTCCAAACTCAGCACAGTTGTTTAGAAAAGACTTAAAGTAAAGGAAACCAGAAAATAACCCACCCTGAGCCCCAAAGTTCTAATCTTTTAATTTACAGAAGGAACACAAATACACAATTATAGACCTGCTGCATCTCTCCTTATAATCTTTCTGAAAGACTTAATCATTTAGCCAATGGCCTACATACATTTCATACTACTTAAGTAGTATATTAGTAGTTTTGGAGATTGGCAGGCTTTCTTACATAGATCAAGGCAACAGATCAAGTACAGCAAGCTTACTATGGCATCAAAAATACATCATTATAGATGTAATAGTTAGCCAGTTATCCTTGAAATATGAAATGAGTGTAGAAAAGTTGTATTTCATTTGGGAGGTGTTTCTACTAAACCCTTTTGACCAACTGTCATAACTATAAAGGGAAGGGTGACAGCTCTCCTGTGTACAGTGCTATGGAATCCCTCCTAGCCAGAGACTCCAAATCCTTTTACCTGTAAAGGGTTAAGAAGCTCGGGTAACCTGGCTGACACCTGACCCCAAGGACCAATAAGGGGACAAGATACTTTCAAATCTTGGGGGGGGGGGAAGGCTTTTGTGTGTGCTCTTTGTTTGAAGGGGTTGTTCGCTCTTGGGACTGAGAGGGACCAGACATCAATCCAGGTTCTCCCCATCTTTCTAAACAAGTCTCTCTTATTTCAAAATTGTAAGTAAAAGCCAGGCAAGGCGTCTTAGATTTACTTTGTTTTCTCAACTTGTAAATGTACGTTTTACCAGAGTGTTTATTTTTGTTTGCTGTACTTTGAACCTAAGACAGAAGAGGGGGGTCCTCTGAGCTCTTTAAGTTTGATTACCCTGTAAAGTTATTTTCCATACTGATTTTACAGAGATGATTTTTACCTTTTTCTTTAATTAAAAGCCTTCTTTTTAAGAACCTGATTGATCTCTCCTTGTTTTAAGATCCAAAGGGGGTTTGGATCTGTATTCACCAGGAGTTGGTGAAAGGAAAGAGGGGGGGAAGGGTCAATTTCTCCTTGTTTTAAGATCCAAAAGGGGTTTGGATCTGTATTCACCAGGAGTTGGTGAAAGGAAGGAGGGGGGAAGGGTCAATTTCTCCTTATTTAAGATCCAAGGAGTTTGGATCTGTATTCACCAGGGAATTGGTGAAGGTCTCTCAAGGCTACCCAGGAAAGAGAATTAGCTTTGGGATGGTGGCAGCGGACCAGAACTAAGCTGGTAGTTAAGCTTAGAAGTCTTCATGCAGGCCCCTACATTTGTACCCTAAAGTTCAAAGTAGGGATACAGCCTTGACACCAACAAAAGAGAATATTAAAGTCAATCAAAACAAGGACATGTCTACTTTGAGATCATTTAGGACCCTGAATCTTAGGAGCCCTAAATATGAATATCTTATGAATCTCAGCTGATTACCCAATGTATTATATATAGAGAAGACTCCCTATATAAAACAGTATTGCAAAAACAGAGCTATGAAAAATTATGCAGGTAAAGTTCAACTAGCAATTTTGGGTTTTAAGACATTTTCACAATAATATTATAAAATAAAAAAATATAACCTTTACAAGCCTAGACCAAAAGCATAGTGTGATGCAGCCCTAAATGATCTGGGGCCTTGATTTGAGAAATAGCCCCCTCCCCATTTTATACTGCAGCAGCTGTTTTTTTCAGAAGAGCTCAAGGAGGTTCTCTTTGGTGTAAAAGAGAATGTCTCTCAGGGTGTTCCCCAAGAGGGTCCTCAACTACTGGACTCTCTTCCCTCATTGGTCATGGCATGCACTCCAGGGTGCTGTTTGAGCAGATTTTTATGCAGCGTGTAAGCTGTTTACTTCTGGTTTCTTATTTGAAAAACCATTGCAACTTACACTTAGCTTAACCTCTTTCTTACACATCAGTTAGGGATGTATTACAATAGAGAAGAGTGGGTTTGGCTAAAAAACAGACATTCCTGACAAAAATGCAAATGCTAATACATAAAATACACCAATTCAGGTTAAAAGTAGTATTCCTCTCACTGTTGCTATAGCACTAGATGAATAAGAAAATAATTAGGCTATGCTACTTTCTGTTTTGGAGCCTATATTCTCAGTTCAGAGACAAATTTTATTAAGTATTAAGGCTGCCATTGTTAAAAGTTAAATTGATTATTTCTGAGCATGGGAAATATTTGTTCTATTACATGTTTTCCAATCTGTTCTTTTATGAAGATTTTTTTTTCAGTTTAAGATTTATGTGTAGGATGAAAATTACATGGTTCTACTATTTTTTGCTATTAGAGTATTATATGTTTAATTCAAATTATATGGAAGATTATATGTAAGAACCACTTTCTTCTTACATTTCTTGAAAGATGGTTGCAATTTTTTCTTTGATATCCAAGTTAGAAAATGTATTCTCAGAAATGTGCTAAGGGGCAATTTCTGTTGTGCAACAGCAAGAGATGGCTTTGTTAGGTTCCTGTGGTCTGTGCAGATTAATTCACTTTTAAATGATCATCTGAAATTCTGTCTGGTAGCTGATGCTCTCCATCAGGGAAATATGGCTGGTTCCTCAAACCTGTTGGAAATGCTGACTACAATGGAAGTGCTCAGCTCTGGGCCACTGGAGGAGGTAGTTTTCCTGCTCCCTCATCTCTAGAACCTATACTGCAAGTGACACTAAGTTTTGCTTCCGTAATTGCTGTGCATGTTGACCACAGATTGACAATCTCAAAGATGAAGCTGATCTCCAAAACACTAAAATCACCACTTATAAGAGACTTCTTTGTGTGGGACATAAATGATGGTAGTACTGCTCACCAACAGTGGAACTAACTGAGGAGGCTGAGGGTCAGGAAGCTTTCTGTTTCCTGTAGGCTTTTACCTAACCTATGAAACCTGGACTCTCCCAGAGCTGGTGAAGTTCTAATTAGAACTTCATCCATCTCCTGTGTGCCAAAAACCCAAACCATCTCTGACACCACCCTGGTTGCTGAAAGCTAGACGTGTTCCCTAACATAATGTCAAAATCTATATCTTGCTATCTTCCCCGCCACTGCCCATACATACTTGAGCTGAGAGAGAGAATGTGCTATTAAGATGGAATGACAGAGAACAGAGGTATACGACGAACACTTATAATCAATCATCATCACCATCATCAAAACTATTAGAATTATTAAGATCAGAAAGTCAGACTGAAGGAATTGATTGAAGGAAAAATCTGATTTAGAGGAAGATATATTTACCCATAAAAATTGGTGCCATCACAATCATAAGTGTGTGAACAGCTAGTGGAGATGAAAGGGGTAATGCAGGATACATTAAAGAGACATCTGAGACTGATGTGAGCATAAGAACGGCCATAATGGGTCAGAACAATCCATCTATCTCAGGATCCTGTCTTCCGACAGTGGCCAATGCCAGGTGCTTCAGAGGGAATGAACAGAACAGGAAATTATTGAGTGATCCATCCCTCGTCATCCACTCCCAGCTTCTGGCAGTCAGAGGCTAGAGACACCCAGAGCATCGAGTTGCATCTCTAACCGTCTTGGCTAATAGCCATTGCTGCACCTGTCCACAGACACTGGCTTCCTCCGGGCCGCAGGGGTGCTCAACCCCCCGCTCTGCCCCCGCCCCCACCCATCCTTTTTCCCCAAGCCCACACCCCAATCCGCCTCTCCCTGCCCCTGTTCCACACCGGGCACTGCCACCACCCTGCCCTGCTCTTCCCCACCTCTTCCTGCCCAGTTCTGCCCCCTCCTCTGAGAGAGCCCCATCCCCGCTCCTCCCTCTCCCCCCAGTGCCTCCTGCATGCCACGAAACAGCTAATCAGGAGGGAGGCGCTGAGAGGGAGGGGGAGGAGTTGATCAGTGGGGCCACCAGCAGATGGGAGGCACTGGGGGGAAAGGGGTGAGCTGGCTGCCAGGGGGTGCTAAGCACCCACTATTTTTTTCTTGTGGGTGCTCAATCCCTGGAGCACCCATGGAGTCGGCACCTATGGACCTATCCTCCATGAACTTAGCTAATTGTTTTTTGAACACTGACAGAGTTTTGGCTTTCAGAACATCTTCTAGGAACGAGTTCCACAGGTTGCTTGTGTTTTGTGTGAAGAAGTACTTCCTTTTGTTTTTTAACCTGCTGCCTATTAATTTCATTGAACCCCTGGTTCTTGTGTTATGTGAAAGGGTAAATAACACTTCCTTATTCACTTTCTCCACACCATTGATGATTTTATAGACCTCCATTATATCCTCCTTTAGGTGTCTCCTTTCCAAGCCGAACAATGTTTTTAATCTCTCCTCATATGGAAGCTGTTCTGCACCCTTAATCATTTTTGTAGCCCTTCTCTATACCTTTTACAATTCTAATATATCTTTTTTGAGATGGGGTGATGAGAACTGCATGCAGTATTCAAGGTATGGGCATACCATTGATTTTTATACAGGGAAATCAGAACAGCTATATATCTTATATCACTTGTAGTGTCTACAGTCATTGGATCTGACTGTATTATGTTGTGAAGTCTATGAAAAGCTGAGTGAAGTGGATGTCTAGGAAGGGTTGTAAAAATGGTGGTATACTGAAGAGGATTTGAATACCCAAATATGTGAAAAGGGTGACACTTCGCCTCTGTTCCACATTCACATATACAATTGTATATGTATGAAGGTGGCAGTCCAGTTTCCTAATGTCCTAGTTACCTTGGCCTTGCTGATTTTGTCCCCTTCCATCTTTCCTTTTCACCCAATTCCTCCATCCTATTTTCATGAAACAGAAGGGTGAACTCAGCCACATACTCACCTTCCAACCTTTTTCTTTAGCAGCCTCTGACAAACGGGAACCAAGGTGTCTGTCTATTCCTCCATATGATTCTGATTTGCCAAAGTGCAAGTGCCCCCTGTGGGTTTCTCAGTGTGGGGGAGGGAGCAAAGTGAGATGCCAGATTCCTCTTTGAGGCAGAGTCAGCATCCCCTCTTTTCTGCAGAAATGTCTGTGGCTTAGGTATGTTGCCCCTTGCAATTAGAGGAGTCTCCTTGCCTTTCCACCTCTTTTTCAGCTGCCCAACTCCCCTGCTCAAAGGCTTTTGGGGTCAGTCTGTGCCCTGTTTCTGCACCCATTGTGCCCACTCTCTGCTGAGCAGGCTCCGAACCTTTTGCCAATGATTCATCCAGTTTCTTCCATCTGCCACCCTGGCAGTGAGCAGGAGAATGCACATCCACAGTTATACCATGAAGGCATGTTGCTGGCCCCTTCTTATGCAGAGGGATACTGGCAAACCCCACCCCTGCTACCCTGGAAATCCTAGTAGAGATATCTGATTGTACCTGCTGAAATGGGGATGGACATTCTGCACAACAGAATGAGATGAACCAAGTTGGTGGGCCATAATTATGGAGCCTATGTAATTCACAGTTCCACCTGTACCACTATTCTTTGCTTCCCCTCATACTGCCTAGTATAACTCCTTATGTAGTTTCCTAAAATGTTGTGGTTGTCTTTCAGTTTTTCTATGAGTTGTTCAGCAGTTATGTTTTGCCTGTGGGATGTAAGTTTTACAGACAGGGCCGCCCAGAGGATTCTGGGGCAAAGTGGGGGAGCTGCAGCGCTTGTACTCACCCGGCGGCGCTCCGGGTCTTCTGCAGCGGGGGGCCCTTTCAGTCGCTCCGCGTCTTCGGCAGCACTGAAGGACCCACCGCCGAAATCCCAGAGTGACTGAAGGGCCCCTGCCGCCGAAATGCCGCCGAAGACCTGATCCGCCGCCGGGCCAGGGCTCGCGAGGCTGGGGCAAATAGCCCCACTTGCCCCCCCCCCCCTCTGGGCAGCCCTGTTAACAGAGTGTTCAATAGTGCCTGACAAACTGTGTAATTCAGAGAACCATAGTAGATAATATAAATATTGTACGTTGTTTTGTAATCTGGATGGTTTAGAGTGAAGTGTAGTTCTGTACTCAGAACAACTTCTTAAAATAACAGAACTTTTTTTTTTACTGATGTATTCTTTTTTATATCTGAAATTACAAATATACAAAAATATTACATAATGCATATAAATATGAAGAATGTAAAAATAGAGAGGAGTGGGGAAAATTTTAATATCCAATATTTTTCTCTACCATACGTCAGCTCTTAAACTTTCAATAGTTACATTTTTATGCAAAATTTCTAGGATTTCTTTCAGAATTTCAGAAAAATCAATAAACATCTTTGTCTAAATGATCCAAATGTATCTTCCAAGTCCTGTTTAAATTATCCCAGCAATTGAGAAATAGAGGATTCAATTTCTGTTGTATTAAACTTAACATTTCCTCTCTCTCTGACATTATTCTCTGACAAGTCTGCTCCACATCTGCACATTCTTCTCTTGTAGTATAGACTCTTGCTTTTGGAGCTTCCTAAGCTGTAATATTTCCCCTCTGGATCTCTGTTCACAACATTATGATGTCCCCCTACCTGAAGTTTCTGATTTAAAAAAATTAGATAATATGTGATAATTATGATTACAGCTTGTGTTATGTGGACTATTCATTTCAGTTTTTATACATGCCAAAAATAATTTAGAGAGCCAAGGTGGGTGATAGTTTGGACATACAAACTATCATTTCTATGCCTAATTTTGTCTTCAGTTATGCTTAAATATCCTTCTGTATTTGTCATATGTTATGTTCAGTATTACAGTATGTTTACTCTTTACTTATAATAATCCTACCTGATCCATCATGTGTATGTGACTGCTCTCTCTGATTTTTTATGCACTCTGGGTGATGGAGTGCATTTACCTGCAAAATAATCACCTGTTTTCATGATTAGTAATACATTTACACATTGCCTCCTACGTATTTTGTTACCAAGAAGAATCTAACATTTTATCATATTTATTCATAAATTACTTACAACATATTTATATTATATAAATATGGAACATGATTATTACTAAGGAGTTATTTCTAATAATGATAGTGCATTTGTTAAAATAATGCTTTTGTTAAGAAATTATTCTAATTATTATTTTTACATTAATTGAACCAACTTTTCTGACCAATAAACTTCCTATACCTGTATTTTGGCTCATTAATGGTAAGCTATATCTTTTTGTAAAATCAGGGGCAAGATGGCAATATTTTAAATGTCTCTGCTTGTGGTCACGCTCCTCATTAAATTTAATTTGGAATGACATGCTAATATGCTCCATACCCTCTGATTTTAAATTATATATCCTATCTCTCCATGCATGGTGATTTGTTGTGGTGGAGCTGAACATTAACATTTGGTAAATGAGCACTTCATTTTTGTAGTATAGTAAATGATGTATTTCTACTGCAGTCCAGAAAGGGCATCTTGTTCTATGAGCCTCTTTGCTGCAGTTTCTATTAACGTTGTGATTACAGTTTTTCCTTAATTATTATCTTATTTTCGGTCCGTACTTTTTTGTGTCTGCAGCTGTTCTTATTTCATTGGTGGAGCGTAGTGATGTCATGTTGTTTACATGCTGAATGTCTCACACATCAGCTAGAAGCTAAGGTCAGAATGTTACAACATATTGGGATTGGCCAAGTTGAAAACAATTGCACATATTTATTTAACCTTTTGCGTCCATTTCCATATTGGTGTTTGGACAGGTCCAATTTTAGGAAGCAATGAAAGAGACAGGATGTACCCACTAATAAATTGGGCAGTGCTATATGTTGGAAGAGAGTATGTGAAGAATCCTTGCTGACAAATCAAGTTTATATCCTGAAGGATAAGAGTTGATGACCAAGATATTTTTTATTTTATTCTGATATCTTCAAAGTTACACTGAATAGTCTTAAAATTGCATTCCTTTTAAAATCCAGCCACAGTATTGTCTTGGTAGCCTCGTATGCCAGAGAATTTCACAGGTTTGATTATATCATATAAAGAAGTATTTCCTGTTGTTGGCCATTATGTTTAGTGATGATTATTACTCTTAACATTTTACTGTGCATCAACAAAAGACTATAGTAGACATCATTTGTTTATTTCATCTATTAGAATTATTTGATGGAGTCAACAAGGGTAATCCAGTACATATAGTGTACTTGGACTTTTAGAAAGCCATTGATGAGGTCCCACACTAAAGGCTCTTAAGCTAAAAAAGCAGTCATGGAATAAGAAGGAAGGTCCTCTCATGGATCAATAACTAAATAAAAGACAGGAAACAAAGGGTAGGAATAAATGGTCAGTTTTCATAGTGTAGAAGTAAACAGTAGGATCCACAAAGGATCTTTACTGGGACCTGTGTTGTTCAAAGTATTCATAAATGATCTTGAAAAAGGGGTGAACAGTCAGGTGGCAAAATTTGCAAACAATATGAAATTACTCAAGATAGTTAAGTCCAAAGTTGACTGCTAAGAATGACAACAGGATCTCACAAAACTGGATGAATGGGTGACAAAATGGCAGATGAAATTCAATGTTGATAAGCACAAAGTAATGCACATTGAAAAATATAGTCCCAACTATACATACCAAATGATGACATCTAAATGAGTTGTTACCACTCAAGAGTCATCATGAATAGTTCCCTGAAAATATCTCCTCAATGTGCAGTAGTAGTCAAAAATGCTGTTACAAACCATTATGAAAGAGATAATAGAACTGAAAATAGCATAATGCCACTATATAAATCCATGGCATGTTCACACCTTGTATACTGTGTGCAGTTTTGGTCACCTCATCTCAAAAATAGTATATTAGAATTGGAAAAGGTGCAGAGAAGGGTAACAAAAATGATTAGGGGTATGGAACAGCTTCCGTATGAGGAAAGACTAAAAAGACTGGGATTGTTCAATTTAGAAAAGAGACAACTAAGAGGGAGATATGACAGAGGTCTATGCAATCTTGAATGGTGTGGAGAAAGTGAGTAGGGAAGTGTTACTTCTTTTCCTTAGCGCTATCTGTGAGCCCCTTCTGGTCTGGTCAGTCTGAGTAGGTGAACATGAGGATCAAAGATTCACAGCCGCACTGAACCTGTAACCCAAGAGTCCTATCTGATCTATCACTTGCTGACCCAAAAGGCACCAAAGAATGCAAGTAATAAGTTAGCCTGGGAAAACACAACTTTACAGGCAGAGCACCTGAACCTGGTCCAAGCAGACCAGGACTGTGATTGGACTCTGGGAGTCCTCTCTGGACCCACTTACAAGTGGTCCACCGCTTGTTCAGAGAAAGTCCCTGGCGGGCCGGGCCGGTTTGTTTACCTGCCGCGTCCGCAGGTTCAGCCAATCGCGGCTCCCACTGGCCGCGGTTCGCCGCTCCAGGCCAATGGGGGCTGCAGGCAGGGCCAGCTCTAGGCACCAGCAAAACAAGCTGGTGCTTGGGGCGGCACATTTTTAGGGGCGGCATGGCCGGCGCCAGAATGCCGCCCCTAAAAATGTGCCCCAGCCGCCCTAGCTCACCTCCGCTGCTGCCGCTCGCTCGCCACTGCACGCAAAACAGCTGATTCGCGCGCCGTTCAACTTTGGCAATATGTGCATAGAAGACAATGGAGTCTAAGCACATGCATTGTGAGATGCTGATAAATTTGTCTTTATCTTGGCTAAACATAATCACAGTAGCTACTTCCAATACTCAACCACTCCTTGAGGTAATCTTTCCAGTGCTCTTCTGTCTCTGAATTTATAAAATATTCCCAATGTTATGGTCCCCGTCCCAATTGTGAAATCTTTCCTTTTGTTGTGGAGTAAGAACTCACCATGAGGAAAAGATGCAGAACAAGGTCCCTAGTAAGTGTGCTTATAACATGCTTGCAAAATGTCTGTTGCATTCCCCTTTAATGAGTAGTTCACAGAAGGTAAATGGCTACTACCAATGAATGGGATTATTCTTTTAGCTCAAGTACTAGATGTCTGTGCTTTGATACTGAAGGACATAGATTCAAACCCTGCTCATGTCCTGTGATGGGGATCACTTCATGAGTGTTCCCACATTACTCTACTGTTGCAAATTTTATAGCAACAAAAAGTTTCCTCACTCCTTATTTCTTTTTCAGTCTCTTTTCTGATCTTAAGGACACTTGAAAAAATACTGCATGTTTATGCACAGTACATTGTCTGAAGATAAAATGACTGCATTTAAGCAGTTATTGTACTCAGTGGCAGATGCTGTTTATGCCTTCAAAGTACACTAGAGTGAAACAGCTTGAATCCAACGTTAACAATCATTGAAACGTCATGTGTTTAAATTAGACATACATAAAATGTAATGTGTTACACATTGAAGAGATTATGAAAACCTAATCTAATCTCTTGATAAACGAATGCTTGACCTACTGAAACCAACTGCAATAGCATGGTTGGTTATGCACAATACTAAATGAAACACCTACAGTATACACCATTAATTGTGCTATTGTAGTCACACAGATATTATTGTTATTGTTAAATGAATGTCTGTTTGGATGAGTGGATTTTTCAGTGGTTGTAATACATTTACATTTTATCAGGAACTGGCCCAGCAGTCTAGTGGTGTAGGGATCTGTTCCCTTACGCAATGGGGAGGAAAATTTTGCATCTCTTTCTAGTGATCCTGTCTGGATAACTGAGCGAGCTGTGCCCAACTCTCCTTTTTCCCCAGAGTAGATTTCTGTGATGAGGAGCTGTGTGGGATGGGATGAAGTAAGGAGGAATATATGGAGTGTCTCCCCCAAATTATGGGGATCCCAACACATCTGTCTCCTTCCATTGAAATAGAAACCTTGACAAATCATCAAATTACCAGTGAAAACTTTATTCAAATAAATACTACAAACTATACAGTTCTGTTTAATGCTATGTCATAAAACATAATCAAGCTGAATATTAATTTGCAGGCTTCAAATACACCTCAGACTTTAAACTGAATATAACACCTAGCAATTGTTCAAATTGCTCAACACATTTTTAGTTCAACATTCACAAGTCTACTACATCACACCACACCACATCATCTGGCAGTCTAAACCATAGACTAGTCACATAATAAACTTGATACTTTGAAAACCTGCTACCTTAAGAACATTACTAGTTAGAGGCATTTTACAGTAAGCCATCCTACATCTTCAAAAGATGGTATGGTTAAAGTCAAAGCTCATTCTAAAGCTTTAACATTCTCTGGGCTAGAATTGAAATATACATGAACTATATACTTTGATAAAGCAGCATGTCAATTTTCATCGTTTATCATTTAAACCTATTCCGAAGGGCTCTGATCTACAGTGGGGTACATGTGATAGAGCTGGGTGTGGAACTCAATAACACACCTCAGAGGATGCATAAATGACTGAAAATGCCTTGTGCTTTCAGATCACTTGGTGAAATTCTATGGCCTATGTTACGCACAAGGTCAGACTAGACCAGGGGTAGACAACCTATGGCACACGTGCCGAAGGCAGCACGTGAGCTGATTTTCAGTGGCACTCACACTGCCCGGGTCCTGGCCACCAGTCCGAGGGGCTCTGCATTTTAATTTAATTTTAAAGGAAGCTTCTTTCAGGTTCTTATACAGCAGATGGTATTTGAGTGCCTTCCAGCAGTGCATTAAACACCATGAGCACTGTCTCTCAGAGGTGGCTCATTCTTTCTTTCTTACTCTCCCAAGGAGAGGAATTGTGTGGCATATAGCCATCTCAGTCATACAGCTGGTTTGCTTATAAGCCTCTGTCAATTAAAAAAATAAACAAACGAAAGACCCAACCCAATACCATCCTAGACCATATCAGAATGTTACCTTACTAGCAAGCTCTAGAACAGTGCTTCCTGGCTAGTCCCCTTTCTACTGAGGTGTCCGTTGTTTTACTACAGTTTCATGAGTCTTGGTTCCCAACCGCTAACTTGCTACCTCTGACTCTCCAAGATATTAGTAACCATCAAGAGTAATTTATCCAGAGGTGCAAGCGTTTGCCTATTTGTTCTTTGCTAAGATGAGAGCGAGAGAGAGAAAATGCAGCAGCACTTAATAGAAGACACCAAGAAAGTGGTCTGAGCTGAGCAAACAAGGCCAAAGGGCACAGCCACTGTCTCCTGGTAGGAGAAAAGGAAGGGCCAAAGTTACAAAGCACAGCAATAGGGCACAGAACACAAAAGCAATGACTCTTTAAAAAGAACAGGACACAGTAAAAATCAGTCCACCATCTTATTCTCTCCCCACTTAACAAAAACAACAACAAAAAAGAAAAACCAACCCTCCAGATCACAGATTGCACATCTGCTTGCCCAGCCAATAGAGTGAATCAGTGGCAGAAACCTGATTCCTAGTTGCATACTTATTCCTTTAGATGCCAATGCTTATGGGGCCTGTGGTACCCTGTGGTCCCAGGATCTAAGGGTATGGGAAGCCAGCAAATCCAAGGGTCTGAAGAGGTCAGCGTGGGGCCCAGTGACTGTGTGGATGGCATTGGACTCTGGATCCCCTGAGCTTGTTGGGGAGTCACGGTTTAGGGGTCTGAGCCCCCTGCAAAGTTGCCCTTGTAACAGAAAGACACATAGAGAACTCCACAAAGGGAACCTCAAAGACTTTCCTGTCTCCTACGGAAGAGTACCTCACATTGGGGACAATGAGCCTCATGGAAACTGAAACTATGCAAGTTAAATTGATCTTCTGGTTTACTTAAATGGAGGCACAGTTGCTGAATGTCAGTGTTTATGGAATCATCAGAGTCATTATTTGCCTGTGTACTCTGCAAGCCTTTTCTCAATATAATCTTTTATAAGTTTCTGATATCTGTCTTAACATATTGTCGTCTGCTGCTTCAGACAGCTTTCATATTTACTCTGACATCAACTATATTATTCCAATCCCTTAAACTAAAGTAAATTATCTTAATACAATCATTTATTTACTAAAGGATAAATCATAATAACAAGTTCAAGGTTGTTCTTCAAAAGGGTTTCAACTGTCCTAGTCATAAAATACAGTCATTGTTCATTAAAATAAGAGTACATCTGGGGTTAATCTTGAACATTTATTACTTACTTCTTCCAGAGATCAAATATAGAAATGAATATCTTTGTTATAATAAGGATTAATTCACAAACAGGAAAAACTGTAATTATATTATTGCATTCACTCAAATATATTGTGATGGGTTTCGTATTGCCTTGAGAGCTGCATATCACATACACTGAATCAGCAATTAAGAGAGTATTTATTATTAGTAGTTCAACTGTGGACCTATTAATGTTGGAGCAGGATAAATTCATCCTCTTAATCACTTAAACCCCCAAAGCTATCATCAGACTTTGCTACTCAAGTCCATTCTACATAGCCAAATGACTTTTGGCTCCCTAAAAGCATCAGTCATCAAAAAATGCTGCTAGAAGAAGTCACACATGCTTTTGAAATTTCAGAGGGTTTGCATATTCTAGATTTTAAAGCTAGCTTCCTTCCACTTCCTTTTAACAATATGCTGTTCTTGGTAATTTACATATTACAAACATGATTTATAGGACACATTTATGCTACTATTATCTGAAGGAAGAACTTGCTGTAATTTATTTTTATTCTGTTTCCCTGTGACAACCTAAGCCTTGGTTGTCCAATTTGAATTATAATTATTATAGAAAGATGACATATTTAGGATTGAGGCTAAAAGAAATAGACAAAAACAAAAGATTATTCCCAGGAGGAAGCTATCAAAATGCTAATAGATCTCATTCAAATATTCAAAGAGGCCAGTGTTATTCATCTGATTAAATTTATTTTAAAATGTACACATCTAAAGCTCTGGGTGCCTGGGCAAAACTTTTTTTAAAAACATAGCCTCAGGGCCCAGGATATGCAATAGCTCAGTACTAGATGTACTCAGAATAAAAACCTCACTCAGTCATGCCACTTCCTGAAAAAGCATGGGAAAAAAGATCAACAAACATCTTTTCTCCACAAATATCAGCTCTAGCAGGGCAACAAGGTAAGGAAGTTTCAGAGTTGAAGACCCTTCACTGAGAATACCTTTCCTTCAGCCCCCTCCTAAATAAACAGGGACAGTTTGCTCCAGCTCTTAAGCAACTCTCAGCCACCACCATATTGCAGAAAGAGAGAGAGAGAGAGAGGTCCTCTCAGAGGAACTTTTTACATAAAACAGTTAGTGGACACCCCCAGTGAAGATGATCAACAGGCCAGTGTCCCCCACCCCCACAATGTCCTCTCAAAGAGAAAAAAAGGAAAAAGGAAACCACTCAGAAGTGACTTTATGTGCTTATCTGAGAGACAGATACGATTTTCATGTTTTGGTGACCCCCATAAGTTCTTCACATCCCATCACAAGATCCTTAAAAATTATAAAGTGAGTGCGTGGGATAGGGAGAAAGAAGGGACTTATGTGCTACACCTGGAGTCTCAGCTTTCAGGATGTATCTTTCTTTTTCTGCTAACTGTAACCTGTTTCTGGTACAGTAATGTTTTCAGTTAATGAATCATAGAATATCAGGGTTGGAAGGGACCTCAGGAGGTCATCTAGTCCAACCCCCTGCTCAAAGCAGGACCAATCCCCAACTAAATCATGAGTTGTGGTTAAGTTGCAGGACATGGTGGCATCCTGAGATAATGACCTGTCAGCAGCACTAGTGAAACTTGGTGCCATGTTTGCTTTAAAGGCCTCTGGCTGCAACTGTATCCAATTGTTTAACATCAAACCTTACTGTGAATTAACCAAATTAGTTACTTGGCTGCCATGAGTCCTTCTGGCCTCTTTTCATTGTAGGCCTTGAAAGCCTAGGCCACTCCATTCCCAAGATACCTGTGAATGGCCACCCATTCCAGCAACCATCTTTAGCTAGCTTTCTTCCCATGTAGAAAGTCAGGCTCACCTTGCCAGGGTGCCTGTGTGTGGCAGCAAGGTCCTACGCTCATTTCCCAAGCTTGGCCTTGGACTCTAGGGTAATAGGCCATAACCTCTGTAGTCGTCCCACAAGGACTCCTGCCCAACTCCCTCCATGAGGACTCCCTTTGAGAGCATCATGACAACCTGCACATGTACCTAGCTACAGTTTCTGCAAATGACCACTGTCCCCTGCCTGGTGAGTCCTGAAGGGTGCTCAGAGGAAAGTCAAACCCCTCACCACTCCCATCCCATTCATGGCTTGGCCAACCTGCCAGTTTCGGAAAATAACTCCCTGAGCCTGAAAATGTCTAGGCCCGAGGAAACCTGTAAGTATTACTTGGGTCTTTACCATGCTTGTTCCTGCTGTCCGGCCCTACCTGTCCAAATTCCTCCAGAAACTTCTGGGCCTGATTGGGTAGACACAGGCATGTCAAGCGGTGGATAGTGGTGTATTGTATTATATTAACATGGTCTTTTGGGTTTAGGCTAATCCAGTTTCTCTGTCTGGTCCTCTTGCACCTGTTTATAATATTCTTTGTTAAAAATAACTTGACCCATCTTCCATGGTAGGTAAATTACATGGTAAATTCCTAAGCAGGCAGAAATGATAGACCAATTGACACAACAGTGGGAAGACAGCTTCAACTGTTGGAGGGACATGACCCTTCCTCCGCAACTCCCCACCAACAAGCCAGTCTTTACAGCCTGGTGCATTTCAACCAACCACTTGAAAGGCAGGGAAGCCCATGAAACAAGCAGTGTGGCACTACCTTCAGGGGAGAGGAGCAGCAGGAGGACTTAGGCACCTGTCACTTTAAGCAGCTAATCCCAACATTTAGGCATCATTGGCATTCACAAAACACCTGTTGAGCTGCTGCCTAACTCTGTAGGTGCCTAAGTCTCTGTCATTAAAGTCCCCAAGGACCTAAATTTCTCCAGCTGGGAATGTGCACAGTAACCTATGTCTTGACACCATCCAACAGTTTAGCACCTAACTCATGCCTAAAACTCAGTGGGATTCAAAAACTAGGTCTTCCCCCACCTATCTTGCCTTCAGGGCCTGATCTTCAGGGCTCCCCCACTCATTATACCCTTAAAGCCAGTGCTTAGAGCACTTACCCAGGATGTTGGAGACAGGTTCACATCCCTCCTCTGCATGATGTGGAGCAGGGATTTGAACCCCCATCTCCCAAAAGACTACCCTAACCACTGGTTTATCAGGCATTCTGAGGTGGGTCTCTCTCAATCTCTGTATAATTAATTAACAGTTCATTGGAGAAGGGGACGGGAACCTGAGTCTCTCACCTCCCAGATGAGTGTCCTAACCACTGGGCTACCGAGTCAACGTGGCTAAAGGAATTTTGGGTGGGCAGCACCAGCACCACCACCATATTTATTGGAAAAAGGACTGACCAGGCTAAGGCGCCAGCTCCAGGAGAGGGTTCATGGCTGTGAATCCCAGGTGAAGGGAGGCGCCTCTTCCCTTTGAGGGCTGAGACTTAGGCCTTTCCTTGTCATTTCCTACTGGCTAACTTAGTTGGCTGCCTACTTAGCCTGCTGGCTTTTGTGGTTCCCACTCTTAGACATCTATCTCTTCCCAGGCACTGTATAGGGAACCTGGGCACCTAACTCAGGGCTATGAATTCCAATAGGCAGCAGGGCACCTAAAAATTAGGTGTTGCAACGTTGCAGCACCTAAGTCCCTCTTTTAATCCCACCCTTAGGCCTCGATCTACAAAGACATTAGAGTTCTAACTTCCACTGATTTAAGTGTAAGTTAGGAGCCTAAATGTTAGGCTTTGAATGGCAGAGCTTCAGCAAATCATGACCCCATCTAGAGGCAGAGGTCTTCATTTTGTTGGGATGTGAATAATGCAGGAAAAAAGCCTATTGGTAAAAATTTCTAAAGCACCTAAAGTGTCTTAGGAGCCAAATTCATTGTCAAAAGTGACTTATTAGGAATCCAGATCTCATTGAAAGTCAGTAAGAATTCTCTTCCTAAATGCCTCAAGGCCAGATTTGTAAAGGTATGTAGGCACCTAACAATACAGATTGTCAAAAGCACCGAGACACTAAACTCCCATAGATTTAGGCTCTTAAGCACTTTTGACAAGTCAAAAGGACTTAGGCTTTTACGTGCCTAAATCTCATTTGAAAATGGGGCATAGGCTCCTTAGTCACATAGGGTATGTCTACACTGCAATAAAAAACACAGCACTGAGCCTCAGAGCTCAGGTCAATTGACTTGGGCTCACAGGGCTCAGGCTGCAGGGCTAAAAATTGTGGTTTAGACATTCAGGCTCAGGCTGGAGCCCCGGCTCTGATACCCTCCTACTGATGGGGGTTAAACTGATCCGGGCCAGCCACAGCCATGCCACGGGTCTTTTATTGCAGTGTAGACGTACCCTTAGACACTTTGGAAAATTTAACCATACTTTTTATTTCACCATAGATTTCTTTCAAAGTAGACGTCCTTATTAGATGAAAGCAGGTCTTGTGGGTAGTAATCATATTATACTTCTAAACACCCCCCCCCCAAATAACTGCACACGTTATTCATCTGTCTTTCCACTCATCTGTTCTATTCAAAAGGGAAATCTCCTGTGTATGGAAACAAGTAACCATTTATCTACATACATCAAGCAACAAACCAGTCATTCAAGCTGACTCAGGAGATAAAGCCCTCACTGTATGCATATGATAAAATGACTTAGAGCTGCCTTAAATCTACAAAGTTAGTTTACTGGGTTAGCTCAGGGACTGAAGGGAGTGATTTTAATAATTAGAATCTAAGCACAGATATATTTGAAGCCAGAAAGGCATGTAGTATTTCCTTTTCATTTCATCCTTTCCCCTCACATCGGCTCCTCTGTTGCATTATTTCCTGATAACAAAAACATGCCCCTTGTCAGCACAGTACTGTGATTAGTTTGGCTGTTGTCTTGCAATCCAGTCCAAGCTTAAACAATTGCCACACACCACATCATTTACAATCTGTTGCCATAGGTGCTGATCTTCTCTCTTAAAGAACGAGCCATGAATACACACAAATAGACCTGAGTGATAGGCTATTTCTGTACAGGTGTGAGACCTGCCCTTTCCCAGTTACTCATAGCAGCCAGACTGTTCTCAAAGCTGGTAAATAAAACTATAATAGTAGGTAGCACAGCATCAATTTCAGAAAGCATCTTTAATGAATAAAAAAAAGTTTTAAAACCAGATGAGAAGAAATACTAAATAACTGCATAAGTACTACTCAGTTAACACAGATCACAGTTAAAATAATAGTTAAAATTTGGAAATAAAATGAGAATAAAATAAATGGAGTGAATTAAAACAGAGGACTAAAACTACTAAGACAGTTAGGGAGCCCACGGAATGGTTATCTGCTATGTCTATGCATCACTAAAAATAGCCTTTATGTCTGCCATGGAAAACAGAATGCTCTTGCATAGAATTTCTTTAAAATTTACTGCTCTGATGCATCCTAAGAGAGTGAGTAACATGTTATTGCCGTCACTCCATTTTTCACATGCCCCAGTAGCAAAGCCATGAAAGGAGATGGTGTAACAACCAGAAATCTTCCTTATCTTCTCCTCCAGCTCCAAATAATACTCCAGCGTTGATTGGTGGGCTTTCGCCATACTCTGGGCAGTAATCTCCCATCTTACCGTAACATAAACACCTGCCACATTCCCAACCCGCTGGTTTGTGGAGTTCATAGAATAAGTGTTGACCCTAATCTCATAATTTTATTTACCAAGGCCCTTAGTATTCTGTTATGCCTCTGGATTCTAGCGTCTTTTGTTTTGTAACATTGACCAGATATACAGAATCTTGCACCACCTGCAGTAGAAACTGTGTCAGGTTGCCCCCCTTGGGAAAGTCTCTCTCTCACTGGGTACGCTTTTGATCTCAAATGAAGGGCTGAAATAAATGATGATGATCTAATAGAGAAAAGGTCATTTTAGGCAGTTATTACTAACAGCATAATTGTTACAATAATTAATTCCTATCCCTTGGCATTGGAGGGGGCACTATCTTCTATGTTTCTTTTCATGCCAGGTTTTAGGGTTAAAAGAAACAGCACATTTTCCTACAACTTTCTGCACTAGATCCTTAATGTCATAAATGTAGGAGGGACTGGCTCAACTATCCCTTGAAACAATAGGTCTTTTTCATTTTCTAACCAATATACTGGGTATCAAGATGGCAAATTTAGGAAGGAGAAGACCCCCATCCTGAATCCTAGAATACATTAGTCAGTCAGTAACACACAACTTTTAGGATTTTTAATTTCTGGGCAGGTTTAAGTGGTATTTTATCTAGTTTATTGCACCATTCAATTAGATTAAGAGAAGGTGACAGATGTATTATACCTCTCTAAGGATCAATTCAAGCTCCCAGCTATTTTTCAAACAAACATGGCTCTATGTAATCGATTTCACTCTGCCTAATTTTCCAGTATTCATTTGTATTAACAATATATGTTTTATGCCTGGATGGAAGATGGAACCCTTTTGTTTTCCTTATGTTTACTTTAATCCCAGTCCTGGAACAAAACTGGGTCAGTAACTCCATTCTGGTCTAAGAACAATAGCAATGTTGTCAGCAAAAGCCAACTGCCTTTCCTCTTTTATAAAATTCACCCCTTCTTTCTCCAATTTTCATAGAAGATGGTCTAAGGCAATACTAAATTAACATGAGGGAAAATGGGTCACCTGCTTGAATCCACTACAAATTGGAATACGGGTGGTGGTGGATCCAGTATAAACTTTAGTGGAACAATTTTGAGTCTTTAATTTCTTCTATAAAACCCACTGCGACAGGGTGTACCTACCCCACCCTGGCCCCGCAAGGGTTAACTGTGAATTGCAGACTGAGGAAGCCTCGCCCCTTCGCCTTTGCTGGACATGCTTAGCCTGGAAGCAAGATCTAAAAAGAAGTGGTCCTGCTCAGTCTGGGCAGACTGCTGAAGGGAGAGGATGCAGACTGCAGACTCTCCCCAGGGAGCTGCTACAGGCTCTGACCCTAGAGCCAATGCACGCAGAGCCCCAGATGGATACCAGGCAGCCTGACAAGCCCAGAGAGAAGACCAAGCTGTCAGGAGCTAGTACTACACTGCCTGAGGACCCCAGAGACCTGTGGGAACTGTGGACCATCATTGGCGAAGACAGGGTAAGAAGTAGCCCAGGGGACTTAAGACTTTGCTCCGGTGGGTGAACTGGGGAACCAATCAGCATGTTTCAGGAGGATCCTCCTGACTTGGTGGCGAGTAACCCTGCTAGTGTCCTGGGCTGGCGCTCGGAGGAGCAGGGAAGGCCAAATCTCCCTACCTTGGGCACCATACACCCCTGAGTGGCACCCCACTTCCCCAAAGGGCCAATAAGCCACACAATCCCACAGAGGTGTGCGACTTTGTTGACTCTGGCCATTAGGCCATGCTGCCCTGAGCAGACGGGCCGCTATATTGACTCTAGCCCTTCGACCACACCACTCTGTGTGGAAAGGCCAATTTATTGACTCGGGCCAATAGGCTGTATTACCACGTTTTATAGTAAGGGTCATCAGCATAGGCTCTAACCAGCTGCGGTACAGCCTCTTTCCTTTCTTTTGACCACACGTGACCCGACACCCCGTGGCAGGGCGTACCTACCCTGTGACACTCTCAGTAATGTGATGTCTTTTGAGAGCATGTATAAAGTGGGCCATGCGCCACTGAATCAAATTCTTTGGCCAGGTCTTCACATACTACAGCCAATTCATCGCTGTTATGTTTGGTCACTTTAATACTGCTAGGGAGGATAGATAATTTTTTCCCGCAATGTGGGGTCAATGCAAATCCTTTCTGATGGTCATAAATTATAATGGAATCTGTAAGATGGGCATGCAGAATTTTAGCATATAATCTCATCCATGCCCAACTGCTTATTAAAGTTCTCCAGTTGGAAATATTTAAAAGCTACTCCTGATTTTAGGAATACAAATGCTCCTCTTTTTCTTTAAGGTGCTCTGGAACTTGCTACAAGTTAAACCATAAATTAAAATTCTTTGTATGATCTCTGAGTTAAAATTAAAGTTACACTGTCTGGATCTGGAATGCTACCCTTATCTTCTGTTTCAAGAGGATCTATAATTTCATCTACAGAAATCACTCTCATTAATGAAGTGTTAACAGTGAAACTAGTTACTGGTAGTCACCCTGCTCTCATCCCAAGTTTTGGGGTACAAAAATAACCATTTAATTTTGTCTGAGTTCTTCTGCAGATACAGCACAGTTAGAATTATTTGGTTCACCCATAACAATTCTTGAAAGCCTCCTATGATCTTTATCAAAAAGAGTTTGATAACATCTAAACTGTGTTTTTTAGTGACATATTTCTTCTTTCACACATCCTACATATCCTGATTATTCAGATTGTTATTGCAGCATCTATGATACTGTCACACAGAAAGGACCATGACATGTCAATGTTGTTTTCCTGTGGTGGATCTAAATCCTATAACATCTGCAATCTGTTCTTCAGTGCAATTTGAAATTGCTGCTGTAATGTGTTGTCTGTTTTGCTGTCAATTTTCTTAGTGCTTTGGAGGAGAGAGGATGGTTGTTTTTTTTTGAGTTTTGATCTTCAATCTTGCCATGCATAAATTATGGTCACTTCCAGTGTCAGCTCTTAAGTATGCTCTGACATTCTGGAGAGCTGATCTAAATTTTCATACAGTACATAGATGGTCAGTCTGGTTCCCCATGACTCTGTCTGGGGAACTACAAGTTACTTTATTCCCACAGAAAGATATCCATAGTGTTCCATCAGTTAGGAGCCCTGATAGCAGGCACAGTCTTTCATCATATTCTGATATTAGGAACATAGGCTGTGTTTCCCCATTACTTTCTCCACGTTGACATACCCTACATTGGCATTGAAGTCCCCCATTACTAAACAGGTGTCATGCTTGGGGAAATTATCGATCAGAGTTTGTAGACAATTGTAGAATTGATATTTGTTATCATCTGTTATCTGTCAGTACTTAGCATTGTATAATTGTCATTTTTATGTAGCATATTTGAAATCTATCTCACAGCAATTGGCAAAATTTATATTAAGACCATTAGTCTTAATATAAATGAAATCACAGTAATATGACTTGACACATTAAAGAACAATGGGCCAAATACCTTCCTAGTAGTTTGCTTTCAAGAAATTTTGAGAGAGATAAAGTTTTTTGACTAGTTAAAACATGCTACAACAAGCAAAAATTGAAGGTAAGGGTTGATTACATGGATATTTAAAAATATTAATGTGACACCATAAAACAGGGGTTCTCAAACTGGGGGTCGCGAGGTTATTACATGGGGGGTTGTGAGCTGTCAGCCTTCACCCCAAACCCCACTTTGCCTCCAGCATTTATAATGGTGTTAAATATATAAAAAAGTGTTTTTAATGTATAAGGGGGGGTCGCACTCAGAGGCTTGCTATGTGAAAGTTTGAGAGCCACTGCCATAAAAAGTGTGTAGTTCCTTCTGTGACAGTCTGGGGAATAGGTCTATGTAAATTTATGATTTCCATTTGATTTTATGAACACTATTTATGATTATAAACTTCAGTGTGGATTAGAACTTCCACAATGAGACATAAAACAGACTGTCTAGAGAACTAAAACAGGGCCATCATGGAGTCCTCAACACTGAGGCTATCTGGGCAGTACCATAGGGCTACAAACATTGACTTTTAATGGCCATCTGCCAGCATTCCTACTACAGAGCTGGAGATTGGAAATCCCAGCATAAGAAGAGAAGCTGGAAATGGTATCAACCTCTGCTTTTAAAGGGACAAAGCTCTCTAGCAAGATGGCCAGCTCATGACTAGAGCTAGAAGGCTGAGTAGAGCTGGCCTTTCTGAAAGACAGTGACCAGGACCCAAAAGACTCTCAGGAGAGGTGAGGACTCTGAGGGAGGGAACTGCCTTGAGGTGTTTGTTGTTTTTAGATCGGTAACTCTCTTATGTTGTCTATGGGGAAGTGTGTGTGTGTCCTTGCAAAACTTTTGTGCTTGCTTTAACTGTCACATGGTCCTTGAAGAGTTAAACTATAATTCCGACTGCCCACAAGGGTGGAGCTCTGGGGATAGTGTACATAAGCTATTGGAGAGACTTGGGGGGTTCAGCACTGGTGCCCAAGACAAGGACAGTTGGACTGTGGGGTCCTACTTCCCATGGAAGAAGTGTCTGAGAGCATCTACACTTCACAGTGCACCTAAGAGGCCAAAACTAGAGATAGTGTGTGAGCACTGCTCAGATTCAGTGGGCTTGGAAGCATATGGGATCCAACACAGGGTCCAGCACAGCTAACTGTTGACCATCACAAGATTTTTATTTTTAGTTCTGAAACTCACTAGTGTTTGAATTTTCTGAATATATTATACCCTTTTTATTAGCACTTATCTCTCTTTGGAAATATAGGGTTTTTTATTTGTTTGCAAAATACTGATGCTAGTGAGATCCACCTTCAAAGTCTCTGCATTTTTGCTCTTCTAGACTTCCACTAAACCTTTCATACATTAGTTCAAATATTTTTAAAATTTCCCCTTTGGCCTAGTTAGTCTCGCTCTAGCAATTGTGCAGTGTCAGTACATTTAATAGCATACTTTCACCTAATCTACATATGCATGAGCCAAAATATTACATTAACATATGTAGTCACCAGTAATTTGAGCCTTAACCCAATCTCATTAGTGACTTTCAAGAGCCATTTTTTTTACTTTAAATTGCTCTTTTGTAATTTAATTCCTGTTCTTCTTTTAAAGCAGCTACTGTAGCTACTATGCCCTTTCACAATGTATTATTAATTTAAAAGTCAGCACATACACTGTTCAATTGTCTGGGTGGTGACAGAGAGAGAGGGAGTGAAAAAGAAAGAAAGACTTACTTGGTAAGTAACGATGACAACTTCTGTTGCTTAGTCCGATAGCCATCCACTGCAGCTCCAAAAGCTAAACTAATAGCTACTGTGCTGGCTTTTGGGCAGTCAAGATGAGTATGGACTTCTGGAGGGGTTAATTCCTTCTTGGGAGTCAAGTGAATGGGCTTAGATCAAGGATATTATTTTCCAATCTATTTTGTATACACTATGCAAATAGTTCTAAAGAGTTCCTGTTATTACCTTGAACAAAGATGGATAGGAAAGCAGAAGCTCTGGCAAAGCTGACATACACACAGCTCCAATTTAGGGCTCTAGCCAAAATGCAGCTCTGTGGTCAAGTATGCAGTATAGTACATTTCTGTCTTTGCTGTTTCAATGACATTGTTCCCAGCTTCTTTTCATTAATTATTTGTATTGTGATAGCTCCTCAGACCCCCAGTCAGGGATCAGGATCCCACTGTGCTAGGCATTGTACAAACATGTAACAAAAGAGGTCCTCTACCTCAAAGAGCTTACAATCTAAGTATAAGCCAAGAGACAAGTGCATACAACAAACACAGCAGGAGAACACAAGGGAACAGTCAGACAATAGGCATGATAGGCATGGTCTTTGTCAATCAACAAGTCAGGAAGTGATCTATGCAGCAGCACTTTGATTGAGTGGGGAAAAATGGAATTTACCAAGGCCAGAGAAGAAGAGGTTGCAGTAATTGAGACACAAGGTAATTAATGCCTGGATAAGAGTTTTAGCTATGTGGATGGAGAGGAAAAGCTGCGTCTTAGATATGTTGCTCCTGAATAAATGACAAGATTTAGAAATGGACTGGATGTGAGGAACTAGAGAGAGAGCAGTCAAAGACAATATCCAAGTTATAGTCCTGGGTGACAAGGATGATGGTAGTGTTATTCACCTTAACTGAAGAGGGAAAAATTGAAAGCTTGTGTTGTCCATGTTGAGTTTAATGTCAGAGATGCAGGCCAAGATTTTAGTTTGGACAGAAGAAAAGTCTGGATTGGAGATGTAGATCTGCATAAAGAGGATAGCTGAAGTTGTGTTTACAAAGAGATTGTCTAGTAGCAAGATGTAGATGGAAAAGAACAAGGAGAAGGCAAGAATGGAGCCCGGTGTAACCCCCACAGAAAATTGTGTGTGTGTGGGGGGGGTTCAGGGTAAGGAAAATGAATCAACGAAGGACTGATTAGAGAGGTAGGAGGAGAACCAGAAAAAGATAGTCCCAAAAGCTGAGGCAGCTGACAGGTCAAAGAGGATGAGGATAGAATACAGCTTCTGAACTTTGGCCAACAAAATGTCATTAGAGTCTCAAATGAGGGATGTTTCAGGGAAGTACATGAGGCACAAACTGAATTACAGAGGGTTTAGGATGGAACTACAGGAGAGGAAATCCAGGTAGTAAATCATTGTGGACAGTACATTCAGTGAGGCAATTCTGAGAGTTTTAATTGGCCCCATAAAACACTAAATCCCTTTGATACTGTCCATCAGAGCAACCACACTCATCCTCAACCAGATGTTAACCAAAATTATACCCTAAACTTGGAGGTGATATGTCTCTATCCCCAGTTTTTAAAAGGGATAACTATTATTAATGTGTTACATACAAACGGGCCTTCTGCTTTTAGGAGAGCAACTGAGCTAATGTGTAATTCCCTTCTACTCCACTCAGTTATACAGCTGGGGACATTTTCATCACCGATTTCTGTGGTCGAAGCTCAAGAGGCAAGATTTGATAAAATATATTTTGGGGGGCTGACCTCTCTATTATACTGAAGCGAATCTAGCATCAGCATCTTTGCTGATTGCAACTTTGGCAAAGAGAGGTGGTCTCTCAGGTTGGCTGGTTCCAGGTCATTTAGGGCATTGTAGTTCAAAACTGACACCTTAAAATCTATCTGGTAGCTGCCTGGTAACCAATGCAGATCGTGGAGAACAAGTGTCATGTTCCCTTTATAAGATGCCAGTTTCAGCCTACTCAGCCTACTCAGTGTGGTTTCAGGCTACCCGTGCCTCAGTTTCCATTCATATAGGTTGGATCATTCAACCTTCCAGCTTAATGTGGTTGACAGAGTGACTTGGGTACAGTGACTTGGCCATCTGGCTAAGTAAAAAAAAAAAAAAAAGTCCACCCCTTCCATGGTATCCAAGTCTAAATTAAACACAAAACAATCTTCTGTCCCCGACCCTCAATCTGGGCACAGCCCCTTCTTTCTGAGGGTCTGTCTTCAGTTCCAGAAGAGTCTTCCACTCCTCCTGGGCTCTACTCAGTCTCTTGCTGATCTTTATAGAACACCTGATCCCAGGGCGTCCTGCTTGGCTCCTCCCTTCTACCACACTCTCCATGCCAGAAGGCCTGATTTAGCCACATGACCTGCCTGTCATGTGACTTTGCTCATTTCTCCACTTGGGGAGGCAAGCTAAGTATATCACAGGTGGAGCTGGCCAGTCATCCTGTGATAATGCCCTGCAACCGCCCTCTGCACCAATTCCAGCTTCTGAATCAAATTTACTCTCTCTTGGCAAAAGTACAAGAGAGAGTCTTGTGGTTAGTGACTGAAGAGATCTGGTTTAATTCTGCCACAGACTTCCTGTGTGATCTTGGGCATATCACTTAACTTCTCTATGCTTCAGTTCCAACAATTGGGATAATAATCCTTCCCTACCTCACACAAATGTTGCAAGGATAAATTACTTAATGTTTGTGAGACACTCAGATATGATGGTAATGAACACCAAAGAAAAGCTTATCAACAAATTGTGCAGGTCAGTTCACCCCATCACAAAGCCAAAGATCTTATGCAAAGAGTTATTGGATAGACATGTTGCCTGCATTTTGACCAATAATGCATTTTTAGTGTACAAGTGGCAACAATACACATTTATAATGAAACCAAGATTAATGAGGGTAGGGTGAGTTTTAGAGATGATCTTTTTCTGCATACCAGTATCTTTCTCAAGTTGGTGCATGGGGAAAATCCACTTCCTGCTCCTCAAAGTAATTTTTTTTCTTATTATTTTAGAGTTCAATTTTTCATTCTTCATTTTATTCCTTTCATTTTTCTTTTTGAAGGATTATATCACTTTACAAAATATTTAGTGGACTAATTTTGCACCTACACAGTTCTTGCCCTTGTTCTGTGTGAAAGTGATAAGCTCCTAGGAAGAGGTAATCTGCAGCCATACTATAAAAATTCAGCTAACCTGCTGAGCCATTTTATTGCCAGGAAAATGCATTGAACAAGTCTCCTTGGGTAGTGAATCTTACAAAAAGTGTTAAAAATAGAACAATGTTTTAATTCCTAATATAATGGATAGCTTACAGAGGAGAAAATGATATTTTTCTCAAGATTTAACATTTGAATTTCTACGCTAACTGTATTAGAACATTATTTTGTATTGAGCATGGTCACTGAGATTTGACACCACTAAGAAGGGACAAATTTATACACATTCTACAAATAAAACCTTGTGCTAGTTCCAGCACAACTATAAAGATTACAGCAATATACTGTAACACAGAAACCTATTAAACAGATAGTGTCTTGGCAGTGGGATGAGAGCACTTGGTTACAGCTTAGTTTGATAGTTTGAATTTTTACAGCAGTTTTTGAAACTATCCCAGAACACCAAAGTTAATTAAATTGATCTAAATTATTCTTTCCCCAAACAGTGAAGTCTGTATAGGACACCTACGTCATCCCCTGCCACTAAAGGATTGTTCATCACTAGTTATAAATGTCCTTATTTAGGGCCAATCCTCTGAACCCTTACTATACTTGAGTAGTTCCAATTGACTTCTGTGGAACAATTCACTTGACTATGGGTGTGAGTAGGGCTTGCAAGGTTAGACCTATAGTGTGTAAATGACTTATTTAAGGCCTGATCACACGAAGTAGTGGATACCTTCAATACTCAGCACTTTGTTGTATTGATCCCTTAGACTTCAAGCACTTGGAACATAGACCTTGTCTTCAGACCTGTCTGTAACTCACTAATGGTATTTTACTACTAATAAAGCTTTCACGCAAATTTCCTTTTATACTGTACAATTTTCACTTGAAGCCATGTTTTTCTGCCAACATGTACCAAAACCAATGGATCTTGGCATGCTGTGTTCAGGATCCAAACTTGTAAAGATGTGTCTTGTCAATGCTCCAGAAAGACAGTACATCATCTGTCTTCTTCTGCCACTTGAAGAATGTCCTGTCCACTCTTCTTAACAGTGAGTTCCCAGTAACGATAATCTGTGCGCTCTTGTGCGTGTTCGACATCCTCATGGATTGGGCACATATATCCATCCTCAAGTGTGTCCTATGCAGATCCCTGTTCCTTTCCTCACTTGAAAATTTAGAGACATTCCCTGCAGCTGCACACTGAGTACCTGATAGTGATTAGATACCTGTAGGTGAGCAGAATTTCTCCTGGTTCTCTTTCCTCTGGTGGTCACAGACCTCTCATCTTCTGCCTCTAGCTGTGTAAAATGCCGCCTGTTTCCCCTGTCCTCATGTTGTAACAAACTGCCAATCTGCCTTTATAATGTCTGCTCTCTATTGTACTCTTGTTGCCACTTCCTTTTCTTGTTAGAGGTGCTACCTGAACCCCCTTGTCCAAGAACTCCTCCGCCTGTCTGATGTTACACAGGGTCAATAGCCATTCTTCAATTACAGAACTCTTTTCTTCAAATCCATCAACCTGCACTTCAGTGCACAGGAAGTCTCTTCTGTCTTTAGGCAGGAAACAACATGTCACATCATGAGCTTGGTTTGCAACCGGCTTATATGTCAGGCTTCGCTAGTCAGCACTACCCTCTCCTCTTTAACAGGGAGGAATCAATCATTCAAAAATTTCAAGTAGGCAGCCCGATTATTGGGCCTTAAAGCTCAGTCATGTGCCCTTTAGAGGCACAACAAACAGATGAAATCAACATTGGACTGGTCTGATAATGTTATGTATTAGCTTGAGGTCACTATTCTTTCCATTGCAGAGGTAATTATTATGATTCATATTGCAATAGTGTGCAAACAACTAGTAAAAAGACAGTCCTTACCCCAGAGAATTTACAATTTAAGTGTATAATAAGATGAAATCAGAAGATGAGAGAGACAACTGGAGGTGGGTGCAAGAAGAGGTAACAGTAAACTGAGCATGTTTTGTATAATAAGCAATAGTCTCAGCTGACAGTGTGCCATCAGGAATGATTTTGATGTTGATGTTGGAGAAGAGTTAATAGACAGCAACAAAAGAAGCAATTCTACTCTTATGAATTAGTAAATGTGTCTTCCTACAATTATGTTTAACACATCTAAAGCCATTTTAGGAGCATTTCAATTCCTCAGAAGTTGGATTGTGATTAAAAATGTTATCCTAGAAACAACACACTGAAAGAATAAATTCCAGATAATTTTACCCCAAAGATCTTTTCCTTATTCCCTTTCCTTATTTTTTCCCCAGCACTAAATGTGTGCTATCGAGGCACTTATAGAGATGAATGCTAATTGTCTGCTATCTTGACTTGTCACTTTGTGTGTTGTAGTATGTCCACCATAGTGTGGATAGACATGGTATGAACATTTCAAAAAATTACAGTATGTTAGTCCACATAATAACCTTTGTCTGAAACAATAATGATTCATTATAAATGTTTTGTTTTTCAGTCTCCTAGTTGGATGTGTTGATCATATTTATATAAAGATGTTACCTTACACATTTTCCAGTCTGTGTAGCCCATGTATCCAAATACATTTATCTGAAAAACAAAGTAAAAATAAATAAAAATACTCATTTATAGAAGAAGTAAGAAAACGGATGGAAATTCTATTAAAATTGCTGTAGCTTTAAATCAATCAAATTAAATGGCCACAGGATGGCAGCAAAGGCTAAATCATGAGAGGTTCACTTTATTTTTATAGTGACTGACTTTGAAAACTGCTTTGATATTAAGGAGACACTTTTATTTTCTAACTTTTTACATGATAAAATGTTATTATTTTACACTGCCCAATTCCTCATCTGTTGACCCAATAAAACTGATCCTTGACCTAGACAAAACCCTGTTATTTCCTATGCAAAAAGAGAGGCAATATGTCTTTTTTCTAATAACCCTTGTAATAAGATCTGTAGAAGAGCTCTGTGTAAGGTAGAAAGCTTGTCTTTCTCAGCAACAAACTTTGGTCCAATAAAAGATATTACCTTACCCACCTTGTCTCTCTAAACCCCAATATAAGACTTTCATGCTTATTTTAAGTGCCCTAGCATTTGTACTATTGTTCAATAGTAGACAAAAATCTGATTTCATAGAAGAGGTGCAAATAGGTACCATCTGGGTCGTACATACACCATTGCTCGCTGCGCCACTGTGACAGGTTGGGTCACAGAAACCCCCTTGGGACTGCCACCTGATGTGCTGAGACTACCTCTAAGCCCATTTTCCCGGGCAGCTTGGAACTTCAGTACCTTGCCTGGTTGTGCCAGACACGCTAGCCAGTTACAAACACAGACACAGGTCTGAACCACATCCCCCAAAAGCTGCAGGCTTAAGTGAAAACAGCTTAAGAAGTGCTCCTAGCTCCAACACCCAGATACCCAGTACCCAATGGGATCCAAACCCCAAATAAATCCATTTTACTCTGTATAAAGCTTATACAGGGTAAACTCATAAATTGTTCTCCCTCTATAACACTGATAGAGAGATATGCACAGCTCTTTGCTCCCCCAGGTATTAATACTTGCTCTGGGTTAATTGATAAGTAAAAAAGTGATTTTATTAAATATAAAAAATAGGATTTAAGTGGTTCCAAGTATTGACAGACAGAACCAAGTGAATTACCAAGCAAAATAAAATAAAACATGCAAGTCTAAGCCTAATACAGTAAGAAACTAAATGCAGGTAAATCTCACCCTCAGAGCTTCTTTTACAGACTAGACTTCCTCCTAGTCTGGGTCCAGCAATCACTCACACCCCTGTAGTTACTGTCCTTTGTTCCAGTTTCTTTCAGGCATCTCTTTGGGGAAGAGGCTATCTCTTGAGCCAGCTGAAGACAAAATGGAGGGGTTTCCCTGGGCCTTATATAGTTTCTCTTGTGGGTGGAAACCTCTTGTGTTTTCCTATGCAGAATCATAGCTACAAGATGGAGTTTTGGAGTCACGTGGGCAAGTCACATGTCCATGAATGGCTCCATCTTTACAGACTGATGCCATTGCCCACATGTTAACCCGAACGTTCCCAGGAAAGCTCACATGTGGATTGGCGTCTATCAAGGTTCATTGTTAGCCAACTGCTCCCAATTACTTGAATAACACTTCCACACTATGTTGACCAAATCTGCCTTAGGTGCTTTCTACAGCAAACACTTTAAATACAAGCATAGAGCAAACGCTCATAACTTCAGATATAAAAATGATACATGCATATGAATAGGATGAATACATGCAGTAGAATATAACCTTTGCAAAGATATGTTACATAACATATCTAGCGTAAAACATATTCCAGTTATGTCGTATTTACATTCATAAGCATATTTCTATAAAGCATTATGGGGTGCAACATCACACCATCTATTTAGAAAGCAGTTTAGAATAGAAATATTAAGAATGTACAAACCCATTTAATTCTTAAAATTGGGTGTTACTGAAGGTTACATTTATCTCTTTCCCTTTCTCTTTTTTTTAGAAGAGATAGACTTCAACAATCAATGACTTTCCTCGTTTTAATATTTCACTTAGGATGTTTGAGGCAAAAGGCTCCTTCGATGCTGTAAAGGCCAGATTTTCAGAAGTGCTCAGCACACAGCAGCTCCCATTGTGAGCGGTGGGGGAGGTGCTGAGCAGTTTTGAAAATCAAGCCATTTCAATTAGACTAAATGGGAGCAGAGTTCTCGTGAAAACCCATGTCTATTTGGAGATGCTGAGCACTTTTTTTGAAAATCTGACACTAAATCTATGATCGTCACTGAATTCTGACTACTGTCGGCTGCTTGAGCTCTATTTTGTATGTCTTTACTGTAAATGTTCTTGTACTGTGGTCCATGAACCCACTGGTGGTCTGCAGAGAGCTCACTGGTCACATGATGAGGGCTTCTGCTTCTTTCTTCCAGCTGCCTTTATGTTCTACAGACTCTTTGCAGCAAACTTTCCCCCCCAAAAAGGACACACACTTATTCCATTGTAGAATTAAAGTACACAAAATAGGCTTCTAGTATTTTTCCATGTTAGCAGTTTCTGTAGTTGCCATGGGGATATCACATAACTGTGAATCGATGCAGTTCACAAGCAAATCTTCATTAAAATGTGGTCCACACTGTGAAAAAGTGAAGCACCCCATCTGTACACATTTACTCTAATGTCTGTTGCCTAGGGCTTTTGTGAAAATAAACTGTTGCTTCTGTAGAAGACTGTGTTAGTGTTTTCTGAATGAACAAACTTTAATAAATTAATAAAGCACTTGGATATGATCAGTAACCCAAATCCTGTAATAAAGGATGCAGTAATGTTAATTAAACAGGATTTTTTTGGTCAAGGTTGGTACATATTGACATATTTCATTTATTTGTTTCACTACCTCTTCTAGCACAAGTAAAAAAGTAAATTAACAGATGGGTTCTGCTGCTTTGGGGGTTCCATCACTGTAATTTCAAAGCAAACTGCATGCTTACCAGAGTTCCTTCCCCTGTATCAAGCTTGCCCATGCTAGACTGTTGGGACTGGCTGGACTGCGGTGGAGTCAAAACATGTCCTGGCTTGCTGCACAGCTGGATCCCCCAGTCGCCTGTCCCCCTCACTCCTTCTCCTCTTGTCCACCTCCTCCTCCTCACTGTTCACATTGGGGGTCTGTGACTCGGGCTCCTTGGAAGTATCCACAGTGCTCTGTGGGAGGTGATGGGGTCTCCACCGAGGATGGCTTGCAGCTCTTTGTAAAAGCAGCAGGGCTGCAATTCAGCATGAGCTCAATTGTTGGTCTCCCTGGCCTTCTGGTACACCTGCTGCATCTTCTTGGCTTTCACGCAGCACTGTTACTGGTCCCTGTTGTAGCCCTTCTCCTGCATTCCCCGAGCAATCTGCTCATAGATGTCCACTTTTGTATGGCTGAATCGGAGCTGTGCTTGCACAGCCTCTTCTCCCCACTGGCCCAGGAGATCCAGCATCTCCTATGTACTCCAGGCAGGAGTGCATCTGTAGCATGTAGCCTGCAAGGTCAGCTGCGCAGTTAAACTCAACAGTGGAGACTCTCCTAGCACAAACTAAAAGGTACCTTGTTCACCTTACCATGTCCTCAGGACACTAACATGAAACATGTTTTAACGTGAACTAGGTACCTTTTAGTGTAGCAGGGTCTACACAAGCATTTACAGCACAACACTTTAGTGTGCACTGTACTCACACTCCTATAGTCCTCGCTGTAGGGCCGTGTAGACAAGCCCTCAGATTAAATGAAGTCCCTCTCTTGAGGAAGTGTGCATTAAGAGACCAGGCAACTGGGAGACACGATCCCTGAGTTTTATGCCTGTTTTGGCCACTGATTTGTTCAATGTCCATAGCTAAATCACTTAACTTCTTTGTGATTTAGCCTATCCAAGTATACAGTGGATATAATAATTAACTACTTCACAATAGCATGGCAAGGCTTCATTTACTGTGTTTGTAATGCACTTTCTTGCATGAAAATATCATTCACTTACTGTATCAGGTCTGATCTTTGGTTTTGTAATAAAACAAATATAAGAAACTTCAGAGCTTAGCATAAAACTTAAAACCATTAAATGTTAAGCAAAGTCCTATAAACAATAAAGAATTGTGTATGCTATAACACAGGAACTGCTACCATCAGGCTCAAACAAGACCATTTAAACTAGTTTATGTAAAGGAGGAACTGATTTTCAAGTAGCTATTAAGGACACTGTCTTGATAAGCTTTGAGTTTGCTTCACGTGCAGTATATTTACAGGGTGCAGAGTAAAAACTCATGTGTATGCTTTTGGATTATGTATGCTTCTGTCCTTACTCCAGGAGAGAATGACCTGTCCTGGGATAAACCCATAGCAGGAAACCTCTGTGACAGTCCCAGGTATGGAGGTTTCTTTATGCAGAGGATGCAGTTTGCCTCTTTCCCCCTTCGCATAGACAAAGAATACAGCCCTTGAAGAGGGAAAGGGGAGAGCTATGGAGAAGACAATACAACATGGGAAATCTCTGCAGGGCCAGAGAGAATAACGTATGTCCTTTCAATTGACTTAATCTCCACTCTGTTCCCTAAGTGCTGAGTGACCCTAGAGCTGCAGAGCACCTTGTTGAGGACTAGAGGGGACAGCTGAGCTCCTTTCTATGGAAATGAGGAGGCACCCATACAAAAAGTCCATTTTGCCTGCAGACCCATATTATGAGAAAAATAGGGGTCTCCTTCGAAACCAAATGCAATTAGAATGAAAATATCCTCCATGATAAATTATCAAGTTAAAAACGTATGGCTCAGAGTTTGCCATTGTAGAGTTAATTTTGTTTAGTATAAAGTATTATAATCAGTATTGATTATATATAGTAATCAAATGCCTTGAGCTTACATTGTAAATAATAACTGAAATACTCACCAAGTTGATTATAGTTAGGGCAATACTATGCACTCAGTAAAAAATGTAATAAATTGCATCAAAAAGCATTTTGCACTATGCACAGATATTAGGGTCATTATAGAAGTTGTGTTACTAATTACATTTTCACTTGGATACCAACTCAATAAACTTTGTTTTAGTATGAGTTCTCAATTTCATAGGCAAAATAATATTCATGCTGCACTGGAACTGAAAGGCTGTGGAGACATTTAAATATATATACAGGATCAACAAGAAAAATCATTTTACATAGTCAAATTTACTAGTCAGTTGATTTTACTGCACCATATTATTATGATAACTATTTTCTTGTTCCTACTATCAAAGGGAGGAGATAACTATAATGGCAAGCCAGGAGGCCTTAGTTATTAATGTTCTTTTCACTGGGGAAGGACAGCGTGAAGCCACTCAACTGTTTATAAACACGATCATTACAGGGATTCCTGGAGAAACAAGACAGTTAGTTTCAGAAATTCATAAATAATTAGAAAGGTCCATTCTCGCCACAGATGTATGGTATCCCCTATGGATACATTCCTGATGAGACACAAAAGTAAAGCCCTTTTGAAATTTTAAGCACGCATACAGTCCCACAGACTTCAGGGGGATTGCCCATATGCTTGAAGCTAAGAATGTGCTTAAATTCTTTGCTGAGTTGGGGCCTAAATGATTTAATAACCTCTATTGAACAGCTTAAGGCGATAGAAAATCATCAAACAAATTGCAGAAGCAGCAACATTTCTTTGATCAGGGAATAATACGAGAACCAGAGAGAAAGCTGTAACATTTATTTGAAGAAAATGAGAACAAAACAACTGCAGCAAACATCTATTACATATTTATCATTGATGCTCTTCTCAGATTATATACAATTGCATCAGTTTCTGTGGGAATTGGGAGGGGGGTCACGTAGAAGGCAGGACACACTTGTGTGACAAATTTTATCCTCAGAACTCATTCAATGGTTTATTATAAATAATGAATTACAATTGTAGCCTTTTTTGATAAAATATTGACAGACCAATCCAGATTATTGCAAATATATTTATTAATCTTACATATTCAACAACTAATCTGTAAAAAAAAACTATTTTCAGCCTATTTATTGGAGGGACATTGTTTGATCTAAAGATTGATTATTTGAGCTATTGGCTATGTAGATTACATTATATTGTCCAAAGTGGGCAACTGAAACTTTATAAATAAGAGAACAACAAATAAATGTTGTTGCCGATTTTGAGATGTTAATATTTGTAAAATTTTCTATGTTCATATTTTATTTTAACAAATAGTGGTGATCTGAAATCTGAAATAATGAAAAATATGCCCATATCACATCCACATCCACATTCATTTTTCTCGTCTGTTGCTTTGACCATGCCCCATTTCTTTGGAATACCTCAGCAGGCTTCCTCTTCTCTATCACATCAAACATAAGCTGCTTATCTTCACTTTCAATCACCTTCACGGTCAATCCCTACCCTATCTATCATTTCTGATTTACTATCGAGCTGCTAACTTCCAACTCTGATCAGCCCATGAAGTCAGCGTCCACTGCCTACTTGTTAAATTTTCAAATGAGCATCTTTGTGCTTTCTCCCATGCTGCTCCATAGGCTTGGGAAGTGGTCCCCATAATCATCTGCAAAACAGATTCATTACCCTCCCTCAAATCTCTGTTCAAAACTTTCCTTTTGATGCCTACAAAAAAAACTTGACAATGATTGGTCTGCTGGTGTGCTAAGACTACTTCCTAACATGCTGACCTATACGGTCTCATTGTTTCCTTGTACTCCCCCATCAGTGTGTCTGTATCCATCTTGTCTTTTGTCTTATACTTAGACTGTAAGGTCCTCAGGAGAGAGACCATCTTTTTGTTCTATTTGTGCGGCACCTACCATAATGGGGTCCTGGTCCATGTCTAGGGCTCCTAGGCACTAGGTAACCAAATAAATAAGTAAATAAAATGATACCATGAATCATAGTGAACCATGGTCTTTATTATAATTCAGGGAAATATTTGATCATATTTTCATGTTTGTTTACTATTTGACCAGTTCTACTTGGAGTCTACACTGCAATTTCCTCAGGAGTTTAATTTTAGTTTCACATTTGACCATCTGCACTTAATTAATTATCTTCCTGAATTCTTCTTTCCTTTAGCAATCAAAGGTCTCCAGATCCATGTATCTTCCACATTGTTGATGGAGATACTCTGAAAAGGGTCATAATTTGACTAAAATTGGTCAAACATAGGAAGAAGTAGAAAGCAGAAGCTGTTGTAAGCTATCATTTACATCAAGCAGATGTTAAGTCATTAGTGAGCCAAAATTATTGTTCACCTTAGGTAGTATGTTATGTTATTTAGCTTCCTTTGCTGTGTTATCAATATGAAGTTCACTAGTTACTATTGATATTACACCTTTCAGTTAAAGATGCCACTTTGAAGAAGTGGGTTGTAGCCCACGAAAGCTTATGCTCTAATAAATTTGTTAGTCTCTAAGGTGCCACAAGTACTCCTGTTATTTTTGCGGATACAGACTAACACGGCTGCTACTCTGAAACTTTGAATTTGAAAGATTTTATTTGGATTTATCTATTTTATTACTTTATTTCTATATATATTTTAAATTGCTTGTAATAAGGCTCCAGGCACTAACACAAATATATTAAAACACACACAACTGAATAAATTAAGAGATGAATATCAGGACCATATTGAAGGACCCAGGCCTTTTCTTAAGGCCCAAGAGGAACAGCAAGATAGAACCCTCCATACCAGAGGCACTGACAATATTAACTAACACTGGATCAGTACTTCTCCTGAGGCCTTTAGCAACTAAGTGGGGCATAGATCCCAGTCACAGAGTATGGAACTAAGTTACTGCAACAGCTCCTGTACCTCAGTGCACAACAGTGGCCAAAGCTCACAAAAGACTTCATTTGCTCTCTGAGTATAAGTTTCTGCCATCATGGATGCAAACAACTCAGTCTAGATCTTGGTAGCTTTTAATACACAAAGGAAAAGGAAAATTCCTCATAGCAGAAACATCTTGATTTTATTACCAAGTGGCTGGGAATAATCATGCTATCCACCACTCAGAACAGATCTGCTGTTTGGACTTCGTACATTCTATGGTGCATGCAAACAAAATCTTTTTGCCTCCTAAATAGTTACTCTCAGTCACAGCATAAGACCTTTTTTTTTTTAAAGCATTATTGTACAATAGGTTAGACTCATTGCTAGACTTCCTCCACCTGCACTCTAGTTATCTCTCTTCTCACTTTAGCTGTGCATCAGCAAATCACATTAACTGGTGAGGCAAAGCTAGGGAATGTGTCTGGGGAATGCTTTATAAATACAAGGACTATTGTCATTCAGACAGCCACATAAACTATTCAGGATATTACATGTTCCTGGGGTCCAGAGGTAACTGAATGGATTACCCTTGGCCACAAATGTATCAGATAGTTTAATTCATTAGTGACAGCTGTGGCACTGCTGTTAGATGTGTGTATAATATAACCATTCTAGAATGTCCAATGTAAGAATGCAACAAAATAAAAATAGTCTGTATGAAATATGAAAGGGGTCGCACCATTTCATGGCAATCTTGTAACTGTAATGAGAGTCACGTCACTTGCTAGATACGAACCTGAACCCTGAAATGTTAGCACAGACCCTTCAACTCTGCAGAGTTTCACTGCACAATTGGGGCACATTTGAATGAAGGAGATTGAAATATACAGTAAGGCACACACTTTAGGCTAATTCCTAAGGCCCAATTTATTCCACAGTCAAGCTTGCTAGAGTATGTTGTGAAGGCCAAGACTATAACAGGGTTCAAAAAAGAACTAGATAAGTTTGCTTGTGGCAGCAAAAAACCTAGAGCCGGCCCTGATGACAACAATCAAAAATAAAAGGAAACAGTCAGATCTGTGGTTCCTCAGTGTTTAGAAAATATATCAATAGATGCTGCTCTGTTTAAGCAGGAAGGGTTGTCTCCTCATATTAACAAAGCACTTCTTTTCATGCAAAGACTCAGGTTTGTATTTTTTTTCAGAAGCAGCCAGTGATAATTTACTTTGGAATTCTTACAATAAGAATTTTAGTATGAAGGAACAAGAATTATTTCCTTCAACCACCAACCTGTTATTTCTGCAAAGAATAGCCACTGTCTGACTGCTTCATGTCACGGCTCTACTAACAAGTCTTTCAAAAAATAACCCAGCAATAGTATCAAAATGTGCATTTCTTGTAGTGCATGTACAGGCACATGCAGAGGGGGTGGGATTCGCTTCATTTTCTTGAAAGGGAGTCAAGCTTTCAAAAGTTCAGGAAATGCTTCCTTAAGGTGCATATATTATTATTTATTGTAGTTGCAATTCTACATCACTCATCGTCATGTAGTAAAAGCACATTATCTGAGTTTCCAATTGATTATGGATTTTAATGGTAAAAGTTGGCAAATCGAGAGTCCACAAGGAGGAGCTTAATGCTTCTCTTGAAAATGTATCAGCCAGCATTTGGATACTGATTTGTCACATTTCTAGCACCATTCCAGCCCCCGAGATTTTCTATATAGGCACATCACTTCAGTGACCTTAGTTGCTATATATAAAACCACTATTTTGGTTGAATCATTTAAAAATCTGAGTTAGAATTTTAACACAACAAAATTCCTTCTTATTAGATACCTATAATTAATAAATGTTAGCAAGTAATTAGCAGAATGTAGGAAAAACATGCTTGACAGCACTGATTTGCAATGTACACCATCCATACTGATCTTAGTTAGCATTATCTCAGAAATAAGGACTTTTGCCCCACATGGTCCATTGACATTATTGTCATGGAAACTGTCAGTCTTGTCACTACTGCTATTTCCAGAAAGCTGTTCCAGGTTCAGACAATCATTGACATGTACATTAATTTTATGTAATAAGGTGCCTATTTGAGAACTATTTCCCAACCATAGACATTTTGATTGTGTCTTAAATGATATCAATTAAAATTACAAATAATAAATATATTCTCATTTGTAATTTTTGTATTTCCTTCTGGGAATTTGTAAAAGCAGTAGGAAAATATTTTGTGATTTATTTGATTCAATTAAGATTGTACCAAATCTGTAATGCAATCTGCTGGAAACAGAACATCAAACTTTGTTGTGAATGGTGACTATTTTTTTCCCTACTATCATAAATATATAGTACTTCACACTAAGGGGTTTTGTTTATTATTACTTGAATTGTATCAGACTCTGGCTTCATACATTTTATTGCTTTAATTTCCCCCCCTACAAACCTTTATCAATGCTATCATTTCCCTTTTTGATAACTACTACAATATTATCTCTAAATTGCCCTAGACTAGAGATTCATAAGGAAAAAGCATGACAAAAACACAGTGCATGTTACCCACATTGTTACCAAAATGCATCCATTTTTTAGATTTGTAAAACATCCTTTTCTACGATGTTCTGGGAGCATGTACATTATTAACTAGAAAAGCATAACTGTTGAGAAGCTATTCCTTACCATAATATAGAATCTACTACCTTTCAGAGGTTAAAATGAGCATCAGCAAGTAGCTTCCCTCATATCCACTCTACCCTTGGAAAAATGCTACAGAAAAAAAGATAGGCATTTCACTACGTCCTGGAGCCCAGTAAATGGGCTTTATTAGACCAACTAGCTGACTAAATTTCAGCCTTCAGGGTTTACCACTAAAAACACCATGGCTGTTGAGTGCCTCCACTGATCTCAGCTGCAGTAGCAGAACAGCCAGAACCCAGGAGTTAAAGACTGAAGTGATGTGATGACTAGGAAGTTAGTGTAACTGTTGAGTTGGTGTAATAAGTTGTGGTACCTAACAGAAACTGGACTGGATTGTCTGTTTTGGGGAAATTCCATGAGTTTGAATTTTTTTCTGTTCCAAGATGGAACAAAACCAAACAATTTTTGAAAATCTTTTGTTTCAGATTGATCAAAATGTGTGGTTTTTTTCAGTAAAATTGAAACATTTGTTCTGATTTAGACCTTTTTAAAACTTTGTTTTTTTATATAAAAAACCCACAATGCATTTTGTTTTGAAAAGCCATTTCAAAATGGAAAACCAAAATGTTCCATTCGGAAAATGTCAAAACAGGATGTTTCAACAGTATCAGAATGCTTCATTCCCCACCCCCCCCAACATGATTTCATTGAAATAGACACGTTTTTCAAATTATCTAATTTCAATAAAAGTAGCATTTTTTTCTCAAAATATTGTTGTGTCAAAAAAATTCTGACCAGCTCTAATGGGAACATATCAATTGGCCAAATGCATTGTGTATTTACTGTAGCATCTATGTTGTGCAGTGCAGCCCTTTATAAGAGTAGAGTTGTTGTCCAATCCACACAGATCATCTGTCAGTGAGATCAGTGCCATAACTGTGCTATACCAAAGCTAAAAGATAGACTGAGAGGGATTAAAAAAATCTGTAGACTCCAAATGAAACTGATGCCAGAAGCTGGGAATGGGCAATGGGGATGGATCACTTGATGATTACCTGTTCTGTTCATTCCCTCTCGGGTGCCTGGCATTGGCCACTGTCGGAAGACAGGATACTGGGCTATATGGACCTTTGGTCTGACCCAGCATGGCGGTTCTTATGTTCTTAAGTCATCCTGCCATAGCTTTCTCAATATTTTCCCCAGAATGGAAGATTAGAGATTGAATGTTGATTGACAAGATTATCCAAACATGGCTTTTTGAGTAATGGCCATATGTTTGAGGGATTTTGGTATCCCACGTTCTCATGAGCAGCTAGTTAGCAATCTTAACCAGTAATTGATCCAATATGTTTCCACTTTCTTTCACTAGCCATGACATGCAAGGAGACAGCTTGCAGTTCATATGCCAAAGCTCTGCCAGTTTTTCCAGAGCCTCAGTGAGTGATACTTTCTGCAACTCATCCAGAAAGGATGGTAATATGTATTTCTCCTCTAATATGGATGTGAGCATGATTTCTGCCAATTTGCATTCTAACTTTTTACAACTTATGTTCCATCTATTGCAGGTAATTTGTATCCTTCTCTGAGAGATGAGCTGTGAGAATGATGCATTTGGAAAGATTGATTTGATAGCCATTATACTGATGGTTGGGTAGGATGTGATTGTAATGTCCTGCAAAATCTTCAGTAGAATGAACCACCAGTTGCAGAACAATTCTCTATCTGTAAAGCAATGAATTCTCCAGAAGCCGAGAGCACAGGGTACTGTGCTGAAGTCTTCATTCCAAAAAGAAAAGCTGAAGTCTCTTTGCAAGTCTAAGAAGGAAGGAGCAGTTTCTAGGGAATGTTAATGTCCTGCTGTCCTGAAGTAATGATGAATACAGATCTTATCCTTTGGTGGGCATGTCCCTTGAGTGAGGGTGAATACGGACTCAGCTTTTATTCAGTGAAAAGATACAGGGCCTGATTATCTTTCATGCATACACTGCTTTACATTGCGTGGTAGTTTAAGGACACCTTAAACTGGATGTTAATGTAACTTCAAGCCCCCTTTACACTCTCAGACATTTATAAATAAGAATGTGACTTATTTGTTCTTTATTATTTTTCCAAATTGAGTTTATAAATCCTCAAGATTCACATCCTTGAAAACTACTATTGCTCTCTTCTGAGGATTACAGAGCTATTTAAATCTTTCCTTCCTGCTTGGTCCCCACCATTGTTTCAGAATATGCTAATAGTAAATCCAAACGTCTGCCATGTAAACAGAAAAGAAGTGTGTAATATGAGGAATCCTGACAGCACAGTCTCTCATTTAACCAATTTACATGGTAAGTTATCGCTGATATAAATACAATTGTCATAGGGATGACTCACTTGCATATTTTGTGTTCATTTAATATTTCTAATTATCTATATTAAGCTTAACATTAATTGAGCTAAGTAGACAAAAATACAAAGGAACAGAAAGGGTGTTATAAACAGTGGATGAAATTCACATCTTCAGCAAAATGACTGTCACCTCTGCACTATGTTTAGTCTTCTCTCGTGGTGGAACAAATGGACAGCTAGTCTATGGCTTCAGGGGTCATTAGTGAAAGAGGGCTGCTGGGAATATTCTGAGTGAATCCACATATTGCAATTCACAGATTTACTGGCTACATACCAACTATGTGCTCCTTTGGGGAGAGCCATCTCTGTAACCTCACAGTCTTCCCCTCACCTTACTTACTTGTAATTAATATTAGGTACAAAGGACAGCAGACAACTCATACTCTCTAACTTTATTATGAAAAATGTAATAAATTTACTTTAAACCCATGTCACACTTGCTACAATCCTGCCAGAAAAGTAAAATAAATGGAAATAGTGTTGGGTTTTGTTCTCTTAGAGAGACAGACAAGCGGTGTGGGATGAAATTAACAAGGATGGACATTTTATTTCTAAGAGGATTATAAGTGTAAAAACATACTAAATATGTGGGGTTTGTGTCTTCTAGGCTCACTGCATGCCCATTATTCTTGTAGCTTCAGCTTATTCTTTTCTTAAAAATCAACATTGCTCCTTAGGCAGATTTATAAAAACACACCTTTTGCAACACTATGAGCTATTGTCTGTAATAGTAGCAGTAAGAGAAGTTAAAACTCACCATCATTTCTAAATGTAAGAAAAATAATAAAAAATAAGAAAAGAGAGAAAACGTCCGAAGCAAGTACCATAAAAATATTCCCAAGAAAAGATAAGCAATACACTACAACAGAACTTCCCTAAGGACCCTTCCATAGGACCCTGACGTAGAGAGCTACATGTGCTAGCTTTCCTTTTCAGCTGTTAAACTGCATTAAAGACAGCTAAAACTACATTATATTTCTAATAATATTTCTAAGCAATTACAGTAGTTGCCATGGAGATGCTCTTCAGTCACAGGACTGAAGTGGGAGTGCACCGCTTGAATGGAAGAGGTGGTTCTCTGTCAGATTGGGTATGGAGAGGAGGTAGACCATAAGACAAGATAAGGTCCCCACTCTGAAAAAATTGAGAACTGCTGGATTACAATATTTGTAGTGCAGGCTCAGAGGACATCTGAAGAAGTGCCAAGTCACCCGAGGATAATCAACTTTATAAAAACAGGCTATTTAAAAGGTCTACAACAAAATGATTTACATAATGCAATTTCTTAAGAAGATAAATTTCCTATCGCAGAGTCCGGAGAATGGTTTTTTGGTCACAGATTAGGGTATATTTTCACTTTACATTTCCCCACCTCCTCTTGCCCTTTTCCTTACTGAATTTCTATTTCTTTCCCACCATCTCTTCTCAACTCATGCACATATTCAGTGCAGGTAACAGAATATTCTACCTCTCCTCTTCTCTTCTTGCTCAGCTACATTTCCAGATGGGACTTCCTGTAGGATCAGGCAAACTGAGTCAAGAGAGGCAGACTGAAGGTTGTGTAATATTTATTTTATTTAAACACAAGCAAATATTAACCAAGCTTTACATGCAGCAGGGGAGGGTGCCTCAGGTATCCTCTGTGCCTAGCCAAAACACTAACGTCTTAACCTCACTTGTTCTATCTTCATTGTAGTGAAAACTGCTTGTTTTTGAATATTAAAAGGTACAGTCCCATCAACTGAGGAGGAAAACTTGACTGTAAAGTATGGAAAGAGAGAGTACCACTGGGAATGCTACCATAATTCAAGCATTAAAATGGAGTTATGAGGAAAAAAATGGTTGACATGTATTGTAGATATGGCAGGATAGATATAGCCAGTGTACTGTATAGTTTCCCAGATCTTTCAGTGATGCAAAGGTGCATTATTTTGTGTATTTAATAGTTTGTTCAGTAGTCTGTATGCAGTGTAGCACGACGAATCATTGCAATCCCAGATTAAGAGAGTCTGGTGGTGAGTAGTCTCCATGTCAGCTACGCCTGAAAGCAAAGGGATAAATTATACAACACTTGCTCACACAGGCTAGCGCGGGGGAGGGGGCGGGAGCGGGGGGAGAGAGAGAAGGGGGGCGGCAAGGGCTTCAGCGGGGCGCTCGCCACGCAGTCCCTCCCGCCGCGCCACCTGCCAGGAGGGCTCCGCACCACTCCGGTCGGCGGGGAGGGAAGGACGCGGGCTGCCCTGCCAGGCTTGCTACAGACCTGGCACCGGCTGGGGCAGATGGAATGCACAGCCCGCTCCCAGCAAGGCGCTCCCCTCCTCCGTGCCGCCGCCCCCTAAAGGGCGGCCGGATTGGCGAACAAAACAAAACAAAACAAAACAACAACAAAAAAGCGGCCGTGCCACCCTAGGATTGGGTGGAATGCTGCCCCGTAGAATCTGCCGCCCCAAGCACGAGCTTGCTCGGCTGGTGCCTGGAGCCGGCCCTGACTGCGGCCAATGGAAGCTGCAGGGGATGCTGCCTGCAGATGGGGCAGCGCGCAGAGCTGCCTGACCGCACCTCCGTGTAGGAGCTGGAGGGGGGACATGCCACTGCTTCCGGGAGCTGCTTGAGGTAAGTGCTGCACAGAGCCTGCACACACAAACCCCCGCACCCCAATCCCCTGCCCCAGCCCTGATCCCCCTTCTGCCCGCCGAACCCCTTGGTCCCAGCTCGGAGCACCCTCCTGCACCCCAATCCACTCATCCCCAGCTCCACCCCAGAGCCTACACCCCCAGCTGGAGCCCTCACACCCCAACCCCCTGCTCCAGCCCAGGGCCCCCTCCCCCACCCTGAACCCATAATTTCTGGCCCCACTCCGGAACCCATACTCCCAGCCCAGAGCCCATACCCCCTCCCACACCCCAATCCCCCCCTCAGCCTGGAGCCCCCTCCTGCCCCCGCCAATGTCCGTCACTAAATCCGGTAATTTTGTCATGTGTCTGTCATGCAACATGGTGGTGCTGATCTCTGTTACACACTTTAATACTCATTTAGAGAAGGATGAAGATATTAAGGGCCCGATTCTCCTCTTGCACTGGTTTTACACTGCTTTAATTCTGTTGACTGCAGTTGAGATATTCCTGATTTACACTGGTGTAAGTGAAATTAGAATATATTTTTCTTTACTTTGTTTGTTAACATCTCAGACTTTATACCTAATTAACATCCTAGTATTTTGCACTTTTCTTCTACACCTAAAACAATTGTGATAATCACTGATGAAGGAATTTGGAGCCTGTATTTGGAAGCTGGGCAACTAGGGTCTTAAATGATTGCCAGGGATTTCATTATGCTATTTTTTTTCTGATTGTTGTTTCTGATTTTTTATGAAATTCTTTCATTAACCTTCCCAAATAATCTCTACAATGTGGCCTCCTACTGGTGATCATAGAAACAATAAACCACAGGCTGTCCTGTGGATAAACCCATTTAAGGTGATTTGTATAATGCTAGCAGATAAATCTCTTTTGTTAGGCCATTGAAACCCACATGGATCCTTTTTGCCCTCCCCTGCTAGATGCAAATGCTTTCAATACATACAGGGACAAGAGCCAAAAGTGTGTTGTTCAGCACAAAACATAAAGTGCTAATCCTATCAGCAGTGCTAGAGCTGGAAGTCTAACAGATACATTAATTAGTCTGCTGAGACACGTTGCTAAATTTGGATTTTTTCCCCACACACAATACAAGAAAATGTCATTCCCCCAGGGTGTGTTTGTGAGAAGATTTAAATAGGATTCTAGCACCGTGAGGATGCCTTGCCTAATATTATTGACAACTCCTGTCTGAAATCAATGACTGCTTAATTGGCTACTGTCCATTAGTCTTCCTAACAAAGAGGCAATACTCTAACCTCTTCCAGCTGTTTGAAAATGGATGGAATACTAAGATAATGCAATGTGTTTGCTATGTTTGGATATTTCTGAGAGATGCATTAAGCCCATGAGTTATTTCTTGTGATAATGGAGCAGAGCTGCCATGAGTTACTCTGAGGTTATAACAATTGTCACTAGTCACTATTGTCATTGAGGGGAACTCAATAACAGCAAAATCTTATCCCATAACACTGAATGCAAATACATGATCTCATTAAGCAGCTGAGTTAAACTCTCTCTTAATTTAGGCCACCATTCAGTAAGGAACCAAATCATGAACATTAGTTCTCCTTAGCTCAATAAGCTACATGTGCCATGTGGTGATGTATTCCCTGATATAGTTTAATTTAATTTATAATTCTTTCTAATTTCTCTCTTTATCATTATTTCCTGTGTCTTTGGGACCAATATGTAGCACTAAACTCTAGCTGTGTTTCATCTGAGAATGCCATATTCAGCTGTTGGTTTGTTTCTAGAAATGCCACCAACCTTCATGTGTAATGTCTTGACATCCATCAGTACCTTTTCCTGGGTTATAATTGTGCACATCCAGGGTCATTGAATGGCTTTGTTATAAACCAGTAAAGTCAAACTCTCCTGCCATGACCTTTTGATCAAGAATTTTGTTAATAAATTTGCTCCCTCTCTCTATTCTGGTCAGTTATGTGGGTAAAAGACATTTATGTGAAGGAAGTTAGTCTTATTCTGCTTTGAATGTACAAGTGTCAACATCCCAAACTCGGCAGCATCAATGGCACCTTTGTAAGTCTAAATAAAGAGGCCAAGGACTGAACTGATGTGGAGAAAAAACTGATATGAACACTATATTTGTTCTTCAGTCAAAAGGGATGCCATTCTGGCACTTTTCAAAGGAGAAAGTCCCTGTCTAACTTTAAATATATCAGAATGCTTCAAGTGAGGTTTGTGCTTTAGTTCCGTACTGAATGGTGGCCTAAAGTAAGAGAGTTTAACTCAGCCGTTCTGTGAGACCACGTATTTGCATTCAGTATTATGGGATAAGATTTTGCTGTTATTGAGTTCCCCTCAATAACACCTTTAAGAATGATATCCCTATTTAATGCTTTTAAATATGTCTAGTACATATTAGATCTTTTCCTAAAAATATGGTAGACAAGGTTTCCAGTATGAGAGCTTACCAGAAATAATGTCTCCTGCCAAGCTGGCATCTGTTTAATTTGTAAATATGTATTCTTCTCATGAGTAAGATGCTAAATGAAAATCGGAATTATTTGTTATTACATGAAAACATGACCAGAAAACACTATATTTGGTGCCCCTCCAACTCCCCATCCTTCTGAGACTGCTTCCCAGAAGTAATCACTACTCTCTTGGAGGAGAATGATTTAGGCATAACAAAACAGATTTGATACTTAGAATGAAGGATATGGGCTCCATTAGGGCCCTTTTCCCTGGAGTGGCCTTGCTCTGGTCAGAGATACTTCCAAAGCGAGGTTGGAGATGAACAGATGTTGATATCATCTGGTCCAGGAAAGCCATGAACCTGGAAATTGCTAAGTATAGTAAGATGATGAGGGACATAGTGATGTCCCATGCAGGAATTAAATATGCCTCCACAGAGCTCGTATGAGAGAATGAAGTACATCTATCCAACATTAGGTTGGATATTTTTCTGGAGGACCGCAGTGTGTGGATTTCTCTGAAGTTGCCCAGCAGAGCGGGGTGGATGTTCAAGCTGATTCCTGTTGTCCCCTGTGGTGGATTCCAGTGTAGTTCATATGTTAGAAAGAGTCCAGTTGCAGGCCCTGTGACCTAGTGGGTTGCCTGGGCATTTGTCCTGAGCACGGTGATGAGGGGTTTGTCCTTACATCTCACACAGCTTGTGGCTCCCCTCATCTAATCTCTCCTTCCTCCAGTGTGGAGATAGGGAGCAGGTCAGGACTCTGGTTTCCAGTCAGGGTTTCTTGTTGAGAGGCTTGAGAGCTGTAGAAGGGGTTTGGCTCTCACACTGACTCTCAGGTTTAGAGCATACTGGGGTATTAGTGCCAGTTGAGATCCTCACTGAAACAACTCTGCTGGGAAGTTGGGGTTAATTTCCTCAGTTGTGGGTTCCACATTTAACCAGATTATGGTATCTGTATCTCATTATTTCTCATTAGTCCACATCAGTCAGGACTCAGTTACTCCTGTCTGTTTCAAAAGAACTTTATTCCAATGTTCCATCCAAATAGTATCAAACTGCAGGGGGATGTTTTTTACTGATAGATCTGGAGAGACTTAGCACTCTAAAAGAAGTAATTATTTGGAGGCCTAAACTAGATGCTTAGGTGCTTAGCAGTTTGTTTGTCTGCAAACATTTTAAAGCCATTTAATTTCCCTCAATACATTCTCCCAGGGTTGCCCTGCTCACAGGAAAAGAAAGAGCCTCTTGAGACACCATGAAAATGGGAGCCTGAGAAGTTCGTGTGTTGGTAAGGGAGCTGATGTACATCAAAGTAAGAGCAAGGTTAAATGAATGGGACTTAAGCCTAATGGGTAAACAGACATACAAATCAGTGTTTTCATGTTTTCCTACTGGCTGTTATTCACCAGTGTGTTAATCTTTAGATAACAGCTCACAGCAGCTCTCACTGACGAGTCCAATTAACACTCAGTCCTGTACTCCAGCCTGTGTGTATGGGGTGTAAGTAGAAGATCAAATAAACATCCTAAAAGATCACCAGCTGCTGCTGCTCATGCTGCTTGTCTTTGCTTAGGGGATGAGGTTATTATATTTACTACTGAGTTTGTAACGCATGCTGAATTTGTTCAGTGGGTTTACACAGACTCCTTTGAAGATTTTACCCTAGACATCTGAATTAATCTGATAACAGTATGGTATACCCGTATATCTCCATTCATTTTCCAATCAAAAGACCAGAAGTAAAGCAAAGAACAACACTTAATACACTGGGATAGGATGATATAATTTATACATTTCTTCAATTTCATACTCATGTAAATCTGCTATAGTGAAATTTGAGTATTATATACTTAGTAGCTGAGCACCTCACAATCTTCAATGTATTTATCCTCACAATGGCTCTGTGAGGTAGGGATTTGCTTTTATTCCAAGTATACAGAGAGGCTAAGTAAACTTGTAAACTTGCCCAAGGTTACACGGGAAGTCTGTGGCAGACTAGGGAATTGAACCTAGACTGTTTAAGTCCTAGGCTAGTGTCTTAACATCTGGACATCCAAAAGACATTGTGCTGGGGTGCATAAATCTTGTACCAGCATGGAAGAGGGTAAGGAGTTCTTCTGGGCTGGAGTAGTCCTATCATGCCACACCTGCAAGTCATGCCAGTAATAGAGAAGGAGTTTAAAAGGAGAATGCACCACTCAGTAATAGGCAGCCTGGAGATGGGAGCAGGTTGTTGGGTTTCCCAGCTGCCAGGAGAAGGTCTGGTAGTTAACAGAGCCTCTGCCTGCACAGAAAAGGAATTTAGATCCCCTGAGCTAAAAAGGGGGAGAGATGGATCTTATAACTTGTGTTGAAGACCCAGTGAACTTTGGGTGTGGATCATGGCCCATCCAAGGCCCTCTGAAGAAAGAGAAGCCAAATATCATGGCTAGAATTTACTACAGGCTTTTTTCTTCTTTGCCCTTTTGTTTAATCTCTTTTGCTGACCTTGGATTGTTTGATTGTTTCAATTGGGACTCTGAAAAGGGGAGAACTAGTCAGAATACTTTGGCTGAAGGGCTGAGGGCCCATCATTGCTAGACTACCATGGAAGAACCAGACTTCTGTGACAACATTTTCCATGTTAGCATCTGATGGGGACATATCCCTGACATGCATCTCTGAATAAATTTTCAATTGTTATAAATGTTGTGTAAGAAACATAAGTCCAGTTATCCTTAAACAATTTCTTTCTTTCTTTCAATATTTGGAGTAATTTGTTTTTATTAAATGTATGTACTTTATTTTGATAATTGGCAGTGGACAGCACACCATAAAGGGGATTATTTCTCTTTGGTTTGGATGGAGAGTGGTAGAGCAGCCAACTCCCATGGCAAAATCCCAAGTTCTGCTACTGCTCACAAAGGAGCAATGATCCATCAAAAAATGATCTTCATTTTTTTTTTGCTATGCATTTGTGCCCAATCTAACCCCAATGTAGTCAATGGGATGTGAATCAGGCTTTTTTTTCTTTTTTTTTTTTTTTGTCTTTGGCTTGCAAAGTGCCACAGACCATTGGCTATTCTACCAAATGGATTTTAGCATACTGAAGCTGAAACACACCCCTTTCTTCCTTGCTTTCCAGTCAGTGACTTCGTAAATATCACCCTGACAACCCTTATACATGGTTTGCCAAGCCCTACCCTGTCTTCATTTAGGTCCCAGTTCAGCAAAGGACTTAAGCACTTGTTTACCTTTAAACAAATTCTAGTAATTTCAATGAGTCTTAAGCACATGTTTAAAAGGTCTTCTAAATTGGGGCCTGGATTCAAATCCCTCCTGAAAACTTGCTTCTTCTATGATGCCCAAAATAAATCACTCCATAACATTTTCTGTCTTATGTCTTTATTTTTGTTTCATTTTTGGCCCAAAACAAACAAAAACTTCAGATCCATGAGGATGTGCATACCCATAAACTGAGTTAGCCACTTGTTAGTAACCTTTGTGCTGGGCAACATCCTCTCATTTTGGTTTGCCACCTTCAGTCTTGGGATCACATCTGCAATTTAGATTGTGAGCAATTTGAAGGTAATGGCTATTTCCATGTCTTTTGTGAAGCAATTAGCACAATTTGGGCATTATACAATTAATAATAGTTAATCATTAAAAATATCTCTTATCAGTATGACAAGATAAGGATGTGCTGCTTTTTGCCATCTTTTCTTTGAGGCAAGGTGGAATCCCGAATCATTCAATTTCTTCCATCTTTGCCTGAGCAGAAGGCACTCTAATTGAATCTTGCTTGGGGCAGTAGAGTCTCTAAATCTTTCTCTGGATATCAGCCAGGTACAAAAGTGTTATTTCAAGAGCTGCTATGCTACGTTCCTGCTGTGGCAATGTATTTTCCACTTCCCCTCAAGCCTTGTTACTTTCTGCAGCCATTTAAGGTAGGATAATCATAGATGGTTCTGAGGTTCCTGAGAAATCTCACAGAAAACAGAGTCTAAGGCCAAAGGCCTGTATTTAGTCAGCACTACTCCCTGCAGCCAGAGGTGGGTTCAGCAGCACATCTAGACCTGGAGAGTGGGGGGAATAGTCTCCTTGCCATGTTACCCAGAGCTCTTTCAACCCAAAGCTCTTGGTAACTATTAGTTTTGACGAACTGGTGGCAGGAAATAAATCAATGGAGACACGGCCGTCTGACCGACAGGTGGCTGGCACAAACAGTACAATACAAGAGTGCTTTCACTTAAAGCTACAGTTTATTCTAGTCTCAAGCACTTATACACGTCCACAACAGGTTAGTAAAACACCCTCAATCCTCAATAATTACCGAAGTTTTGTATGGCTTTTGAGTGGTACACTGGCAGCTGTCCGATTGGCTTGTCTTTCAGCTGCCGTTGGGGACCTTAAACTGTGTCCATTAAGAGTCCCCGAAGAGTCCACCTACCCCATATTTTCTTCCCTTATTTAGTGGGTTAGTGTAACAATAACGTCAATAAAAAAAACTTGTTAAGCAAACAACTTCAAAGTTTAAGCAAGAGGTTTCCCCAAACCATTAATTAGACAGATGTGTTGCAGAATCTTTATGACTTGAGGCCCCTGACAAAAACACCTTGAAGGGCAAATATAGATAAGCCTCCTGTTTTTCCAAAACAGATTCCTCAGCAATTTCAACAGAGCTCTTATCAGGAAGGACAGAGGGTCAGTTAGGCACCCTGCCCTGCCCCGCGCCACGCCACGCTTAGATATGCTAAGGCTGTTGCAGAGGCCTGCTAAGACCCACTGATTTAGCTGCTTTTAGTCATAAGCATGATAATTGATATTCTAATTATTGGTAGTGGTCCTGGGTGTTTTTTTTTTTTTTTTTTTTGCTGGTCCACCAAGATCTCTCTGTACAGACACACTCTAGATCAATGTGGATGTCATCTCCTCTGCTTCTCTCTGGGCATTGTTTCTAGCTCCCCTCTTTGCTTGGTGTTTGTGAACTGGTTGCCAGCATGCCACAGTGCTATGGTGCAATGAGAGAGGAAAAGGATGATAAATGGGCTGTTGACCCTTGTTGAATGCCTGGAAGAAGGATGGGATTGTGGTTAAGGCCTTAGACTATGATTCAGAAAACCTGGGTTTGATTCTAGCTACTGCCTTGGGCGAATTATTTAATCTTGCTGTGCCTCAGTTACTCATCTGCAAAATATAGATATGTTTCCCTGCCTAATTGGGGTATTGCAAAGATAAATTAATTAACGTTAGCAAAATGCTCTAATACTGCAGTGATGGGGTCATATAAGTACCCCTCATATGGGGATATAATTCACCTTTCCTGGATTTAGGACAGTGAATGCAACACCTCCTTTTCCTGGCAAGTGGACAAGCAACACGAATGTAGTTAGAGCAGGCCCTGGTCACTGAGAGTCAATGAGAAAAAGGAAGGCAAGCAGGGTAACGCTAACTCCATGGGAACTTTCCTGTTGGTTTGCAGTGAGATGACATTAGGAAGAGCAGCTATCTCCTGCTATGTCTCCAGCTACCTAGCTATGACCCCCAATCCTTTACTGTGTGGAGCACAGAGGGCCTTCAGTGTTCTTGAGGGGAAGATAGATGCTACAATTTTGTCTTCTCCCATCAGCTTTAGAACCATGCTATGAGGATTTCTGCTTTTTTCCTCTCCCCGCCACCGCAGTGTTTGATATGACCGTGTTCAAAATTGCAGCATTTTATTGTATCTTTTGTAGACTTTTCTTTCCATTCTGCCTGCCAACCTATTCCTCTGTTTTGGCACAGGTGACTTAAACACTGGAACCTAAGTGAGTTAGGTGTCCAAAGGAGTCTAAGTGAGTTGCATATCCAAATCCCATGGGACTTCAATAGGATTTGGGCAGTTAACTTCCTTCTGCACTTTGGAAACTCTAGCCAAGGACTTTTTGCCATTAACATTGCACAAATAAACTGATCACAGCTCAGTAAATATGGAAGGCCCAACACACCCTTTATTCTGACAAGTGAATGAACATGGACTTATACCTGTTCAAACAGGAACAAAATGCTAGCAACTAAAATGGTAACATTTTATATTCAGTCTGCATTTGCTTTGTCTGGATATAAATAACTACACTAGGTGGAGGGCAGTGGAGAATCACACCCATAAAATCCAGATGTGCTGTATGTACATATTTACGTAAACTACATGTACATATTTACATAACTAACTCATGAGTATAAGAAGGCTTTCATTTACCTATTTATCCAATATATACCATGCACCCAAAGCTTGTTTAAACTTCAGTCCTGCAGGCCTCACTCTGACTCAAAAGCTTCCAGTGGGCCAAGTCAAATACTATGCCATAAGAAGTGTACAGAACTACAGGATGTAATGCACTATAGAAACAATATTGCTAAAGAATACAGGTTAAGAGGTCCAAGAGCATTAAAAAGTAATGTACTGTAGTATATATGGCATAACATGTCTTTATTATTATGTTATTGGAGAGAATTAAATCTGATAGTGTGCAAAGAAAATAATCTCACAAGTAGCAAAGCACCATTTGGTCAAAGGGAACATGAAAGGTGGAGTAGGAGAGTGGGATGAAATCAGGTCTTTTCATTAACAAAACTTTCCCCTGGTTTGCGATGTGCAGGTGACAGACACTTTCCCTCCCTCCCTCTGGGAAATTGATCTTGTCACCATGACAGCGTATTCTGTTTCCACAAGATGGGGCTTTTCATACATGACCCATTCATACATAACAGTGACATGGTGCATAATGTCTGAGGGCACTTCAATGCTGAAGGTATAATAAAGCTGAGGCCCTGACCACTGGTTGTCAGTCACAGTCTCTTGCAGTCCATCTTGTTGGAGCTGTTCCACTTTGTATTAATAATTAAATATTAAATGGGAGTGAGTGAAAGAGATTAACTAATTCCATACTTTAGTGTTTAGGTCTCTTGCCTGGGGTGTGGGAGACTTGAATCTGGGTCTCCCTCATCCCAGGGGAGTCCTCTAATCACCAGGCTATTGGCTATTCTGGGGGTATGTCTCTCTCTCTCTGGTTTTCACCAAGGACCTGAGAAACCTTCCTGACAAAATTTTCATCAAAACCACTACATTTTCACAAAGCATTTTGGTTTAATCAAAATGGCATTTTTGTGACAGAAAAAAGTTTTTGTCAAAAATATTTCAGCCAGCTCTAGCCAAAGTGCCTAAGTCTTTTTTTTGAAAATGGGAATTGGACTCCTAAATCATTTAGGCACTTCTGAAAATTTTACCCATTAACTATCTGATGGCATTTTTTTTTACAAGAAGTGATAATATTGAAGAAACTACTTAAATTCTGCATGACTTAATTTCCCCATGTGTAAAATGGGAATGATGAGAGTGCTTACTGTTCTTTTAACACTGGTTTGAGATCTAAAGATGAAAATCACCTATGTACTGTAAGAACAAAGTATCATTAATTAATTTTAGGGCCAGATTCAGATCGCAGATACACCAGTGCTAATTGGGAGTAACTCCAGTGTGAGCCTTGCTTATTATGTTGGATGCAGTGAGCTGAAATAAACAAAGATTCAGGATTCAAACAGTAGGGAAATACTAGATGGTGTTTTCTTTTTGCAAGGAAAATGTCATGAGTAGGAAAACAGACTGTCTGCACAGATGGATATGTAGCTCTCAAAATGTTTCTTCCTTAAAATCCCAAAAGAGATCTTTTTTTCCAGTAACTCCTACAATCTCACCACATTCTTTGTCTGATGACCCCCTCTGCGCATGCTCCTGAACACTTCATCAGTCTAGGTTGGCATAATAAGCACCTATCTTTACACTCACCCTCTCTTTTTAAAAGCGATTTAGATTTTCCATGTTTATGCCAGCATAAAAATGTTCACAACTCAGTTTGTCGTTATTGCAATTGCAGCCGGAGCATTATTCAATTTCAGGTGTTTTTTTTTTTTAAATCCCATCTAGTCTGTGTAGAAAGAGGAAGCTCACTGCATTGTAACCATGGAGACCTACAAAAGGTTTAGGAATTGACTTTAACTCCTGTGCTTCAGACCAGAAGATGTTAGAATGCACTACATGGAAGTGACAGGCTCAACCTCTAGGGAGGGCAACATTAGATGTAGCACAATGAAGATCCTCCAGTTCCACATACATCTGACCTGGTCTGAAGCACAGACAATCATCTTGCCAATCTTATTGCATTCAAGACAGGGAGACAGAACCATCACAATGCTCACGAACCTCTCTAGCTATTTTTTTGGTTTGCACAACTAATGTGAGTTTATCAGTCTTTCTCTCTTATAATTTAAAATCAAGAGTTAGATCTTTTTTTCTCCCCTAAGAGAAGAATTATTTAGTATTTGTAAAAAATCTTTCTAGTCAACAGGAAACCTGCATTAGGGATACAAAAATTCTTCTGAAACCTAAGCAGGGATAAATGGTTACCTTATATATATACCATAATATAACAGACCAAGTTCATCCCTGGTGTAATCTACTTATGACAGTGTAGTTGACCAAGGATGAATTTAGTTGAATTTATATAATTTCATGCAAATATTTTCTATTTCCACTTCTCTATTTCTTTCCCCCCACAGTGTTTGTGTTCCCTGTTTTTTCCTACTTCCAAGATCCCTATTCAGGAAAAAGAACAGGAGTACTTGTGGCACCTTAGAGACTAACAAATTTATTAGAGCATAAGCTTTCGTGGGCTACAGCCCACTTCCTCTATATGCATCTGAGGAAGTGGGCTGTAGCCCACGAAAGCTTATGCTCTAATAAATTTGTTAGTCTCTAAGGTGCCACAAGTATTCCTGTTCTTTTTGCGGATACAGACTAACACGGCTGCTACTCTGAAACCTATTCAGGAAAGTTTATTGTAATCTCTTATCCAGACCAGGGATATGGAAACAAATTCAAATTTCTACTGACATAGGTGTCTGTAATTTAAATTATTTGGTGATGGAAATGATTGTGTAGGTTCCATAGTAGGTGGAATCAGATGTAAGAGGTAAATAGTGTTAAATAGCACTGACTTGGCATTCTGTAGGTATGTAAAGTAAAATGAATATAACTGATATGCCAGGAAATTAGAAAGGGCAACAGGAAGAAGAAGAAGGAATAGCAACTAATTGGAGAAAGTAAAATAAAGCAGTGCTGGGGGGAAAGTGGCTGTTGTCAACTCAAAGTTTCCCTGGGTGCGCTGCTAACAGGAAAGAAAAATAAAGGGGAAAAAAAACAAATAGTTTTTTTCAAGCCTTCAGTTTAGACCCCCCTCATTCACCTAGCTATTCGAGATTCCAGTAAAATAGGTTCCAGTGAACCAGTCTTCCACGGTAGTCAATGAAACATCACTTGTTTACTGTCATGCTTGTCTAGCAGGCTAATTCACTTTGGAGAGCTGTGGGAACTCTTTGCGCCTTTCCCATCTGAGACAAAAAATGGCAATTACAAACCCTATACAGAATAGCAGAAATATTGATGACAAATTGGCCAGTAACCATCCAGAAGGCAGAGATAAAAAAAATGACTGAAGCCTTAAAGAAACAATATAGTCAAATACATTATTTATGGCTTCTGTAAATTAGCTCATTCCAAAACATTATACATCTCCTGGGCTTCATAGTTTACCAAAAATGCTCTTGTTCCACCTCAATCAACTTTCTAATATAGTTTATGCCAGGTACTACAACACTGTTGCAGTTTACAGACCATTGCTACAGTATAACCAGTTGTTCCGTATTATGTCAACAACTTCAATCAATCTTAAAGAAAGCCAATGAATGTGAAGCAATCACACTAGAAAACAGCACAGAATGCTTTGCTCAATAGCTTGGAAATAATTTAGAGCCCTATACACATGGAAGGTAAAGGTACTCCTTCCCCTCCCACTCAGTTTTGGATTTCTTCATCTGAAACCCAAAACCTGTAGTACAGAAATCAAAGAGCACTGGGGGAAAGGAAGTTTATTCGGGCTCTTCTTGTGATACAGGAAGCAATGTGTAATGCTGTCAGGAGAAGCACCATAATTTTAATTTTTCTCAACAGACTCTTATTTTCTTGGCTGTGCCATGTAGGGCCTGGTTATGCTAGCAATTGTGAGCACTTATTGGCCCAGGTAGTCCTCACTGAAGACAATTAGGCCCCTAATCTCTGTTATAAGAGGACAGTTGTTCCTCTCCATACCATTAACTGTCCCTGAAAAGTATAAGACACCACAAATAACTGCAGCTTGAAACTAGAGTATGAAAACAGAAGCTGGATTTTTTTTCATTCTTCTCCCTACGTGCTTTTGTATGACATGGGCCTTTCTGGCTTTATTTTAAGTGTTAAAAGTATTGCTACTTTAACTAACATGAAATAGGATTTTGTATTGTTTTGTTTCATTTCATTAAGGAATAGTATTAGTATCTGTGATAATATTGGTATTATTATGTTTGTATTATGATGGCACTCATAAAGTGCTAGGCATTGTACAGATATATAGACACGTTCCAAGTACTGAAGAGTATTCAGTCTGATTAACCTGATTTGGTTGACTAAAATGCAGACTCTTACATTAATGATCTGTTTAAATTTAGAAACATCCAAGTACCTCTTAATACCACAGTTCTTGGAGTCCCACAGGTAGTATACAGCACTGAATGCTCTGTCTACCTAGGAATTTATATGACCCTCACTGTGGTCCTAATTCAAGAATACATTTAAGGACGTGCTTAAGTCCAGCCCTGTGCAGGACAGCATTCAAGCACAAGCTTTTTAGAAACCACCCAAGAAAGAATCGTCTATATGGAACTGGGCCTCATGTGTTTGTGTACAGTTAGTAAACATGGTGATCATGAAATCATAGAGTTCGCAATTCTAAGGAAGGGTAGAAGGGAGTACAGCAAAATAGAGACAATGGATTTCAGGAAGGCAGATTTTGGTAAGCTCAGAGAGCTGATAGGTAAGGTCCCCTGGGAATCAAGACTGGGGAAAAACAACTGAGGAGAGTTGGCAGTATTTCAAAGGGACACTATTAAGGGCCCAAAAGCAAGCTATTCCGCTGGGTAGGAAAGATAGAAAATGTGGCAAAAGACCACCTTGGCTTAACCATGAGATCTTGCATGATCTAAAAAATAAAAAGGAGTCATATAAAAATGGAAACTAGGACAAATTACAAAGGATGAATATAGGCAAACAAACCAGGAATGCAGGGGCAAGATTAGAAAGGCAAAGGCACAACATGAGCTCAAACTAGCTACAGGAATAAAGGGAAACAAGAGGACTTTTTATCAATACATTAGAAGCAAGAGGAAGACCAAGGACAGGGTAGGCCCACTGCTCAGTGAGGAGGGAGAAACAGTAACAGGAAACTTGGAAATAGCAGAGATGCTTAATGCCTTCTTTGTTTCAGTCTTCACTGAGGAGGAATGCCTAACATAGTGAAAGTTAATGGGAAGGGGGTAGGTTTAGAAGCTAAAATAAAAAAAGAACAAGTTAAAAATCACTTAGAAAAGTTAGATGACTGCAAGTCACCAGGGCCTGATGAAATGCATCCTAGAATACTCAAGGAGCTAATAGAGGAGGTATCTGAGCCCCTAGCTATTATCTTTGGAAAATCATGGGAGACAGGAGAGACTCCAGAAGACTGGAAAAGGGCAAATATAGTGCCCATCTATAAAAAGGGGAATAAAAACAACCCAGGAAACTACAGACCAGTTAGTTTAACTTCTGTGCCAGGGAAGATAATGGAGCAAGTAATTAAGGAAATCATCTGCAAACACTTGGAAGGTGGTAAGGTGATAGGGAATAGCCAGCATGGATTTGTAAAGAACAAATCATGTCAAACCAATCGGATAGCTTTCTTTGATAGGATAACGAGTCTTGTAGATAAGGGTGACGTGGTGGATGTGGTATACCTAGACTTTAGTAAGGCATTTGATATGGTCTCGCATGATATTCTTATCAATAGACTAGGCAAATACAACTACTATAAGGTGGGTGCATAACTGGCTGGATAACCATACTTAGTAGTTATTAATGGTTCCCAATCCTGCTGGAAAGGTATAACAAGTGGGGTTCCGCAGGGGTCTGTTTTGGGATCGGCTCTGTTCAATACCTTCTTTAACGACTTAGATATTGGCATAGAAAGTATGCCTATTAAGTTTGCAGATGATACCAAACTGGCAGGGATTGCAACTGCTTTGGAGGATAGGGTCATAATTCAAAATGATCTGGACAAGTTGGAGAAATGGTCTGAGGTAAACAGGATGAAGTTTAATAAAGACAAATGCAAAGTGCTCCACTTAGGAAGGAACAATCCGTTTCGCACTTACAGAATGGGAAGAGACTGTCTAGGAAGGAGTACGGCAGAAAGGGATCTCGGGGTTATAGTGGACCACAAGCTAAATATGAGTCAACAGTGTGATGCTGTTGCAAAAAAAGCAAACATGATTCTGGGATGCATTAAACAGGTGTGTTGTGAGCAAGACACGAGAAGTCATTCTTCTGCTCTACTCTGCGCTGGTTAGGCTTCAACTGGAGTATTGTGTCCAGTTCTGGGCACCGCATTTCAAGAAAGATGTGGAGAAATTGGAGAGGGTCCAGAGAAGAGCAACAAGAATGCTTAAAGGTCTTGAGAACATGACCTATGAAGGAAGGATGAAAGAATTGGGTTTGTTTGATTTGGAAAAGAGAAGACTGAGAGGGGACATGATAGCAGTCTTCAGGTATCTAAAAGGGTGTCATAAGGAGGCGGGAGAAAACTTGTTCATCTTAGCCTCTAAGGATAGAACAAGAAGCAATGGGCTGAAACTGCAGCAAGGGAGGTTTAGGTTGGACATTAGGAAAAAGTTCCTAACTGTCAGGGTGGTTAAACACTGGAATAAACTGCCTAGGGAGGTTATGGAATCTCCATCATTGGAGATAGTTAAGAGTAGGATAGATAAATGTCTATCGGGATGGTCTAGACAGTATTTGGTCCTGCCATGAGGGCAGGGGACTGGACTTGATGACCTCTCGAGGTCCCTTCCAGCCCTAGAATCTATGAATCTATGGTTATTTGGACCCAGCCATGCCTGGGAGATTCTTAAATATTTTTGTATGAAAAGATTAAAAGACACAACAGTGCCTCAGTGCTGTGCTGAATCAGGGCCCATTGTAATACCTGCACACCTACTTTCACAACCAGTACCTACACATACTGCTCCTTAGGAATTCTTGACTGGCTAATGTTATGATACAGTTCCTGTGAATGCTGGTTTCAATTACACATGTACTATTTCCAGAAATAGTACCATAATGTTGGAGGGTCTTCATCTCTGAACACCATTAGAAAACATAAAAGAAACCTTTCCCTCTCCCCCCCACTGAACAACTTAATTTTGAGAGAATACTACTTTGCGATCCACAGTAAGTCAAATATTTATTCCTGTAATGAGTTATCTGTCTTCTCCACAGATAAAAGCATTCAGATCTATGACAGTCTGGATTATTATCCAAAAATGCAACTTTAAGAACCTAAAATGGAGCTAACTGTAAAATCACAATGAGAAAGCCTTCATTGATTGGCTAATCCAAGCTATAAGGAATGTGATGTAAAAACTAAGAGAACAGAGACTGAAAAGTAAATTGTGTTGTACATTATTTCCATTTTAATAATCTAGTGTGTAATTAATAGCATACATTCATTATTTTAAATTGTACAATTTTTAATTTGACAACTGTTCTTTAAAGTCTTTCCGGAGGAGAGACATGTTGCAGGTAGATAAAAAGAAATATCTGAAGAAACAATATGCATCCTGTCTTCTCAGTCTATTGAGATAGTATGTTTGCCTTCTGTTTCACTGGCACACAATCTCGGGATCTGATTGGCTCCATCATTTCTCTAAGATCACCAGGTGACAGTATTGGCCTGAATTCCCTTCAACCATCTATCTCATTGTAGTTAACTATCACCATGCTATCTCTCTATGCTTCCCTTTTCACTGAAACTTTAGCTACTATATAATGCAGCCTACCACGTCTTAAGGGTGGCATGTCAATGTGAGCATGTGATGTTATATGATTAAAATATGACCATGTAGATCATTGTTGATACCACTGTTATATAATCGCAGCAAATCATGTACAAAGTGTGTCAAGTAAGGTGTCTATGGAAAAGTTACAATTTGCTGAATAGGATAATCATATTTGTATGCATGTATTATTTTTGTATCTGAAGTTATGGATATTAACTATGTACCTGTATTTCAAATGTTTTCTCCTGTGATAACACCCACAAGGTATTTAGCCAGCACCTGGTGAATGGAGTATTCAAGTTGATGGCTCATCAACAAATGCAATGGACCATAGAAGAAGCCTATCCACATCTGATGCACTTTCATGTGAAGGTTCTAACTAGAGTATGGGTAATGGCCTCTGCTATGACTCAGTGAAGCATGCCAGGGCATTTGACTAAATCATGTGACCCTAAACTCCATCTTGTTACCTGTATTTTTCCACAAACTGGGCTGAGGGCTTTGTTTGGAACAATGGGTTTCCTTCCAAGGGCAGAAGCTATAAGGCCCTGGAAACAGCTCCATTTTGCCTCTTTCCTCCTGAAACCTCTGGACTATGAACTTATACTAATGGGAGCATTCTTACCAACGGTCTGAGGACCTTCCCGTGCTTTGGGAGCAACCAGAGACTTAACAAGCCAGAAATTTATGCCATCACTGCTTCAAACCTGATCCAAGAACTTTGCAATTATTGTATGTATTTGATTCCTTTAACCAATTTTAGTTCTCATCTCTTTCTTTTTTATAAATAAACCTTTAGATATTCGATACTAAAGTATTGGCAACAGCGTGATTATTGGGTAAGATCTGAGTTATATATTGACCTGGGTATGCGGCTGGTCCTTTGGGATCAGAAGAACCCTTTGGTTGATTAAACTGATTTTAAATAACCTCTCATCATTAAGACTAGTCTGGGTGTTGAATCCAGGACTAGAATACCTAAGGAAGCTGCATTTCTGACTTCTTGTTAGCCAGTGTGGTAAGACATAAGTTTACTTTTGTTGTTGGTTGGGTATAGCTTATAATAGAATAACCACCAGTTTTGGGGTGTGTCTGCCCTATTTCTCAGCAGTTTGTCCTGAATTTGGTATTCTCAGTTGTGACCCACTGAGGCATGGTGACAGAGCACATAACACTTGTGCTCTGCATTGGTTGTCTATTCAGTTCAAGGTACTAATGATCATCTATGAACTCCTCAATGGTCTGGGACCTGGATACCCCGGAACCTGTCTCTTTTCCTATACCTTACTGCAGCATTTGCATCTAGCTTGAATGCACTTAGGCCTAGATCCTCAAAGGTATCTAGACACCTAACTTTCATTGACCTAGTTTAGACCAGTTTTATTTACCTAGCTGTTAGGGTTTCCAATAAAATAGGTTCCAGTGAACTCGTCTTCGACGGTCGTCAGTGAACATCACTTGTTTACTGTCATGCTTGTCTAGGTAATTTCAGGACCTAGTCCCTACTGTCTTTCCCCAGAGTTAAGTATCAGGGAGTAGCCGTGTTAGTCTGTATCTACAAAAACAACAAGGAGTCTGGTGGCACCTTAAAGACTAACAGATTTATTTGGGCATAAGCTTTCGTGGGTTAAAAACCTCACTTCTTCGGATATGAGGTTTTTACCCACGAAAGCTTATGCCCAAATAAATCTGTTAGTCTTTAAGGTGCCACCAGACTCCTTGTTGTTTCCCCAGAGTTGAACTTTAAGGGGTGGACAGTACATACTTTTTTTATTTATGTCCCTCTGTATCTGATCTGGACTCACTCCCACATGCAGTCTGCCAAAGTGTGAGCAGAGCCATATTTAGAAAACATCACAACATGTGTCTGTTCAGTCAGACCTTTTTATCTGGTAGGTGTTTAGGTGGCTTAAGGGGGAGGAGGGGTAAATAAGGGAGTTGTCTTGGTTTTCTGGCCTTTACTCATTGACCATTTTGTAATGTTTGTTACAAATATTCGCAGTCACGCACAGATGATACAGTAGTTGCCATTAACATGTGATCATCTACGAAGAGTCACCACTCAGTAGTGTGCAGAGAAACTGCAATTATTTTTAAATCTAAGAGTAGAGGAAACCTGTGGCGCCTCATCTACACTGGGTGATGATTACTGTCAATGTTGATTTTTTTAAATAGTGATCTTGCATACATGTATGAGTATTCTGTACTCTGTTCATATACAGAAATCCTATTAGCATCAATGGAATTGCTGCACATGGGAGGTGGCAGAACATGCAATATAGATCTACATATTGGAAAGGTGAATTTTGGAGAAGTTCACCATAACTGGAACTGTAATGTGTACATTGTAGTGCATCTGAATAATTTAAGAATTTCACCCTACTTCACAATGAAATGCAGTTAACTATACCAGAATCCCTCTGTGTACATTTACTGGCTTACTAACTCTACATTACTAACATGAAAAGCAGAAGACCTTGGGCTCATTAACAACGCTTTTTGGAGATGCAGTCTTTTTAGATGCTGTCTCTATATTTGAACACAACAAATAAAATCTTGTATTTCATTATGATTGCTAAAAATTCACAAATCAGTAGTGAATCAATCCAATCTCACTCTCCGAGAGTGTGTAATCTACAACTAAACAAATTCACAAATAATGGTTTATGAGCTACTTTATTTGTATTATCTCTCCCTTGTCCACTCATGCAGTGACATTTTCTGTTTCGTTTGTTATATAATGTGAAATAACACGGCAGTGTAATGAAAAAGATCTTCTAAATAAAGACTACGATAAGAAACCATGATCATACAGTGCAATACACCAAACTTCTATACACAGTATCCTCCTTTATCCGATTGTCATTGAGAATCACACCCAAAACGAAAGCAGCGCTAGTGCTGAGAAAAGGTCAGGTCAATACATCTTTACTCAAAACAAGAAATTATCATATTTTGTCACAAACTTGGCCTCTCTAAACAAAGATTTCCACCATGGGGGACTGTAGTAGTTCCAGACACCCTGAAGTGTCAGGATGGCTATGAGATGATCAAGCTGAGCTGATGGGACAACACATCAAACAATGCAAGACACGCAAGTAAAGATGAGCAGTTATTAAAATACCAACCTGTCTTTAACGCTGTAACAAAAATCAAATTCCTGCTGACATGGAAAGCACAACATTTGTGGATGTGCTTTGTTTAGGAGATAGCACTTCTAAGGATGAAGCCACACTTAGCACTATGAAGTCAGTTTCTAATTCTCTAGAAGCAAGCACATCCAGGAATTCCATATTCCCAGGTACCTATATTTTCACAGATTTTAGTATGCATAAAATTACCAGCCCCAGTGAAACTGCTATGGGAGACAGTGTGGTTTACAGAATAGAGTATGGGACTAGGTGTCAGATCTCCTTATTCCTAGTCCCATCCCTTCCACTGACTTGCTTTTGCGGCAATGGGTAAGTCACTTAGAGCCAATATTTTTAAAGTGGCCTCCATTAAGGTTATGAGCAACTGGCCATTGGCACATGCGTATTTGGATTTTGTGTATGCAATTTTATTGGCCAATCTGAATCTGTAGCTTGCTCACATGCATTTTATTGGGAGTGTTCAAATTTTAGTCTGTTTTGATTGGACATGTGATATGTGCCTCTTATTTGAATTGATTAGCATAACAATTAGTTAGATTTCTTCTGCGAATACTCAGGGATATGAATTCAAAATTGCTTTCCACATATATTTTTTGCAGCATCCCTTAAAATTCAGTGTTTCAGAGGATGTTCCTGCTGTTAGCTTTATTTTATATTAACTTGCATGAATATTCTAGCAAAAGGATGCAAGCCCAGTTAAAGAAAATCTGATTAAAAACAATAAAGGAAAATGTTCACAGTATTTTCCCAGCACTATTTCTAAAATATCTATTAGGATTGTCCCATATGTTTGTCCTAGCACTGGAGAGAGATCCTGTGATCCATTTTGAAGTCCTCCTGCTGCTGTCATCTACAAGTCAGCTGTGAGCTTTCTGAGGTGTGACAAGCTCTAAAGGAATGTTGAAGCCAATGGTACAAAAATAATTACACAGATGAGACAGTCTCTGCACTATAAACCCCTGTTCAGTGACCCTGTCCAGAACAGATTGATGAAGTTCGGGGCAAAAAATATGCCAGATCACCAGAATAATGAAACATAGCTCTGATCAATATTTTCTTATAAACAAAGAAACAGCCAACCCAGCTAATTCTTAAGAAATATGTAACTCTCTTATCGCAAAAGGCCTTCTGTTTCTTTCAAATAAAAAAAAAGGTTAAATGGACTTTGATATTCCAGCCAAAAATAGAAATGTGACTAAGTTTAAAATATTGTAGTTTATAATATGTTTTATTTATGAGAGGAAAAGTATTTTTGATTTGTTTTTGTTATTTGTGTGTACCTGCAGCAGATGGTGCGTGCTTTTCAGCTGCTTTTGTTATTTTGCTACAAGTGTTTTAAGTCCCAGCTGTCTAACTATAAGCATTGACCGTGAATATTAAAACACACATGTAGCATTGCCAGTGGCAGAGGCACACTTCCCATGGTATAGTCTTCTAGCAGAAAACATGACTCAGCTTAACCCTTTGCCCTCTGTTGTTTACAAAATGTCATGGCTAGTCAGAAAACATGATATACTTTCCCCAGTATCTGTTATTACCAGTACCACTGGCATGAATATCCTTTCTTGTTTATATAACAACTTTTATACAACTTTGGAGGAATAATGCTATTATGCTACTCTTATGCATATTCTGTTTTTGTCCTTTTTTAGTTTGATGTATAACATATAATCAGAAAATGTAAATTCAATTTGAAATGTGCTATGGAGCCTGCACTTGGTAAGTCATTAAAGTGTCTTTTACTCAGAAAAGGGAGTCTGGAGAACTAGTATTGTAGGATTCCATGTTTCTTGCCTCTCAATAGCTTTCATATAAATTTCAAAGCAAAACATTATTGTCCTCTGATGTAATGTCTACCTTTGTGTGGTGTAGCCTTCTACTTAAAATGGTTTAGCTGGCACTGGAGGATTACACCATTATTGGGGAACCCCAGGTGGTTCATGACCCTCACAGCCACTCTATGCCAGCTCCCTCCCTGAAGCCAGTAAAAAGCTGTGGCTGGAGAAAGAGGCTTAGGCAAGGCTCCCTTACCATCCCAGCACTCCCAGCTGCCTATGCCCCTTGAAGATGTTTGCCAACACCACAGATTAGAGCAGTGGTTCTCAAACTTTTGTACAGGTGACCCATTTCACATAGCAAGCCTCTGAGTGCGACCCCCTTATAAAATAAAAAACACTTTCAAATATATTTAACACCATTATAAATGCGGGAGGCAAAGTGGGGTTTGGGGTGGAGGCTGACAGCTCATGACCCCCCCATGTAATAACCTCGTGATCCCCTGAGGGGTCGTGACCCCCAGTTTGAGAACCCCTGGATTAGAGCATAGTGGTGCTGGAATTCGAATGGCTAGAAGTAGTAATAACAAACACCAAATACATGGTTTTCATGGCTTCCATCATCAGCAACACCACTTCCAGTGCCCCTTTTAGAGCCCCCTTAAAACAGTTCTGCATCTGTCTATTATTTTTTTACATTATGGAGTTGGAAGATCCAGTGGCCAGAGCCTGCTATGTCCTTATAAGCTAGGGAGCCAAGGGAACTCTGACTTAAATCCCACAGACACTGAGCCAGTTGTGCAGAGGATCTCTTTATTTACACTAATCCTAGCTTCTCCTCTTAGCCTCCCAGCACTGGCAGAATGGCAGCTTAGCTTTCCTTGCTGCCATTGGCTCTCAAGCACCATTCCTGTTCTGTGACTTCAATTACTTGCAAGATTCTGAATACACAACTACTTCAGCAACAGCAATGGAAACCCTCCACTTTGCAGGAATCGCCCAGAGTTTCAGGAGCGCAAGTGGGAGTTACCACAGCCCTATTAATTATACTCCTTTTTTGGTGTTCACATTGGAGGAGAAAACATGCTGTGCAGAGCAGCTGTTCCAAATTTCTACTATGCTTCAGCTGGCCACACACCACCTGGCCACTGAGTGCCTCCATTGTTCTTGTGGAGGTGATAAGAGGCAGCTACAGCTGCAAATCTGTTTCATATTCTTCCTTACCCCACACCAAAAAATGCAGGATTTCTGTAACTCTGCACTTCTCCGTGCCACATCAGATAAAGAATCAGAAACCATTACATATATTTTCACTGTCTCTATGTGAGGGGAGGGGGGAGAAGGGGGGAGAGGGAGAGAGCGTGGAGCAGAAGATGAGTGAGATCAGAAATAGAAAAATCACTTTTTCAAAGCTTTCCATACTTTTATTACTAATATTATAATAGTATCCAAATATACTGGAAATGTTATTAAAATCACACAATTACTGACATCTGTAGGTTCTCTTTATGAATGAAGATCCACACATACAAGATTACCTACCATGCATTCTGTAAGCAATAACATATGACAAGAAGTGTGTTGCAATAATGGGATTTCTTTGGAGTGTTGAGGCTAAATGCCATATGCTTCCAGCACCTGAGAAGAACTTTTATTAAATTGTGATGCTTGACCTAGAATGAGCTTTATTGTTTTTGCATTACAAACAGCTATTTATATCAGCACCAAGACAGCACATATCTTTTATGGGCTAGAAAATATTTATATTTTACAACTGTACTTGATGACCCAAATGGAATACAGTTCATAGGAAAATTAGTACTTTGAGACTCTCACAAAATATGCTATCGTTGGTGTTTGCAAATATGGTTCCATATAAGGGCCACTCAGATAAGACTAAAACCATCAAGTTACTTTGGAGCTTCATCCTGACTATTCCAAAATAAAGGTGTTTTTTTTAATCAGCAATTGGCAAATGTCATCTAATCATTCAGGTCCATTCAGACGCCTATTTGGCCAATCTGAAACAAACTTCATTTTTTATTATATATTTTAAATAATGAACAGTACAAACATGTTGTAATTTATAATGATTTAGCTACTTGTTGGACTCAACAGATCAAGTGTTTGCTAAGGAGCTACAGAGTCTTTCACTTCTAACAAGAGCTGGTTGGAAAATTTTCATTAAAAAGGGCTTCCTTTTTTGACAACAGTTGTTTTTCAGTCACTGTTTCTGCCCTGCTGCTAATAGCCAAAAATAATCACTAACTGATGGGTATTCAGTCATCAGAGCACTCAGCTGATGGTTGCAGTTTAGTTCCTACCAGGCAGATGGATTCCAGTAGCATCTCAGCAACTGCTGGCATCTTTGTAGGCTGGCTATGCCCTGATAATGGGGACAGAATGGGCCAGAAGATCGAGCTATCCTCTCACCCTTCAAGAAGATCCCTTGCAGGTTAGAGTTGAGGCTATTTGACTGGGTAGGATGAGGTAGCTTGTATTGCCACCATGCATTATGGCTACATATTCTTTTTGTGGATAAAAATCTCTTGAACGCTATTAATTGATCTGATTTCATACATTCTAAAGTGTATTGTGAAAATACAGACATTTGGATACATGTTTATGTTCGCACATGCCTGGCACAATAGGGCTTCCATTCTGCGTATAGCCACTACTGCAATTGTAATACATTTTCTAAATAATAATGATTAGCTTACCTGGTCCTTACCTTATGCTGCTTTTGTTGCAGTAGTAGGTAAGCAATCATATGGCTCATGAACTTGTGAATCGCTCTCTCATTTACATGAGTTGAAAATAAGATAATCACTGTGGGTTTTGGTATCGCACGGTGGGATGCAATATACTCCGTAAGGTATCATAATATGCTGATTAATATTCATTAGATTGAATGTTGACTTTTGAGAGTGATGATATTTCCAATCTTACTCCTTAACTTCAGACATATGATCAGACCAGTTTAGTCTATTATTCCCTCTTTTTACCTCAGACTGGTTTTGTATGTTTGACATTGTGGATTCTACCACTGTCTTCGTACAGAACAAACACCGAATGCTGTCTTTCCCACCATTTTGACACCTGACACTAAATGTTTGTCAGAGATACTATCTCTACAAAAAGGTCTTTTTAACAAATGGTCAGGTAAAATAAAGCAATAAGATTTATGGCACTGAAAGGAGTAGAGAAGAAGAGATTTGTTACACATAGGTCAGCCAGCATCAGTGATAAATGGATGCCCCCTTAAACGTAATTTCCTCCATACTTTTCATCTCCTTCTTCTGCTCTAAAACTTACTGGTTAGTCCTTTTAATAAAAATACCTTGCTCTTTTATAGCAGTAGACCTCCAAGCACTTTACAAAGGAGGCAAGAATCATTATTCATGTTTTACAGATGGGGAAACTCCGGCAGAAAGAAATGAAATAACTTGGCTAAGGCACTCAGAAGGACAGTGGCAAACCCTTGAATAGAAAGAACCCAGTTCTTTTGAGGCCTGGTCCAGGACATTATACACTGCGTTGCACTGGGTCTGAAAGCCACAGGGCTTAGAGTCACACAGAAACATAAGCATGGCGATGCTGAGCATTGCCACACAACTTTTAGGCATCTAGAAAATCACTGGGATTCACAAAGCCTGAGTTTAGCACCTAAAGCTCTGTGTACAAAGACTGGGGAGAGACAGGTGCTTTAAACTGGGATTCACAAAAGCCAGCATGTTAGGTTGCTCCTTGGCCAAGCTAGCCAATGGGAGATGCCAAGGTCAGGGGTGTGTGATAAGGCCTGCCTCTTTCAGGGACTATGACAGCTAAATTGGCGGGAGGTGTCTCAATCTGCTTGGGATTCTGAACAGAATTTAGTGTTAGGTGCCCATGCCATTTTTGTAAAAGGCTGGAAGGAAAGTTGTGGCCCTCCCTTAATTTTTAGCCCAGCAGTTAGAGTACTCCCCTAGGATGTGGGAGACCCTGGTTCAAGTCCCCCCTCTACCTAAAGGAGACAAAGGGTTTTGAACAGGGATTTTGCTTTCTCTCAGATGAGTGCCCTAACCACTGAGCTACATGAGATTCTGATGTGGGTCTCCCTCAGTCTCTCCTGAGAAAGCTCTTTTACTGTGGCTAAATAATGTTAAAAAGTCATTGGAGCAGGGGGACTGGCTCTTGTGTCACCCACCTCCAGGTGAGTGGTCTAAACAGCAGGCTATGGGGTCATTTTCAATCTTGTGCTCTCTCTGGCCCAGTGATTATTTAATTGTTTATTCACAGTGGACTATGGAATATTGTGATTCTACCTTCAGACCCATATTAAATAGGGTAGGTTTTTTTTATCTATTTACACATTAAAATGCTCTGATCAACACTTTAAGTGTATGTACAAAAGTTTAGACAACAATAAAACCAAACCCATTTATAAAATGCACACAGCCAATTAAATGACTTTTTATCCAGGCATGATTGGTAATTGTTTGGGGATGTTCATGTACTTGTCCAAGCCGTTGTCAGAATAGTTTAGAGCACTGCCAGTCTCTTTCTTTCCAGAACCTGCATATGCAATTAGTTGTCCTGCTCTCTGTATTAAAGTATTGCATATTTATGATATCATTGTCCACCATGACTTGAATAGCAAGTTTAGCATTACCATGGTTTTTTTTTCAAATTAGAACTCAATTTGCAATTACCTTATGCAGCTCCAAATTGCATAAATCTAGAAATCTCAAGTAAGGTCATGCAGCTACATGTTATAATGTGTTGGTTATTCATTAGAGACATTATTGTTATAGGATAATGAGCATTTCTCAGTTATAAAATATAATCAAAGTAATGCTGTTATAAGTATACATTCAGTGATTCATATGTTGCCTTTAATCTTACCTCTTAAGGTAGATGGGATATTTTGTATACAGCAAATGACTGCATCATGCTTTATTCATGTGTCTGAGCATACAACATCTTCAGAGGTCAATGGGAGAATCCTCAAAGGCAGACAGACACCCCCTCTACCAATGAACACTTTGGGAAATCCCCAAGCTGTCAGGATATGTAATGTGCCACCAAGATCTCTTCCCTCGGCTTTGGGAAGAGTGGTTCTCAATTCCCATGATCCTAGACAGGTTTTCTAGATGCCTCTTTAGCCTCTGTGGGTCTGAGTAAGACCGCTGAGTCTCATTACTAGATTAGCCAGGCAGGACAGGTAACCTTAGTCTACACTAATGAGGAGATTTATAAAGGGAGCCTAAAGGGAAAGACTGATGGATTAGCATGCAGTCTTGCAAAGGGCAAACTGCTCTGTAGAAATCACACTAATATAATTCCTATAACTGACTTGAGATCAGCCATGAGAAAAAAAAAGATGGTTGGTGATTTTGAATTGTAATGCTATTAACTAGAAGCACCATAGACTTCCTAGATGGTAAATACAGATCCCCCAAAAAAGAGAGGGGTATTTTTCTTTGTTTTGTCTGAACCATTGTGAGAAGTGTATCTGTTACGTTGCACTGATCCTAACCCTTAGGCTGGATATTAGGAAAACTTTTCTAACTAGAAGGGGATAGTTAAACATACAAACAGGTTACCTAGGAAGGTTGTGAAATCCCTATCACTGGAGGTTTTAAAGAACAGGTGAGAGAAACAACTGTCAGGAATGATTTAGCTTTGGGGGGGGAGGACCAGACTAAATGGCCACTTGGGGGCCCTTCTAGCCTTACATTTTTAAGATATGTTTATTATGGAATTGGCAACAATCAATCTGAAAAACTTTGACAATCTCTAAACATTTTGATTTTAATCCACCCGTAGACAGATGAATGATCTTATTGCTCATTCACCACTGGTTTACTGTATTTATCATAGAAATATAATTTCAGAGGTCTATACATTTTAGTTTCTTGGCACTTTCAAGACATTTCAGTTTAGCTCTGACACTTGTCTATTGCATAAAAGTAACATTACTCTGAAGTTCTAAATCCCAAAGGAGCAGTGTCACAGCAAGGGACCAGTGGCTTTTCTAAGATCTCATATCTTGTGAAGTATCTTGGTGATAAACAAATGTTGTGAGAAAGCTCGAATTCTCAATTTTCCGGGCCATGAGTTATCAAACTTTATACATCCCTCATTCAGATTACCATCTTACTTTCTCTCCTTTTTCATTCTGATTTGAGCCTAGAGCACAGTCTTGAACAGAGGTCATATGGAGGGTAGGATGGAAATGATGGTCATATTCTACTGAGGTTAAACTCATAGTCCCATAAGAACTGGATGTTTCTGTTTGAAAATCACCAATAAAATAGTTGGCAATGTAGACGTTTAAATTTTTACCTTGCTTTTCAGCCTCATTGAGATGAATCAAAGCAGTTTGTCTCAGAGCTGTGGTTTCTGAAGACGTAGCCAGACACCACTGCATTGGTTCACATTGGTAGGTTATCTCCATGACGAGAAAGTCTGAGAAGTTAGATAGTAAGAGTCAACAATCACATGTAAGAACATAAGAATGGCTATACTGGGTTAGAGCAAAGGTCCATCCAGCCCAGTATCCTGTATATCATTTAACTTTGGGAGAGAGTCAGTTTTTTCCCCCCTGAGAATGGGGGCTGTGAAAGAGGAAGGCAGATAAGATTTTTGGAATGAGAGATGGATATACACTTGGCTTTGTGGGCTGTTGGGGACCACACGAGCATAGGCATAGGAACTAGGGGTGGGGTGTGTGTGCTGCAACCTGGGCTCCGCTAACAGCCCTGCACCCAGTGTACTGGCTGCCGGCCCCGTTCTCGACCCCAGCTGTGGCCTCAGCCTCGGCCCCCTTACCCTGTCCAGTTCCCCCCTCCCAGAGACACGGTCCTGCTCCCAGCCCCAGCTCTGGGGAGGGGGGGCACAGACAGAGATAAGTGGGCTGGCTTTCAGCACCCCCACTATTAAAAGTGTTCCCGCACCACTGCACACCAGGAGAGTAGCTTCTGCTGAATTATGCCCTGCCTGTGGCTGTAGATATCACTATAGCCAGAGAATCCTATCTCTGAGGTCATCTGAGAAGACCATCAGACTCACCATTGGAATCAACCAACTAGTTGCATCCATGAGTTCTGACCACTTATTTGTGGCATTTTTCAGGAGGACAAGCTGCTATATCAGTTCATTAAGGGACAAACAGAGGCAATAGTGAACAATGAAGATCTTTTATGAAACAGATCTTTTCCCATTGGTTTTGCACCCATACCTCCATGAACCCACTGAAATACAAAATCCACTTGCTCTGTGTATGTTATGGATTTCTGCAATACCAAGCAGGTATTCATAAGCATGAGTAGTGAGACAGTAACATATAGCCAGTTGCCTTCCTTACATACAATTATACTGTAAGTCAGCATTACATCTCTGGACACTATCAACTAAAATAATGGTTCAAAAATTCTCATGTGGCTCTGGCCTGGTAAATGATATGCATATGCAATAATCCATAGAATATGGGAGAAGCAAAGAGAGGAAAGGTCCCAATGGCACTTTATAAAGAATTATTCTGGCTACAAAGAAAGCTTAAAATATGCTATAATAAGAAAATAAATGGAATATCTTGTGACGGTCCACAGGGTATCTGGGACTGTAAGTCACTTTGCTACCTCTTGGCCTGTGTTTAACTGAGTGTCAGCTCCCTGACACCACAGGCCTGTTAGCCACCCAGGCTCCTCTGGGCTATGCCAGCCCTTACTTTGCCTTGCAGATTAACAATAGGTGCAGTCCAGTCTTCAAGACCCTTTGAAGCCTTTCCTTGTAGTGTCCAGCCCTTTATCCACTGTACAGTCACAGAAATGCCAGGTGTTCTGTTCCAAGGGAACAATGTGCATACCAGCTTGAATGAATCAACTCAGGATCAGCTTCTAATATAATACCACAACACTGAAATATATTTATAGTGAAAACAAATGTTTATTATCAAAGATTCAAGAGACAGTGAGTAAGGCTAATTGAAACAAAAGGGTTACATATAAAACAAAATCATAACATGATTTCTAGAGACTGAACTTGTTACCAGGCTAACCTTCTGTGTAAAAAACTTTATCTCACTTTAAAAGTCCTTTGCAGCTGTAACCGTGCCTCAGTGGGTCACAACTGAGGATGCCAAATTCAGGAGAACTGCTGAGAAATAGGGCAGATACACCCCAAGACTGGTGGCTAAGCCCCCATAGGATATACCAAACCAGCAACAAAAGTAAACTTCTGTTTCACCACACTGGCTAACAAGAAGTCATAACGGCAGTTTCCTTAGCATTCCAGTCCTTGTATTACCACTGAAAACACTAGACTTAGAGATGAGTGGTTCTTTAAAACCAATCTCTTCAAAGAAAGGTTTTTCTGAGCCCAAAGAATCAGCCACACACCCAGGTCAATATGTAACTTAGATCTTACCCAAAAATCATGCTGATGCCAATCCTTTGGTATCTAAAATCTAAAGGATTATTTATAAAAAGAAAGAAAGTTAAAATTGATTAAAGGAATCAAATACATACATTAATTGCAAAGTTCTTGGTTCAGGCTTATAGCAGTGATGGAATAAACTTCTGGCTTAAGTCAAGTCTCTGGCTGCTTCCAAATCATTGGAAGTTCCTCAATTCCTTGGTTAAAATGCTTCCATTAATATAAGTTCATAATCCAGAGGCTGGAGTAGAAAAGAGGCCAAATGGAGGGGTTTCCAGGGCCTTTTATATTTTCCGCCCTGTGGAGGGAAACCCATTGTTTCAAACAAAGCCCTCAGCACAGCTAGTGGAAAATTACAGGTGACAAGATAGTGTTTGGAGTCACATGCACAAGTCACATGTCTGTGCATGAAGGTTTGGACACAGTAGAAGCCATTGCCTATATCTCAAACAATATGTTTGCAGGAAAGTCCATTCAGTGTAGATGGGCATCTCCCATGGTCCATTGTCAGTTAAGTGTTTCTTGATGAGCCACTTAATTTGAATAGTCCCTCCAAGATGTGCTGGCTAGCTATCTTGTGGGCAGTACTCCAGGAGCAAACATTTGAAATCCAGGTATAGAGCCAATGTTCATAACTTCAAATACAAAAATGATATATGCATACAGATAGCATAATCATAACCAGCAAATCATAACCTTTTCATAGACATCTTACATGCTGCATTTTGTACAAGATTTGTTGCAAATATATAACAGTGGTTGCAAAAATGATCTATATGGTCATATCTTAATCAGATAACGTAACAGCAGCATTTCAACCAACGCTAGTTGTTATCCCATTTTCATGAACGGAATAGCACTGCCAGATTACTTTACAGGTGCCAGATAAAGGGATGTCTTCCTTACCTTCTCCTTTTATCCCCCAAAGTACATTTTTTTTACCTCAAGTCAGGATAACCTGCCTCCCACCCCACAGTTTATTCTCTGGTATGCTGCCACCCAGTTGATTTCACATCCTCCTGTTGACTTTATATATAAATGGAACTTCCATTGCATTGGCTTGCAATGCTCAATTTACATACCGACAGAGAGACAGGTGAATAAACATTTTTTATCTGGCAGAAAACCTGTTGGTCAGCTCTGCCTGGATACAGGCATACATACATAATCCTTACATCGTGTCTGTACATACATTTCACAATATATTAATGAACAGCATGGCAGTGGCTTTCATTTAAGACCTCACAAGATATTCTTTGGTAAACCAGAATCTACATATTAGAATCAGATTATTCTTGTAACCCCCTTGCCAGCTGGCATAGTGGGAGTCTTAGGGTTGCATATGTTACTGAAAGGCAAAAGCAATGCAGTGCATTGTTAGTAAACTTATTAGGAAATCAATCTAGAAAGAAAAACAATCTTGTCATAATCTCAAGTGTTTCCAAATCTTGGAGATAGTGCACAAAAGCTTTATCATTTACCAGGACTCATTTTTCAACTGTGCATGATCCTCAAAAATATGTTTTGATCTGATATTGACTGCAGAATTTCACTTCTATGTTTACATCATGAAGGATTGCCTAGATGGAAGCAAAGTGCCCCCTCCCCCCTTTGACTGTGTTAGGATACCTAAATCTGGATGAAAAGATCGTTTGGAATTCTTAAAAGGATATTGTTAAATTTCATATCCAATCTGATATTCTGAATAAAATTGTTATGTTAGAGTTTCCTTTGTCAGCTCTTTTCTTCTGTGACAGCCTTTAAGATTCTTTGCTCATATAGGTTTTATGGGTTTTTTAATTACTTTTAAAAGTACAAGATCTTTTCCAATATAATTTTGCTTGCATTCATTTATTCTGCTGCCTTTCTCACTGTGGGCCCAATATAATTCCAGTTGAAATCAGTGGCCATTTAATCAGGACCTACAATATGCCTAAATAAAAGATAAGCAAAAAAACTGCTTCAGTGATCCTCTAAACCATGGAAGCTCTTTTATGGGAGTGTGGGTAAAAAGTTACAGATGAATGAAATTAAAACAACCTATCATCTTAGGACAACAACCAAATTCAGGATCTATTCGAGCTGTATCCTCCCCATACTGTTGTACGGCTGCGAAACATGGACATTATGCCACTCAGACAGGGCAAAGTTGGAGGCTTTCCACACAAAATACCAACATTGTATATTGGACATAAAGTGGAATAACTGCATTTGCAATGCAGCTGTTTATTGTTGCTCTGGTCTATAGTCTACCAGGGCCATTGTCCACAGATCGTGTCTTACGCTTTTCATAGAATCATAGAACTGGAAGGGACCTTGAGAGGACATCAAGTCCAGTCCCCTGCATTCAAGGCAGGACTAAGTATTATCTAGACCATCCCTGACAGGTGTTTGTCCAACCTGCTCTTAAAAATCCCCAATGATGGAGATTCCACAACCTCCCTAGGCAATTTATTTCAGTGCTTAACCACCCTGACAGTTAGGAAGTTTTTCCTAATGTCCAACCTAAACCACCTTTGCTGCAATTTAAGACCATTGCTTCTTGTCCTATCCTCAGAGGTTAAGAAATTGAAATCCATTTGAAATCCAGGTATAGAGCCAATATTCCTAACTTCAAATACAAAAATGATATATGCATACAGATAGCATAATCATAACCAGCAAATCATAACCTTTTCATAGAAAAAATATTTTTCTTCCTCCTCCTTGTAACAACATTTTATGTACTTGAAAACTGTTATGTCCCCTCTCAGTCTTCTCTTCTCCAGACTAAACAAATCCAATTTTTTCAATCTTCCCTCATAGATGATGTTTTCTAGACCTTTAATCATTTTTGTTGCTCTTCTCTGGACTTTCTCCAATTTTCCACACCTTTCCTGAAATGTGGCACCCAGAACTGGACACAATACTCCAGTTGAGGCCTAATTAGTGCAGAGTAGAGTGGAAGAATTACTTCTTGTGTCTTACTTACAATACTCCTGCTAATACATCCCAGAATGATGTTTGCTTTTTTATAACAGCGTTACACTGTTGACTCATATTTAACTTGTGATCCACTATGACCCCAAGATCCCTTTCCGCAGTACTCCTTCCTAGGCAGTCATTTCCCATTTTGTATGTGTGCAACTGATTGTTCCTTCCTAAGTGGAGTACTTTGCATTTGTCCTTATTGAATTTCATCCTATTTACTTCAGACCATTTCTCCAGTTTGTCCAAATCATTTTGAATTTTAATCCTATCCTCCAAAGCACTTGCAACCCCTCCCAGCCTGTTATCGTCCACAAACTTTATAAGTGTACTCTCTATGTCATTATCTAAATCATTGATGAAGATATAACCCAACCGGTTATGCACCCACTTTACAGTAGCTCCATGTAGGTTGTATTTCCCTAGTTTGTTTATTAGAAGGTCATGCAAGATAGTATCAAAAGCCTCACTAAAGTCAAGGTATACCACAACTACTGCTTCCCCCCTATCCACAGGGCTTGATACCCTGTCAAAGAAAGCTATCAGGTTGGTTTGACATGATTTGTTCTTGACAAATCCATGTTGACTGTTATTTACCACTTTAATATCGTCTAGTTGTTTGCAAATTGATTGCTTAATTATTTGCTTCCATTAGTACAGAAATTAAGCTGACTGGTCTGTAATTCCCCAGGTTGGCCTTATTTCCCTTTTTATAGATGGGCACTATATTTGCCCTTTTCCAGTCTTCTGGGATGTCTTCCGTGTTCCATGAATTTTCAAAGATAATTGTTAATGGCTCAGATATCTCCTCAGTCAGCTCCTTGAGTATTCCAGGATGCATTTAATGAGGCCCTGGTGATTTGAAGACATCTAACTTGTCTAAGTAAGTTTTGGACATGTCGGGAGAATGCCACAAGATGTTCTGGTAAATGCCATTCTCCAGGTGGCTTGTAACATCCAGGATAAAATTCCACCACCGGAAGGTGGAGGCAGCCCAGAGGCAGACCTCCATTACATGGGTTCATCAAGTCAGTTCTGTTTTTGGACTCTCAGGCCATCAAGCCCTTGTGGCCACACAGGAATGGACCAAGTGGTGAACGATTGCTACGGCCCACCGTTTGGCTAAGGGTTGAAGAAGAAGAAGAAGTAGGTCTTTACCAGAGCAGAAATATCCCAGCCTAGCCCTTTTGTAAAAAAATTAATAATAAGTCCTGTCCCCATTTATGTCATTGACTTCAGTGGGACCAGGATTTCACCAATAGTTGGCAGTGAATGCAATTCAAAGATTTGTAGGCCATGTTGTTCATAATTTCTCTCCAGCTCAGTTAATAAATCTATTTACACTTTTAAGGTCTCTCTTTTAGATTGTAAGCGCTCTCATTCAGGGTCTCTCTTTTCATCTGTGTTTGGACAGTGCCAAGCACAATGGGGCCATGATCCTGACTGGGGCATTACCCTATTAGAAATGACAACAACAATTTTTTCTCCTGCTCATTGTTTTTTGTTCTTCTTTGCTTCCTGTATAGTATGTAAGTGGTGCTGAAACCTGTGAACACAATACTTTGCACAAGGTGAAATCACCTTTTTCCGTTAATTCCTTTGAGAAGTGAAAACCTTACTTGTACTTGTTTTGCATAGCAAACAACATTAGTCTACCAGTACTAGAAACTAAACCTCATTATTTTGGTTATTTACATATTTACATAATTTGGAAGAAGGATATTTTTTCTTTACCCTTAATTATGAATATTTTTTCCATTTACATCATCTAAAGTGAAGTGTATTTAAGCTGAAATCTGCAGGCCTCTCAGGCAAGCCAACATATATTCATTATTCTAAGTACTTCACCAAGCACATAATCCTTGTTTGCTTGCAATGTACAGTAATTTTTCCACTATTCTGTTTTCTTGGAATTATATTTAAATTGTTTTATTTTATGTTTGTAAGAATTACTTGCTTCATGTAAAGCTAATATTGAATTTTCTTCCACAACAAGATATAAATAGTAAAAAGATAGCAAATTTAAATATCCATAATTATAGAACTTAAACTGTTAAACAAAGTAGATTAAATGTACCATTGATGCATATTTACTTTCTGTAGGGATATTGATTTCATGGTTTAATGGGTTAGTCTTCAGTTATTAAAACATGAAATGTTTTCCCAATAGTAGTTATGGCAAACACATTTGCATTTGAGTGCCAAAATAAATCTAACGTGATACATACAGCCTCAAGTGCCAGCCTTATTCACAAACATCATACTCCTTGCTCTATACTCTCCTCATAGTCCTGGCCTTTTCCATTCATCCTGCACCCTCTGTTTCTCCCTTTGCCCATCTTTCTTTTGTTCTTCTTACAATACTCCGCCAGTTCCCTGATTTCACTTACTTTATGTTACCACTCGTCTTTTTTTCTATTCCCCTCTTGCTATCTCATCTCCATTTTGCAGATAGGTCAATGCAGAACAAGAAGGTCAAGTGACTTGCTCAAATTCAGCCAAGAAACCAGTGGCAGAATTAGGAAAAGAACCCAACTCTCCTAATTCTCAATCCCAGGCTTTAATTCCAAACTCATGCTTCATGAAATACCTCTGTCTCTTCAATGGAACAAAAACCAAATTGCCAGATATAAACATGCCTCAGGCTCAGTCTGGATCTGTTACTCCAAAATTCAGACCTCAGGCACCCCACAATGGTCTTCCTACCCTAATAACTCAATTGTCAATTTGGTCTGTTTTGGTAAGTAACAGGAGGTGGCCCATCCTAGAAGAATTACTGGGGGTTTACCAGGGAGTTTGTCTCTGGCCTTCAGAGGACTCCCCAAAACAGACTAGTTCTGTTAACCCTTGGGAGGACATGGATACAGCCTTCCACTCAAAGAATTGACACACAGGCAGTCATTTCTTTAAAAACAAAATAACCTTTATTTAACACATAATATTCCCTAATACAATAAGTCTAATACATATACCAAAAAAGAATAAACCATAAACCTTGTTAACATAACAGGCATACATTAAAATACAAACAATACTAGGAGCACATAACATAACCAAATACCCAATACTATGATATTATACAATTAAAACACAGTTTTAAGTGGTTAAATTCTGCATGGAATGGCCAGTCACATGCAGAATTCTGACAGCAAGGCATTAAAAACAATGAACGCACATACACAGACATACAGCTTTTTTAACTCAGGCATACATATACATGCTTCAATTGGAGTCTTCTATTAAAATCATCATGCTTACTTTCTCTGTTGTTTTCTTTCTCTCTCTCTCTCTCTCTCTGATTTGGTCCTTGTGTTCTGTCAATTACTGGCATTGATCTGCTTCTTTTCCTCTGCCTTCCTGATTTCAGCTCTTTCTTCTTACTCTGTTCTTCTCCTTTCTCCTCTGCTGCCCATCCACACCAGTACCTTCCACTCACACTAACATGATGCCTATCAGCTCTCCACCTTATATACAGATTTTGACCTATTATGATTGGTTGGTTTAACACATCATATGGTTCTAACCCACCAATCAGCTTCAAGGCCTTTGGAATCTGGACCTAATTGAAAACCTGTGCCTTTAGAGCTGGACCTGTTTGAAGACCTGTATTGTATCTAACTGAACCCTCCCTTAAGGTATTGGAATGACCTTTATTTCACCCCAGTCTACCTGATTGCAGTTGGCTGAATCATTCTAAGGCTGCCCTTTTGATTTCCATAGCTTTGATTCCTTGTTTTCCCTAGCCATGACCACTTAAAACTATCTTTATTAACTATTTACATCTTTATAACTACCAAACAAATTATATATTTATATACACCCTATCATTATGTTTCACTGTAACCACTCCAAATTCACTAATTTTCATAAAACCCAATCTCGATCTTTCCCCTGCTAAAGCTAATGGTGACAGATCAGCACTTTTTATGCTGGACAGCGCCTAGTGCTGAACAGCATTTTCAGCACACACAGCAGCTGGAAAATACTCTGTATCAGATCCAATGCAAAATTATATAGCATGGGCAAATCTCTAATAATAACAGTGCTCATGTTGAGGTGTGCTATGTTTTTTAAGGCTTGGTTGTACATCAGTCAGTCATTCTTTCTCAGCCTAGCTCTGGGACTTATAAGACCTTACTGCTATGCTCCACCATGTACAAGCTCTTGATTTCAAGGCCACCAGACCTTCTCATCTTCAGTCCAACCGTTTGTCTTCTTGTGCAGTCTTTTTTTCTCTGTTGAGGCCTGTGTCATTGCTTTACACACATAGTGGCAATTGGAATATAAAATAAAGATAAAAATCCCTTTAGAAACAATTGTGTTTCAGCTTACTTGGTGGCTCTTTAAATCAAGGCACTGAAGCTCAATAGTGAGATCTAGAGGGAAAAGTAAGTTTTAAGCACGTGATAGGTTTGGAAATACAATTAAGCAGGCTCACTGAAAATTTGGATCTTGTGCTTTTTGTTCTAGATATCCACCAGATTAATTATGATATTATTCTTGTGTATTATTTGTATAGCTCCAAAAGTGTGCTGGGCACTTTGCAAACATAGGAAAACAAGGTCTGTGTCCTGAAGAGCTTACAATTTGGTCCTTTGAGATGATGTACATGGGAAGGTCTCTGTGCTTGCACAGAGTCTCATTCATGCAACAAGGATGGGAAATGGGATGAAACAAAAGTATGTGTGTGTGGAGGGGATGATTAATCAAATATCTTGTGAATTCCTTGTTTGTTTGTTGTTTTCTGCTTTATGAACACTTCTAAAAGGGGAGTACTAGAATTTATATCCCTCCTGGAAGAAATATACTTGAAGAGGAAAGCTGAAGGAAGAGAGTGTAGACACACAGAAGAGCAGGTGAGGGAAGGTGTTCCTGGCATAGGAAGTCACATTGAAGGAGTAAAGAGATGAGCTTGGGAAAAGGCCAATAAGGGAGTGGCATCTCATGATGGCTGAGTGGAGTGAAGGGGGCAAGGGAGCATCACTATCACATATAGAAAAAGAGAAGAAAATACGAAATTGAACTATAGATCCCCAACAGTGACTTTTCTTATGTGTATTCTGGACATACGGGAAATTATATCAAAAAGAACAAAGGTAGACTGCAAAACATGAACATAATATCCCTCTGCTCTGCAGCAAAGTGGGCTGTTACAAATGTAGACTTGGTGATCAGCACAGATGGACTGGAAAATATATTAAAGATCACAAATCCTCCCTCCTTTTTTATTCTGTCTGTCACAGGTTTGAAATTAAGTCTGGGCAATTATGTAAAGAGATGGAGGCCTGTACTTTGGAAGCCCTGCATGTTTGGGGTTTACTATTCCTGATATTTTATTCATTGTAATACAATGTTGCCATTATATCAACGTGAAATAAAGAGAATTGCAATGCAATTTTACTCTGATTGTTTTCTTCTAAAATGTTTTAGCAACATTTAATTTAAAAGCAGTTGATACCAACTATAGTCCAAAATATAAATAATCTTGTGGGGCAAATTCTGCTTTCTGTACCCTTACAGTGCCTTACAGACTAAGTCATCCTATGGAAGTCATTGGGACTACTCCATGAAAGAAGGGCCCAAGCTCTAGAAGAAAGAGAAAAAAACCCAGTTCTGTGCTATTAATGCAAAAGAGTAGAAAATTACATCCAATTTTTTATGAGCCTTGACGTATCCACAATAACACTGGTCTACAATTTTTGAGAAGTCGTCTGCTTCAGAGATAAAATGTGCTATTTATTATGTATTTTGATGTGCTGAATTCAAATATGACAATTAAAACAACTGATTGGCTACTGTTTCTAAGATATTTAAGTTTTTACATTTTATGTCTATGTATATTGTGTAGATAGTAGAGTTTTAATCATAAATTGTAAACCTAGGTCTTTTCATGTGTTTATGGTTGCTTTACATGATAATATTTCACCTGTCCTGTTTATGTAACACTTTAAAAATCAGGTGATATAAATAAAGGGTGATATAAATAAAATTTATTATGAAACAAAAGGCAAAAAACTATTATGTACACAGTTTAGTCCTATTCAGTGTCTACTCGGCGCTTCTTGGCTTGTCTCTTGTATTCATTAAATGGAGCATCTCTTGTCACTGTCCAGCAATAGTCTGCAAGCATTGATGGGCTCCATTTGCCCTGATAGCGTTTCTCCATTGTTGCAATGTCCTGGTGAAATCGCTCACCGTGCTCGTCGCTCACTTCTCCGCAGTTCGGTGGAAAAAAATCTAGATGAGAGTGCAAAAAATGTATCTTTAGTGACATGTTGCAACCAAGGCTTTTGTATGCCTTGAGGAGGTTTTCCACCAACAACCTGTAGTTGTCTGCCTTGTTGTTTCCGAGAAAATTTATTGCCACTAACTGGAAGGCTTTCCATGCCGTCTTTTCCTTGCCATGCAGTGCATGGTCAAATGCATCATCTCGAAGAAGTTCACGAATCTGAGGACCAACAAAGACACCTTCCTTTATCTTAGCTTCACTTAACCTTGGAAATTTTCCACGGAGGTACTTCAAAGCTGCTTGTGTTTTGTCAATGGCCTTGACAAAGTTCTTCATCAGACCCAGCTTGATGTGTAAGGGTGTTAACAAAATCTTCCTTGATTCAACAAGTGGTGGATGCTGAACACTTTTCCTCCCAGGCTCCAGTGACTGTCGGAGTGGCCAATCTTTCTTGATGTAGTGGGAATCTCTTGCATGACTATCCCATTCGCAGAGAAAACAGCAGTACTTTGTGTATCCAGTCTGCAGACCAAGCAAGCGAGCAACAACTTTCAAATTGCCACAAAGCTGCCACTGATGTTGGTCATAGTTTATGCACCTCAAAAGTTGTTTCATGTTGTCATAGGTTTCCTTCATATGGACTGCATGACCAACTGGAATTGATGGCAAAACATTGCCATTATGCAGTAAAACAGCTTTAAGACTCGTCTTCGATGAATCAATGAACAGTCTCCACTCATCTGGATCGTGAACGATGTTGAGGGCTGCCATCACACCATCGATGTTGTTGCAGGCTACAAGATCACCTTCCATGAAGAAGAATGGGACAAGATCCTTTTGACAGTCACGGAACATGGAAACCCTAACATCACCTGCCAGGAGATTCCACTGCTGTAGTCTGGAGCCCAACAGCTCTGCCTTACTCTTGGGTAGTTCCAAATCCCTGACAAGGTCATTCAGTTCACCTTGTGTTATGAGGTGTGGTTCAGAGGAGGAGGATGGGAGAAAATGTGGGTCCTGTGACATTGATGGTTCAGGACCAGAAGTTTCATCCTCTTCCTCTTCCTCGTCTGACAGAAGTGAGAATGATTCTGGTGCATCAGGAACCAGCAGTCCTTCTCCGTGGGGTACTGGGCGTACAGCTGATGGAATGTTTGGATAATGCACAGTCCACTTTTTCTTCTTTGACACACCTTTCCCAACTGGAGGCACCATGCAGAAGTAACAATTGCTGGTATGATCTGTTGGCTCTCTCCAAATCATTGGCACTGCAAAAGGCATAAATTTCCTTTTCCTGTTCAACCACTGGCGAAGATTTGTTGCACAAGTGTTGCAGCATATGTGTGGGGCCCACCTCTTGTCCTGATCTCCAATTTTGCAGCCAAAATAAAGGTGATAGGCTTTCTTAACCATAGTGGTTATACTGCGCTTTTGTGATGCAAAAGTCACTTCACCACAAACATAGCAGAAGTTATCTGCACTGTTCACACAAGTACGAGGCATCTCTGCTCACTTTGGCTAAACAGAAATGTGTCCCTTTGCAAAATCAAACACTGACAAATAAGAGAGCACGACACTGTATGATTTCTACAGCTGATATAGGGCAATTTGTTCAGCAGAGTGATGTAAGCTTCATTATGATTCCATCATCCATGACTTCTAGGAATAACATGATGCAATTCATATCATGTATGACGCAATACCAGCTTCAGATTGCATCATTCATTGTTTTGCCTAAAAAGCAAGTACTGTCCAAACCCAGTCATAGATTTATTCATAGATCCAGTCAAAGATGTATTTTAGTCATTTCTGGTTTAAATTGAGATCCCTTCCCTTTTTAACTCACTTATCCTCCACCATTCCCAAGTCAAGAGTCGTATATACTGACCCAATAGCATATCTTGAAAACTAGAGCCAATCAACAATTTTAAGCATCATTTTCGTTCTCAGTGACCCGGAATTAGTAAAGTTTGACTACATTTATTTCAGAAGCATTTTGGCTGTAGAGCAGTGTAATCAAGTGCTGTATGTGGTCATGACATCCATCAATTATGGCCCTTTCTGTGAAGTAATATTTTTAAATCAGTCAAATATTATTATGTTTTATGAGTTTATAAGCATTGTAAAATGTTAAAATTCATAACTAATATCTTTCTCATTTATGCTTTAACTATGACTACTATCAGATCTGTCTGCTGCCATTTGACAGTTCCTGGTCAAGAATTTTAACAATTATTCTAAATTTGCATTTGAATATAACCACAGCACGTCCAATTAATTCATCCCTTCCCTGTAATAATTTCCTGTGACCTTTCAAACATGAAGGTACCTTAATTTCCTGAAAATAAATTTGCAGTTCTAAAGTTTCTGGAGAATTTTAAATGCAGTACCGTCTGTTTAAATAAATACTTATTAGACTGTTTATAGACACTGAAGGAACTATATTAATCTTAAACTAATCATTTTGTGTTTAGCTCTGTTACTAATATAACACCACTGACATTTGAAACTAAAATTTATTTCTTTGTAATTGACTGATATATTCTAGGCATTAGACTGTAGTGGCCACCCATCCTGCATTGTTTATTTCATGTCTAATGTTCTGCAATTGGTATCCAATAGGAAGCTTCTGTGAAGGGGTTGACTCACTGCTAGCACCTCCTCGTGGCTGGACATAGTGTAGCAGTTCTCTCCCAATCAGGCACTTCCTACTGACAGTCACTTCAAGCCTGCCGTGATCTGCCTCTTCCTGAGACTTGACCCTTCAATCAGGTCACTTAAAAGTCTCTCCACTTCCAAGATAGTCAATAAACAAAACCAAAGGGAATTAATACAAATACATTGAGTTCACAGATAGTAGAGGGGAGTAGTTCCCTCTTAAAGTAAGTCAGCATCTAGCCCTCACTTTCTTCAGGGAGGGGCCATCAGGCAGCAGGCATCTGGGCAGCTTCCGCCTTCTCTTCAGGAGCTGAGTGCTGAAGGCCTGCTCTTCTCTCTGGCTTGCCATCAGCTGAGCTGGGGCTCTCTCTCTTAAACCTCTCTCTCCAATCCTGACTTTTTTTCACCGGTGCAATGGGGCAGAGCCAGCTGAGTCCACCTTAGCTCATAAACCCCATGTTGTCGAGTGTGGGGTTTGTATACACCATCACACTTCCCAGAACCATTTGATCAGCTAAAAAGTAATAAACATATCAATTGTGATAAAATCTGCTAATGTAGACACAATTCAAGTTGCCCTGCCTCTCAGACACACACATCCTTCCACTGGTGCCTGAACCTATGGATAGACCCAAATTTCTGGCCTCAGAGTAGGATTTCTACATTCACCCTTCCACACAGTGGCTCCATACAGCTGCCCAAACTTGACCAAGCCAACTTGGGTAAATATGCTTCAGCAATAATTATAAGCTTTAGTATACTACAGTGTACACTTCCATAAACTGAGAGGATAACAAGGCACATGATGTAAGAGATCATGAACACTATACATGAAGACAGCAAAGTATGCGAAACCATTCCAATAAATCACTAATAAAGTATTTCAGCCTTTTAATTATTTTCCTGCAATATCACTTCCTGCTAGACTCATTGGAACACCACAAGACAGTGGAGACGTGTGTTTCACATTATAGAGTTTTGGTGGTATTGAATTGACTTTCATTGATTTGGTAAGAGGAACTGAAAAGTAGCATGGATGTAATCCAAGTAACTTCACTAAGAACTTGCTGTGGTATATCTAATTCTCCTCTAACAATGGCATTATATTTGGTAGGAAATGAAGTGCCGTTGACATTATGCTGGGAAGCTTTCTATTTAAGGTGCTGATGTAAGTTAAATGCAGAAGAGTAATTGCTCCATTCTAGTTTAAACAGCAAAAATGACTAGTGGTTCATTTTTTTTATGTCCAGTTTGAGATGCCTTAAAGGAGGCTGATTTTAAGCTGTGTTTAAGGAAAATTGTCACTTGCCTTACACAAGATTTTCATTGTACATGTTACAAACTGTCTACTATTTGGGAAAGACAGGATATTAATAACACATAAATGTATTAAATCAGTTCTAGTACATATCAAACAATATTACAACTATTTATGTGGTATAATAGGTCTTGCTATTATAAAATAGGCCATGTGTTTAACGGGCCTGTCTAGGGCCCTATTAAGAAAAAGGGCCATTTTTTTCAGAAATGGAAAAAAGCCCAAGGCCAATAAATGTAGAAAATAACAGAATCCAACAGGGAAACATCCATATCAGAACAAACCAATGATCCACGTGTTCTGGTATCCTGTCTTTGAGAGTGGTAAATGCTGGATGGTTCGAGAAAAACATACCCCCCCTCCCTCCCAAAAGGCACCATTATTATCAATATTTGTATTGTAATAATGCCTAGGCGGTCTCAATCAGAGCCATTGTGCTAGGCACAATTGTGCCTGGCTTCAGTTATTCCCACCTTTGACACCTCTTGTCTGGACTAGAGCAATGTGATATACCTGGGTATGAAGACTTCAGTGCTTGGGAAACTCCAGCTGGTACAGAACACTGCAGCATGGCTCCTCAGCCACACTGGCTACCATGAACACATCAGATCATTCCACGGCTCCCTGTCCTGTCTTCCCATAGAATATCCATTCAAATTTAAGGTCTCAGTCCTTCAAAGTGCTCAAGGAGCCCAGGATGTCTAAAAGATCACCTAAAGTTCTAGGATGAAGACAGCATCAACTTTGCTCTTATGACACAAAAAAACTTTCTACATTAAGGGTAAAGCTTGTCTGTGCAGGAGATAGAGCTTTCTCAGGCCTGTCCCAAGACTATAGAAGGAACTCCCCCAGGAACTAAAAACCATCACAAACCACACCACCTTCCATTCTACATATAAGGCACAATTCTTCGACCTTGCCTTCACTAACAAGAAAACATACCAACATGTGTGTATGTACTAGAGAGAGAAAGAAAGCGAGATATAAAAAAACCTTCAAAATGAAACATTCCACTGCACGCACTTCTGCCCCTGGGGAGAGCATGAGAGAACAGACATGTGACAGATGTTAGTCAGGTTGTTTAATGCACTGCTGAATGCAGTGATAAGTCCAGTATAAGAACCTATATAGAATGAAATAGGCACTGCACAAACACCTAACAGAAAGAATGTCCCTGCTCCAAAGAACTTTCAGGCTACATACCAGATGGAAGAAAAGAGATGGATACAACACATTTGGGGGAAAGCACAAAGCAAAAATAAGAGTACTGGTCACAGATCATGAGCAGTGGTCACAGGACATCAGCTGCCTAATCATTGTTCAGTTCTTTACTATCTGTGAAAACATTTTCCTGGGTCCAGCTGGTGATCACTTCATGTTCTGAAGCATGAGGATTAATACCTTTTGTAAATGTATCCAACCTATTTTGACTATAAATTAAGAGCTGGTCAATTTTTTCATCAGAAAATCACTCGAACAAAAAATGCCATTCTTGCAAAACTGAATTTTTCAAAATTTCAGTTTTGCTGAAAATTTTTGATTTTTCTATTGGAGAAATCAAAATGGCAGCTTCCTGGATGCTTGTCTGGAAGGCTGTTGTCAAATTCACTTTCTGGCTCCCGGCAAAAAGTAAAATTGATGGGAGTTTTCTAAGAGGGCTGCCAAGGCTGAATACTTTGACTCTCCAGTCCTGAAGCTGGGGTGAACAAGCCAAGAGCCAGAGGAGCAGAGACATGGGATGCTCAGTCTCCTTGCTTCTCCACTGCTCGAGGGATGGAAAGGTAAAGAACCTGGGCACTTAGGCTCCCAACTTCCCTTCACCTCAGAGTTGGTAAAGCTGAGCACCATGTGAGCTGTTTTTAACTCTCACTAAGATAGTGTTTATCTCAGTAACAACTTGTGTCATTGAGTTCCACACATTAATAATTGCATGTTTCATAATAAACTATTCTCCTTCTGCCCATGTTGAATTTTCTGTATTCTGTTTAAGAAAGAAATATTTAAGAAAGTCATCACTTGGTACAAATTAAGTATAATTATTCTTGCTGATTCATCCAATGTTGAAATCTGCTATCTGCTTTTTTGTTATTCAAAAACAAAGCATAATGTCCAAAAATAGGAATAGTTTTTGCATGGAATTCATAGCTTCACTGGGTGTAGCACAAATGCATCCACAGTGAGTTGGGTAGAGAAGTTTTTTAAGTTTGATTTCCGTGGAATTAACTGTGAATCTGAGACATAGCTAAAAAGGTTAGCTAGTTTGTGTCTAACTTTCTTGCTGCTATATGTTTCTGTGTAGCAGCTGTGTGGGGGGACATTTAATGATAGTACCACCTTGTAGTCCTTTTTGCTTTCATAGTCTGTTTTGTTCCCTCTTCCCCCTCCCCATAGGAATTCTACACTACACTTTCTTACTAAGTAGATTGGATCTGATTCAATGTCCAAGTCAAAGAATTGGTTATAATAATAAATAACCCATTGCACTTAAATGGAGCTTTTCCTCTTCAAAGTTCTTTACAAACACTCATTAAAGAATGAAGGATAAAATTAATTCTAGGGGACCTGGAGACTTGGCTGGTGGACATACTGAGGAACCAGAGATTCTAGGCTTCTATCCAATATTTATTTTAGGTTGTTAAGCAGAAAGTTAGACAAAGTTTCTCCATGGTTTTATCAAGTTCTCTGGCTTCATCCTGTGTTTTCCCATCAGGCCCTTCAAGGGAAACTCATGTTTTTCCTTGATGGAGGTGAGAGTCAGTTGGCCTCTATTAGTGAGCTCTTCTTTTAGGAATCACTGGAAGAAATTGCCCAGGGTTACCAAAGTTCACAACTTTGCTCCCAGCTGCTTGTGGACAATCACGTAGCAGCAGCAACCAAAACCATGTCTCTTCTTCTTTGTCTGGCAGGGAGGTTGAAATGTGTTCTCTCAGATGAGGACCTTGCTTCCATTTGCCATATCTTTGTCATCATGTGATTGTGCTACTGCAATGCTTTCTGCATGGTTATACTTATCCATTCAAAAGCTGAAACTAAGGCAGAACATGAGAGTTCATTATTTAAGTAGATTATCCCACCATAAGCATTGCACCAGCTCTTGATGATCTGTACTGGGTATTCACTGGCTTCCATGTGGAAGTTTAGGTGACTGTGTATCCTCTTTCTCTGTCATATTGTCACAACTGACATCAGCGGAGGTATCCAAACTGGAGCATTCTCCAGGAGAGTCCCTATTTGCCCCTGCCTAGGTCCAAAATAAGCCTGAATTTGTTGAATGTCGGGTCTTGCTCCATTGCTGTAAGAAGGCATTTAGCCAGAGCTGAGGTGCATTTGGGTGGCCTTTCTTTTGGGATGGGGTGGATTCTTGAACTGGTTTGCAATTTGTTTGTGCTGCCTGGGAGAGGTTTGCTGGGGTATTTTTTGTATGGATTTTGTATGGTTTGTCAATTGGTGTCTCCACCCATTTTCATACATTTTTGTGAGTATGTCTCACAGATTTATCTGCCATTTGAATATCAGTGAAAGAAAAGTAGCTTTTACAGCAAAAAACAATGACAACAAGGGATTCAACACCAGGAAAACATGCTCTTCTTATTTGAATTTTAGGAAAACGGTGAAAAGTTCAAGTGAATAGTTTCATTCTCAATGAAAATATGTGGACAATTCCTTAGTGACAATATCATCTAAGAGGATAAAAGAGAAATGCAATCATGGGTCAGAGGGCAAAAAAGTTTCTGATGGTTCATGGCCATGCAATTTTCTTTAAATCTTTCAGACAATGTCTATGTGCAGAGGCGGTAGGGTTATACAGAAGTGTATTGGATAGCTGCTCATTTACCCTATAGGTCTCTCTTATCTGGGGGATCTTAGAATTTTGTTCTGTTGCCTCTCTTTTTTCTTATGTATGTGAGGCTGCAAATGGAGATAGCAGAATTGTTTGAGCTCTAATGCAGTCAATATGCTGATAACACTCATTTTTCTGCCACCTTACCTTTGGGCCCAGATAAGGTGATGGCTTTGCTTTCCTAATACCTGGTTTTATTTTCAATGATTGACTTTGGGACCTAAATACTAGGGAAGTCCTAAAGTGTAGTTTGAATGAAGCTGTAGCTTACCTAAAATGTGATACATTATGTGGAACCTGAGAGTGGCAGAGGGAAGTAGCAGGAAAGTGGGTAGGAGTGGCACGGGTTCTGTAATCAAGGAGGCACGATAGGCCTAAGTTAAGGGCTCCTCCAAGTTGCAGGATTGGATAATGAGTCTACAGGTTGACTCTAAAAATCTGCAGTGGAAGTTAGGGCTATTAGGAGGTCAATACTCCTTCCTCCTCAGAGGGAAAAATAATTGTGGATTACTTGATAAATTCCCCTGTTCTGTTATTTCCCCCTGAAGCATCTCGGACCAGCCAGTGTCAGAAGACTGGATGCTGGGCTATATGGACCATTGGTCTGACCCAGTATGGCCGTTTTTATGTTCTAGTAGGACTATAGAAGAGAGAGAAATGGAAAGGGAAGAAAGGGAGATAAGAATAATATATCAATGACTTTTTAATTTTTAGATATCAAGGTCTACAATCTAGGTATATATAATTTTACATTAACAGAATGGGTAGTAATCACTAGAACTTAACAGTTCTTGGTACTTTCAAATCTCAACACAATATATTTACCATTAGAAAAATATAAACCCTGTCACTGCTTTAATAGCAGTTTCCAATGTACTTTATGGCACATTACCTTGGTTACCTGCAGGTTCACAGAGAAACACTCCATTTCCTTCCTGCAGAGATTTTACTTTCATTTGTCAGTGGCAGAATGGGACTGTATATCTCCTATAGGTAGCAGAATAGACAGCAGGTGTTCCTTTTGGGGGGAAAAAAGGCCTTTCTGATCTTATGGACAAATAAGGCCAGAAAGCCCATTCTTTTAGCTTAGTTTCTCAATCCCATTTTTATTTTACCTTCCATCACACTCTCTTCCCCAGTGATGCCTTTTTCTCTTTCAAAAATCCTCGAAGGAATCTCTTTGATAAATCATCTCTGTTCCTGCTAACAAAGAGCATGGTATCTGCCAAAATGTAAACCTAATTTCTTATATAACATGATATTTTGTTGATTTTTAAATTCATTCCTTTCCATCATTGAACAATGAACCCTCCATTAAATCCAGCTGAGGGCAGGCAAGATCCATCTAGCTCTGAGAAAAAGGATACAGCTATTTGACTAAAGAGTCATGAATTGTTTTCCTGTACCCTGCCAGCTATTATGTTTTGGTATAGTATATCTGATAGAATTACTCTGAACATGAAAAAAATGTTTTCACTGTCATGGCATTTAAGAAAGATCAATGATGGTCTCAGAACAAAATATGAATAGTGCTTTGTCTCCCAATTTATACTAAACTGGTGTTAGTAATTGGGTTTTAAAATTTAACTGTAATAAGAGGGTATCTGCTGGTGTCTTGCATGATCTATGTGAATTTACATATAGCATAATGCATTCATCTGCATGCTCAAATACAGAATGGATGGAAAGCAGATGAGAGCTGAATAAAATTGGAACAACTGATATTGTTGCACTGAATTTATGCATCATTGATTTTAGAGCCATTTGCAAGTGTTTGCATCTGTATATTCAGGATTTTTTTTCACATGAAATGTCGTCATTTTTAGGCCCCAGCAGCTACAGAGCTACTGTGCCAGCAGCAGCAGCCACATAAGGATGCATTAGGCATCCACTCATCCCTGTATTTTTTCCCCCGGGGGGCACAGTGTGTCCAGACTGATGTCCCTGGTAACCAGGTGCCTGGGAATGATGCACGTGTACACCCGACTTCCTAACTCAGGGCCAAGTGCTTCTTGTTTGATTGACATTCATTGTATTGAGGAACATTTTTAAAGGACCAGCCAGCCAAAGAAAGCAATATCACTCTGGCTGACAGCATCGTTTCTGTCAGCCAGCCTAAGGACTAATTTCCTACTGTCTTTGAATTGTAGGGGAATGGTGGAGGAAAAGGACACTTTGTCAAAATGTGATCCTCCCATGACAGCTCCCTTGCTCAGGATAAGTAGACCATTCCACTCTTAATTGTTTGAAAAGCTGAAGATTTTATTCAAAATTGAGCAGCAGAATTTCTTTTATTTCAATTGCAATATGTTCTTCAATTATACTCCTGGGAATAATTTTAAATGTTTGACTGTGCAGTTTAGTGTGCCACTGCTTCATATTGTGTTCTTAACATGCACACAATATCAAGTCCACAAAAGTAACTTATGCAGTTAATTATGCAGACACATTTTCTATTAGTGAAATGGAATTAAAACTAGCAAAAGGCAACATTTGCTTATTTCATTTTGTTGCTTGGACTGATCAAAGGAAGAAAAAGCAGAGGTGTCTTCTCAAAGCATTCATGTACCCTCTTGTGGGGTTACCCTGAATATGTCAAACCAATGGTAAACCATCCTCCTCAGGGTTTTTCACAACTGAGATATTTATTTGGTAGCAAATACATCCAAATCATGCATCATCACGGTGGTCTCTCAGCTACACAAGAGATTACTTTATTATCCAAAAGGTGGATACTTGAACTAGAGGGGGATCCATCCCCGCTAAAAGAGAGGCATGAACTGAGAATGTGAAAGGAGGAAGACTGGAATCAGGGTCTACAAGACACTTGGATTCTGTATAATAGAGAATGAGCAATGCAAGAATATTAGATTACAAGAAAACAAATGCTAAGGAATGAGGACACCAAGGCATTATGGATAGCAATATTAAATCTATCAGTTCAGAAGAAAGTTGGGGTGTCCTAGACGACACCACAATTGATGTATAAAAGGCTACAAGTCCTCTTAAATTAATTTAAAGCAGTGTTGTTTAGATGGGGTGTTTGGCCCTGGTGCAGTGTCTTACTCTCAACATAACTAAAATCTATATCAATATGTTAAGTGGATTGAGAACAAATTGAAACATTAAATAGTGTGTGGGTGAGGGTCATTTTCCAGGATTATCTGAGTGTATCTCCCTTAATCATTTCCCTGCCACTATGCAGACCTTGGGCATTGGTGCATCCCTATCCCTCCTATTCTCTGCTTGTGGAACATAATAACCTAGTCTTCTGTAGGCTGTAATGCTTTGGTCTAATTTTGGTTGTTGGGTTTAATGTATGGGTGCTGAGTGGTGTTGGTGATCTGTGATATACAGGGGGTCAGACTAGATGATCTGTGGTCCCTTCTGGCCATAAACACTATGACTAAACAAAAAATTACAGTAAATCTTAAGTACCAAACTGGAGATAGGTATTTAGTGAGGTACATCAGAGGCTTGTGTCAGGTACAGATTTATTTATTTTATTCATTAATGATCTAAAATAATGAATGAAATATGACTATATACAGAGCCACCAGCAATTGAATTTACAGTAGAGGCACAAGAATATCAGAGGGGTTTCTAGCAGCCTTGTTATTGCTCTGTGTCCTAGAATGGGAGAAGATTCATTCATTCAGTCATAATATTCCTAACATATACTAAAATATTTCAGACATCCTAACAAAGAATGATAGTTTGTCAGAGGATGAAAAATAGTGTTACTCAAGAATGTTAAGTTGCTTTAACAAGCCATTGGTCCAATCCAATTTTTCAGGGCTTCACAGTGAAGGAGCTGAATGCCTTTTTTATGGTATCTAGCCCTGAGCTATCTTACCAAAAGTTAGCAAAATACAGCACTGTTCAAAGACTGTTATCTAATCAAGGACTTTTGAACTTAGCATGGTGTTTCCCAAACACAGAGGAACTCAAGGAATCATAAATCTGTGAAAGAATGAAGACACTGGGAAATAGAATTGTGCTGGAGTGACAGAGAAGTGTAATAAACAATCTGAGTCATAGGCTGTTCTTTCTGGAATACTTATTCCATGTTGGTTAGGTTTTTGGAAAAGCCCATCGGAAACATTGACCAATTGACAATGAAGTGGAAGAACTTAAATGGAAACTAATAACATGAGGCAAAAGAGCCCATGTTTTTCATATATAGCAGGACAGTTTTTCCAGTCAGCAGAGTTCTAGGTCCTTAATCACTATAAAGAAGCTTTTTTTTTAATGCCAAAAATCTGCATAAGAGAAACTTCTACATTTTGAATCAAGCCTTGAGGGAAGAAAGAAAAGATGTTTCAACATTTTAGCTTTGAGCTAATTTTTGCCTATTTAATATAATGCACATTATTATACAGAATATATTGTCTAAAGTAAACACCACCCTAGTAATAAAGTTGAAAAACTGAAATCACAATATAAATTCTTTTTGTTCTGTTCATTATTATTATTTTGTAAATTAGGCCTTGTAAAACTAGACATATATATATAGACTGTACTCCTTTATTTATCTACAAAAAAGGGACAGCTATTGTGCAAGAGTCTCCATGATCTCCTGAGAATATGCCTCACAGGGAAGAACACTTCCAAAAGTTAGATGCTAATTCAGGGTCTGTGTGGAGTCAGTCCTTGGCTTGTGTGCAGGCAACTCTTTCAACTGGTCATGGTTTAGATTTTAGGTTCACATCCTGTTTTGTTATTAAAATAAAGATCAAGCAACTGTGTGAATCACAATCCCAAAGCACAGTGTTTCCAAGATTATCCTCCCAACTCTGCTTGTACTATAGGCTGTCCAGTGGGAGTGTACATGAATGGAAGGGGTAGGGGTGAAGACCAACAACAGTGCCCCTCTTCTTCCTAGGTACTCCTTGACCGTTATGTTTCATTTACCCTCCTGTGCTAGCACAAGACCATTAGCATGGAAGGAGGTCATTTGTATTACAATTGGGTTTACAGGTAGACAGCTGGTCAGCTGACAATTAACTTCCTCTCTGAGCTACTTCTCCACTTTTCTGTTCTTATCCTATAACTTCAGCCTTTCAATGATGTCCCTTGGCAAGGCCAATAATGGGGATTGAATCCACAATCTCAGGACCTAAAAGCATGAGTCACTACTATGGAGACCTGCTCCATTAGCTCAGATGTAGTAACAGATTCATAAACCTCTGTGTTATGGTCTCGCCACTAAAAGGGGACAAAAAAGCCAGACTGTCATTGTGTGGGTCACACACATACAGTTTGAGACACCCATAAACAACAAGGTAGCCAAGGAGGGAAGAGGGGACCAGCCATACACTAGCCAATGAATGGTTCCCCCAGGAATGGGTTATGGGGAGACATGGAATTCACAAAAGGAGGGAAGAGAGATGAAGGGTAGGATAGTTATTATTTCCTATAACCCCCCCCCATCTCCTATTATGTAATTTCATTGATCTTAAGTCTCCCCCACACAGGGGTGGCTCTAGCTTTTTTGCCGCCCCACGCACGGAAGGCAGGCTGCCTTCGGCGGCTTGCCTGCAAGAGGTCCCGGTCCCGCGGATTCAGCGGCATGCCTGCCGGAAGTCCCCAGTCCCGCGGCTTCGGCGTACCTGCCGCCGAATTGCCGCCGAATCCGCGGGACCAGCGGACCTCCCGCAGGCAAGCCGCCGAAGGCTGCCTGACTGCTGCCCTCGCAGGGACTGGCAGGGTGCCCCCCGTGGCTTGCCGCCCCAGGCACGCACTTGGAGCACTGGTGCCTGGAGCCGCCACTGCCCCCACAATTCTTCAATTACAATTACCATCTCATTGCAGTTCTGTGGAATATGTGAAATTAACTTCTTGTTTAAGTCTAGGTTCTAGAAGCTAAATGTACACATCACAAAACCACCATAGCTGTCATTATGTGGCATCGAGATGGCACTCAGTGGAGCAGCCAAAGGCTGGCTATGCATTTTAAGAGCAAAACTACTCTCTCTGCTCTAGAAGTGGTCCCAGTCAAAATTTGACTACTATATTAGGCATATTGGAAACCCCACTATCTTATTATTTATGGTTTTATGGAGAAAAACAAAGTGAGTGTCCAGACATTCTATTTAGAAAGGTGATTAAATTAGATTGCAGGGAAAGGATGATTGACAAGATTTTGCAATGTAGCTGGACTCTATCTATTATATTTGAAGAAGTGGTTCAGCAGTAGATCTCCAAAGTTTAATTTGAGGTCTGCTTGTCTCCTAATGAAAGATAGACTTGTTTTTAGTTGACTTTAATTTTCACATTATGCCAAATGGCATCTGATAAAAATATAAACAATGTACAGATCAACAGATTACAAGAACAAAGAATTGCTGCTGCCTGAGAGTGAGATTAAGGCACAGAATAAAAAAAGTTGGGAAATATATTCCTCCCTACTTCTTTCAAAGTAAGAGTTTCATGAGGTTATTTTTGATATTCTGTCCCATGGGTTCACAAATACATATTAGAAACAAGTTCAGCGATTCTCTTCATTGGATGCCCAACTATATTCATGTGAGCTCTTCACTTGGCTGACTAATACTTAGGAGGCAGTATTGTCCAGTGGCTAAGGCACTGGCCTAAGCTCAATTCCTGGCTCTGTCATTGCTTTGCTGGATGACCTTGGGAAAGTCACTTCCCTCCCCTGTGCCTTAGTTTCTCCGTGTACAAGATGGAAATAATGATATTGACTTCCATTGCAAAGTGCTTTGAGATCTACTAATGGAAAGTGCTGTATAAGAGTTAGCTGGTATTATCAATAATAACTAATCCATTAAGCATTTGATATTTTCAATTCATGACTTTTTTATCTACTGAATGTTTAATGAAGATACAGATTTTCATTAAGATGTAGTATATCTGGGAATTCAACAAAACAAAGTGAAAAAAGATTTTGCCACATCCACAGCGTAGAGAGATTTTATGCTGTTACTCATCATAATGTAGATTTGTTCATGATTTTCTCTGATCTATTGAGCTAGACATTCAATACAGCATATACAAATAGTATGGGGTGGGGGAGGGGAGGGAAGCATTCATGCCTTCTCTTCTAAGAATTAAAAGAAAAAGTAGAGTATATGATATGTTTTCATCCCGCTGATTAAAAAAAAATCCCACAACTATTCAATGGCAAATTTTTTTCAAGTCAAGCCCTATCAATACAGGCGGCTGATTTCTGAGTTATTGTCTCCTTTCCTCATTAACCTGGGAATGCTAGCTGCAATATCCCTGCTAATTAAAGATTCAAGGTGGTCTGGATGTAACTGTTCTGAGATGATACACTCAAGTGTAATCTTAGCTATTTTAGAAAATTATCATCATGGCATCCATATATAGTAGAGAGATTCTACAATAAGGGTCACAGGAAGCTAAATATTATGTTTAATAAAAGTTTTGTTGGAGTACTATTAATAGCAATTTAATATTAAGGCCCTAAAACACAAGAACCCCTCCCTCTCACCCCCCCGCAAATACAACACAGGACATTTCTAATTACGGTTTTTTTGATTCACAAACAAAACTGGACTTTAAATACAAAGGCCTATGGAAACCCATGTTTAAAGGAGATATGAAATGTTGACAGAAAAGCGTCATGATGTTTTCAATAAGGCCGCTTGCCCAAATAGATTAATAGTAGGGTAGGATAACACACATATTGAATTATAATATTGAAATATACAAATGAAGAATTGTAAATTAAGGTTAAGAGCTTTTTTAGTTATATTTTAATAATTCATAATTATGGACTGTGTATGATTTAAGGCTTCACCTGTGGCCAAGGCCTTGTGGCATAAATGTGGTTTTGCCAGTTGTACTTTTACGTAGAATTGCTGATTTGCTTAAAATGATTTTATTGGTGACAGAACAGCAGTAACATGTTGTACTGGGGGTTTTCAGGTAAAAACACACAAATCTGTACCAACAAGAAGTCTTTTACTGGGAAGACCTAGGAACAGGGTGACAAAACAACATGACATAAAAACTGTATAAATAGCAAAAAATGCAGAATTTGGGTAAATTGAATTTTGTGCATGAGTAATATGCATGCTACAAACCCCCCCAAAGGGTTGATGTGCTAAAAGCTGATTAGAGAAAGATTAAGGAATCTGTAATGTGAAAATGTATAAAAAGACCTAAGTGAACAAGGCCTAAATCTGAGAAACTGAAGGACTGGGACTAAAGACCAGGAGATCAGAAGAGCTGATGACATCATGGAAGGTAGAAGAACTTCCTGGTGCCTTTGAATATGGTAACTTGGGCCCTTTATCTAGTCTGTCTTGTCTATTATTATCGTCTGGAATAAATATATGTCCAGATATTATAAGTGATAATAATTCTGTCTGAAATTGTAAAGGTGAAAGTTGATTAAGCCTAAATTGTGTGGACTTCTGACTCAGTTTCCCAATGTAACCCCAATAGTTTCATAAACAAAATTTTGACTTAGCTGCATATTTTCCTTAATGTTTGGCTATAAATCCATCGGACTCTTTCATCTAATTTTAGAACAGTTGATATGGCTCTTGTATATCTATTCCTTTAATATGCTGTACCAGGTTTTAAAAATGATCTATTTCAGTATATTTTTTCAAAGAAAATATACAGTATTAGGGCCTGATGCTACAATCCCTTACTCACATGAGTAATCCTATTGACTTCAATGGGACCAATCATATGAGTAGGGATTATTTGGGCTAGTAAAGGTTAGCAGCTACAGGCCTTGCTGAGACTATCAGAGTTAAAACTCTGAAGAATATTTTCCCTTACAAATTTACGTAGGTGGAGATGTACAAAAACAATCCTAACTTTAACTGACAGATTTTCTAACCTTCCTTACAGTATTTGTAAGAAATCCCCTTAAGCCTAAATTCTCATTTTTTTCTTCTTCATAATATAGGAAAGCAGTTCTATAGAACCCTACGTGAAATAAATCCAGAAGCATCAATCTCTGCAAGTTCAGCTATAACACTGGTAATGACATTTTTGTATCCTTAGACTCAAAGGCCTGCATGAAAAGCTCACAAAAACAGGCATCTCCGAAAATCACAATGCTTTAAAATGTTTTGAAATCAGAAGATGCTATAATCAGAACTTGGCTTTTGAGGCCTGTGTCCGTAGGCCTCCACATTTCATGGGACTTAGGCATATGAAAGAGAATTTCAGCTTTATTTTACTTATATTTTATTTTATGTAAGTTTCTAGTCTCTTTCATTGAAAATGTGAAGCAATCACTAGAATTTAAACATATCACTGATCTTTCCTGAACTTCACCCATTATTCACAGCCCTTACACAGCCACCCAGGGCTGGTCTCTGGGGTCTGGATGGACTATTGCTTGAGGCCCTTTGACATTGGGTCAGACCCCCCACTCAGTTCACTGCTGTAGGAAGTAGTGCTGTCAATGGGCATATGCAAATTAATACCAGCTGAGGATCTGGTCCAAAATGTTTTACAGACTAATAAAAATGCTAGGAATGCCCTGGCTGTATTAGGATTTCAGGATTGTTTTGAAATGATCGGCTCAGAAGAAGAATAACTAAACAAGAAAAGGGGTTTCTAGTTACCACTTAAAATAAAGATTTTCCAAAATAGAAAGATGAGCAAACTATCTCATGCTAGATAATCACTTGTAACCTGCCTGGATATACAACCACATTGTATATATTTACTTGTCAGACAAGTCCATTATAGCTTTGCGATATATATCAATTTGTGTGTCTGTATCTGAGTTCTTACTTCCTTTTTGAATATCTTATTAAAGCCACATTCAGCTTTCAAAATCTGTTTTACTATTGGCTCATATCCTGTAACAAAACATGCTATTCGCTCACTCATTGATTAATAATTAGTAAAGCTTGTTTTAAGTCATTAGTTCTATTTGAGCTCACCAAGAACACTTTAGCTGTCTGAACTGATAGTTATTCTGAGCATTTTGGAATGGGAGTCACTTGCAGAACCTCTGCAGCCCTGAGTCTTCATTTGGATTACCTATAAGAGTTTTAGTTCTGAGTTCACTGTTCCCTTTAAAGATCAAAGCTTACTTGCTCAGCCTTTGAGGACTGTTAGCTTTTTAGTGATATATTCTTGTTTAAATGCAACGGTGAAATGCATTTATTTGCCCAATCTCACAAGATATTAAAAAAAAAGTTGTGTGGGTCATGTCAAGTTCACCTACAATAACAAGAAGTCTGATTTCTATGGTCAATAATGACTAGCATAAATGACAACTCACGCTGTTGTTCAAGATATGTTGTTTTCCAAAGTACAAAAGATACTTTTTAGTGTGTACATCCTCCCCCCCCCCCCCCCCAAGAATACCTAAAGCTACTGGATGAGCAAAATCAAATAAAAATGACCTCAGGAACAAAGAAAATATATATATCTTAATTAGATCAGAACAATGAAGTCATACCAAAGACATACATCTCTTTCAAGATTTCAGATAATTTGCATTGGGAAGCTAAACACTATTAGTTAGAAAGAGTGTGATGAGAGTTATGTATGCATTGGCCTTGTTCTGGTCTTGTTCCTCTGCTGGATGTTTTAAAGCTTTTAGTTATTTTCAGCAGGCATGTGAAGAAGCATGATGGAAAGTAAGGTTTCAGGAATTTAGAAGTGGGGGGTAGGCTTTAGTTTAGCATGTCAGTCCCCTCCTCAAGGGAACAGATATTATCAAAATCAAAATCAAACAAAGTTTATATTTCTTTCCCATGTAGTAATTTATATATGATTTTTAAAAAATACCAAACCATAAAACCACAAGTGCTATTTTCATCAAACTTTTTATTAGCTGCTAACATAAAATGTGTCATTAAAATTATGTCTCGAAGGGCACATCTGTACACATAATAGACAGGATGATAATAGACACTTGCCTTATAAATGTTCCAAGACTTTGAATGATTCTATCGGTTCTAACACAATTCACCTTTTCAATGATATTGAATATCTCTGAAACCAGTAAAGTTGTTATAACTGATGGAACTTTTAAATGCACACACTGTATGCAAGATAGAGTTTTAAACCCTGATCTATCAAAATACTCAAGCATGTGTATAACTTTAAGCATGTGACTTTACTAAATGCCAGTGGAACTACTTGCATGCTTAAAGTTATGCAAGTGCTTAAATGCTCTGATGGGTTAAAGCCTTAAAACTGTGCTAGAGGCTGGCTATTCTAGCTTGATTTTTCTTCATAACAGAATAAACTGTTTTATTCATTACTTGTATTAGAGTAGTGTAATAAGGCTCAGTCAAGCTACTGTATTTGGCACTCTATAAAGTAGAGTGGAAGTAGACAATGATCCCCAATCTAAAATCTGATGTATTAATTGGGCCTACAAATTTACCCTAATTGCGAGATCAGCTGTCACAATAACTCATAACAATTAATGTTGATGGGAAAGGTACTAAAGGAAGACAGACAGACTGAATATATCCAAATAAAAAGGCCTACTGATAAAACTCAAAGATACCTGGGGTCAACAAGAAAATGTGGGTCTGGAAATTAATGAACCAAAATTGATGTGTCAGAAACTAGACCAAATTTGTGGACAAAATAATGAGGGAATGGGCTATTCCACTCACCACTCCCTTTTTGGGTCCTTAAAGAAGAGACTTTAGAGAAAAATTATCTACTAGAGCAAGCTTCATCATCATGGCTACCACCTCCACCATTTCCTGGCACCTCAGGCCTGAGAGATGTCCTAATCATACCAGGCCAGATAGATGGACCCAGATGACATCACCACCTCTACCAGCTCCATCTGAATCCCAAACACCACCTGGCATGAAACAGAATCAGACTTTAACAACAGTGCCACCCCATCTCAACTAAATTCTTCTCTTTTATCCAAAAGGACAGTTATTACCATCTTTGATACCATCTAAAACACTATCAGACAATGGGATTTTTCCTTCTAAAAAGACCCTCCAGCTAAAGGAAAAGGGAACAAGTGATATTAAAATGAAAGCCTTATTTAATACTGTACATTTCAAATACATTACCTGTTTTTCCTTCTTTTCTTTATCTTTACTAAGAGGTTTAAAGGATTTTTAATGGCATGTTTGCAATAGTACTAAGCAGGCTGAGGTCTCTGTATACCAAACCCCAAACTTTGTTGAACACTGTTTAATGTTGGACAGTGACTGAGTTATGTTAGCCCATATATTTCTTCTAAATAAATACAACAAACCCTAATTCTGCACAGGATCAAAGTCTCTGGGGCTGTATGTGGATGAAGCAATCTGTCTGTGTTGATCAAAATGCAGGATTGGGGCCTAAGAAGACAAGTGACATGCAAAGCATAGGCAAGGAGGGAGATGAGAAATACCCATATAAATATTATTTTATGTACAAATACATGTGTTATTATTTTCTTCTGCCTTCAGCTTAGTCACAGTTTGCTGACAGATTATTATAATTAATAAAATGGGAATTTCTTTGGGCTTTCTATGTGCTTCCCCCCCCCCCCCCCCCCGCAACAGTGTAAAACACAAAATGAACAGTTTCAATAACATACCACTGATTAATTTGATGTACAGTTTTGATTAACTCTAGAATGCTCAATATTATCTTCTCCAGTTTCATGTTCCATAAAATGTTCTACAATGGCAGGATCAATTAGTTTCAATTTCCATATCAATCAGTCCAGATGGTTCTCATTATTTGCTAAGGATAGCTGCAAATTGAAATTTTTGAACCCATAATTCACATCATGTTAATTGGTGATACTGAACTGTCCCTTTGCAGAATAATCAGCAGAAGGTAAAGATGGGGAATGGAGTGTACTCATATATACTGCACATTTTCCAGACCTGGGAATAGCTTGTCCAAATGGTATATTCTACTTCTGAGAAACAAAGGAGCAGAAAGTGGAAAGTGAAATAATATTTTCTCAGATTATTTCCCAACATATAGTTGTTTGGATATAATATTATCTTGGGGGTACCTGAGCTCAGGATGAATGTGTCTGCCTCACTTGAATACTTCTGGGTACATCTCATTACTGCACTACAGATATGTTAGTTTTTGAACAAAATCCATGCACTGTTTACCATTATTTTATTTCATATCAGCTGTATTGAAGAAAAACACAACAGAGCAATTAATTGTTCCTTTTGTCATTCCTGTATGCTCCTTCCATGTGGTATAGGAATATGTCTCATCTTCAGTGTTTCAATATATTATTATCTTATACCAATGAAAGGAGAAGAACAGAAGACTGCAAAAAGTTCACTAAGGACCTTGTTATTCTCATCAAATTTGCCTAGAAATATGGACAGTTAGGGTTGCACAAGTGTTTCCATTCTCAGGGAGCTTTTTCAATTTCTTTAAAAGTTTTCAGTCTTGGATCTTTGTGGCTGAAATTAGTCAGGATTGATCTGTGTGAGGGAATTTTTTTTTTTAAATTATAGGCCAAAACAGTTTTGATGGTTTCGGAATGAAGAGAGGTGAAAAAAAATACAATCTCCAATTTCTAGAATATCAGTACTAGCCAGTAGAAAGTTAACATTTGGCAAGATTTAGGTTGCAGATATGCCATTTGGTGGCCTGGTGAAAACAGACTGTCATTTGTCAAAGTGGTGAGAATTTTACAAATATCTTATGTGCACCGGGTTTTGTATTGTGTTAACTGTCTGCCAGTGTACTATTGGTTCAGTGCACATATATGTAATTTAGGAAAATCTGTCAGAAGTGCTGTCTTTCTCTCTGGTTAGTGAAGGTGTTCGTAGAACAGTGTAGAGCTATGGATTCCATAAGTGAGTTTTGGGAACATAAGGAATGCAGGTTTGGGGCCCTAGTAGGGTGTACAAACCCCCATATGTGGCAGTCTCTAAGCTAAGAGTGCTGTTGCACTGTTCAATGTGATGACTACATATTATACAGCTCATTTGGCCAATAACAATAATTGAAAAAGAAAACATTGTCATCCACCTCCTACACTACAACCTGAAAACAATGACGTGGTATTTGGAATGATATTTTGTAGGAAAATCTCAGATTTTCTCAGTTTTGCTACAGATTTTCCTGAAGCAAACACAGTACTTGAGTTTAGTCTGTTCCAGTAGTGGGTTGGTTGCACAGTATGCCAGTTTAAATTGTGTACAGCAAAATTTAATATCTGCTGATACAATAACTTTAAAGATTCCAATGTCTTCTTTGGAGCCATCACTTCTTTTAGTGATGGCTCATAAGATGGGAAATGTGGTCCAGACGAACCAAGACAGGCCTGAGAGTCAGGGGTTCCTGAGCTCTAATCCCTGATTTTGTCACTAACTTGCTGTGTGTACTTGGCCAAATTACTTCACTGCTCTACCTCAGTTCTCCCATCTCTTAAATGGGGATATCTACCATACTAAAGTGTTCTGAGATTGGCTAATCCATGTTTGTGCAATACTTCGAATATAAGAAAATTCTAATTAAATGCTAAATTATTATGGTAGCTTTCTTATATGAATACTCTGCTTGTCTCCACTCTCCAAAGCATGTTGGGAAGAGGTTTTTTTATGCTGATCCTCCCAATACAAGACTCATAGCCCTGCACATGTATCTAGAAAAATAATTAACTATCTTTTAATCGTTTCTTCTCTGCCTTACTTCACTTCTGATGCCTTTTTGCAGATATATCAAATTATGTTTTTATAAAGAGTGAAATCCCGGTACCATTGTAGCAAATGGCAACATTTCTATAGGTTTGATGGGAGCAGGATTATGCACACGATGTTTTGTTCATTTTACAGTGTCTGTTTTGCTTTTATTGTTTGCTTCTGTGTTCTTGGATTAGTCTTTCAGGTTCTGAAGTTCAAAGATAGATACATACAATGCAATTTTATACAACCACATGAATTTAATTAGTATACTACCCCATGAGCACAAAATCAGGTGTTTGTTGATGAATATCACTAGTAGTATGCTTAGTTGACCATTTGGGCATGTAAATATATAAGCATGCATAGAAGGTATTTGTGCATACAATTATATGCAGACACTTGTGTGTTAAAGTCTTTGAAAATCAGGCCCAAAGTAAATCTGAGTAATTTTCCTGTCAGATAGAGTTTGTCTTCACATATCCAGTTCACTCTAGTTTCAGTCTTTCTTGTATTGCTCTTTCTGTGCTGTGGTGGTTTTTTTTTTTTATGAATGATTTGCATCACAAGTTATATTTTACTACATTGTACATCACACTATCACAAATTCACTTGGTTTTAATTTAGCTATTCACATATTAGCTAACACCTGAATAGCTAATCTAATAAAAAAAGTGAATTCATATCCATCTCCGATTAGGTTTTTGGTGTTAATGAAATCTGACCTACATCCAGTTTTTTAATACTTTCTCATTAACAATATGCTGCACACACCCAAAATGAAACATATATTGATTAAGATTGAGCTGCTTTCACCCATGGACTCTGGAGAATTATTATCTGTAGGCATTTTTGGTGAATATATGAGTTTTACTTCATGTAGTGCTCCTTCTTACTTAGCAGGTTCCTTTCTAATTTTAGTCTATGTACAATATGTATTAGGGGGCATTGCAGAGGTTCAAAGTGGTTCATAGGGATCTGTCTATTTAATGTGAACTAAGTCTCCACATCTTGGGACATATGAAGTTACTGTGTCCCTCCAGTGGCAGATGGGGGAGTGTCAACATGTGGACAGTTCTGAATAATGGATAAGGAGCCCTGGACCTAAGGTTTTGCATGGGGCTGGTAACCCATCACATAAAATTCACTTACTACAGAAACAAACACCAGGAACCATATAGGTGTGCATCATACTTGAACAAGTGATTGATTTCATGTGAAGAATATGACAGGCATTGGTCAAATCCATAAGGAAACCCATATCCTAAAAAGTCCCTTGCTCGAGACCAGAAGAGTAATGAAAATCAGATTTTGGAATGTGAGAACAATGCACAAAACTACTAAAACTGCTCAAATAATTAAATAAATATATAGATACCATCTTGATGTCCTTGGAACCAGTGAGTGTCGATGGACAGGTTCAAATAATCTATACTTTAGAGAAACAAATAAGACCATCATCTACTCTGGGAATGTGGATGAAATACATTAAGCTGGTGTAGCAACTCTAATGTCAAATGAAGCAGAGCCAGACATTGACTGAGTGGGAATCAATCAATAAAAGAATTATTAGAGTTCACTTTCAGACTATATTCTTCAAAGTAACAGCTGTATAATGCTATGCACCAACCAACAAAAAATCAGATGAGGAAAAAGATGCTTTTAATGATTTGTGACAGGATGTGTTAACAAAACTTGATCTCATAGTTACTAGGATTTTAACATGATGTTTGGAAGTAACAATGATGGATTGGATAAAGTTATGGGTATGTGTAGCAGAGGTTCAGACATGAATCAAAATGGTGAATGACTAGTAGAAATTTGCAGTATGAACAACCTAATGATATGGGAACAATATTTCCTTATAGCAAAATCCATAAAGTGACATGGAACTCCCCAGATGGTACTACAAAGAACCAGATAGATTACATCTGCATTTCATGAAAGTTTTGCAGCTCGTTGGCAGATGTACATGTGAACAGGGGAGCAGACATCAGCATAATCTTTGTATCGCTTAATTGAAAATTAAGTTACAGAGGATGAAGATAGTTAAAAGTAAATTGCACATCAACAGCACACAATTAAAAGACCCAGACACAAAAAAGTGCTTTTCAGCTTGAACTGAAGAACAGGCTCAGTTTTTTAATGGAGTCAACTGTAGAAAACAAAGACACTGATACTCTGCAGGAAAACATCAGAGAGTGCTACCTAGAATGTACAAAGACAGACCTAAGAACAACAAAAATCTAAAAGCAGAGAACGGATTAGTGATGCTACTTGGGCTGCAGTGGAAAAGAGAGGAAATGGAAAGCAAAAACTCATTAAAAAAACCCCTAACTCATTAAAGCTAAGATGTGAACAGAGAAGCAAGTGGCAAGAAGAAAACAGAGCTCAAGACAAAGGTAAGAGGGAGTACAAGATGAGATAAAAAGGCATATATTGAAAGAAAATGTTGAGAGGCTGAAGATGTTAACCAAAGATTTGACCTTCCTTGTATAAGACAATCAAACAGCTAATAGAAAACTTTAGCAGTATTGCAATCCCTATTAAAGATGCAAACGTAAAGATTCTCAGTACAGAAGAAGTACAAAGGAAAAGACGAGCAGAATGTTTCAAGGCTGTTTTAAATAGACCAAGCCCAAGTGAACTATTCAAAATATGTGATGAAGGGCTACCACCAGAGTTTGGTATTGATTTAGGAGATTTTCAATGGAAGGAGTTAGAAAAGCCATCAGTAAACTTAAAAATGGGAAAGCAGCTAGGAAGGATAACATTACCGGATAGGTTCTTAAAGCAAGTGATGAAAGTGTCCTCCAGGCTTTCCTGGGGTTTTGGATCAAATATGGAGTGAAGAAAAGTACTGAACCTAGTGGAAGGGTGGCCTTATAGTAAAATTGCCAAAGGGGTGACCTTACCAATTGCAATAAGTGGAGATGAATCGCACTACTCAGTGCCTGGGAAAATCACATACATCATCATCCTGGAACATATCAAGAAACAAATAGATCTCCAATTTAGAGAGCAACAAGCATTTAGACCACCGAGATCATGTGCAGACTATATTGTTGTTCCCAGACGTATTATAGAACAGTGTGATGATAAATTTGTATAAATGTCCAGAATGCTTTGCCAGTGTACACAGAAATTGTCTTTGGAAAATTACAGCATACTATGGAATAATAGCAAAACTAATTAAAATCATCAAGGAATAATATGCTTTTTTATATCTCATGAAAACAGACACTCATTTTTTTAAAGATCTCTTTGAAACCTAAAAAAACAAGAGACATTTAAAGTTTTAGTTTCCTCTGTTTTTGAGGTATCTAGTATTTCTGATTAGAACATATGGGGAAAATGTAGGGTTGTTCATGCTTGAATACCTGAAGCAACCAGCAAAGGAAGTTTAGAATAGAAGTTATAACTCAGTTTAACTATAGAGGGCACTACCTGCTATAGCCCAATTATAACATAATTAAAATGTAAGAGAATGTCTCTGCAGAGACAGATGTAGGTCACAATACTGTATGTTTTTTTAGCTGTTTTAGAAGTTGTTGAACTGAGCTTTAATCAGATGACTTTCATCCCACATAATTCAACTGTGGAGCTGAAGTATCATCCATTCTTTAGCAGTAGACTGAGCGAACAATGGAATTGGAATTTCAAAGCTGAGGAATGTTTGCTTTCAGGCTTAGTAGTGTTTGGTTTCTGATGTATAATTTTATCTCTGTACCAGTTGTCAATCATTTATTTGACTTTTTCTATCATAAAGCTACCCCATTCCATGATTTTCCTTACAAGTGTTTTTTAACTGTACCATAATGACATGAAATAAAGAAGCTGAAACATACAGCTGTTATTCTTAGAAGTGTTGATGCTGAAACCAGAGACAGGCATGTCCAAAGATTTTTTTTTTAAACTTTTTTTTTTTATAAAAGTCCAGTTGGGGGTAAGGGTTAATGGTCACTGTCTTTTTCTGAACTGTACATTCATCTCTAATTGTTAGCACATCATAATAATAGCAAGGATCTCTATGTTTCTTTTGCTCTTAAATACACCATAAGTAGGATGGTTCCTTTAATAGTAACTCGCCCGAAGAAAAATCCAAGAGAAATATGGAACAGAAAGCAATAAAATGTTATCTGTCACATAACCCTCCAGTAGCTGACACCTGCAGAGCTGTGTGGCTCAGAGGTCACCAAGAGTGTAGCAGTCTGCAACCACCAGTGGCCATCAATTTATGCAGCACAGTGTGAGGAACTGTTTTACACACCATCTCTGTCTGGAAGAGTCACCCTTAAAGAATCATCATTCTCTGTGCTGGACCTCCTTATAATATTTTCAGAGGACCGCTCTCTTTGATGCTTTCCCTTTAAAATACAAAGGTACAAGGTGTTCTGTAGCTTTAAAGGTTCTGCAGTAGTCCACAGAATATCCCTCAAATGATCTTCCACTTTTCCCCTGTAAAACAATGCCGTGTTTGAAGGGTAGCAAATATCTCGGATAATGAATGTCCTTCATATTGTACTTATGTAAACTACAGCAAGGAGAATGCTTACAATAAATCAGCTGCTCCTGTTGCAGATGTGTACAAGGCTTGCATCCCAGCACATTTCTGGTTTGAAATCAGTCAGACGGTGCCCAAGAACTGCAGAAGTTTCAGAGTGCTCTAGTACAGAGTGCAGACTTAGTTAGATAAGAATGAAAGTCCAGACATACTCATACAACACCTGAATCACATTCAGGTCTTAGTTACAAAACCTAATTAAGAAAAAAGGGTGCTTGCAGCACCACTGTGATTCCAATGAACACGCTGGTATGATTCCCATTGTGAAGGGAGTGACATCCACACTTCACAGGGGTTGAATGAAAACAATGGGATTTTTATAACAATTATTACTAATAGACACAAACACATCTGATTGAATGCGTGATTAACTATGGAAAAAATATTGTGGCCAATAAATTAAATGTTCCATTCTTATCATGGGCCAAATTCATAACGCATAGGACAGTGCAGATTACCCAACTTTCCTCCATTATGCACTGGGGCATTCATTCAAGTTTTCTGGGAGTGGGGAAGGCAACTTGAATCTCTAGCAATGGCTTTATAAGAGACAGGCCAGCATTTAATCAGCACATCTCATGGTTTCCATAACTATGCCCCTACCCCAATCCCATCCACGGCCAGTCACTACTGCCTCCAGTAGAGGGGGGTTTGCAAACCCCTGGTATGTTGACTCTCCATCACCAGACTCGCCACTGGGATCTTTTCCTTCAAGCAGACTCCAGGTGGATATGTCCCTATGTTTATGAGTTAAATATGTTATAGTGTGGTCAAGGACACAGTCAAAGTATGTCTTCACTACCCACCAGATCGGCGGGTAGCAATCGATCCAGCAGGGATCGATTTATCGCATCTAGTCTAGATGCGATAAATCGACCCCTGAGCGCTCTCCTGTCGACTCCTGTACTCCAGCACCACAAGAGGTGCAAGCAAAGTCGATGGGGGAGCGGCAGCAGTCAACTCACTGTGGTGAAGACACCACGGTAAGTCAATATAAGTACGTTGACTTCAGCTACATTATTCACGTAGCTGAAGTTGCGTAACTTAGATCAGTGTAGACCAGGGCTGACTGTTTAACACCTCATTCCCATTGACTGGTTGAACCTTTCTTATATTTCACAGCTGTGCACCAATTTCCAATGGAACCTAAGCACTGAAAAACTCATACAAATCCCAGTGCCCTTTTTATGAAACAAAGGGTGGGTGGGGAAATGTCAGTAGAGGAGGAAGAAAGGCAGAGAGTGCAGTGGGGGGGATTGAGGGGCGTCCTCAAAGTGCCAAGCTGACTTTTCAGCATTGATTTATGGCACTTTCACCTGCTTCTAACACAGGAACATACAAATTGCCACAGTGGATCAGACCTGAGCTTCATCTTGTGTAGAGTCCTGTCTCCAGCTGTGGCCAGAGCCAGATGCTTTAGAGGAAGGTGTAAGAACCCTGCAGTAAGCAGATGTGGGATTACCTGCCCCGCACAATGTGTCTTATTCTATTCTCTAATAATTAGAGGTTGGCTGAAGATGAACCATGAAGTTTCATATCTCTTTCAAAAGTTTTGTTAGCATTAACTCTTCTCATTCTGGATATTCTTCACTTTCTTGTGCAAAGTAAATTAGTGAGTTATATTCTAATAGCAATAATGGACACAGTAGTAGGCTATTGTTGCATTTTTAGAGTGGTTGAAGGCATGGGAGTGACCTATACCTGAGACATTTATCAAGTCCCTAATCCTGCTTCTACTGAAGCCTAATAGGAATTTCATCCTTCCTTCAAGGTGAGTGTGACATTACACCCCATATTCTTCATAGAAATATGGTTATGATATGAATATAGTATAACTAAGATATACTTTATGCAAGATGGGTCTCGTAAGATATCATTGGAAAGGTTATAATTTACTGAAAGTGTTTTTCCAGTTTGTATGCATGTATCATTTTTGTATTTGAAGCTGGGAATATTGACCATATCTCTGTAATTCAAATGTGCTATGTTGGATGAGGCCAAACAATATTCTTCTTTTCTTTCTTTCTTTCATGGAGATATCCTATCTCCTAGAACTGGAAGGGACCTTGAAAGGTCAAGGAGTCTAGCCCCCTGCCTTCACTAGCAGGACCAAGTACTGATTTTGCCCCAGATCCCTAAGTGGCCCCCTCAAGGATTGAACTCACAACCCTGGGTTTAGTAGGCCAATGCTCAAACCACTGAGCTATCCCTCCCCCACAATGTTAGTGACTTATTGAAGAAATGTACACAAGCACAAGGATTACTCCAGGAACTGTGTGCAATAGAAACCTCTCAGAGATAGCGCTACACAATGGGAACTGTTTGACCCAGGTCGCATCAAAAAAGCTTTCCAGCAAGTGGGGGGAATATATAAAAGAGGGACAACTACAACATGAGGGGTCCTCACTCTCCCTACAACAACACACCTGAAAACACCCGAGGAACAAAGACTGAAATGTGAGAAGTGATGGTCCAAGGCTAAGATCTTTAGCCTGTGTATGAAAATCTGGGAAAGTTAAGGCAACTTGTACCTTAAGAATCTGCCAGCCTGTTTATCACTCAGGGTGAGAATTTGCTAATTTGCATCCTACCTATCTAGTGTGTTAAGCTCAGTTTGCGGCTTTTGTTTATTTACTAAGGCAATCTGCTTTGTTCTGTTTGCTATCCCTTTAACCACTTAAAATCTACCTTTTGTAGTTAATAAACATATTTTGTTTGTTATTAAACCCAGTTTATGTAATTTCTAACTGGGGGGGGGGGCAAGAAGTCGTGCACATCTCTCTTCACATTGAAGAAGAGGGCAAATTTTTATGAGCTTGCGCTGTGCAGATTTTTGTATACCGTGCAAGACAGTATTATTTTGGGTTTATCTCCCAAAAGGGATGTGCACGTGAGTGCTGAAGTGAGTCTTTTCACACAGAGCTGACTTCAGTCTGTGGCTGCAGCTGGGTGTAGCCCTACCTGTGTGTGTGCACTGCAAGAGGTTGGAGAGCCTAATACAGCAAAGCAGGGAGAGGGAACCCAGGCTGGTCGAGCAGGAGAGGGTCAGTGAAATCCCAGTACATCCCAGAAGGCGGGGTCCAACCCGTCACAGTGAGTTTGATTAGTGCCCAATAACCTACACATGCACATTCTGCTATGACTTATTGCTATTTTAACGTTTCTTTCTGTTAATTTTAGCAATCTCTTTCTGCTCTAGGCCATGCATGCCTGTTTTTTTAATATTCATTTAATTTATTACTACTTTCTCTTATATCCGTTTTATTTAAGTCTTTATGTTTGCCCCCCTCCCACACACACACTCCTCACTTTCACACAGTGAGATTTTAAATATGTGTAAAAGAGACAGCAAGTCATACACTATTCTTTAAATATCTAAATCTTTCTTATTTCTGGCAAATTTACTTTGGTTAAGAAGCTGACACTTTATTTGTAATTAATTTGTAATACATTTCTAGCCTAACATGGATGATCATGTAGGGGTGGCTGATATCCTAATCACATAAGTATCTCACCAAATGTTCTCCCTTTTTATAATTGAGTTCAAACCAAGCCTTTTTCAGGTTCTGAAATGCTTCTCTCTACATTCTTCCTATGTTTCTTTTTTATGTTTCTGTCCAGAACTGGATGTGCTGAAATACAGTGAGGAAGGCTGAGATAACACAGGGGCTCTACAGAGGCTTAATCTGTCATACTTGTAAAATGCCTTGAGATCTTCTGATTCAATGTGCTCAATTAACGTTCTTATAAACTATTGTTGTTCTGGACATTTTGGATAATGGTATAGTGTTGGGAGATCAACAATTCATTCCCTGGGCTGCTGTGCTCCTGGCTCCCCTCAAACAGAGACAAGTCCATTTTTATCGATAGGCTTGTATGTATCCGCAGGCCGACTCAAACCCAAATAATTCTGGTCCTTTGAGGTTTCTTTTACATTTCACTAGTCAGGTGAGAAAATTAGATGATTCATCTGTAAAAAGTGATAGTCTGTAGCATGTAGTGTTGACTGAAAATAAATTAGAGACTTTCCAGAAGTGCAATTTTTCCCTTTTATAAACTTGCGACAAAATCATAGCAACATTTATTAATTATTTATTATTATAATTATTATTATAATTATTATATTTGTCTATGTTGCAATTGGTGGTTAACTTACTGTGGGGAAATACTTTTTGGTGACCTCCACCGAATCTCTCTTTTGTCAATAAATAAATCATAAATCACATTACATAACACTTTGTATTTTTAAGAACTTTTAAGAAGTCATCTTGAACACTTTACATTTGACAATCTCAAAGTATTTTTCAGAAGTTTTCTCAGACACGCCTAAATCTATTGGGATATTGCTATGTACACTTCTAAAAAGCTAAACAAGTGTGATGAATCTGTGAAATTCATTATTTATGATTATTATACAGCTTTTTGTATGTTGAAAGCTATGAAAAGTAAAAAAAAAAAATCCTTGGCAAGCACCATCTGGAAACACATTGTTATGAAATGATAATTTTTAAAAGATGATATTTTGACTCACATATTTATTGGACTCTATTTACGTGGTATATCATTGACAGCCAGTCTGGAAGTTCTATTTCTATCAGCATTCTAAATATTATATATGTGATATATGTAACCTTTGAAACTGAGATAATATTCATATGTGCCTAATTATCTAATATTCTTAATATACCCTAACTGAGATGTTCTCTTGCCACCATATTGTAGATTTGGTTGATACAGTAGCCATGCAGTTTTAAAAAATTGTGATTTGTACTATCATAGTAAAAGGTAACATTTTTTAAATAATCCCTCAGCCCCAAATGTTGATAATATTTGTGTATATAATCAAGTGCTCCATGTGGAGAGAATGAGAAAGCTGCAGTGTAAATAAACAGCCCTCGAGCTCACCTGTAGTAAGTAAATTCATTCATATAATTAGGATTATAATCTTTCTACCCTGATCTCAGGATTTAGAACAAGATTAAAAATAATTTAAAGTATGTCTCAAATTACTTTGAAGTCTAATGAAACATTGAAAAGATTACTGTAAATTATTCATGATAAAGTTGAGTCATATGGGTTCATAGTATTTCCATGATAATCTTTAATTTATTCCCTTTCTTTACAAGGTGCTACTATTCATCATCTATCTTCATTTTAAATTCAGCTGAGAATAATATTCCTTTTATCTTTACATACAGTAGATTTTTATAAAATATTTGGCAGAATTTGTACCATTGAATTGTATTGAGGAATAAATTTGTCACCGTTCAGGGCAACTGAACCTGTATTCCCCCTCTATGATCCCGTGGGGGCACTCACTCTAGGCTCCTGGCTCTTCAACCATCACCTCTCGGGCAGAGACCCACATCTCTCTCCTTCATGACCAAGGTATTTCTAGGCTTCACAATTCCCTGCCTACACTGTGCTATTCCCAGCAAGACAGACTGTCTAAACAGGCCAGGGTCTGCACTTTGCTCTCTCTTTGAAGGCTATGAACAGCAGTTATCACACAGCCCTTTATATGCAAGCACATTTATTCTTAAGCTGAAAGCACTACTGTACAGAGAAAGCATCAATAAGTTTACCACAGCTCACACCCCACACCCTCTTCCTCCTCCTCCCCCCCCCCCCCCCCGGCTCCAACCTAGGGCTCTGGTCAGAGTCAGTCCTTCAAGCCCCACAAAGGGTTTTTTCTGTGGTTACAGTTTTTAACAGCCTTAGCTCAAAACTCACACATCCATAAATAGTTCAGACTTTCCTTTGCACAGCCTGGACCTTTGATCTTCAGTTTCTGGGAACAGGTAATCAGCACACAATGGTCCTCTCCTCAAGACAGAGTTTCAAAGGACTGGGGTTTTGCATAACTGGAGGTGGGAAATTTGCGTTTAGTCCCCTTGCAGATCCAAAGAAATCTACTGTCCCATGTATTATCCCCAAAGACTATTCTAGTATGCCATATTGTTCTAACCAGTCCTTTGATCACGCTGGCCCACAACAATACATAAACCATTCATTTAATACAATGGACCCCAAATATATTTAAACTTACTTCAATAAAGTCTCCCAAGGATATTGCAGGAAATTGCCACATCAGTCACAAGAATGTTTGAAGGTGTAACTTTCATTTGCATTGAGACACTGTAAGGGGACAAAAACATGGATATTAGTGCATTGCCTGTGTAAGGACCATTTTCACTTACTCATATTAGAAAAGAGATATTTAACTGAGAATGAAACTTTAAAAAAAAAAAAAAAAGAGGCAACACCCACTATATTTTATATATAAAAATAGCTATTGTCATACTCTAAGTGGATTATCACATCTTTCTGTGATGTTTTTGACCTGTTTAGATTTGGAACACACATACACATTGAAACACTTTTCATAGAATATTGGCTAGGTATCCTTATAAATGTGAATCAATAAAATAAATGAAGAAATCAGTGTGCTGTTGTGAGCTGACTATAAGAATCCAAAGCAAACCTGCATGTGAATGGTAAAAGAATGTTCCTGCTGAACATAATGTCTGACAAGGCACATGCAAGGATTTTGAAATTTTTGTAGAAGTTATTTCATTATATATATTTATATATAACAAATGTTTAATTGCCTCACATCAGCAGCAATAAAATTGTTTCATTGAAAAGTTCTTTCTTAAGAGAACTGTTAATGTATCCAGCAAACTGAGCAAATAAACTGGGAATATATCCACCATGATAAAATACACATCTATGATGCTGTAAAATGAAAGTCACTAGAAAATGTAATCCCCGTGCAGCAAGTGCAAGGTGGGACCAATTTTTAGTAGACGAGGAAATTTTTCCTCTCAGACCCATAGTAAACATACAGAGTTACATAGTTAGTATAACTTCATTATAATTCCATTTCAGGAATCTAGAGATATTGCCTCTCAACCCTGGTTTATGAATGATAATACCAGGATTATTGACACCTGTGAGTACATAGCATTCTGTAAGTGGTAGAGGGACATGTATGATACTTTCTGTCTAAATAATTATATAGGAAACTGCCCTTTCTCCACACGCTGCCCCCAAAACTGAGATCACCTGAGATTCAAATGTCAGGGGTTAATAGCCAGGCATTCTCAGTAGACTTTGGAATTCACCTCCTCTGCTGGTCCAATAGTGCCTGAGATTGACCTTAAAAGCACTGAAAAAGGCTCAGCTCTTAAAGGCAGGCAATATGCTGAGGCCTGAGTACCAGCAACTCCCACTGAAGTTAATGAAGCAAATATTTTTGCATATACCGTATATGTTTTTTGTGTAACTCTACACTCGCCCATCGAGTAAGGGGTTACTTTATACAGCTCCTCAGTGCCTAAATTAGACCATGCAAGACTCACATAAGCAGAGCAAATGTGAGCAGATGTAAGATGGTCTAGTTGAGCACAAGGGAGTTGGAATAAAAGGACACCTACATCACTGCAAAGATGTCTGACATGCATCACCTCTGAATATGGCCCACCATATTAACTCTGATGTACTGGTATCTAACTCATAACTGCTTCAAAGTCTACCATTTTCTGTGTATAATATGTATTCCGACTGTGAAATGCAAATTTTTTGGCTTTGAGGGTGAGTCTTATGGAGAATTGACCCTGCATCATGTACTGATTTAAACTTCATTTCAACAATTCAGTAAAGTTATTTTAGCCACCCGAAGCTTTATAGGAATCAGCTCAATTGGAGGTCAGCACTCTGTCACATTCTATTGCTTCATCACCGGAACATATGCATTTCAATCCTGTCAAAGGCAGGGTTTGTCAGAAACACCTCTTTCTTTTTGTGGTTTTTGAACTGCCTAGCCAATTCAAATTTCTTTTTGGAATGGGGTCACTGCTGGGTTTTAAGCAGGATGTGAAAAGACTGGTTGATTGCTAACTTACTCAGAAATTTGGTGCAAGTGCATTATAAATGCATAAGAACATCAGAAGCACCATTATGACCAGGGTTTTTCTCCCCTCTTAGAGCAGATGAATAGTAATTCTGTAAGGAGGACAGCCTTCAGCAACAGATAAAGCTCAAATACTTGTGTACATAATAAGATATACCAAAGAATTTAATTTGATCAATAGAAACACCAATAAAGAAAATCAACATCTCTGACTTCACTGTTCATTGAGAGTGAATAAAATAACTCCTGCAAAAACATTATCACTAGCTGACCTCATTTAAAAAAAAATCATCTTGAATGATGGATTTTTCATCAGATTAAAGGTGGTTTGTTTATTTAGGAGCAATATTACTTGCATTTAAATAGAGGAGGAATTTTGTTTCATATTATCCCAATGTTTGTTTTATATAGCCAGCTGCAACATTTCAACAGTGAACTACAGTAGCTTAAGTAATTATGGCTTCTACCAAATTGCCCAAAATCAGTGGTTCAGGATGATTAATTTTACAGAAATTAATTGAAGCCCTTACTTTTTATGTGTGTTATAGAACTAGAATGTATTTTCTTCAGTTCAGCATAGGTTTTCATGTTTGTTTAGTCTCTGATCCTCTGACTGGGAACAAGTTCCATTTACCCTGGCAAACATCATAACTGCCCCGTCCAGTTTAATTTTCCTTTGTTTCCCTGAAAGGCTGTGAATTTGTAAAACACATTTCTCCCATGGAAAACAATTACTGTAAAAATGGTTTCTAAATGGGGACACAGCTAGCTGATCTACCAAAATGCACTACTGAAATCAAAGTAAAATATGACTTGAAGTGAAGGGGATGACAATTTGCCTTTTAGTTGGCTCAGTACCCACAGAAAGTGGACAGTTATAGCCGGATGCAACATCTCTGTTGTTAACAGGGCTGCACTGAGGTGTCTGGGGGCCCAGGGCAAAATCTGAAGCTGAGGTCCTTCACCCTTCCAAAAAAGTATCAGCTAGGGGAGACCCAATCGGGGAAAAAGTGTTGGGAAAGCAATCCACCCCGCTTTCACCCTGCAGTGGCAGGTTCTGTCCAGCAGGGCTGGGCACAGCTCCCTGCTCCAGGCATGACTTGGTGTACGGGGTCGCAGCAATACTCAGGTTTCGTCCAGTCACCCCTCCATCATGACAGAAGGGCAGCCAGGCCAAATTTGAGTGAGTGATGTTGCAAGCTGGTACATGGGGTCTCAGTGCCACTAAGGTGTACACCAGGTCACAACGTCACTCACTCACATTTTGCCCAGCCCCCATTCTATCATGATGGAGGGTAACCCAGGCCAAACTTGAGTGGCACTACAACCCCAGGCACCAAGTTGCAATACCACTCTGTTTGGGAGTCCTCTCAAATGGGGACCCCAGGAAAACCACCCCTTTTGTCCCCTCTCTTAGTGGCCCTGAATGTTAAATTAATTTTGCGACCATGATTTCAATGATACTTTAAATATGCTCTAAACTAGGTATGAAATATTTGTCTTTTAAATATGGAAAAAGTGCTATTAGCATATTTATATTATGATAGGACCCTAAAGCTCTGGATTGGGATCCAAGCCCCACTGTGGTAGGAGCTGTGGAGGAGGTACAATCCCCACGCCAAAAAGCTTACAGTTTGTTTGGGGGGAAGGGAGAATAATACTCCTATCATGGAAGTGAGGTTTTCAGGGGAGATGTGGGGTGAGCAAACTATACTAGATACTATACTAATAAGCAACCTGACTGAGAGGCAGTATAGTCTAGTAGATAGGGTTTGAGGCTTGGAGTCAGGAATTCTCAGCACTACCACTGAACTGTGTCGAAGGGCAAGTCACTTCATATCATGGTGACTCTTTTTATCCTCCCACCCTTTCTTAGATTGTAAACTCCTCAAGGAAGGGACTATCTTTCACTATGGGCAGGTCTACACTAACCCCCCAATTTGAACTAAGGTACGCAACTTCAGCTACGTGAATAACGTAGCTGAAGTTCGAAGTACCTTAGTTCGAACTTACCTCGGTCCAGACGCGGCAGGCAGGCTCCCCCGTCGACTTCGCATACTCCTCTCGCCGAGCTGGAGTACCGCAGTCGACGACGAGCACTTCCGGGTTCGACTTATCGCGTCCAGACAAGACGCGATAAGTCGAACCCAGAAGTTCGATTTGCTTGCCGCCGAACTACCGGGTAAGTGTAGACCTACCCTATGTGCTTGTACATTACCTAGCACAATTGGGCCCGCTGAGCACTCCTGTAATACAAATAATAATAGTCTAATCTTTGCCTAAAATCTGAGCTGAACTGAACCAAACCAAATACTTTGATGATCAAAAATAATTGGAACAAAGAGTCCTGTGGCACCTTAGGCTAACAGACATATTGGAGCATAAGCTTTCGTGGGTGAATACGAAGTGGGTATTCACCCACGAAAGCTTATGCTCCAATATGTCTGTTAGTCTATAAGGTGCCACAGGACTCTTTGTTGCTTTTTACAGATCCAGACTAACATGGCTACCCCTCTGAAAAATAATTGGATGACTTCTCCTGACTCTTTTTTCCCCCATTTTCATATACCCCTAGTTTCCAGGCTCAGTATGTGACCAGAAGCATAACTGCCAAAATATTACAGGAAAGGCTAGCTCACTGATTTCCAGAACAGTTTTGCATACCAAAGTAATTCAGATAATTATCTGAATTTTGGAGTATCTAATTGCTTATCTGAACTGAAGTGAACTTCTGAACCTTTGGAGGTTTGCCTATAATTAGTTGAGAGTGACATAGCAAATCTAAAATAACTTTCATGTACAATATCCCTGGAGTTAATAGCATTTTCAGGAATGTTTTTTAGGTATTAAATGCAGCTTCAAAAAGCTGTTTCTTCAAAGACTACTTCATAAAAGACGGTGGACAGTTCTCATTTTAGAAATGTTCTCTTTCCAAATGCAAAATGTTACACTGTAAGCACCCCCACAAAGCTAAGGTTAAACAATGTTATGGTTCAGCCTTCCTAAATGAACAAAAGACATAAAATTAAGAGCTAAAATGAGGGTAGAAAAGTAATGCATATCTCTTGTGGTAAGATTGCCACTGCTGTGGGACTTTCTGCTAAGGTTAATGTCCAGAGGAAAAAAATATATCATTCCAAAGCCTTTAGTTAAGGTGAAGTTAAGGTCAATCTCTTCAGGGTAAACATTCATACAAAACCATTGCAGGTAGCAAAACACAACCATTAAAAAGTCAGGAAATTCAAGGTTAAGAAACTCAAACATTTGAATCTGCAAATTCACAGGTTAGGTACCACTAACTTGACTCTACTACTGATGTACATCTGGGGACAAATGTTCTTGAGATGCTCTTGAGGTCTGTAGGATGGGAAGCCCCTCTGCCGTGAATCTTAAGATGTGCACAAGGATCAGGACTTTGCCTGGATAGGTCCATCAACTCTCAGGAAAGCCTTATAAGATTAACTGGGGAAGGATGTCCTTCCACTCTTCACTCTCTGAAAACCTCAAGGGGCTTATTGGGCTCCTTCCTGAAAAGCTGTGTGCCTGAGGAGGCTAGTGGCCCACAACTCTCATGCAAGCCTTAAAAGGCACCTCAGGGGTTTCCTAAACCCCATCCCCCCATGAGCTATAGGAGGCTTGTTGAAGCCTCTAGTCTATTCTGTCAGCCCCAGCTCCACCCTTAAGAATCAGGTGGGTTCCCCCTCATTCCTGAAAGCTTTAAGAGACTTGCCAGGATCCCTCCCCATCCAGCTGCTGAAGATGTTAAATGTTCTTTCGAGAACTTTAGGATATTTTTAGAGGCCAATCAAAAGTCCCTCTTCTCATACATCACAGGAGGCTTGTTTGTCCCCATCAAGCCAAAATAGTTTTTTTTAGCCCCCAAAACACTTTTTTAAGCTTACTGGGGAGAAGGATGACCATATTTAGGTTTGTTAGTATCTGCAAAGCCTAACAAAGGTCTAGGTGGTAGTGGTGGTGGTCTAGGTGGTTTTCTTCATTGCCTTGAAGAAAGTGGGGTTTTTTAGCTGGAGTCCTGAGGACTCTCCATAGGCTCATAAAAAGCAGGCTCAGATCAGCCTTTTATGGTCTGCAGCAGAGGCAGCATGCACCTTAATCTGTTTCTCTCATGAACCCCCTTCTTCAATCTGCTGCTACCACCTCTTTCTCAATTGTCCCTTGGCTCTTGGTCCCTTTTCTTCACTGATCCCCATCTCACTCTGTTGGCAACCTCTGTGACCCTCCATAACCCCTTCTCCAGTGACCCCAAGCTGCACACCAATCTCCCACTTTCAGGAGAACTCCTAAGGTCTGTCAGAAGTGGGCACCTTAAAGGTTCAAAGGGAAAGGGGAGGGAGTGGATAGAGGTGGAAAACTCTTCTTTTTTCTGTGACAAAGCCATCTCGTGACCATTTTATACTCTGAGGTCTATCCATGAAGAAAAAGGCTAAAAACTTTTTTTTTCTGTAAAGAAATCTTATACACCCAGTAGACTTTAAGTGACCCATTATAAGTCTGTTGGACCTTCAAGTTATCCTCAAGCTACTATTAATGATCTTAACTTTTAAAATTTTTACGTAAGCCATTACTCTTTGGCCTTGTTTCACTACATCTCAATTAGATGAGTTTATTAAATTAAGCTTTATCTTTTCCCTCCTATTCATATTTTGTGGAACGGGGGCACAGAAGACTTTTTTTTTACGCTTGGTAAACAACTGTATTTTGAGTGTCATAAGCCAGGAAACCCTTTTGTAATTGCAATTAAATTTTCAAGAAAAATTCTAACCCAGCCTCAGACCTATTTTTTAACAGTATAAAATGGAAGGTTGTGCACTTAGACATTGGTTTTCAACCTATTTGCCATTGTCGGCCACATAAGAACGGCTATACTGGGTCAGATCAATGGTCTGTCTAGAGCAGTATCCTGTCTTCTGACCGTGGCCAATGCCAGATGCTTCAGAGAGAATGAACAGAACAGGTAATCATCAAGTGAACCCTTGTCACCCGTATGCAGCTCTCTATGTGTTATGTGGGATGCATCCACACAATATATAATACCAATGCCCATGATATATAATACTGAGGTGGGCTGAATCAACCAGTTTCTGTACAATAGTTAGGATTGTTCTGGGCTGTAGATCACTGCAAGGTAATTGTGAATCCCAGTGCTTAAAGTGGAAAAAGCATGTATGTGAGTGTTTGTGTGTACCCCTCAGTGACATGACTCTATTTTTAATTCTTTTTTGCAGGGACTGTGACCCCTTGTGACTCTGCCCTCTTTAAGCCTTGCCTGAGCTGGGCCCACAAAAAAGCTTCAGTGTGTCCTCCTCTGGGCTGCTGTGCTATAGTGCAGGGGGCAGTGTGCATGGCGTGTGGCACACAGCAGCTCTGTGCCTTGGGGGCCTCTCCCCTGGATCTCATCTGAGGAGGGGACAGAACCCTGGTGGAGGCTGCCCAGCTACTGTCTCTGTGGGTGGGTGAGCCAGCCCTGACCTCTGGCTGGTGGTACGGACTATGAAGGGGGTACATCTGGGATAGAAGGAGTTGCTCCAAGCCCAGCTCAGTGCAGTGGGCACCAGGAGCATGCCCTGAGTCCCATTTGGAGCTCAACACTGGGGCGCTGTCCAGGCCAGAGAGGGTCACTGCTATGGAGAGCATTAGAGCCCTGTAGCAGAGATTGCACAGGAAGGGAAGCGGGCTCCTCCACCACCCTGCCATGGCTGTCCTGTCGGATACATGTCCCTCCATGCCTGCTCCAGACAGTCAGGGGAAGGGGTGACCCACCCACTGAGTCATGGGGGGGCCCTAGCTGGGAAGCCAGCCATGGGACAAATTTCAACCCCTGCACCAGCTGTTGCTTACAAATAATGACTTACAGGGCAGCCTCCTGCTCTGGCCGTGAGCTTCAGGTCCGGACATGGCCAGCAAGGGACAGGCAGGCGGGCATGCTGCATGCTCATGTCTCTCAGAGGTGATACGCAGCTGTGGCTAGTGGGGGGGGCACAAAAGAAAGGTTCTGGGGGTCCCATGTCCCCCCCATTTCTCCCAACGCCTCTGGCATGGATGCCCAGAAGAGAGGAGGCAGCGCTCCCCCTGGCAATGGCGCTCTCTGTGTACGTGCAGCGTGGGGAGGAAGCAGCAGACTGCTGTCTGACTGCAGGCTGAGCTCCTCCCCTGCCACAGGGGGCTGCTTCACCTTCCCAGCTAGCAGAGAGCGTTCCAGCCAGGCTCTGCAGTGCTGTGTCCCCCTCAGCTGTCCTCAGCCCCGCCAGGGAGGGACGCAATCGGTTTAGCAATCTGGGCTGCAGCTGTGTGTTAATTGGGCCTCAAGTGGCCTGCAGGCCGCGGGTTAAGAACTACTGACTTAGATACTAAGAGCAAGAATTTTGGCTATAAGTTGAAGGCTCATGTGTTGGAAAAGAGAAAGAAGGAGGACGAATTTTCTGTATTAGCTCATCACAGGATGACTATGAGTCAACTGTGTGAGATGGCTGCGAAAACTTCAAATGTAGTCCTAGGATGTATCAAGTGAGGTATTGCCAGGAAAGATATAGAAGTACTAATGCCATTGTATGAGGCACTGGTAAAACTCTCTGGAATTCTGTGGGCAATTCTGGTCACCCATGTTCAAGAAAGATGAATTCAAACTGGAACAGGGGCAGAGAAGGGCTACTGGAATGATCAGGTGATCATCTAGCTATCTAGCTAGCTGTTTTATGAGAGAAGTCTAAAAGAACTTGGCATGTTTTGCCTAGCAAAATGAAGGCTGAGAGGGGATATGATTGCTCTATAAATACATGGGGGTGGGTAAACACCAGGGCCGGAGAAGAACTATTTAAGATAAAATACAATGTTGGCACAATAACAAATGGGTATAAACTGAGCACAAGTAGATTTAGGATGGAAATTAGGAAATGGTTTCTAACAATCCAAGGAGTGAGATTCTGGAATATCCTTCCCATAAGAGTAGTGGAGGCAAACAACCTAACTAGCTTTAAGATGGAGTTTGATAAGGTTAAGAACAGAATTATATGAGGGGATTGCCGGTGATAGCAAGGGACTGGACTTGATGACCCAGGAGGTCCCTTCCAGTCCTATGTCCCTAACAATAAAATATCATAATACAGAAAACAACACACATACAGAAAAGCGACTAAAGAGTTATATACATTTACAGTGTCTTGTTACCTAAGACTGACTTCTCTTATCTGACTTTTCCATGCTTAAACTTCAGCTATATCTAAACTTCAAGTATATTTAACCTATATGTCTTTAGTGGACACACTAATACAAAGTTATACACCTAACTCGGAATGTTCAAAATTGCTTATCCAAATTCGAAAGCCATTTTTTTTTTCTAAATCTGATTCTGAGACCTGAATGTGGCTTGGCTTTAAAAAGAACTATATACTTCAGTTCTGGATGCTAATTGTGTTTTGTATTAGTCCATCATTTCCCTTTCTTTGGCTTTTGTCAAATGATGTCTTATACATTCTGTTGTGCTGAATTGTGTATAATCATTTTTTCCCCAGAGCACTGGGGTCAGAGCACCTGAACTTCTGTTTTATAGGGACCACATTCCTTCTGAGTTTTACTTTATGGCCAAATTCAATTGCTCTGCCCAGTGCTCTCTGTAAGAGGGCAGAATTTTACTAATAGGATCATTCTGTTAGGTCTATTAAGAGCTATCTAGCTAGATAGATAGATAGAGAAAAGCAGAAAAAAATATCCATTCCAACCTGAGTGGGCTAGTTTTGCAAGTCAGAACTCTGCAGGTAGAGAGTGAGAGTCATGCATCACCAGTGCATTAAGGCTACCAAATACAGGGATTGCTTTCTTCAAATAAGCCACCAAATGTAATTTAAGTTCTGTTAGCTGTGCACTTTGAAAACACTGTAGATAAGTTGATTCAGGCAGAACTGACACAGCTTAAACAGTATCTAGTGTCAGCTCAGTGGAGTGTGGCTGTCTTCCCAGGGTGCAGATGTCAACATAGCAAAGCAATTTATTTCACCCTGTTCATAAATGGCAATTATGTACACTCAAGACAGTAATTTCATGTACCTGATTCCAGGAGGGAGATTAGCAACATGTCCATACTGTTCGGTGCATGCTGTGCAGCGGCTATGAGCAGTATATCTCCATAATGGCAGCTTGTTTCTTGCTCCCTCTGTCTCCTCCTTCTTCCACTCTTTCTTTGTGGATTTTCACACTCTACTTTTTACATCTGCAATTCCTTCCCCTTCCTGTGCACAAAGCATCATCCTGTTCCTCTAAACCTCTTCTCAACAACCACTTCTTTCACTGTGGTTCCCACTAACTCCTGATCCTTCCAACTTGCCCTAACTCAGTCTCATTTTTAAATATAATATTTACTTGAAATGTGAATTATGTTATTCCATGTTTTCACTATAGCTCTTTTCATTGTTTCTTTCATTGTCCTTTCTTATGTTTGTCTCATGTATTTGTAAGCTCTTCAGAACACAAAGAGTGCACTTTTTGCATCTCCTGCTGGAGATGGCCCTTCTCTTCTTAAGGATTATCTATTCCAAGTGGGGAAAGCACAGATTCTTTCACAAGCAAATATTGAAATATGACCATGTTCCCAAGGACAAGCAGGACCTGTGATGCTTCCAACCATTGATACAATAGAATCCCTCACTACGAATATTGTCATTCCATCTGAAGATGATAGACAAGCACTTAGAGCGGTCTCATTGAAAGAACTACAAGGCCTCCGCTGTAGATTTGCAGGCATATATCTCCATATCTTTAGCTGGTGCCATCCTCACATGGATCAACTTCCTAAATGAGCCTGTCAAAAACAAACTATGTTGCCAATAGCTAGAAGCTCTCAGCCCAGCAAAAACGTCTACTAGTGCAGAATGCAGCAGCACATATCCTCTGCAAAATAGGTAGTTTTTAAAGGAGACATTATTAAGGGCACAAGAGCAAACTATCCCAATGTTTAGGAAAGAAAGGTAGTATGGTAACAGACCACCCTGCCTTAACCAGGAGAACTTCAATGATGTGAAATTCAAAAAGGGTCATGAATAATGTGGAAACTAGGTAAAATTACAAAGGATTAATATAAAAAAAACAAGCATGTAGGGACAAAATTAAAAAGGCCAAGACACAAATTGAGGTTAAGCTAGCTAGAGACACAAGCGATAACAAGAAAACATTTTACAAATACATTAGAAGGAAGAGGAAGACCAAAGACAAGCTAGGCCCATTACTCAATTAGGAGGGAAAGAAAATAACAGAAATGTAGCAATGGCTGAAGTGTTAAATTACTTATTGTTACAGTGTTCACCTACAAGGTTATCAGTGATCAGACAACAAACATAATGAACATCATTGTAAATGGTTTAGGATCTGAGGCTAAAATAGGGAAAGAACAAGTTACAAATTACTTAGACAAGTTACATGTCTTCAAGATGGGAGGGCCTGACAAAATACATCCTAGAATACTTAAGGAACTGGCTGAAGAGATCTCGGAGCCATTAGCAATTATCTTTGAGGGCTGGAAAAGGGCAACTATAGTACCTATCTATAAAAAGAGGAATAAGGACAATCAAGGGCATTATAGACCAGTCAGATTAACTTCAGTACCCGGAAAGATAATGGAACAAATAATTAAACAATCCATTTGTAAGCACTTAGAAGATAATAAGGTGAAAAGTAACAATCAACATGGATTTGTCAAAAACAAATCACATCAGACCAAGCTAACACCCTTCTTTGACAGGGTAACAAGTCTTGTGGATAGGGGGAAAGCAGCAGAAGTGATGTATCTTGACATTAGTAAGGCTTTTGATACTGTCTCACATGAATTTCACATAAACAAACTAGGGAAACATAGCCTAGACAAATCTCCTATAAGGTGGGTGTACAACTGGTTGGAAAACTGTAATTTGAGTGTAATTCTCGATGGTTCACAGTCAAGCTGGAAGGGCATATCGACCGGGGACCCACAGGGATCCATCCTGGGTCTGGTTCTATTCAATATCTTCATAAATGCTTTGGATAATGGCATACAGAGTACACTTAGAAAGTTTGTGGATGATACCACGGTGGAATGGGTTGCAAGCACTTTGGAGGACAGGATTCAAATTCAAAATTATCTTGATATACTGGAGAAATTATTTGAAATAAATACGATGAAATTCCATAAGGACAAAGGCAAAGTACTATACTTAGGGAGGAATAATCAGTTGCACAAATACAACATGGGAAATGACAGCCTAAGAAGGAGTACTGAAGAAGAGGATCTTGGTGTTATAGTGGATCAAAAACTAAATATTAGTCAACAATGTAATATTGTTGCAAAAAAAGCAAATGTCATTCTGGGATGGATTAGTAGGAGCAAGATAAGAGAAGTAATTCTTCCACTCTACTCAGAACTGATAAGGCCTCAACTGGAGTATTGTGTCCAGTTCTGGGTACCACACTTTGGGAAAGATGTGGATAAATTGGAGAAAGTCCAGGGGAGAGCAACAAAAATGATGAAAGGTCTAGAAAATGTGACCTAAGAGAAAAGATGGGGTGTGATAACACTCTTCAAGTACATAAAAGTGTGCTATAAAGAAGAGGGTGATAAATAGTTCTCCTTAATCATTGAAGACAGGACAGCAAGGGAGATTTAGTTTAGACATTAAGAAAAACTTCCTAACTGTAAGGATAGTTAATCACTGCAACAAATTACCTAGGGAGGTTGTGGAATCTCCGTCACTGGAGGTTTTTAAGAACAGGGTTGACAGGGATGGTCTAGATAATATTTAATCCAGCCTCAGTGCAGGGGACTGGAACTAGAGGTCCCTGTCAGCCCTACATGTCTATGATTCTATATAACTGGCAAATCTAGTTTGTTAGATTTCAGCTTTAAACTCTATTTGGCACCTCAGCAAATTCATAAATTGATTCCCTTTTATGCATACATAATTAGGCACCAGCTCAGATGATGCTTCCCCCCTCCTTCCAGACACCTACCCTAATCTGAGAAGGCTAGGGGACATTTAGACAAAGGACAGCCTTTTCCTCAGCCAAAGACCCCGTGTCCTTGAGGTTGTGGGGGGTGGGGGTGCATTCTATATCTTCTCAATCTCTGAAGCAGGTGTTGCTTACAGCTCCTTGAGGCATTCTGGCCATTAAAACTGACACTAAATATGAGTTACAGTGCTGATCTAAAAATATTTCTCTTCTGTACTGTAGACTGTTACCCATGTGAAGCTGTGTTAATCAAATATTGTAGAGAATATTTGAAACCCAGTTTTCTTCCTCTCTAAAGTGCAATCAAGTTAAGTGAGCTGCTGTGCAAACACAGTGCCACCTGAGGCTGCTTTATTCTTTTACAAACTGCTTCATACTTGTGTTTGTAATATTTTCCCTTGGCATTGCCTATTGATTAAAGCCTAAACTAAGAAGGAGTGAAAGGATGATACCGTGGAAATCAAGATAAAGGGGAAGAATACCCCTACCTATTGGAAATAAAATTAACATAACCTGGCCAAAAAATGAGAAAGAAAAAAGAAATGCCAGGGACTGAATCGTATAGCTTGTCTACACTCCCCCAGAGTTTGGACTAGTGTTATAGTGGAAGTGTAACATTGACAGACCATGGTCATCGGTAGGCAGGATTGAACCTGGGGCTTCGTGCATCAGCATCTACCGCATGAACTAAAAGCCAATTGGCTCTTAACTAAGGCTGTAGAGCAGACTCATTAATCTTTCTGTGTGTGTGTCTCTCTCTCTCTTTAAGTGGTCTTGGTGCCACTAGCTGGGATAGAACACCACACCCAAGAGGTGTGTGTGTTACATACTTCCCCTAGCTGAGGAAACATGTCCTGAGCTTCAGAGACTTCCCAGTTCAAATCCCCGACAAGCCCTCACTTGTAACACCGATAGACCCCAGTTGGCGGGATTGAACCTGGTACCTCAGTGCATAAGCCTCTACTGCACGAGCTAAAAGCCATGTCTTGCTCTCTGGGACAGGACAGAACACTACACCCAGGAGCTGTGTAGGTTACAGAAGCATGCACCAAAGCGCTGTGTGGTAACTCCCCTGTATAAATGCTGTGGCTGCAAACTAAAAGATTCCCAGTTCACATTAATGTAGTACTCTTCAAACAGGAATACATACATGTGAACTAAGAACTTTTTAGTTCACGCCTACAGTGTCCACATGGGTGAGTTACAGCACGGAACTTTGATGCTACTACTATTCACACACTCCTAGTCCGAACTGCAGTTTACACATAGCCTTAGGTAGTCTAATTTTGCTTGACATCTGTTGAACCCCACAAGACACTGGATTAGATAAAACAAGCTTACTAATGACAAAGAGATTTTAAGGAGTACCAGCAATGAGTCATTAGAGATGGTTACAAGAAAAATAAAGATGAAATGCTTTCTAGCGCCTAATTTAGCAAACTATATTAGTTTTAAAGCACAGTTTCTCACCACGTGCTTCCAACATAATTACTGACCAAACTCTTCAGGTCAGGACCCCTCCCACCGAGTCCAATAACTACTTCTTTTGTCTTCTCAGGTTCAAAGAGTGAGATGGGCAGGGAAAGAGAGGTGTTGTCATGCTGCAGTATAGCTCAGGCTGGTGGGAGCCAGTATGTAACCCCAGTATGTCTGGCAGGCTGCAGTTACACACAGACACTCAAGGTGTGACTTGCATGCTGGAAGGCTGTTTGTGAATGGCCCAGGTAGGAGCTACTACAGCAAGGTATTGAAAGGCACCCAAGCTTGTAGGACAGGGCTGACACAGCCTCTCACTGTGTTTACTCCCTGGTATGTCAAAGTGAGGCAGCAAACCAATGTTTCTACACAGGTTGCTATTTTAACTGAGATTTACACTTTAAGTACTGGCATAGCAGTTTTAAGTGAGTCTCAAGTGTGGTGGCTGGAAATAGTCAAAGAAAGGCAACAGTTTGTTGTTTTCTGTTTGCTTATTTTGGGTAAGGGAAATAGAAACAATAAAGCATAAACATGAGTGCTGAAGCAACTACAAAGTTAGAACTGGTCAGGTTTGAGAGAGAAGAGAAAGACAAAGAACTTGAAAACCAAAGGTGTCAAGCAGAGATGAGAGGCAAGGAGAAAGAGGCAGAAAAGCAACAGCTGGAAGTTGCACTCCAGCAAGACCCGGAAGCTGAGAAGCAGAAAGAGAAGACAGAAGCAGCTGCCCACCAGTTAGCCATGGAGCTGAAAGAGATAGAAGCTCTAGAACAGTATAATCTGGACATGATAGAATAACATGGACAGGTCCCACCTTCACCAATCTCTCCCTCCATTCAAGGAACTCTCAGCTGGGACAAGTTGTGCACTGCATACAAGGAAACAGACTACTAAAAAATACCTTGCCACTTTTGAAAGGCTATGTGAGTTTCCTAAGATTCCCGAGGACAAGAAGTCCCCATCCTGATTGCAAAACTCTGATAAAGCTTTAAATGATACTAAGAACACGAGCAATACAAAAATCTGAGATAGACAGATGAGTTACTTAGGGAAGGGACTAACAACAAGAAATGGAAGTATGAACTGTCTGGCAGGCTGCAGTTACACACAGACACTCAAGGTGTGACTTGCATGCTGGAAGGCTGTTTGTGAATGGCCCAGGTAGGAGCTACTACAGCAAGGTATTGAAAGGCACCCAAGCTTGTAGGACAGGGCTGACACAGCCTCTCACTGTGTTTACTCCCTGGTATGTCAAAGTGAGGCAGCAAACCAATGTTTCTACACAGGTTGCTATTTTAACTGAGATTTACACTTTAAGTACTGGCATAGCAGTTTTAAGTGAGTCTCAAGTGTGGTGGCTGGAAATAGTCAAAGAAAGGCAACAGTTTGTTGTTTTCTGTTTGCTTATTTTGGGTAAGGGAAATAGAAACAATAAAGCATAAACATGAGTGCTGAAGCAACTACAAAGTTAGAACTGGTAGTTGCAGTTCATACTTCCCTTAGACATCCACTTTAAAAGTTTCAAATACTGAATAAGAGAAAGACAGCAATGAAACAATAGGGAAAGAATCTGCAGTGCACACATTGAAATACTGAATATAATGCAAAAAGAAACAAATGCTAGCCCTTGTGCAAAAAGGACTAACAAATACTGCAGTCTCCATGGGATGGCATTTGGGTTACTTTATTTTAGTAAAAAGGAAATTGAAGCAGAGAGCACCTGAATAATATAAGAACTTCAGGAATTCAGTTACTCTAATTGGCTGCAGAAACTATAGCAGTTATGTATTCTTAAGCAAGGACAAGATTTGGGGCCCAATCCATAGCCTATTGAAGTCAATGGTAGTTTCTCTGTTGCCTTCAATGGGCTTTGGATCAGGCCCTAAGTAGGGATATCACTGAGATATACAAAATTCGGAACTAGGTGTGTTAATGTAAGCAGGCACAAACTTAAGCTTAAGAGGGCAGAGTGCTGACAGGGACATGTTGGCACTATGTATTGATATACAATTAAATATATGTAAGTATAAAGTACTAACAGAAGCATTAATGTCATAAACAGTAGTTAAAATAATTGTACATATTTGGAGGGAAAACTATTGAGGTACAACAGCTCATTCAAAACAGACACGCATAGTAGGGTCTTCCTGATCTGATCCCTGCTTTTCGGCTTAATCCTGCAAAGATTTAAACCTTGTGCTTAACTTTAAAATGGTAATGTTTTGACTTCAGTGCCACTACTCATCTGTTTTAAGTTAAGCATGTGCCTCAGTGCGTTGTGGATCGGAGCCATAATACTGAAATGCTTTACCATTCATCTGATTATGACTATGTAGTGTTTATATTATGTTAGCTCCCAGGGATCCAATTAGGATCACTGTGCTTCTGTACTGTACAAAAGCTCTTTGAGGCCCAGATGTTCTAAGAGGATCATATTTGAAAAAATACATTTCTAAAGGAAACTTGTCCCCAGAAAGCATGCAGCTCTTCAGGATTCCTTGTAATGCAGAACCATTTCCAAAATCTGCTTCTTAGATAAAAGTTAACAATTCATCTCTTTTTTCCCTTGCTGAGTTCTGCAGTGTGATTCATCTCGTTGTGTTTTCCCACTCCCTTGCTAAAACCTTTTGAAGTATAGTGACAGGTGACTGTCCAAGGGTTCTGAGATTCATTTAGTTTGAATAGTCCCCATATAGCCCAAATTCAGATACTATATAAAGCCTATCCAAACCTTTGAAGATCCTTCTCCTTTCTCTGTATCCTATCCTTCTCCCTGATTCCTCCTTTTCCCTTCTACCAACTTCATATTTCTCGTCCCCCAAATTTCACTTCCTTCTCCCAATAATCAAGTGTCACCTTCTCTATTCCTTCACATTTCCATGTGTCTTACTCTTCTTCCACTGACCCTAATCTGAGCTTTCTTCTGTTCTTGGTTCCTTTTGCTCCCAATAGGTTTACCCCAATGCTGCAGTGTTTGAAAATAACTGATAGTCTTAACATATGCCTTTGGACTCTGTCTGTGCAGTTAGTGCTGTGTGTGGAGGGAAGGGAAGGTACAATACTATACAAGTCTGTGGAAAGTTGCCTGTGTGATTCTACTGATTCACATTTTAGAACAGCTGTAGTAGGGAATCTATTTTCCTCTGTTGTTTTGGCTGGACTAATCACGAGTTCAAGTCAGATCTTCCTGCAGTTTGGCACCTAGGGATTAGGGTTACCCAAAGCATGATAAGCATCTGCTCGTAATAACATTTGTCAGAAATGTTCTGCTTTCTATTGTGACAAACAATTTTCTGAACTACAATATAAATCTGAGGCAGTAATAAATCCAGCAAAAATATGCAGAAAAATCTTTTAAAAACATTGTTTTGTATGTAATCTATTGTGCCATATTAACCATGGCTCTACAAGGCTTTAATGGCGAGGACGCAGATAGGGGAACTAGGATTTTTTGTGAGAGATGGGAGGCAACCAAACCTTGTGCTCCACAGCATCAGAGGAAAGGGATCCCCTCTTCCCCCCTCCCCCGGATTGCTGCCTCAGTGTGCTGGAAAGCCCAGGTAAAGGCTAGGTATACAGGCACCCGGCTTCCCTCCCCCACCCCCCACCTTGCCCATGTTGCCTGCACAGCTCTGGCACATCCTGCTCTTGGCCCCGAGACAACTGGAACATTGAATTTCTCAGGGAGAGGTGGTGAGCACTTTATTGATAGAGACATAGGAGCAGGAAAAAAAACACATAGGAAATTATCTCCCACTATAAAATCTGTTTCAGTCCTCTTTTGCCCCCAGAAGAGCATTATATTTGTCCATGAATCCCATATTAAAAATAGCTTCCTGAGGGGGAAGATATACACTAGATTTAATGGCTGTCTATCAGATTATGTCTTCACTTTACTCTTGTCACATTCTCAGTAAGTAACTGTACATGCACAGTCATATTTGCAAAAGTTGCAGCTATAGCCTTATCTGACTCAGATAACTGTGAGTGTTGAGAAGTTCACTGTGCATTATCCCCTGATGTATGGAAAGAAGTAGGGATCCACTGAAAAAATACTATGCGATCATGTAATTTAAGATTTTGGACATGATTTGCCACTTTGCTGCTCACGTTTTATGCAATAGCAATTCCACTGATTTTAGTGGAGTTACACTGGTATGAAACCGGAGTAACACAGTAATGAATCAGGCCTTGTAACACTCATGCACGTGGGGGTAGAATAAAATTTGCCTGGGGAACCTTAACTTTGGCATTTCCTCATACTTGAGTGTTTCATTTTGCAGCCATGTTATTTTTCATTATTATAAAACACTTTGTGACTCTTTCTTTGTCCTCTAACATGCTGATATCCCAGTACACAAATCCAGTATATATGTGGATGTGCTAACATAAATAAATTCTTCTCCCCAAACAAAAAACCCAACGGCTGTCTGATTTTGAGCAGAAAAGCCAATAGTCAAAGATATCAATACAGTTGGATCAAATTGCAAGGATTAGTTAGTGGACAGGTCTGTGAGTATTTTCCCACTGTTTAACCAGTTCTGTGATACTCACACATGCCTTAATCACTTTCTTACAGTACCTATTTTTAAATGTGCTTGGAGCACAGATTAATATTTTGTTATAGTTAATTATTCCTCAACCCCTGGGCATGACCTGGAAATGCCTGTCCTGAGTGGGTTGCAGCTAGATTTGGTCAAAAACATTTGAAATGTCAATGAAAAACTTTTTGCAGAAATTTTCAAAAATTCAACAAAAATGTAAAAGAATGATGCTCTTCTTCACCCTACCATTTTCACCCAGTAAATCAGCCAGTGCTCTCATCAGCATAATTAACAAATTTTACTGAGTGACCTAAATACTTTATTATATTTGTAACCATTTCCATAGTGGCTCTTGTGCCATCCTTTTTAAACCATTCAGGCCCTATCCAGTGTCTGTGGCGGCCATTCTTACTGACCTTCTGTAAAATAGCAAATTGTGGGCACTTCTCCATATTCCAAGGGGAGTGGTTTTCCCCTTCCCCTGTGTTGCAGACAATGAGTCAGACTGTGCTCTCAGTATTACCAGTATAATTGGAGCCGAATCTGGGCCTCTATCTGCACTGTTTAGAGTCTTGGGTGACTCAGAATGATTGCAGATATTTTTGCTGCAGTGGCTCTTTTGTTAATGAACTTGTAATTATTTTCTCTGTGTTTCTTGTTCAAGAAGTAATTTTACTGATCCTAAGTAAGATCTTAGAATCAGTATGCTTTATTTTAATCTTACAGTGCCTGATTCTCTTCTCACTTACACTGGTGTAAATCAAGAATACCTTCACTGGTTAATGATGTTATAGTGTTGTAAGTGAAAGGAAAATCAGGCTTTTAGTTCTGAGCTATCACTCTCTTTAGACATGTGCTGGAGAATATCTGTGAATCAATTGCAAAGTAATGCACATTTTTCTGCTCTTGTAAACTGTATTTTCAAAATAATTGCTTTGTGATTTAATTTTCTAATGAATCTTGAATATGTTTATATAAATAGCTTCATAATTTCTACTAAGGTTGTCAGTAGCAAAATTATTGCTCCTACACATTTTAATTGGTCTAAGAGAGAGATATCATCCTAATTGGGGTCTGCTGGACAGTGCAAGAATGAAAGCCAAGGACTTTATCAGAGAATTCTAGAATAATGATGCCCTAAGGACGTGTGTATGTCACACTCTAAAACATAGCTTGAATTAATTATTCAGTGTGGTTCAACCCAGTTTGACATATAAACAGGCCAGAGGTAGAATTAATTGTTGCAAGAAATAAACAAGTAACTACATTGTTACACACAAAATAAAAGAATGAAATGAGATAACAAATGTTTCAGGAACATGGAGCATTTCACCATTAACTCAAATACAGCCCAAGTTATTAGTGTGTGAAAGACTTTACCATCCAGTAAGCACTTGGTGACGTATACAAAATTACATTATACAGGCTATCGTCATCATGAAATGGCCACTATCATTAAGGAGAGAGAGAGAGAGAGGGAGAGGAGCTAGCATATTGTGAGGAAAAGGAGTGGGAAGAGGTAAATGTTGACCATGGGTAAAAGCAGTAATATCAGGAGGGACATGCATGGTGACTGTCAAGACTGCTAACATCTGACATGCAAAGTCTAACGTATGACATCAGGAAGTTCAGGTAGTGAAGGCAGGTTTCCAGCTAGTATTGAAGCTGCTGGTTACTGTCTGGAAGGATTTTTGGAGCAAGGCCCTTTATAGGTTATTCTGGAAATTCAACCTGGCCATGTAGGTGGGGGAAAGCAACCTGGTGCCCCAGAACAACTACTGAAGCCTGTAAAGGGGAAACATGGGAGGGACTGGAAGTTTCTGCACTTACCTCTGACTCCTGCTAATATTGGTGCTGTGGGTGTGTGGCTGGCTAGATTGGCTTCCTCATTGCCCTCAGAAAGTCTGGTTCTGCTGAACTCAGTGAGGACTCTGAGACAGTGAAGGTGTGTCAAATCTTTTCCCCAGAAAAAGCTTCTGAGATGGGCCTTGCTGCATGATCTGAGGTTCAACAAATTGAGGAACCTGGGTGGGAACTTAAATCCACAGTAGTTTTATCACATCCACCACAGTGAGAGAGAGGCAGCCTCCAAGGTAATCTGGGTAAAGTCAATCTCTTACATTGCACCTGGAAGTGAAGCACGTATGTTTCCTAGGAAATCTCTGAGACCAACTATAAGACTTCATAAGAAATACTTGGGATAGTAGGTATAGCAATTGAGTAGTACATACCTTTTCCTGCCTCAGATCAGAAGTTAATTGATCAGCTAAGGCATACAGTTGATCTTGAAAATGTAGTTAATTTGTAACCTGAAAAGGATTTTAATGTGTCTTGGAACTAAATATATCAGTCCTGATACTTAAATACCTAGTTTGGGTTAGCCACCCATATTTAAAGCAATAATTTCAGTTATTATTTATTGTTACACATTAATTACTTATTGTTTCATATTGATTATTTGCACTGGTTATTAGGGGCTGGTTCTGGAAAAAAATAGTCATCTTGAATTTGTTCCCATCCCTGAAGTCAAAGTGAACTCGGTTTCTTTCCATATATAGATTGATTCAGAGCAGTGAAGTTGCTCCTAGAGCACGCAAAGTATCTCCTCCTTCCTGAGACTAGTCGAATGTCTGAGATGGAAGAAAGGCTTCCAAATGTTTTCAGATTTACACAGGCCCAAAGAGGCTCCAGATTTAAAATGGAGCACATGGGAATACAGTAAATTAGGTACAGTTAAAAGATTAAGGGGCACAAATGTGGCTCATCTATTCTCTATTTTTCAACTCTTGTCCCTGCACAGGCAAAAAGTCTCACTGATTTCATTCCACTACACTCCCTCTTGTGAAATATTTGTAAATGTTTTCTGCGAGTGGTTGTGAAGATACTACTTCTAGACTTATTTTTTAGAAATGATTAGATTACCCCTCAAAAAACGTGTGGAATATATTATTTGACTAGTATTACCATTATTCACCAAATGTTTTATTCAAAGGATAGTATTCAACTAACTGTAGAGCTTGCTGATTATTACAGAAAATAAATCAGTAGAGAGGAAAGACCCTCTTGACATTGAGACTCAGCAGATTTGGGTTCAAGTCCCACCTTTGCCACTGAATCCAGGACCTGGGCTTTTGTGCCTTTTTCTCCACTCCTAGTCCTTGCTTTGAAGACTTTATAGTCTGAATGAACACAATAGACAGTCTCTTAGTATATGTATGTGTGTATGGCACCTAGAACAATGCATTCTTGATTTTGATTGGGACCTCTAAGTGCTACTGTAATAATAATAAATAATATTAAGCAAATAATGTATTTAATGAACACTGTTGACCATCTCTAGAGAGATGCTTATTTATCAGAATTGTTCAATATCACTCACACATGCACTGTGGTAACTAAGTCCAGAGGTTCAGTCTCTCTCAAACTCCTGCAGTTGTGGTAAATGACATACCATACATACTTCTCACTTGGCAGCTGAATGGAACTCTTTTGCCTATTATGGTATTTAAAAAAGCCAGACTTCAGTGGCACATCTTGAATAATAAGGTTGTTCCCTAATTGCTATATGGAAATTTATTCAGACTATTAAAAACTCTGCTACTGATATATATGTGAAGAGCATATAAACTCAGCAGAGGCACCTTGGGAACTAACCCTTTTCCTGCAGTATGAATATATACATTGTAAACTATTTTTTTTCTGAAGTAAAGATTCAGAATGGTCCAGTATGGTTTCAGATTATGAACTCAACACAGCAACCCATGGTTCCTGGGATTAGACATGCAGATTTAGTTTCCAATTAAAACGATACTAACTTTTAAAACTAGGCTTATATTTAGTAAAAAGCTGAAGATGCAGAGATTTCTCATCATTCTGTGAGTTTTTAAAATCAAATTAGTCTTTTTGGTTTGTTCAAAATATACATCATTATACAAATGGCAGTAGAAAAGGCAATGGCATTTTGAATGCTGTAACTCAGTATAAAAAAGTGTAAAAGTAATTTCCCATACACCTCTCAAGTTATTGTTGTCTATATTCAAAGGGATAAATGCTTATATATTTTTTTCACTGAATTTATTGCTCATTGAAGTTATTAGATTAACAGCCCTGGAGATTCAACAGAGCAGGACTCCCCATACTGCCACAGGCCTGGTCTTGCAGGAACTCTTTGTAATGCTCCTCAATTTCCTATGAGCTTGATTCTAATCTTGCTCACACTGTCTTTATGTTGACTTCAGGGGGGTTACTCCTGGTACCTCTTTCACAGGAGTAACCTCTTTTCTCATTTCTTGGCTCAGACCCTTTCCTCCAATTACTGTACAAAATGTCAGTGATTCAGTTTACAACTATAAGTGCCGCATAAAGACTGAGGCTCTATGATAGTAAACAAGGAAATTAATTTCCTGACAATAAATTGTTAGGATTATTACTACAGAATACCTAAGGGGAGGCTGCGGGCATCAACAACCCTCAAGAATTCATCATACCGTGCCTTTAAAAGCATTATAGTGTGGATCTGGCAAGCCTGCTAACACCATGTTCCCTTTAGGAAATAAAGCACTGGTGGCCATATTGTGCCAGCTTCACTTACAATTGGCTCCTATGCAAATATTTGAGGTGTGGTGGGGTAAACCTCTCTGCACCATGCGTTCACCTGGCGAATGATAATTAGACCCAAAGAATGAAAAATTGCTTTATCATTAGCTTGATAGCTATATGAACTACTACACAGTGGCACATGTTGAAAGGATAAGGAGGGTACATTTTACAAGAAAACAGTGCTGAGAAGTCATAACTAAGCAGTCCTAACTCTTTTGAGGTGTTATAAATAATACTGTATGACATTCTGAAAGAAAGGCAGGCACAAAGCAGTTCTCAAGTCTCTAACTTCTCTGAAAGACCTTAGAGTCAAATATTTTGCAGCGGGTTGTTTCTGTTAGAAACCAGAGGAAATAAGTGTGCCACATGTACTCTGTATGTTGTATTTTAATGGATACAATTATACTATTCTTAAACCAAATATCTTCATACATATTTGAGATACTAGTCCTCTCTCAGGACTAGTTACAGTCCAAGTCTGTTACAGTCCAAGTCTGAAGCTTTAAAACCATTCCACGTGCCGATAAAGAGCCAAAAATTGTTCTTAGAAAGTGAAAATGCTTTTTTCCCTCCCACAGTAAATAGAGCCACAAATTTCTCTGAAACTTGAAAAAACAATTCTCTTCTGAGCTGAAATTATGCATGAGATATTTCAATTCAAAAAGTATGAATGGCTGAAAATAGGAGGTGAGAATGGAAGTGTCATCCCAGCTGCAAAGCCATTATTATGCTACTTGTGTGTGTGTGTGTGTGTGTGTATGTGTATATGTGTTTCTGTATCTATACATAAATGCATATACTGAGTACACCTACAGAAACAGATCTTTTCAAAATTAAAAAATATTCTTAACTCTGTGTTTATTAATGTAAAATATGTCTAAAATTGCTTTATGACACATTTCAGTTCTAGAAAGGATCAAAACCAGGAACAGTTTTAGCACAGAAACTACTATTTCTCTTAATTTTTAAAAAATTGTAAAGCTCTCTGAATTAATTAGAACTGTTGCCATAGAAACAGACTGGGCAAAGTAATATTTATAGTTGCTGCAAGCAATCATTTTTCAGTTTAATACTTTAAAATGTCAAGCAACACATAATCTCTAAGATGAAATAAAATGGTTGGTGGGTTTCCCTCCCCCCCCCCCCCGGTATATTCTTTAATTTTATGTTAGAATACATTTTCACTCTTTTTGCCTCCAGAAGAAATAAAATAGTTTTATGTTTGGGCCAAATAAATTTGCCAAATATAAAGACAAATAATTTGTCTAAATTAGACATGCTATCGTTAATGTGTGGTCATTATAGATCTGCTTCTGTGATTTTTTTGATCGCTAATTAAATTAAGCAGCTTCTTATAATAGTCTAAACTACTATATGATGCTACTACAAGATCTACCAAAAATTATAATTGGTACCTACAAGTGTAATGATATGAAAGATTATTTTATTCCATAATTAGTCCTATTTCAGTAATAATAAATTCATAATAGTTTCCATTATTAAGGTGAAAGAACAAAATATAGACAAGCACTGAACAAACATCTCCTTATAAATCAGCTAGTATAACTCTGTGCTGAATTCCAATGCCTCTGCTTTTCCAGTTTTGAGCTGAGACTGGGAATCATGCCAAATCGTTTATTTGGAACGTGAGCAAACATACACTGGGCATTAGCTTCAGACTGAGGACTACATTTATTGCGGCCCTGACTATGCTGAATGCTGTGCAGAGCCCAAGTTCTGGTGCTAAGCTCTGTAACAGACATGATCCCATATAGGCCAGAAAAATGTACACTGTTGGAAAGAGCAAATTGTTATGTTCATACTAAGTAGGAGTGTGTGGGGATAGAACTTATTTCACACCAATTTCTACTGAGTTTCTCAGTTTCCCTGGGAAATTCAGGCACCCACTCAGGAGCCTATGAAAGAACATAGATGAGCATGGTTGATGATGAAGACAAGTAGATGGTGCGAAGGGCAAGAAGCAGGTGCAGTCACAGACTTGCATGTCCTTAAGACTTCCCTTAGGAGCTATTGAGAGCAGAGTCATCCAGAAGGGCCAGCTACTGACAGAAATGCATCTGGAGTTCTTCCTGAAATTCTCTCTCATGGTCAGCTGAAGAAACCTCATGACATCCTGGGCACAGTGTTCTTACCGGCTCATGATCCTGCAGCATCCACTTTTCTCATCTTATTTAAACGTATTTGATTGTGTGTAACAAAGCACCATGCTTGACAGCTGTGGCAATAGCCATTGTTGCCTTATCACAAACCTCTGCACTCCCGCAGTAAAGAGCCCTAAAACCACTAAGTGTGATTCAAGCCAATGCAAGAAGCTACATTTCCTTCCTCCTTCCCCTTTACATTTCAAAATAAGTATTACCATCATGCCTATAATAGATTGTATGTGATGAAGACAACAAGAGGAGATAGTCTGTATAATACATTGGGGTAAATAAGTACATGAGATTTTCCATTTTTCTGCTCTGAATAATCACAGTGTATTGTAGTTAATGGGAATGGGCAATGAGAATTTTAAAGCTGACCAAAGCTTCCTCTTTGCTCATTGCTGAATATGTCCAGAGGAATATCACTTAGAAGACAAGCCATTTCTTGATTTCATCATTTGCATATTTAGGATCCAGACCTGTGAAATCACCAATTTTCCATGGGAGACTCCTGATTTTGAATGTTCCTTCACAGGTTTCCGAGCCAGTGTTTGAATCTCCCTGGGAAACAGGGAAAGTCAGCAGAAAGTGGGGGTGAGATGTTCTATCCCCACACTCTCCCAGTCTCTATGGTATCAGCGAGGTTGCTCTACTCTATGGTTGCGACAACTTAGTTGAGCCTTAGAAACTTGGAGCATGAGTGGATAAAACCTTTCTCCCCATGTCTCATCTCTGACAGCATATGCAAATAAAGTGATGCACACAGTCAATGTGCAAATTACTGCATTGAATCCCCAGATTTCTAGACTTTAGCAGGTATTAGGATATGATCTGAGAGATGCCAAGTAGCTACCATTCTTATTCACTTATGTCTGCTCAGCACCTCTTAGAATTAGGCTAATAAGGCTCAAGTCTATTCACATACATGCAATATACACCCATTTTAAAGACCTTTATATTACCACAGCAGCATAAAGGGGCCTTGGTCTAAATAATCAGGACTGAAGCATTTTAAGAGATATATTTTTACTTTAGACACAGCTCCGAGCTACAGATGGGGCATAAACTTGTGGGAAGTACAGATTTATAAAGAATTAGTCAGACTTTAGATTGACCAGCTGGTATCGTCCATCCATAGCCAGCAAAGATTCTGGAACACATGTTGCTTATTGAAAGGAATGATCAATACATAAATTAATTTTCCTTCAAAAACCATCAGTGTTTCTGTTCAGACACTAATTACAGGAGGATTATGAGGAGTTGCCTTTTCCATCTACCCCAGGACTCCTCAGGTCCAAATCCCTGATGTCTTGTGAGGAAACATCCAGACTACATAGGTTTCCCAATTTTATATATTTTATTAACTAAACTAAATGACCAGGCAAAAGCATAAAATACCTATAACAAATCAAATTAGAGTAAGTGGTTAATATCAAATCATGACATTAATCTAATTGTTAGGGTTGATTAAACCATAACCAATAAACTAACAATTCCTTATAGGCTTTGTCTAATAATTTGGGAAGGCATAAGTCTTATTTTGTTGTCAGCCTCGAAAGTAAGAGGACATTATCAATCTCACTGCCAATCAACATATTTATGTTTCAGCCAAATAGCTGATACAGGGAGGGTCAAATCACTCCCAGGTTGAAGCTAAGACTGAGACTATAACTCTGATGCTAGTTAAGGCAGCCTGCCCAATTATTGGTGGTTAGGTAATAGCTAATGTCTTCCTGCCCCCCACAAGCATAATGTTACATAAAACATTGCAATACAATTCAAGATGACCCAGCTTGTTACATGTAAAATACAAAAATCAAATTAAGGTGAAGTAACATGATTTCTAAACATAGGACTCCTAATGCATGAAATATGTGTGGGTCTGATCTTTCAGACACCAATGTTGTTTAACGAAGGGGCTGTTTTAGGTAGTTGAGGCACCATTCCATAGGCTCTGTACTGAGGCAGATTCTGTGGATTCTATCCTCATGCACACTCTCCCACTCACCGTGGATGCTATTGACTCCGGGGTTCCCTTCTTCTACTTTGATTTTCAACCTTTAACCTCACTCCCTGTCCTGTTTTCTCCCTTGTTGTCCCCTGTAATCAGTTGGAGCCTGGACTTAGTGGTTCCTCCCCAGTAGTTGAGGGAGAGAGCCTTTAGTTATGAGCAGGTTTAGATCCACCTGCACCAGTACTTCATATAGTACACTCACATGCTCACTTGGACTTCTCTAAGGAAATCCCAGGTTGATCAGGGGATGGATCCATAATGAGTGGCTAGACTCCTGCTGCATCCCTTTTGACCTAAAGCCAAACATCAAAACCCTGTAAAGGGAACCCTGCATAGTAAAGATGGAAGGTTTCCACTAGGTGCCTGGGATGGGGAGAGAATCTCACAGAAGCAACCCCCTCCCTCCCAAGAGGCTAGAAGAAAAATCTACCTGTGTAGAAGTTTCTTTGCTCATGTAAAGGGGGCAGGAACTGTCTGGGCCACTGTAAATAACAAACAAGTAAAAACAGTAGATTTAACTGTTTTATTTGTTTTATTTTCTTTAACAATCTGGATTTTTTCTTTGCAAACAGCAGTTATTCCTGTTGTCAGCTGGAATAAAATTTGCTGGCACAGGAACGCAAAAAGCTCAAATGTACAGTTGCATTAGATACATTTATCTGCATGTAAATAAAACCACACCTTCTCAAAGCCCATCTCCTCCCATCTGGCAATGCAGATGCCTATGTATGAAGCACATTACTCAAAAGTGGTTGCAAAATACTGAGCAGAACTGAGAAAAGCATATACTTCCTCTGAACGGGGAAAACTTGCTATCCCTTTCAGAAGGCTGGGCCTGTAATTTTCCTGGCTATCATAGCAGCAAATGATAACATTTTCATTGTCTGCTGAATCGGAACTGATTTTTTTTATGTTTTAGTTTATGATTTTCAGCCTGAAAATGAAGGTGACATTTCAGTTTGCATGCTGAAAGGTGAAATTTCTGAATGATGAATGTGTAAAAATAACAACAGAAAAGCTTGATGTTAAAATATGACTGTCTCTTTATGCTTATTATAGTTCTCTGTTAGGTTGTTTCAGAAGATGCTTTCTTATTTTCATCATCATTGTTCCTGCTGTCTTGCAAATTATTTGCCCCAATGTTCCTCTGTTAGAAAAATGGCTATTGTACAATATTTCTGAAGATATGTCTATTTCCTTTCCTTTTTCCATTATGAAATAAAATCGATGATATGCTTATAATTAAAGGTTTCCAGAAATAAATAATCTCTTCAACAAAATGTTAGAGTATCTCAGGTTCTGTGTTATAATTCATAACGATGAAACAGCTACTGATTTTAGTCACCATTAGTGTCAACTGAATAGTTTAAAATGTGTGTTGAGTATTTTCTTTTAATAATGTGATTATTTTAATGAGCATCTAATGCAAAGCTCAATGTGAGATATGTCAACAATGTATTCAAGGTAACTATATAGCATTACTAATGTGTGACTGACTCAGAGAACTGTAACATTCTTTAATGCAGCAGCAAACCCCAGCAATAATATGATGTATTCAAGGAGCATCACAGAAGCCATTTTTGAAAAATAAATTGCATCTTAACTAATGTTCTGTGAAGCAAAGGGCAGAAGAGGAATTGTGCAGTGTTACCGCTGATCTTCAAAAGAATGTAGAGAAGGAAACCCAGTATCACACTTACTTACATCTCAGCCTCCAGCAAGATGAAGTTTGACCTCAGGTTGACTCTAAAGTCACAAGCTAAAAGGAACAGTTATGTAAGGGAGAATGGCTAAAATTAACCATAACAAAACAGAAGGCTGGGATGAAGGTATCCAGGAAAAAAAGCATATGAGTTTATTAAATTATATCTCCCTATTTAATAGCTCTCACTGCTAGACTGCTAGCAGAAGCAGCAACAACAACAAAAAAGGCAGAAATTTTGTCCTGACAAAAGTCTTATTCTTTGCAAGCACTGGAAGAACTGATTAAAGTTACTGTTGTTTTAATGTCCATCTTTATTGTGTTTACAGATTTTTTTTTTAAATTATTGGTAATTTATTTCTATTTTGCATTTCATTTATTGCAAATTATAATTAACAACCCTTCAAATAAGAATTGTTTAGTGTAAGACTAGTTTTTAATGGTTTTTCACCATTCTTTAGGTTAAAAAAAATATTAGGCTGGCAACTGCTTTAATAATTTCATCTTTTATATTATTGCCTATAAAGAGGATGCTCATATTCTCCCCTCTGCTAATCCAGATGGAATAGCGAGAGTACAATGGAAGATGGCTGTAAAACACAGAGGGTGAGAGCAGCAGCTCCATAGCATTTTCCTCACTTCCCATTCCCCTGAAGCCCCAAAAGGGCTAGGGTGTGCCGATCATGTGGGGCATGGCTGAGTTTGGAGGGGGTGATGATCAGAGGGATTGCCATTTCCACAGTATCATTCCTTCTTCAGAACTGTGGGAATCCCCATGATAGATCATGCTAAGCCTGGTCAGTAATATCTTCTGCAGGGAACTATATATAGTTCTACGATAATCTGAAATGTTCCAGAGCACCAAATGAAGGGAAATCATGGCATTATGGCTCCTGAGAAATTGCCATGGGAAAGGGAAGCAAAGACAATAATGTTGAGGCACTGGATCTTCATGCAAATATAGCTTCCTTCTGTAAATGCCCTGATCCATAGGATATCCCAGCACATCTCCAGACAGCCACAAATTTGCTATGTCTTGACACTGCAGCCTATTCTATGAAAAGCAAATGTCATTTCCACAAAATGAATAATCCCAAAGAAAATTCCTACCCAAGGAGTAATTTTTAGTGTATTTAAATGCTGACTGTGAGCTCAGTGTTCTACAGAACATAAACTATACCCCAGTCCCAAGGATTTTATAATCTAAATAGACAATTCAGTTATGTAATACACCATATGGGAAGTGCAGGTGCAATTTAACTTACAGTAGCAGTATAGGATTTGTGCAGATTTTTTTTCCGTTTAAATAAATAACATTTCTGTGGGTGTTGGGTTAAAAGTGGTGGGTGCTAAATTGAGAATAGAGAAAAGCTATAAATTATACTTAATTTTTTTTCAAGAGATTAGACAAATACAAAATCGAGCCCAGCTTTTTTTCTGCAAGGCCACAGGAAATGAGGCCTTCTCTTTATTGTGGACATCTTTGCTTGTTTGTTACTAATTACCTGTTGCAGACACAATTATACTGCATGTCTACCTCCGAAAACATCATCTCTAGGAAAGATGGCTGCAGAGGGAATGCTGCTGGAATAGCATTCTCAGAAGTACCACCTATGAGTGATATCAGCATGCACAGATGAGGTTAGTGTGCTGTACTTCCTTGAATGAAATCCTTGTATGACTGTTTTGAAATAATCACCTGGATCACCTGGATCGATCGGTCTTCAGCTGTCATTAAGACTGCGCCGATCACAACACGTCCGCCATTCTTCTCGCATTCTTGCCTTTCTTCTCCACGTTCGTCCGAAACGTTTAACAATGTCATCTTCCCATCTTCTTGGAGGCCAACCAGGTGGTCTTTTCTGTTCTCGCGGGTACCACTCAGTAATGATTGCGGTCCACCTATTGTCCGTGAACCGTGCTATGTGGCCCGCCCATCGTATCTTCTTATATCTGCTTTCCACGACAATATCTTTCACACCTCTGCGTTCTCTAATCATTTCATTTGGGATACAATCCAGAAGGGAAATTCCCAACATAGCTCATTCCACTGCCCTTTCAGCTACCGACAGCTGCTGTTCTTCTCTCTTCAGTGCCCACGTTTCACTGCCATACAGCATGGCTGGCAGCACTGTTGAATTGAAGATATTTGTACGTGTCATCTTGTCAATTTTTCCTTTGAGGATGTCCTTGATGGAATTAAACGCACACCATCCTGTCCGAATCCTTCGGGAGAGTTCTCTGTTCATGTCTTGGCGCATATTAACTTCTTGGCCCAAATATACATACTGTTCTACTTCTTCAGTTTCTTCTCCTGTAACCGTTATTCGGGCTTTTCATAAGACGTCTGATCGCATGTATTTCGTTTTGCAGCAGTTCATTTTTAGACCGATCTGACTGCTTTTCTTGTCAAGTCTTCGTAGCATGCTCTGCAGTTGGTTGGTGCTTTCGGCAATTAGTACAATGTCGTCCGCGAATCTTTGAAATAATAGTGTATGCATTCTCCCACAGAAATTCAATAAATATTACAGCTACTCAAGACTCTTAGCGCTGCACCATGGTGAAAAGCTTTTTGAGTCACACAATGTGGTCACTTCCCGTGCTTGTCCCGGTTTGGAACAACAATATCATAAGAATAAACTTGGTAATAGACTATAACTCTGCACTCAAATCAGGAATCATCTTATAAGGAGTTGATGTAAGCAACTTCAGCATCAGGGGCTCAAGGCTGCAAGGTGCTGATCTACCAAAAGCCTTAAACATGTGCTTAACTTGTATGTTAAGAATGTGAGTAGTGCCATTGACTTCAGGGTGCTATAAAAGGGCTGTGACAGACCCAGACCAATGGGGTACAGGAGTCTGGTAGAGGGCAAATATACTGGTCACTGGATGAGTAGTTTTCTCTTCCCTGACTGACCAGAGCAGGGGCTGCACTAGAGTAATCAGGAACCTGCTAGAACCAGTTAAGGCAGGCAGGCTAATTAGGACACCTGGAGCCAATTAAGAAGAAGCTTCTAGAATCAATTAAGGCAGGCTAATCAGGGCACCTGGGTTTTAAAAGGAGCTCACTTCAGTTTGTGGTGAGAGTGTGAGGAACTGGGAGCAAGAGGCGCAAGGAGCTGAGAGGGTGTGCTGCTGGAGGACTGAGGAGCACAAGCATTATCAGACACCAGGAGGAAGGTCCTGTGGTGAGAATAAGGAAGGTGTTTGGAGGAGGCCATGGGGAAGTAGCCCAGGGAGTTGTAGCTGTCATGCAGCTGTTACAGGAGGCACTATAGACAGCTGCAGTCCACAGGGCCCTGGGCTGGAACCCGGAGTAGAGGGCGGGCCCGGGTTCCCCCCAAACCTCCCAATTGACCTGGACTGTGGGTTCTTCCAGAGGGGAAGGTCTCTGGGCTGTTCCCCAACCCACATGGTGAATCTCTGAGGCAAGAAAATCCGCCAATAAGCGCAGGACCCACCAAGATAGAGGAGGAACTTTGTCACAGGGCCTGATCCCACCAAGTGCTGAGTTCCCTAAACTCCTAGGTTAGATTACTACTTTTATGAACAGCTCTGAGCATGGAGTGATATGTAGGCTGCCCACCACAGGAACAGATCTCTGGAGGCATTATAACTAAGAGATACGCTCCTGAGTTACAGTTCCTCCCGTTTCATCCTTGATCCAGGTGATGGCGCAGGGAATGGTAATTTACTGACAAACTATAAAAGCAGTAAACTACTAGCTTTTCCTCCCTCCACACAGATACACTGGCTCATCTATACTAGCCAGCAATTGTGGGGTGAGTAAAGCTGAAGCTCTGCCATTCTACACCCATCCCTGCCCACTCGCAGTCCACCTGTGTGCCCATAGCATCACTTGTTCCTGCACTAGGTAGCCCATTTAGGAGCTTAAAGGAGGTGTCTTACTCCTCTTACTCTCTTGGCTGAACACATAGTGCAAGTAACAATCTAGCCTGTAATGACTTTTCTTTGACACCAGTAGTGTCTGTGACATTAATAAACTCCAGAAAATCTACTAAGTATTTTGTTGAAGCCATTACCACAACATGGAGGTACTATATCTGTGTCAGGTGGCATGCCTTAATCAGCCCTGCCATACAGAACTGCCAAAATGAATTATTGCTAATCATTCGTTGAAGACTCCAGAGAGATCTAAACTGTATTAATGATTTGGGGGACAGAACATGGAAACGACCCTCTACCATTTACACAGTCAATGGGAGAAACACTTGGAGGCGCAATTCGTATGTGAACAGTAGAATGGCAGCACACAATTTTGTTTAAAACACTGTATTGCATAATGTGTCTGAGAAGTGATGACTATAGGACAGGTAATTAGGCAGGCTGGGATTTAATTCATATACTATGGCTACATAGAAAGAATAAGTTAAGTTTTGTATGTACTTAATAGTATATGTACTGTAGCTGTGCCTTACTCCTTACGCCATAGATTGGAGTAGTCAATTGGCAGACCCCAGGCCAAATCCCGAGTTCCAGATGTTTTTGAATGAACCAAAAACCTTTTTATTTAGTTATTATTATCATTATTGTTATTGCGATGTGAAAAATGTTTCTCTGGAGTCTGAACCTTAACTATTCCTTGATCAAGAAATTTGGACCTTGACAAAAAATAATTGATTACCCTTGCCATAGGTAATATTTCAATAGCTCTGCCCCCACCAGAACAGGCCAGCCAGCCCAGCAAATTCACACGTATTACGCTAGGAAGATAATCAGAATATTTCCTGAAGTCCATTAGGGACTTTATTATGCAGATCTGATTTACCTAGGAGGCACTTATATTCTACGGTGATAGGCACTATAGAAAAGTCTTAGATAGACAGACCAATAAATTAGATCCTTATTCACAGCCAGCATAGTAAGATCTGCAATTGTCTATATCTTTATCCGACACTATTTATCCAGCTGATGTTCCTTCTTTTGAAATAATAACTTATAAAAGATAGACAGGGTCAGATCTTCAGCTGCAGTAAATCAGCATAGTTCTACTGAAATTAATTGAGCTATGACAATTTACTGCAGTTCAGAATCTGCCAAGACTTGAGCTTAATAGGACTTGTGGAACATTTCTTAGAGCACATCAAAAGAAACGCTGATAAAATAAAAATATCTGAAAACTCATAAGAGGCTCTCGCATGTACTTTTTCTGTCTGTACAGTTCCTTTAGAAATCAGATAGGAATATAATTAAGATAATAGTGTCTAATACTGTAGGCATTTATGACTTGAGGCAAAACTGGTATTATTTTGTGATTGGTTTGTTATGATACATAGATACTGAGATTGGACTGGGTTTTGTTTCCACTGTATTTACCTTATATTTTTTATATTATAGATCTATAAGGAATTGTGTCAAGTAGAATTTGTTTCTCACTGGCATTGTTCATTTAACACATTTAACACTTTTTCTTGCATTTTGTTAATAAAATTACTGTTAAAATGTAGCTGTAGATGTTTTTGCAAGCATATTGCATGTTGTGTTAAATTCAGTTGTTGGTATTTGCATTACATGAATATACTGGTACTAATTTTTGTTAATCCATGTTAGTGTTTTGTTAATGGTAAAGGGCCAAATGCTCCCCTCTCTTTCTGCAAGCGGATATGGGTGCAGGAAAGCTGATGTACAAAGGGATATTGCTTGCCCTGCAGCACTGTCCCCCGCCTTCAACTCCCTGGAAGGCCCTCTACAAGTGCTCCATGGAAACAAGCTGAGATGGGCTGTCTAGTTATTTACATAACTTCAGGGATTTAAGAAGTAACTAACATCAGTTCCCCACCTCACAGTGAAACCCAGTGTCCCCCAGAGTTAGTGGGTCTGCAGTAAGAAGTGAATGGGTGTGTGTGTGTAACTCTATAGGAGCCATATTGCCAGGGTTGGGATCTTGGAGACAGTGCAGCAGCTCAGGGCCACCACACAAATGGTCCTGGCTGTAGTGGACTTTAGAAGATCTATAGGTTTTAAGGGCTGAATCCCCCTCTTGTTCTGGCAGGAGGCATTGGAGAAAAACAAATCATGATGGCTACAGACCATGGGCTGTAAATTACATCGCTCCTTAACTGTAGCGGAATTGTGCTGATATACACCAGCTGAGGATCTGGCCCAAGATTTTCAGAAAATGTTTGGTGAAGCATCTGACCTGTTGGGTGCTTATCCAACTATTAGCATTTCTTCATTTGAGGCTAAACTGCAGTCAAACTAGGTCAAAAACATTGTGGCACCAGCAGACAGAATCCTCAGCCTCAGTGTGCTTTAGCAGTCATACATCACAGTCCTGGGCACGACTGTTTGACATAGTGGGGTGCAGTAACCATGGCCTCTTCCTGCTCCCAGTGTGGGTTGTTGAGCTATGGTCCACTCTTTCTCTCCCCCAATGAAGGAATAGTCCCCACATATCATCCCTTCTTTCCTGACCATTCAAAAATTGTGACCATATTCTGTTTTCCCAGCAGCTGGTATTGAGGCTTTTCCATATAACATCATAGGAAATAAATGAACATTGGTATGCTTCCAAGTCTGATGTCATCTCATAAAAACTGCATATGGTGATTATATAGTATTTGGAATTACATTTTTACATCATGTAAATAAACTTGATTACAGCATTAGGCTTTTATTAGTCAGTTTATGCCACATCCCACATCATCTTTTGAAAATATTTGTTTTTGTTCCCCATCCCTTTGCAACAAAGGACAATTTAAGTGGTGCTCCCAATAGTACAGAGATTTTATTCATTCCATAATAATTAAAAACCTTGTTTTCTGGAGTTTTATGTCTCAGCCATTTTAGATGATCTTGATCTAATACAGTTGAAATGTCTTTTTTAAAAACATGACTCATATTGGCTAAGCTGCGTTTTAGACATAAAAATCCACATCCTCAATGGTTTAAATTGGCAGATCTCTGTAGTAGAAAGAGAGCCTGAGACATGAAGCCTTGCATGAGGCCTGAACCAAAGTAATGGTTAAGCCTTTCTAATATGAAGCAAGGTAATCAAAAGTCAAGCTGTGATTAGAAGTCAGGCCATGTTATAAGCATGCCTGCTTGCAAGCTCACTGAACCTGGCAAGAATACCCCCAGTGCACCAAGTTGCAACAGCACACATTCAAATTTTGCCTGGCCACCCCCTGGCATGACAGAGGGGCAGTCGGGACAAACTTGAGTGGTGCTCTGATTCCTGTGCGGGTGATCAAAATGTAATTCAAATTTGGCCCTTCCATCTGATAGAGGCATGGTGGGGCCAAATTTGAGTGAGTGGCGTTCTGACCCTGTGCACCAGGTGACGTGTCAGAGCACCACTTCATCGGGGTGGGCCCCATAACGTTGTGGGTCCTGGCACAACTGCATCACTTGCACCACTGTAGCTTCCAAGCTATGCCACTGTTTGACAGGGTTAGTGGAGGGGGAGTGAAGCAGTAGACATGATATATATTTTGATTTTAGTAAAACCTTGGATACTGCCCCCCATGACACTCTTATAAGCAAACTAGAGAACTGTGGTCTGGATGAAATTACTATAAGGTGGGTGTACAACTGGTTGAAAGAGTAGTTAATCAATGATTCACCCTCAAACTGGGATGCTGTATCTAGTGGGATTCCACCTGGGTCTGTCCTGAATCTGGTGCTATTCAATATTTTCATTATGAGTTGAATGATGGGGTGGAGAGTATGCTTATAAAATTTGCAGATGGCACCAAGCTGGGAGGGGGTCACATGGACATTCAAGAGCAGGATTAGAATTTGGATTCAACAAGATGAAATTCAATAAAAACAAGTGCAAAGTACCACACTTATGAAGGAAAAATCAAATGCACAACTACAAAATGGGGAATAACTGGCAAGGCAGTAGAACTGCAGAAAAGGCTATGGGGGTTATAGTGGATCACAAATTAAATATGAACCAACAATGTGACGCAGTTGCAAAAGAGACAGGTATCATTCTGGGGTGTATTAACAGGAGTGTGGTATGTTAAAGACATGTGAGGTAATTGTTCTGCCCCCACCGAGTTTACCTGGAGTCGATTTAGGCCACCACTAGGTGCTTTTGAAAATCCCACACTTACTATGCAAGAACTGTCTCCCTCGCCCTATAGAGTTCATATAGTAGGTGCTGTGATATACTGCAGAACAAAATAAACAAAAGAAAACCACCAAACAAAAAAGAAACCGCCAGACAAAAAAGAAAAAAATAGAAGAGGAAACTCGTCTTTGGACTCTGAGCACTAGCCTATCACAAGTACACAAGCCTCATAGTAAATATAGTAATATGGACCCACAGTAGATTATCATGCAGGCCTAGGAGAAAAAAAATGGTGTACGTTGGGTCCTGATGTCAGATCAAGCCCCCTCAGATTTTACAATGTCTAAGAAAGCATTTAACCATGCTTTCACACATGTGGTCAGCTTAAATTTTCACTTGAACTAAATTCAAATTTGGGGTAACCACTTGGACATGTGACATTTTGGGGTGAAAAAAACTTATCTGAGATATTTCATCGTGGAACAATCTTTTAGATTACCTATTGCAATCCGATCTGTCCATCAGAATCATAACCAATTTTCAGCTAACACTATTCACAAATGATCATTATAAATAAATGCAATGAAAATACAAAGAAGCCAATTCCAAGTTTGGAAACTAAACCAGAATCATAAGAATTACATGAGGCTACCAGCTCTGTAGGCTGGGTATATATATTTCTAATGAGAGGAGACTTGGTATATGTGGTGTAGCCCTGTTTATGCACAAAGACACACATTTGGACAAAATCTGACTCATTGAGGTCTGCTGAAAATCAGGAGTTAAGAAAGAAGTCTCCCGGATGGTAGAATGTTTTTTTTAAGAATCCAGCAAAAGCAAGAACATTCAGAACTAGAATCAAACTCATTATGAGGCATGTAGATGTTTTTTTCCATGCCTCTTATCATTCTCAGACATCCCTTGGTGGGGAGAAAGGCTGCCGGCTGCATATCTCCCGTAGGGTGGGAGGGTCATCACCCTGATAGTTAGTTTTGTTTGTAAAATTAGTTGTTACATTTTCATTTGTTAATTGGAAAACATACTGCACTTCAGTGGCACTTCTTAAATTCTCTATTCAAAAAGTAATTAGCTAAAAACTAAAATAACTCTCCCCAAAGTAATGTTGGCAAAGCATACTTTTGGCTTTTAAAAACACTTGCTTATCATTTGGGTCATAAAGAGAATGCTTTGAACATTTCACAAAATAAGCTAGATGGCAAAATTTACTGGGCTTACTTATATGTATTTCCTAAACATAGCTATATCACTAATCTGGTAACTTTTAAAACCAGAGGTTTTATTAAATGGCTAAAGAGTCAGTAGTTAAACCCTTTAAAGATTAAAAAGCTCTAAAATATTGAAATGGAAATGGAATTTATATAACTTTTACGAACATTCAAATATCCCACTGAAAATCAATTACATGTGCCTAGTTTATACTAGATGAATGTATACTTCAGCTGGAATTATTGTCTGTTATTGAAATGAATTCATCCTTCACTCAAAAAATTACCCATCCAATCTGATATCTCAGACACTGAATCAGACACAGCCTCTATCAAATTATTTACATCACCTATCAAATAAAGTACTCCATATCTTAAAGCTATCACTAACTCCTTAACAGTATTTAATGTATCAAGTACTGAAACAAAATCATGTATCTGGTGGAATTCTACAGCCAATGATATGCATGAGGTCACACTAGATAATCATAACGTTCCTTCTTGCCTTAAAATCTATGAATAAATGAAAAAAAATAGTATTTGCAAACATTCAAATAAAAACCATGAATTATCTTTGTTTCATTTGCAAGTACTTCCTTTTGTTTGTATTAAACCTGCTGTCTATTAATTTCATTGGGTATCTCCTGGTTCTTATGTTATGTGAATGGGTAAATAACCCTTCCTTATTCACTTTCTCCACACCATTCATGATTTTATAGACCTCTATCATATCCACCCACAGTCATCTCTTTTCCAAGCTGAATAGTCCCAGTTTTTTTAATCTCTCCTCATATGGAAGCTGTTCCATATCCCTAATATTTTTGTTGCCCTTCTCTGTACAATTTCCAATTCTAATATATCTTTTTTGAGATGGGGTGACCAGAACTGCATGCAGTATTCAAGGTGTGGGAGTACCATGGATTTGTATAGTGGCATTTTGATATTTTCTGTCTTATTATCTATCCCTTTCCTAATAGTTTGTAACATTCTGCTAGCTTTTTTGACTGTCACTGCACACTGAGTAGATATTTTCAGAGAACTATCCTCAATGACTCCAAGAACTCTTTCTTGAACGGGCTAATTTAGATCCCATCACTTTGCATGTATAATTGAAATTATGTTTTCCAATAGGCATTACTTATCAGCATTGAATTTCGTCTGCCATTTTGTTGCCCAGTCACTCAGTTTTGTGAGGGCCCTTTGCAATTTGTCACAGTCAGCTTTGGACTTAACTATCTTGAGTAATTTTGTATCTGCAAATTTTGTCACCTCACAGTTTATCCTTTTTCCAGATCATTTATGAATACGTTGAATAGTACAGGTGCCAGTGAATATCCTTGGGAGACCCCACTATTTACATTTTTCCATTATGAAAATTGATAATTTATTCTTATCCCTGGTTTCTCATCTTTTAACCAGTTACTTTGATCCATGTGAGGACCTTCCCTCTTATCCCATGACTGCTGACTTTGCTTAAGAGCCTTTGGTGAGGGACCTTGTCAAAGACTTTCTGAATGCCCAAGTACACTACATCAACTGGCTCATCCTTGTGCACATGCTTATTGACTCCCTGAAAGAATTCTAATAGATTGTTGAGGCAGGATTTCCCTTTACAAAAGCCATGTTGACTCTTCCCCAACATATTGTGTTTATCTATGTGGCGGATCCTTCTATTCCTTACTATAGTTCCAACTAATTTACCTGGTACTGAAGTTAGGCTTATTGGCCTGTAATTGCCAGCACCATCTCTGGAACCTATTTTAAAAATTGGCATTATATCAAATATCCTCTAGTCATCAGGAACAAAGGCTGATTTAAGTGACAGGTTACATACCACAGTTAGTAATTCTGTAATTTCATATATGAGTTCCTTCAGAACTCTTGGATGAATACCATCTGGTCTTTGTGACTTCTTATTGTTTAATTTATCTATTTGTTCTAAAACCTCTTCTACTGGCACTTCAATCTGGACAGTTCCTCAAATCTGTCACCTAAAAAGAAGGGCTCAGGTTTGGAAATCTCCCTCACATCCTCAGCAAGACTGATGCAAAGAATTCATTTAGTTCCCCTTCAATGACCTTGTCTTCCCTGAGTGCTCCTTTAGCACCTTGATTATCCAGTGTCCCCATTGATTGGTTGAAGTCTGATGTACTTAAATTTTTTGCTATTAGTTTTTGTGTCTTTTGCTAGTTGCTTTTCAAATGTGTACTTTCATATTTGACTTGACAATGTTTATGCTCCTTTCTATTTTCTACAGTAGGATTTGCCTTCCAATTTTTAAAGGATGTCTTTTTGCCTTTATACTGCCTCTGTTACTCTGTTGTTTGGCATTTTTGTCATCCTCTTACTGTTTTTATTATTAATTATTTTATTTATTAATTATTTGGGGATATACATTTAGTTTGAGCCTCTATTATGGTTTTTTAAAATAATTTCCATGCAGCTTGCAGGCATTTCATTCTTGAGACTGTTCCTTTTAATTTCTGTTTAACTAGCCTCCCCATTTTTGTGTAGTTCCCCCCTTTGAAATTAAATGCTACTGTGGTGGGTTTCTTTGATATTCCTCCCACCCCCACAAAGATGTTAAATTTAGTTACATTATGGTTGCTATTACCAGATGGTTCAACTATATTCACCTCTTGGACCAGATGCTATGCTCAATTTTGAACTAAATCAAGAATTGTCTTTCCCCTTGTGGTTACAGAACAAGCAATCATTAATGCTGTCAATAAATTTTATCTCTGCATCCCATCCTGAGATGATATGTATCTAGTCAATATGGGGATAGTTGAAATCTCCCATTATTATTGGGTTTTCTGTTTTTGTAGCCTCTCTAATCTCCCTCAGCATTTCACAATGATCATCATCATCCTGGTCAGGTGGTTGGTAGTATATTCCTACTGCTATACTTTTATTGTTCAAGCATCGAATTTCTCTCCATAGAGATTCAATTGTACAGCTTGATTCATTTAAGAGTTTTACTATATTTGACTCTGTACTGTTTTTCACATATAGTGCCATGACCCTCCCGCACCAGTGTGATCTACTAGGTCATTTCTGTATATTTTGCACCCTGGTATGACCATCTCCCATTGCTTATCATTGTTCCACCAAGTTTATGTGATGCCTATTATATCAATATCCTCATTTAATACCAGGCACTCAAATTCACACATCTTAGTATTTAGATTTTTGGCATTTATATATAAGCAGTTATAAAATTTGTCAATATTTGCTTGTCTGCCTTCATGTGATGTAATTGAATGAGACTTTTTTCATTTGACTGTTTCTCTTCAGTTTCTTCTTGTACTTTATGAACTATTATCCTCTCCTTTTTCCTAGGATATAGGCTATCCCTTTAATAAATCCTCCCTGAGGGATACCTCTGTCCAAACCCTGTGCCTCTCTGCACCTGCTGGCTTTCCCCCAGCCCTTGGTTTAGTGTATGCAAGAATGTGTGTGGAAAGACAAAATGTGAATACTTATGTGTATATGTATTTTTCACTGGAAGTGTTGCAAATATTCATGCAAAGCTGTGGTTGCATGAAAGCCCGCACCACTTTCAAGGCCTCCTCTTACTCATAAATATTTAATTCAACCAATCAGGGAGCAGAAATAGTACCATGTGATTTGGGTGATGCCATGTAAAGCACTTAACAAATACTAAATACTCAATGTAATTCCATGAATAATTGATATAAACTGGAATTTGTTTGCATAAAACAATTGTAGAATATTTTCATATAAAATGAATGAATAAAAATCAAAATCTTCCCTTGGATTAGCCACAAAGAGAAAAAGGAGATACATTTATAAAATCATCAGCAAGTAGTTTGTCCTGCTGCGCTGGTAGAATCAGGTAGTGAAGTGCTGTTATCCCCATTTTACAGATGGGGAATTTAGGCATAAAGAGACTAAATGACTTGCCCAATTTCATTCACAGGATGTCTACGGCAGTGCAGGGATTTGAAACCTGGCTCTCTGAGTCCTTGGCTAGAGCTCTAAGCACTGGACGGTCCTTCCTTTCTGTCCTTTTCGCCTACATGTTGGGAACTGGAAGGTTCCACTGACAGCAGAATTTAGTCCAAGGTATCCACAAGTGCTTTTCGTTGAAGTGCCTTAGATTCTGATAATGAAATAACTGTAGCATAGCATCACTGCTCATAAATGATTGCCTCTCTAAATACCTAGGCCTCAAGGAGGATTAAGAGGAAAATGTTGCACTGATGCAAATCTAGAGTAACTTCATTAAGGGCTTGATGTACAGCCCATGGAAATATTCACTTTGATTTCAATGGGTTTGAATCAGGCAACAACAGTTTCTTTGTAATAGTGAGTAAATGAACAAGAACATTTAGATTTCCTAAAAGAGCAACATTTAGATGTCACAGATATGTTTTCTCATATTCCTGTTACAGTATATTTTCTATATGATCTTTGTGATTTGGTAAAAGCACAATTATAATAGCTTAGTGAAATTTCACACACTATTTGCTAATTATTTCTGACTTGTGGTATATTGGATTAGTCATCACAATTCCTGGCTGTTAATTATTACTCAAGGATCTATACTTTCTCTTGTGGTAACAAACTAAGTTGCCGATTGCTGTGTTCATTTTTGAAATCATTTGTATGTTATTAATCTTTAGTGTTCTTTAAGGGGCTGTGGTGCAGAAAGCTCTCTTGAAGCTGAAGCCTAATAGATACAGAAACAGTCTTCATCTGAACTAGCCTTTTCATTTTCTATCCATGAAAAAGATGAATGAGTTTGGGATTTTGTGGGGTTTTCGCATTTTCAAAGAAGTGCCTAATCTACACTCTAATTATTACCAAAAAATCAATCTTCTGAAAGATCTAAAATCCTCTGGGAAACCAGACAATATCATCACAGTTAAAGTACCAGTGTGATTTTTTAATGCAATCTATGGATGTTGGTTTCCTTCAGATTGAGTTATAATTTCATCTTTGACATCTTCTGAAGAATTAGAGATCAAATCATTTTATTTTAATTGTTCCATTGAAAATGCCTCCTGGTGGGTAACTGGGTTATTGATGTTTATGTAAGACTGGTAGAATGTGTCTTTGGTGTTCAAAATACCACTCCACCGTCTCCCTTTCCACACTTACTTGCATATGCAGATTTACCGATAAGCATATTAACTGTGCACACACACACACACACACAAATATTAGCACACAAATGCTGATACATTCACAATGCTAACACATCCGCAAACACACATAATCAAGGCTCTAGGGAAAAGTAAAAGAAAACTGAGGAAAAACTTGAAAGTTGTGGAGGACTGGCTTGGATGAACCACTAAAGCTTTGAGGCTAAATTCTAAGGGCCTCTAAAGGCTAAATTGTAATGCCTTCCATGGAAAGGAACTCTGCACTGCTGTGACTGTTCTTGGACAGGCTAGAAGCTCGTGCAAATAATATGAGCTGCCCACTCCTTCTATGAGGCCTCTGTGAATCTTCAGCTCTTTTCCACCCCCATCACAAGGGTAATGGTGTCTACTGCTGCCCGTTTGATGGCTTACCTTATGCTACAGTCATTACCCCTCCCTCCCTAGACACATCCTTGGCATATTGCCTAACTGAGGGCCTGGCGGGAGTGGTGTAAAGCCAGCTATTCTGAGGGAATAGCATGCTGAGGGAGTCCTCCACCCTTTGAGGGTAGCTTTATAGTCTCTGTGAGCTGCCAGATTGGTGAAGAGGTGTCATGGACTGGGCCAAGGCCTAGTCCAAGTTAACTAAGGCATTGGCCTTGTAGGCAGAGATGTCAAAAAATAGTCCCAATAAAAATGTTTAAACTCTCTAAAGAATTCCTAAAGTACTTGTCCTGTTCCATATGGGGTGTATACGGAACACTGTATACGAACGCTTGGTGTTGCATATAGCTTTTATCAGCACTCACTTGAGATGACCTGTGCATAGGAGATCTACTTGAGATCTGCTGATGAAAAGTTGCTATATAAGAGTATTATGTATATTAAGCAGAGGACATGGAGATATTGCCTTACAGTAGAGCCCTGGTGTTATTGGCACAGCTGGTGACAAACATTCCAATACTGTATTCAGATTGTGGGAAGTAAGTACAGATATCCACAGATAACAGAATTATTCCATCTGTTCCAGCCCTTTCTACCAGGGTGGCCCAGCTAGGTTATCTAGGAAGGAAGATAGGAATAATTTAGTATGTTATTGGACCATATGGCGCAGATTAAATGACTCCACCTACCTGAGATGCTACTGTAACTTGATTTCATTATACTATTTTATGATGGAGATAACTATCTAGGATAAACAGGGCCATGATGAGATTACTTATTGTACAAATAGGAAGCCCATATTTCCAAGAGCTGATAAGCACATCAATTCAAACACAATTATTTCATCTGTGACTGGAATAGGCAAGGGGGATTGATACATCATTTGTTAGACTTCGGAAGAAATGATTCCTCAACCATCGATTGTTTTTTGTGGAATGAAATCAATATTCTAGTTGCAACAGCAGCACATCTCAAAGAGAGAATGACATGAAATCAGTCACACCAGTTGGTAGCAGAACTAGAACCAAAACACAAACTTCTGAATATCTATTTTTTCACTGTCACTTGTTAGCATTATGCCATGAACATGTTGTAGGTATCTGAGGAGAACACTTTTCCTTAGGTATAATTTTTGTGATCCCTGGTCAGGCTTACTTCACAGCACCTCTACTTCAGTTGACATGCCCCCCAGTAATGCATTAATATACAGTAAAAGAGCTAAGGATTTTCAATAGGGCATGGAACACATTTGCAGTGACAATTGTGGCAGACATTGTGGGGAATATGAAAGAAAACATTTAAGTTTTTTTGGAGGGTGCTGAAATATGTTTCTTCATTTAATAAGACTAAATATAAAGGACCAAATTCACTTCTGAAATAATGACATTGTTTACTTAGAGATGTCTCACCCTATTATTTTTAGCCTTATATATACACAACTAACGGAACAAATCTATGTCAATGTAACTTCCTTGTTGCACAGTCAAAAATCAATAAGCATTCAGAAATGCAAGAGTTAAGCAATGTTATGTTGCAAAAGTTAGTATTTTCTATTCTTGTTTTTCTTGTTTAAGATGTAGTTCAGTATATTACTGTTTGCAGTTGAAGACCTTTTTAAATTGAAGGCCAGATTTCAAGAAACAGCTCTTCCTCGGGGCCAAATTAAAGCAATACGAAGCCCTAGGTACAACCCACAACAACCATGACATTGTCCCTCCCCTGTTTTTGACCCCCACCTCTCCTTTGTTGTCAGCAGCCTTCAGAGTTAAGATGAACAGGGCAGTTCACAGCTCTTGAAGCTATTGTTTCAGGCTCTCTGCAGGCTCAGACAGTCATCACTCAGGTCATGTCTTCAAGTTTTCTCTCCATCTATGAGGGCTAGATATATTATTTTAATATTAAAAAATAGATTCTGGTGTAATCACATGATGTCAGGAGCTGGGACCCTAGGCTAGGGCCTATAGTACCTGTGCCTTAATCCAGCTTTTCTTCTACCTTAGCAGGCATAACTTTGTACTCACAGTGACTTATAGGCACAAGTATTGCTAGATGGCCAACTAACCAACCATCTGTACCCACAAGTCAAGTAGTTAGATGTCATCTAACTTAGATGTCATCAATATTTGTGCCTACCGTTCATTACAAGAGTAGTTTATTATAAGCACAATATTGCACCAGCACAACAGTGACCAGATTTGGATAAAAATTTGGTCTTAAATGTACGACCATGCAGAGCTCATTCCAGGATCAGGGTCTTATTGTTGTCATATGGATACATAGAGGTAAAAAGAGAAAATAACCTGTCTATGCTTAACCATGGTCCCAGTGTTGTGTATGTTATGGTATTTAAATGGTCCAGTGGTCCCAGTTAGACCACAGTGGAGCGTTGGTGGGGGATGTGGCACTGGATTTACATATCAGCTACTGTACAATTAGACTAGACAATGAAGTCAGTTCTAATGGCCTATCAGCCCATTTAGGTCTCACTAACCATCCTGCCCGTATTTATGTATGTTTATTCCTCCCTTATTGCTGTTCCTTATGCTTCCCATCTGAACTCCCTGTTCTCCCTCCCTGATTCCAGTCCTGGCAGGCAATCAGCCACAGACTCTGAAGCGCTGTCTTCAAAAATGTAATTTACCGTGGTAAGTCTGTGCAGGCTGCAGGCAGCCCAGCCAGTGACTTAAAGGTCTTTGAGCGTTATGGAAAATATGTTTTTTTAAATGATTTTAACAACTGTGGCAGTGTGACACTGGAGAGTTTTTTCTCTCTCCAAACACCCTGCACAAAATGGCCTTAAGCATACTCAGAGACAACAAGCTGCTCTCTGGCACAAACCACCTGATTTCCATCCTGCTTCCTGTATCCTGATCAGTCTGACATTTGACATGACTTTAGCTGCAAGTGAAACTGCGAGCTGGAGAGTTTGCGTTTCTGCTTTTTATTGGGCCTCCTATCCTAGATGCAAGTCTAAGTATTGTTCTGCTTGGTTGCTGGACTGTTACCCGGTTCACTCAACCCAAAGCTCTTGGTAACTATTACTCTTGGTGAGGTGGTGGCAGGAAATAAATCAATGGAGACAAGGCCATCTGACCAATAGGTGGCTGGCACAAACAGTACACTACAAGAGTGCTTTCTCTTAAAGCTTCACTTTATTCTAGTCACAAGCCCTTACACACCTCCACAACAGGTTAGTAAAACACCCCCAAAATCAATAATTACCGAAGTTTGGTATGTCTCTCGAATGGTACAACAATAGCCATCCAATTGGCCCATCTCTCAGCTGCCATTGGGGACCCTTAACTTGTGTCGATGAAGTGTCTCTAAATAGTCTGCCATACTTTCTCCCCTTATTTATTGGATTAGCGTAACAACAACACATCAATAAAACAAAACTTGTTAAGCAAACAACTTCAGTGTTTAAGCAAGAGGTTTCGCCAAATCGTTAATTAGACAGATGTGTATTTGCAGAGCCCGCATGTCTTGAGGGCCCTGACAAACATATCCCAAAAGGCAGATATAGATAAGCTTCCTGTTTTTCCAAAACACGTACCTCCGCAATTTCAACAGAGATCTTATCTGGAAAGACACATCTCTTGACCCCCTCCCTTCCCCTCCTGGCTTTTTGCTTAGATATACTAAGGCTGTTGCAGAGGCCTTCTAAATCTACTGATTTAGCAGCTTTTGGCAATAAGCATGATAATCAATATTCCAGTTATTGGTAGTAGTCCAGATTTTTTTTGCTGGTCCGCCAAGATCTCCCCATACAGGACCAGCTTCTACCATCTCCAACTAGGTCATGCTTTCCTGAATCAGCAGCAAAAGCAACAAGACTCAATGGGAGAAACAATAAATATTCTTTGTTCTCTAGTAATTTGGCTCTAGTTTATTTTATTTTAAATTTGATTTGAGATTAATGCTGCAGGGGAAAGAACAGCTCCAGCAGGAATTCTGGAGAAGAGTTTAGAGGTAGATTAGGCTCCAAAATCTGAAAGAAGAGTGCCAATTTCAATGGAAAGGTTTGAAATACATATTTTTGTAACAAAAGATTAAAGATATCAAAATCACTTTCTTCTAGGTTTGCACATTTTTTTCTCTGTATTCTAGTGGGGAAGAGGTCTAGTTAAGTTTTGTTGAGGGAGAGGAAGCCACAGAAATTATTATTTACCCTTAATTTTCAGAGTGGCATTCTTAGATTTAACCATGTGATGCCCCTTAAAGCCATTGGAAGCTGCCTGGCTGAATCTCTGCAGAAGTCTTTGAAAAATGTAGTTAAAAATAACACAATAAATCTAATGTTGCATAATAAAGAGGCTTTATTAACAGGTTATCTCTTTGCCTCTTAAATAATAAATAAAATGTCAGGATTTTTAGAATTATGTAATCTTTGTGAAGCAAAACAAATTAATAGGCATTTACCTAGTCACACAACATTTAGTTTTGTATTTACTCCAAAATGTAATAAAATAAATAAATAATGGGATATCTTTTACTGAGGAGAACGGACCTTTTTTTTAGTACACTATTTCTATAGTGTTTCATTGCAGGTCAGTCTGTTAAAACTAAAACTAATAGTACTGACATTGCAAATAATCATTAGACAAGAAGCAAGACCTGTGTTCTGAAACATGAATATAAGAGAAACAGTCCCATCTTGTATCATATACTGTATAGCTGTCATTTTCCATAAGAAGCTATGATTTAAATTGGCAACTACCCTATATCTGTAATTAGAACTCCCATGGGCATCGATGGATATAGACCAAGGCCTGTATGTGGCTCTTAAAGATAAATTAAGCATTTTTAATTCTTGTAGTATTCAGTCTTTAGGCCTGGAAGTCAAACTGGGATGGACCAGTCCTGCTGAATCATCGTGTTGATATTCTTAAATAACAAAGCAAGTCTTGCAACCATTTCTACCCATGTTTGATCAGAATTCATTTTACTTCATTATAGTCTATGAATTTGCAGAGAACTCCAGAGAGATGAATAATTTGTTTGGCTAACTTTGTGAGCCTTTGAACAGTGATGTTAGAAAAGCTGTAGCTAGATGTGGGGAATTGATTGCTAAATCTGCTGTACCACTGAAATGGTTAATGACACCATTTTCCCCATAGATTCATATATTCCAAGGCCAGAAGGGACCACTATGATCATCTAGTCTGACCTCCTCTATAACACAAGCCATCTTCTCATTCTTGGAAGAATTATCCCTAGAACTGGGAATTCCAAGATTGAAATAATGTTATTAGATTAAGTTGACTAAATTCTGATTGGTTAAAACAACAACCTTAATGTTTTCTGAGGCAGTAATTAAAAAGGAAATATGGAGTCATAACTCCCTGGGCTATGCTCTTCTCAGCTATGTAGAGTCACATCAGGCTTGTACTTGGATGTGAAATCTCAAAGAAAAAAAAAAACCAAGTTCCATAGGATGTCGTACACATGATTCACTATTTGTCTGTCTTCCTTCTAGTCAGTACTGAACCTGTGGCCCAGCAGCAAAGTCTTGACCACATTTTTAAAGATTCAATGGTATTTTCAGAAGGGTGGGATGCTACTCCTAAAGTTTTGACTGTATTATAATTTGGTGAACTATGTTCTGCTGATTCAAGTTTACCTCTGTAGTTTCAAATGGAGAAAGGTGTAATTATTTATACAGTCCCACTGGTGGAAGGCTAACCACAAAAATAAGCTTGTAAGAGGAATCTGAAGGAGGGAGAGCAAGGTAGCTCAGTATATTGGAGGAGGGAAGCTGTTCTAAGCATAAGTGACAAGCAAAAAGGTGTGAGTTTGAAGAAGGGATTAAAGGTTCAGTAAATTAAGTAGTATTGCCAGAGTGCAGTGATAAGCAGAGGTGTCACTAAAAATGAGGGCCAAGATGAATGCAGGGGTAGCACTCTGTAGAGCCTTGAAAGCAAGTACAAAGAGTTAGAACTTGATGCAGACAACCAGAAATGGATCCCAGGAAGAATGTGACATGATCAGAGCATTGAGCAAGGAAGATAACTTTTGCTGAAATACAATGAATGGTTTGGGAGAGGGAGCAATGAGCAGAGATGCTGAAAAGCAGGTGATGGTTATTATAGCACAGGTAAAAGACAATGGAAAGAAAGGAAGCCTTTGGCTGAAGGCTTCCACTTAGTGGAAAGGCACTGGAAATTTACTGAGTCAACTGGGGATATTCAAAACCAGAAGTTTGTTGGTTGGATCTCTGCCTAGCAGCATGTAAGCTAAAAATATGCAATCCACTCTGGACATGGAGAAAAGAAAAACTATTTCCCATATGAGATACTCCATTTTATATTCATGTGCCCAACTGGTATTTGCACAGTTCTCTGTTCATTTATATTTTAATAGCATATTGTAAATACTATCATTAATATTAATCCTGGTATTAATATTAATCGCCTGCTGCTTTCAAAAAAATGCCACATCAAAAACACTACAGCAGGAGCACTTCCATCTTTTTGAGTGAAACAGGAGTTAATACTCAGGCTTCAAACACATAGCAATACACTTCATAGTAAACGTTCACTGTGGATTTATGTATGCAAAGCAGTATAGAAAGCACATATGCTAGGCAAAAGGGCAAGCCAAAATTGCTTATGCTTTGCAAGATTTTTTTAAAAGTGTTTATATCCACCCAGTATTTAAAATCACAAATACCAATACTTTATTTTGTAATGCAGCCTCCTAGCCTCCCTCAGGGTACTGTGCCTGCTGGATAGAACAGGCTCTAGGCTTTTACAATTAAAAGAATCCTTAGAGCTTTGTGCCTCTTGAGTTGTGTTCTGCCACTGTATCTATCTGGATGTTTTATTGTTGAAGTCTGGTTTGAGCTAGCCGTGCTCCATGCACATCTCTCATTGTACACTGAGCTGTGTTAGTCCTTCTGTTCATTCCTGATTAACATACAATTGCTGTCATTAGAATAGTCAGCATTTTCCAAGAGATATTTGTGACGTTGCACTCCATATGTTTATGGAAATATGCTTATGAGTATAAATATAATGTAACTGGAATATGCTTTATGCAAAAGGTCTCTGGTAAGGTATCATTACAAAGCTTATAATCTACTGAGCTTGTTCATCCTATTTGTATGAATGTATCATTCTTGTATCTGAAGCTAGAAATACGAAGTATAACTCTGAAGTCCTATTGTAACTATGCAAAGTGTGGGCCATTAATGGTGTCTTGGAATCTTGATGGCTCCCATTAACTAGGACAATTGGTTGTAAATGGCTCTGTTTACTCGCAAACATTCCTGGGTACCTGCAGGCCAGCCCTGAAAGAGTGGAGAATGAGGTCTTACAGTGACCTGTGATCATGTCACTTGGTACTGGAATCCATCTTAAACCTGGTGCTTTTCCAGATAGAAGGAGGGGTGGGGACCGAGAGAGACAAAAGATTCCTGCCTTGTGCCAAAGCTATAAAAGGGGGTGGAACAGAACAAAGGGGACTGCCAGTCATGAGAAATCCTCTAGTTACCACCTTAGCTGGAACTAACAAGAACTGTACCAGGGGAAAGGATTGGGCCCAGACTAGAAAGGAGTCTAGTTTGTGAAAGAAGCTTATTGGAACATCTCTGAGGATGAGATTTACCTGTATTCAGTTTCTTAACATATTAGGCTTAGACTTGCGTGTTTTGTTTTATTTTGCTTGGTAACTTACTTTGTTCTGTCTGTTATTACTCGAAACCATGTAAATCCTACTTTTTATTCTTAATAAAATCACTTTTGTTTATTAATTAACCCAGAGTAAGTGATTAATACCTGGGGGAGCAAACAGCTGTGCATATCTCTCTATCAGTGTTATAGAGGATGGACAATTTATGAGTTTACCCTGTATAAACTTTATACAGAGTAAAACAGATTTATTTGGGGTTTGAATCTCATTGGGAACTGGGTGTTGGGTGCTGGAGATAGGTGACTTGCTGAGCAGTTTTTGGTTAAAATCTGCAGCTTTGAGGGCGTGGACAAGACCTGGGTCTGTGCTGCAGCAGACTAGCTTGTCTGGCTCAACAAGGCAGGGTTCTGGCGTCCCAAGCTGGCAGTGGAAAACGGGCTCAGAGGTAATTCCAGCACATCAGGTGACAGTCCCAAGGGGGTCAGTGTGACCAAATCCATGACAATATTGCAGAGTTATTTTTCTATTAGGAGAAAAGACTGTCATATCTAATAAAACTGTATGGTATCACTTGGCTAATACTGCCATTTAATGGTACTAGATAATGCCAAATAAGGATTGCATGCACTTTTTGATCAGAGACACTATTCCCATTGACATCAGTGTGTCCAGCTCTTTAAGGTTGTAGTATATTTTTTTCTTAACAATACTCATATCCTACCCATATATATCACTTTCCATCCCTTTATATAGCACCAAACTATAGGCCCACACTAATCACTGATATACAGCCCGCTCTCTGTAGAATGCCAGCAGCCAGCCTACTATACAACAGTGTGGGGAGGGGAAATCACCAGGACATCAAAGCAAAACTTAATCTTGCCAGGGGGTCTTTAAAGTTCACACACTCTGTTTTTACAGCCTAATCTAAATACCTAACCCAAACCTAAGCTTCTTTGTACTCTGAGGGTCTCTGGCTGCAGAATGGTCCCAAAGAATCAAAGCTTCATTTTAAAACTCGTTTCTAGCCCTCGTGGTTGCATGGAAGACTTTGAATATGTGAACCAAACATATACCGATGCAGGGGCATCTTCATATGTTTGAAGAAAGCCTGAACAATTTGCTCAGAGAGGTGTGAACTGCCCTGTCCTTCCCAAAACATTAACTCTGAAAGCTAAATATATCGATATAAATTCAGCACTGTTAGTTATTGATTATTTTAGCAGATATAGCTAGTTAATGTGCTTATCCCATAATCTCAGACTTCTTCCCATGCCACTCCAGGCACCAACAGCCCCAACTATCCCACATACAGATGCCAAAACATCCAGTTGCCCTCTGATAACTTTTACAATGCATTCACTGCCTAAAATGGTGTCATATCAAATTCTGAAATCTAGGTAATTCAAACCAAATTCAGTTTATTGATGAGGGAAACAATTTTGTTCTCAGCAGTGAGAAATGAACTATTGTATTAATTAAATTAAGCACTGATTCAGCAGTCAGCTCCAGGCAGGGAGATGCCTGCACCATTTGGAGCCCTGTGAATGTCATGGTTTCATCGATGTGATTCAGATTGCAGAATCGAGCCTCTTTCAATTAACACAGCAGCTCAGTTCTCACTCCAAAGAGAAAATGTGTTGGCTGTATGTGTAAAAAAGAAATCCTTACCAATAAACTCTACAATATTTAACTCAAATTTAAAAGGTTCCCTTTTAGTCATTGTGATGCTGTATGACTGAAATGTGACCCTGTATATCACTGTTATACAATTGCAACAAAACTTATACAAAGTATGTCATGTGAGGTGTCAATGGAAAAGTTATAACTTGCTCATGTGACTCTAGACTCCATCTTGTGCCTGTACTTTTCCACAAATTGTGCTGTGGGCTTTGTCTGGGACAGTAAAATTCCATCCACATGGGAGAGGGTATAAAAGACCCTGGAAACATCTCCATTTTGTCTTCATTTCCTGCCTCATTTCTCTGGACTGGATTTCTAACAAGGAAGCTCTAAACAAGGACTGATGACCCACAAGCTGTTGGGATAATTTCCTGAGAGACGTTTGCACACTAACAGTTTATTACATCACTGCTTCAAACCTGATGTAAGAACTTTGCAATCATTTGCATGCATATGATTTCCTTAACCATTTTAACTCTATTTCTTTTCTTTTATAAATAAACCTTTAGATTTTACTAAAGGATAGGCAGCAGTGTGATTATTGGGTAAAATCTGAGTTATATATTGACCTGGCTATGTGGCTGGTCTCTTGAGATCAGAAGAACCCTTTGTGTGATTAAACTGGTTTTCAGTTACCACTCATCAAGTCTAGTGTCTGGGTGGTGATAAAAGTGCTGGAATGCTTAAAGAGACTGCATTGACTAACTGTTAACCAGTCTGATGAAACAGAAGCTTCATTTTGTGACTGGCTGGGTATATCTAATGATAGAATAACCACCAATTTGGGGTGAGACTGCCCTATTTCTCAGCAATTTGTCCCGTATCTGGCATCCTCAGCTGTGACCCACCGAGGCACGGTGACACTCATCCTAATCAGATTGCGTTGGAATATACCTTTCTATATTTATTAACAAAGAATGATGGCATTTGAACTGTGTCCAGCATTCTTTGTGGTTCCAAGGAAGCCTCCATGACTGGAGCAGAAACGCTGCCACTCTGGGGACTGAATGGTATAAGGAACTTCCATCATCAGCGGGACTAGTCGTATTTACAAAAAGAAAATAAAAAACCACCCCACCTTTCTTGAGGTAGTTTGGATCTTCTGTTGTGAAGCATGCAAAAATCTACCCAGTCCTTAAGAAACCATCCCTGGATGATAATGATCAATGATGTTATCACCGTGCCTCAACTTTCCTTTCCTAGGCAAATGCATAGAAAAAGTGGCAACAACCATACACTACAAAGATGGCCGACCTCCTTATCACTAAGATCAAACCTCAGTGCATATATTGCTTGACCTGCTGGCAAATATTGACGTCATTGATCTAAAGATGATGCCAGCCTACAGTCAAGACCTAGCAAGGGTAGAGAGTATCATTAGCTCTACACTCCTACACTCACTATGTGATTTTTAAGAGATGGCCATGCAGGCACTTCCACTGTGAGCTTAAAATTTGCTGTCTGTGATTACTCAAGCATGCAAGCTGAGCATTAGCTTCCCATGATGAACTGTGTGAGTAAATCTTGATAATTTGAATGTTCAGAGAGGGCAAGTACAAAATAGGGTGTAAACATAGCTAAGTGAACTCATTTGAAACTCAGTCAAAAGCTGGTGGAAAATTATAGTAGTGATTATTTACCTACCCCTTTGGTCATCGAATCAAGGGTTTCAAGAGGTCTGTCAGCTTTCTCAGGGAGTCTTGATTTATGAACAGTTTTTCTACTGGCAGCACTCAGCCCAAATCCAATTTACTGCCTGGACGGGGAATGGGTAAACTACACCAGCATCTAAGAGGAGTAGACAGTACTGAAGCCACAAAAAGTTAAATATTTCTCCAGAACCAATCATACTGCCACATCCTTACATACTGTTTGTACAAAAGTGGCAGCGATGTAGGATGTATGAATTATCCATCTGACTATCTTAAGGTTTAATACCTTTAATACCTTAATACTGCTGGCCATCAGTGTAGTATCTGAGAGCCTTCCATTTAAAATCAATAGCAATTGTGAAGTCTCTACTGGACTTCATGCAGTTTCTGGTTCTTCTCCTTTTTTGGGGTAGGGAATTTTTTATTTATAAAATAGATTTTATTAATTTCTTCTTCTTTGATATGAATTTAGGCACAAGGGATGATTTAGGGGTAGCAGTTAGTTCTGCTTTAATGGTGACCCTAAAAGTCTCCTGTAGGGGTCCCTCGCTCTCCCGCTCAGAGGGAGGCCACTCCGGCTGGCTCACTCTGGTCCAGACCAGAGTCTGCAGGGTAGCCGGGGGCCCACAATAGGGGCTTTGGCCTGAGCTGGGGTAGCTCAAGTGGTCAGCCCCTCAACACAGTCTGTCAGGGGTGGCTCCAGCCTGGGCAGGCCCCAAGGAGTCCACAAACAACAAGTCTTCAAGGGCGGCCCCTGGCCTGGGTGGAACCCAGGCAGCCAGCGAGCAAACAGTCTTTACAGGGCTGGCTTTAGCCTGAGTAGGGCTCAGGCAGTCAGCAAACAAACAGTCTCTCCAGGTGAGTGATAAGGGAGCTCCTGTCCTGGGCTAGAGCCTCCTTGCACCGTATAGGGGGTCAGCCACCCGGGGTGGGATGGCAGGGGGATGCAGGCCCACCCTACTCCACCACATCCCAGCCCAGGGCCCTGGCAGGGACAGGATTGGCTGCCCCGGGTCAGCGGGGATTCAGCCGCAACACACCAACTGACCCACGCCGGGCTCTGCAGCTGGCTGCTCCGGGGCTGCTCCGGGGACCAGACAGCAAATGTGAAAAATCGGGAGAGGGGTGGGAGGGTAATAGGAACCTATATAAGAAAAAGACCCAAAAATCAGGATTGTCCCTATAAAATCAGGACATCTGGCCACCCTAGGGGCTGTCCCTGGGCTACTTCCTGCCTCCCCAGGTTTTGGTACCTGCGGCCTCCAGGCCTCTTCTGGCTCCTCGGGGCAAACCGCAGTGGGTACTCCTGGCCAGTCCTCGTCCACGCCTGGGGATCGGGAACTGCCAGGCGCAGGTTCCTCTCGGGGCCTCTGGAGAACAGGCCAAGCGTCCTCCATTGCAGGCTCTCCCCCAACTGTGCTGCAGGGCCGGCCTTTTATACTTCTGGCCACGCCCCGGTCCTTCCGACGAGGGGGGCGGGGCTATCTAGGCTCCGCCCTCCAAGGTGCATGTAGTGGTCCCTTGCTCTCCCACTCTGAGGGAGGCCACTCAGCCTCACTACACCTCCCATTTACTTTAGCGCCCTTTAAAATCTTAGAGTTCAATAATTTAAACAGGAGTTAGTGATTGACATGTGAACATGACATTGTCTAATGATATGGAGATAACCTGGTGGCCAGGAAAGAAAATACCTACTCTATGGTCTTAAATATTTGTATGCTCTAAAAGCTGTTTACAAAAACTGTGGATTTTTTAAAAATACAATAATTTATTTATGAAACCAGAGTTTTAAGAAACTACCTTGTCTTTCCAGTGCTTTGACCCAATTTGCCAGTTACCACACTGTCTGATGGTTCCACAAATCATCTGGCATTATATCATATCAGACAAGACAGTATCATGGGTGACTGACAAAAGCCCTCATATGCTGGGGCTCACAAAATGACATTAAGTTTAAAAAAAGGGGGGAAACAAAAGCAAATCTTTAATTTATCAAGCTACCTTATTTAAAAAAAATATATTTTTCCCCCCAAAATGTTGTTTTAGGCCCCAGTCCTACAAATACTTAAGCACACAGTGTAAATTCTTCAGAAGGAATATTTAGTGGGCCTCTTAAAATAAAGGTATTCATCAGCATAAGTTTCCAGTACATAATACAAATAGTATGAATGATGGAACTGTACATCTTGTTCCAAATCCGTGGCTTTCGTTTTTCTTTTAATCCACTTTCAAGATTCAAAGTCAAACAGCAACTGTGTTTAAAACCTTCTACATCAGTAACTGGGACTGAACATGACTTGATCTAGTAGTAAGCATTGTCCAAGACAGAGTGAGTGAAATCCTGTCCCCACTGAAGTCAAGAGCAAAACTCCCATTTACTTAACTGGGACCAGGGTTTCACCCTATATTTTTAAGAACATCAGAAGGTAGCGACATTGCAGTGCTGTTAACAGATAACAAAGAAGGTAACTGCAACTTTCTTTTTCTGATGGAAGCCCACTCTGTGCTGATGAATGCTTGTTGATTTAAGAACTACATCACCAGCTGCACTACCTGGCTAAAATCTGGTAATCTGATCAGGGAAAATCCTGCCCTTACTGTTGAGGAAATATGAAGGTGGGGGAGTGGAGCGGTGTGTGTTGTGAGTGTACTCTCAAGGCCAGCTGCTGGTGCAGGGCAATATGGTTAAGGGTATGTCTACACTACAGGATTAATTCGAATTCATATAATTCGAATTTAGGAAACCGATTTTGTAAATTCGAATGTATTCGGCCACACTAGGCACCATTAATTCGGTGGTTTGCGTCCAAGCTACCATAGTAGCATCGATTTCCAGAGCGTTGCATTGTGGGTAGCTTTTACATAGCTATCCCATAGTTCCCGCAGTCTCCACCCCCCTTGGAATTCTGGGTTGAGACCCCAGTGCATGATGGGGCAAAAAACATTGTCGCAGGTAGTTCTGGGTACAGCCTCCCCCTCCCTCCCTGAAAGCAACGGCAGACAACCATTTCGCGCCTTTTTTCCTGAGTGAACTCTGCAGACTCCATTCTGCATCAAGCATGGATCCCGTTGTGCTCCAGAACGCAGTCTTGAACATTATAAACACCTCGCGCTTTCTCGTGGAGTTTATGCTTACACAGGACCAGAAAAAAGAGGCGAGGAGGAGGAGGAGGCGGCGATTGCAGCGCAGCGACCAGCGTGATGAGGACATGGACACGGACACAGAATTCTCTGAGACCGCGGGCCCCGGTGCTTTGGAGATTATGATGTTAATGGGCCAGGTTATAGGCTTTGAACGCCGATTCTGGGCCCGGGAAACAAGCACAGACTGGTGGGACCGCATAGTGTTGCAGGTGTGGGACGATTCCCAGTGGCTGAGAAACTTTCGCATGCGTAAGGGCACTTTCATGGAACTTTGTGACTTGCTTTCCCCTGCCCTGAAGCGCCAGAATACCAAGATGAGAGCAGCCCTCACAGTTGAGAAGCGAGTGGCGATAGCCCTGTGGAAGCTTGCAACGCCAGACAGCTACCGGTCAGTCGGGAATCAATTTGGAGTGGGCAAATCTACTGTGGGGGCTGCTGTGATGCAAGTAGCCAAAGCAATCACGGAGGTGCTGCTACGAAAGGTAGTGACTCTGGGAAATGTGCAGGTCATAGTGGATGGCTTTGCTGCAATGGGATTCCCTAACTGTGGTGGGGCAATAGATGGAACCCATATTCCTATCTTGGCACCGGAGCACCAGGGTACCCAGTACATAAACCGCAAGGGGTACTTCTCAATGGTGCTGCAAGCACTTGTGGATCACAAGGGACGTTTCACCAACATCCATGTGGGCTGGCCGGGAAGGGTTCATGACGCTCGCGTCTTCAGGAACACCAATCTGTTTAAACGGCTGCAGCAAGGGACTTACTTTCCGGACCAGAAAATAACCGTGGGGGATGTTGAAATGCCAATTGTTATTCTTGGGGACCCAGCCTACCCCTTAATGCCATGGCTCATGAAGCCATACACAGGCAGCCTGGACAGGAGTCAGGAGTTGTTCAACTACAGGCTGAGCAAGTGCAGAATGGTGGTAGAATGTGCATTTGGCCGTTTAAAAGGTCGCTGGCGATCCTTATTGACTCGCTCAGACCTCAGCCAAACCAATATCCCCATTGTTATTACTGCTTGCTGTGTGCTTCACAATCTCTGTGAGAGCAAGGGGGAGACCTTTATGGCAGGGTGGGAGGCTGAGGCAAATCGCCTGGCTGCTGATTACTCGCAGCCAGACACCAGGGCGATTAGAAGAGCACACGATGAAGCGCTGCGCATTAGGGAAGCTTTGAAAACCAGTTTCATGACTGGCCAGGCTACAGTGTGAAATTTATGTTTGTTTATCCTTCCTGAAAACCCGCCCCCTTTATTGACTCATTCTCTGTAAGGAACCCACCCTCCCCCTTCCCCCAGCTTGCTTTCAAAGGAAATAAAGTCACCATTGTTTAAAAATCATTTATTCTTTATGAATTGATTATAAAAAGAGGGAGAGAACCTGAGTGGGGTTTGGGAGGAGGATCAGCGGGAAGGAAAAGCCCAGTAAAAAAAGGTTAAGAAAATGGCAGCCTTTTGCTTGGGCTGTCCACTGGGGTGGAATGGGAGGGTGTACGGAGCCTCCCCCCCCCCGTGTTCTTACACATCTGGGTGTGGAGGCTATGGAAAATGGTGAGGAGGTAGGGGGGTTATACAGGGGCTGTAGCGGCACAGAACCTGAGTGGGGTTTGGGAGGAGGATCTGCGGGAAGGAAAAGCCCAGTAAAAAAAGGTTAAAAAAATGGCAGCCTTTTGCTTGGGCTGTCCACTGGGGTGGAATGGGAGGGTGTACGGAGCCTCCCCCCCCGTGTTCTTACACGTCTGGGTGTGGAGGCTATGGAACATGGTGAGGAGGTAGGGGGGTTATACAGGGGCTGTAGCGGCACTCGGTTCTCCAGCAGCCGTTCCTGAAGCTCCACCAGACGCCGGAGCATGTCTGTTTGCTCACGCAGCAGCCCCAGCGTTGCTTCCCGACTCCTCTGATCTTCCTGCCGCCACCTCTCATCTCGAGCGTCTCTCCTCTCCTCACGTTGGTCCCTTCTGTCCTCACGTTGGTCCCTCATGTCCTCACGTTGGTCCCTCATGTCCTCACGTTGGTCCCTCCTGTCCTCACGGTCACTGGCTTCTTTCCTATACTTGCAAACCGTCTCCTTCCACTCATTCAGATGAGCTCTTTCATTCCTGGTGGATTGCATGATTTCGGAAAACATCTCTTCTCTCGTTTTTTTTTTACGACGCCTTATCTGGGATAGCCTTCGGGAAGGAGGAGGGAGGCTTGAAACATTTGCACCTGCTGGAGGGAGTGAAAAAAGGAGAGAATTTTTTTAAAAGATACATTTTTCAGAACAATGCTTATACTCTTTCACGGTGTATACTATTCACATTACATAGCACATGTGATTTCTGTGCAAGGTCGCATTTTGCCTCTTAATATTGAGTGCCTGTGGCTTTGCTGCTAGAGATCACAGACGCAGGTCGGGGCAACAGAATTCACCTTGCATGCTGCCATGGTAAGCCACTGTCTTTAGGCTTCTGCGCCCTGCTTTCCCACATACCAAGCAAAGCCCGTTGTGCTGCAGTTTTCCTGTTAGCTTGTTTTCTGCTGCTGAAGGTTAACACCCCCCCCCCCATCCAATTCTCTGGGATGAGTGCTTTATTCCTCCCCCCACCGCGTGGCTGGTATCAGGGAAGATCCCTGCAGGAACCAAACTAACACCCCCCCCCCCCCACCCGCCATGAATTCTCTGGGATGAGTGCTTTATCCCTCCCCCCACCGCGTGGCTGGTATCAGGGAAGATCCCTGCAGGAACCAAACTAACACCGCCCCCCCCCCCACCCGCCATGAATTCTCTGGGATGAGTGCTTTATCCCTCCCCCCACCGCCTGGCTGGTATCAGGGAAGATCCCTGCAGGAACCAAACTAACACCCCCCCCCCATCCAATTCTCTGGGATGAGTGCTTTATCCCTCCCCCCACCGCGTGGCTGGTATCAGGGAAGATCCCTGCAGGAACCAAACTAACACCCCCCCCCCCCACCCGCCATGAATTCTCTGGGATGAGTGCTTTATCCCTCCCCCCACCGCGTGGCTGGTATCAGGGAAGATCCCTGCAGGAACCAAACTAACACCCCCCCCCCCCACCCGCCATGAATTCTCTGGGATGAGTGCTTTATCCCTCCCCCCACCGCCTGGCTGGTATCAGGGAAGATCCCTGCTAGCAAAACGCGAAAAGCTCTGGGCCAATCCTCCCCCCCCCTTGCACTTGGCTAAATGCAGGGAAGGATTTCTTTTCAGCCACAGGCAAACAGCCCAGTAGGAACGGCCACCTCAGTCCCCTTAATTAAATTCCCTTATTTCAACCAGGTTACCCTAAGCGATATCACTCTCCTGAGGATTACACAGCAAGATAAAGAACGGATGTTGCTTGAATGCCAGCAAACACCGGGACCATACGCTGCCAGGCTCTGTCAGGCAATGATACCAGATTACTTGCTACTAGCATGGCGTGGTCAAGTGTCCTACCATGGAGGACGGAATAAGGCTGCACTGCCCAGAAACCTTGTGGCAAGGCTTTTGGAGTACCTCCAGGAGAGCTTCATGGAGATGTCCCTGGAGGATTTCCGCTCCATCCCCAGACAGGTTAACAGACTTTTCCAGTAGCTGTACTGGCTGCGAATGCATCCCAAGTGCTCAGGGCAAATTAATCATTAAAAATGCTTGCTTTTAAACCATGTTTTATATTTTAAAAGGTAAACTCACCTGAGGTCCCTTCCATGGGGTCATGGTCTTGGGTGCTGGCTTGGGAGGCTTGGGAGGGTACTTCAGTCAGGGTGAGAAACAGTTCCTGGCTGTTGGGGAGAACGGAGAGCTGGGTGCTCTCTGCCAGCTCGTCCTCCTCCTCCTCCTCTTCCCCTTCCGCGGAATCATCAGGTGTCCCTGATGAGATTATCCCCAGCTCGGAATCCACAGTCAGAGGTGGGGTAGTGGTGGCGGCCCCCCCTAGAAATGCATTTAGCTCAGCGTAGAAGCGGCATGTCCGCGGCTCTGACCCGGAGCGACCGTTTGCCTCCTTTGCTTTTTGATAGGCTTGTCTGAGCTCCTTGACTTTCACGCGGCACTGATCTGTGTCCCTATTGTGGCCTCTCTCCATCATGCCCTTGGAAATTTTTTCATAAGTTTTGGCATTTCGTCTTTTCGAACGCAGTTCAGCTAGCACTGAATCCTCTCCCCATATAGAGATCAAATCCAGTACCTCCTGTACGGTCCATGCTGGTGCTCTTTTTCGATTATCAGCCTGCATGGTTACCTGTGCTGAGGAGCTCTCTGTGGTCACCTGTGCTCTCCACGCTGTGCAAACAGGAAATGAAATTCAAATGTTCCCGGGGCTTTTCCTGTCCACCTGGCCAGTGCATGCGAGTTCAGATTGCTGGCCAGAGCGGTCACAATGGTGCACTGTGGGATAGCTCCTGGAGGCCAATAACATCGAATTGCGGCCACACTAACGCTAATTCGAATTGACAAATTCGATTTTGGCGCTACTCCGCTCGTCGGGGTGGAGTACAGAAATCGAATTAAAGGGCCCTTTAATTCGAATTAAATGGCTTCGTTGTGTGGACGGTTCCAGAGTTAATTCGAATTAAAGCCACTAAATCCGAATTAAAGGTGTAGTGTAGACCAGGCCTTGGTGTAACTAAAAGGTAATGTGTGATGGGAGGCACCTTAGTACTCCTCAAAGAAGCAGGAGTGAACATCCAGCTCTTATTCATACGACTGATCATAGCATATTCTGTGGGTGGCTGAGGGTATGCATACAGCTTTCCAGAGATGAGATCTATTTATGCCATGGTGTATCAGCAGCCATGGTAGCAAAGCCCCTGCCTACCATTCTCTTACTCTCCTGAACACTAGGTAATTCTCCTGCTGCATGCATGCATGCACGCACTAGGCATGGGGGTGAAAGATCCTTGCGTTCACTTCCCTTCATAGTCCACCTGCCCAGCTGAGGACAGGATTTATCTCCATGACATACCTGGTAAAACCTTACTTATGTGTTTTACAAAATGTTGGCAATGTTGTGCTTTCATCTGTAATACCTTTCAAAATGTCATGTTTCATTCTGAATGCACTGGCCACAAAAAGCAGTGCAGGTATAGAATAAACTTGTGACCTGAAATGCACTAAAGCTCAGCAGTCCATCAACTGATATTCCTTTTGTTTGCTTTTATACTGGCAGTCTGATTTCTTAGTGTATGACAATGTGATTCTTTCTATGAAAAAATGTTCTATGTACTGTGAATATAAGAATTTAAATAGGATCCTCTAGAAAGTCCATTTAGTGGAAATTATTCCTGTTTTCTATTTTTTGTTCACTGTCATGAGAACATAAGCATGGCCATACTGGGTCAGGCCAAAGGTCCATCTAGCCCAGTATCCTGTCTTCCGACAGTGGCCAATGCCGGTGCCCCAGAGAGAATGAACAGAACAGGTAATCATCAAGTGCTCCATCCCCTGTCGCCCACTCCCAGCTTCTGGCAAACAGAGGCTATGGACACCATCCCTGTCCATCCTAGCTATCCTCCATGAACTTATCCTCCTGATGGACCTATCCTCCATGAACTTATCTAGTTCTTTTTTTAACCCTGTTACAGTCTTGGCCTTCACAACATCTTCTGGCAAGGAGTTCTACAGGTTGACTGTGAGTTGTGTGAAAAAATAGTGGTAATAATCAGGGGGTAGCCGTGTTAGTCTGTAGCCACAAAAACAACAAGAAGTCCGGTGGCACCTTAAAGACTAACAGATTTATTTGGGCATAAGCTTTCATGGGTAAAAAACCCACTTCTTCAGATGCATGGAGTGCAAATTACTCTGTCACTCCATGCAGCTGAAGAAGTGGGTTTTTTACCCATGAAAGCTTATGCCCAAACAAATCTGTTAGTCTTTAAGGTGCCACCGGACCCCTTGTTGTTTTAGTGGTAATAATATTAAGCATATCAATTAGTACAGACTTCAACTCCCCCAATATAGTGAACTCCTAACATGTCAAATGGCATCAGACAATTTCTGTTTTTTCACAGAGAGTAAATTAACATTAGACTGGGTAATAGTAACAGCTGTCTTAGATAAAATAATCGATCTGCTGTTGAGTTATAATAAGGTAATTTCTTCTTGTTACATAATATGCTCAGGAGGTCATAATATATATTGATCCAGCCATTCTCAATTTGTTATACTTTGTATAGCATGGTAGAAATAAATAAATGTTTATCAGCAGGGATAAATGAAAAGTGGTGATTAAACTTAAGAAACTATGTTGAAGATTAAAGCTATATAAAGTATTCTATAACATGCTCCTTCAATGTGAGGAAATTCTCTTGCTAATGCACCTTGAATACAAATTGCCTGAATTGAATTTTTTCTTATACCTATATACCTATATAATAAGATTGAGTCAGAAAATTAATTGTATTTTTATCTCTTGATAAATTTCAGCATCAATGCTAAATTAGTTTGTTTGAACTTTTCAGCACTATCACATAACTATTTTTGCTTTGATTTCTATGGTTGCTTATTTCTTTTTTAAATTCTATTCTTGCTGATAAAATTCATGTTTACAATAATTCCCAAACATGCACTTTAGCTAAGGAAGAGAGAAAAAGGTGAGAAATAGGGTGTGGGTGATTGGTTAATTAAAACAATTAAACAACTTCTGTTTTATAATCTATCTGACATCAACATGGAATAATCAAATATCCATTTTACTTCACACCATATGGATCAATAGCTTCTTTTCCTAATAAAGGTCAAAATCATATTTCTTTTCACAAATTATGTAAGGTATAGGATACACAAAGAATATTTTTCAGCTAAAACAAGCTTAGCATGTTTTGTACTGACAGGCTAGGGAGATTCCCTTTCCGGTTACTTCAGAGTAAAGGAGCTGATGGGTCTGATGAGATCTGGGGGTCTGAAGACTTCTTTGATTTACTTCACGGTAATCCATGAGGGAATTAACATCCACGATTACTCTCACCAGCATGAGTAAAGCAAACATTTAGGGTAAATTACAAAAAAAAGTGAGGCTATTTTTGTCTTAAAGAAGTGACCTGGACTATCCAGAATGTAATGTAATTAATCCTCTCCTTTTAAAGTCAATACCAAATTTCCCATTGATTTCAAAAGTGGGTTGGTTAAGACACATAGTAAGGAACATAAAAATGGGACAAAATCCCTAAGAAACCGTTTCACTCATTGTGATCTTGTATGTTTGAAATATGACCATGTATAGCACTGATATTGCCATTGTTAGACAATTGCAATACATTTTGTACAAAGTATGTCATGTAAGGTGTGTGACAGACCCCGACCAGTGGGGTACAGGAGTCTGGTAGAGGGCAAATATACTGGTCACTGGATGAGTAGTTTTCTCTTCCCTGAGTGACCAGAGAAGGGGCTGCACTAGAGTAATCAGGAACCTGCTAGAACCAGTTAAGGCAGGCAGGCTAATTAGGACACCTGGAGCCAATTAAGAAGAAGCTTCTAGAATCAATTAAGGCAGGCTAATCAGGGCACCTGAGTTTTAAAAGGAGCTCACTTCAGTTTGTAGTGTGAGGAGCTGGGAGCAAGAGGTGCAAGTAGCGGAGAGTGAGAGGGTGTACTGCTGGAGGACTGAGGAGCACAAGCATTATCAGACACCAGGAGGAAGGTCCTGTGGTGAGAATAAGGAAGGTGTTTGGAGGAGGCCATGGGGAAGTAGCCCAGGGAATTGCAGCTGTTACAGGAGGCACTATAGACAGCTGCAGTCCACAGGGCCCTGGGCTGGAACCCGGAGTAGAGGGCGGGCCCGGGTTCCCCCCAAACCTCCCAATTGACCTGGACTGTGGGTTCTTCCAGAGGGGAAGGTCTCTGGGCTGTTCCCCAACCCACATGGTGAATCTCTGAGGCAAGAAAATCTGCCAATAAGCGCAGGACCCACCAAGATAGAGGAGGAACTTTGTCACGGGTGTCAATGGAAAAGTTATGATTTGCTAAATAAAATTACCCTGTTTAAATCCATGTATTATCATTGTATCTGAAGTTATAAATATTGGTTATATACATGTATCACAAATGTATTTGTTTCTGGGGAAACACCCAGAAAGTAGTTTACATCCAGTCTAGCCAGCACAGTTGTGTATGGACTATTCAAATTTGATGGTCCATCAAAGACACTAGTGCTCACAATGGGCCATAAAAGAAACTCCTTCCCTCCAGATGGCTCTTTCTGCAGATGCCTCCTCCTCCAGGGGGGCCAATGGCTACCTGCTGTGAGTCATCAAGCCATGTAAGGAAATGCGATATGCTCATGTGACCCTGAACTCCATCTTTTGCCAGTAACTTTCAAAAAAATGGGCTTTGAACTTTGTTTGAAAAAGAAAATTTCTAGGAAAAGGGTATAAAAGACCCCTGGAATGACTCCATTTTGCTTCTTTCCCGCCCTGATTGTCTGGACTGTAGATTTACAACTAAAAGGAGCACATTGAACTATGGACTGAGGACCTTCCAATCTTTTGGAAATTACCAGAGGCTTTACAAGCCAGCAGTTTATAACATCACTGCTACAAACCTGATATAAGGACATTGCAATTATTGTTTGTATATGACTTATCAAACATTTCCTCTTCTTTTATTAATAAACCTTTAGATTTTAGTTACTAAAGGATTGGCAACAACATGATTATTGGGTAAGATCTGAGTTATATATTCACCTGGCTAAGTGGCTGATCTCTTGAGATTGGAAGGACCCTACATTTGATTAAATTGGTTTTCAGTAACCACTCATCATAGAGTCCAGTGTCTGGATGGTGAGATGAGGGCTGGGATGCCTAAGGAGACTGCATTTTGACTTCTTGTTAACCAGTGTAATGAGACAGATGTTTACTTTTATTGCTGGCTGGGTATAATCTAATGAAAGAATAACTAGTTATTCTGCCCTATTTTTCAGTAAGTCTGTCCTATTTCTCAGTAGTTTGTCCTAAATCCGGCATTTTCGGCTGTGCCTCAGTGAGGCACAGTGACACTAAGTCTTGCAATTACTTTATATATTCCGAGCAAAATAATGCTGTGAGTTACATACATTTAAAGCATGAATAACATATTTCTTCATAGGTTATGTAAATATGAAGCAAAACTGGTCAAAGAATACATCAGATTTAAGATTCAGAGATTTGTTGATATTAAGGCCACAAGGGACCATTGTGATAATCTAATCTGACTACCTGAATAACACAGACCATAGGACTTCCTTGAATTAATTTCTTCTTCAAGTCCAATAGCTGTGATTGAACCAAATTATATCTGTCAGAAAACCGTCCAATCTTGATTTAAAAATTTCTGTGATAGAAAATCCACCACAACCCTTGCTAAATTGTTCCAATGGTTAATTACCTTCACTATTAAAAATCAGTGCCTTATTCCTACTCTGAATTTGTTTAGCTCCAACTTTCAGCCATTGGACCTCATTATAATTTTATCTGTTAGAAGAGTGTCAAATTTCTGTTCCCCATGAAGGAACAATGATCCAGCCCACCTCTTAATCTTCTTCTGATAAGCTAAATATATTGCGCTTCTTGAATCTCTCACTATAAGGCATGTTTTCCAATCTTTTAATAATTCTTATGACTCTTCTTTGAATGCTCTCCAATTTGTCAACATCCTTCCTCAAGTGTTGACACCAAAACTTGACACAGTATTCCAGTAGTGATTTCACCAGTGCAAAATGCAGAGGTAATATCACCTCCCTGCTCCTACTCATGTTCCCCAGTTTATACATCCAAGGATCTTATTAGCACTTTTGGCTATAGTTTCACATATAGTGTTGTCCACTGTGACGCCTCATCATTTACAGAGTCACTGCTTCAGAGAATACAGTCTCCAATCCCCTTATTCCTAGATGTATGCCCTTACATTTGACCATACTGAAATGCATATTGTTTGCTTGTACCCACTCTACCAAGCAGTCCATATTGTTCAATATCTCTGATCAGTCCTCTTCATTATTTACCACTCCAGCAATCTTTGTATCATCTGCAAACTTTATCAATTTACTTTGTTTTCTTGCAGATCATCGATAAAGGTATTAAATAGCATAGGGCCATGAACCAATCCTTGTGGGACCCCACTAAAATATACCTGCTTCATGATTATTCCCTGTTTACACTTACCTTTTGGGACCTATTATTTAGCTAGTTTTAATCCATCTAATATGTGCCATGTTGATTCTGTACCATTCTATCTTCTCAATTAATATGTAGGGCAATACCAAGTCAATTGCCTACAGAAATGTAAGTATAATACATCCCTACTATTGCCTTTAGCAACTAAATGTGTAATTTCATAAAAAAGATATCAAGTTATTTTGACAAGATCTATTTTCCATAAACCCCATATATTATATAACTGTCTTTTAGTTACATATTAATCAAATCCCATATCAGCCATTGTATTTTTTGCTAAGGATCAGTGTCAGGCTCACAAACCTATAATTACCTGGATCCTCCCATTTACCTTTTTCAGATATTGGCACAAAATTAGATTTCTTCCAGTCTTCTGGAATTTCCCTGGTGCTCCAAGACTTATTGAAAATCAACAGTAATGATCCAGAGAACTCCTTGATCAGGTCTTTTAAAATTCTTGTATGCAAATGTCACCAGTTGGTTTGCCCTTTGAAGCAAGTTGGGCTCTGCCTTGTCCATGACTTAGTAGTTATTCTTTGGCTTCACTGATGAGTTGGCAATATAAGGACTAATTAGTCATCCCAACTGGGTGTAATGCAGCTTACTTAGAAAGACTGACCTCAGCTGTGGTGGTGAAGCAGGGAGATCACTACTTAAATAGAGGTGGGAACTGAGTGAAGGAAAGAAGAGCCTGGAGAAAGGAACAATGTGAGTTTTCCTCTAGGAAGAGCCTGAGGAAATCAGGAAGAGTCACCTATATGGAGCAAAGTTGGCTTCTCTGGGGGATCCCATAGATAAGGCTTACAAGGAGCAGGGAGATTCTCAGAGGTAAACTGCTGGAGTCATTGCTGAAGGGAAACAGTGGTTCAAGAGAATCTCTGCAGACAGCAGGAAGCAATGGGTTTCTGTCAAGCCCAAGTTGGATAGAAACACTACCAGTTTGGATGGTTTTTGTTGAACTTTAAGTTGGACCTTTACTTGCCCTGGAAAGGGAATGAACTGTAATGTGACTTGGCCAGAAGGCTGAGCCAGCGAACACCCAGAGAGGGAGTTGAGAGAAGATGTCAGCTGGGATGGGCCAAGGAAGTGGCTACCAGGGGTATATGTGGGGTGTATTCCCCTGCAATGCCATGTCTGGGGATGAGAGAGCACCCTACGGGTGAGGATGCTCTTACAGCAAATTATCCAGACCTGTTGATTTAAAAATGTTTAACTTAGTTGCTGTGACTTAATATCCCCCTTAATTACTATTGGAAAGGAATTATAATATAGTATGGATACATCATATGGCTTTTCCCCAAATACAGAACAGAAATATTTATTGAACACTTCTGCCTTATCTTCATTATTATTGACAATGCTACTGTGTCCATGTAGTAATGGACCAGTATCCATTGTTAAGTGTTTTTTCTTTATTTTGTTTCCAATCTACTCAAATTCCTTATTTTCCTTAACTCTGCTGTCCATAGATTTCTCTATTCTTTTTCTTCCCTTATCTTTCTACAATTTCTAGCTTCTAATTTATAGTCATTGCTCTCAACTTTAATTTCCATTTGTTTTATATAAAAGCTACTTTCAGTTTTCCTCTAAGCCTGATTTGGTGTTTTTAGCTGGTTTGGGGTGAAAACTACCACACACTCAGAGCCAAGACACTGGTATTTTAATTCAAACCTTTATTAGAATCAAATGCATGGCCTTATATTTATAATTACTATAAAAGCAATGAATGACATAGGATGGTTATGATGGATTTTCCTATGAATCTGACTCTATTCTTGTACTCTACCATAATTATACTTTCCCATATTATCTATCCAATAACTTGTACAATATGCATGCAGTTTATATACATTTTACTGTCCATGCTATTTTCATGTCACCTTGTCTTTCTCAACCATGTCTCTGATCATACCACTGAATGTAAGTACTTTCCTGTTTTTTTTCCGGTACAGCGGCTTTTTGTCAGTACCTTTTGTGTTTTACTGACTAACTTCCTTTTATATAAGCCCTTCCACAGAGTACAAAACACCATCTTCATCCAACATAGCTGTAAACGTTATTTAAGCAAGTCACATGAGGTTGAATTCAGCAAGCATCACTCATGTCCAGCAATGACTAGGTCAAAGTCAGTTATACTAAGCTAAGTATTACCTTGGCCTCTTCAAACTCATACACTATACATGACACCTGCTTATAATATTTCTAATACCAGTGTAGCCCTCTTTCTTGATTGTGGGAATTTGGGGCATCTAGTAAAATGTTCTTAAACAGTTCCCAATTGTTTTTTTGTTTAAATTCTTTCTTCCAGCTGATTTAGTTTATTATTTTCAGCTTTGTGAAACTGGCCCTCTTAAAGCACAAGGGCCAGATTTTAAAAGGCATTTAGATGCCTAAAGATGCAGATAGGTGCCTCGTGGAATTTTCCAAAGGTCCTAGGTGCCTAACTCCCATTGATGTCAAAGGTTGGAACTTCACTATGTTTGTATGTAACAAATGTAATCCAGTCATGATCACTTGCACCCAGCAGCCACCAACTTTTAGTTCTGAGATCAATTCCTCTTTTTATCTATCAAGATGAGACCGAATGTAGAATTCCTCCATGTTAGATGGGACACTTTTTGAGTTAAGAAACGGTCATCTATAACTTTTACAATTTCCAAGGATACTTTAGTACTGGCAGCATGAGATATCCAGCATATGTCACTCAAATTTAAGTCCCTCGTAATAACAGTTTTTCCCCCTACACATTATAGATAGGCACCTAAGGAGCCAGTGACCCTGTTCTCTAGGGTGGTTTGGCTGCCTGTAGCAGACACCAACTAATACCCCATTTTGTGCTTTATCTCTTAAGACATTGTTCCATATGTGTTCAAGATCATTTGACAGGTAGCACTATTTTTGACACACAGTGTCTGTAACAGGGGTTCCATCTCCACTCCTGTCTTCCTCTGTGCACAGTGACTGCTTGGAGACTTGCAGCTTTTTCCCACTCAATCCTTCAAAAATAGATTATAACAATTGATTTTAACATTCCAATCATGCAAAGCTTCCCATCAGGCTAGTTCAACTAGGTGAACTTATGTTCATAAAGGAACAATTCCTGTTCTTCTTGCTGATTACCTAGACACCTAGCATGGGTGTGTAGGCAATTTAAATAATTTCTTCTCTTCATGTCCCTTTGTTCCTTGAATAATTTTGTTCTCAACATCTTGATTTTTTTTTGCACTAAATGAGTGTTCATTTGTATCCTCATTTCACCCTACCGTCTTGTTTTTAGTTTAAACCCTCCTGAGTCACCTAGTTAGCCCCTCCCCTGGGAGATTAATTTCTCTTGTACCGAGATGAAGTCCATCCAAACTATCAAGCCCTGTTGCCCCTGAGAAGGTAGCAATCCTCTACCTCACATCAGTGACCTACCCAGTGGTTCTCTTCCAGAATCTTCTGTCTTCCTATGCTTTCAGGACTGGAAGGATCTCCGAGAAGATCACTTGGACATTCCTTCCCTTCAGCACCCTTACACGTTCCTTGAATTGTCTATAATCTGCGAGGCATTGTGTGAAAGTGTTGTTAGTGCAGTTATGCACCCTCACCAGTGGATCCTTTCCTGGTGTCTTAAGATGCCTATCCAGTCTTAGAATGATGACTTGTGTATTGGTTCAGGGAAGACTGCATATCATCCTATTGCCCACCTGTTTCTTGGAAGACATCCTTTCGATTCTTCTTAGCACTGAATTCTTGGCATGAAGGTCTGTCTTTGGATGGTAGGAGATCTTTGTGGGTACACTTCCTAGTCTTATGGATTGGGCTGAGTAGCCATCCACAGGTGTGTCCTATTCAGCTCTCCATTCCGTTCAACTAGCTGGATCTTCAGATATATTTTCTGCTGTTTTTATGATAAACTGTTAATTATAGCTTTGTAAATTCCTCCTGGTTCTCTCTTTCAGGGTGTGGAAAACAAATATATGCCCTTCAGCAATTTCCTAAATTAAAGCTTTTTAGGTCCCAGTCTGCAAAAATGAATTGCCTTTGAAACAAGTATCAATTTGTATCAGATGCAAAGATATTGCTTAAAACTACAAATCAATACAGTAATGTGGCATAATTTTAACACTTTTTTTTGAGAGGTGTACTGTTAGAGGTACCAAAGCTTTAATTAGTCTTCATGCAACAACTGATTTTAACACGTGTAATCTTGGCACACCATTCAGTGTGTTGAAAATAAAGTAAGGCGTTCACATATGAAATTTATACAATTAAGAGTCAAGAGCTTCAGGCACCTCTGTCTCTTGATATCAACAGGGGGAAGAGTCTGTGTCTAAAATAAAAGCCAGATTCTCAGCTAATGGTATAGTTTTGGTGTAGCTACCTCAAAGTCAACAGAGCTATACCAATGTACAGCAGTTCAGAATTTGGCTCTAATTTTTAATACTATAATTCAGTCATTTAGCCTCGGAATATTCATTCATAGGGTTTCTCCAGTGCACAATATAGTACATTGGTTTGCACAGTGCATCAATATTTGTACACATTGATAGAACAATTATAATTTAGTTTTATTGCTGAAGATGGAATATCTTTGTTTGACAGATGCAATTGTGCTTGGGTTTCAAAAGACATTTATTTTGCATTTTTAACTTCAAGACTGACAAGGGAATTGCTAATGAAAACAAAATTTAGCAAGGACAGAATGTGGTTCAGTATAAACAAGGGAAAGAAGTGCACCTCTGCTTTATTTTCCTACAGTACATTGAACATTGTTCATGATGCTATTTTAAAAAATGAGGTGCACAGGGTGTTGCTAGAAAGAAATTGGTTTATTTCTATATTTTAGAGGCTATGTCAGCATTTGTCTTAATTTTCTGGGTAAGACCAGAATACAAAACTGATCCCACAACTTACTGTATAAATACAACAGGGCAATTAAAAGGTACTGTGACTCTTTGAAGTTATTAAAGCAAATCATTAAAATCAAATTATGAATACAAGAATGTATATAAATGTTTATATATAATATTGCTGCAAAGATATAATTGTTTCTGTATCTTCAGAAAATAGAGATTTGATCATTTTATTAATGCTGCAACTCAGTCTCTTTTTACACTAGTGTAATAAATACAGTAGAACCTCAGAGTTATGAACACCTCAGGAATGGAGGTTATTCGTAACTCTGAACAAAACATAATGGTTGTTCTTTTCAAAAGTTTACAACTGATCATTGACTTAATACAGTTTTGAAACTTTAAAATGCAGAAGAAAAATGCCGCTTTCCCTTCACTTTTAGTAGTTTGTTTAGCACAGTACTGTAGTGTATTTGCTTTTTATTAAGCAACAGAGGGTCCTGTGGCACCTTTAAGACTAACAGAAGTAGTGGAGCATAAGCTTTCGTGGGTCTTGCGTCTGATGAAGTGGGCATTCACCCACGAAAGCTTAAACTAAGTTTAGCTCATAAAATGTATGTAGATGCAATGTCCATAAGCTTTTGTAAGGCACTTGATTTAGTAGCACATAAGAGTCTGATTAAAAATTAACACTCTACAATGTCAATAAAGCACACATTAAATGGGTGGGGTCGCTAACAGATCTCAAAGTAGCTGTCAATGGGAATCAAAGAGTGGGGGTGTTTCTAGTAGGGTTCCTCAGGGATCAGTAATAGGCCTGCAGCTATTCAACATTTTCATCAATGATCTGGACATAAAGAAAATGATTGCTGATAAATCGGTGAATAACACAAAGATTGGTAGAATAGTTTAAAAATGCTCTGACAGTGCAGTGATACAGAGTAATCTGGATACTTGGTAAACTGGATCCATCTACTAGGAACAAGGAATGCAGGCGACACCTACAGAATGAGACTGTGTCCTGGAAGGCAGTGACTCTGAAGAGGATTTAGGGGTCAGAGGGACAAACAACTCCACACAAGCTTCCAGTAGGATGCTGTGGGGAAAAGGCTAATGTGTTCCTTGGGTGTATAAACAGGGAGCAGTGTGTAGGAGTAAAGACGTGATGTTTACCTCTATATACAGAATAGGTGAGAACAATGCTAGAAAACTCCATACAGTTCTGGTGTTCACATTTTAAAAAGGAGGCTGAAAAATTGGAGACGGTGCAGAAGAGAGCCACACAGATGATTTGAGAGTTGGCGGACATGCTTGTCAATTGGAGGCTTAAAAAGGTCAATAAGTTTAGCTTATCAAAAAAAAAAATTGAGAGATGACTTGCTTACAATGTAGAAGTACTTTCAAAGGGAGAAAATATTGTAATTTAGTGTGACAAGGTGTAACAAGAACCTGTGCCTGGAAACTGAATTTAGACAAGTCCAAAGTGGAAATAGGGCCCAGATTTTTAACAGCAAGGGTGATTTAGCACTGGGATAAACTATGAAGAGAAGTGATGGATTCTCCATATCTTGATGTCTTCAGATCAAGATAGGATAGGGTTACCATTCGTCCGGATTCCCCCGGACATGTCCGGCTTTTTGAGCTAAAAATAGCGTCCGGGGGGGAATTTGTAAATGTCCGGACTTCCCCCCCCCCCCCCATGCAGAGCGCGTGCGGCTAACAGGGCAGCCGGCCGGATGGTGCCACTTACATGGGGCTCCGACAGCCAGAGAGAGCCCCTCCTCCTCTCCCCTGCAGCAGAGATCACTCCCTCCCTCCCTGCATTCGCAGATCGCCTCCGGCAGTCTGGAGCTCCTCCCCCGCTGCCCAGCGTGCCGGGACGAGCGGCTCAGGCCGTTCCTGAGCAAGTTCACAGAGACATTAGGCGAAGGCCAACAAGGGGGCCAGGAGGTCGGAGAAGGGGCAGGGAGGTTTTGGAGGGGGCAGTCAACAGACGGGGGGGTGGGTCGGGAGTTCGGGGGGGGGCTTTCTGGGGGAGGCGTGGATAAGATTTTGGGCAGTCAGGGTACAGGTAAGGGGTAGGGTCCTGGGGGGCAGTTGGGTGGGGGTCTTAGGAGGGGGCAGTTAGGGGACAAGGAGCGGGGGGGCTGTTTGGGAGTTCTGGCGGGGGGCTGTCAGGTGGCAGGGGTGGGGAGAGGGATCGGAGCAGTCAGGGGACAGGGAGCAGAGGGGTTTAGATGGGTCAGGAGTTCTGGGGGGGGCTAAAGGTTGGGGAAGTCAGGGTACAGGTAGGGGGTAGGGTCCTAGGGGGCCAGTTAGGATGGGGGGAGGGTCTCGGGGGGGGACAAAAGGCAGGGAGTCTTAGTGGCAGGCTCTCTTAATGGCTCTCCATGCGTCTCTGGACCCTCTCAGCTGTCGGGCTTGGACGGAAACATTGCCTGAGGGTAGTGAGAGAATGGGTTATCGGTGAGGTGGGGGTGGGCGTGAGCCCGGTCAATAGGGGCAACCCCTACCAAGATCTGAGCCTTTTCTCACACGCCCGTTAGAGCTCGACATTATGCTGTTTGGGACCCCTCTTTGAGGAAAGCCTCTGGATTGCAAGTCCAACCGCTACCTCCTCGTGGTGAGAGTCGGTAACTGGCTTGGATAGCCAGGCGGATTGCGGAGGACGAACCCACATCCCACATTCAGTGGAGTGTGGGACGGGGTTGGGCAGCCCCATATGGTGCCACATGGATGCCCCCCTGGTAAGGGTAGCCTCCCCCAGGTACGGGTTGACTCCCCCTGGTAAGGGTTAGATTCCCCCTGGTAAGGGTAGTCTCCCCCAGGCACGGGTTAGTTTCCCCCTGGAAAGGGTAAGTTTCCCCCAGGTACGGGTTAGTTTCCCCCTGGAAAGGGTTAGTTTCCCCCTGAGAAGGGTAAATCTTTTAGCTATGGAAAAAAGTAATTTATATTTTTATACCGGATTGGCGCTGGACCGGGTTAATAACGCCCCCGCTGTTGGCTTTGATGCCCCGGCTGACAGTGTTAAATATATTAGGGGTGTGATTAGGGTCGCTGGACCAATGGATAAAATGGTGTGGACTATAATGAAGTCTCATGAGCATGAGAGTGAGAATCAAGTCCTCCCAGTGGAGCATGGAGAGGAGGTAGAGGAGACTGTTTGTGATGATCATGGTGAGGAGATTTTATCTATCTTACCGATGGTTTTTACAAGGGACACTTTTAATGATTTAACTATGGAAAGTTTTAATCCAGATTTTAAGTATTTAAGTACATTTGATGATCCATATGTTAGCGAATCGGGATATCTTAATGCTCATTTAGTTAATGGGTCTAGTTTATTAAATAGTTTTAGACCAAGTACTGATTTTAATAGGGATCGTAATAAGGATCTTAACAGTACTGGTAGTAATATAAATATATTAGAAAGTAGTTCGTGGAAGGATGGGGTTTTTTATTTAGAGTATCCCGTTGATAGTTTTAATTGTCCAATATGTCCCCAGATATTACCAACATTTGGTAAATGGGCCAAACACATTAATGTGGTTCATAAAAGTAAAGCCATACGAGTTGTATGTAGTAAATGTGGAAAATCTTCTCAATATCATAATATAGCTTGCCACTACCCCAAGTGCATACCCAAGAAGGCGGATACCCCAATGAAGAGCCATACGTGCTCGGTCTGTGGGCTTGGTTTTCATACTAGATCTGGATTGAGCCAACACTGTAGACATAGACACCCTGCTGTGAGGAATGAGCAAAGAAAAGAAGATATGGCTGCTAAAAGTAAGATCAAAGAGGGATCGACTAGATCTCGTATATGGACCAAAGATGAGGTTGCGCAGCTTATACAGTTGGAAAGGAAATATATTGGGAAAAGGAATATAAATAAATGTATTGAGAGCGAGATGAGGACCAAAACGAATAAACAAATATCAGATAAAAGACGAGAATTAGCAAAGAAGAAGTTAGTGGTAACAGGAGATAGGGAGGAAGTGACTGAGGTAGAGGACATTAGAGTAGATATATTAGAAATTCCGCCCCCAAGAGAGAGGATTTTCCCACTAAAAGGACATCCAGAAGTGGATTTAGTGGAGAAAATATGTAAACGGGGAAAACAAAGTAGGGAGGGAAGAGAAATAATAAATAGTTTAGGGGAAATTGAAGGATTATTAAAGGAGGATTTAACAAAAGCTCTCGGATGGGCAATGTTGGAAAAATTATGTTATTCATTAGTAGAGGGAAAGGACCCTAGAAATGAAAGTCAAATAGAGTTGAGGAATAAAGGAAAAGGGAAGATGAGAAAGGAGGGGAGAAGGAAGCAATTTAATGCAATTAGGAGATATGCTACAAAGAAAGCTAAGTATAAATTCTATCAACAATTATTTGATAAGGATAGAAGAAGATTGACTCGCATTATAATGGGAGAGCCAGATAAGGCTAAGTGTGCTATCCCTATGAAAGAAATTGAGGAATACTATGTGAATATTTTGGGAACAATTGGACATGGTAATATGATAGGGTGGCCATCATCCACAGAGAATGCGGATAATGATATATTAATGAGTCCGATCTCTGTGGATGAGATTAGAATAGCTTTAAGAGAAATAAGAAAAGATAGTGCTCCTGGCCCAGATAAAGTAAAAGTGAGCAATTTGTGGGATATTTTTAATTTAGACTCCTTAATACTTACAAAAATTTTTAATATATGGTTTCTAAATAGACAGGTACCAGATGAATTTAAGAAAAATAGAACGATTTTAATACCAAAGACACAAGATGAGGAGGAAATGAAGAAGTTAACATCTTGGAGACCATTGACAATTGGGTCAGTTTGGATTAGAATCTATACCAAAATATTAGCAAAAAGACTGGTGGAAACAGTTAAGATATGTAGTAGACAAAAAGGGTTTATATCCGCCCCTGGGTGTGAGGAAAATATTGCTATATTAGATAATTTGATTAAAGGGGCTAAACGAAATGGGAATGAAATTGCAATAGTGTTCGTAGATCTGGCTAAAGCTTTTGATTCTGTGGGACACGGACATATAATAGCCGGGTTGAGAAGATTTGGTATAGATGAACATTTTATAGATATTATTAGGGACCTTTATGATAATTGCACAACTAGGGTATGGGTGGGTGATGAAGTTACTGAGTCTATTTTAATTAGGAGGGGGGTCAAGCAGGGTGACCCGTTGTCCCCAATTTTGTTTAATATTGCTATGGATCCCCTTTTAACTAGATTAGAAGTAGAAGGAAGTGGTTTTTATGTTAAGGGCAATGGTGTCACGTCATTGGCTTTTGCCGATGATGTGGCAATTTTAAGCAGCTCATATAAAGGAATGATTAAAAATTTGGGTATCTTAGAGGAGTTTTGTAAAAATACTAATCTCTCTGTTAATGTGAAGAAAACGAAAGGCTTTCATATTTTAACTAAGCATAAAACCTATGTAGTTAATCCTAAGGATAATTGGCAGATAGGGTCAGAGGAGATTGAATATGTTCAACCAGGGGATTTTGAAAAATATTTAGGAGCTAGAATAGATCCCTGGATAGGTGTAGGGGGACCGGTACTTAAAGAAAAATTGAAAGATTGGAGTGAGAATTTAATTAAGGCCCCATTAAAACCGGCCCAAAAAATATTAATTTTACAGACATATATTTTACCGAAGCTATTTTATAATCTTCTTTTAATAGAACCCCCTTTTAATCTTTTAAACGATTTTGATGTGTTAGTTAGAAAAATAGTTAAAGAGATTTTACATTTACCTCAGTGTACCACAGATGGGATATTTTATTCTAGAGGTAGGGATGGTGGTTTAGCTCTCACTAAGTTTAGTGTGCAAATCCCAAATATGTTAATTCGTAAATGGAGGAGACATATTGTCTCAAGAGATGATTGGATGGACCTATCTTATCTATATGCAGGAGAAAATCTTGTGGATAAAATATTGTCATTTAGTGCAGTAACATCTCATCCCAAGAAATGGAGGGAAGAGGAATTTTTAAGATGGTCGGAACTGAGATGTCAGGGAATAGGGATAAAATATTTTAAAAATGATTTAATTAGTAATTCGATTTTTAGAAACTCTAGTAAAGTTAAATCGTCAGCGTATATCGCAGCATTGCAGCTTAGGGCAAATATTTATCCTACTAGGGAGACATTAGCAAGAGGAAGAGGAGGTGTGAATGCTCTTTGTAAATGGTGCGGTAAAGTGCGGGAGACTGTTCCCCATATCTCAGGACAATGTTATAAGACTAAGAATGCTAGGATAAAAAGGCATAATAGAGTAGTGTCTGCAGTTGTAGATAAGGTTGGTAAATTAGGGTGGAAGGCAATGATAGAGCCCCATTTGAGAAATAGTAAGGGTGAGTTAAGAAAGCCGGATATTATATTTATAAAAGGAGATACAGCAGTGGTGGTTGATGTTACAGTGCGATGGGAGGATAATGCCGGAAGTTTGGAACAAGCCCACAGTGAGAAGGTGGCTTATTATCTTGAGTTAGAGGAAGAAATTAAAAACTTAACGGGAGGTAAAAATATTCACTTCTTTGGTTTTGTGCTTGGGGCGCGTGGCAAGTGGAGTGAAGGTAATAATGATTTGTTACAATTATTGGGAATGGACAGAAGTAAAAATTTTAAGGAGAGTTTATGTAGACTTGTTTTATATTCCACTATTGGTATGATGGCTATATTCAGTGACAGGTAAAGATCCTGGAGTTTCCATTCCGTGTATCTTGCCAAAACTAAATTTTAGCTATTTTGGTTTCCATGCTCTAAATTTTCAAATTTTTAATATTTTTTTGAACATCAATTTATTTAGTGTTATTTAATATCTGTCCTTCAATAGAATGGTTTTAATTATATAATAAATACTTATTAATGGATGAAATTCCAATTTAAATTATTAGTTTTTTTTTTTTTTTAATTACTGGATGTGGATGCGGACTGGCCGCGTATAATAACCAGGAAAGGGCAGGTAGTCACGCCTGTACATAAGTAGGGGGCGGAGTTCTGGGGGGCAGTTAGGGGCAGGGGTCCCAGGAGGGGGCAGTCAGGGGACAAGGAGCGGGGGGAGGGCTGGGGGTTATGAGGGGGGGAAGTGGGAGGGGCAGGGGCGGGGCTATGGCAGGATGGGGCGGGGCTAGGGCAGGACGGGGGCTCCTCCCTTCCTCTTTTTTGCTTGCTGAAATATGGTAACCCTAAGATAGGAAGCCTTTCTGGAAGATATGCTTTACTCAAATACAAGTTATTGTGATCGGTACCCTCTGGGGGCTGGTGTTGGGCCATGACTGCAGTTCAGAGGGCCCTGGCTCATTTCCACCGAGACGGTGTGCCGCAACCAGCTCTGGGTCAGCTGGGAAGGCCTGGCGGGCAGGTGGCTCGCTGCTTCATGGTAGGGAGTGTTGCAGCCCCCAGGCAGCAGCTCTCACCACATCCCAGGGCCAAGGAAGATGACTGCTGCTGCACCTTGGAGCATGTGGATCGGACAGAGACTTCTCTTGGGGAAGAGTCTAATGATAGAGAATCTCCAGGTTATAGTCAGGAGCAGAGGATGGAGGAGGATAATGTAAGGGCCAGATCAGATGATAAACATTCACATAAAGAATCGGACACATCAGAAAAGGGCAGACAAATAAACAGTGACAAGTTTTTAAAATGCTTGTACACAAATGCTAGAAGTCTAAATAATAAGATGGGTGAACTAGAGTGCCTTGTGATAAAGGAGGATATTGATATAATAGGCATCACAGAAACCTGGTGGACTGAGAGCAATCAATGGGACACAATCATTCCAGGGTACAAAATATATCGGAAGGACAGAACAGGTCGTGCGGGGGGGGGGGGGGGGCGGGGGGGGGGCGGGGGGGGGAGTGGCACTATATGTGAAAGAAAATGTAGAATCAAATGAAGTAAAAATCTTAAGTGAATCCACATGTTCCATAGAATCTCTATGGATAGAAATGTCATGCTCTAATAAGAATATAACATTAGGGATCTATTATAGACCACCTGACCAGGACAGTGATAGTGATGATGAAATGCTAAGGGAAATTAGAGAGGCTATCAAAATTAAGAACCCAATAATAGTGGGGGATTTCAATTATTCCCATATTGACTGGGAACATTTCACTTCAGGACGAAATGCAGAGATAAAATTTCTCGATACTTTAAATGACTGCTTTATGGAGCAGCTGGTATGGGAACCCACAAGGGGAGAGGCAACTCTAGATTTAGTCCTGAGTGGAGCGCAGGAGCTGGTCCAAGAGGTAACTATAACAGGACCGCTTGGAAATAGTGACCATAATACAATAGCATTCAACATCCCTGTGGTGGGAAGAACATCTCAACAGCCCAACACTGTGGCATTTAATTTCAAAAGGGGGAACTATGCAAAAATGAGGGGGTTAGTTAAACAGAAGTTAAAAAGTACAGTGACTAAAGTGAAATCCCTGCAAGCTTCATGGGCGCTTTTTAAAGACACCATAATAGAGGCCCAACTTCAATGTATACCCCAAATTAAGAAACACAGTAAAAGAACTAAAAAAGAGCCACCATGGCTTAACAACCATGTAAAAGAAGCAGTGAGAGATAAAAAGACTTCCTTTAAAAAGTGGAAGTCAAATCCTAGTGAGGCAAATAGAAAGGAGCATAAACGCTGCCAAATTAAGTGCAAGAATGTAATAAGAAAAGCCAAAGAGGAGTTTGAAGAACGGCTAGCCAAAAACTCCAAAGGTAATAACAAAATGTTTTTTAAGTATATCAGAAGCAGGAAGCCTGCTAAACAACCAGTGGGGCCCCTTGATGATCGAGATACAAAAGGAGCGCTTAAAGACGATAAAGTCATTGCGGAGAAACTAAATGGATTCTTTGCTTCAGTCTTCATGGCTGAGGATGTTAGGGAGATTCCCAAACCTGAGCCAGCTTTTGTAGGTGACAAATCTGAGGAACTGTCACAGATTGAAGTGTCACTAGAGGAGGTTTTGGAATTAATTGATAAACTTAACATTAACAAGTCACCGGGACCAGATGGCATTCACCCAAGAGTTCTGAAAGAACTCAAATGTGAAGTTGCGGAACTATTAACTAAGGTTTGTAACCTGTCCTTTAAATCGGCTTCTGTACCCAATGACTGGAAGTTAGCTAATGTAATGCCAATATTTAAAAAGGGCTCTAGAGGTGATCCCGGCAATTACAGACCGGTAAGTCTAATGTCGGTACCGGGCAAATTAGTCGAAACAATAGTTAAGAATAAAATTGTCAGACACTTAGAAAAACATAAACTGTTGAGCAATAGTCAACATGGTTTCTGTAAAGGGAAATCGTGTCTTACTAATCTATTAGAGTTCTTTGAAGGGGTCAACAAACATGTGGACAAGGGGGATCCAGTGGACATAGTGTACTTAGATTTCCAGAAAGCCTTTGACAAGGTCCCTCACCAAAGGCTCTTAAGTAAAGTAAGTTGTCATGGGATAAAAGGGAAGGTCCTTTCATGGATTGAGAACTGGTTAAAATACCGGGAACAAAGGGTAGGAATTAATGGTAAATTCTCAGAATGGAGAGGGGTAACTAGTGGTGTTCCCCAAGGGTCAGTCCTCGGACCAATCCTATTCAACTTATTTATAAATGATCTGGAGAAAGTGGTAAACAGTGAGGTGGGAAAGTTTGCAGATGATACTAAACTGCTCAAGATAGTTAAGACCAAAGCAGACTGTGACGAACTTCAAAAAGATCTCACAAAACTAAGTGATTGGGCAGCAAAATGGCAAATGAAATTTAATGTGGATAAATGTAAAGTAATGCACATTGGAAAAAAATAACCCCAACTATACATACAATATGATGAGGGCTAATTTAGCTACAACAAGTCAGGAAAAAGATCTTGGAGTCATCGTGGATAGTTCTCTGAAGATGTCCGCGCAGTGTGCAGAGGTGGTCAAAAAAGCAAACAGGATGTTAGGGATCATTAAAAAGGGGATAGAGAATAAGACTGAGAATATACTATTGCTCTTATATAAATCGATGGTACGCCCACATCTCGAATACTGCGTACAGATGTGGTCTCCTCATCTAAAAAAAGATATACTGGCACTAGAAAAGGTTCAGAAAAGGGCAACTAAAATGATTAGGGGTTTGGAATGGGTCCCATATGAGGAGAGATTAAAGAGGCTAGGACTCTTCAGCTTGGAAAAGAGGAGACTGGGGGGGATATGATAGAGGTATATAAAATCATGCGTGATGTGGAGAAAGTGGATAAGGAAAAGTTATTTACTTATTCCCATAATACAAGAACTAGGGGTCACCAAATGACATTAATAGGCAGCAGGTTTAAAACAAATACAAGGAAGTTCTTCTTCACGCAGCGCACAGTCAACTTGTGGAACTCCTTACCTGAGGAGGTTGTGAAGGCTAGGACTATAACAGCGTTTAAAAGAGAACTGGATAAATTCATGGTGGTTAAGTCCATTAATGGCTATTAGCCAGGATGGGTAAGGAATGGTGTCCCTAGCCTCTGTTTGTCAGAGGATGGAGATGGATGGCAGGAGAGAGATCACTTGATCATTGCCTGTTAGGTCCACTCCCTCTGGGGCACCTGGCATTGGCCACTGTCGGTAGACAGGATACTGGGCTAGATGGACCTTTGGTCTGACCCGGTACGGCCGTTCTTATGTTCTTCTTATGTTCTTATGTACCTTCTCCCATGGTCCCCTGCCCCACCCTCACAGGGGTGCAGTACGGGGGCCGTAAGGGGGACAGGTCCCCCTGGTGTGACTGTCAACTGGGGCAGACTGTCCTCAGTGCACCCTGACCGTGTCACGCTCCTTAAAGCAGAACCAGGAAAATCCCAGATAACTTAGTGATCACAATTTTAACAGTTTTCAGTATACTACAACATACAAAACTATTAAAACTCAGAACATATTGTCACAGCATTTACTTTTTCCCAGATAATATAATAGTTATTATTTCGTGAACTGTAATAGTAATATTACATGAGTTTTTGGACCTACTTTAATTCCAGTAATTATTGTAAGAAATCAAAATTGGAATCAAGTCATCCATATGTTTAATATGATGAAGGTCCTAATCTCTCTTTTCACTCTTGGCACCATCATGGTTCACTGTTGTTCTTATCAGATCAGGGGGCTAATATCTGATCTCCCAAGTTTGGTAGACTGATGTACAGCTGGTTGGCATACACATGTTTGGTATGTATCAGAGGGGTAGCCGTGTTAGTCTGAATCTGTAAAAAGCAACAGAGGGTCCTGTGGCACCTTTAAGACTAACAGAAGTATTGGGAGCATAAGCTTTCGTGGGTAAGAACCTCACTTCTTCAGATGCAAGTTTGATATGTGCTCTTTAACAGCCTTCATTTATGATGTGATTTCCCTCTTTCCCCTCCCCCCCAAATAAAATAAAACAAACATACCTCTTTTCTAGTTTATTATTCACTTAAGACCTGATCTGAAATCCATGGTAGTGAAAGGAAAGACTCCCACCAACTTCAATGGATCAGGCCCACTGACGACAATCCTGCACTGAATTCCAGTCTGTATACCCCTGTGTGGAGCTGCACTGAATTGTGCATTGTGTTGTGAAGGCCAAGACTATAATGGGGTTCAAAAAAGAACTAGATAAGTTAATGGAGGACAGGTCCATCAATGGCTATTAGCCAGGATGGGCAGAAGCTGGGAATGGGCGACAGGGGATAGATCATACAATAATTGCATGTTCTGTTCATTCCATCTGAAGCACCTGGCATTGGCCACTGTTGGAAGACAGGATACTGGGCTAGATGCACCATTGGTTTGACCCAGTATTGCAGTTCTTAGGAATTCAATCTGGCTCTATCTGTGTAAAGCTCAGTGCAGGATCTGATCTGGACCTCTAATAGTCATAAAAAACTTCCAGCTGAATTGAATATCAATTAAACATAATGAATGAGCATTGCCATAAATAATTCAACTCTTTTTTTTTCCTGAAAGAGCCAATACTAATTGAATAATTTATTCATCCAATGCTGAAGCTGTTTGAATAAAAATATTAATTGGATAAACTATTTGGCAAAATATCTCAAAATTTAGCAGTCGGTAAATAGTTTTTGAGCAGCTCTACCAACCAAATGACCTCATTAATAGAGCCAAGGAAATATAAAAAATGAATATGTGCAAATACTCATTCTTTTATATATATTATACACTCCGATCTACTTATATATACACTCTGTATTTGCTTGCATTTGTGCAGGTGCAGCACTGTCCTTTCAGATGGCATCTCAGTTATTTTTAATATTCCAGTACTGCATCTCAGGTTCCAACTGAGATTCAAAGTCCGGTTGTGCTAGGCAATGTACAAATACATAGTAAGAGCCAGTCCCTGCACCAAAAAGCTTACAGTCTACGTAGACAAGACAGACAAAGGTTGGGAGGGGATAAGAGAGGCAGAAAAACTGGGACTATAACTCTCATTTCTCCTGAGTGACACACTCATTCCCTATCTATTGAACGATACTGGTTTTCCTTCTCCCTACTCTTTCTGGAGTTCTTTGTACTTCATGTATCAGGAGGAAACAGTTCTTGTGCTTCTGAGTGCAGAAACGGTGAAGATGCCTCAACCTTGCATAAGGTGGTGGCATGCAAGCGGAACTCTTCTTGAATCCTTCCTTCAAGATTCCCCACCACACCACCAAGGACCAGGTATGGTAAAGTATCCCTCTAATCCCTTGCTGCTCAGCATTTCAGTGCTGGTTTATCCTTTGAGTGACATTTCTGAAGGCATTGTTAGAGATAAAAATTACTCTCCACAATAAATGAACATCTTTTAAAACCATTAATTTAAAACTTTTAACTCACCTTTGAAATTTTTGCAGTCTCACATGAAAGTAACGGTAATGCTTTATCTACATTTGCCTCTGCCTTTTTCATTGGTTTATTTAACTTTAGCTTTATCTTAAAATCCTTATTCAGTTTTTACTCAAGCAAAACTAGAGCTTTGCCCAGGGAATGAGTAAGAACCCCTTGTGACATTCTATACCTTCGGGGAGCGTCCTGTAACCCCCATATTCCTCATCTGTATATAATTGTGATATTGCAGATATTGTGATATGACAGAACAAGGAGCAATGGTCTCAAGTTGCAGTGGGGGAGGTCTAGGTTGGATATTAGGAAACACTATTTCACTAGGAGGGTGGTGAAGCACTTGAATGGGTTACCTAAGGAGGTGGTGGAATCTCCATCCTTAGAGGTTTTTAAGGCCTGGCTTGAAAAAGCCCTGGCTGGGATGATTTAGTTGGTGTTGGTCCTGCTTTGAGTAGGGGATTGGACTAGATGACCTCCTGAGGTCTTTTCCAACCCTAATCGTCTATGATTGCATATAAAGCAGGTGATGTATCAGGGAAAAGGTTATGATCAGCTGAAAGTCGCTGTTCTATCTAAATATATATCTTTAGTGTATATGAAGTTATGAGATTGTGTTGTATGGTTGTTACTAAAACATGCTGTAAGCTGGGGAATCAGCCAGATATTAGCTCCCCAGAGACAACAGCAAGGAAAGTAATCAATGCCCGGGCAAGATGTCAAACAACGCATCAACAGCCATTGTCCAGTGCGGGAGCTACAATTCAATGACTCACCTGCATGAGGCCATACCAGGGGAATTGCTCAACCTTGCCTGGGGACTCAGGAATGTCCACCAGACAGACCTGGATTTGTTTTCTCCAAGGACATGGAACTGAGGGTATAAAACCGAACACAGGGGCCCCATGCTTGGCCTTTCTCCTTCCCCGACCTATGCTGCAAGCAACAAAGACACTCAGAAGAAGACTCCAACAGGAGGCTGGCCCAGGTTTAAGGGACAAACCTGTATGAGAAAAACTGCTTAATCTAGATGTTACCCCATCTAATAGGGTTGAGAGGTTAGACTGCATACTTATATTTTATTTCATTTTGGTAACCACTCTGACTTTTTGCCTATCACTTGAAAGTGCTTAATCTATCTTTTGTATACAATAAACTTCTTTTACTGTTTATCTTTACCAATGAGGTGGGTGGGGGAATTGGCTGGTGCTTGCCTATGTGTGATTCATGAGTGGCTCTGAGAGCATTCATGCAATCAAGCTGGGTGTGGGGCTCCACGTGTGGTTGTGCTGAGTGATAGCTGCTTGTCACTAGCAGAGCATTGTGAGAGAGAGCCCAGGCTTGATTGCTGAGGGGGTACAACAGTCCCACAATTCCAGGCTGCACCCTGAGGTTCCTGTCACACCCCTAATCTAAGCTTCTCTGGCCTGGTCACACTAAAAATTTCTGCTGGCATAGTCATGTTGGTTAGGAGCAACATAGGTGTGCCAGCAAAAATCCTAGTGTAGACACAGTTATACTGGCAAAAAAAGTCATTTGGCTGGTACACCTTGTTTTATTTGGGGAATGTTGGATAAATCACAACAGCAAAAGAGTTCTTTTGTCAGCATGTCTATTAGGAAGGCTATAGTTTTATTAGCAAACTTATAGTGGCCTCTATTTCAGTTTTTATACTATACACATCAATGGCGTCTGAGCTCCCAAGTGTGAATAGTAGTACACTAATGTTTCAGGCAACATTAGCTAAAGGGAACATGTTGCATCAATTCTGTAGGGAATGCATTGCTTTCTTATTACCTAATAGGTACAATTTAACATGTCCAACCTTTTCTTTGTTTTTATTTTTCATGCCAAGTTACAGATTTGTAAAGGCTACTGATAGACTTGGTTGAGAATTTTTCAACAAGGTGTTTTTTCATAGAAAAATGTTGATTAATTAAAAATCAAAATCTTTTTGAGGGAAAGGGTCAGTTCTGACAAATTTCTCAACTTGAATTTTTTTTCTCAATTGTCAATGTCCTGTTTTTACATTTTCAAAATATAAAATCCTATGTTTGAAATGAAAAGTTGCTTCAAAATGTAGGCTAATTAGAGTAAAAAAATAAAGTGGTCAAAATTGAAATTAAACATTTCAAATGACTTTGTGCAAAAATTCAGATTTTTAGTTTGAAATTGTTCAAGATTTTAACTTTGTTCCATTCAGGACAAACCTGAATTATCAAAATTGAAATGTCAAAATTTGCTGGGATGGGAAAACCATTTCTCACCCACTCTAGCTACTGAACCTAACACCCATGTTCCCTGAGTTCAACTATGTATTCCAGAAGACTGCCTGATTACCAGAATCTGAGAATTAAGGCAAACTGGGCCTTGTCTTCTTATCCAGCCCCATCTATCCCCCTAAGGACCAAGGACTGCACGAGAACTGAACCATTTCTTAGATTTGAAGCTGACAAAAACATCCACCTATTACTAGTCCATTAAAAAAAAAACTTTTCTATTCTCCTGTCTTCTTGTCTCCATTTATCTGTCTGAGTTTTGTCAAACCAATATCTCCAAAGTTTAATACCTTATAAATAACTGAAGGGTTTTTTTGGTTTTATAATGTAGTTAATACTTAATTTCATAACAGTTTTAAAACTGGTAATGTAATCTGACGTTTTCCTATCATGTCTAAGTAAATAAAGACAGAGGGTCAGGTTGTCAGCCTCTGTTGCTTTTACACCAATTCACAAAACAGAGTCAGGAAGCTACAGTTTAAATAGACAACTGGAGATTTCCCCTTGCATCGAGGAATCCCAATGTAGTGCAAAGCCACCGTATCTAATTCTATGCCACCTACTCTTAGAGCCCTGACAAGGCGGATATCTGAGACAGGGAACAGATGCCCTCTGGATCATAGCAGTATAACTCCATTTCTGTTGTCCAGCCTTATGTCCTGCACCAAAATAATCAAGCCTGATGATCTGACCTTGTAGGTTTAATATCCTGTGTGTAATTATTAAGGAGTTAAACTGGAAACCATGAGGAAGAACCCCGAAGTTCTCAGCAATAGACATAGTCTGCACTAAATTACATCTAATAGATTCATAAGCCACAATAGCATCTTTGCCTGTAACTAAATAGTAATGGGTACTATACTATTTAGCTCAGGGGTGGGCAAACTTTTTGACCTGGGGGCCACATCAGGGAATAGAAATTGTATGGTGGGCTATGAATGCTCACAACATTGGGGTTGGGGTGCGGGAGGGGGTGAGGGCTCTGGTTGGGGGTGCAGGCTCTGGGGCGGGTCTAAGGATGAGGAATTTGGGGTGTAGGAGGGTGGTCTGGGCTGGGACCGAGGGGTTTGGAGGGAGATCAGGGCAGGGGTGCAGGTTCCAGCTGGGGGTGTGGGCTCTGGGGTAGGGCTGGGGATGAGAGGTTTGGGGTGCTGGAGGGTGCTCCGGGCTGGGATTGTGGGGTTTGGAGAGTGGGAAGGGGATCGGGGCTGGGGCAGGGGGTTGGGGCGTGGGGAGAGGCTCAGGGTTGCAGGCTTCGAGTGGTGCTTACCTCAAGCGTCTCCTGGAAGCAGTGGCATGTCCCTTCTCTGACTCCTAGGTGTGGAGCAGCCTGCAACCCTCGGAGTGGGGCCATTCCACAGCTTCCAGGAGCCACGTGGTGCGGCCCCCGACCCAGCGCCAGCTCGCAGGCCAACTTAAAACGGCTCACGGGCCGTAGTTTGCCCACCTGATTTAGCACATATCCCTGGCCACATAGCAGAAAGGGGAGGGGTATTTATCTCCTTTTATTTCCATTGTAACAGTGTTTGAGTCTCATTTTCTTGTGTAACAGAAGACATGTTGGGCTACGTTTCTGACTTTCAGACTAAAGAGGAATAAAATGAGGTTTTTTCTTTTGTTTGGTATTTGCACACAAACGGCTTGCTCTCCTGAGGGAGAACATCACTGGCACCAAACACATTAATAGCTTTGACAGTCACTATAGAACAACTATCTGCAGTTGACAGGTTGCTCACTCTCACTAATGGCTGCTCTGGTGACCAGTTTTAGCAGAGTATTAAACTGAATGAGGAGTCAGGGGACCCCAGTGGCAACTCTCCTTTTATGCTTCAAGTATTTGCAGTCAGCTTGATGATAGTACAACTAGGAAAGGTAAAACTGAGAAATGGAAAATATGGCTTCCCTAGTGATACTGACAAGATTAGCCACAGGTTCTTTTCAGAGTTATTTCTTACTGTAACTTGTTTCATTTTTATTTCCATCACTCAACATTCAGACTGTTCACCTTGCATGCAGTGTATTTCCATCACAGTGTTGTTAGACTGCAGCCAGCACCCATTATCAGATGCATTATTTTTGGGCTGCAGGCTCACTTCCAGAAGCATACATCAGTTACTGTCACAGTCCTAAGCATACATGTTTCTAGAGAAAAGAGAGGGGGTATCATGGGGTTCAGTCACCACTAGGAGCACCTTCTTGTGGTGTTGTCTGAGGATTAGCTCTACTCAGGCCTGTTGCCCCCATCCTCACACCACGGTGATTATAGATGTTAAGGTCAGAAGGGACCATCATGATGATCTAGTCTGACCTCCTGCACATTGCAGACATTAGAACCTCATCCACCCACTCTAGTAATTCATGTGCCAGTTTCTTTAATATTCTTAGATTGAGATTATCTGGGCCCCTTGATTCAGTCCCATTAAGATGTTTGAACTTGACTTCCATTTTAGATGTGGTAATTTCTACCTCCATATCCTCATTCTCATTAGCCAACCTCTCACTACTTCTAAACTCATCATTAGCCTTATTAAAAACTGAGGCAAAGTATTTGTTCAGGTGTTGGGCCGTGCCTAGGTTATCTTTAATCTCTATCCCATCCTCAGTGCTAAGAGGTCCCACTTCTTCTTTCCTTGCTTTATTTTTACTTATATGGCTATAGAACCTTTTACTATTGATTTTAATTCCCTTTGCAAGGTCCAACTCTGCTTGTTTTTGGCTTGTCTCACTTTATCCCTACATTTTCTGACCTCCAAGTGGTAGCTTTCCTTGCTGATCCATACCATCTTCCATAACTTGTAGGCTTTTTGCTTTCTCTTAATCTGTTTGACATGCTTGCTCATCCAGGTTGGTCCGCAACCCTTCCCTACAAATTTCCCCCCTTTCTTGGGATACAGGCTTCAGATAGTTTCTGAAACTTTGACTTAAAGTAATTACAAGCCTCCTCCACATTCAGATCCTTGAGTTCTTCAGTCCAGTCCACTTCCCTAACTAATTCTCTTAATTTTTTAGTTAGCCCTTTTGAAATCAAGGACCCTAGTTGTAGATTTATTTTTGTTTAGCTTTTATTTAGTTTAAATAGAACTAGCTCAAGATCATTTGAACCAAGGTTGTCCCCTACAACTAGTTCTTCTATGAGGTCCTCACTACTCACCATACCAAATCTAAAATGGCATTACCTCTTGTTGGTTCAGTAACTATTTGGTGAAGAAATCTGTCAGCTATCACAGCCAGGAAAATCTGGACCCTACTATTATTAGTAGCTCTTGTCCTCTAATCTATATCTGGGAAGTTAAAGTATCCTATAATCACACTATTACCAGTAGTATTTATTTAATTAAAAACAATAAGGAGGTCTCCATCCATATCCAAATCCGATCCTACGGAATCTATAGCATACCCCAAGCACTAGACCAAGAGAACCTCAACTAGCTTTCTTCTCTAGGACCCAGGGTGCTCCTTTTTCATGATTCACGCTCCAGCCAAGTCACTGTAGTTCTCCCCTTTGGGTAACAAAGTCTCTCCAGACCAGCTGTCCATTTGGCATCTCCAAAACTCTTGTGCCACTTCTCACTGGCTGGCAGGGGAAGCCAGGCCCACCCTCTACACTGGATTACAGACCAGGAACCCTATAACAAGCAGTCAAGGTCTGTACCATCTTATCCCTTGCTGCTGTTTCCCTGGACTTCTTCCTAAATAGCCCTGTTAGGTTTCCTTTTCCCACAACTTCTCTGGGGTTGACCCTTTTTTCTAGGTCTAGAAACTCAGGGCTCATTCTCCCTCATGAGGTCTCTCATCCTATTCTCTCTTCTCACAGAGAATGACTACAGAATTTCTCCTTGCAGCCCTTTCTGCTGCAAACTTCCTGTCTCTATAATCCAGCCTACTCTGGCCCAGATGAGCCTCTTGTTCAGTTAAATCTGGCTCTCACTTCAGGTGCATTTAGGTACCCTAATTAGCCCCTCAGGCCCATATTAACCCCTTAAGGGCCTGTGGCGTACACACCCCATCACAGGAGAATGAAAAGAAAGACCTCAAATAGCTGAGATAAGTCATTGATTGGGGCATCAATAATTAGCTATTTCTGGGTTTATTCAAGTGAATCTTCTGAACCATAGGAGGTTCACCAGTCTCTGCTGAACCTTACACGATGATTCATGCTATTCCCTAGGTACTATGTTTTGATTTATTCCTAAAACTCTTGTATTGAATGTTAATAACTGCTAATAACCCAAGAAGTATGGGTAATAAGCAGGAAGAACTGGAACTGCTAATAAATAAATACAACTATGACATTGTTGGCATCACTGAAACTTGGTGGGATAATACACATGATTGGAATGTTGGTGTGGATGGGTACAGCTTGCTCAGGAAGGATAGACAGGGGAAAAAGGGAGGAGGTGTTGCCTTATATATTAAAAATGTACACACTTGGACTGAGGTGGAGATGGACATAGGAGACGGAAGTGTTGAGAGTCTCTGGGTTAGGCTAAAAGGTGTAAAAAACTAGGGTGATGTCATGTTAGGAGTCTACTACAGGCCACCTAACCAGGTGGAAGAGGTGGATGAGGCTTTTTTTAAACAACTAACAAAATCATCCAAAGCCCAAGATTTGGTAGTGATGGGGGACTTCAACTATCCAAATATATGTTGGGAAAATAACACAGCAGAGCACAGACTATCCAACAAATTCTTGGACTGCATTGCAGACAACTTTTTATTTCAGAAGGTTGAAAAAGCTACTGGGGGGAAGCTGTTCTAGACTTGATTTTAACAAATAGGGAGGAACTCATTGAGAATTTGAAAGTAGAAGGCAGCTTGGGTGAAAGTGATCATGAAATCATAGAGTTTGAAATTCTAAGGAAGGGTAGAAGGGAGAACAGCAAAATAGAGACAATGGATTTCAGGAAGGTGGATTTTGGTAAGCTCAGAGAGCTGGTAGGTAAGGTCCCATGGGAATCAAGACTGAGGGAAAAACAACTGAGGAGAGTTGGCAGTTTTTCAAAGGGACACTATTAAGGGCCCAAAAGCAAGCTATTCCGCTGGTTAGGAAAGATAGAAAATGTGGCAAAAGACCACCTTGGCTTAACCACAAGATCTTGCATGATCTAAAAAATAAAAAGGAGTCATATAAAAAATGGAAACTAGGACAGATTACAAAGGATGAATATAGGCAAACAACACAGGAATGCAGGGGCAAGATTAGAAAGGCAAAGGCACAAAATGAGCTCAAACTAGCTACGGGAATAAAGGGAAACAAGAAGACTTTTTATCAATACATTAGAAGCAAGAGGAAGACCAAAGACAGGGTAGGCCCACTGCTCAGTGAAGAGGGAGAAACAGTAACAGGAAACTTGGAAATGGCAGAGATGCTTAATGACTTCCTTGTTTCGGTCTTCACCGAGAAGTCTGAAGGAATGCCTAACCTAGTGAATGCTAATGGGAAGGGGGTAGGTTTAGCAGATCAAATAAAAAAAGAACAAGTTAAAAATCACTTAGAAAAGTTAGATGCCTGCAAGTCACCAGGGCCTGATGAAATGCATCCTAGAATACTCAAGGAGCTAATAGAGGAGGTATCTGAGCCTCTAGCTATTATCTTTGGAAAATCATGGGAGACGGGAGAGATTCCAGAAGACTGGAAAAAGGCAAATATAGTGCCCATCTATAAAAAGGGAAATAAAAACAACCCAGGCAACTACAGACCAGTTAGTTTAACTTCTGTGCCAGGGAAGATAATGGAGCAAGTAATTAAGGAAATCATCTGCAAACACTTGGAAGGTGGTAAGGTGATCGGGAATAGCCAGCATGGATTTGTAAAGAACAAATCATGTCAAACCAATCTGATAGCTTTCTTTGATAGGATAACGAGTCTTGTGGATAAGGGAGAAGCTGGGGATGTGGCATACCTAGACTTTAGTAAGGCATTTGATACGGTCTCGCATGATATTCTTATCGATAAACTAGGCAAATACAATTTAGATGGGGCTACTATAAGGTGGGTGCATAACTGGCTGGATAACTGTACTCAGAGAGTTGTTATTAATGGTTCCTAATCCTGCTGGAAAGGCATAACAAGTGGGGTTTCGCAGGGGTCTGTTTTGGGACCGGCTCTGTTCAATATCTTCATTAGCGACTTAGATATTGGCATAGAAAGTACGCTTATTAAGTTTGCAGATGATACCAAACTGGGAGGGATTGCAACTGCTTTGGAGGACAGGGTCATAATTCAAAATGATCTGGACAAATTGGAGAAATGGTCTGAGGTAAACAGGATGAAGTTTAACAAAGACAAATGCAAAGTGCTCCACTTAGGAAGGAACAATCAGTTTCACACATACAGAATGGGAAGAGACTGTCTAGGAAGGAGTATGGCAGAAAGGGATCTAGGGGGTATAGTTGACCACAAGCTAAATATGAGTCAACAGTGTGATGCTGTTGCAAAAAAAAGCAAACGTGATTCTGGGATGCATTAACAGGTGTGTTGTGAGCAAGACATGAGAAGTCATTCTTCTGCTCTACTCTGCACTGGTTAGGCCTCAACTGGAGTATTGTGTCCAGTTCTGGGCACCGCATTTCAAGAAAGATGTGGAGAAATTGGAGAGGGTCCAGAGAAGAGCAACAAGAATGATTAAAGGTCTTGAGAACATGACCTATGAAGGAAGGCTGAAAGAATTGGGTTTGTTTAATTTGGAAAAGAGAAGACTGAGAGGGGACATGATAACAGTTTTCAGGTATCTAAAAGGGTGTCATAAGGAGGAGGGAGAAAACTTGTTCACCTTAGCCTCTAAGGATAGAACAAGAAGCAATGGGCTTAAACTGCAGCAAGGGAGGTTTAGGTTGGACATTAGGAAAAAGTTCCTAACTGTCAGGGTGGTTAAACACTGGAATAAACTGCCTAGGGAGGTTGTGGAATCTCCATCTCTGGAGATATTTAAGAGTAGGTTAGATAAATGTCTGTCAGGGATGGTCTAGACAGTATTTGGTCCTGCCATGAGGGCAGGGGACTGGACTCGATGACCTCTCGAGGTCCCTTCCAGTCCTAGAATCTATAAATCTATGAATCTATAATCATATGTTATACTTTGATTAAAAATACAAACAATACTTTCTTATAAGTTTTCCTTCCACGATGATTATTTTATTATTTGTAAAGTTTTCCATACTGCAGAATTTAATAGATTTTTTTTGCCTTTCTGCATTTCTTCTACTGTTTCACTCCCTTTCTGCAGCATTGTGCTGTTCCAGATTTTAATAGCACTCCACCTACTCTGTGCCATTTTTAATGTCAGCTTTTTATTTGATAAGTATTATTAGAAGATTTGTTATGCCCTGATTTGAGCTTGTTATGAAAAAAGAAAAAGGGCTTTACTACAGGGTATCTTTTAAATATATTGTCACTTTTCATTAACTCTTCAATATGAGGCTACATCTAAACCGGGGTAGAACAATGCTTGTTGCACTCAATTGTTTAAATAAATAGTCACTAGATCCATTTAAAGGCCATCACCAGATGAATTGTGATTAAACACTATTTTACCATATTTATGCCTAGTCCCATTTACTGCCCAGGAAGCTGTTTAATGACAGCATTAGTAGGAACCTGCCACTGGGTGAGCTGGCCCTTTAAGAAGGCTAGAGCTCAGCCTTACCTGTGCCTGGTTTAGCTCACCTCTGCAGGTGGAAGAAATGAGTACAAGAGGCATGTGATAGTAGGAACATGTGACAGAGCCAGGCCTGCTGGGAGATATAAGGGCAGCCTGTGCCCACTCAGATGAGAGGTTAACAAGAGTGCAAGCTGTTCCATACAGTGATTATCTCCTTACCTACTAGGTAGAGGAGGTAGGGAGTAGAAGTCAGCTAGGAAGGCTGGGGTGGGGTCAAGCCTGCTGAGAGGAAAGCCTCAGTAGGGACAGGATTGTGAACCCTAACCCAAGATCTGTGAGCCAGTTAAGATTTGTATTGTTTTGAACTTTATATTAAGAAATCAGCCTCTGAAACAAGAATGACTATTGAAAACATGTCCTTAATTAACTGGGACAAGAAGGGGAAACTGAGTCTGTAGCAGAGCCTGAAGCTAAACCAGCTAAACCCTGCTACAAAGCTATTTGCAAACTGGGTTTAACAATAGGTGTGTGAATATGGTTTTACCTCAATGAAGATGATGCCTCTAACATAAAGTAAAAGAGAAGAAAGGGAAAAAAATAGGGTGACTTCATCAACAAGTAGTCTGCAAAAGGAACAAAACACTTATCCTAAATACAGGCATAATTTAAACCACAACACCATGATGCCAACCTTAGGATTACTATCCAAATGGAAATTTGTTATCCTTTTTCCTTTACTGGTCATTCCTGAAGAAGGTCTAAATCAAGAAGATCAACATATTCCAATATTGGGCAATAGTGAAACATGCAGAATACCATACCTTTTACCTATCCAGTCAGCTTAAATTCTTTGCAGGTACAATTTCAACAAAGTATCATGATGAGTAGCCTAGAGTAGCTAGTAAATACATAGAACTTTTATATCCCTATTTCTCCAAACTGTTTGCTAAGGTGGATGGAGAATCATTATCCCCATTTTACAGATGGTGCAGAGAAATACAAGCAAACATTTCCAAACTGCAGTGCTGAAAGTTAGTATATACATTTAAGTGGCCTGCCTGTCACAGTTGCTGAACACCCACAGCTACCTTTGGAAACACAGGGTTGGACTCTTAAGGTTTATTTTTACATAATTAGTTTGTGGCAAGCAGGGTGTGAATCTACCCCCAATAGTCCCATTTCAAAGCGGAATAGTTCAAATGCATTAACAAACTGTAAATTCACAATTAGTTTGTGGCAAGCTAGCATGGGTACATTCAAGCGCCAGCTTGCTGCAAACAAAATGTTTGTATAGACAACTCCTTAGTTTATAATTTCATGCTGGTGTAGCTGCATTGACTTCATTGGTATTACTCCAAGTGTGCTTCAAGGCACTGGAGCGCTTGGTCATACAGTGCATATTACCCGACTTGGAGACAATTTTGAGCCCTGACCAAGCCGGCTTTCACCAAGGCCGTAGCACATGCGACCAAGTACTCACGCTGACCACGTTTGTTGAAAATGGCTTCCAGAGAAACTTGAAAACAGGTGCTGTTTTCATCGATCTAACAGCGGCGTATGATACAGTATGGGACACTGGCCTGCTCATGAAGGTATCACAGGTCCTGCTACCTTGGGTCATGGGCATTGTTAAACTTTTGCTCCACGATAGGCAGTTCAGAGTCCATATGGAGGAGAAGATGAGTGCTTGGAGACGACAGAGCAATGGGTTACCCTAGGGCTCTGTGTTTTCTCCAACCGTGTCCACCCTTTACATCAATGACCTACCAACAACGGAGTCACAAAAGTTCATTTATACAGACAACATCTGTAGCAGTACCCAGGCCCGGACGTTTCACGAGCTTGATAGCACCTTAAACTGGGACATGACAAAGTTAGCTGACTACTGTAAGACTCGGCACCTCCAGCCAAGCGTCATAAAAACAGTCTCCAGTTTGTTCCATCTTCATCATGCCAGCGCAACCCAAGAACTGAATGTTTATCTGAATGGTCAGAAGGCGAAGCATGAAGTAGAACTGATCTATCTAGGTGTGACCTTAGACCGCACACTGAGTTACCATGCCCACATGAAGAAGACAGCAGTTAAAGTTAAGACGCTCAACAATCTTCTTAGCAAACTGGCAGGTTCATCATGAGGTGCTCGTGCTCCAAGTTTGCGGACATCAGCTCTTGCCACCTCGTATTCAGTGGCGGAGCACTGCGCACCAGTTTGGAGTTGATCGTCACACATCAAACTGGTGGATACGCAGTTACATGTTGCCATGCGTATCATCTCCGGCACCCTGCATCCAACTCCACTCCCATGGCTTCCAGTTCTGAGCAATATTGCTCCTCCTCATATCAGACGAGAGTTTGCCACTGGCAAGTTACTGGATAAAGTATGCGCTGTGACAGACCCAGACCAGTGGGGTACAGGAGTCTGGTAGAGGGCAAATATACTGGTCACTGGATGAGTAGTTTTCTGTTCCCTGAGTGACCAGAGCAGGGGCTGCACTACTGTAATCAGGAATCTGATAGAACCAGTTAAGGCAGGCAGGCTAATTAGGACATCTGGAGCCAATTAAGAAGAAGCTGCTAGAATCAATTAAGGCAGGCTAATCAGGGCACCTGGGATTTAAAAGGAGCTCACTTCAGTTTGTGGTGTGAGTGTGAGGAGCTGGGAGCAAGAGGCCCAAGGAGCTGAGAGGGTGTGCTGCTGGAGGACTGAGGAGCACAAGCGTTATCAGACACCAGGAGGAAGGTCCTGTGGTGAGACTAAGGAAGGTGTTTGGAGGAGGCCATGGGGAAGTAGCCCAGGGAGTTGTAGCTGTCATGCAGCTGTTACAGGAGGCACTATAGACAGCTGCAGTCCACAGGGCCCTGGGCAGGAACCCGGAGTAGAGGGCGGGCCCGGGTTACCCCCAAACCTCCCAATTGACCTGGACTGTGGGTTCTTCCAGAGGGGAAGGTCTCTGGGCTGTTCCCCAACCCACATGGTGAATCTCTGAGGCAAGAAAATCCGCCAATAAGCACAGGACCCACCAAGATAGAGGAGGAACTTTGTCACAGCGCACAATGACCTTTTTAAACCACCAGCTGCACGTTTGCCATCACATCGCCCATTATGGTCTCATCCACTATGCCAGGATGTTAGGGCGGAAATACTCTGGTGATAGGAATGGATATCTGTTATAATCTCCAACCAGTCCCTCGTCGCCAACCCCACAATTTTCCCACCTGGTTTTGACCTGCCCCATCTCTAGTGGTCCCTGTTGAACTGGTTCCGGACAGGGCAAGGTCTCTGTGCAGCCAACCAGTATTGCTGGGGCCTTCGCGACAGCCTTTTGTGTAGCTGCGGCGCAACACAGATGTTGACGTACATTGTCGATGAATGCCTGCTGACTAGGTTCAGCGGTGGCCTAGAAGAACTGCATTACGCCACTGAAGATGCCATTGCTTGGCTAGATGACTGTGCACACGCTAAATAAATAACTCCTGGTTTACAGAGGAGTAAATAAGAGCAGACTCAGGCCTCAGTTAGTTTTATTAAATGAAAAAAAATGTTGCTTGTAAAGTTATGTCAGCTATGTATTGAATGAATATTCAGTTACAGCTGCATATGTATTCTTTAGCACAATATGCTGTATAAACTATTGCTTTATTTTTCCATACTTGTCTTCAACCCAGTTCCTGAGTGCCAAAACCCAGTTTTTCTTCCTTTATATTTATCTCCTGCTTGCCCTAGGGGACACTGTTGAATTAGATACAGAATTATGCTATTTACTTGTATCCCCTGGGGACTGAACTATCAACAACTCACTGCATTCAGAAATCTTTACAGCTGTGAGTCAGTGATGACCTTTTCTAAGATGGACTAAGGGCTCCAGCAGGGAATGAATTTGTCCTTGAATTGTGAACCAAACTTTTTTCACTTTGATCCTTTGTGACATTTCTCACTAGGATTATAGTTTTATTTGTGACATGCTGTGGCAATGAGATTGTATGTAGCTTTAATAAAATACAATACTTGCATCTGATGATTATTATTTTCATCATGTAATATACCTCCTGTGAAGACTATACAAATAGAGTTAATTGTTTCCTATTGCATTGAGCCAAACCCTTAGCTTCCTCAGCCAAAATTGATGGGAGTTTCACCTGAGCGAGGACTGAGTAACAACTGCATAAGGAACTGAGAACACAGTCCATAATCTACTGGGAAAAAACAATGCTAACAATTATAAATATCATCATTGCAATCTGGCTTGTTTGATTCTGTCTTTCTATACATGAGTACAGTCTCGTGTGTGTGAGAGCTCAACTCAGGGCAAAGTGGGTGTGGGTGGCAACAAGGAATTGGTTTCAATTCCCTGATCCTTCGGGCTAGATCCAGCTTTGATGCCATATAAAGCTGCTGGTAGGCATTTCTGAATTATGCCTTCATTGATGTAGGGTCCTTAATGGATCCTATATCAATAGAGGACTGGTGTAGTAGAACATTGCCCCAGTATGAGCCCTCTCTTCCCAACACACTGTGTACCCCAGCTGCAGTACAACTACACACTTAGGGGAACTCTGATGCCGGGGGAATTCATTGCTAAGGATGTGCGGACAGATTATGGCCCCTTTAAAATGACCGATAGGCCCAAAGGCCTGATGCATAGTTGTTTCCATTGATAATTAATTCCTTCCTCAGGGCAAGATTGTACCATCCTCACTCACTTTGTGAGTATCCCCATTTAAATCTATAGGCCTATTTGTGAATCACAGAATCGTAGGACTGGAAGGGACCTCAATAGGTCATCTAGTCCAGTGCCCTGCACTCAAGGCAGGACTAAGACCGTTAACTAGACCGTTCCTGACAGGTGTTTGTCTAACCTCTCCTTAAAAACCTCCAATGATGGAGATTCCAGAACCTCCCTAAGCAATTTGTTCCTGTGACGTATGTTAAGGCTCCATGTAAAACGCTGCACAGAGGAAGCCATTTGTGATGCACAACAACATGTTTTATTGGTCCTGCAAAACCCAGGAACTATGCTGTGTGTTCTTCAGAGTAATTTACTGGCTCTTTGTTAATTCTTTATTATATGTAAACACATAAAGTTCTCTGCTAACAGAGTAAAATGCTACTCAATATGAGTAAAAGCATCAGAATCTAGCCCACTGAAATCTATGGAACTGCTCACAGAATCAGATATTTGTTCAACATGATTTTACTGACTGATTTTACAGATGGTAAAATCTGACCCTGCAGTAAATTAATGAGCTCATTCACCAGCACCTTAAAAAGATATTGTCACTTTAAGAATGACATAGGAAGTGAAGTGAGAAATCTGGGAGCTAGGCACTGGAGGTATGCATTACCATAGCAGTTGAATAAAACAGCTGTGATTTAAAAAGCCTTTATAACACCATCTGTGGACAACACTCCTAGGAGTAATTTGCCCATGAAACTACTTAATGCATAAAGCTTGCATTTATTCATGTTAACAGGTAACTGTGCATGCAAAATGGATAATTCTATAAATTGGTAGATCTACTATTACTAGCTTGGCATATGTAAATGTAAGGCTGGTACACCTAAGAGCTGGGTGTGAAAGCTTTACAAGTACAATTCTATGCACACATTTCAAAATGTGACCCACATAGTCTATAGAATATAATTTGTATTGACTTACTCTAGAAATGCCCAAACTTTGTCCAATTTCAGGTCATTCACCCATAATAGTGAAAAGCTGCAAGTTTTGTAAAGTTTACCCAACTCAAGATTGTATTGGCAATTGGCCAGTTACCTGAGCGCTGGACCTAATTTGCATAACTAAGTAAATCATACACATCTTTATCTGTAATATAGAGGCATGGAATGTGGAGATTATACTTTCCAGCATGCAATTATCTCTCTTGATCTTAATGCCCAGGCCTCTATTCCTTTCCTGCAGGCTTACTGAAACTGAAAAGTGTCTTATTTTTTTGGCAACAAATGACATTCTTAAAACCAGTCCACTTTTGCTGAAATTAACTGATTTTTTTTGAAGAGGGGTTCTGAATGTGAATTAGAATGACTTATTCTCAGAGTATTTCTACACTAGTTACTCTACTGGAGCCTGTTGGTAAGAAATGAGATATAAGAGACAGTGGATTTCTAGTCAATTACAGATCAGGAAGCAGACATTAGCACTTGAAGTGTTTTCTTAATAACATGACATAGAATTTACACATGGAAATAAAGAAATAAATATCCCCATACATTAAATGGTCATTTATAGCCTGGGTATTAAAGCATTGACAGCCAGTCCGTGAGCTGCATCCAGTGTTGTCAACAAACCTTTACAAAATTTCTTTATATAGAATGATGTAATAAGCCTGAGTTTAAAATGCAATAATTTATTCAAATGTTGTAAAATGGGCTGTTCATATTCAGCTGGTATAGAGTGCTACTTTATTGTTATATCCAGAGTTAGACGAAAGACACATTACTATTAAAGAAGAAAATTCACATTTTTAGAGGTTATTTCTGCAAGAACATATAGCTTCCAGGCATTCAACTTCTTAAGAAAGGATTATTATACTCACCTTCTTATTGTATCTGACCCCTTCTGTACTGAGCTGTCATTAGTGATCATCAGAAGGCAACACAGAATATTAATGAGAACTTTTCATACCATTCTGAATGTGTCAATGTTTTTCCAGTGACTGCATAATATTCTAAGAACAATTTGCAAATGTAGTCCTAAAATATAACAGCACATTTTCTTATCTGTCTCCACACAGGACAATATAAAGAATCAAAAGTGTTTGATTTCATTGACTTTGCAAAGTAAAAGACAGAATCTTGGGTAACAAAATGCAAAATTACCGAAAGTTGATGAATTATTTGTGAGAAAAGAGTTGAAGAAAAATGTCTACTTTTAGTCTGTCAAGCTTGAAACAACACATGATATAGTTAATGTATCAACCTTCATATGCTTATTCTAGTGATTTAGCATAAATTACCTGTTATGATTTGTGATACTACTGTTCCTGAAGCTTTTTTCCCTGAATGCATTCATACAAAATATCATTAGTTGCTAGTAAAACAAATTTTCTGTCTGAAAGAATGAGATATACTATGTTTAAACCTAAGAGGTGTGAAATATAGTTGTTGGTGACTTGCCGTTTTCTGCTTGGTAGACAATTTCTTCATTCTCAAGAGAAACTGGTCACCCAAATTGACATGGCAATTTTCTGACTGGGTAACTGAGGACAAATTATTTGAGCACAGCATGACATTTCAATGCTCATTAGTTTTAAAAAAAAAGATAATCTGAAATGAAATCACCTAATGTTTGGCATTAGCAAAATTTTGATGGTTATTGGCAATGTGTCTTTATTCATTTTATTCTCTTCTTAGTTCTAGAAAAATTAAGACCCCTATTGAAAATAACTTGAATATAAAATAGGTTCACACACATTTATACCACAGACAGCAAACTAGGAACATCACTTATCCTCGTGTGTATTGTCTAGCAAAAACCCTGCAGTCTGGACAACCCCCTAACAAGCTCTCTTGATAGTCTTTAGGACAGCATGGAGCCATCTACTATGCCTGGGAGTAAAGGACACATAACCTTGTATTACTGCATTTTTGGGGTCAGGAGTGGGCCCAATGAAATATCATTTTAAATTTTCACAGTTGCGAGAAATTATTGGAGTGGGATCAGACATAGCAGAGGTCAGACAATAATTATTTAATTACATTAGATGTTGAGGTTCAAAAAGTTAAAGCTTTATAACCATTAAAAATGAGTCAACATCACATGCAAAATATATATAATAAATACTGTTAAATCAAACTAAGTTCTCAAGCAGAATTTTTTTTTTTTTTACTTTGTGTGTACATTTTAATTATTATTGGTGGAAATATGTTTTGCTGGTTTGTGTGTGTGGTGAAATCAACATTTACCAATAAAAATCTAATCCTTGCAAACCCAATCATAACCTATCCAGCTTTCATATTAAAATGACAACAGATTATTATGAAGGATGAACTTGTCATAATAGCTGTCAACTGGGCTTTAAGAGCCAAATTTAATAATAGCATAAGTGGTATGATCTATTACTTATTTTAAATACAGATTGTACCACCTACTGGCAAAAATGAATCAATCTAATTTGCATATGCAGGGATCTCTTGATCCTGCTAGTTTTGGCGCCGTTAGTGTAGGTTTTGAGGATGAATGTTTCACAGGGTGATTGTCCTAACTTGTGGAGGACTCAATGACAATGAAATCCTTGGGAAAGCAGCAAGTGAAGACTCTCTGTTAAAGTGTACTATAGCTAGTTAACATTGCTTAACACAAATTGCAAATGGTGGTGTCCTAGAAGATTGCAGACTGGAGTAAACCTGCATGGAATTCTGGACCAAACCTACCCAGAAGAGAACACCCTGATCAGATTTACCTGGAGAAGGGGAGCTGGAATGGACAAGACCTTCCTGAAGAGGAGCCAGAGTGGGTCAGATAAACTGGACAACAGTGAATTTGGGAGTACCCAGGATAAGATTGCCAAGAAGCCAAATGCACCCTCTTTTTTGAATAGAAGAATAGGTTTTAAATTATAAATCCTGATTGATTTTAAAGTTCAAAGCTTTGCAGATTCTGGTAGATCTGAGGGCTATCTGCCTGCATGGTAAGGGTTTACCTAGACATTTGGAGCCTTTACAGTGTAACTGTAATCATCGACATCATCATTTGATGCCAGAGCATCTTTGCAGACATGGGAAATTGACATTCATTCCTATCTATAACTTGTTCCTTCATTAAGCCCAGCCTGGTCACATCTCTGCTTATGGTGTGTGACCATCTAGTTGGTTAGCCTATGTGTTGGCCTGATCTTGGTTGTGTTTGCATGCACCTTTGTGCTGGGATATAATGGTGTATAGGTGCATCCCCCGGATGGTGAAAGGAGGTGACTCATCTTGGGGAAACCTAGAAAGGTTGCAAATAACATTAAGGAATAAGGGGCTCTTAACTAACTGTATCTTGGAGAAGGAAATCTGTGATTTCAAACTGGAGCAGACAGAGCTTGCTTAGTCTTTTCAGGCAAGTCTGCCTAGGGGAAGGAAAACACTGCTTTCAAATTCAAGCTCATTAGCTTTGGAAGACAAGCAGACAAGGGTGGTCTGATACCTGTTCCTACAAGGTTAACAGCTATGACATGGCATTCCCATGAGCTGGATAGTGTGGACAGGCCTAACAAGCCATTACCTCTGAAACTTACGTGTTATAGAAACAGTGCAGCAAACCAAACTGTAATTTTAATGCATTCCTGAAATTTCCAGTGGTTTACTGTAATTCACAGTACGTTTATCTATATATTCTGGAGATGATTTAGGATAAATGGAAAGGTAAGTTCAATAGTATCTTATTTTTTCTTATAATAGCTATTTCCAGCTTCTATCTTACTGCAATATTCATTTTGTGTGTGTGATGTCTCTAGTGCCTTCCTTTACGTGATTCCTCCTCTTCTATTTTATATCAAGTTAGCAAGTCTTCTAGCTTTGAGCTGTTTACACTCCATTGGGTCTGAAGAGCTTGATATTGACGTCCTTTCTAATGGCCTAAAAATAGACAAACAAAATAAATGAACACACTCCAAATATAGATTGTGCAAACAAGCTCTCAGAAGTCGGATTATTTATTCTGAAAGGCAAGAAACTTACATTCAGATATGACAGACAGCATGGTTTAGGAAGAGAAGGCTAGAATGGGAGTCAGGAGGCCTAGGTTCTATTCCCAGCTATGTTACTGACCTGCTAGGTGACACTGGGGAAATGACTTCATCTCTGTCTGTCTGTTTCCCTTTCCGTTATGTTCACAGTGTACACACTTAAGTTGGATTAAAAACAGAGAATACTCTTGTTGGACGGTTTCAGCACAATGCCACTTTATTTACTAGAATTCAGAGAACCAAAACCAAAAAACCCCACACCAAGCAGAGAAACGAAACAGGCTGCTCCCTAAGACAGAGACACAACTCATGCCACCTTGCTTTCAGCTGGCTTTTTTCAGACTGACTGCATGCTTTGCTACACAGCCTCCTAGCCTTCAAGCAGGACTAGACCCCACCCCCACTCTTAAAATGATAGCTTGCAATTCCAGCATAGTCCTCAATGCTCAGTCTTCTGCCAGTTCATATGATGCTGAGTGATAGGAAGCCAACCTCGTGTGTTTTACACAATTTTTACATAGAAATGTCTGAATCCTCAGAAATATATTGTGGACCAATAACTGAAATGAGCTTCTCAGGTAACCATAGATGGCAAACACATTTTGAAGCAAATTAATTGTTTTTATAGAAGAAGTTGTTAAGTGCACTCTGGACACTGAGAATAAGCATCAACCACTACTATGTACATTCTCCTTTTTTTCCTGCAAGGTCAATGTGAAGCCACTGCCATGTCTTCAAATTATAGACTACACCCACGCATGACATGGTGCTGTTTCTGGCATATTTCAATGGCTATTACAGGAGTCATGCTAGCTACTTTCCATTTCTGTATCTTTCTCTAAATCTAGCCACCAAAATAACTTCTGGCCACCCCTTTCTTTTTTTTACTTCTCCTTGGTGCCTCTCATGTAATTCCACTAGCAACCTTTTTGTGTAAACACTTTGGTAATGTTACTTATAGTCCCCATAGCAAACAACCTTTCGCCATGGATGGCCCTACTTCAGGAAATTGGAGTTAGGTTGATCTTTGGTTATGTGATTTGGCCACCCTGAAAGTTTATAGGGCATCACTGTAACCAAAATGAGGATTTTCCTTGTTTTAAGGCTAATTTCTTAACTGTAATAGGGAGATCATTTAGGAAAGTGCACAGAATTTTCCTCTGTATGTTCCCTTTGTAAAGAGGCAAATGGGACAGTGCATCTGCATTAGTTTTTCTGGTGGTCTATAATAAAAGTAATACTGGCAGGCAGCTAAGATCAAAGCCCATTTCTGTAGCCTAGCTGCTGCTAGTGGTGGAACACCCACCTTTGGGCCCAGTATTTTTACAAGTGGTTTATGATCACTGGTGTGAACAACTTTCCCCCCCCCCAAACAAGTACTCATGGAATTTAACAACCTCCAAAATGATGCCTAAAGCCTCTTTTTCTATTTGTGAAGTGTTTCTTTCAGCATTTTCTTCCAGAACATTATCAAAGGCTTTCATTTTTTATCCATAGCTACAGGAGAGAACTCACAGGCTAGTTATGAGAGGCTCTGGATTAAAATGTAGCAATAGGCTGGAACTGCTCAGTTTCTTTTCCTTCCTAATAACACTTATTATCCTTTTCTGTTCAAACCACTTCATATTTTTCCATAACACAGGAGACATCAGACTGACTAATGTGGATAAATTTGGAATGAATATTCCATAATTAACATAGCCAGAAAAGATCTAAATTCTGAGACATTCTGTGGTATGGGGACATTCTCAATGGCTTTTTTGTTTTCTCTTTTAGTGGTTGTGCCTCTGTTGCATCTATGCAATGTCACAAGTAAGAGACCTGATTTTGAAAAAAGCACATTTGTTTTTGTGAACCTTAAAATCATATTTTTTGCAATCTCTTTAGAAAATCTTCTTCTAGGTTTTTTTAAGTTTAAGTTAAAACTCTTCTAGGTTTTTTTAAGTTTCTCTGAATTCCCCCCCATTTACTAATATGTCATCCAAATAACAGACAGCCCCATTTACCCCCTGCAGTACCTGATCCATTATTCTTGGAAACACAACAGTGCACTGGCTACCTCCTCGATTTTTCATACCTAATTACACCCTTGTGTGTGTTCACTGCCATAAATTGTTTTGAATTTGGCGCCAAACAGCACCTGCTGCTAGTTTTGGGACAGTTCTAGTTTGTTAAACTTTACTCCCCCGGCCAGTTTTCCAAATCAATCTTGCAGTTTAAGAATTGGATGTTTGTCCACTTCCAGCCAGGGGTTTATGATGACTCTAGCGTCTCCCCCTACCCCACCCTCAGTACTTACCTTTTGGCATACACACAATTGGCACAGCTCATTCACTGAACTCCACAGGTGAAATTATGCCCTGCTTTTGCAGTTTATCCAATTGATCTGCCAGAGGCTTTTGCGGAGCATATTGCACAAATCTACCCTTCTGGAATTTAGCAATGGCCTTGACAGAGACAGACAGCCTCACTGTTCTGCCTTTTACCAAACCTATGTCTGTACTAAATACAGCTTTGTACTGTTGTTTCAATTTCCCCACTTGGTCTGGCATCCAATTTAAGCTTTTATAGCCAGTGACTGCCTTTCGGAGGGGGTCCATTTCTTTCAGTTACAATTAACTCTAATGGTAAACAGATACATTTATAGGTTACACTGACAGGGACGCTGATACTCGTATGTGCCCCTTATTGAAATTCTGTAAAAGAACATTACTTCTCTTACTCGTACCTCAAGAACTGTTTTTTGTAAAGTCCCTCAGAAATCATGGATACTGCCACTCCTGTATCTATTTTCATTTGCAATATCACATCATTTACCTTTCCATTAACAAAGTAAGGGATAATATAGCTGATCATCTTCTACCACATACACTTCTGTGAAATGGTACATCTCACACATCCTTTCATCCAGGAGACAACTTGCTTCCAAGCCTGACTCAACAGTCAGATAACTAGTTCTGTGGCTCCCACTTATAGACACTGACAACTTTTTCTCAGTGTAACCTTTGGTATGCCCTGGTGTGCTGTGGCAAGCCCAGGTGGCATCTTCCCCTCTGATCAGATTTCTTCCGCAGCATCTTATTAAAGGCATACTGCTCCTGGCAGTGTGGTGTCCCTAAACAGTAGAAACATGGCTCCCTCCATTTTGTTTGGATCCTGTCAGAGATGACAACCTACTTCGTCATCCTTCCATCCCTGTTGAGGCCCTTCTTCCCAGGCCTGGCACAATGCATCCAGTTTATTTTCAAATTTTGATGCATTTTTTCTTTGCTCTGTTGTTTGAATCCACAATCTCTGCCACTCCCTCTGGTGTCAGTTCCTTGTTGTATACAAAATTCAACAGCCTCTCTCTTAATTCAGGGTGTTTTACTCCAAAACCAAACTGATCTCTGAGAGCATCTTTCAGAAAATTACCAAAACCCAAGTAGCAGACAGTTGTTTTCAGGCTGGCCAGAAATTCAGAGATACTTTCTCCTTCTGTACACTTTCTTACATGAAACTTACATTGTTCTGTTAAATTAGTGGTAGGCACATAATGCTTCTTTTAGATGTGTCTATTATTTTGCCCAGATCTGTGTATCTTTCATGCTGCTAAATAAACAAGAATGGTGTTTTAGAATCCTTTGAAAAATGTATCTGTGTGTCTGTTTGCTTTCACTATCACATGCCCCTGAGGAGGCACTGCAAACCAGAAGCTCACACCTAGGGTGGGATTCTGGGGAACACACAAGAGCTCTTGGAGAGGCTGGAGGGAGTTGGCATTAGTTTCAGGACCTAGGCAACTGTATCAGGGTCCCCACTGCCAAAAGTAATGTCCAACAGGGGAGCTCAGCCACCTCTGTAACAAGAGAAGAACAATTAGAAGGAATACATACATATATGTGTGTGTTACATCCACAAACCCTAGGTTAAAAGAATGCTAACTTTGCAAAGTTAAGCACTTAAATTAGGAAAATCCAGAAAATTAAGTTTGCCCATGCAATTTAAATTTGGTACCCTTATGAGTTTGCATTATGATACAGTCTGTAATTACGTGACCACATACCGTTTTTCCACAGTGCTCATTCAATTTTTCATTTTGTCTTCACTGGTCTATGGGTGGCCCAAGGCCTTCTTCATTGCACGCTATTAAAACCCAGCTCTGAATATAGAATTATTAATTTTCTCATGATTTTTCTATGGTGCTTATCACTATAGTATCTGAGTGCTTCACAAAGATTAGTGAATTTATCTTCCTGACACTTTTGTGAGATGAGAGACTTATCCACATTTGACAGATGGGGAACTTGGGTACAGAGACATTAATGTTAACAGGTATCAGAGGGGTAGCCATGTTAGTCTGGATCTGTAAAAAGCAACAGAGAGTCCTGTGGCACCTTTAAGACTAACAGTTGTATTGGAGCATAAGCTTTCATGGCTGAATACCCACTTTGTCAGACACATGCGTCTGACGAAGTGGGTATTCACCCACAAAAGTTTATGCTCCAATACATCTGTTAGTCTTAAAGGTGCCACAGGACTCTGTTGCTCATTAATGTTAACAGTATCCATTACTTTTGTGCCCCTCTTTTGAAATGCCTATGGCCTGATTTTTTTCCAGACAGCTTAGCATTTTATTGCACTTTTATTTCTTTGGAACATTGACGTCCGTTGTAGCTGTGAGTACTCAGCACTTACGCAATCAATTCAGACATCCAGAAATGAGGAACACATAATTAGTGACTACCTGCAAAACTTTGGTTTAAGTGACTTGCACAACAGTGCATAGGAACTCTTTTGCAGAAGCAGGGATAGAATCCAGTTCTCCAGGGCAGCATTCAATTATCTTAACCATGAGGCCATCTTTTCTATTCCTGCAGTCCCTTGCCTCATTTGCTACACATTTGCCAACTTCTGCAACAAATGAGGCAGAAGTCCTACAGACAACAGCATCGTTCAACTACACAACCCTGATTTATTCCCAGAGCACAGAATTTACACTTTACACCAATCAGACTTGGGGTGGGAGTGTTTTAGGGTGGAATAAACACTTTAGTATTTTGTACCACCATCTCTCAACTCCATTTTTCTTTGCCATTCCAGTGGTGAGCCTTCTCAGATACCAGATGGCTAGATACCACAATGCTATGCTCATTTTTCCTCTTAAAAATAAATCTCAATGTGCTCATGTAAATCTCATCAATAGCAGTGGGAGTTACACACATGAATTATGTGTAGAGTAATTCCCGTATTTTAGTTTTAAGGTAAAAATGTGAATACTTTAACAAAATAAAATACAACATACAAAATATAACAAAAATACATTCTCTTTGGATTTATTATGCATGTTGCATATTACTAACGCATCAGTCTCAAGGTAGGTTATTATCTAGAGGCCATTTGCAAATGTTGCTCTTTCAGCAGTTCAGTGACATAAGTGTGGGATTCATTATGAAGGTGTATAAGAAGCAGCAGTGACAGACTATTCTGATGAGAAGATTCATTATCTCACATCCAGTACTCACATTCAAGTGGAGTCCTGTGGTGATAGGGTGTTGAATGGCATTGCTACTGTTTTGATGTACTAATTTGCTATCCAAGCTGCTGAAAGTTGCTTTCTTTAAGCAAGGTAATAATCAGAAGTCCATGCAAAAAGAAAAATGCACAGTTATGATATTGGAAGCTGTACAGCAATTACATGCAGATATTTTACAGTGGATGAATTATGGGAGTGACTCTCTTGATATAAAAGTAAGTTTCAAGGTTAGCTCACAAATCAATTAGACTTTAAAAAGTGATTTAACAGAGCTCTCTTAATGAACTGATTCTGAATCTTAAACATTAATTTCTTGGGATTTGTAAAATGTTAGAGGGTAAAGTTTAAGGGTGGAATTTTCAAAGGGGATTTACATGCTCAGTTCCCTTTACTGTTAATGGAGATTGGCCATCCAGCTCCATTAGGCAAATTAGAAAATCATTCTTATATTTTAAATATTCTAGAGGCAGCTGGGGATAAAGTAAGTGCCACCTAACTTTAAAATTAATTTATCAGAAAAAAGTACATATAAATAGGACACATTGAACTGTCTTCCTTATGTCCTTCTTATCTTCCTTATGTCTCTCTTTTTCTTAGGCCTAGATTGTGCCTTTAGTCACAACCTATAGGTAAGTCACCGCAGAAAGAGCCCAGGGAAGGAGTTATGACACACAGTCACAATTCTTTCCCTTCCTTCCCAGAGGGAAATGATCTGCTCTTGCCCCTGGAACAGTAGCTGATTACTTCCCCCCTTCATGAATCAGGTGCACAGGTTAGCGTGTTGGGGAGCAGAACTCCAATGTTTTTTCTGATTCTTTCTGTCTACCTGTGGGGAAGGATGGAGATACTGGGCATGTAGCTCATGCTCTCCCTTCATGGCTGCAGCTGAGATGTTAAGAGGAGTGTCCCTTTTTAGTGCTACAGCATTCGATACCATGTCTTCATAAAACTCCCAGCCCAATGGTGCTTCAATCCTGGCTGGGGATTCAGGGCTCTCCCAGAATCCACGTGATAAATAATGGTAAAAAGAAATAATGACACAAATGACAGAAAGAGGACATTGCTATTCTCTCACCACAGCATATCTGAAAATCAATATTACTTGCACCGTACAATGGGAGACTCAGGCACAGAAAGAAAGAGAGGGACATAGCCAGGGCTGTCCCTAGTGGGATGCGGGGCCTGGGACAACCCCCCCCAGTCTGGCCCAGGCCCTGCCCCCACTCCACCCCTTCCCCCAAGTCCCCTCCCTGCCTCTTCTTGCCCCCACCCTACCCCACCCCCTCTCCGCCCCCATCACGTCTCTTTCCAGCTTCCGCTCCCTCCCACAAGCAACGCTGGAAACTGGCGGAGCGGAGCGGGGCAGGCTGGGGCTCGGTCGCTTATTGCTGCTGGTGCCAGGCCCCCCGCTAATCCCCAGGCTGCCCTGGACCCCACATCCCAAAGCGCGGGGCCCTCCAAAGCGCAGGGCCCAGGGTGGTTGCCCCGATCCATCCTATGAACAGGACGGCTATAGACATAGCTAAAGATATTCAAAGAGGATCACTCAGCCCATGGATAAAAAAAAAAACAAGTATCTATGAATATTTGCATAACAAACTCTCTAGTAAACACTGCAAGTAGAACCATGAGAAACACAGAGAAAAAAATATGGAGGTACATACTGAGGCATGAAAGGCCATGAAAAGGGAAAAGTGATGCCTTGATAAAGACAGCAAAATAAAATGTGTCCTGTTGTGAAACAAAGCCAACTCAAAGATACAGTTTCCTGTATGAAGAAAAACATACATAAGAGAAGCTGTGTTTGACAGGAAAGGGGCCTACATAAAGTTCTCTTTCAGATTTTATCTGGAAACATTTTCAGAGACAAATACAACTACACAAGTTCCTCAAAATTACAAGTGAAAATGACATCCAGGTCAGCAAGGCAAAACACACATCAGCAGTTTAACCATGTGAAGTCTCAAGAGCCACTCTAATGCTGCCAGCACAGCTGCCTAAAGTCTCTGCCAAGGAGCCAGATGCTGCTAGAAAATGAGGACCTTCCATAGTTGGCATGTAGCTGTTGAAAGAGCAGTAATGGTATTCCAGTTTGATTTGAGTGACTGAATTACACTTTGCTTGGGTAGCTGACTTTCAATGATCATAAGCTTCTCTCACTGTTTCACTAGTAAATTTCATTTCAACACAGATTATGTAGCATATCCTAAGCCAGGAACATTGTATTTTGTATGAGGACACTAGCACTGACTACTCCAACCTAGCTCTATAAGGTATTATTGTCACTCCGAACCATGTCAAGATGGGAAGAGAAAAGGGTCAAAGCTTAGTTTAAATAAGATAATACTGATAAATATTCATTAATCATGAACACAATACCAAATCAAACATTTATAAAGTTATTCTGCAGAGCTAAAACATGGCAGATCTCTTCATCCTGGACTAATATCCATTATCAAAAGCTCCAGAGTACATATTCTCTAAGCATTGCTATCATTACTCATTTGCATAGGTGGTCTGCGACCTTTTCCCTGTAATGTACGAAGAAAAGCCCAGATCTCTGTTCTTACATAGTCAATTGGACATTTTTACATGAGTAAAGTTACCCACATGCAAATGTACATGCAGGATTTGTTCCCCAGAGAGGTTATTGCTCACAGTCTCAAAGGGGGTTATAACCATAGAATTAGAGAATATTACGGTTGGAAGAGACCCCAGGAGGTCATCTAGTGCAATCCCCTGCTCAAAGCAGGACCAATCCCAACTAAATCATCCCAGCCAGGGCTTTCTCAAGCTGGGCCTTAAAAACCTCTAAGGATGGAGATTCCACCACCTCCTTAGGTAACCCAGTCCAGTGCTTCACCACTCTCCTAGTGAAATAGTGTTCCTAATATCCAACCTAGACCTCCGCCACTGCAACTTGAGATCATTGCTCCTTGTTCTGTCATCTGCCCCCACTGAGAACAACCGAGCTCCATTCTCTTTGGAACCCTGCTTCAGGTAGTTGAAGACTGATATCAAATCGTCGCTCACTCTTCTCTTCTACAGATTAAATAAGCCCTGTTCCCTCAGCCTCTCGTAAGTCATGTGCCCCAGCCCCCTAATAATTTCCGTTGCGCTCTGCTGGACTCTCCAATTTGTCCATATCCTTTCTGTAGTGGTGGACCCAAAACTGGACGCAATACTTCAAATGTGGCCTCAGCAGTGCAGAATAATCACTTCCCTCGATCTACTGGCAATGCTCCTACTATTGCAGCCCAATATGCCGTTAGACTTCCTGGCAACAAAGGCACACTGTTGATTCATATACAGCTTCTCATCCACTGTAATCCCCAGGACCTTTTCTGCAGAACTGCTGCTTAGCCAGTCAGTCCCCAGCCTGTAGCAGTGCATGGGATCCTTCCGTCCCAAGTGCAGGACTCTGCACTTGTCCTTGTTGAACCTCATCAGATTTCTTTTAGCCCAATCCTCCAATTTGTCTAGGTCACTCTGGACCCTATCCCTCCCCTCCAGCATATCTATCTCTCCCCCCAGCTTAGTGTTATCCATGAACTTGCTGAGGGTGCAATCCATCCCATCATCCAGATCATTAATGAAGATGTTGAACAAAACCAGCCCCAGGACTGACCCCTGGGGCACCCCATTTGATACCGGCTGCCAAATAGACATTGAGCTGTTGATCGCTGCCCGACGATATAGTTAGCGTTCTATTCACCTTATAGTCCATTCATGCAATTCATACTTTTTAACTTGCTGGCAAGAATACTGTGGGAGACCGCATCAAAAGCTTTGCTAAAGTCAAAATATATCACGTCCACCACTTTCCCCATATCCACAGAGCCAGTTACTTCATCAGTCAGGCTGGTCAGGCATGACTTGCCCTTGGTGAAGTCATGTTGACTTTTCCTGATCTTCCTCTCCTCCAAGTGTTTGAAAATGGATTCCTTGAGGACCTGCTCCATGATTTTTCCAGGGAAATTTCAATATTTTAGAGGGGAGATTTTCAAAGGCACAAAGGGGAGTTAGGTTCTTACAAGTCAATGGGACTTATTTAAAATCTCCCCCAAAGGGTGCAAACTTTGCCTTTTTTGTGCCATAAACCCATGCACTCAAAAGTGCTATTATGACTGCCCAAGAATTATGTAGACCCATGTTTAAAAATTAATTTCCAACCTTGGAACCGACTAAGGCACCATTAAAATCTCAATATTTGCTGTTCTCCAGATAGGGAGGAACTACCATATTTGCAGGACATAATTATAGGAAGCCACCGCAATTATTACAAGTACTTGGATACTAAATGTTGAGTTTTTAATTGCGTGAATCTTTGGAACTTGGGAACAGCTCTAATTACCAGGTTTTTTTAAAAAGGCACATTAACTGCTTGAATGGTACCAAAGGTCTTGTATGTGGTACATGGGGCAACATACATACAACGTTTTTCTCACATACGAGCCTGAGAAGTAGGAACTTCAAAGGATGCTGCCATGACCAAATACAGTTCCACTACAAATAAATTTGAGAGACAGACCAATTTTTCATGTTTGATTTTTTTGCTCATGAAAAAGACAGTATTTAACCCCGGCCTATTTAAATATATTCTTACACTAATATTTAAGATCTAAGGGGGAAAGATGATCAGTCAGTTGGCCTCTCTTGGGTGCTAGACTCATATGCTGAAAGGTGTTTGTGGCCTGGGGGACAATGTTGCTTCTCTCTGCTTCCCTGACCTGTGCAAGACTTAGGCCTCTGTGGCTGATAGGGCCAATGGTACCTCTTCCTCAAAACCCATATAGAGCTGAACCCATATAGAGCTGGCTGGAACATTTCAAGTTTTGAAAATTTTTGAAGAAAAACAGGGATAATTTTTTGGAAAAATGTTCATGAAAAAGTCTCATTTCTTACCTTCTCTGGGTCTCCAGAGCCATGATGGCACCTATGCTGCCTGTCGCTATCTCCCTACTTCATCATTTGTATACCCTAGAGGACAACTGATTACTGCAGAACAAACTAGAGCCCTCATCAGGAGGCCAAAGAAGATATGGACCCCCACAGATGGGTAAATAGTCACCACTGCCCAGGGGATAAGTTGTATGCAGGCAGAAGATGGCTAGAAGTTTTCCTTATCCATCCATCCATCCATCCATCCATCCATCCCTAGTACTAAGTCATCACTATATTGAGATGCAAAAAGGATACAGACCAAAAGAATAGACAGAGCTAGAAGGAAGAACAAAGACCTGCTTGCACTGAGGAATGATTCTTGTGGGTCTTTTGTTAAAATGTCATGAAACAGCATTGAGCATATATTCCATCAAGGAATTTGCACAAGGTCTAAAATAGGATGAAATTTTGCACCCTATATTTTGCACTATATATTTGTTTGGCAAGTTTCAAAAGGCTTTGCAAAAAGGTACCATTAAAGGTACCATTAAATAGGAGCAGACTGCAGATTGCTGACATTTTGCCCAGCTATAAGAGTACAAATGCTACCATATCAATGACTACAGGATTATGCAAAACCTTCTACTGCAGTGCTGTTCACCTGAAAACTTTAAAAAAAGTAATTAGATTTTCTGATCTTAATCACTAGAGGAATCTTTCAGGCATCAACATCAACAACCAAGAAATCTAAAGTCATTTTAGGCAGTATTGGTTTATAGCCTCACAGGATACTGCTATGACAGTATCTAAGCAATGATTCCTCCAACTCAGTCTAAGCACAGGGAAAGGAACTGAGACATTGGCAAGGGGACAGATTGAAGCTAGTGCTTGCCCTGCAATTTTGATAAATTTTTACAAACTTGCATTTTAAAGTAATGCAGCTTTGATCTCATGCCTTACAGATCCACAGCTAGTAAATATATAATCAAACTTTTTGTAATATGTGCCACTTTTCCCCCCTTAGGATTTCAGCATCACCACTGGAGATAAGGATGTGTGTGCAGAAAGGGCTCCAAGATTCTGCCATCATAAATCATATTTAGGCATAGTTTTTGTGCAGGACTATAATTTATGAGGCATGCCTTGTGTGGCTGAAATGTGTATCTTCCAAATGAAGGGAAATCCATTCAGCTCTGCTCTAAAAACTAAATCTGACCTTATGGCAACAGCAGAGTCCATTACATAATTCATTTTACGCAATCACAGTGGAAGTCATGATACACAGTTTGAAATTTGGCTGGCAGAACTTTAAACAGTTCAAAAAAGAGAAGGGTGGAACTGAATGAAACTGAAAATTTCTACTAAAAATTATTACAACCATACTTTTAGCATGGAGAGATTTACTTTTACCAGGAGTGCTATTTTATTTATTTTTGATGGATTGATAGAGAGTGCCTTTTTCATAAGCCTTGATGTACCACAGAATTAATTACTCTTTGCCAGATTCTGTCTCTATCTAGCTGTTTTGTGGAGGCAGCACAATGCAGCTGGTGAAGATGGCAGCTCTGGCTTCCTAGTGAATGTTTTGGCAAGGAGAAATTGTTGGGTGGAATAGAGCCAGTGTAGCAGCTCCCTGTGCCATCTTCCTCCCAGCTGCAGCCACTAACTGTGTGGCTGAGGGAAAGGAGGTGTGACCAGGGCAAACTTAATCTCCAGGGGATCACAACTGCCATAAAGGCACTGGGATGTCTAGGAGCTAGGTGTACATTGGAGCAGACCTGAGGCGCCTTTTGAGCAGGGCATAATGGTGCTTTAAAATCCCCTTTGTTCCACAGCATCACATTTCCAAGTGCAGCTTGGATGCAGCCCAGGATTTAAGCATGTATTATAGGTATCGGCCATGAAGAAACCTAAGTAGGCACATTAGAAAATGACCTAGTGCTGAATACATGGGAGATACGTCTTGCATAAGTAGGGGCATTGCCAGCAGATCAAGGGACATGATCATTCCCCTCTATTCGGCATTGGTGAGGCCTCATCTGGAGTACTTTGTCCAGTTTTGGACCCCACACTACAAGAAGAATGTGCAAAAATTGGAAAGAGTCCAGCGGAGGGCAAAACAAATGATTAGGAGGCTGGAGCACATGACTTATGAGGAGAGGCTGAGGGAACTGGGATTGTTTAGTCTGCAGAAGAGAAGAATGAGGGGGGATTTGATAGCTGCTTTCAACTAACTGAAAGGGGGTTCCAAAGAGGATGGATCTAGACTGTTCTCAGTGGTACCTGATGACAGAACAAGGAGTAATGGTCTCAAGTTGCAGTTGGGGAGGTTTAGGTTGGATATTAGGAAAAACTTTTTCACTAGGAGGGTGGTGAAGCACTGGAATGGGTTACCTAGGGAAATGGTGGAATCTCCTTCCTTAGAGGTTTTTAAGGTCAGGCTTGACGAAGCCCTGGCTGGGATGATATAGTTGGGGATTGGTCCTGCTTTGAGCAGAGGGTTGGACTAGATGACCTCCTGAGATCTCTTCCGACCCTGATATTCTATGATTCCCCAATGGAAGCATGCAGCCAGGAGTGAAGGGATGAGGATAGGATGGGAAGAGCTGCTTCTGTGAGAGCTCTGACAAGTTAACTCACCTTCCACTTTAGAAGAGTTAAACAGTAACTGAGAAAGTTACAATGGAACAAAATGCTGCTGTAAAATGCACTAAATTGCATCAGTCCTAGCATTTTTTGTCTTAAATAAAAAAACCCTGAGGCATGGAACTTTCACAAGAGGTTAACACTATGCTTTGCCAACCTGTCTTACTAAATGATAAGTCCTTGAAATGCCAATGTTTTTAAATTACAGCAAAACAAAAAAAAACCACTGTGGGGCCAGTTCTTAGCTGGAGTGAAGCAACGTAGCTCCTTTGACTTCAATGAAGGCACACTCATTTACACCAGCTAGGAATCTGGTCCACTGAATATTAGGAAAACATCCTGTAGTCTATTCTCCACAAATATGCTGTTCAAAGAGAAAAGAAACAAAACTTTTTAAGAAGCCATTTCAAATGTGACATTTTCAGGTAACTTGGTAAATCTCTTGTAAAAAGCCATTTTCTAATACTTCTTAAGGGAATTTCAAATTAGCTAGACATTCTGTACTACCTGTGAAATATAAGCAGCTCACGGGAATAAGGAAAATGAACTCAAATAACCCTGAGAAGACTAGAGGAAAAAGTGCAGGGCACATACTGTACTGAGCTAGTATATAAATCTTCAGAAGTTACTCAAGTATAAGAAAAAGATTGTTGATGTTCATTTTGACAGCCATCTACCAGCTTTGAATAAATACACTAGTTTAGGTTATATAATTATATATCCTAGTACATTGGAGGGGGGCGGGGGGCTTGTTTCTCTCATCGAATGAAGGGCACCAAGATACTCTGGGTAAAATCCCAGCCTTAAGTCATTGGCAAACTCCCATTGACTTCAGTGGAGCCTGAAATTACCCTGTGGACACATTACCAATATTTGTTCAGAAATCACACCTGCATTTTGACCATTTTACCATTTGAGCAGCAGAAAATATGAGCACTGTACCCCTTTTAAAAATATGAGAATCTCACTTCTAACTATCAATATCTCCTGCAACCCAATAAGGCAGATTTATCATAAGCTAATATACATGCCTCATCACAGATTCACAGATGATAAATGCTCAGTGTAAAACAATTCCACGCATCGTTTCCCCCTTAATGTTAATTCTGTTCCATTGGAATTGTTGGATGGATGTTTCATAAATTAAAGCTTTCTGATAAACATTGCTAACCTACACATGGTGATGACAAGGCAGTCTATAGCAACTTTTTAATATATCAGGACTGTAAGTACTTGATAGAAAAATGCAATCATTTGAAAAAAATACTAGACTCATCTTTTGCCTCTGTTCTCTTGAGACAGGTTCTGAGTGGATGCTAGCTATATTCTGCTAGCTTACTGTTTGTGGTGGCTCAAGTGGTTTTCCCTCCCCCCCCCCAAAATAAATACTAAAATTAAAGGAAATCAAATCACAACTTTTGGCAGTATTAACACACAAGCTAACCATAGATCACATGCCTTACTACACACACAGTATTATGCCCAATGCGTCCATTTATGTTCTCAAAGTTGCACTCAAATGCACAGCTAGAACTCCAGTCAGACTACTATGCTTTCCGTAGTGTAAAGTCTATGATGTATTTGTACATGAAAGAGAATGAGACTCAGGTTGTGCATTTCAGTGGATAGGAAAAACATTTTTAAAAATGTCAGATTTTTTTGTGGGAATGGATTTCCATTTTCTGGCCAGCTCTGTTAGTTGGACTCCTAGCAGACTTTGTGTCTGGCAGTTTGGGTTTGAGTTCTCCTTATCATGGAATCTTTTTACTAATACAGATACAAGAAAGAATTGGTGGGGACAAGGAGAGGGGAGATCTAAATCTCAAGGTGTCAGAAAGTAGAAACTTGCACTACAGAAGAAGTAGCTGATGGATCTGAGCAGTTCCACTAGCTTCCCTTGGCAAAGATCAGTTAGGTTTTGTTTAGCAATTTTTTCCTTAAAAGTAACACTTTTATTGTGCCCTTATCCCTGAAATGTTCAGAAAGTGTGTGTGTATGTGTTTAACTAGTGGGAGGCAAACATTTTAAAAGGAAGCATTTGTAAAGGTTTCTCCTGATAAAATCAGTAAGTATTTTTCTAAAAAAAAAACTTATATTAAAAATTCTTTGGTCTTCTGGGGAGTTGTTGTGGCAAATCTGGAAACTAAACTAAACCAAACCATTAAAGCATGAAATGGAGGTATTTCAATCCTTTTCTAAATCGCAACACAAACTTACCTATGGAGTTGTCAGATACCTCCATTAGCTGGGAGGTGATACTCCTATTATTCAAAGATAGAGTGCATATACAAATCCCTCCATTGAACCTGATCTTGTATCATTTCTCCAATAGAGGTGAAATCCTGACTCCAGTGAAGTCAATGGGAATTTTGCCCCTGACTTCATTAGAGCCAGGATTTCTCCTCAGAACTCTAGTTGAAGTTTTTGGTGCAGAAACAATTCATGATTGGACCTTGAAAGGTTAGCATCTCTTTTTTTTATTAGGTCTTTTGGTCTTTTTCTTAGGCTAAACAAACAATACCTGCCTTTCTTTTAACTTCTATTTTATTAGGGAGTGGCACAATCTATTGGAAGCAAATATTGCTATAATTAATTTATGCTTCATTTCTGCATTGGCACATTATGTTATAAATTACTTAGTTAAAATTAAACATGGCAAGTTTGGCATCTTACTGACATGATTAAATACTGGACTGAATAAGAATTTTGTGTAGAACTGTGGAAATATATGGAGTGAGAAGTGAGCTTACTGTGTTACCAAGTCTTGTGTGTATGAGAGGCAGATAAATCTGGGGGGGAAAGTGAGGCAAAGTTAATAAAGATACTTGTCTAGTGCCAAATGGCCAAATAAAATAGGTCTGTTATTACAATGAATGGAGCTGTACTGCTACTTATTTCCCACCTATTGCCTGCCAACACAATACAGTCAGCAAGTGCTTCCTTGAGCAAAGCACCCGTGTAAGAGACTACTGACAAGCTTCACAATGACAGGATGGTTGGAAATAGGTGATGGTGATAGGTAGGGTACCACAGGAATCTTTCTGGGGGGGTCTCGTCTTGAACACTGTCATCAGCGATGTAAGAAGAGCATGTAGACAGTGCACTAGTGAAATTTAGTATCCACAGAAGTTGTTCTTTAAATACTATTGGCAGTTAGGACTGAGAAATAATACAAAGGGACCGAGACATGTTAGAATAGAAACCTGGGCAGAAATCTCACCATGGACAGAGCAAAAATGAAGACCCCACCTCAGTCCTTGCTCTATGGTACCCACTTTCATATATTCATAATTACAGTAGTAAAATCAGATGTCATCTTACAGTCAGACTGAACAATTAGAGGCCGGGGTAGAAAATAGAAATCTTCTTGGCTGAATTTTACTTACATATTTCTGTTAGCACTTGGATACCAAAATGGTGAATGAAATGTAGATAAAATGAATGAATGTAGATTGACTGATTGAAATTATATTCAGAATCGGAAAATGTAAGTCATACACTTGACAAAAGCAAACCAAAACACAGATATTCAAGTGGAGGTAGAAACTTGGACAGCATAATGAAAAAAACAAAAACAAAAGCCCCACGGTGCTCCCGGACATGGACGGCTGCTGGCACATCTCTGCATACCCCTGGGGAGAGGGGAATAGCGTGCCTCTGTGTGCTGCCCGTGCCCGCAAGCACCGCCCCTGTAGTTCCCATTGGTTGGTTCCCGGCCAATGGGAGCTGCGGGGACGGTGCTGGGGGTGGGGGCAGGAGGCAGAGCTGCCTCCTGCCCTCGCCAGGGGCCACAGAGAGGTGCCAGCAGATGGACACTTCTGGGAGCGGCATGGGGCTACAGCATGCAGGCAGCCTGCCTGAGCCCTGCTGTGCCAGGACCCCCCTTAGCCTGGGGCCCTGGGCTGCAGCCTCTAAAGCCTCTGCGTTAATCCAGCCCTGCCTGCTCCGACCACTATGTATGACCACCCTCGTCCTGATCATGACACTATAGTAGTGAGTATAGGCAGATAATAGAGTTAATAAGACATGAGATGGAAATCTAATATCACAGCAAAAAAGGTGAATGCAGTTTTGTGGTATGGCGGGATCAAGAGACAATATTCTTTCTTTCCGTGGCTCTGATTTAATCACATGGAAGATATGCTTTACTCATACACAAGGTATTGGGCTCAATACAGGAATAGGGTGAAATTCTATGAGTTGTTTTATACAGGAGAGATCAGACTAGATGATCTAATACATCTATCTTTAAAGTCTATGAAGCTGGAATATCAGATTCATTTCTGGAACCTCATTACTTGGAAAACACTGACATACCTAAGATTGTTTTGAGAGAGTTATAGGAGAAAAACATAACCAGTGGCAGGATTAAAAGAACTAAGTACATATAAGGTAACTTGGGTGGAGGGGTACATCATAACAATCTACAAATATATGGAGGGTATAATTATTTGGGGTGATACAAAGGGTTATAACTAAGAGTAAAGGCATGAAATTGCAAAAAAAAAAAAAAAAAAAAAAAAAAAAAGGAAAGAAGTAGGCCAAATGTGCAGGGGGGCGGGGGGGGGGGGGCAATTCCTCATAGTGAGGTCAATTAAGAATAGTCTTCCTGGGGAAGTGGTAGAAGCCCCATCATTTGAGAGGTTTACAATTGGCTAAAACACTTGTTCTGTTTGGCAGGAAGGTGGATAAGGTGACTCAGAACAGTACACCTCTTCCATTTCTGATGTCTTTATTCTGCAAAGATGTTCCTGGGAAACAAGGAGAGGCTTGTTTCTCCCTTGCTGTCACATCACAGGTGAAAACTGGAAAGAGCTGCTGCTCATGCACTGAGACAAGAACATAAATATCCCATAATCATATATTTATTTTATTTAATTTCTTGCATTGCAATAGCATGTAGGACCCCCACTAATGGACTAGGATCCCATTGGGCTGTACAAATGAAAGAAAGAGACAGTCCCTGTCCCAGAGAACTAACTAAACCCCCTGGGATGGTGCTTTTACTGAGCTAAAAATCTTGTTTGTTTTTTCTGTAGACAGAAAAATCAGTACTATATTTTTTAAAAAATGTGTTTATCAAATGGGTTAAGCACCGTGGCAGTATTGGCTGTACTGGTGTTGCAGAGGAATGCAAAAGACAATTCCCCAACATATATAATTCAGCCACATAAATAATTTCCCAGACCTCCTCAATGATTTATTGCAGTTTATATTTTTAATGAAAACCATATTTACAGAACTATTTCATGCCCTTTTGACTGCACACAAGACGCACAGCAGAGAAAAATGTGGTGCAATTAGTTCTTAGTTATTGTATTTGTGACAGATTCATCATTTGCTTTTGCCATCACCCACTGAACAAAATGAATATTCAGGAATTGTCAACAGCTGTAGTCAATTTGATTTTTCAAAGACTCTAACTAATACAATGAGAATGTAATTTACTTTTGTTTGCATCGTGTATCTGAGACGTGCTTTAATATTATTATTTTGGAAATGGTTGTTATATTATATCTGAATATCATTTCTAGGATAGACTAAATTAGTATTTGTGAATAGTACAAAAAAACGACCAGCCACAAATCCTGGAACTGTCTGTACACAGGCACAGGGATCTACCCACACAGAGTTGATTACAGAGTTGATCAGGGCCTTACATATGTGAGTAACTGCATTCACGTGATCAGTCCCATTGAACTCAACGGGATTGCTCTCACACACAGAGATACTTACATGTGTGAGTGTTTGCAGGACTGGGCCTTAATTGCTCTTTTGTAAACAGTAACTTTTTGGGGCTTGCTTCTGTGCTGTGTGTAGTGAGAGAAAGTACAGCCCCAAAAGGGGGTGGGGAGTTGCTGAACTAACTTATAGCCTTCTCAGGGTTGTCTATAGGTTGCCCAGCAGCCCAGAATTCCCTGTTGCTCTCAGCACTTCCTTGATGTCTCCTGTCTTCAAACCCATCCCCATCATGTCTCTTGGGTCAGGGCTAGCATAGTGGCAAAGCACTGGGCCCACATGGCTCCTGAACCACGGGAATTCTCCCCTAACCACTTGTAACTCCTGTAGCAGCAGATGGTGGCCAGTGTGGGATTCAGAATCTTTCCTTGGAAGAACTGAAATATTTCTCACATTTGGCCAAAAATTCATTTCTGTGATTGAAGTACATATCAGTTTGGAACCTTATAATCCCTTTGGAAAATGAGTGTATTAAAGGCAATTGTGTAGCTATCTGTGTCCCTGCTCCCTTAGTCAGTACATATTATAATATATAGACAGCATAACTTTTTTGGAGTTGGTGTAGATGTTGTTTCTTTCCAAATGGTGCATAAGTTATTTCAACCCATCAAAGAACTACAAACTGGATTTTTTCTTAATCCAAACAGTTTAGGTAACTATATTGTATATCTAGAATATAAATGCCCAATGCCTAAGCCTCTGCATGAATTTACGTAACTTAAAAGAGCAGAGTGTTTGGCCTCTGGAATTAAAAAAATAGTACAGGGAATACAGAGATGCTTTTATATAATTTAGCTTGCAGAACACTTTTCATTATTTATATTATGACGATAACCAGTTTATGGATGCTCCTAATTTCCTGAAATATGCACCTGTGGGGCTGAAATTTTCCATGCTTAGCCTGTGTTTGAGTTGGAGTCAAACATGCAAATGCTTGACCTTCCAATGAGTCTGAGTTTGGGCAAAGTGATTCTGTCTTTTTCTAATTAAGATCCAATCATTTCTTTATGTAAAACAGGGATCAATAGAGTCAAACTTATGCCATTGGATAAAGAGCAAGATTTCTCAATAGTTGAAATGCAATTCACATACAAGTTGGGGGGGCACCCAGTAGTCTACTCTGAAGGTTGAAAAATAAATAAATAAAAAAATTCATGCAGCTCTTGATACTGGAAAAAGTCCCCAGTAGTGAATTTCGTAGTCCTCCGTTTTCTGTCTCTGGCTTCCCCCTGGAATAAGCAGGAGTCACCTCACCAACTGAAAGTTGCAGATCATTTACTATTGGATAATATAGGTCACATGACCAGAGCTGGGAAATCTCTGGGTTGAGCATGCCCACTTGTAAAATTACATAAAATGAGGTATGGCCACAAAGTAAATAGATCTGGAGCATGGGCGGTAGGGTCAGATGAGGAAATCGTGGTTCTGAGGCAAAACAACGGCAGTGAACATGTGTGAAATTGTTGGCATGTGTCCAAGCATATGGTAGTGTTAGCAGCAAACATGCCCAGACAAGTATATAAGGCAGGAAGTTGAAAAACTTAAGAGAGCGATTGGAGAGTAGGCAAAGAAGTCAGTCACAAGCCAGCGAGAAGAGCTGCTGGAAAGGAACAAGAAGAGCGATTGAAGGGGTTACCAAACAGACAGAACAGTTATTGAGAGGATCGAAGACTTCCAGAATCCTAAAGAGAGCACTGCTGAGAAAAGGCTCTTCAGCAGCAAACAGTGGCAACGTTTGTAACAACACTGTGGAATCAACAGATAGTAAACTTGTTATTTTTAACTACAGTTTAGCATAAGTATAGTATTAGTATATGTGAGTGTGTGAATGAATGGTTGTTAATTGTAATTTTCTTATGTAAAACTTAAAATATAAGTAAAAAATTGCTGTCAGTGATCTATTGCAGACTGATCACCTGTAATAAAGCGCATCACTTGGAATCATTCAAACGGTATGCTATTGTAGTTTAGATGCTCTTTAACTTGCAATGAGGATTTGTATTTTAAATCATATTGCAGTAGGAATTATTAGTGACATCAATAATTTTTTTTTTAAAAGAACACTGCCTATGTCAATCATTTTATCGGAAGGGTATATCTGTTTCCTTCAAGTGTTTCCTTAGCTACGTGGAGGCTCACACTCCAGGAAGAGCACATTAAGGTGGGGATAACCAAGTTTTCTAGGGACACCCCAAAGCCTAAATTTAAGGGTAACACTCTCGGACACAGCAAGAGCCAGGGGAGGAAGAACATGATCCTTCCTTTCTGCTGCTGTAGCCTCACCCCTTCTCCATCTCCTCCTGCTCCCATACCCTGCCCAAACTATCACTCTGCAATCAACTATTGGGGTAGCTTCACTCAATTGACTTTAGTGCTGGCCAGGCCACACAGGCCCAGATCTACAAAGGTTCTTGGGTGCCTAATCCCCAGATAAATCTCAGTTTTAGGTGCCACTGCAATCCACAAAACTCCTGCTCAGATGCCACTTCACCCTGTAGGTGCCTAATCTCACTTGGCCCCTACATTTTCATGGTAAAAGTTCTCTGGGCGCCTTTGTATCTGGCTGTGGGCATGCATGCTGCTGCTTTGTTCTAGGTGTCTGGATGCCTATTTCCCACCGAAGCTACAAAGAGATCCTACAAACCAGGGGAAGGTAGATGTTCCTCCACCTAGCTCACCTGTGGAGCCTGATCTGATAGGCATGCTCTGAGGCTGCCTACAGATCAGGTCCCATTCAAAATCTGGCTGCCAGAGGAAGAGGTGGTGTTGGTGCTGTCTACCATATAACTTTTAGGCCAGTGGTTAGAGCACTCACCTGGGATGTGGCAGACCTGGTGTCAGTTCTCCCCACTATGCCACAGGAGAAAGGATTTGAACAGGGGTCTCCCAAACCTTTCAGGAGGGTGCTCTAACTATGGAGGATATTCTGACATGGGACTCCCTAAATCTCTCCTGTTGAGAGCAGAAAGAAAGAGAGAGAGAGAGAGAGAGATGCATCTTAAATTGAATGATATAGAAAACAGAGCTGGAAGGAACAACATTAGAATTAAGGGACTGCCTGAAAAATCTGAAGGAGGAAATACAATCTGGTTCATAAAAAATACTTTAATCGTGGAGAGAATATATAGGCCACTGCTCTCATCACCTGGGCCTAATAATAATGGACCCTGCAATATAATGATGAAAATTCACCTTTATCAGTGGAAAGATTTCATTATAAACAAAGCCAGAAAGTGTCCTGAGCTCATATTCAAAGGCCACAAGCTACAATTTTTTCATGACTTCTCTGTACTAACCTTAAAAAAGAGCACAGAACTGCGGGAAATTAAAGCAGCACTTAGGAGGGCATATATCTGCTACCGATAGGGATTTTTATTTAAACTCTCGTTCAGCTTCCAAAATCAGTATTATATAGTAAGAGACTTCAAACAAGTTAAAAATATACTCCAGTCACTTGGGATAGAACTCAAAACACTGACATACAGGAGGATACTTCAGAGGTAGAAACCAAGGATAAAATGCTAGAAAAATCCTGGCAGATGGTGAAACCCAAGAAAAGAAGAATAGAAAAAGAAAAGACAAAAGACTCTAGAGAATATACTGGCAAAGGCAAAACTGAAGCTGAACCAAAGGTCTCAGCTACCTGACGACTAAACTAAGATTATCCAGAAAAGTCTTCTTGGGAATTGCCAAGAATGAGATTGAACAGTATCTATGTTAATGTTAGGGGAAAAAGTAGCATGAAGTTTGCTTTAATTGGGGTGATCATAGCTCTTTGATAGCTGTGTTCTGTATTTTAAAAGGTAGAGAAAATAAAGGACAATAAAATGGGAGTAGGTGGGGAGTCTTAGGGATGAGGAGGATGGAGAAGAATAGAGAGGGAATAGGGAAGATCCTTAAGGGATTCTGTGTAAAGCCTGCCCAGGTAATTCAAAGGATTAGACGGTAATCTCTGACAGTGAGGATTACGGTCCCATCGGTGAAGAAAGTACCTCATTTGGATTGCAACAAAAGCCGCCCAAGGGTTCATGGGGAGAGTATGGAGTTTGGGATTCAGCAAAGCACAGCCATTTGGGGACTGATTTTCACACTATATTGGTATTTTATTTGAGGTTTGAAAGAAATGGGAATGTAGGAGATGGGAGGGAACTGAGGAAGTGGGGGAGGGAATTCTTCTTCTTTTCCTTCTCACCCCAAAGCATCTTTACAGACATGGGGAGCAGTACAACATCACCATTCATTTCTGTCCATGGCTTCTTCCTCCATTAAGCCCAGCCTGGTCATGTCTCTGCATACAATGTCCCACCATCTAGTTGGTCATCAGCCTCTAGGTCTGATGGACCTTGGTTGTATTTCCATTATTTTCTTTTCCATCCTATCATCTGTTTGTCGTCTACACTCTGCCCACCATCATAACCTTTTTGATTGCAGACAATCCTGTACCCTGATTTCACCACCAACTCTCCTTCTAACATCATTTGTCTTAAAATCATTCCACTTTACAGCTGCTGTCTTCCAAATAATTCTCATCTCTGCTGCCTCCAGCCTTCTGATATCTATTTCATTTAATGCAGGTGCTTCCAGACCATAAAGAAATATTATTAGTGTACTGGTTTGAAAAACTTTTGATATGGTACAAACTTAATGTTTTTATCAGTCCATAATTTCATCAACTTCTGTGCAGCAGTTGTACCTAAAATGCATCTCCTTTTAACCTCATCCTTATGGTACCATAAATACTGATGAATCTTCCTAGGTACACATAAGATTTTACTTGTTTCACAACATCACCACTGCTGCATTTCAACACGTCAGCTATTGCTCCTTTTCCAAGATGTATCCACTTTGTCTTCTTGGTTTTCATTATAAATCCATGTTGACTACACCAATTTTCCATGTAGTGAAGAGTATCATAATTTATTCAAACATGTCCGCCAGTGGTACGTCACCAGCATATGCTAAAGAGCTTACCTCTACATTATCCAATGTAACACCCTCCAAAACGTCTACCATTCTTAATGTTCAATTTAAGTAATAAAAAGTAGTAATGTAATAAAATCATATAGAGCTCCAGATAGGATAACTGAAATTATAAAGGTTATCTGCAAGGACTCGCATAGTACTGTAAGAATAGGTGCAATATTAAACAACTGGTTCAGTCAAAGTTTGATGTAAGACAAAGTGGCATGGAATCACTATCACTCTTCATCATGTTCTTAACTCCCTGCTCCCTCCAAATTTGTCACAAGAAATAGATAGGGAAGTTTACAAATACAAACCACGCTATATTCAGGCACAGTTTGTGAATGCAACATAACAAGGAACACATTAGCTGCACAAGGGTTCATGCCATCAAACAGCTAAAAATCACAAAACGACAAGTTTTCAATAATCAGAATACTTATTCTCAACGGCTCTTCCTTTTAAAGTAACATCTTTGAATGCCAAAGGGCTAAATAATGTTATTAAAAGAAAAAAAAGCCCTGGCAGAATTTAAAAAATCCCCAACCCACTTTCATTTTATTTTACTTCAAGAAACTCTCTTCCAGGAAGGGAAAATTGTGGACATAAAAGGTAATTGATTTCAGCTGACATTTTTTACTTCAGCCAAAGAAAAGAAAAAAATGGACATACCGTAATATTTACTAAACAATTTAAGGATGGGAAGAGTTTATCTTGATGAAACACAGTTGCTGGGTTATCAATAATAGTGGGTACAGTGTATGTTCCCAATTGAAAGCAAAAAACCACCCTATTTTTAAGGACTTATTGAAAATATTACAACACTTTGGGGAAAGGGAAATTATATTTGGACAAGACTTCAATTGCACACTGATTCTTTACTGGGAACAATATGATACAAAAAGACAAGGGGTATAGGGAAGCAGGTGCAGCATTGACTTGTATGTGCCAACAATTCAGTCTTTCAGATTGCTGGACAGAATTGCACCCAGAGGAAAGATGTTACACATTTTATTCCTACCCTCATCAGTTATATGCTAGAATAGATTTAATGTTAATCTCTAAATGCTTAATGAAGCAGACAAGAGCTGCAGAAATCGGCACCATTCCATGGTTAGATCATGCACCACTTGAAGTAATATTTGATAGTTGGGGTGGATACCAAAGATCAATTTTTTTGGTAAATGAACAGGTTGCTTCTCCGAGACAAAGATCAGGTTGCAGCAATTAAATAGTACATTGTTCAATACTTTCAAATAAATGATAAAGACAAATTTAAAAAGTCCTTCTGTGGGAGGCAGGTAAAGCAGTATTTAGCCAGCTGATAAACAGAGCCTCTCAACTGAGAAAAGAAAGCTCAAGAAAAAGTAGAACTAGAACAGGAGATAAAAAGGTTACAAGACTGTCATAACTATAAAGGGAAGGGTAACAGCTCTCCTGTGTACAGTACTATAAAATCCCTCCTGGCCAGAGACTCCAAAATCCTTTTACCTGTAAAGGGTTAAGAAGCTCGGGTAACCTGGCTGACACCTGACCCAAAGGACCAATAAGGGGACAAGATACTTTCAAATCTTGGGGGGGGGGGAAGGCTTTTGTTTGTGCTCTTTGTTTGGGGGTTGTTCGCTCTTGGGACTGAGAGGGACCAGACATCAATCCAGGTTCTCCACATCTTTCTAAACAAGTCTCTCATATTTCAAACTTGTAAGTAAACAGCCAGGCAAGGCGTGTTAGTTTTTATCTTTGTTTTCTCAACTTGTAAATGTACCTTTTACTAGAGTGTTTATCTTTGTTTGCTGTACTTTGAACCTAAGACTAGAGGGGGGTCCTCTGAGCTCTTTAAGTTTGATTACCCTGTAAAGTTATTTTCCATACTGATTTTACAGAGATGATTTTTACCTTTTTCTTTAATTAAAAGCCTTCTTTTTAAGAACCTGATTGATTTTTCCTTGTTTTTAGATCCAAGGGGGTTGGATCTGTATTCACCAGGAGTAGGTGAAAGGAAGGAGGGGGGATGGTTAGTTTCTCCTTGTTTTAAGATCCCAGGGGGGTTGGAACTGTATTCACCAGGAGTTGGTGGAAGGAAGGAGGGGGGATGGTTAATTTCTCCTTGTTTTAAGATCCCAGGGGGGTTGGATCTGTATTCACCAGGAGTTGGTGAAAGGAAGGAGGGGGGATGGTTAATTTCTTCTTGTTTTAAGATCCAAGGGGTTTGGATCTGTATTCACCAGGGAATTGGTGAATGTCTCTCAAGGCTACCCAGGGAAGGGAATCAGCTTTGGGATGGTGGCAGCGGACCAGATCTAAGCTGGTAGTTAAGCTTAGAAGTTTTCATGCAGGCCCCCACGTTTGTACCCTAAAGTTCAAAGTGGGGAAGCAGCCTTGACAAAGACTTTCATAAAAGCACAGGTTCAAATAAAGTATATTGACAATTAACTAATATTAGATGGAAAATGAATATGTTGATGACAGATGCCACTGATAAAGCCCTTAGGAATTCAAAGCAGATGTTTATTAACAAGGAAATAAAAATGATAAGCTGTTGGCCCAAAACCTTAAAAGAATTCAAGAATAATGTACTATTCCACCAACTAAAAATAATCAGCACAATGAAATATGTCCTACTTTTGTTGTTTGCTATAAAAATACTCTCTATATCTCAGATACTCCAAGCTCTGAAGCTATTCAAAAATACCTGGAAGTAGCAGGCTTGCCAAATATAAGCAAAATTGATAAAGAAACTTGAGATAAAAAAATAACAGAAGAAGAAATCTTTGTCGCAATAGCCATTATGAAAAGTGATAAAACTTCAGGAGCTGATGAGTTTCTAGCTGAATTTTACAAGGTATTTAGGGAGGTATGTGTAAGTGCCTTGAGAGATATGTTCAATAAAATGCTGTTAGGGGATTGACTTCCACAAGCTATGAAAGAAGCAACTGTTGTTGTTCTCCCTAACGTTAGAAAGGACATACCTTATGCTGTTCCTATTGGCCCATATCCCTGTTGCATCATGTCCTAAAGATTCTAACATAAAGGACTGCTAGCCAATTGCAGTCCATGACCTCAGCTCATATAAATCCAGCTCAAACTGGATTAATTAAGAATAGTCAGATAATATTTAGAGAGTACTTGGAATCATTCATAATGCCAGATCAAAAAAAGATCAATTACTTTTGCTCACTTGACACAGAGAAAACTTTTAATAGACTAGGGTGGTACTTTCTGTTTCAATTCGCCCCAGTTCCTTCAATGGACAATTGCTCTTTACACCAGCCCAAAAGTAGCTGTACGAGTTAATGGTGTAAAATCTCCACCATCTGAGTTACACAGAGGGACTAGGCAGGGATGTCCATTGTCTCCTTTACTTTTTGCACTGGCCATGGAACCTTTTGAACAGAGGATAAGGAACAAAGAATCTATTACAGGAATAAAACTTGCAGGAACCCATCAGAAAATAGCTTTATCTGCAGATGATGTAATATTATTTTTATCTAAAGCAAATATTTCCCCAAAGTTAGCATCTAAAGAAATCCAGGACTTTGTCTGAATCTAAAGTAAATTATACCAAATTTGAAATGCTAGCTATTAATTAGCCAGACTCTGAGAAGTCACTCTTCCAGAAAACATTTGGGTACAAATGAACAGCAAATTCTAAAAACAATACCTGGGAATTCAAATCTCAAACAACCTCGAAGAGCTCTATGATTTAAATGTTACCACTTCAGCAAATGAAAAAAGACCTGGAGTGTTGGGGGAAGTATGTGATTTATTTTTTGGGAAGAATATACACAGTCAAAATGAACATTCTGCCAAGGATATCTTTCTTGTTTCAAAATCCTTCTGTGATTATCCCAAATAAAACCCTAGCAAAAATACAGAGGATGTTGTTAGAATTTATACAGAACAGGAAAAGACCAAGCGTGAGTGCAGCTATTTTGTACAACCCATTAAACAGAGTAGACTAGCTGTTTCAAATATTCCATGGTACTATCAAGCCAGCCAGCCCAAAGCAGTAGTGGAGTTGGGGCACTCTAACACAGTGGTTTTCAAACTTTTTTCATTTGTGGGCCGCTTAAAAATTTCAAATGAAGGTGCAGACCCCTTTGGAAATCTTAGACATAGTCTGTGGATCCCCCAGGAGTCCACAGACCACAGGTTGAAACCACTACTCTATCACAATCAAACACTGGGTCTTCATTGAAAAAGAAAATTGTGGCAGTGAAAACATCACTAGACTATCATGGATTAATAAAAGAATCATGCCCCCCCGAAATTTATACAATCCTTTAGCTAAGGCTACTCTTTGGGTTTGGTATAGAATAAGTTCTTTTCCATCACCAATGACATCCATTACAATTAATCCAGATCTTAACGCAAATCAAGAACCAGAGAGCTGTAATGACAGAGAGCCATGGAATGCCAATGGTTGGACAGCTACTGACTTATTCTAACTTATTTAGTAATCAAAACTAACTTTAACCAGCCCACTTACCCATTGTACCAGTACTTTCAAGTTAGGCATTACGTTTCTCAACATTCTAGAAAAGCTGTTTTATACAGAAAGCTAACTTTAATCGAAGTGATGGCATCTGGTCAGTAAGAAAATTAAAAAAAAATTATATCTATCTTTACAGACTGCTTTCCTATCCAAATAATGTCCACACATGGACACCCTGGAAAAGGATCTGGATACACAAATTACATCAGAGGAATGAGGTTTGATCTGAAGCCTGGGGAGAGGGTTGGGTTTCAGAACCCAAGCTCCAGCTGGAGACCTAGTCCGAACATCTGCACAGCCATTTTTAGCACTGTAGCAGAAGCCCTGGAAGCCTGAGTCTGTCGACCTAAGCTCTGAGACTCCCTGCCGCAGGCTGCTGATCACTGTGTAGATGCACCCTGTGTGGATCCAGGCCACAGCTTCTTAAAGTGGAGCTCCCCAACTGCAGAATGAGCAGAGCACTATCACCTTCACCAACCCCAAATAGTAGTCTTCACACATCACAAAGTACTACTTCCCCCGGACAGCCTCAACTACCCCCATCAGAATCACGACAGAGATTTATTTTATTTTAGATTTAAACAATAAAAAAAAACCCATGCCCATGCAAAAAGATCCAGGCACCCAAACTGTTACTTAGACTTATGGTAACATAAAAATGTTAATATATAGGCAAAAAATTAGCTAATTCAGTCAATCCCCTTCCCCCACATCACTCTGGAACCTTCCTCAAAAGCCCTATTGGGCAAGTGGCTCCCCAGTTTGCATTTAGTTAACCAAAGTAACCAATGTTTTGTCACTATGACTCCAATTCTGTGCAGCAGCAAACAGTTGCATGATTTACATGAATCTCTGCAAGAAATCTTGTGAGGATTTTGAGAACCAGGTGAAAAAAAATTGACAACTATTGGCCTAGCGACATCAGGAACAATTAAAATATTCCCTCCCCAAAATGATTAATTTCTGATTTGGTGGAATAGGCTTTGTCATAGGACAAAGTAAAATCTCTCCAGAGTGTGCCTCATGAAAGCTGGAACCCTCAAAGTCACAGTAATGTTGAGGAAACACCCCACATTTTAACCCATACTCTTTGGTGCAAATGTTCTATATGTACCTCAGCAGTGAACAGATCAAGCCTAAGTAAATAAATAAATAAAACCGACACTGAGCATCTGTCCCCAGAAAAGTTTCCCAGAATGTGACCCTGTTCTCCCATTATTGCACTAATGAAAATGAGAGGTGAATGTGACCTTATGCCTCCAAGAAGTGCCTCATCACACAACCTAGAAAAGTTTCCTAGAAGCAAGTGTTGCACGAGTTTTTTGGTTGGTTTTCTTTGACTTTCTTTTGGGGTTAATTGCCAGGTAGCAGGAAAAAAAGCAATAGCAGGAAAACCAATTTCTATTTGCTTGTAGTGGGCTACTGTAACTAGCTCAACTGAGTACATTGGAGGTTGCACTGGTGTTAGAAGACAATCAGAATTTGGACCTTAATATTTACTGACTATCTAGTCATCCACCTTCTGGATTCCCCTTTTCTTTTTATTTCAGTTATTAATTTTTCCTTACTTCTAGAGAGAGGCCAAAACTAGAATAATTTTTCAACCACCTTGAACTTTGAAATATTTGTTCAGATCCAAGTATTACTTATCCAATCTCCGGTTTTGCTTTTCCAAAGACACAGTCAGTACCACTCCCAGTTTGTCCATTTTCCTTCTGTTTAGCTTTCAAAAAGTCTTCATTTACTGCAGCTCTGAAGTTTTAATATATTTGTGAACAATTTCATTATAGTAAAAATTGATTACTAGTTCCAGCAAGATATAAAACCTGAAAAAAAGAAATATGGAGCTGTAAATATACATGGTGTTTGCAAACAAAGGAGAAGCTACAATAAAGGTTTTAAACAATACACTATATATTAAAAAGTTAATGATCAAGACATAATCCCTTGAAACCTGGATTCCCTCCTCCAGTACTGCCTCAACAGCTGCTGTCTTTCATAGGGAGCCTCTTCACTCAAATTATCCTTCTGCTATTTCCACACTCTACCCCTTGACTCTTTCCCCATCACCTTCTTCTTTGACTTAGACATGTGGTTCTCCCTTTTCCTTTCCTCACAATACCCCACCCCCATCGTTGGTGACTTCAGCTTCTATGCTGGTGTACTATATGACCCATTAGCATCCCACCTTCCCACCCCACCTCTCATTTCATCTTCAACCTTGGATCATCTCTCCCACTCACTAAAATGGCCATTCACTTGACTTCATCTTCACTAAACCATGCTACTTCTCCCAACATCTGACTGCCTTTGCTCTGACCACCACCTCATCTGTCAGCATCACCCACTGCCCAGGCCACTTGCTCTTTTGTATATCTTTTCCAAGACCTCCAATCCATTGATATCCAGGACTTCTCTATCACTCTCAGTGCCACCATCCATCCTCTCTCCCATAACCATCTCCATGCTTTCTTTCATGCTGCGTTTTACAGAAGAAATGTCCTCTATCAACTTAACTGTAAGGTCACCCCACTCTCCTTTCAAATCTCTCCTCACCTCAAAACTTACTTCTACCTACCAGGCACTGCCAATGAATAATGGCTAGGCTGAGAGACAAAGAAACTGTTTGTATGTTTGTCTGTTTGAAAAAGTGATTGTATGTTTTATTCTTTCTCTCCCCACCTTTTGTCTACTCCTTTTGTTCTAAGGGCATGTCTACACTTGGAGCAAGGGGTGTGTTTCCCAGCTGGTGTAGACATACTCATGCTAGCTCCCACCTATTTAGTGGGCTAAAAGTAGTAGTGTAGCCATGGTAGCACAGGCCACCTTGACTGCAAACCCACCTGGACCCCTGGGTACATACTCAGAGTGGCTAGCCTGTGCCACTGCTGGCTGCTGCCCATGTTCCTGCAGCTACACTATTATTTTTAGTGCATTAGCTCAATGAGAGATAGAGCAGGTATGTTTGCACAAGCTGGCAATCACAGCCCTAGCTCCAAGAGTAGATATTGCATTAGATTGTGAGCTCTTAAGGCCAGGGACTGTTTTCCTGTACATCTAGCACACTGTGGGTGCTACCAGAATGCAAATAATATAATATAATCCATTGATGATATTTATTGTGATGCAGAACAATTATACACTTACTTTGAAGGGTTATTTTTAGAATGCTGGACATAAATTTAATTTTCTGAATAGCTGTTGATGATGCCATAGCAGAAAATCCTCACTAAATACATGCACCTGAGTCTTTTCTTTGTTTCAATTTATAAGTGGCTATTCATAATAGAAATAAGACATATTTGGCCCCATATATCATTGTAGTTCTTGGTTGTTTCAATCACTAGGGCTTTTTCGTGTGTGCCTTTCAAAACTCTGTGAATTGCCCATAATGCAGTTCTGATCTTGTATTGTTTAATAATTACATTATTCTATTAGTAAATCTAACAGAAATCATATGGGTAAAATAATTATTGCCTGTTACATTAAATACTCATTCATAACCATGAGATTTGCATGTAACATCATAATATATTCACATCTATTTATTTATAACAATGTCCTTTTGTGCAATTACCTATATATTTTTCCAGGCATTTTGAGCATAGTGCCACTTTTTAACATTTATCCACTATTAATTTCTTGTAATTATATGCCAATTCTTGGGTAACTTAGCATTCCTTTGTCAAATTCTGAAACACAATAAACTGAAATGTAGGCCACTTAAAAGCTGTCCAGTATTGAATATGGCTTTCCCCCCTCTTTATCTCTACTACGTACAGTTAAATTTGATTTTATTAGTACGAAAATGCATCACACATCCTATGTCTGTTTATTATAGTGTATCTGAGAACTTTAAAATGACATTTATTGTTATTCTTTAGAAGCCATCCAGAAAATTTGTTCACAAGCTGCCAGCCACCACTAAGTTGATGCCAGTGCTTATGTGGCCTTTCATAATGCCAGTATTATGCACTCTATAGATTCAGTGTGGGCTTTTAATATTTACATGACATAACCAGGCTGCCTAAGAATGAGAAATGAAGAAGATGCTTATTTATTAGGCATTAAGATGCTCCATCCTGTCTGCTTATATTTTATTAATTATTTTCCCATCATTTTGTTTTATGTGCAATACCTTATTCTGTTGATAGAACATAATATGGCAATAACTCAACAGTTCCTGTATTTGTAAGATTACATTGCATGCTAGAAATGGTAAATGCTTGTCTTAGTGGATAGGAGATTGAAGTTCTTAATCTTTCCCACTAAGCAAGGCTTAGCAAACCTAGACAAATTAGGTCAAACCTTATGATTTCAGGAAATCAAGGTCTTTCAGTTCAAATCTTAGATCTGTGGGAATTGCCTTTTTCCTTTGGTCAGTTCTCAAGCTATATAGGCAGTCAGTGGGTCCATTTATATGCATTGTTTAACAATAGTACACCTCTACCTCGATATAACACTACCTGATATAACACGAATTCGGATATAACGCGGTAAAGCAGTGCTCTGGGGGGAGTGGGGGGGCGGGGCTGCGCACTCCGGTGGATCAAAGCAAGTTTAATATAACGCGGTTTCACCTATAATGCGGTAAGATTTTTTGGCTCCCAAGGACAGCGTTATATCGAGGTAGAGGTGTAGTTTTATCTCCATTCAAGCCCTTTATGGAACTGCTAAACTACCTATTTGACCTTGTATTTAGCTGTAACTCTCTGAGTACCTTTCCCGGACGTGAAGAAGAGCTCTTTGTAGCTCGTCTCCCTCACCAACAGAAGTTGATCCAGTAAAGGATGTTGCCTCACTGATGTTTCTGCAATCAAACCTGTTAGCTGAGTAGCTGACAAGTGGAGATACTTTACTAGGTTGTAACCTGTATCTAATAGACAAATTTCAGTATCTTCCTTATAGTTTCCCCGTAACTATTTTCTCAATTTGTCCCACTCTTTTAAAATGCACTTCAAAAACCAAAACCAAAACAAAACTCCTATATGTGTTGATGACAGAATAGAAGGCTAAAACACTTTACATACCACTACATAGTTATGTCTGTGTGAGCTTTAAGAAGGATTTTTAGCCTTCTGATTTCTAGGGGTTTTTTTAGGAAGAAATTTTCCTCCCTGGGATCCTTAAAATGAAATTCACTAACTGTCAAAGATCTCCACCTTTCCTTTAAAATAAACCTCATTAGAGATGTGAATAAGCATTACACACAATAGTCTTAACATCTATTAGTAGACAACACAACACAACCAGTGTCCCTTGCCAGTACATTTAATTGTGCCGATCAGAGATTAATCATTTGTCTGTTGTAGACACTAATTCAAAATAAGAGAAAATACCCTTCAGAATGACTTTGAAATACAAAATATGAATAAAAGGCTTGATTCATACAGTAGATTCTGTAACTCTGTATAATCACTGCAGATTACCCAAGCTGACAAATATCTTTGCTTTTGTTGAATAAGGGAGTAAATTCTAATATATACATTTATAGTTGCTGTAATTTCTCACATATAATAAATGCCAGCAAAAACAAGCAACAAAACTCGGCAGACAAGTCCCCTTTCATTTGCATTTGTTATACAAACATTTAATAGAATGTTGTAATAGAATTCCACTCTTTGCTTGAGCCTGAGTTACTGTATACTTCTCACTAAAGGCCCAGATTGTGTCACTTAGTCCTTGCCTGAGTTGGGAACTGTTATATGTTACTTAGGAGGATGCAAAGTTCTCTCTGCAGCTCACCTGGCTATCTCCTCAGGCTGATGCATGGTGGGAGAGGGGAGACTGGCCCTTTTGGAGTGACTTGAACCCTGAGGGCAGCAGGACGAAGCAACCTCTACCCTCCCTTTAGCACAGTGACTGCTGCTATGTCTGGCCCCGTAATTGGTGTATACAAGCGAAGAAATTTACTTTCTTCCTCCTACTACACATCCACACTAGGGCCAGACACAGTCTGTGCAGGCTTTTGCTTTCAGCACATCTATGCCAGTCTATTTTTGACTATTAAGACTCAATATCATAAAATATAACTGGTAGCATTTAGTGAACTTTTGCTTTAAGCAGTTCTGCCTTTTGGGGGATAGAAGTTGATTTTCCTTATCTTCACATGTGCACATTCTGAGTATATTCCTTTTCCTCTCACTGGGTGGTATGCAGCGAAACCAGGATAAGAAGGCTGCTGCCTTCAGGGCACAAGAAGAAGCAGAAGGAGCAGATTTGTGTTAAGGTAGTTCTCCCACCCTATGTGATGGAAGCTGCTGCTTCTATCAGGAAAAGGGTGATAATGAATGGTACTATTCAAATGAAGATTTATAAATAAATACCTGATATAGCTGAAAGCATAGGTTTCCTTCTACAAATGTCTGAGAAAGATATACCTATGAACTCAACCCAGCTGTGATTATGGCCAAAGTATTCATTTTTCATTTCTTATATATAAACACCATGAAACCTGAACTTTCAACCATTCCATTTTGAATAATTATGTGGGATTTAGTGGTACATAACCCTTGTTCTGGCCTTATACACAGAGATGAATTCCACCTACATTGCTTGCCAATTCTTGTGTCAAACCTGCCCCTTTCTGAGACTTTCTGACTTCTCAGTTGGTTAGGGAAATTTTAAGTATCTTTGCTGTGGCAACTGCTGTCAATTTGCAAAGGAAATAATCTAAAGCTATTGTGGCAAAGTACCTCCTTCTCCTCAGCAGGCTCAGTCCTTTATTAGCCTTGGAGACCCAGGCTTGGGCAAAGCAAAACCCTGTAGGTAGCACAGGGGCTGGCTATTCCTTCCCTCAGTCAGCTCCCTGTGTTTGTTTTTCTTCCCCTCTGGGGACAGAGTGCGGCCTTCCTTGCTGGAAGGGTTCAGAGCCTTGCTGCCGCTAACTTACTGGCAGCTTCCCTGGTTCTCTCACTCTCTCTCCCCCCTTCCACGCCGGGGAGGGTTTAAAAAGGTCCCAAGCAGTTGGAGCCAGCTGAACCTAATTAGTTCCCTAGTAACCCCTTGCCCAGCTGAACCTTATTTCCCCAAGGTTCTCTCTCCTCAGTGGCTTGGGAGAGGCCTTTTTAACCCCCTGGGACTGCTTACTACCCCCCTTTGTAGCTGTTTGTCCTGGGTTTGCCACACTATGAGGTGAAATCCTAGCCCAATGAAGTGAATACTTGTACTCCCATTGAGTTCATTAGGGCCAGGATTTCACCCATTGGGTAATTTCCCCTCATCAAAACTAATGATTATTACATAAGGAAGAGCAAATGTGTTAATGGGAGCAGGAAATCTTTAGATGTGATGTAAGTTGCACCATAATAATTAGTGCAGGAAAGGTTCAAACAGTTCTGTCAGGTGAAGGCAAAATAGCAAGGTAAAAAAATAGATCATGCCATACCTGGGACACAACTTCAGGGAAGATTATGAGCTCAGTTTATAGTAAACAACAATACAGCAAAATGCTCACAATGGAAATAAACTGTAATAATCACCAGTGCAGAAGAGACTCAAACAGATGTTAATGGGAAGTAAGATTCAGAGTCTGTAGTGAATAGCTGCAAAGAAAATGACTCACCCACCAAATAATGGAAATAACAATTGCAGTTTATAGTGCACAACAGTGTGGGAGTGAGTCACAAACCTCTTCAACCAGAGGAGAGAAACAACATACAGTCAGGGAGTAGAGAAGGCAATGGATGAGATACTTAAAAGATTCCAGAAATAGAATTAATAAAAACATCACCATTTATAGAACAGAAAGGCAAAAATATAAATTCTAGTATCTTTCTTACTGCTCCAAGTGTTGTCTCAACCAGATTGTGTGATATGACCTTATTTTGACAAGTTCATTTGTATTTGGATTGCTCTCTTATTGCTCATGATGGGTAAATCAGGAGCAACAGCATTTATTTCCATAGAGTTACACTGAATAAGGCCCAACTGAAGTCAGACTTACACTGAATAAGACCCAATAGCTGAGTGGCATGTACCATCCTGGATGCCCTTGAAAACTCACAAACATTTGCTGAACCTTCTTGAGGCTGATGTAAATAGCAGGCACACTGGAAAGAGCAGATATAGAGTAAAAGGTCCTTGACAAGCACCTGTTGGAGAAGTTACAAAGAAGCTGGTGAAGGCCTCAATAACCATATATCCATGGAGTTGACTGTAGATGGGCTGTTTTGTCTCTTAATTTAGTCCATTCCATTATCTGTCTTCCTGGCTAGCTGATGTGTTTTTGTAAGAGGATTCCTCTATTTTCTCTCTGATGTTCTGGACTGGGGTGGAAAGTATGGTCCTGTGATTATGGTGTTAGCCTGGGACTCTGGAGACCCAATTTCAATTTTCTGCTCTATGACAGACTTCTTGTGTGACCTCAAGCAAGTCAGAGTCTCTACTCCTCAGTTCCTCGTCTGTAAAATGGGAGTTCCTTACCTCACAAAGGTGTGAGAATAAATAAATTAAAGATTGTGAAGGGCTCAGATACTGCAGTGATGAGGGCCATATAAGTACACTATCTAAAATTGATGGCTATTCTTACTAACAGGGGGATACTGGTACACTTAACAACAGCTCCAATATTCTTCATCCTGGTCTGTATTCCCTCATCACAATGATAAATCAACATAGAGGTGCATTATATTGACCCACAGTCTACACTTGCTGAGTCAGAAGCTTTGTTTCTGTATATTTACTGGTAATTTATAGCAATGATTGACTGGATGTGATGGAAAGGATGATATCATGCTGTGTACTCCTGGGATGATTTTGAGGGTTGTGTTTCTACTGTCTAATAGCTGATAAAATTTCAATTGGAATTCAGCAAGTCATATACCTTACACAATCATACATTCTTCAGTTTAGTACAGAAACAGGTATGGTTATGGTTAATTAGGGGCTCACTCACACTTACTTTCTAAACCACCTCTTGTGTGCTATTAAGGCTAGGGCTCTGTCTAAATGGGAAGGTTTTACTGTGTCACCTAAGGTGTGAATTAAAACCAATAGAGTTATACTGTTATAAACCAACCACCCCGCCCCCAGTAGACACTTGCATTCCAATATAATGGTGCATTGTATTGTTGTTTTGGGGGTTTGTTTGATTGCTTTTTTGGTATAGCTTATGTCACTTGGAAAGAGGCTTAAACTAAACTGAAGAAAGTCTTATACTGGGATAAGAGTGTCCAAATGGGGGTTATACCAGTCTCATTATATCTGTATAACTGTACTGATGTAACTGGCAAAACTTTCCCATATAGACAAATTTAAGTCCATAGTTACCTTCTCCTGTGTGCTCCAGAATGAGTGTGTTCTAAGAATCAATATTCAGGATATTTAGTATATTTTTTCTACATATAAATGTGTGGTTATTTGCTTGTGTGGCCATCCTCTAACAAATAGGTTTGGCATCTAAGAAATTAAAGACACTCAGGCAATGACAAAAGTTTTCTGCTGTATGCAAGAGCTTCCAAAAGATCCCCGCCAAACTAATACCACAACATTTCTTACAATATTTTCCCAATATTCAATTAAACGATGCCCAGGTTTGTAGTGCCTAACTTTTAGATGCTTAGAAAATCACAGGAACAACACTGCAACCCACAAAGCCATAAAAGGAGTTAGGTACCTAGGATCCTGTACATTGAGCAGGGAGAGATAGATGCCTTAGAATGCAACCCCCAAAGCCAGCACACTACGTGGCTCCCTGCCTAAGCTAGCCAATGGGAGACACCCACCAGAAGGGTACGTGCTAAGATCCACCCCTCTCATGGAGTTAGGCGCCTAAGTCCAGGCTGCAAGGAGATGCCTGTGATCTCTGCTTGTGAGCCATGAACCAGAGAATATAGGTATTCAGCCACCTAAGTTACATGTGGGGGCCTGATCCAGTAGATGTGTTCTGAAGCCACTTACCAGATCAGCCTCCTTTGGTGAGTTCACACATAACAGTGGTGCAGGAAAGGGAGTAGCTCCCTTAGAACCTTTAGCCTAATGGGCAGGATATTCACGCAGTATGTGGGAGACCTCCAGTTCATGTTACCCCTCTGTCCGAGGGGAAAAGGGATTTGAACAGGGCTCAGCCACCTCCGAGGTGAGTGCCCTAACCACTGGGCATGGAATATTCTGATGTGGGTCTCCCTCTGTTTCTCCTATTGAAGTTGTTCCACTTTAATTAAATAATTGAATAATTAAATATTAATTGGGACATTGAAAAAGTTAGAATGACTCTACAGCCTAGTGGTTAGGGCACACAGTTGCGAAGTGGCAGATCCTTATTCAAATCCCTGCTTTCCCTAGGAGGAGGGGGACTTGCACTGGCCGAACTCACTGAGTACCCTGTCCACCAGGCTAAAGGTTGTAAGGGAGCTCCTTCTCTCTCAACTGCTGTTTTGTGAGAACTTGCCTGAGCAATTTAGGCAGCCAAATACCTATCTTTTCTGGTTTGCGGATCGCTTTCCGGCTTAGGTGGGAGATAGGCATCTGGGTGCCCAGAGTGAGGCTGCACATCGCATACTCATAGGCAAAAACTTAGGCATCAAGTCAGTTTAGGTGCCTACAGGGCTAGGCAGCAGCTTAGCAGGAGTTTTGTGGATCACAGTGGTGTCTAGAAATGGAACTTAGGCCCCTAAGCATCATTGAGGAACCCCCCCTGAGGACAAACGAGAACTTTGTAAGCAGAGCCAGGAATTTAACCCAGGAACTTAAGCACGAACCACCCTTCCTTTATCTTCTGAGATTGCCTTAAAACATGTTTTCACAAAGACCAATACTGTGCATCCTGAAATGATCTAACATTTGTCCAGCAACATTTTTCACCCATTATTTGTCTGACTCTGTTCCTTTAATTTAAATATTCAGTAAAACTTTTCTAAATGCTGTGTGTGAGTTTGTTTGTTTTGGCAATATTGTTGATAGGTACTGTTTCTTATATTGTTGATGTTTTCAAAGAGCCATTAAAATTTCCCATTCAATATAAACAATGTGTAATAACAATAATGGTGAGTGGTTCCATGGGCTAGTCCCCACTTTTAACATTCCTGAGCTGACTATCCTTTTGTCTTGAAGGAATGATGTCTCTCGATACAGGCTGCTTTATGAACAGGAATAGCATTTCTTGAATTTGACTGCATTTTGGAAATTGGTTTGCATCAATAATGTCTAACCCGCATTAGATCAAACACATTTAATTTCTCCTACTTCATTTTTTAAAAATGCCTAGTTATGCTGAAACTGAGAGTAATGATGCTGATGCATTTTATCTCTTCCTTTTTCGTACTGTCGTTATGTATAAATTGTGGGACAAAACTAATATTTCATTTATAAGCAAAATCATTGATGGTGAAATGCTACAGGCCCCCAAACTCCACTGCTAGAAATGTGGCAGTCAATACAAATATTTTTGCACATTTAAAAGCTTGAATGAATTTTAGATACTAGTGTTTTATTTTTGTATCTTTATGCTATACACGATGTGAGACAAGATTCATAATGAGCCAAGAACCCCCTCAGTTCCTTCACTATCACAATGGAGTATATGGTAAAAAAACAACAACAACAGCTGATCAACTCTGTACAGCCATTTCTTTTTTGTTCCTCCTTCCTCCACTCGCTGCCTCCTTCTCCCACTTTTTCCTGCCCCTGCCTGACTCTTCACTTTCTGCAGTAGTGTGAGCTGGGCTTCAAAGAACAGACAGATGCTGCTGGCCAAAGTTGACCTGAGTGGAGTTTCAAAAGCAAAACTGCTGTTATCAGCCCACTCCCCACCCCTCTGTGACTGGCTTCCTCTTTGAAGAACCAGAAATGTCAGATAAAACAGTAGGACTGGCAGTTCCCTGTATGAAGTCCGTGTCACCAGTCAGCTGATTGAATTGACACTGGTGACTTTTTCTTTTAAGACCTCCTGCACCTTCTTGATCAGCTGGAAAGAGAAAAGGAATAAAGTGTGTGTGTGGTGTTGGGAGTGATGAGTGTGAGGAAAGGAGGGGAAAATAAAAGGACTAGAAGGGAACCTATTAATGTCTATATATGCTTCACCTAGAGCCAGCTGAAAAATAAAAACATGAATTTTATAAATAATTTTGAAGGTTTTTTCCTTTTTGAAAAGTTTGGAATAGAACCTTCCCCTCTTTTTTTCAAATATTTACATTGAATTTGTGTCAGTTATTTTCTGAAAATTTTACAAAACCTTTTTCAAAATATTTAGCAACACTATATATTTATTGAAAATGGTTTTCAATAGCTGTAAACATTTGTTGACCATTTTGATAATATTGTCTATAATATTGTGGATAAAAAAATAGAAAAATGAAAAAAATGTAATGAAACTTTTAATGAAAAATGAAACATTTCAGCAATTTTGACATTTTTTGCACAAAAAATATTTGGTAAAAAGTCATTTTTTAATGGCAAAGCTGTGTGTTTTTAAGAATTTTGAGCAGTTCTATCTTCACCGATCAGGTGGCTAAAATGACTTAGAGGCAACCTTGATTTTTTATAATGATTTTATGTAAAAGCCCTAGCCACATAGACTAGCAAATTAATACCAAAAAACAAAGCATTTAAAATGTATCATAGTTTATTTTGTATTTGTTGCATAATTAAGTATAAATGTTATAATAAATTTTTTTTTAATACAACAGAGTAACATTACAAAGGCAGGTTTTGTAGTCCAACTTGAGTATTCATTGGGTAATAAATAGTTGGGTGAAGACACTTCTTTAGTCAATCAGAACACAGCTTTCAACCAAGTCATTTAAAAAATTTGGAGATAATACAGAATAACATTTACTGCCATGAATGATCTAGTTAAGGCTGAGATGAAGGGTCTATTCTAATCTCCCATTTTCAGTTGCTCATAACTTTCTGAGGCTTCCCATGTTTGCTTTCAGGTCTATGCAACCAGCAGAGTAGCATTTCTCCAAAGAGTGTGTTGAGAAGATAAACAAGCAACAATGCTGCTGTAGGTACTGTTGTTCAAGAGGGCATGGTCTGTTGACTAAAGATTATCTTTAGTCCCCTAGCTGGCTAACACATATTGAATGGAATTGTCCTAAGCAGAAGGCCAACACAACTCCTATGCACCACTTACACCCTATTTTGAAGAGGGCAAAATTTTACCCACATTGTAGTCAGTAGCACAGATTAGCTTGGCACTCAACTTCTCCTTCTTAGGCTCAGAAAACCATCTCACTCAAGTAATCAGTTCCCTGTCCTATCCCAGGTCATATACGTGTACTTAATTGACACAAACATATTTTTATTACTGTTAACCTCTATAAGCACTGTAGAATCATTAAAGCTAAGGGAGAAAGAGATGGAGTCTCAGTCCAGCTTGACTTTAGGCCCATGTTTAAGATACCAGAAACTTGCTTTAAGACCCCTTAGTGCTACAAGCAAAGCAGTGGGACTCATTCATGATAAAGTTAATGTTGTCCATGATTAATCAGCCAACAATCTTGCAATGAACAGCAAAATAAACAGAGCTGAGATCCTGTCATCTTGTGCCTTACACCCTAAACAAAGCCACTGGGTTTGATAATGAAGATGTCTCAGTTTCCTTCAAGTTGAATAACTTATTGTACAATATATCAATTAAATTATGGATGCAAAATAAACATTATTGGTGAAAACTGAAAGCAAAGTCAGATTTGTTTATCCTATATGAAAATATTAGCTTAAATGGAGCCTAAGAAACTGGATGGACTACTTTCTAATAACCTGTACTATGTTTTGGAACTTCTTTATTTCTTTTGACAGCAATTCCTTTTTGAAAAGGATTGTGGTTTTGAAGATGATTGCATTTACGTTATGCCTGTTTCTCTTTTATAAAATATTAGCTTCACCATGGGACTTGACTATAATCAAGAAGGGGGGGAAAGAGCATCAGAGCAAAATGGTAAATGATAAATAGTAAATCTCACTTCGATATTTTCTCTGTTCAGGTTGAGTCACCCCTATTTTATGGGAGTGGGAACACACAGATGAAGTCAACACAAATCTCTTTCATTTGAGCAAGATATGAAAAAAAATGTATGAAACAAGGAAAAAATAATACATTATTTTCTCCCTCACAAAGTGTAATGCACAGTTTAGGTAAAACCAGAAATACAGTTCCAACCATCAGCTCCAAAATAGAATTTAATGGAATCTCATTAAAGTTAGTCCAGGCAAAAAGACGAACAATGACAAAAAGAAAGGAGAGGGAGAAATTTGTTTCAAACTTGCAATACAAAACAGAATTGTTCTTTGCTGTATTCAATCACATGAAAGGATATAGGGAAGACCGGTAATAATGTGGGAAGGAGGAGAAGTTGCATGTGGAGAAGGATATGGTTGCATGTAAGCCAAACATAGTAGATCTGAATTCTGTTTTAAGCCTCAAGTATTTTTGCCTTTGGTGTTCTTTTCCATTCTGCATTGTGGCCTGCAGATTGCACTGAGCTGTCTGAAAAGGATAAGAAAGCATGCAAGCCATCCTGAAGGAAATTTATTGGACTGAATCCTCAGGTGTGCTGGAACCACTGTTTAGAGCAGCCTAAAATTCACTATGTTCAGGATCAGATAACAAGGGCTTAAAATAGTGGTAATGTGAGAGGTCTAATCCTGGTAAGAGCTAAAAACATGACAGCAATGATGTTTTTTTTTAAAGTTTTGAAAAATTTCCCCAATGTAGACAGGAGCTTAGAGGTTCATTTATTGCTACTTGTTATATGAAACATGAAGGAAAACCACAAAATTCTCTATGGGGCTGGCTGTTATGGTTCTACAGCCACACAGGGGATTAAAGAGGAGAAATCTCCAATACTCTACTTGTTCTGTTGTGTAAGACATGCCAGGATCACAGCTGCAGGCACGGCTAGAAGTGCAGGGGCTGCACACCTGATACTCCTCCCATACACAAGGCTCCCTCTTATCACTCATAGGACAGCAAAGCAAGCTGGGAACATGAGGGAATAGGCTACAGACCAAAAAGAGGTGGAGTAAATTAGTCTCTGCATTCCTTCACCACAAGAGAGAAGTCCAGTAAGGAATGCTCCCTCATGCAAAAATTCCCTTCCAGCAACCCTCTTGGAGCGGTTTAGCTACATGCTACCTAAACATTCTATCTAGCCCTATGACTTCCTGGACTTGACTCACTGCGAAGTATTGTGCATCTTCCTGTAACAGATTGATTTCAGAATTCATTATAAGATAACAAATCAGGAAAGGAAAACAGATTCACCACACCTATCATTTTGTCAATGTGCTGTAAAATGATACCAAATTACATGGAACTGCAAAGTTAACAGGGAACGTGTGGCAGAATTAAAGAATGAAAGTATGCACAATAGATAGTTTCTACGTAGAATGGGAGGCTGAAGCTGCATCTTGTTCCACCCTAATTGAATGAAAAATATATTACTCATCTGCATGCCCCGTGCTAGATTTCAAAACACTTGTATCGCAGCTCACTAGCTCATCTTTATGGATATATCAGGAGGAAAGAGATTATAGAAACCCACTTCTCCTCCAGCCCCCAAATGCAATCCATAAAGTATATTTTTAAAGGTCTAAGAAAAAATAATAGAAATATGGGGCCAGATCTTCAGCTGACATAAACTGGCAAAGTTCCACTGAAGTCCATGGAGCAATGCTGATTTACACCAGCTGAGGAGCTGGTCCATATAATTAGCTCTCATTTCTGACCAAGTTCAATAGAATACTTCTTTGTAAGACTTGTTTATTTTGCTAAAAGATCTGATGGATATGTAGTCAAGTGTACCCAGAATTTATGGATCACAAACTGGATTTAGCAAGCATCACTGGTTGCTGTGTTTAGGCTGGGATTTTCAAAGGAGTCTCAGAGCTTGTTTATATGGAAAAACTTAGGAAAGTTAAGACAAATCAACTAAATGTGTGAAGTTAATGTGCAGAAGTTAAAGCAAACTAAGGCCACTTTACCTGTGACTGGGAGCATCCACAAAGGGGTTTAATGCACTTTATTAATGCACTTTATCTTCATAGCTTTAATTAATTCATTTTCACTTTCCTGGGTGTCCCCATTGTAGACAATTCCCTCATTTCCTTTCAAAACCCAGCCTTAAATTTGGGTGTTTAGGTTTGTTTTCTGAAAACTGCTTGCAGACTCCAGCTTTATATGGAATTAGATATTTTTAAAGAAACATTTTAAAAAAAGACACTTGATTTCTGGCATATATGTGATATTTATTCACTCAGTTTGGTGAGAAAACCTGCAGTCTTCCTTTCAGGGTCCTAGAATGCGGAACTTTCAAAGAGCTGGGCTGAAGGAATCATAGAATCACAGAAATGTAGGGACCTCAAGAAGCCATCAAGTCCACACACCCTTTGCTGAGGCAAGATCAAATAAACCTATACCATCCCTGGCAGGTGTTTGTCCAATCTGTACTTTAAAAACCTCCAATGAAGGAGATTCTACAACCCCCCATGGAAGCCTATTCCAGAGCCTAACCACTCTTATAGTCAGAAAGTTTTTCCTAATATCTAACATAAATCTTCCTTGCTGTAAGTTAAATCCATTACTTCTTGTCCTACCTTCAGTGGACAATTGATCATAGTCCTATTTATAACAGCCATTAATGTAAGAACATAAGAACGGCCATACTGGTACAGACCAATGGTCAGTCTAGTTCAGTATCCTGTCCACCGACAGTGGCCAGTGCAGGTGCCTTAAAGGGAATGAGCAGTACAGGGCAATTATCAAGCGATAGATCCTGTCATCTAGTACCAGCATCTGGCAGTCAGAGGCTTAGTGACACTCAGAGTATGGGGTTGCATGCCTTACCATTTTGGCTAATAGCCATTTATGGACCTATCCTACATGAAATTGTCTAACTCTTTTTTGAACCAAGTTATACTTTTGGCCTTTACAACATCCCCTGGCAACAAGTTCCACAGGTTGCCTCTGTTTTGCATAAAGAAGTACTTCCTTTTGTTTGTTTTAAACCTGCTGCCTATTCATTTCTTTGGGTGACCCCTGGTTCTTTTTTTATATGAAGGGGTAAATAACACTTCCTTATTCACTTTCTCCACACCAGTCATGATTTTATAGACCTCTATCATATCCCCACTTAGTCGTCTCTTTTCCAAGCGGAACAGTCACAATCTTTTTAATCTCTCCTCATATGGAAGCTGTTCCATACCCTTAATCATTTTTGTTGCCCTTCTCTGAACCTTTTCCAATTCTAATGTATCTTTTTTGAGATGGGGCAACCAGAACTGCACACAGTATTCAAGGTACAGGGTGCAGTATGGATTTATATTGTGGCTTATGATATTTACTGTCTTAGCTATCCCTTTCCTAATGGTTCCTAACATTCTAGCTTTCTTGACTGCCACTGCATGTTGAGAGGATGTTTTCAGAGAACTATCCACGACTCCAAGATCTCTTTCTTGAGTGTTAAATGCTAATTTAAACCACCATAATTTTTTTATGTAGCGTTGGGAATATGTTTTCCAATATGCATTGCTTTGTATTTATCAACATTGAACTTCATCTGTCATTTTGTTGCACAGTCAGTCAGTTTAGTGAAATCCCTTTGTAACTCTTCAGTCTGCTTTGGACTTAACTATTGTGACAGACCCAGACCAGTGGGGTACAGGAGTCTGGTAGAGGGCAAATATACTGGTCACTGGATGAGTAGTTTTCTGTTCCCTGAGTGACCAGAGCAGGGGCTGCATTAGAGTAATCAGGAACTTGCTAGAACCAGTTAAGGCAGGCAGGCTAATTAGGACACCTGGAGCCAATTAAGAAGAAGCTTCTAGAATCAATTAAGGCAGGCTAATCAGGGCACCTGGGTTTTAAAAAGGAGCTCACTTCAGTTTATGGTGCGAGTGTGAGGAGCTGGGAGCAAGAGGCGCAAGGAGCTGAGAGGGTGAGGGTGAGCTGCTGGAGGACTGAGGAGTACAAGCGTTATCAGACACCAGGAGGAAGGTCCTGTGGTGAGAATAAAGAAGGTGTTTGGAGGAGGCCATGGGGAAGTAGTCCAGGGAGTTGTAGCTGTCATGCAGCTGTTACAGGAGGCACTATAGACAGCTGCAGTCCACAGGGTCCTGGGCTGGAACCCGGAGTAGAGGGCGGGCCCGGGTTCCCCCCAAACCTCCCAATTGACCTGGACTGTGGGTTCTTTCAGAGGGGAAGGTCTCTGGGCTGTTCCCCAACCCACATGGTGAATCTCTGAGGCAAGAAAATCCGCCAATAAGCACAGGACCCACCAAGATAGAGGAGGAACTTTGTCACACTATCTTATGTAATTTGATATCATCTTCAAATTTTGCCACCTCACTGTTTACCCCTTTTTTTCCAGATCATTTATGAATATGTTGAACAGACCTGATCCCAGTAAAGATCACTGGGGCACACTGTTATTTAGCTGTCTCCATTCTGAAAACTGACCAATTATTTCTAACCTTTGTTTCCCATTTTCTAACCATCCATGAGAGGGCCTTCCCTATTATCCCATGATTACTGACTTTGCTCATGACCCTTTGGTGAAAGGCTTTCTGAAATTTCAGGTACGCTATGTCCACTGGATCACCCTTGTCCACATGTTTGTTGACCCTCTCAAAGAATTCTAATAGATTTTTGAGGCATGATTTCCCTTTACAAAAGCTTCCACTACAAATTGTGTTCATCTACGTGTCTGATAATTCTGTTCTTTACTACTGTTTCAACCAATTTGCCAGGTACTGAAATTAGGCTTACCTGCCTGTAATTGCCAGGATCATCTCTGGAGTCTTTTTAAGAAATTTGCGTGACATTAATTAAGAAAATAAAAAAAGTTCAAATTGAAACACATTCAATTATTCAAATAAAATGTTTCAACTGACCCAAACCAAGCATTTGGGGTTTTCAATTTGTGATATTTTTGAGATGATGACCTTTTATCCCAATTCAGGTCAGGAGAAAACTTTGAACTCTCAAATATTTGAAGGAAGGGAATCCATTTCCCACTCAGCTCTACTTCCAATCATGAGGATCAGAGTTTATGTATGAAGTACGCTATTGTACAGCAGGAACTACGGAACCAGATTCATCTCTGTACACCAGTGTAAGGATTGTGATGTATTTACATTGGTGAAAATGCATTTGGCCAACAGAATAGTCACTGGATTGTAGATTTCTAAAATAAATTATATTTGCTCAGTATTGGTGACAATTAAGGCAGAAACTATCTAGTCACCATTCAACGCATGTAGATGATATTTAGAAATGTATAAGTCAGGTTCATTTTAGCCACCAATATTCAATTCAGTTACTATCAAATAAGATGGTGTCAAGGCTGTATCCCTACTTTGAACTTTAGGGTACAAATGTAGGGGCCTGCATGAAAACTTCTAAGCTTATTTACCAGCTTAGCTCTGGTTCGCTGCCACCATCTTAAGAATTCCCTCCCTGGGAAGCCTTGAGAAACCTTTCACCAATTCCCTGGTGAATACAGATCCAAACTCCTTGGATTTTAAACAAGGAGAAATTGACCCTTCCCCCCTCCTTCCTTTCACCAACTCCTGGTGAATACAGATCCAAACCCCCTTTGGATCTTAAAACAAGGAGAAATTGACCCTTCCCCCCTCCTTCCTTTCACCAACTCCTGGTGAATACAGATCCAAACCCCCTTTGGATCTTAAAACAAGGAGAAATCAATCAGGTTCTTAAAAAGAAGGCTTTTAATTAAAGCAAAAGGTAAAAATCATCTCTGCAAAATCAGTATGGAAAATAACTTTACAGGGTAATCAAACTTAAAGAGCGCAGAGGAATCCCCTCTGTCTTAGGTTCAAAGTATAGCAAACAAGATAAGCACTCTGGTAAAAGGTACATTTACAAGTTGAGAAAACAAAGTAAATCTAAGACGCCTTGCCTGGCTTTTACTTACAATTTTGAAATAAGAGAGACTTGTTTAGAAAGATGGGGAGAACCTGGATTGATGTCTGGTCCCTCTCAGTCCCAAGAGCGAACAACCCCTTAAACAAAGGACACACACAAAAGCCTTTCCCCCCCCAAGATTTGAAAGTATCTTGTCCCCTTATTGGTCCTCTGGGTCAGGTGTCAGCCAGGTTACCCGAGCTTCTTAACCCTTTACAGGTAAAAGGATTTGGAGTCTCTGGCTAGGAGGGATTTCATAGCACTGTACACAGGAGAGCTGTCACCCTTCCCTTTATAGTTATGACAGATGGGAAGAAAAAAAAACTATTTAAAGTCTTCATTCAGTTTATCATGGGAAAATAAAAAGAAAACTGATCCCTTGATCTTGGTTTAGTGTGGTGGGGAGGGGCCAGAGGAGATGAAAGTGATGAGAGAAGAAATATTGTTGGCTATATTTTTAACAGCATACGTTTGTGGTAAACCTGAGGCACTAGGAAATGTCCCTGGATAGAGCCAGAAATAGTTCAGATAGATGCTATGAACATTTCCCTAGATGGTTTTTGTCTACTTGCTGAATCCTGACCCCTAGCACCCTCTCTATTCTAGTGCTGGATCACCCCTAGCACATAGAAAACCCAGTTGTATTGAATGGGTGTGATGGTTTTGTGACAAGTGCCCACTGGAGACTAGGCTGAGATTTGTAAAGTCTTTCATTTGTGGTATCAGATGGGTTGTAAGGGGGGATGCCTCTAGAAGATGTTCTTTTAAAATGGCCTTTCTGGAAGACTGATGGAAATATATTCATGATTCACAAATAAAGATATACTAGTGTGTGGTTTATTAATTTTAACTCACACAGCGAATATACCTAAGTTACTGCATATACTGTGCCTAAAGTAAATAACATTCAAGCCAAAACACACGTTGTTATCTCATAATAAAATAAATTCATCCAGTGGAAAACATGCCAAAGGTCATTAGCAAGGGATATGTTATGACAATCCCAGTGACTGGATATTGGAATGCATAGTATATATTATAAATCTATCTAAAACAGTGGCTCTCGAACTTTCTAGACTACTGTCCCCCTTTCAGGAATCTGATTTGTCTTGCATACCCCCAACTTTCACCTCACTTAAAAATGACTTGCTTACAAAATCAGACATAAAAATACAAAAGTGTCACAGCACACTATTATTGAAAAATTGCTTACCATATAATTATAAAATAAATCAATATAAATATTGTACTTACATTTCAGTGTATAGTACATAGAGCAGTAAAAACAAGTCATTGTCTGTATGAAATTTTACTTTGTACTGACTTTGCTAGTGCTTTTTATGTAGCTGTTGTAAAACTAGACAAATATCTAGATGAGTTGATGTACCCCCTGGAAGACCTCTGCGTACTCCCATGTACACTTGGTTGAGAACCACTGATCTAAAGCACAGAAAGAAAAACAAGTATTTTAATCTTACATGTAGTCTAGCTCATAATTAATATTAAGCTGGTCACAATGTTTTGTCAATTTTGCGACAAAAATTCATTTTCCGCAAAATTGAAATTTTACACCAGGAAAACAAAAATGAAATATTTTGGGGGGCTTGGTTTGACCTGAAATCAAAATATTTCAATTTGTTGGACAGACCAAAAACTTTGTTTTCATAAAGCAATGCCGTTTGCTCTCTGACCTGCCACGTGTCATCATGGGAGTCACATGATTGAGTACATCATGGGAGACAGACTAGCCAGGAATCCCAGCCCATAAGGAAGAATGGGGTATGAGTTACCCAAACTACAACTCCTTTAAGCAATGCAGCCCCACAAAGAAATGAAGTTTAATGCTGAACTGCCTCAAATCTAAAGATTCCAGGTCAGTACAACAAACCAAAATGAACCATTTTGATTTGGGAATATTGAATTTTTTTGTTTTGATAGAAAATGCTGGAACTGTGTTTTGTCATTTCCAAGTAGATTTTTTTTCAGAACATTTCAGAACTGATTTGGGATGAAAAATAAAAAGATGAAATATTGGAATTTCCTGTGGGATGGAGATACTGTTTTTTTGCTCAACTCTAATTAAATGTAAACTAATAGTCATCTCACCAAGCCTCCAGAAAGCTATAGTGGCAGGTTTCATCTAAGTACACAGTGATTGGGCTTGGGGGCAATCCAGATCAATGAGAGATTGTGTCACCACTTGCCCTGCAGTCTTGGGTGCCTTACAATGTTTTGCTAGTGTAGCTCCCAGCCTGGAATGCTCAGAGTCAGGTCATACCCTAAGTGTCTTTGTGCTGTGCAGCCATCCCTGGTTCAGCAACTCTGACACCAGCATCCTGTCTACTGCTCACACAGCCCCACTCTGATTTCCAGCAGCCTTGGTTACAGCCAGCAAGGTGACCCCAAAACATTCCCAGTCCCGAATTTTCCCAAAACTATGTGTTCTGCAATGTCCAGCCCTCTCCTGGACAGTTCAGAGAAATAATGAAGTTTTTTTGTTGCTCTAAAGACTCAAAAAGACATCACAGCACAAACTTAACTGGGGCAAATACACCCTCCATTTAGACGCAGCACAACCAATTTAAACTGAGTTGGTTTATAGTAAAAATAAATCAAATGTATTAACAATAGGGCACAGGCTAAGTGATGCCAAGTAAAAGGAATATAACCAGAAAGGGTTACAAGCAAATAAAAGTAAAAACATGCATCTCAAAGTCTAAAACTTAATCTACCAAGGTACAAGCTTTGTTCAAGGTGGTTTCTCTTGCCAGTCATTCTTCTTCCCAGCCATGGCTGACTTTCCCTCTGTCAGGACCTTCCACAGACACACAAGAAGCTGGCTTCCCTTGTCTTCCTAGATGAAAGATCTTTGTCTAAGCAGGTTTCTCACCTACATTCAGTTCCCAGAGACTTCAACTCCCTCCCCCCCCCACCCGATTGAAAGACTCATCTTTCTCAGCTTGCAAGAGCACTGTTCCCTTGAGTCTGTCTAGTGATGGATGCCAAAAATGGCTTCTGTTCTTGATTATATCTTCTAAAGTTCAATGACCTTTCATCAAGAAGCAGGATGATCTCCTGCTGTTCTTCCCTTCCTGTGGACTTCCTAGTCCCCTGCTGATTTCTTTGTAAATGGGGTTTCTATCATTTTTGGTCACACCTTGCATAATTTCATTGGAGACAGATAGACAGCTGCCTTCTCTCCTGTCTGGGAGGCAACCTGTTTTTCCCTGTTTGGTCAGAGGCTTTAAAGCATAATATCACATTTCCTCATATTGTATTAACCTATACATTTCACAATGATATTAATCACAAGTGTGCTATTAGTTTTCAGGAAAGACCTTGCTCTACATACTTTTATAATATAGTAATACTGTATACAAACAATTGTTTATCAGCTGAGGTTCAGATACCCTGTCTTTATAGGCCAATAAACCTACACAATGTATTCTTCGAAAAGTAAAACCCAGACCTAGCTTCTCTCTCCTGCTGGGTTTAGACGCCATGCTGTTTCCGCCCCTACTTGTTTGCTTGAAAGCTTTGCTTACCTGATATGTAAAAATGGACCTTCATTGTCTCTGCCTGATGACCAGAAGCAAGTATACATTCCTTCATCTAGGGCAGACCTGTTTACCAGCTCCCCCTGACATGCCTGGTTTAAACACAATTTAGTAATAATTGCAGCATATATCCATAATTCTTAACACATACATAAATCATGCAAGAATATTACTGATCAGTGAGTTATTAATTTTCAAATGATACCTCAAGGCATATTTTGCACACTGGAGTGCTTAGGATCACAGTGTATTAGGAGGCAGAGAATCATAGCAACTCTCTGTGGCTATAGAGGCAGGGGCGGTTGCTTCTATGTATGCTTTGTAGAAACAAGTGATTGAAATATGGTTAAATAATGTAGACTATGAAGCCATTAGACAGTGTTCCCAAAAGTCCATGTCACAACACATACAATAATTAACAGGAAACAGACAAAGACATGCATGCACCCAACTGCTGATTTATTTGCTTGATTAGCCATGACTGTAGTCAAGAAAAGGGTCTGAGAGTCCTAGCAGTCCCAAGGCAATTAGTAGAATGAGATGGACAAGAGTATATGTATTCACCCTTTACAAATAGCATTGCTTATACATGGAATTGTGGTCTGATCCAAAGCTGATTAAATTCAATGGGGCCATTTCCATTGCATTTATTTGGTTTTGGATCAGGTCCTCAATGACTATGATGATGATTGCCTACTAAAAGATAATGTGACATGAAACAGAGATCAGTAAATTCAGTAAAAATAACAGGAGTACTTGTGGCACCTTAGAGACTAACAAATTTATTAGAGCATAAGCTTTCGTGGGCTACAACCCACTTCTTCGGATGCATCCGAAGAAGTGGGTTGTAGCCCACGAAAGCTTATGCTCTAATAAATTTGTTAGTCTCTAAGGTGCCACAAGTACTCCTGTTATTTTTGCGGATACAGACTAACACGGCTGCTACTCTGAAACCAGTAAATTCAGTGCATTTAATAAGAACATAAGAACTGCCATCATGGGTCAGACCATTGTCCATCTTGCCCAGTATCCTGTCTCTGACACTGACTCATACCAGAGCTTCAGCAGGAATGTACAGAGCAGGACAAGTATGGAGTGATGCACCCCTGTCTTCCACTCCCAGCTTCTGGTAGTCTGAGGTTTAGGGACAATGCATGGGGTTGCATTCCTAATCATCTTGGCTAATAGCCACTGATGGACCTAGCCTCCATGAATTTATCCAGTTCTTTTTTTAACCCTGTTATATTTTTGGCTATCACCACTGTTATATTTGGACCCATCAGAGAAGGAGACAGAGATAGGGGAGGTGATTGAATCACAGCTGTTTGCTGTGGTGGTTGTATTGTTCTGGCAGCTAAACAGAAACTGAAAAGAAAGTGTGGCTTTGCAACTGAGTGCAGAGTGACCAAACCATTTAAAGGCACAGGACATCACAGCATCATCCCATTGGAAAAACAAGTTAGTTCTGTATTGTGTAGAAAAGTACTTCTTGTTTGTGTTAAACTTGCAGCCTATTAATTTCATTGGGTGACCCCTGATTTTTGTATTGTGGGAAAGATGAAATAATACTTGTCAATTCAATTTTTTTTCTACACCATTCATGAATTTATATACCTCTGTAATGTCCCCCATTAGCTGTCTCTTTTTTAAGCTGAGTGGCCCTAATATGTTTTGTCTCTCCTCATATAGAAGTTTTTCCATACCTGTGATTATCTTTGTGCCCTTCTCTGCACCTTTACGAATCCATTATATCCTTTTTGAGCTGGGGTGACCAGAACTGAACACTGTATTCAAGGTGTGGCACACCCTAGTTTTATACAATGGTACTGTGATATTTTTGTCTTATATTTGTATCCCTTCCTTAATTGTTTCTAACATATTAGCTTTTTTGACTGCTGCTGCACATTGAGAGGATGTATTCAGAGAACTATCCATGGTGACTCCAAGATATCTTTCTTGGGTGGCAATAGCTAACTTTGAACCCATCATTTTATATGAATAGTTGGGATTATGTTTTCCAATGTGCATTACTTTGCACTTATTAACACTGAATTTCACCTGCCTTTTTGCTGCCCAGTCACTCAGTTTTGTGGGATTCCTTTGTAACTCTACTTTACAATCTTGAATAATTTTGTATCATCTGTGAACTTTGCCACTTCACTCTTCTCTCCCTTTTCCAGATCATTAATGACTACGTTGAACAGCACAGGTCCCAACAGATTTACTTTGGGGGAACTGCTGTTCAGCTCTCTCTCCATTTTGAAAACTGACCATTTATTCCTACCCTTTCAACCAGTTCCCAATCCATGAGAGGATCTTTCCTCTGATCCCATGACTGCTTAGTCTGCTTCAGAGCCTTCGTGAGGGACATTGTCAAAGGCTTTCTGAAAATCCAAGTCCACTATATTGACTGGATCACATTAATCCACAGGTTGTTAACTCCCTTGTAAGAACATAAGAATGGCCATATTCAGTCAGACCAATTGTCCGTCTCGCCCGGTATCCCATCTTCTGACAGTGTCCAACATCAGATGCTTCAAAGGGAATGAACAGAACAGAACAATTATTGTGTGATCCATGCCCTGTCATCCAGGCCCAGCCTCTGGCAATCAGAGACATAGGGACACCCAGAAAGCATTCTGATAAATTGGTGAAGCATAGCTTACCTTTACAAAAGCCATGCTGATTCTTCCCCGACATATTGTGTATATCTATGTGTCTGATCATTCTGTTCCTTATTATAGTTTCTACCAATTTGCCCAGTACTGAAGTGGGCTCAGCAGCCTGGAATTGCCAGGAACTCCTCTGGAGCCCTTTTAAAAATCAGTGTTACATTAGTTACCTTCCAGCTACAGAGGCTGATTTAAGCAATGGGTTACATATTACTGTTAGTACTTCTACAATTTCATATGAGTTCCCTCTGAATTCTTGGGTGAATACCATCTGGTCCTGCTGACTTATTCTGTTTAGTTTATCAATTTGTTCTAAAATCTCTCCTATTGACACATCAGTTTGGGATTGAACTTCCGATTTGTCATCCAAAAAGAATAGCTCTGATGTACGTATCTCCTCCACATCTTCTACAGTGAAGACTGATGCAGTGAAGAATTCATTTAGCTTCTTTGAAATGGCCTTGTCTTCCTTGAGTGTTCCTTTAACACTTTGGTCATCACACAGCTTTTTTGGCAGACTTCCTGCTTCTGATGTACTTAAAAAGATTTACTGTTAGTTTTTGCATCTTAAGCAAGTTGCTTGTCAAATTCTTTCTTGGCCTGATTTATTATATTTTTACATTTTACTTGCCAGAGTTTGTGCGCCTTCCTATTTTCCTCATTAGGATTTTACTTCAAAATGTTAAAGGATTCCTTTTCACCTCTAATGGCCTCCATTATTCTGCTGTTTGCCATGGTGGCATTCTTTTGGTCCTTTTATTGTCTTTTCTGATTTGGAGTATTCATTTATTCTGAGCTTCTATTATGGTGTTTTTAAGTAGTGTTCATGCTGCTTGAAGACATTTCACTCTTTGACTGCTCTTTTTTAATTTCCATCTAACTAGCATCCTCATTATTGTATATTTCCCCTCTTTACATGTAAGTGCCACTGTGGTGGTCTTTTTCATATTTTCCCTCCTACAAGGATGCTAAATTTAATTATATGATGGTTACTATTATTGAGCAGTTCAGCTATAGTTACCTCTTGGAACAGATCCTGTGCTTCACTTAGGACCAATTTAAGAATTGCCTCTCCCCTGGTGCAGAACACCTGCTCCAAGAAGCAGTAATTTATGGTCTCTAGAAATTTTATCTCTGCATTACATCCTGAGGTGACATTTACCCACTCAATATGAGGATAATTGAAATGCCACCATTATTATTGCATTTTCTGACTTTGTAGCCTCTCGCCTCCCTTAGCATTTCGCAATCACTGTCACAATTGTGGTCAGGTGTTTTGCACCTGCTATACTCTTACTGTTCAAGCATAGGGACTAACCATAGGAACTCTGTGGTACAGTTTGATTCATTTAAGATTTTCACCTTACTTGACTGTGCTTTTTTAACATATAATGCCACTGCCCCACCAGGATGACCTACTCTGTCATTCCTATATATTTTGTAACCTGGTATTATGGTGTCCCATTGATTTTCCATCATTCCACCAAGTTTATGTGATACCTATACCAATAGCCTCATTTAATGCCAGGCACTCTAGTTTACCCATCTTAGTATTTAGACTTTTAGCATGTGTATATAAGCACGTGTACATTATGTCAATATTAAGTTGCTTGCCTTCATGTGTGATGTTTAAATGGGACTCTTTTACATCTGACTGTTCTTCACCAGCTCCTACCTTTACTTTACCAACTTCTTTCCTATCCTCTATATTATATACTAGGATATAGAGTTCCCCTTTTAATAAATTCATCCCAAAGGTATGTCAACCTGAATATGTGCGTGTTGGCTGTCCCCCAGCCCTTAGGTGAAAAAATCCTTTACAACCTTTTTAATTTTATGTGCCAGCAGTCTGGTTCCATTTTGGTTAAAGTAGAGCCCATCCTTCCGGTGTAGTCTACTCCTTTTCCAAAATGTTCTCCAGTTCCTAATAAACCTAAAATGTCTCATTATTTAAAATTATATCATCCACGCATTGAAACACTGCAGTTCTGCCTGTCTAACTGGCCCTTCTCATGGAACTGGAAGCATTTCAGAGAATGCTACCATGGAGGTCCTGAACTTTAATCTCTTACCTAGCAGCCTAAATTTGGCCTGTAGACCTCTCTCCTACCTTTCCCTATATCAATGGTACCTACCTGTGAGATCTGCTTCCTTAACACCCAGAAGAAAAATAATTATGCAGTTCTCCCAGATATCACAGACCCAACTTTCTATGTTTCTAATAATCAAATCCCCAATTACTGTTACCTTTGTTTTCCTAATAACTGGGGTCCCAGAGGGATATTCTCAGTGTGAGAGCATATTATGTCATCAGTAATGCTGCAATTTCACTGATACAGCTCACCTCTATAAAACTAGAGCCCTTACTAGCTTACTAGCTATCTAGCTCTGTAGAGGCACATAAACACTAACTCTTTATGAAGTTTCACTCTTTCATTTGATGATAAATGTCATCTTTAGGGGATATGGGTTTTCTGCAGGAAGATCAACCCTTCTTTAACTAGATTGTAAGCTCTTCATGGGAGGGAATGTCTCTTGCTATGTGTTTGTACCGGACCTAGCACAACCTGGTCTTGATCTTGGTGGAGCTGTCTAGACACTACTGTAATATATCAAATGGGTAGCTGTGTTAGTCTGGATCTGTAAAAGCAGCAAAGAGTCCTGTGGCACCTTATAGACTAACAGACATATAGGAGCATGAGCTTTCGTGGGTGAATACCCACTTCTTCGGATGCATGTATTCACCCATGAAAGCTCATGCTCCTATATGTCTGTTAGTCTATAAGGTGCCACAGGACTCTGCTGCTTTTACTGTAATATAAATACTCCTACTAATAAAGTATATGCAGTATTGAATTTGAACAAGAAACTTACTTTTAGCCTTCTATCCTTCACACATCTTATCAACAAAATCAGACGATGTACAAAGCATTCCACCTGATAAAAACTGAAGTGCCAACAAATAGCATAGCATGGTTCAAGCTATGTTCCATACCCATGACTTACAAATTAGTATCACATATTCCAGATTGCTTTCAAAATAACTAATAATCTCTCTACAGCTTTGAGCTAACATTTGTCTGATTTAGAATTTTGTATTTGTTAAGATGTTATGTTTTTAATGTCTGTGTTAAGAGAAAAAGTATTGTACTGCTCGGTCTTCATAGAGCACAATTTGTGATCAACAGTTTTGAAAACATAGCTGTGAAATTTTTGAACATACTTAAATCAAATCCAATTCTTCCTGATACACTACATTAACAGAAACCATTCATTATTTATTGTTTTGTTTATCTAACAATTAGGTCTTGATATGGCATATCATTTATTACGGTGCTTTTCCCTTTGTGCACTCATCTTTTAAGTTTTCCATCATCTGAATTCTCAATATGTAGTCCAGTTTTTGTTAATTTTTTTAATCGTTTAACAACATTTCTAATAGTCCCTTAATTTTCTCCAAACATTCACTGAATAACCATTAGAGATTCAGCTCTCCACTCTGTTCTGTGAGAAAGATTTAGTAGTGACATAAATGACTTACTGCCTCCCATGCACAGTGTTTCTAGTGGGCTTGTGGACATCAAAGATATGGTACAGAACATGTCATAAATATTTTTGATAGCATTACATGCAATTTTTATGGATGGTATCAACTGCAGGCTGACCTCAAGAGAGTAATGCAGATGTCTTTAAATGGTAAACTAGGTATTTCACTTCTGATCATGCTGCAAGGAGCTCTGATTCAGTCGCATCCTTTGGCTGAATTATATCATTGTTCTTGCTGTTCTGGTTTTCATTCCAGTTGTCTAAGGCCAGGCACATTTTATGACAGGAAAGATTATTTTTAAGTTTTGACCTACATATGTTTTAATGGTTATTGTGCAGCATCTTAAGTACTATTTATACTATGTGTTATATAAAATCACATCTGGCACTCACTGGCACCTGATGGAAGTCTCAAGTCTGAATGGTTCAAGAGCCTGAAGGGCATTTTCCTCCCATAAGGAGGCATATAGAGTGAATAGCTCTGTTGGGGAAAAATTGTTGAAAGCAATGTTTAAGTGAAAAAATAAAAGATTTTCATCACACATATTTTGGGGTATTTTTTGCTATTTTCCAACAAGCCCTTTTGGAAAAGGCAGTGTGGGTAATTTTGCACCGATGCTACGTGTGTTGAATCAGTTCAGTGACTCAACAAAAGACTTCCATCTCAACGGATTTCTATCATAATACTTTTCATCAGTGCTTTATTGACTTAGGGCCAGATTCTGTAATGCTAAGAAGCACTTTCTCATTTGAGCAGCATCACTGTACAGTCAACATGAATAAGGATTTCAGGTTCTGACCCAACATTTAAAATATTTCAAAATATTTTTTTCTTGGTGGTGGAATATTTTACTTAGGGCAGCTAAAATCCTGTTTTCTTAGATTCAACAAATTCATAATTAGATTTGACCCCAAGATAAACTGAACTGCAAGTAGATTTATGTCTTTAATTTTGATAGCCCAGTTTCATTTAACCCTTTCACCATGTTGTGTGTATTAGATATAATTATAAATCTCATGTATAATTTATGATGTACTTTAGTACCAAGCTTAAGACTAGCAACCTGCAAGTTCTACCCAAGTGAAAACTGAGCTTCTCAAAGTATTTTATAAACATTAATGAATTAATCCTCACAGCACTCCACTGAGCGAGGTCATATTTGAAGATGGAGAAACTGAGGCACACGTAAGTGCCTATGGACACAGTGGAAGTCTGTCCAGAGAGCTGGGAATAAAACTTTTGGAGGAAATCCTGGCTTCACTGAAGTCAATAGGCATTGTGAAACTGACTTCAGTGGGGCCAGGATTTCATCCCTGATCTCTTGTCTTAACCAAAGCCCTGTCCTTCCTTGCTATCCTTCTTTACAATACATTCAATTAGTCATCAAGAAGTAGTCAAGATATTTGTTACAAATTGTCATAAACCATTTATTACAAGTAATGTGCATTATGAATGTGTAGTCCATTTGGGGTAAGTTAACTGTGAATTAATCCTGGCTTTCTTCTGTGTTGACAGGAGTTTTGCCATTGAGTTAAATGGAGCCAAGATTTCATCCATTATTCATAAGTATTCACCAGTTAGGGCATTTGTAGCTACTATGTGGTGGCCCAGTGCTTTGTCACTGCTCATCGACCTTCCCTTCCATAATGCTACGATGGCTTTCCCAGAGCCATGCTGCCAATTTCCTTGCCACCTGTTGCATCAAAATCCCCTCATTCTGGAAGCAAAATCAGCATAGGATAATGCTGAGAAGCTCAACATTATCATATCCTGCAAAATCCCTGAGACCATCACCATCTTTACTGGCTACATTCTCCGATGGCCGATGGCATGTCTCCTTCTACATCCACAAAAATCAGACCCCACAGTCTTTGAGTGAAAGGGCTTCTTCCTCGATCAAAATGAAGGCAGGACCAGGCTGCCAAGTGGGTTCTCACTCCCCTTTGCACATCCTGCTCAGTTTGCTCACCAGATTTTACTCCTCTCAGCTAATTTAGGCAGAGGGGAGAATATGGGCCTCAGTCCTGGAATCTATTGCCTTAGCAAGCATGTCTAGTAGTGACAGCAAATAAACGGATTCACCCATGCAATTAGGGGTTTCCTTTTTCACTAATTTGCTTTTGTTTTTTTCCAACACTTATTTCCTAAAGATCATCACTATGTGAAGTGAATACACATTATGGCTTTCTTCCATGATTGTTCACTTGGTTAGACCACTGATTCCACATCTACTCTATATTTTCTTCAGTTGCTTTTCTATCAAAATGACAATGCTCCAGCACAATGAACTGATCCCTCTCTAGGGATATTTAAATCAGCATTTGCTATTTATTAAATAGGTTGAATCCTTCTAAACCCATTGAATTTTGATAGAAATGCCACTTTTTTGTCAAGTTCTCTTTTCCTATAAAATCGTAGATGCAATGCTGCCAAGTTTTTTGGCAAAGGGAATTAATCACAGTCCATACCAGTTCTTTCAGTTGCAGGCTCCCTGTTCTAGTATATATGGACACAGTTTAGAAAGACTCTTATCTTTTGCAATAAGATATTTTCAGACATGTTCAGCATGGCTATTTCTTCTGGCAGGGGATCAACAAACATACTCAAAGGAATCAAATCAAAATGCAGTGATGACGGCTTTGAATTTCTGCTCTGATGCAGTGCAGGCAAAGATGAGCATTCAGCATTCAATTCCGCTTCAGAATTCAATATGCCAACTGTCACATTTACTACAAAGTACAATGTCAATGCTCCTTTAATTGATATGCATGAGGGGAAAAAACAACCTCTTTCAATGTTCTTTGAGTTGAAATAAGAAATATTGTGAAATCAATCAATTTGAGCAATTTCTTCCATGTGGCTGTATTTCCCTTTGTATATAATGTTGCCGTGTAAGGTACAATTATCTTTCCTACTACTAGAAGAGATTGAGTGAGCAGGTTTGTTTAGTTTTAAATATTTTCATATATATAAGGCCACTTGTAGGGTTACCTGCCAACTCTTTACAAATGATCCATGCATCAAATTAAAATATAACATAACACAATGCACTCTTTTCTTTCATGAGACTATTGGGATGGAAAGAAGCACCAAAATGTCAGAGCAACACAGGTTCAGGTAGAACAAGGTCCCCTTGCATAGACTTGAAAAAAGCCACTGCAATGTGTGCTCAGTACCTCTGAAAACAAGGCTCCTGATGGGGAGATTATCCAAAAGATTTAGGCATCTAGACATGCAGATAGGTGCCTAATCTGTGTGTGTGTTGGGGTGTGAGGAAGTGAATTGAGCTGCTAGTGGTTTTACTGGAAGGGAGAGAAAGCTATGGCGAGGAGCAAATTGAAGTACTAGTGCTTTTCCCTAATAGAAACCTCCTACACCCCTCTCACATGGCCACTCTCCCCCTCGCTCCTTCAATCCACCACCCCAACCCACCGACATCTCCCTGTGTCCCTTCAATGCTGCTTTGTATCCTACTCGAGTCCAGGAGTCTAATTTCTTCAGAAATCTATCCCAGGAACTTTGTTTGAAATGTTAGTAATTATGGAATAATAATACTCCCTTCCTCATGGGGGTGTGAAGGGAGTAAATCATTAATATTTGTGAGGCACTCTGATACTACGGCAACAAACGCTATAGAAAAACTTATCAATATAGACCTAAATAACTGGCTCAAAATTAGTGTTGAGGGAGAAGTGTTTGTCTGGGGTAATTCTCTACAGCATTCACGAAGGGGTAAAGATTCATGTTTTTCTGCAAATTACTGTTAGAAATTCTGGCACTTTGCTTATTAATAAAAAAAAATCTAAGGTTGTTTAAATATTTTCCACTGTCTAGAGGGGTTACACCCTGTTTTATTATGCCTAGAATTACAAAAAACAAGTCCTTCAAACCTGTGTTACCATGGTTACACTATTTTTTTTGTGGCTGGCTTGATGAGTATCTTAGATGCCTATATACAAATGCGAGAAGTATGGGTAATAAGCAGGAAGAACTGGAAGTGCTAATAAATAAATACAACTATGACATTGTTGGCATCACTGAAACTTGGTGGGATAATACACATGATTGGAATGTTGGTGTGGATGGGTACAGCTTGCTCAGGAAGGATAGACAGGGGGAAAAGGGAGGAGGTGTTGCCTTATATATTAAAAATGTACACACTTGGACTGAGGTGGAGATGGACATAGGAGACGGAAGTGTTGAGAGTCTCTGGGTTAGGCTAAAAGGTGTAAAAAACTAGGGAGATGTCATGCTAGGAGTCTACTACAGGCCATCTAACCAGGTGGAAGAGGTGGATGAGGCTTTTTTTAAGCAACTAACAAAATCATCCAAAGCCCAAGATTTGGTGGTGATGGGGGACTTCAACTATCCGGATATATGTTGGGAAAATAACACAGCGGGGCACAGACTATCCAACAAATTCTTGGACTGCATTGCAGACAACTTTTTATTTCAGACGGTTGAAAAAGCTACTGGGGGGAAGCTGTTCTAGACTTGATTTTAACAAATAGGGAGGAACTCGTTGAGAATTTGAAAGTAGAAGGCAGCCTGGGTGAAAGTGATCATGAAATCATAGAGTTTGCAATTCTAAGGAAGGGTAGAAGGGAGAACAGCAAAATAGAGACAATGGATTTCAGGAAGGCAGATTTTGGTAAGCTCAGAGAGCTGGTAGGTAAGGTCCCATGGGAATCAAGACTGAGGGGGAAAACAACTGAGGAGAGTTGGCAGTTTTTCAAAGGGACACTATTAAGGGCCCAAAAGCAAGCTATTCCGCTGGTTAGGAAAGATAGAAAATGTGGCAAAAGACCACCTTGGCTTAACCACGAGATCTTGCATGATCTAAAAAATAAAAAGGAGTCATATAAAAAATGGAAACTAGGACAGATTACAAAGGATGAATATAGGCAAACAACACAGGAATGCAGGGGCAAGATTAGAAAGGCAAAGGCACAAAATGAGCTCAAACTAGCTACAGGAATAAAGGAAAACAAGAAGACTTTTTATCAATACATTAGAAGCAAGAGGGAGACCAAAGACAGGGTAGGCCCACTGCTTAGTGAAGAGGGAGAAACAGTAACAGGAAACTTGGAAATGGCAGAGATGCTTAATGACTTCTTTGTTTCGGTCTTCACCGAGAAGTCTGAAGGAATGCCTAACATAGTGAATGCTAATGGGAAGGGGGTAGGTTTAGCAGATAAAATAAAAAAAGAACAAGTTAAAAATCACTTAGAAAAGTTAGATGCCTGCAAGTCACCAGGGCCTGATGAAATGCATCCTAGAATACTCAAGGAGCTAATAGAGGAGGTATCTGAGCCTCTAGCTATTATCTTTGGAAAATCATGGGAGACGGGAGAGATTCCAGAAGACTGGAAAAGGGCAAATATAGTGCCCATCTATAAAAAGGGAAATAAAAACAACCCAGGACACTACAGACCAGTTAGTTTAACTTCTGTGCCAGGGAAGATAATGGAGCAAGTAATTAAGGAAATCATCTGCAAACACTTGGAAGGTGGTAAGGTGATAGGGAACAGCCAGCATGGATTTGTAAAGAACAAATCATGTCAAACCAATCTGATAGCTTTCTTTGATAGGATAACGAGCCTTGTGGATAAGGGTGAAGCTGTGGATGTGGTATACCTAGACTTTAGTAAGGCATTTGATACGGTCTTGCATGATATTCTTATCGATAAACTAGGCAAATACAATTTAGATGGGGCTACTATAAGGTGGGTGCATAACTGGCTGGATAACCATACTCAGAGAGTTGTTATTAATGGTTCCCAATCCTGCTGGAAAGGCATAACGAGTGGGGTACCGCAGGGGTCTGTTTTGGGACCGGCTCTGTTCAATATCTTCATTAACGACTTAGATATTGGCATAGAAAGTACGCTTATTAAGTTTGTGGATGATACCAAACTGGGAGGGATTGCAACTGCTTTGGAGGACAGGGTCATAATTCAAAATGATCTGGACAAATTGGAGAAATGGTCTGAGGTAAACAGGATGAAGTTTAACAAAGACAAATGCAAAGTGCTCCACTTAGGAAGAAAAAATCAATTTCACACATACAGAATGGGAAGAGACTGTCTAGGAAGGAGTACGGCAGAAAGGGATCTAGGGGTTATAGTGGACCACAAGCTAAATATGAGTCAACAGTGTGATGCTGTTGCAAAAAAAGCAAACATGATTCTGGGATGTATTAACAGATGTGTTGTGAGCAAGACACGAGAAGTCATTCTTCCGCTCTACTCTGCTCTGGTTAGGCCTCAGCTGGAGTATTGTGTCCAGTTCTGGGCACCGCATTTCAAAAAAGATGTGGAGAAATTGGAAAGGGTCCAGAGAAGAGCAACAAGAATGATTAAAGATCTTGAGAACATGACCTATGAAGGAAGGCTGAAAGAATTGGGTTTGTTTAGTTTGGAAAAGAGAAGATTGAGAGGGGACATGATAGCAGTTTTCAGGTATTTAAAAGGGTGTCATAAGGAGGAGGGAGAAAACTTGTTCACCTTAGCCTCTAAGGATAGAACAAGAAGCAATGGGTTTAAACTGCAGCAAGGGAGGTCTAGGTTGGACATTAGGAAAAAGTTCCTAACTGTCAGGGTGGTTAAACACTGGAATAAATTGCCTAGGGAGGTTGTGGAATCTCCATCTCTGGAGATATTTAAGAGTAGGTTAGATAAATGTCTATCAGGGATGGTCTAGACAGTATTTGGTCCTGCCATGCGGGCAGGGGACTGGACTCAATGACCTCTCGAGGTCCCTTCCAGTCCTAGAATCTATGAGTCTATGAGAGCTAGCATGACTATGTCTACTCAATCAGCAAATCATACCCCCAGTGCCAAGTGTAGACATAGCATTAATGTGCAAGTCTTTATTCATCCGCTGTTGTCTTGGGAGGCTTTTCTTTTTTTCCAACCCTTAAATATTGATTTCTTGACCAGCTCTAATATTAGTTGAGTTTTAATGCCCATAGGAATCAACTCTAGGATAGTGCACATAATAGTTCAGTTTCCATGTTCATCTTTCTTCATAAAACTGGATGGAGAATAACATCATCTGCATAGATGGGATAGGATTTTCAAAACAACAAGACTAAGGGTATATCTACACTACACATGCAACAGCAGCACAGCTCTGGTGCCACCGTAGTACTGTAAGTAATCCACCCCCAAGAGGCAGTAGCTAGATTGACAGAAGAATTATTTCATTTGACCTAGTGGTGTCTATACTAGGGCTTGAGCTGGCTCAATTACAGTGCTCATGGGTGTGAATTTTCACACCTCTGAACAATGTAGCTAGATCAACCTAAATTTTAGGTATAGGCCAGGCCTAAATAATTTAGCAGCACAAGTCAATGGGACTTGTACTGCTAAGTCACTTAGGATGGGATTTCCAAAGGCACCTATCTAACCAGAACGGGGGAGGAAGGGAAATCAATGTTTTTTAAAAAGATCTGTTTTTGTCAAATTTTCAAAATCCAGAATATTAACTTCCAGCTCTATAGTTGTTGAAAAATAATGGAGGGGAAATTTCATGAGAGTGTTGTTTTATTCCCATGTTTTCATCGAATTCAAAATTGTAATAATTTTTTGGTCAAACTTTTGAAATTAAAAAAAAATTAGATGCAATATAGCCCACTGAATACCTTCACATGAGAAAAACATTTGATCACTTTTAATCTGGGATGGCTTTTTTATTTTTAGGCAAGTTTATTGTCTGAAAATGGATAAGGGAGGATCTTTCTGTCCCTTATTGCATGAGGGGGGTGTTAAAGGAAGTAAGTAAGTTGTGAAGCTGGAGTAAGCATTGCAAAGAATGTTAGTAAAATCTATTGCAGCAGATTGTTGAGAAATTCACAAACCTTTTTAAAAATCTGAAAAAAGATACTTCATGTGCATAAAAACATAAGAAAAGAAATATGAGGAGCTAGCCCAACATGTCAATATTGTTGTGTTAAGTCATGATGGATACGATTTAAAGGTTAGTAGCCATCAGAACAAATTAAAAATAAATTAATTGCTTAGACAAACTTCTGTTTATTTTGCTCATCCACGCTCTCTGGTTTTGCAAAAGTGGGATATTTCTTAAATTGTACATGAAGGATACTAAAAAATAGATGACCAGCACATGTATTGTAGGATCTGAGCAACCATCCTTGGAGAAATGTATGTGCAATTCCCATTGGGTATATCTGCACTTCATTGCAAACCTGAGCTTAGATTCAGGTTTAAGTCCATTTTGCAGTGTAAATACAGTTCAAGCTGGTCTGCACAGTGCAGTATGGATGCTTTAGATCACTGGTGGGCAACTTGCGACCTGCATGTGGCCCATCAGGATAATCAGATTGTGTGGCGGGCCACAGGGACGTGCTGGCTGCCACTTCCTGCAGCTCCCATTGGTTGGGAACGGCGAACCAAAGCCACTGGGAGCTGCGGGGGGTGCCATGCCTGCGGACATTTAACGTCAGCAAAATGTCTCGCGGCCTGCAATCAGATTACCCTGATGGGTCACGTGCGGCCTGCAGGCCTCAGGTTGCCCACCACTGCTTTAGATGGTTGTGAGACCTGGGTCACCAACTGTAAACAATATGCAGTATGGATGTGCAAGCATGCTTGGAAACACTGAGTTCACAAGCACAGGTCTCGTAGACCTGGGTTTACAATTCAGTGTAGACCCATTGAGGCCAGTGGTAAATTTGCTTATAGACTTCAAGCCGAGTAGTGGCAAACTTGTTTAACAGTATTCTATCTAACTTCAAGTATTGAGCTTGATATATTCTGTATGTAGGAGACATCAAGTGTACGTTCTGAAAACAGCTGGATACCTTTTCAAAACTGTGGAGCTCATTTATAAAGTTTGGCATACTGGAATGTACCCCCAGTATGCAGGATGAAGGGTTTTAAATAAAAAAAATAAGCAGACATGGCAACTTCTAGTGGGAACTGTCATCTTGAAAAGGAGGTCACAGCAGGGAGATCAGGACATTGCAATTAATAAACATGCCTTCTCTTTCTGATGCTTTTTTATTTGACTTTCATGCCCATTTATCCTGAAATCTAATTCAAACCATGGCCAGAAGTTCTGCCCAAATGACTGTAGAACAAGAGCCTGTCTGTGATGTCCTGCTCAGGACACCCAGAATTGTGAGCCACTGTGTTGTCCCTCTGTCTTAGCAAGAGTGAGAGCAGTGCTGCCACAGTATTTCGAGCTGATATGCCAGTCTCTGCCTTGCCAGCAAACTCTTCAAGACTCTGTCAGTCTAAACCTTGCCCTGCAGGTAACAAAACCTAGTTTCCAAGTTCTCCAGCCGTGTCCAGTCCTCTCACTGGACACTCACCAAAATTATTAGGTTTGCTGCCTTCAAAGAAACATAACACATATCAATCTGTTAAGTTAGCTGAAGACTTACACCTCACTTTAATATACAGGTCTGAGACAGCTTTACAATAAAACAAGAATAAGTGCATTAACATTAAGAACAGAGATTTAAGTGATACTAAGCAAGAGAAAGAGACAGGTATGGGAACAAACAAACAAAATAAAAAAAACTTCCTAGTGACTAAAACTTAATCATAGCAAGTTACAATATTTGCGTACACAGTTTTCTTACTCACATCAAGTTACCAGCATCTCCAGCCCTCAAGGTCAGGGAACCAAATGTTCACAGAATCAAAAGGTGCTGTTCCCTTTGTTCCCTACAGGATGGATCCCTCAATAGTTCTTTTTGCTCCCCTTGTATTTCCCAAAACCCATTGTCTCTGCCACAAGAGCCAGGAAGGGTTTCTGGGGTGCAGACACTGTCTCCAGGTGTGCTCACTTGCTGGTGCCTGTTAATTTGATTGCTTTGGGTATGTCTACACTACAGGATTAATCCGAATTTATATAATTCGAATTTAGGAAACCGATTTTATAAATTCGAATGTATTCGGCCACACTAGGCTCCATTAATTCGGTGGTGTGCGTCCAAGCTACCGTAGTAGCATCGATTTCCAGAGCGTTGCATTGTGGGTAGCTTTTCCATAGCTATCCCATAGTTCCCGCAGTCTCCACCCCCCTTGGAATTCTGGGTTGAGACCGCAGTGCATGATGGGGCAAAAAACATTGTCGCAGGTAGTTCTGGGTACAGCCTCCCCCTCCCTCCCTGAAAGCAACGGCAGACAACCATTTCGCGCCTTTTTTTCCTGAGTGAACTCTGCAGACTCCATTCCGCAGCAAGCATGGATCCCGTTGTGCTCCAGAACGCAGTCTTGAACATTATAAACACCTCGCGCGTTCTCGTGGAGTTTATGCTTACCCAGGACCAGAAAAAAGAGGCGAGGAGGAGGAGGCGGTGATTGCAGCGCAGCGACCAGCGTGATGAGGACATGGACACGGACACAGAATTCTCTGAGACCGCGGGCCCCGGTGCTTTGGAGATTATGATGTTAATGGGCCAGATTATAGGCTTGGAATGCCGATTCTGGGCCCGGGAAACAAGCACAGACTGGTGGGACCGCATAGTGTTGCAGGTGTGGGACGATTCCCAGTGGCTGAGAAACTTTCGCATGCGTAAGGGCACTTTCATGGAACTTTGTGACTTGCTTTCCCCTGCCCTGAAGCGCCAGAATACCAAGATGAGAGCAGCCCTCACAGTTGAAAAGCGAGTGGCGATAGCCCTGTGGAAGCTTGCAACGCCAGACAGCTACCGGTCAGTCGGGAATCAATTTGGAGTGGGCAAATCTACTGTGGGGGCTGCTGTGATGCAAGTAGCCAAAGCAATCACGGAGGTGCTGCTACGAAAGGTAGTGACTCTGGGAAATGTGCAGGTCATAGTGGATGGCTTTGCTGCAATGGGATTCCCTAACTGTGGTGGGGCGATAGATGGAACCCATATTCCTATCTTGGCACCGGAGCACCAGGGTACCCAGTACATAAACCGCAAGGGGTACTTCTCAATGGTGCTGCAAGCACTAGTGGATCACAAGGGACGTTTCACCAACATCCATGTGGGCTGGCCGTGAAGGGTTCATGACTCTCGCGTCTTCAGGAACACCAATCTGTTTAAACGGCTGCAGCAAGGGACTTACTTTCCGGACCAGAAAATAACCGTGGGGGATGTTGAAATGCCAATTGTTATTCTTGGGGACCCAGCCTACCCCTTAATGCCATGGCTCATGAAGCCATACACAGGCAGCCTGGACAGGAGTCAGGAGTTGTTCAACTACAGGCTGAGCAAGTGCAGAATGGTGGTAGAATGTGCATTTGGCCGTTTAAAAGGTCGCTGGCGATCCTTACTGACTCGCTCAGACCTCAGCCAAACCAATATCCCCATTGTTATTACTGCTTGCTGTGTGCTTCACAATCTCTGTGAGAGCAAGGGGGAGACCTTTATGGCAGGGTGGGAGGCTGAGGCAAATCGCCTGGCTGCTGATTACTCGCAGCCAGACACCAGGGCGATTAGAAGAGCACACGATGAAGCGCTGCGCATAAGGGAAGCTTTGAAAACCAGTTTCATGACTGGCCAGGCTACAGTGTGAAATTTATGTTTGTTTATCCTTCCTGAAAACCCGCCCCCTTTATTGACTCATTCTCTGTAAGGAACCCACCCTCCCCCTTCCCCCAGCTTGCTTTCAAAGGAAATAAAGTCACCATTGTTTAAAAATCATTTATTCTTTATTAATTGATTATAAAAAGAGGGAGAGAACCTGAGTGGGGTTTGGGAGGAGGATCTGCGGGAAGGAAAAGCCCAGTAAAAAAAGGTTAAAAAAATGGCAGCCTTTTGCTTGGGCTGTCCACTGTGGTGGAATGGGAGGGTGTACGGAGCCTCCCCCCCCCCCCGTGTTCTTAAACGTCTGGGTGAGGAGGCTATGGAACATGGTGAGGAGGTAGGGGGGTTATACAGGGGCTGTAGCGGCACAGAACCTGAGTGGGGTTTGGGAGGAGGATCTGCGGGAAGGAAAAGCCCAGTAAAAAAAGGTTTAAAAAATGGCAGCCTTTTGCTTGGGCTGTCCACTGGGGTGGAATGGGAGGGTGTACGGAGCCTCCCCCCCCCCGTGTTCTTAAACGTCTGGGTGAGGAGGCTATGGAACATGGTGAGGAGGTAGGGGGGGTTATACAGGGGCTGTAGCGGCACAGAACCTGAGTGGGGTTTGGGAGGAGGATCAGCGGGAAAGAAAAGCCCAGTAAAAAAAGGTTAAAAATATGGCAGCCTTTTGCTTGGGCTGTCCACTGGGGTGGAATGGGAGGGTGTACGGAGCCTCCCCCCCCCCGTGTTCTTAAACGTCTGGGTGAGGAGGCTATGGAACATGGTGAGGAGGTAGGGGGGTTATACAGGGGCTGTAGCGGCACTCTGTTCTCCAGCAGCCATTCCTGAAGCTCCACCAGACGCCGGAGCATGTCTGTTTGCTCACGCAGCAGCCCCAGCGTTGCTTCCCGACTCCTCTGATCTTCCTGCCGCCACCTCTCATCTCGAGCATCTCTCCTCTCCTCACATTGGTCCCTTCTGTCCTCACGTTGGTCCCTCATGTCCTCACGTTGGTCCCTCCTGTCCTCACGGTCACTGGCTTCTTTCCTATACTTGCAAACCGTCTCCTTCCACTCATTCAGATGAGCTCTTTCACTCCTGGTGGATTGCATGATTTCGGCAAACATCTCTTCTCTCGTCTTTTTTTTACGACGCCTTATCTGGGATAGCCTTCGGGAAGGAGTAGGGAGGCTTGAAACATTTGCACCTGCTGGAGGGAGTGAAAAAAGGAGAGAATTTTTTTAAAAGATACCTTTTTCAGAACAATGCTTATACTCTTTCACGGTGTATACTATTCACATTACATAGCACATGTGATTTCTGTGCAAGGTCGCATTTTGCCTCTTAATATTGAGTGCCTGTGGCTTTGCTGCTAGAGATCACAGACGCAGGTCCGGGCAACAGAATTCACCTTGCATGCTGCCATGGTAAGCCACTGTCTTTAGGCTTCTGCGTCCTGCTTTCCCACATACCAAGCAAAGCCCGTTGTGCTGCAGTTTTCCTGTTAGCTTGTTTTCTGCTGCTGAAGGTTAACACCCCCCCCCCATCCAATTCTCTGGGATGAGTGCTTTCTCCCTCCCCCCACCGCGTGGCTGGTATCAGGGAAGATCCCTGCAGGAACCAAACTAACACCACCCCCCCCACCCGCCATGAATTCTCTGGGATGAGTGCTTTCTCCCTCCCCCCACCACCTGGCTGGTATCAGGGAAGATCCCTGCAGGAACCAAACTAACACCCCCCCCCCACCCGCCATGAATTCTCTGGGATGAGTGCTTTCTCCCTCCCCCCACCGCGTGGCTGGTATCAGGGAAGATCCCTGCAGGAACCAAACTAACACCCCCCCCCACCCGCCATGAATTCTCTGGGATGAGTGCTTTCTCCCTCCCCCCACCGCGTGGCTGGTATCAGGGAAGATCCCTGCTAGCAAAACGCGAAAAGCTCTGGGCCAATCCTCCCCCCCCCCCCCCCCTTTGCACTTGGCTAAATGCAGGGAAGGATTTCTTTTCAGCCACAGGCAAACAGCCCAGTAGGAACGGCCACCTCTGTCCCCTTAATTAAATTCCCTTATTTCAACCAGGTTACCCTAAGCGATATCACTCTCCTGAGGATTACACAGCAAGATAAAGAACGGATGTTGCTTGAATGCCAGCAAACACCGGGACCATACGCTGCCAGGCTCTGTCAGGCAATGATACCAGATTACTTGCTACTAGCATGGCGTGGTCAAGTGTCCTACCATGGAGGACGGAATAAGGCTGCACTGCCCAGAAACCTTGTGGCAAGGCTTTTGGAGTACCTCCAGGAGAGCTTCATGGAGATGTCCCTGGAGGATTTCCGCTCCATCCCCAGACATGTTAACAGACTTTTCCAGTAGCTGTACTGGCTGCGAATGCATCCCAAGTGCTCAGGGCAAATTAATCATTAAAAATGCTTGCTTTTAAAACATGTTTTATATTTTAAAAGGTAAACTCACCTGAGGTCCCTTCCATGGGGTCATGGTCTTGGGTGCTGGCTTGGGAGGCTTGGGAGGGTACTTCAGTCAGGGTGAGAAACAGATCCTGGCTGTTGGGGAGAACGGAGAGCTGGGTGCTCTCTGCCAGCTCGTCCTCCTCCTCCTCCTCTTCCCCTTCCACGGAATCATCAGGTGTACCTGATGAGATTATCCCCATCTCGGAATCCACAGTCAGAGGTGGGGTAGTGGTGGCGGCCCCCCCTAGAAATGCATTTAGCTCAGCGTAGAAGCGGCATGTCCGCGGCTCTGACCCGGAGCGACCGTTTGCCTCCTTTGCTTTTTGATAGGCTTGTCTGAGCTCCTTGACTTTCACGCGGCACTGATCTGTGTCCCTATTGTGGCCTCTCTCCATCATGCCCTTGGAAATTTTTTCATAAGTTTTGGCATTTCGTCTTTTCGAACGCAGTTCTGCTAGCACTGAATCCTCTCCCCATATAGAGATCAAATCCAGTACCTCCTGTACGGTCCATGCTGGTGCTCTTTTTCGATTATCAGCCTGCATGGTTACCTGTGCTGAGGAGCTCTCTGTGGTCACCTGTGCTCTCCACGCTGAGCAAACAGGAAATGAAATTCAAATGTTCCCGGGGCTTTTCCTGTCCACCTGGCCAGTGCATGCGAGTTCAGATTGCTGGCCAGAGCGGTCACAATGGTGCACTGTGGGATAGCTCCTGGAGGCCAATAACATCGAATTGCGGCCACACTAACCTTAATTCGGATTAACAATACCGATTTTGACGCTACTCCTCTCGTCGAGGAGGAGTACAGAAATCGAATTAAAGGGCCCTTTAATTCGAATTAAATGGCTTCGTTGTGTGGACGGGTCAAGCGTTAATTCGAATTAAGGCAGCTAAATCCGAATTAAAGTCGTAGTGTAGACCAGGCCTTTGTTTACTGACATGTAAATGTACTTGCATTGCCCTCTGCCTGTAATCAAGCCAGTCAGACAGGGGATTATACATTCCTTTGTTGCGGGCACACTGGGTTGATGCACTGCCACTCAAAACACATTTTAAGAACATATTTTCAGCACCCATATAAAACTCTTTATACATAATCTGTACATAAATCAGACAACGATCTGTGGGACCCGTGTGTCACATAGGATTCCATACAACATGCCTTTTAGATACATATTATGATAGCTTGTTGGGGGTAGTGAGTGTGTCAGGCCTGATATGAGTTAGAGTGTAGCAGGCCCCCTGCCAGTAGGAACTTAGGGGCTCTTTAGGTCACATGCTCCCTTACAGAAAGTAACCAGTATCGGAGGTATAAGCCACCACACGGCATGGATACCACACAGCATTGTGTGGTACAGATGTGAATAATAATTATGTACAAGGCAGCTTTCAAGCCACCAGGCAGGTATTTTGAAGAAGCTTTTCTAGCCTACAAACATTAGATACATCTTCTGGGCCTGCCAAGGTACACAGGCAGTTATAGTCAGCAATGGGATTGTTAACAGGATATTGTGGGGGTGGGGTGTCCATATTCATGCTCAGTCACTTTCCTGTAAAGTCTGCCTAGTTTACAAACCAAAAGAAAGAAAAGACTTTCCTAACTGCCAGCCCTGCACATTTCCCCTGTGATCTGAGAATCAGGCCATATTCCCTCTATCTTTGACAACAGCAGCGACAAAAATAATATTGATAATTAAGGATACGATTTAGTCATGGAGGTCAAGGAAATCATGGATTCCATTACTTTACCAGACCTCCATGACTTCACTTCACCTGTTGGGGTGGGGGCAGAGCCAGAGCGGTACACCCCCCTCACAGCTGTGGCAGGAGCTGTGGTTCCCCCGCCACTGCTGCAGCCAGAGCAGGAATCAGGGCTGTGCGCCCTGGACCCATGGCTCCAGCTGTGGCTATATGTCTCCCCCCCCCCACACACACTCCTCACAGCTGCGGCAAGAACCAGGGCTTTGCGCTCCCCCACCACACAGCTACTGCCAGGGCCGGAGCCAGGGCTGTCTGCCCTCAACCTGTGGCTTCAAACAGGGCCAGAGCTGGGGCTGTGCACACACCCCACACTCAGCTTTGGCCGGAGTCTGGGCTGTGCGCCCCTTCCTCGTCCCCCACAGCTTCAGTCAGGGAGCCTGGCTTCGGCTGGTGCTGGAGCCGGGGCTGTGTGTCTTCTCCCCCTCCACCCCCACCCCTACCCCCGAGGCTTCAGCTGGGCCAGTGTTGCTGCTGTGTGCCCCCACCTGTGGCAGGGCTTTGGCAGGGCAGAAGCCAGGGCTGTGTGCCCCTTCCTATGGCAGTGGGGCTGGGGCTGTCAGTCCACCCCATGGTGTTCCAGCTGTCATTCCTTCCCCGCCCCCAGCACTCTTCCCCCATTATTTTTAGTAAAAGTCTCAGACAGGTCACACCTCCCATGAATTTTTACTAAAAATAACTAACAAAATCTTAACCTTACTGATAATCTGTTTCTAGATTCTGCAAAGTTTGCCTGACAGTCCAGTTGATGATGTATGATAATCTGGCTCATTCCTGCACTGATGACTGGGCTGTACAGTGTCAGCGGTAGTAAAATATTTTTTGTTTATTAAAGTGAGCACTACTGGTGATGTCATAAGGAGCAGATCAAGTATACTGGCAATTATTTACATAATCACTTTTCTGTATGCAGCCTCATTTTAGGGAGCAGAGTAAAATCATACAGCTACTCTTACCAAGTTGTCAACTTAGAAAGGAGTTCATAACAGGATAGATAAGGAGAAGCCCATTAAAAAGTGGGATTTTTTTGTTGTCCTTTTCATCCCTGTCATGTTTGGTTTGATGTTGTTCAGTTCTAAACATCAGAGCTTTACCGAGTGTACAAATAAGAAGCAGCATCGATATTTTTTTCATCAAACTAGCCCAGCTATACTCACTCTTTACAGAGTGACAGAGCAGGTTGACTTAAAGATTAATTAGTTAATTGATCTCTACTACCTCAATCTTCTCCATTCCTTATCACTCTTGCCCTTCACCTGCACAAGTATATCTCTGTAAGAAATATATTTTCCTGCAGCCAAAACTGTGATCTCATCAGATCTCACAATCTAATTGAGGTTGCACTGGGTTAGAAGTTGATTGGGAAGCCCGAAGATACTGCAGTAAATGATGTTGCTGATACAGTAGGTGGCACTCTACCCTCTGTGGCATGTTTGAAAAGCTCTTCAACAGCTTCCCGACACATTAATGCCTATTTTCTTTCAAAAATACTAGCCACCTAAACTCTTTCTCTGTTCTCAGGATGAGGGAATCCGCACTACTATTTCAAGCCAAATATTTAACATGTGACATCCTCATAAATAAAGCACACTCTGGTATTCTGCAATAGTGATCTAAAAATGTCTGTAACACTATCATAAGATGTAGGCCAAAGTCTCTCAGTTGGGAACATAACTGACAAGGGGAAACAATGTACACCAATTCTGGGGCTGGCTGGACTGGGCTGATATCAGTGTACATTAGAGCAGTGCCATGGGGTTGTTCCAGTGCTGGGGGACCATGCCTCTTTTTCCCTGGGGCTGCCCCTGCATTCAGAGACAGGTGTATGTATGGTGAATTTCAAAGGGATCTCTGGTGGCCAATGAAACTGGCTTTCCAAGTACTTTGCATGTCTAGAGCAGAGCAAAGCACCTGGATTATGGCCCTGTGATGCTTTGGATCCTTATAGAACACTATAGCATTTATTTAAAATGGCAGCTGCAGAGAGAGTTTACGTTGTGAAGATTAAAATAATTGGCAATTTGAAGTGATGTTTTGTAGAGCTGGACAACAACTGTATGTTCACATTTTTCTGGTTGACCAGCATCTATGATATTCTCAAACTTGTGAATTGTTCAGTAGTCCACACACTCTTCATGATTTGACTAGCGGAGGCTTTGTGCTGACAGTTGCCATCCTTTCTACCTGGTGCCTCAGGCTAGGATTTGTCCAAGGCTTCATGTATTAGTTATATAACCAGCAGCATAATCTTGAGCAATTTTTTAAAGGAATACACCATTAAACAGCAAAAATCCCACTGTGGGAGTCACCCAGCAGTTAGTTACACTAATAGAGTATCTACCGTATGTGTATTAGTTTTCATTTTTAAATGTTCATGTTGATGAGTAATAAGACAATTTAGGGTTATGTAATAATGATAAATATACTGCAACTATTCTGTGCAAGTGCTAAACCCATGCGATTTATGGGTTGTTTTTCTCTTCTATTTACTTAACTAGGAAAGCTCTGCTGCAATGCAGCAGCTGGATTTCACAATGAGGTCTTGCTTTTTTACCTTATCATCTAGTTTGGATTGCCTGAGGCATAAGGAAGTCACACAGTGAATTTATCTCGGATACCATTAGCATCCTGGACCTACCTGAGTTCCAGTTTATTCTACTTCAGAAGTTTGCTGAAGAAATCAAAGTGTTTAGTACCATTCCTGTAAAAAGTGTAGGTAAACATAATATGATTTATGAGTAGTATGGTAGCATCTAGAACTTTATTTTGCTAGTCACTGCACAGACAAAGAAGATAGTTCTCCCCCACAACAGTTTGCACTCTGAACATGTGGTTCTCAACATTTTCAATGCCAGGAAACACTTTTCCATTCCTGGACACCTCTTTCCATTTACCAATATAGGAAGGGCAGGTTGGACAACATGAACTCCTGATACTTGTTCAAAACCCCAGAGTTAAGCCAAGACATGACAAAACAGAGTGGGGTGATTTATTGTAGAATTATGATTATGTAAATTCAGCCTAACTGTCGGACAGTTAATTGCTTTCTTGCTGAAGACACGATAGGGAATATATAAATCAGGCTAGCCAAGTTGAGTCCTCTGTTTGCTTGTCCATTGAGAAAGAAATAGCTCGGTTAGTATGTTTTTCTTTAATTTAATTAAAACAGGAGCCGTCACAAACACACGCTGGACCAGAGATAGAATACAAAGAGATGATCAATAGAAATATGGGCAGGAAACAATAAAATATTGTTCAGTCCACAAAAATCCAGGCTAACTACTTCTAAGGAGAAATAACTGAAACACAGACTCTTGAGTGGTAGGGAACTATGAGGAAGCAATAAGGCTGATGGAGATCTAGTGGATACCTGACCTCAGATTAGACTCAGCTTGCAGTAGAGGATAATTGCCCTAGACTAGGATGTACCATAAATGTTGTGTAAATTTAGGCAAGTCACTTAATTTCTTTGCACGTCAGCTCCCCATCTGTAAAATTGGTTTAATACTCAAGCTGGTCAGAGAACAGGGAAATATATGGTGGCATTTTGAAATTTCAATAAATGCTGACCAAAAATGGAGGGAGTAGGTAGGGAGATTATATTTCTCTCCATCCACTCCCACTCCAGTTTTGTTGTGAAAATTTTGTTTGTGAGGCAAGTCATTAAATATGGCTTGCCTCAAAAGGGTGCTGTGAGTATAAACCCATAAATACCTGGGAGGCACTCAGCCTAGATTGTAAAGTTACTTAAGTGTTCCTCAGCTCAGTGTTGCAACATCTAATCTCAAGGCACCCAGCTACCTAGTGGATTTTTCAGCCCTGACCTAGGTACCCAGGCTCCCTCTATAATGCATGGGGAGAGTTATGTGACTGAGAAAGGGATCCTCAGAAGCCTGCAATGTGAGTGGGGAGTAGCCAGGAGGGAAATGCTGAGAGGGAAAGGGAGAAGTGAGGGGCTTAGGCACCTAAGCTGCTGAGCTGGTGTGTCTGACTGATGGGCCAGAGATAGGCACCTCCTTCTGCTCAGCATCCTTAGCTGTGAACTCTCTCCTGGAGTTAGGGAGCTAAGCCCTGTCAACTGCTTGGGTAGCCTGTGCCCTAGCAGCCAAAACCGTGTCTCTTTCTTTCTCTTGTTCATGCTCAATACCTCTCTTACCCTCACCCTACATCCCCCTGTGCTCCTGGCTGTCTCTTGTGCAGGCACTATCTCATCCCCTATCAGTGGCCTCCATCCAGCCCTCCTGATGTGGGATCTGACAGGTAATAGGTCTTAGACGTCTGGCCCGGCTAGCGAGATAGGTGTTCCCCTGCCTAGTTTGAGAATCCCACTTTAGGGCCTTTAGGGCTTCAGCATGAGCTATGGCTCTGAGCACTAGATAGCTGTGGGGTGGCAGTGCTTAGGCTGCATTGAAAGTGCCGACCAGTGGAAACATAGGCACCTAGGGTACTTAAGCACATGGGGGGCGGGGGGGTTAGGTGATGCCTGAGCTGCAGCTTTGAAAACATCATTGGTGTCCACATGATAGACTTAGCTGCCTATCTGCCTGTTTAGGAGCCTAAATCCCTTTAAGAATATGAGCCTCAAATACTATGATGTTGAGGACTATATAAGTCCTGACATATATAGATAGAGAATGATACAGAAACCAAAAAAAGCCAATGTGATTTTGGACTGCAAATATAGTCACTACTGATGTACCAGAATTAGAGAGTCATATCTGGTGTGACCACACATAATATGAAATACTGCTTTCAGTTCCGGGCATCTCTGTACCAGGAAGATACTGACATTTTAGATGATGTTCAGAGATGAGCAACTAGAAATTGTAAGGTGCTGTAGAGACTGATGAATGAGGCAAAAATGAATAAATAGAGCTTACAATGATAAATAAGTTTGGTGGGGAAAGACATGCTAATTGTCTTATTTACTTAATTAGTATTTGAAGGGATAAGCACTGACGAGGAAGGAGAATTGTTTGGATACTCAAGGTGATATATCTGAAAAGAATGGGCTGAAATTAAACTAAGGAAAAATATAGGGTTAACAACGAAACCATTGGCCAAGACTGAGATCTATTATACTGGGCAGAATCTCACAGAGCTAATGATAGTAGCCCCATTGTCTGAGCTACTTAAAACATGACTGGATAAAACTCTAGAAAACATATTTATGGGAATATTACTACACTGGCAGAAGAATGGACTTGACCATCAAAATTCCATCTGGAATGGTAATGAGTTTGTGACTGATTCTTTCATCTGAGATTGCCATATGTCTGATTTTGACCTGGAGCTCTAAAATATTTCATTCACCATGAATACGTGTCTAACTTGAAGATACATCTAAATAGATGGAATCAGCTGCAGTGAATTTTGTATTAATTATTGCTACTGCATGTGTCAGATAAGTAGTATCCGGTTAATTGTAATTTATTTTCTGTGGCTTACAATGAGTTAATACATTTTAATTCTGCCTGTTGAAATGATACTGTTTATTATAACATTTCACTGATCATTCCATCTGAAATATATTGTGGTGACTGGCCACATGTTGGGACAAAGATTTGGCAGTTTATCTGAACCGTGACTTGGAGCTAGGTCTGATAATTTTAGAGGTATTTGTCATTCTATTTGCTTCCAGTTAAACTATGTTTGTGTTTTAAGCCACTAGCTACTTGTCTGTCAGATGCCATGGGCAATCAGCAGAAGAAAAGGGGGGTAGGGGAGAAACAACCCCTCCAAAGAAAAACATTATGTATAATATGAATGAAACAGTACAGGAATTAGAAAGTGAATATTTTAGCAGAGATAAGCAACTTGGCTCTAAGTTGTATTATGATGCCTGTCTACCTGAAGGGAAAAATCTAGATGTAGAAATCTCTTGGCAACTTCCAGTCCTTTTAGAGTTGCCAGCTTGATATATATGACATGATAATATGCATAAGTTAGCATTGTTACTATATACACTCTATTCTTTTGAAGGTATAAAAGATTCTATTACTTCATATATTATATTCTTATCCCTGAAGTGTGAAGCTGCTGCCTGAAGCAGCCAACTACTCTACTAACACCCATATACAGTGAATATAAAAACATTCTGGTAACATTTAGACCTCAAGCAGATTTTCATTTTAATGGTTTCAGATGTGTCTAGTTCTAATGGCTTGAATTTAGGGACACTGGGGTTAATATTAGAGCTGGTCAGAAAATGGGGTTATTTACATGGAAAGTTTTGACTCTTCAGTGAAAAATCAAAAACCAAAATATTTTGGCCAAACCCAGAAAATGATTCAGTTTGGAAATGCTGCTGCAGTTCCTCATGGGAGTTGTAATTTGGGTACCTCTTGCTCCCATTCTCCTCTAAAAGCTGATTTCCCATGTGAGACTAAGTCACAGTTTTGGGGTAACTCCATGGTCTGCTCAGGGATGCTGAGGTCTCAGGCCTCCAACCTTCACGTCTCTATGGGCAGGGACCCACATCCCCTCTGTTTTCACACTGGGTTTTAGGTTGCAGTCCTCTGTAATTTATTACAATATCCCCAGCAAGCCAGTCTGACTAAAAACCAACATCTGCACTTTGCTTTCTTTCTGAGGACAATTACAAATGATTTACTAGTCACCCCATAACCCTTTGAAAGCAAGCACAATTATTAAGCATACTGAGAAAAGAGAAACCAAAAACTTGATTTATATGCACAGTAAATGTACCAGAAATCACCTATGTTCCACATGGAGCCCTAGTAGGACAAAATTATTGGGCTCCTGTAATGGGTTGTTCTCATCACCATGATGCCTCTTTCTGGTTGCTCCAGGAATTAGATCTGTCCATCAGCAGGGCACCCTACTCTTGTGCTGTCTCACTGTCCGTCGCTGCTTCTCCACCATCTCTGCTGTCTGTGGGGACTCGCGTCACTCCCGGACCGCGGCAGCTCTTCAGGGCATGGCCCTCTGGGCTGTGCCCCAACTTCATTGTCTCCCCCCCTTCTGGGGGAACTGGCAGTCCTTCGCCCGGCCTCTCACTGCAGTGGCGAACTGCAGCCCCTAGTCCAGCCCCTCGCTTGGGCAAACTACAGTCCTTTGGCTGGCCACTTCCTTCAGTGGCCAGTGGGGCAAAAGCGGGGGGGAGGCAGGCCCACCCACTACTCTGGGCCCTGACCCATGGACTCCATAGCTGGCAGCCGCTCACTGCCTCTCCTTCCCGCTCTACCGCTACCTGTTTTCCCTGGGCCACTTCCCCATAGCCCCCGCACCTACTCGGCCCCTGTATCGAGGCCTCACTGTGGGAGCCAGCCTGTCTGGAGCTCCACTTGCTCCCCTGACCCTGCCCAGCACTGCTCTGTCCCAGGTACTTCTCACTACAGGCAGCCAGTCCTTCTCCCTCATGATCTAGGGAGAGACTGCTCCTCTTTGTCCTGCAGCCCTTCTTATAGGGCCCAGCCTAGCCCCAATTGGCTGCTTCTAGGCCTTCCTCTGATTGGCTGGGTTCTGCACAGCTGCTCCAAGGGCTGCTGTATAGGTTATTAACCCTTTGCCAGCCAGTGAGGGGCAGCTGCCCCGTCATAGCCCCCCTTTGAGAAAAGTTCCTGACCATTTGCTAATCAAATGGAAGACTCTGAATTCAAGGCTGTTTAAACTCAGCCTTTTACACCAAAAGTCTTGCTTTATTTCCCAGCCTCCTGAAAAAAATTGTTTCTTGGTTACAAGTTCCAGGTTTCAGATCAAGAAGAAGAACAACCCATGAGACAGTTCAGCTGTTCCTTTATACTATTTGGACCTTTGAACTCTGACCTCCTGAGACAGGCAATACCAGTACTGTCCCTTACCTCCAAGGTGCTCAGGTTTCAAAGGCGGGTAACTGCATAACTTGCCTTGGGATTTTTCCTTAATCACCCCATGTAATTCCAGGAACACACATAGGATTATGAATATTGCCATAGGCTCATCTGTCAGCCCCACCGCCATATAATGGTCTTTGAAGATATGCCTGTGTTAGAGACTCATTTCCAATTATGGGTCTCCCCTCTTGATGAATAGAGTATATCATTGGAGTCTCTACCAGCGATGCATCCTGGAAGATTTAGTCTTGCTAGGGAACCCAGCCAATAGACGAGAATGGAGACATGAAGAAACTGAACAAGAACTTCCATAAGGCACTGGGCCAACATAGCTGAACTGAAACATTTGAGGCTTTGTCCAAAAACATTTGGGGGTTTGGACATTCATTTTTCAACAACAACAAAAATTTTCCATGGAAAGCAGACTATTTTTCTGTTTGATGGAAAAATTTTGACCAGTCCTAATTAATATGCATTACACATACCACACACCAAGTGTATAATCAGTGAAATGTTCTATCTGTGGTTTGCAGATAGCACAAGTAGCTTGCTACCTGCAGTATAATTGGACTCAGATTGCAAAATCATTTCAGTAAAAATTTTCCATTCCATCACAAAAATTCAACACTGGGGGATATAATATAAGTTACTCCTTTTGAAATGTCTCTGCTTTTGAGTGAAGCAAAACCTTAGGCAAAGTGTAATTGTGGGTAGCGAGGGAACCTACCAGGCCAGACTTGGGTCCCAGTGTGGGCTGAGCCATTGACTCTGTGTGATCATAGGCAAGCAATTTAAATTACCTATGCCTCAGTCACATTACTAACCTATAAAATACAGATAACACACTCTACCACCACAGGGCACATGCATTGTAAATAATGTAGATAGGAAAATATAAAGCTTAACCATCACACATGTAGACAATTTTTGGACTCCTGGGAACAGCTGGGTACTAAAATTACCTTAAATCCTAATGTTACTTTCTTTGACCAAAGCCCACTATGTTCTTAATAAAGAAAATGATAGCAGGTAGGAACAGACATTTCCTAAGACAAAGCAGTTATAGTAAAATTGTGAGGGAAATAGATTCATTTGGAAATCAGCTACTCACTAAAACTGAAGGCATGCTAAATCTATTGGCTATAATTTATATACAGTGATTTCCCTTAATTAAAAAAAAAAACTTTGTTCTGCTTTTGGTAACTAATGTGAAGGCCATAGAGAAGTTTTTAAAGTAAGGGTGGGGGGAAAGCCTTCAGGTGCAGAGGAGCACATGATTGGGACAGATATCCTTTAGGGGAGGATTTCTTAAAGGGATGTTCTGTATCCTATTAAAGAAAGGAGAATAGAAGTTGATAAAGTACAGGTAGGAAGCGAAAAGCAACAGTCAAACAACAAGAGCCCTATTCAATTACATCACATGGAGGCAGACAATTAAATATTACAAATTTTTTACATGCTTGTATAGAAATGCTAGAAGTCTAAATACTAAGACGGGTGACCATTAGTGCCTGGTATTAAATGAGGCTATTGATATAATAGGCATCACAGAAACTTGGTGGAATGATGATAGTCAATGGGACAAAGTACATAGGAATGACAGAGTATGTTCTCCTGATGGACCTATCCTCCATGAACATATCTAGTTCTCTTTTGAACCCTGTTAGTGTTTTGGCCTTCACAGCATCCTCTGGCAAGGAGCTCCACAGGTTGACTGTGCATTGTGTGTGGAAATATTTTATTTTGTTTGTTTTAAACCTGCTGCCTATTATTTTCATCTGGTGACCCCTAGTTCTTGTATTATGAGAAAGAGTCAAGAACACTTCTTATTTACTTTCTCCAAACCATTAATGATTTTATAGACCTCTATCATATCCCCCCCGCACCTTAGTCATCTCTTTTCCAAGCTGAAAAGTCCCAGTCTTATTAATCTCTCCTCACATGGAAGCTGTTCCATATCCCTAATCATTTTTGTTGCCCTTTTCTGTACCCTTTCCAATTTCAATATATCTTTTTTGGGATGGGGCAACCAGACCTGTGCGCAGTATTCAAATTGTGGGCATATTATCGATTTATATAACTTCAATATGATATTTTCTCTTTTTATCTATCCCTTTCCTAATGATTCTCAACAGTAATAGTGACCATAATGTTATTACATTTAATATCCTTGGGGGTGGGGGGAAATGCCAGAGAAACCCAACACAGCAACATTTAAGTTCAAAAAGGGGAACTACACAAAAATGAATTAAAATGGAAATGAAAAGGAACAGTCACAAGAGTGAAATGCCTGCAAGCAGCATGGAGACTACTTAAGAACACCATGATAGAGTTTCAACCTAAATGTATACCCTGAATAAAAAAACAACAACAACAGTAACAGGACCAAAAAATGCCACCACAGCTAAATAACAGCAAAAGAGGTGTTTGGAGGCAAAAAAAGCTTCAAAAGTCAAATCCTGCTGAAGAAAATAGAAAGTGGCATAAACTCTGGAAAGTCAAGTGTAAAAGTATAATTAGGCAGGCCAGAAAAGAATTTGAAGAGCAACTAGCAAAAGACACAAAAACTAACAACATTTTTTTAAAGTACATCAGGAGCAGAAAGCCTGCCAGTCAATTAGTGAGCCCATTGGATGATGAAGGTGCTAAAGCAGGACTCAAAGAAGACAAGGCCGAAAAGTGAAATGAATTCTTTGCATTGGTCTTCACTGCAGAGGTTGTGAGCAAGATTCCCACACCTGAACCATTCTTTTTAGGTGACAAATATGAGGAATTGTTCAACTGAAGTGTTAATAGAAGAGGTTTTGGAACAAATGAATAAATTAAACAGTCATTAGTCACCAGGACCAGATGGTAGTCACCCAGGTGTTCTGAAGGAACTTAAATATGAAATTGCAAAACTACGAACTGTGGTATGTAACCTATTGCTTAAATCATCCTCTGTACCAGATGACTGGAAGATAGCTAATGTAACATGGATTTTTTTTAAAAGTCTCCAGAGGCAATCCTGGCAATTACTGGATGGAAAGCCTAATTTTAGTACAAGGCAATTTGGTTGAAACTATAATCAAGAACAGAATTATCAGACACATAGATTAACATGATATTTTGGGGAAGAGTCAACAGGGCTTTTGTAAAGGGAAATCATGCCTCACCAATTAATTGGAATTCTTTGAGGGGGTCAACAAGCATGTGGACAAGGATAATCCAGTTGATTTAGAGTACTTGGACTTTCAGAAAGCCTTTGACAAGGTCCAACAACAAAGGCTCTTAAGGAAACTAAGACATTATGGGATAAAAGGGAAGGTCCTCTCATGAATCAGTAGCTGGTTAAAAGGTAGGAAATTAAGGGTAGAAATACATGGTCAGTTTACACAATGGAGAGAGGTAAATAGCAGGGTCTGCCAAGGGTCCCTACAGGGATTTGTACTATTGAACATATTCATAAATGATCTGGAAAACACCGAGTTGGCAAAAATTGAAGACAATACAAAATTATTCCCGATAGTTAAGTCCAGAGCTGACCACAAAGAGTTACAAAGGGATCTCACAAAACTGGGTGACTGGGCAACAAAATGGCAGATTTCAGAGGGGTAGCCGTGTTAGTCTGTATCAGTAAAAACAACGAGGAGTCCTTGCGGCACCGTAGAGACTAACAAATTTATTTGGCACAAGCTTTCCTGGGATATAATCCACTTCATCAGATGCAACTGATGAAGTGGGTTATATCCCATGAAAGCTTATGTCAAAATAAATTTGTTAGTCTCTATGGTGCCACATGGACTCCTCGTTGTTTTTAAAATGGCAGATGACATTCAATTTTGATAAAGCAAAATAATGCGCAATGGAAATCATAATCCCAGCTATACATACAAAATGATGGGGTCTAAAAGCCATTACCATTCAAGAAAGAGATCTTGGAGTCATTGTGGATAATTCTCTGAAAACAACTGTTCAATGGGCAGTAGCAGTCAAAAAAACAAACAGAATGTTAGGAACCATTAGGAAAGGGATAGATAATAAGACAGTAAATATCATGATGCCACTATATAAATTCATGGTACACCCACACCTTGAACACCGTGTTCAGTTCTAATCACCGCATCTCAAAAAAGATATATTGAATTGGAAAAGGTACAGAGAAGGGCAACAAAAATGATTGGGGGCATGGAACATATTCCATACAAGGAGAGATTAAAAAGACGGGGACTCTTCAGTTTAGAAAAGAAATGACTAAGGGGGAATATTACAGAGGTCTATAAAATCATGAATGGTGTGAAGAAAATGATCAGGGGAGTAATACTAACCCCTTCACATAAAACAAGAATGAAATTAATAGGCAGCACGTTTAAATCAAACATAAGGAAGTACTTCTTCATACAATTCACACTCAGCCTGTGGAACTCATGTCCAGGGAATGTTGTGAAAGCCAAAACTATAACTGGGTTCATAAAAGAATTAGGTAAGTTCTTGGAGGAAGGTACATCAATGGCTATTAGCCAGGGTGGGCAGGGATGCAACCCATGCTCTGGGTGTCCCCAAAGCCTCTGCCTTCCAGAAACTGGGATTGGACAACAGGGGATGGATCACTTGATGATTACTTGTTCTGTCGATTCCCTCCAAAGCATCTAGCACTGGCCACTGTCAAAAGAGAAGATACTGGGTTACATGGACCAATGGTCTAACCCAGTATGGCCATTCATATGTAATGTTACTATGGTATTTGCAGTATTTCCTGCCTAGGTATATGAAAGTGTAGGGAGTAATAGCAGTAATGTTATTAAGTTGTCAAAGGCAACATTACAACATTTTCCATGGTGACTGCTACACATCACTAAAAATCAGCATTTACCAACAATTACCATATGCTACACATATTTCCTAGCCTAAGTATGATAAAATCTCAGATACTACAGCATGAAAACTGTAGATAAATGTTGATTTTTTAAATTACTACTTACACTTAATCTTGGAACTATCCTCCATTTTCCCTGTGCCCTTCCTTTGTATCTTCAAATCCTTCGTGAAAAACAATTGTGTCATGAAATCTTCCTATATAGACATTACCAATGACAATGGCTTAATGCTCTTTTTGCATTGGAACTCTTGATCTATGATGCGTGATTTAGGGCTCCATAGTGTGTTTAAGCACTACACTGAGTAAGATGTGATGGTGTGTAGGGACACTGCTCTGGGGTAGTACACCATTGTGCCTCTGACACACCTATGAGGTACAGTTCTTCTCAGGGTTCCCTTCTTGCACTTGGGAGATGCAGGGAGTAATTTTTCATAGAATGTAGCATACTCCTCCCTGCTCACCTCCAGTCTAGCCAAGATATTACAGTGGGTACCAGACAACATTTTTTACCCTTGGGAAAGGAAAGTAATCGTTCCCCATGTTTACAGTTTCCTAAGTTACCAGAGTAATGCCAGCATCTAATTACAAAACTAATCTTATTGGTAATAAATGTTTATGAACTTCAGTGGGATGTTTATGCCGTCATGTTTACTTGGTCTCACAGGACATATCTTTCCTACACTGTGAACACTCTTTTCCCCATCCCTTACTCTAGTGGTATCTGAGTCATCCAGTGTCTCAGTACAAATTACTCTCTCTGCCCAGGCCTGGTGACTGGAGAAGGGATGCCAAAGATGTCTCAAACAAATTTGATTTAAGGTACAAACAAAACTTTTTAAAAAAACATAAAATAAATAGGATTTCACAGTTTCTCCTGTTTTCAAGTACAGTCTTAGATTGTTATCTCTGAATCTGACTTTGAGAATATATTGGAGATTTTCCTCAGCCCAACCTGCCTGCCTGGGGTTCCAAGCTACATTAAGGTCCTGTTTCAGGTCTCTTATACAGCCTGGATTCTTCTCTCTCTCCTCTCTCTCTCTCTTTGTATTCTGTATTCTGTATCTCCTTCAATTCCTGCTTAGCTGCTCATTGCTCCACCTCTGATTCTTTAAATTAGTCCAAGGCCAGATGGCCTTTTAATTCAAGTGCTTAAGTATAGGTGTAGGTGCCCAGTTTTACACAGCCAAGTTGGGAAAATGTTGGCCATAGGTTGTTGTCGTAAATTCCCTGAGTGCTCTTCCCTATCCAACCCCAGAGTGGGGGAAAGATAATCAAAATGCTGCTTCTATGTAAGAGGATATCAAACCATTTCTAATGAGGTATTTTTTCTTTGTGTATACAAGAGCTTAAATTTCCCACTTTGCCTTCCATATAATGAAGGCCCGGTAAATCTGTTTTGTAATGTTAAACTCTGCGATAACTCTGTGAGTGCATAAAGAGATAATGTGTATCCTTTAAAGAGATGCTTCTGATGCAAGTTATATGCTCAGTTCACTGCTCTGCTGGTGTGCTCCTGCATAACAATAGGCAAGTTATTAAGATATTGCCTTAGATGTGTGAAAAATATGACACTCAAGGGGATAAAAAATGAGCTGAGAACTTAGGGCTGGTCTACACTAAAGCTGTAAGTCAATCTAAGTTAGGCTACTTGAGTTACGTAAGTTACGTAACTTGGGTCGACTTACAGCGGTGTCTACAACATGCTGTGTTGATGGGAGACGCTCTCCTTCTGACTTACCTTACACTTCTCGGGGAGCTGGAGTACAGAAGTCGATGGGAGACCTCTCTGCCATCGACTTAGCAGGTCTTCATCAGACCCGCTAACTCGACACTGCTGCATCGATCGCAGCAGTGCCAATTTCGCCGTAAGTATAGACATGCCCTTAGGGTCAAATTCTACATTGGAATAACTCTCAAAGGAGTTACACCAACAGAGAATTTGACCCCTAATTTTCAGATGATGTGATATTTCTGTAAAGTTTATAATCAACAGAAAGTTACTGTTACTGAAATCTCATATGCAGCTATCTTGCTTGGTGCTATCTCATATGCAGATACCAAAATTTCTGTTGCAGTACCTGTGGGCTGATTATCTTTAAAATATGGTTTGCTAGTGAGCAAGCTAAGGCCTCGATCCTGCAACTGACTCAATGCAGGGAGACCCCTGTGTCAGTGTGGGGTCCCATTTCAATGTAACTTTAGTGCCATCGTGGCCAAGATGGAGTCTACTATGCACACAGCTCTGGCCAAGAAAAGCCTGTGAAGCCATGGGTGGTGGGTGAAACTTCCCCTTGCGGTGGCTAGCCCTCTGCACCACCTCTTCTGGCTGAGGCAATACCCCTCTCACTGCTCTCAGCCCCCCGGTGGCCCTGGCCATGATGGCGGGGAGGGGCTGAGATCTCGGTCAGGGCCACCGGGGAGGGCGGGGAGGTGAGAACTTGGCCCTGGCCGGGGTGGAGCTCTCAGCCTCAGCCGGGACTGTGGCGGAGCTTTCGGCCCTGGAGCACTGCCCCCATTCTGCCCCTTCCACCCATAACTTCGCCCATGGCCCCATCCCTTTCCACCCCTTCCCCACGGCCCCGCCACCATTCCACCCATGGCCTCATCCCCTCTGTCCGTGCTTCCACCTCCCCCCCGCAAGAAAACCCCAGCACTTCCTCCTCCTGGAACCATCAGCACTTCCTCCCCTCAGGACAAAGATTTAAAGGGGCCATGCTCTCTAAACCCCAAGTTCATGATGCTCCTTGTGGGAGCAGGGGTTTGCCATCCATAGTCAATTGCAAGATTGGGGCCTAATTGTAGCCAGTTCTAAATTTTTCTTTAGTTTCCAAGTTGAATATTTAAAAAAAAAATCCCCTAGAAATTGCATATTTCATAATGACTCGCCATGTTGTGATGTGTGACATCTGACTGCATGAGTCTGATGGCATTATTCTGTGTTGGATAGTACTATTTGTGGGGATGATGTTGACATCCCCTGAGTGGGATACTCATGCTATGACACTTTTTTGTGTTCCTCTACATGTTCTTGTTGACATGTTTGCAATTGGTATATGGCTTGCTAGACTCCAACCTAACTGCATCAAGTTGAAAAGAAATGTGACTTTGAATGTTCACAGTTGGCACAGAACATATGGTGTTAACATTTTCCAGTATAGATCAACGGAATGTTTGGATCTATGTTGAACATGAGTCTCTTTTCTCACCAAATTCATCCTTTAGTAGAATCAAGAGACCACCACATCATCCAGTCTGACCTCCTACCTATTACAGGCCAGCAACCTCACATTAAACACAACAACCAAAATTAGACTAAAGTATTATAACCCGGACAAACCATGGAAGTACTGAATGACTTCATCTATCTAGGTAGTAAATTGTCATCAATGGTTGTAGCCAGCTAGACATCCTAAGGAGAATTGGTTTAGCCATGAAGGACCTGTATAGGGTCGGGAGCCAAAAGAAGGTGAAATTATATACAAAAGTATGGGTTTATCAAACCTATGTACTTCTGATCCTCTTATATGGATCTGAAACCTGGGCATTGCTTAAACAAGACATCAGAAAGCTGGAGGCATTTCATATGCATCATCACTGGTGACTATTGTACAGTAATAGGGAGGTATTATTCAGAACTGGCCTTGAGACGATTGAAGTCATCATTGGTCACCAGCAGCTGGCACTTTTTTGGTTATATAGCCCGCCTCAGAGTCCCCACACATTGAGCCCTGAAGATTGGACTTCAGGTCAGGAGGCGACATTGCCCAGCCATGGACTGGCGGTGGCCAAGCAGTTTTCCCCAGTAAACCTGGCTTCCCCAGATCAGTAATAACCCTGGTGAGCTTTTAGACACTTGGAACAAAGCCATACATATTTGGTCATGAACCTCACTGACTAAGCTAATGTGTGCCACAGGCAGAGAATACTAGGGCTGAGGTGCACCCGTGCCTGAGGCCCCTGCAAGGGCAGGGAACTGATTAAGTGAGATACCCATATGACCTTGGCAAGCTACCTACACCCTCACCCCACTGTAGAGCAAGGCCAGTCTGACCTGGGGGGAAAATCCTTTCCAACCTCACATATGGCAATCAGTTAAACCCTGAGCATGTGAGCAAGAACCAGACAAACCAATCACCTAAGAGAGAATTCTTAGTACCACCTCAGAGCACTGGCCCACTTCATTCAGTGTCCCATCTGCAGCTGTGGCCATCTCTGATGATTCAGAGGAAGGAGACAAAACAACAATAACACCACAAAACACCAGAATATACTTTGGGGGAAATCCCTTTCTGAATCCTGCAGGTGCCTGACTGAAGCCCTGAAACATGAGATTTTAGGACTCTGTCATGGGCTGGCTGGCCCTTTAGGGCAAGCTGGGGTCAGCCTTGTCCATGATTTAACAGCTATTCTTCAGCCTCACTGATGAACTGGCAGCATAAGGGCTAAGTAGTTACATTAATTAGAAAGACTGACCCTAGCTGTGGTGGTGAAGCAGGGAGCGCACTCCTTAATTAGAGCTGCGTAGTCAGTAGAGGGAGGGAGGAACAAGGGAAATTCCCCTCTTGGCATAGCCTGAGGAAGTTAGGGTGTGGTACCCACAGGGATCAACGTAGGCTTATGTGGGGGTGGTGGGAAAGCCCTGAATTAGAGTCTGCAATAGGAAAAAGAGACCCACAGGGAGCAGAGCAGGCTTCTCAGGGGGAGCCTGAGTTAGGGCCTCCAAGGATAAGGGAATAGAAGAGAAGCCCAGGAGGGGTGGGAGACCAGCTTATGTGGTATTTGGACTCTCAGTGGGGAAAAGCCTGAGGAGTCAATGCTCTGACAAGAGTGAGAAAAACTGAGAGAAGCTGGGAGGGGTGGCAAAGGACCTTTTGGGTACATCAGCTGGGACTTGGAGTACCCTGGAAGGGGTGTGAACTACTACACGACTTGGAGGGCTGAGCGAAAGAAGACCCAGAAATAGGGTGACCAGATGTCCTGTTTTTAAATGGACAATCCCATATTTAAGCCCTCCTGCAGATGTCCTGACTTTTTCTTAAAAATGGGCAAATTGTCCCGTATTTTCTGTCTTCCCCTCCTCTCCCCCCCCCCCCATCAGTACTGGTGGGTCCTGCTGCTGGCTGGATCCCTGCTCACCAGCAGCCTGCCCACCAGTGGTCAGGGGGGATGTCCAGTGGGTGACGATGGGGGTGGGTGTGCAAGACTGGTGGCAGGGCAAAGCTGCAGTGCATGGGGTCGGCCGCTCCCTCTTCTGGTCTGTCAGCGCAACCCCCGCTGTGTGCCGGCTCTTGGCCAGCAGGGTCCTGTCCCGTATCCTGTCAGTGCTGGCTGAGCTCTGCTCATTGTCCTCTCCCTGCTTTGCCCCTTCGCCCCCTCAGCTCTGCTGCTTCTCCATATCCACCCCTCACAGCGGTGTGCGTCACATTCCCAGCACTGTGCGGAGAACCAGCCCCTGGTCGAGTGCTCAGCTCACCAACAGCCTGGCCGGCAGGCTCCTTCCTTCCCCCACTGCCTCTGGCTGGGCCGGCGCCCTGGGAAAGCCCAAGACTCTCTGCCCCGCACAGTGCTGGCACGAGGAAGCCTCTCTGTTCCTCAGCTAAGCTCTGTAGTGGTGTGAAGCGATTTCCAGCCTGTTTGCACCCTGAACCTGCAGACTCCACAGCAAACCCTAGGGCAGGGATTTAGCACCCTCTTCACCGCACTGGGTCCTGCCCCCAGGGAGTACAGGGCTGCTCTGTCCCTAGGCACCGTCCCCTGCTGAGCCACCTCTCTGGCTGGGTTTGCTGAAGCCCCTGCAGTCAGGTTCCCTGCACCCTGGCGCACAATGCATCCTTAAGGCTTAACCCCTTCCTGCCCGTACTGTAGCCAGAGGCGACTTGGTTATGTCGGTGGTCAGCAGCAGCCTGGAGGTGTTAGCTGGAAGGGATAAGCTGCTTCCAGCCACACACGGTGGAGAGAGGGAAGAAAAGATGAGCTCTGCAAAGACATTGGCCAGGTCATCCCTTTCCACCCCTCCTCCTCCCCTGCAGCTGGAAGCAGCTCCCATTCCTTCCCTCCTACACAGTGCTGAAAGACTGCTGCTGGCCACATTCTGGTGTGAACCCTGGCAGAAATCTGGGAAGGGGGGCATGTGACCCTGCATCCATTCCCCCCCCACACACATATGTGTTGCCTCGGGAAGATGCGATGCCAGATACCAGGAGAGGCAGGTCCATGCCAGAGGCCCAGCAAGGCATAGAGGGCGGAGAGCGTTGGCAGGGAGGATAGGGTCAGTTGGGTGTCCCCCCTCTCCCCCAGTGTGAGAGAGTTGTACAGGAGTGTGTGTGTGTGTCACTTCTCCCCATGTGAGCCCTAAAGACTTAAAGATAAGAAGGTAAATAAAAAGAATCCAACTACACAGTATTTCTTTTTAACAGGGGCTCAAGTCAACTTGATGTTAATTTGAATGTTTGTACTGCATAGTTCTGATTGATTGCCATTGAACTCACTTGAATACGAGTAATTTTACCAGGTGTCCGGTATGACTGGGACTGGCCATTGTGGCCAAGGAAGTGGTCATTTGGGCAGGGATGAGAGGCAAAGTCCCCTGAAATGCTGCATCCAGGCACAAGGGGGCACCCTAGAGTTGATGAAATGCTCCTTCAGACATTCAGAGATGCACAGCCCTGCTCCCCAGCATCACAAGCAACCTCATCATGCAATCCTAGAGCACCTTGTGTTATTCCCAGATGACCGTCTGGCAGACACTCAGAGTGGCACTGCCAGCCTCTGTTAGCAGTGGCATTTAGCTTAAGCCCTCTGAAGCCAGAGTGAGGATGAAATGTTGGAAAGTAATGTGGGTGTAAAAATAGAAAGTAGAAGAACCCTTAAGGACATTCTTGACCAAAATAAAAGGAAATAAAACAACATTTAAAATTAGTTCTCTCCTATCTCATTCCAAACTCTCATGCTCGTTCTTTCCAGCTATCAGTTTCTGTATAGCTCATTTCTTGGCTTATGCATCCACATGCCATCTGCCTTGTTCTAAAGTTGTCGTGTGGCTCTATAGTTCAAACACATCCATGGATTTGGAAAAAAAGAAAAAAAGATTGTAGGAACCAGAAGGAAATATTTTCCACACAATCTGTCTCATCTAGAAACAAATCAAGGTGTGTTTTGAACTCCTGTAGGAATGGATTAATCTTTGCACTATGGGAAGCACAATGACTCCAGTTCTGACTTGGTTCTGCAATGCAATGTGAGGGTGAAAGTCTCTTTTCATTCATCATACCATTTCCCAGTCTCCAGGCCAGGTAGAGTTTAGCCCTGAAATCTCAAGACTGAGTTGGGGATAAGGGAGTCTTTGTCACCAAAGTTCCTATTTTTGGTGAACAAATAACTGCAGCTGTAATAATTAATAACAGCCTGTTTTCTCAGAGACCTACTGTTATAATAATTATTGAAGATAATTTGTAATAATATATAGCACCTTCCATTACAAGATATCAAATTACATTCAGTCTTACTTGCTGAAACATGACAGCCTTGGGGTAAGTTAAGTATAGTGCCTTTTATTAGCCCCATTCTACAGATGGAGAAAATGAGATACAGAGAGGTTAATAGCTTGATTTCCTCTGAAAGTTGGGAAATGATTAATTTGTCTCAGATTTTCATAATAAGCCAGAGCCAGGTTTACAATTCCAGTGTCCTGACTTTCAGGGTTATGTTCTGACCACTAGACTTGCTGCCGCCTACCTTAACATATTAATAAAGGAGATATTAACCACAATTTGGATAGTTATCAAAATATGCAATTAATGCCATAAGTGCTGGAACTACCAAATGACTGGAGGATAGCTAATGTGATGCCAATTTTTAAAAAGGGCTCCAGAAGTGATCCCGACAATTACAGGCCAGTAAACCTGACTTCAGTAACAGGCAAACTGGTTGAAACTATAGTAAAGAACAAAATAGTCAGACACACAGATGAACATAATCTGTTGGGGAAGAGTCAACATGGTTTTTGTAAAGGGAAATCATGCCTCACCAATCTACTAGAATTCTTTGAGGGTGTCAAAAAACATGTGGACAAAGGGGATCCAGTGGACATTGTGTACTTAGATTTTCAGAAAGCCTTTGGCAAGGTCCCTCACCAAAGGCTCTTAAGCAAGGTAAGCTGTCATGGGATAAGAGGGAAGGTTCTCTCATGGATTGGTAACTGGTTAAAAGATAGGAAACAAAGGGTAAGGATAAACGGTCAGTTTTCAGAATGGAGAGAGGTAAATAGTGGTGTACCCCAGGGGTCTGTACTGGGACCAGTCCTATTCAATATATTCATAAATGATCTGGGAAAAGGGGTAAACAGTGAGGTGGCAAAATTTGTAGATGATACAAAACTACTCAAGATAGTTAAGTCCCAGGCACATTGCAAAGAGCTACAAAAGGATCTCTCAAAACTAGATGACTGGGCAACAAAATGGCAGATGAAATTCAATGTTGGTAAATGCAAAGTAATGCACATTGGAAAACATAATCCCAACTATACATATAAAATGATGGGGACTAAATTGGCTGTTACCACTCAAGAAAGAGATCTTGGAGTCATTGAGGATAGCTCTCTGAAAACATCCACTCAATATGCAGCGGCAGTCAAAAAAGTTAACCGAATATTGGGAATCATTAAGAAAGGGATAGATAATAAGACAGAAAATATCATATTACTTCTAGATAAATCCATGGTATGCCACATCTTGAACACTGCGTTCAGTTCTGGTTACCGCATCTCAAAAAAGATATATTTGAATTGGAAAAGGTACAGAGAAGGGCAACAAAAATGATTAGAGGTATGAAACAGCTGCCCTATTAGGAGAGATTAATAAGACTGGGACTTTTCAGCTTGGAAAAGAGATGACTAAGAGGAGATATGATAGAGGTCTATAAGATCATGACTGGTGTGGAGAAAGTGAATAAGTGTTATTTACTCCTTCTCATAACACAAGAACTAGGGGTCACCAAATGAAATTAATAGGCAGCAAGTTTAAACCAAACAAAAGGAAGTATTTTTTCACACAACACACAGTCAACCTGTGGAACTCCTTGCCAGAGGATGTTGTGAAGGCGAAGACTATAACAGGGTTAAAAAAAGAACTAGAAAATTTCATGGAGGATAGGTCCATCAATGGCTATTAGCCAGGTTGGACAGGGATGGTGTCCCTAGCCTCTGTTTGCCAGAAGCTGGGAATGGGCAACAGGGGATGGATCATTTGATGATTACCTGTTCTGTTCATTCCCTCTGGGGTACCTGGCATTGGCCACTGTCGGAAGACAGGCTACTGGGCTAGATGGACCTTTGGTCTGACCCAGTATGGCCATTCTTATGTTCTTATGTTAACTAGGGAACTACCATACCCTCTGGCTTGAAGTGGTTTCCATCATATACAGGGTTTATAGTTTGGTTCAATGGCTCTCAGCACCCCCACTATATAATTTATTCCAGCACCCCTAATTAATGTAGATACTTATGATCATATTTTCTCATAGTGCCCTATCAGCAATTCTGTATTTTAACACTCCACCATGCAAACTGCCTGTCACATAATTCAATAGCTAACTTGATAGAACTCTTTGAAATCATGATAAAGAAAGATGAGTTTCATGGGGTCTCTTCTAAGGTGAGGCAAGAAAAGTCTTCAGCACGGGTAGACTTTCAGTGGAAAGAACAGCATTGTGACCTAAAGAAGGATGATCTAAAATTCCATTGATAGCTGAATAAATATAGAAACAGTGAGCAATCTCTTTTTTGAAAAAGCTAAGTAGAAGCCCTGGAGGGGTTGAGTTAAACTTAGTTTGAAAGTCATTGGTTGAATGACTCAACATCATTTCTAGCTGGGTGACTAAAAAGGAATCCTGTTCCACCCACTGGAGTGAATCACAATGTTTTTTTAACTGGCAGCTGAATGGGCGCATTAAGATTTTTTGTAAAACTTCAGACAGGGAAAACTGACAAGTGAAATTGGTGTTTGCTTGAAATTTTAATCTTCTTTTAGACAAAACAAATGCTTATTTATAGAAACTCTAGGTTAAACTGATTCTCATTATTTTATTTCTGACCTTGACTTTGTTGGAATTGCTGCTACTGTAAAAACCAGGATGTTCAGTGCTGCTACAGTGCCAAAGCAACCCTGGATATCTCATTATAATTTAAATGCCCTAATAAATTGTACATAAAAAAAGAAATAAACCCAAACAGGAGATGACAGGAGAACAAAAAACAGATAACCCATGGTGGAAATGTTCTGCAGACTTTCTAATTTGTTAGCAAACTAGTTTTTACCAATGGTTAAAAAAATGTAGCATGAAGAATCAGCAGTTTATTCAAATATATCAGCATATAATTTAATGAACCTTCTTTAGTGCCTTGGACAAATAGTACACACACTATGTCCTGTGCAGGGAAAATCAGACATCCTCCTGACACTACTGGGAACAGCCTATATATCCACTGGCATTAACAACCTTTGTGGTAGAAACACAATACCCTACCATAGACAGAAATATGACACAAAAGGAGCCAGTAAAAAAAATAGTAGGCGGTCTTAAAATTTATTTTGTTTGTTATAGGTAAGCAAACATGGATGTACTTTTATTTTATTTTTAACATTTCTGTGCTTGATTCTCCAGTGCAGACTAGCTCTTCTTTGGCACAGTGAAGACAGAATTCTGTCAGGGAGCCAGAGACATATTCTTTTTTCTCAGCTATCTGGAAGTTAATGATGTGAAGCTGTCAATGGAGAATTGAACAGAGTGCAGCCAGTGCAGTTCCATCAGACCCTTCTTATCAATGCCCCTGCCCTCCTCCACTCCGATATGCCAAGATCAGCCTGGGTCGGGAGGACCAGGAGTGCTGTCTAGCACAGAACTTGAAAGAGATGGTGTAGGAGGTGATGAAGTCATCTCTTCCAGTTTTACACCAGGAGAGATTCCCCCTACACAAGGGGAATTATCAAGCACAACTCTCCAGCCACTTTAAGTGAACTTTCTGCTGCTTATGTGGTACAAAGAAGTTTAATCAGTCTGGAGAATCCAGCCCTATTATCAGATCTAGCCTGTAATTGATAATGCTAGACACGTATATTTAAGGCAGAGCAATCATAGAGTCAAGCAAACACAGCACAGGCAGGCTTTTCACACAGGTGTTGACAGGATGGATGTCTATGCACATCACTTGGACTACCTGCATACTTACAGTAGGTGAGCAAATGAATGCAGGATCAGGGCCATAGTTCTAACACTGTGTCTCATTCCAGCCCAGCAGTCCTATTCATGTACTTTCCATTTCAGCAGGGTATTTACACGTGTGCCTAACTTAAGCACATGAGTAGTACCACTGAGTTCAAAGTTTGGTACATGCTTAAGTACTTAGTTGAATCCAGGCTGTAATCACGCACCTTGCATTGAATGACTGGCAGTCACCAAAGTATGTACTGTATTATTTGGGAATATTAAGTAAGGACAAATGATTACCAGATGAATTGAATACTGAATTAATGGAGATATCCTATCTCCTAGAACTGGAAGGGACCTTGAAAGGTCATTGAGTCTAGCCCCCTGCCTTCACTAGCAGGACCAAGTACTGATTTTGCCCCAGATCCCTAAGTGGCCCCCTCAAGGATTGAACTCACATGGGTTTAGCAGGCCAATGCTCAAACCACTGAACTATCCCTCCCCCCAAAGCTAAGCTCTTTTCCAGTTGTTAGTCAGACTGTGCCTGGCCCTTGTGTGGTTGCACAGTGGGACGGTACAAGAAGCCTTACTCATTGAACCATCAACACAAGGGCCAGACAAAACTGTAGTCCCTGCAGAGGAGTGTCCAGATGGGTATCTCTTCCTCCAGCCCCCAAGGATTGCAAGACAAAAGTGGTCATGGTGAGACAGGAAAGGGACAAGATCATGCTCCCACTGCACTGCTCAGCAAAACTGGTAAGAAGATGAGAGGAAGCTTAATAAGGGTTATTGTAGCATGTGTACCCCACTGTATTCAAGGGAGCACCCCCTAGGGCTGTGCAGTTCTGCACTATCCATGCAGGCCTGTGCCTATAAATTACAATCTGACCCTAACACTTCAACCAACAGCTCCATGTGTCAAAGTCTACTATATTAACCCACTGTGATGCCTAGTCTATGACCAGGCCAGTGTGCTAGCAGCTCCCATTGGTGTCCTTACTGTTGAAGTTATTTGAGCAAATTAATTTTACATCTTATTTTGTAGAGAGTTTAGAACTTGCCCATAAAAATGGCTGTGTATGAGATTTGCCATACAGGTTCTTTTCAGCACAGCATAGCTGTTCTCATTTATGTGCAAAATTTCATTAAACTCAATTGTCAGAATGAGGAAAATGTGTGTGAAGTTTCTAAATAGAGTTACAGATACTTTTATTCTATGCTTGAACAATAAAATGGTTAGGTTTAAATGTTATAGTCACTTAATCTTTACTTTAGTTTAGTGCCTTCTGGCATCATTTTAAACTTACACCTGATATAAAATCTGTTAACATTTAGTCAGTTAATGAACATGATTGCTAGAACAATGTTTTCATTAAAAAAAAATGAACATTTTGGATTAGTATGTAAATTACCCCATATTGTGGAGTGACATTGCACATTTAGGTACATCCTCAAGGCGTGTGCCTTTTGATTTAATTAACCTTTTGGGGGGCACAGAAGCAGCATATAAGGAAAATTTAACGCCTTGTATGCAACCCACCCACCAAAAAAAAACAACCAACCAAAAAAACTCACCTATTTTTCATCTTTTGGACCCATTCCTGAAATGACACCCAAGCTTGTTGTAGGAATGGGGCCTAATTGTGTGAAATGACTTATTAGAACCTCAGGAAAGTGGGCCTGATCCAAAGCCTGCTGAAGACAATGGGAGTCCTGAGCTAAGCATAACATGGATAGTTGCTAATCACATTTTTCTTTCCCAACACAGAACTTTAATTCTCTTCAGAGCTGTCCTTTGACACCTGGCTATGATAGTAGGAATTAAAGTTACCCATGGTGTTGTATGGGGGGAATCATTATGTATTGAGCCTTATCAGCAGAAACACATTGCTACTGCACTTGGAGCATTAGCAAGTTACACCTATCTGTAGAATTCTCAAAAACAAGTGTTTAGTGTTACTTTAAAAGTCTACAGTATCTTTTCTTCGGTTATAATAGCAAATTGGCAGCCACTATTACATGGTGTCAGAAAAAACCTAAAAGTAAGAAGAGCCTAAATAAATGGACCAACTAAAGTCTCCAGAAAAGTTAGCCTTAGAAGGAAATGCAGCAGAAAACGAGAAAGTGGAAGCAAGAATTTGAGATGTATAACATTGCGACTGGTGCAGAGAAGAAAGATTAATGGCTGCAAACAGCATTATTTCTTCATGTGGAAGATGAAGAAGCAAGAGAGGTATTTAACACCTTTCAATTTGATGATGCAGCAAAGAAAGTAAAAATACAGGTCTTAGAGAATAAGTGTGAGGCATGCTGTGCTCTGCGAAGAAATGTCATGTATAAGAAGCATATTTTTCACTAGAAATCAGACAGAAGGAAAAAATATAGACCAGGGGTCTCAAACTCAAATGACCATGAGGGCCTCATGAGGACTAGTACATTGGCCCGAGGGCCGCATTACTGACACCTTCCACCCCCACCCCCGCCACCCTCGGCCCCGCCCCCACTCCACCCCTTCCATGAGGCCCCACTCCTGCCCTGCCTCTTCCCACCCCTTCCCTGCCCCCATTCCAACCCCTTCCCTGAAATCCCCACCCCAACTCTGCCCCCTTCCTGCCCCCAGAGGGTGTAGGAGAGGTGTGGGGTGTGGCGGGGGCTCAGGGCAGGGAGTTGGGGTGTGGGGTGCAGGAGGGGTGAGGGGTACAGTAGGGGATCAGGGTGCAGGACGGGTGCGACATGGGGCTCAGGGCAGTGGGTTAGGATGCAGGAGGGGCGTGCAGTGAGGCAGGGGGTTCAGTGCAGGGTGCGGCAGGGGGCTCAGGGCAGGGTGTCAGGGTGCAGGAGGGGTGCAGAGTACAGCAGGGGGTCAGGGTGCAGGAGGGGCGCGGCATGGGGCTCAGGGCAGTGGGTTGGGATGCAGGAGCGGTTGGGGTGAGGCAGGGTGTTCAGGGCAGGGGGTTGGGGTGCAGGGTGTTCAGGGCAGGGGGTCGGGGTGCAGGAGGGGTGTGGGGTGAGGCAGGGGCTTCAGGGCAGGAGGTCAGGGTGCAGCAGGGGGTTCAGCTGCAGGAAGGGTTCAGGGGCAGGATCTGGCCCAGCGCCTACCGGGGGGCAGGGCAGGCTCCCTGCCTGCCTGTCTGTCTGCCCTGCCCCACCCCGCGCTGCTCCAGGAAGAGGCTGGAACGTGGGGAAGGGGGGCGGAGGGGCTGTGTGTTGATGTTGCTTCAGGCAGTGCCTCCAGCAGCTCCCATTGGCCGCGGTTCCCCGTTCCCAGCCAATTGGAGCTGCTGGGGGCGCTGCCTCAAGCAACAGCAACACACAGCCCCTCTGCTCCCCCCCCCCCCATGTTCTAGCCTCTTCCCGGAGCGGCGTGGGGCAGGGCAGGCAGGCAGGGAGCCTGCCCTGACCCTGGTGCACGTCCGGCCAGAGCCGCTGTAGGTAAACACTGGGGGAGGGTGGGGTAGCTGCGAGGGGCTCGCGGGCCGCAGATAATAACCCCACGGGCCGCATGCGGCCCGCGAGCCGCGTGTTTGAGACCCCTGGTATAGACCAATATATGACAGATTTAAAACTGGCAGTACACCCTGTGAATTTGGAAAACTGTGACTCACTCATTAAAGACCACATCGCGTGTGGTATTGTATCAAACTCCGTGTAGGTTGTTGAGGGAGACTAATGGAATGGAGCGTATGCCTATAAAATTTGCAGATGACAGCAAGCTGGGAGAGGTTACAAGTACTTTGGGGAACAGGATTAGAATTCAAAAGGACCATGACAAATTGGAAAATTGGCATGAAATCAACAAAATGAAATTCTATAAAGGGAAGTGCAAAGTACTTCACTTAGGAAGGAAAAATCAAATGCACAACAAAATAGAGAATAACTGGTTAGGTGGTAGTACTTTTGAAAATGTTTAGGGGTCACAGTGGATCAATTGAATATGAGCCAACAGTGTGATGTAATTGCAAAACAAAAGAGGCTAATATCATTCTGGGGTATATTAACTTAAGTGTTGTATGTAGGACATGAGAGGTAATTGTCCCGCTCTACTTGGCACTGGTAAAGCCTCTGCTGGAGTGCTAGGTCCAATTCTAGGTGCCACATTTTATGAAAGATGTGGATAAATTGGAGAGAGTCCAGAGGACAGCAACAAAAATGATACAATTTTACAAAACCTGACCTATGAGGAAAAGTTAAAAAACTTGGGCATGTTTAGTCTTGAGAAAAGACAACTGAGTGGAGACCTGATGAGTCTTCAAATATGATAAGGGCTGTTATAAAGAGGATCATGATCACTTGTTTTCCATATCCCACTGAAGGCAGAACAAGAAGTAATGGGCTTGATATGCAGCAAGGGCAATTTAGGTTAGAAAAACATGCTAACTATAAGGGTATTTAAGCTCTGGAATAGGCTCCTAAGGGAGATTGTGGAATCCTCATCATTGGAGGTCTTTAAAAGTAGGTTTGACAAACATCTGTCAGGGATGGTCTTGGTTTACTTTGGTTGTGGATTTGGGATCACATGTAATTCACAAGCATTTCTGGGATCATTCTCCTCTGGAACAGGGGCTGGTAAGTTGGTAATGCATGCTTTACTTCTGGGTTCAAAACAACAGCATTTTACCAAGTGACACTTCCTCCTTTTTCAGAGGCTAGAAGTCTTGTACTCACATGATGCTCTGGAGGGGATGCACTTGAAATACCACACTGAACGCATGTAGGGGACTTGCTCCTGCACTACAGCAGCAATGGTGGCAGAAGTTCAGGACTCAATTTCCCAAATAGCTTAGGGGCCAGGGTGGAGCTAGAACAGGCGAGCAACACTATCAGAACCAATCATAAGCCAGAATTTAAGACACAAAGGGATTGCTTTTACTTTTAGCTTTGGCTGTGTTTAGAGTGTAGCAGGGAGAGAAGCATGAAAGTCATGGAGGACCCTTCTACCCTCCACTTTCCTACCCAAGGGAAGACTTTGAGTCCTTTTGGGATTTTGGGGACATTGAACAGTGTCATCTCAGCAGATACCATAAACAGAGGAGGGTGAGGAGAGTCATGGTCAGGCTACCATATGCAGGGCCGGCTCTGGCTTTTTTGCCCGGCCGTGGCCCCGCTCTCCCCAGCGGCCGGAGCGCTGCGCCGCCCCCCTCCAGGTGCCGCCCCAAGCACAAGCTTGGTGGGCTGGTGCCTGGAGCCGGCCCTGACCATATGTCAGACTAACTGCACATTGAAATTCAGACCAGAGAGTTACAGGGATGATCTTGGTGTGAATACTTTGTAACGATACCCTGCATCACCCATCAAAGTCATCGAAGACTGAACCTAAACTCACTGTTTGCCTAGACAGGTGCTGGGAGGGAGCACAGAGTGGTTTGTACTGACTGGCTGCGAGGCGTAGAGTTTTATATTGTTGTTTTTGTCTTTTATTAGCCTTTTTTCACTCTCCCATATCCTGAGTACCCCATAACTAATAAAGCCCCAATTATGGTTTTGTTTCTCTGGGAATTGTGATAGCTATTTTATTATGTGTGCTCTGACACTCCTCTGTATGAAATTGTGTGTTAGATATCTTCCCACAGGTCAAGCCCTCTGTGTTCTCTGCACTCAGAGGGGTTTCCTTGGGTGGAGTCACTGGATGTCCTCATAGGTGAAGCGAGGACCCATAATTGTGAGGAGAAAAGGGAGATGGCTGCAGCCCCACTGCAGAGCTGGGGTTACATGAGATTTCCCACATACATATGTAGGTTGCTCAGCTACTTTGAGTCATTATGAGCCATGCAGTACCATTCTGCACAGAACATGGAGGGGATGCAAACACAGGAGGCAGAGCCCCCACTCCACACACACACACACCCATAACCATTCGGTTCTCTATATAAAAGTTCAGGATGCTGTTTATGAAAGCAAGATGAAAGTCCATCTGAGAAACAGAGATCAAAGGCATATTACAGGCTACTGTTTAGGAGATCTTATTTCTTAATAATATTAATAGTAATAATAATTAATTAATTAAGTGTGCATCCTAACAGTTGCAGCTGTAATTCCTAGGTTTGTTACAATACTTAAGTGATCAAAACATCTATACAGATATATTATCAGTTATTCCCTTTTTAAGCCTTCTCTATAGAACAATCTATAGTAAAAAGATATTTAGATTCTGATTACAAACAAAAGGACAAATGGATAGTTATCACTCAAATCTTCCACACCTCATTGTACCTCATTTCTGCAGTTCTAATATGTGGGCACAAGGCAGAGTTTACTGGCAGAAAGCTTTACCTGTTTTAATTTTTTTTAAATCTATAATATAGACCTAACCATTCAAGATTATGTCTGAACAAACTAATTTCACAGGAACTCAATAATTCATTTATTAAAGGTCTTTGTTGTGCATACAGTTTCTCTGATACATGTCCCAGGAGTTTAGATAATGCAATTCCAGCTGCTTAATTGAATTTGATTTTCACAGTTCTGCAAACTAAAATTGCAAAACCTAACATAGTAAGCCACGTTAGTAGTTAAAAGTTTCTCAAGCCTAAAGCTAAAATATGCTGTCTGGGAGCACACCTCTCTGTGGCTTCTGCTGCATTCCCAATCTAATAAATATTTGATCACAAGCTGCTTTTGTTTTGTGTTTGTTGTTGCTGTTGTTATTTTCTTTTAAATAGCAACTCCTGCAGTTTGTATACCATATCAATGAAAGTTTGTTTATTCAAGCCTACTTAATGAGAGAAATAATTTTGAAAGGCAGATTCAGTTGTTTGTTATAATGACTAATATCAGTCACTAATCAATTTATATTCATTTACATTTTGACAATATTTGGGCCTAATTTTGCAATTTAATGATGAGTAAAAAAGTGTTGTTGATCTTTTAGAGAGGCATGAAAGGGGCCATAACAGACGGATGAATTGATTCAAGGTATCCACATATGTGAAATCTGCAATAAATAGAGGACACAATATGCAGAAAAACCACTGAACCCATAAAAGGTTCCTGACCATCTTTGGTCCTGATTTCCGAATAGGAAAGATTGGTGGACTACCTACAAAGGACATTTAGAAACTTCTGTTGCACAACATATCAAGTAAAAATACAATTATTCATTGTAAATTGCCATTTCCTCATGATAGAATTCCAGATGACAGATAACAATGACCCATAATTTGTGAGTGGTTCTTTCCAGAAATTATCTTTGATATATTGGTTCAAAGACACCACACTGTGCTTTGGCTCTGCACATACCAAATGTGTTAGCAGAACAGTCAATGCAAATAGCAAAAAACTAGATAAAACCCCTGTTGACTACAAGAGATCCACATTTAGTATTGTTAGAATACTGGAAAGTTTTACTATAGAACTCTCAAAGTTTTATTATGAAGCTTACCCTTTCAGAGACTTGAGGGCAGGAGGACAAAAACCTTAGTGCCAATAGCTGCTAAACTTTGTGAGTTACAGACAGTTAACTCTGGAAATATTTACAAAAGATTATGTGACAAAACTAGAACAAAAAAAAAATACTACAACAAGAATGCCAGTCAGTTACCCCCATTGCAAGTGGAAAAGAATGTTATATTTCAAACATACAGCGCTGTTCCGTAGGCAGGTTGCCAGCCACATCTGCCCCAAGACCATACATCATCATAATCACCTCAGAGGGTCAGTCTTACAAGAGTCGCTGGCTGTTTCTTGAGACAATTCATAAAGCTACTGACAAGTACTTGTGTACTGTCAATAGTAATACTTGCACACCTTGTCATTTACAGTGGAAAACACAAAAAGGTAACAAAGGCTCTAGGTGGCAGGTCCACCTCAACGGCTGAGCAGGCCATTGCAGAAAGAATTGATTTGAGAACAAGAAGTGTCCTTTTGAGGTTCTGAAACAATACTTGCTAACAAATATTGATTACTTCACCTCCATGCTAGGTATATCCATTTGTGTGTTTTACTAAATGACTGTATTAACTTTGGGCTGCTATTTTTGTTTAAAACACTTTGCATTTGATTTTTTTAAAGGAGGTTTAACAATAGCAACTAGAGTCAGGGAAATTCACTCCTTCCATGTGACAGATGTATAAACTTTAGTAAACTTACCTCATGTCATATGACTGATGAGGAAATATTGATCAGATCCAGGACTGCTAAGCATCTCATCTTAATGACACAATGTTATCTTGGATATAAATTGCGTTAGATACTTAACTATAATAATTCTTGCTCATATACGTGTAGTTAAATTGATATGCAAATTTGCAAGCAAGAAGGATTTTTTCCAAAATTCCCAAGACAAATTAGCAGGGTTTCCATTTCTTCCAGAGCAAGGAACAACTATTAGGATTAGATGGCCAAATCGGAGATGATCATTTTCCTGTGGCAGAGGGCATTGGTAATTCTTGGTACTTCCCATTCTCATTTTCAGAGTTTCTATTCTGCTTTCCCTAAAACTGTAAGTGAGGATATCAGCCAATGCTGATGAAAATGAAAAGAAATATTTAACTTTTAAACAAGCTCCCAGTCCTGTGTATTTCTGGAGCTGCAGTGATCATGAATCATCATGCTACTCACGGGTGACTATCAAGTTTAACCTCAGAACAGAATCCTTTAGTTATGATGAGACTCATAACATGTTTATACAACGATAAAAGTGATTTTGCTGTTCTTTGTATCATTTCAAAAAAGTGCAGAACAATAACAATGAAAAAACAATAATCTGAATAGAGAAAAGAAAGGCTCCTGTTAAACAGCACTGGTTTTAGTATCTGTTGCAGGAACGTTATTTTCAAGGGAAAAGATGTCAGGGTACAGAGAAGGAGGAAAATCTTGACTAAAGGCATGGAATTGTGACATGTATAACCCTAGAAATGTATCATTACTTTTCTCAACAATGAAGATGAATCTTTGACATAATGCAACTTGTTCTAATTTTGGTTTTGTAATTTAAATAGGGATGTATAACCTTTACAAAAAGAGTTGATTGAAGACAGAATGGAAGACTGAAGTTACTCAACCCTGAACCCAATTACCTCTCCACTTTTGTCCTAAATTGGCTATGGTGTGATTTCTCATTTGACAAGATACTAACTACCCTTGTCAGCTAATCTACTAGCTTACATATTGACCATCTATTGCCTTAAGATGCCTGTTATTTTCTTTGCATCAATTACTCATCACTCTCTCTGCTTGAAGTCACTTTGTTTACAAGTTAAATAGTTGATTCTTCAATGCTATTGCCCACAACAGCATTCTCTCCATGAATGATAAGCATATTTCACAGTGTAGGAGTATATTTTCTCCAACTGCTACAAAAAACCTCCAAGGTATGGCAGATGCTTGAAATGGTTATGTATTAAAAAAATCTGCACACTTTGTAGAACTACCACCATCATTCCTCTCTCATACACCTACTCCCCCACACAATAAGGATAATGACATTAGGTGAGATTTAAAATACATGCATGTGCCACACAATAAGGCAATGGCATTTTGGTGAAATGGAAATTCATGAAACTGGCAAAATGACAAAATTAGTGAGAGATATTCAGCCTAAATGTTAGTCATTTGTCAAAAGATACCACAGTTATATTTATTCCCTGTTCTAAACATAAGAGTAGAGTATATAAGATATCGCTGAGCGGTTACTGTTAGGACATGGTGACTTGTTAACAATTTCTTTCTTTGTTCAGTCTGATTGCATACTATACTAATCTGAGCTGGCTGAAAGGGGTTGTGCCAAAAAAATGAAATTTTTCACAAAAATAAAAAGTGTAAAGATTTTCATTTTCATTGAAAACAGATTTTTTTCCAACAACCCTTCCTATCCAAAAATGTTAAAAAATATTTATATGTCAAAAATTGTTGTTGGAAAAAAATTAAATTGAACTTTCATTAACCCTTTATTTAGTTGCCAGATGTTGAGTTTCTTTATTTTTTAGCTTATTTAATTTTGTATTTCTTTATCTTTATTAAGTTACTGCCTGAAAGCCAATGTGGCTTTTGCCCTGGGTGTGATAATTCAGATGTGATCTTTGCACTCCGGCAAATTCAGGAGAAATGTCATGAGCAGAATCAAGACTTATATGTAATTTTTGTCAATCTTACTAAGGCCTTTAACTCTGTAAATCAAGATGGCCTATGGATAGTCCTCCACAAGTTTGGTTGCCCCAATAAGTTTGTCAACATGCAGGAATGAAGGTTTGTGTCCTTGACAAAGACTGCTTCTCAGCTACCTTTGTTGTCACCAATTTAATAAAACAAGGTGGTGTGCTTGTCCTGACATTATTTAGCATCATGTTTACAGCTATTCTAATGGATGCATTCAAAGACATTGATTGTGGCATATATATATAATGCCATAAGGATGGTGGTGTCTTGAATCAGCATTGCCAGCATGCAAAGACAATTATTCACAAATTACTGTTTGCTGATTGTGCTTTATTGTGCACGCAGCAAAACATTTTGGTGTTATGATCAGTCTAAAGAAAACAAAAGTCATGGTCCATCCTGACTGGGAAATATTGCAACTACTCCAGTTGTGTCCATAGATTATGTACCGCTCAAGGTCATCGATAAATGTTGCTACCTAGGCAGTGTTGTTTCATTAGATGGCATGATTTACAAAGACATTATGAAGTACATTAGTGCAGCCAGCAATGACTTTGGAAAACTTCAATGTTTTCTCTGGAATGAAGATGGTGTCAGAATGCAAATAAATTGATGTTTACTGCACTGATGTCATCACCCCACTCCTCTACAGTGATGATATGTGGACTACTTATCAACATCACATATAATGTTTGGACTAATTCCACCTACAATGTCTATGGTGGATAATGGGAATTAAATGGCAAGATCTGGTTCCTAATACAGAGGTCCTTGAGTGCTGCAACATTAACAGGCATTGAAGCTTTTATAGTGAGAGCTCAGCTGAGATGGTGTGGTCATGTGGTCCGTATGTCTGACAGTGGAACACCCAAGGCCATCTTTTATGGAGAATTGCAGACTGGAACTCATTCTAGGGCCAGACCAAGAAAATGGTACAAAGACAGTCCCTAGGCCAACCTCCAATCTTGCAATGTGGACCTCAACATCTGGGAGCTATTAGCTCATGACAAGATCCAGTGGAGGCAGCTCTGCCTCCTTGGACTGAGAGATTTTGAGTGCTTGTGTATTGCTGCAATTGAGTAGAGACATGCAAGGCGTAAAGATAAAAGCAGTGCACATCCATCTACAACTGTCATCACCTGGGGCACTTGCAGATGGGGCTGCAGGTCCAAAATTCGTCTTTGGTCTCATCTCAGGACCCCAATAAGTGTCTGTAACTCATCCGTTGAACTTGACATGCAACTCCATCACCATCATCATCATTTAGTAGCCACTTGTTGAGCTTCTTTAGTTTTCACTACTATTTGTTCTTATTTTTCTTTTAAAAAAATAAAGGTTGCATTTTTCATTACTTATTTCCTTCTCTTGGTGTTATACCTGTATTAGGGTTAGTCAAAGGTGCCAATTATTATGGCAATTTAAATATATACATATATATTAAATTTCCCCCAAAATTGTTTTCTTTGTTCAATGAAAACCACAACCCCCACAAATATTTTCAGTAAAAATGTTCAGTTTTTGAAAATCAAATAGTGCAGATTGCCACCAAAAACACATACAATTACCAAACCAGTTTTAAATTTCAGTTATCATATTTAACAACAAAAATTTTGACTAAATTGAAAAAAAAAAACCTCTACTTTCATGGTCTTCTGCAGAGGCTAATTTAAAGTTTCAAATGTTCCTTATAGATATGAAACCAGTGGATGGAATTCAGCTACAGTTATGCTGCACTGTGAGAAAAAAAGCGCTAATGCACCATAAAGAAACCCACTCCACCAGCCTCATAGCCAAACTGCAGGCCTGAAGTTCATGCCAGTTAATGCTCATCTGACTGGAGTATGCCTGACTGCAAACCACATTCACATGCACACATTCTATAAATAAATGAATAAAAAGAAAAAAAAACAACTTTGTGGCAGCATTATACTTTCAGGGCAACTTCAGTGTACACACACACACACACACACACACACACACACACACACACACACACACACACACACACACACACGTATGTGGGTGCTATAATGTTTTTTTCCCTTTGTATTATTTTATTTATTTATGTATTACCTGGACCTGATTTTTAAAAGGGCAGTCATGCAATTGTGCAGAAATGTACACAGTTAATATGCATGAACTTTCCCTCTTTTTTTATGTGTCTGTGCAGATTTTTGATATTTGCGAGCTCAACTGTCAAGTTAACAGCATAACTGGTCAGATGTATATTTATAGCTCCATTCTATGCAAGGAATCATGGTGACCTAGTACCTGGCCTTTTAAAAAATGATGATCTAAATGCACCTATCAACATTTCTAAGGAAGTGTGTATAATCACAAACAAAAGTAAAACGATAAACTCACATCTCCAATTGCCTCCTTCATTGTTTCAGAGATTCAATCCTCCTAATGCATCTTATTAGATCAAAAGTTTGAATAAATAGATGGATCTTGCAACATAGGTCTGTTACAAAGCCAGCTGAAGTGAGTGGAAAGATTTCCCAATGAATTTTGGATCAGATTTCACGTGTAAAATTCTCTCCAGCCAATGTGGGAAGCAAATTCCAGACCAAATTCTGTAGATTTGCAGAAATCAATAGAAGAAAACATTTGGTTTGTTTTCAGAATGGTTTTAAATGGCTCAGCCAAGCTGTTGTAAGTAATGCTATGGTAATACAGTATATAATGAATAGACTGGTACCATATTTGTGAGAAAGTTGTCTTATTGGTGAACTATAGACATCAGAGATGGAAAACAGCTATTTGGTCAACTAATACAGTCTTCCTGCTGATGTAAAATTGATCTCTATTGCATATTTACTAGTGTCTAGTGTAGGTTTAAATGTCATCACTTCTTTTTGGAGTTCTTTCCACAGGATAGAATCATAGAGCTCAACTAGTCCATCCCTCCGTACTGAAGCAGATTAAGTATGGCGAGATAATCCCAGACAGGATAGCTGAGGAGTTGGTAGCCTAGAGTGGGTGCCCTCGAGGGACCTTGGAGGGGGAACACAAGTGCACTTGCCCTGACCTGTGATACACATCACCTAAGTTTCATTTAGCTATGCTCCTCTTAAGATCCAAATGTCACAAACACTGTTATTCCACAATCTGATGACCCCACACCAGGGGAAATCTAATTCTGCCTGTGCTGTCATCATGAAAAGCTCACTACTCCTATCTCCCTCAGATCCTCAAGACCTGTCATGTAGAAGCTGGAAGCCAATCCCAAACTGAACTCCAAACAATACTTTAAGTCCACTACAAGAAAATAAAACACTTTTATCATAGCTGCCAAAAATCTGTTGAAAAAATTAGATCACATGCTTGATGTCTGAATTTGATCCAAAATTTGTTGTGCTTCTTTTTAAAGAGCTGAAACTTGGCAGGATAAGCTCCCCATTTGGGAATGCGTGGTGGTATGGGATTGTCTTTGAAATGTGGAATCTGCTTTGTCTTCTCAGGTTGCTATGTCACTGTTGCAGTAATAGCTGATGTATATTGTACTGGCACCTTAATGTAACTGAACTTCTGATTAAATGTGAATAAAAGAGCTGAGATAAAGACAAAAACATAATTCTGACATTAAAAAAAAATCTAGAAAACAAAACATAGTTACTGCTAAACTCACTCCATAATCCAGTAAACGGTGATATTGACAAAAGACTGTAATGCTGGCAGACTAGGTGCCAGCTCGTGCCAAGGCACACAGCTCACTAAACACTGACAAATGCATAGCTGGAAACCAGTCTGACTTATCTGTGGGTTAGTATAGTTAAAATAGATATTAGTGTTAGAAGAATGTGTTTAGTATTTAAACTGTATGGAATGCTTGTAGGATGGTGCATGTATTAATCCTATTTATAATATCTGTATCCAATGCTATAAGGTAACACTTCAATGTTTGCTCTATAACTGTAAAATGTGTCTTCAGAAACTCTGTAATTCACAAAATGGGACAACAACTTCACCTAATGCAAAATACTTGAGTCCTACAGAAGGTATTATCTCCTGCTCATCAGGAAGGACGACTGAATCCAAAAGGGCCATTGTGGAACAACTTTGTCAATTGCTCTCGCCCCCCACCCATGAAAAGATTAGTGCAGAACCCCTCATCCCATCAGCTTGTACTCTAGGGAAGTGGTCATAAAAATCCCGGACCAGAAGGAATTGGAGTATTTTTATGCTGTTTGGAATCTAAGGGGCAAAGATTCCTAAACATAAGCAAGAGATCCCCAGGACTAACCTGGGTTAGCCCTAATGGACATATAGAGCTGGCATATTTCAGCAGCTCTATCACCATCTGAAACCTAAAACTGCAACTTATTTGTGTGTGTATGTTTATCTGTTTTAACCTTGTAAATAACTCTCATTTCTTTTTTCTAGTTAATAAACCTTTAGTTAGTTTATTATAGGATCGGCTACAAGCGTTGTCTTTGGTGGGAAATCTAAGGTGCAAATTGACTTGGGGAAGTGACTGGTCCTTTGGGACTGGGAGTAACCTGAATATTTTGTGATCTTTAGTGTGGTGTAAAGTGACCATCTATCACAGGGTAAAGCAAGATAGATTGGAATGCCTAAGGACACTGACGGGACTCTATGTTAAGGCTCTATAGTGCCTGAGGAGTTTACACTTGTTACTTGGTTGATGAAATCGAATTATAGAACTTGCAACCAGTTTGGGGGTTGTGCCTGCTTCTTAACAGTCTGCTCTGAGGTTGGTATTCTCGCTCGTGAGCCACTCCAGACAGCATGACAAAGACCAAGGACCAAATTCTGCAAGCGCACATGCTGATCCCATGCCACCCTGTTAAATCAATGGGCTGGAGGGGGTGTCAATTAAGTCAGTTTGGGCCAAGTGTAAGGCATAAACAATAAAAAAATACAGATGTCTGCCTGTATAGATCTGTAATCTGTTATTAATGTGATAATTCAGCCTGTAAAACTTCCTTCCAGTTCAAAAAATATTGCAAGGGTTTTTTTTTAACATATATTTCAGTGCCTCTCTCCCAGGATGTGATGGTGAGTGCAAACGCTAGAGAGAGAGAATGTGTGCGTGTGTGTGTATGTGTGTGTGTGTAGAGAGAGGAAGAAAAAAATTAAAAAAGTATAAAAGTGGAACCACAAGATGCATGCTGAACATCACCAGTCACTCAATCACTTGTGTTGTTGCATCTTATTTCCCACCCTTCTTTAGCTGTCTACTTAAACTGTACATTCTTCAGGGCAGAGACCTGGGGCAAGGTCAGAGGTAGGTATACATCAGTCCAAGTGAATCTAAGAGTGTGCAAGCTGTGGTGTTTTACATGTTTAAAGGGGTCAGAAGCGAGGGATATAGCAAGTTCCAATATCTATAACTTATGCCTACATCCTCTTCATAATTGTTTTTTTCTGCTACATAATTGTCCCACACAACTGGCCTCCCTTTTCTCTGGTGCCTTTCATCAGCAACACTTCCTATATTGTGATGACCTGCCTTTGGGTGAGTGGCAACTTGGCCTTCCAGTCAGGTCACCAATCTGCTTCGACTCCTTCAGGGGTAACAAAATCCAAAGAAGTATGAAGAATCCCACATCCTTGGGAAGAGTCTTCAGTCCACCTCTGGATCCGTTTGAGTGGCTCATCCTCACCCCCTGGCTCTCGGCATCTCTATCCTCTCCTCACTCCTGAGAGGAGGGGTAGGAAAGGTGATTGGTAGGGGAGCCCAGACCCTCCTACTCCACCGAGTTCCAGACCAGGGGTCTCTGAGAGGCAACAATATCAGTGCCTCGAGGCTGCCTCCCTGGGCCACTTCCTACCATTCACCACTCCCCAGTCTCAAAGTCTTACATACAATAACAATAATAATAATAAAAATAATTTGACCCTTCAGGGCTGTGCTGCTAGCCCCTTCCTGGAGTGAAGGCTTCTGCAGCACCCTTGTTCAACAGCTCTCAGGATAGGTTTGTTTTCTACCCTGTGTCTCTCTTATTTAATCTCCTTCCTCCAGCTAGCGTAGTCTCTGCTGGTGTGGGCAGATGGGGAGGCAGAATCACCTAGGCCCAGAACTGCTCCTTAACCCCTTCAGTTCTAGCAGGGGCACCCCAGTGCGGGGTCAAATAAGAGGTACTGTGAGAAGAAGTTCTATTGCATGTTAATGAGCCAAGTCTGACTGAATCTAACAACATAACTGAACCTATGGAAGTCTTTAGTTAATGTGGTATACATGCCAAAGTCTCTAGAAGAAGGTAAATATTTTACCACTTCAGAGTTCAGCCCCTTGTCTTCTTACTTGTTCATAAAATGGTTAGCACACGTGGGGTACTACATAGAATAATAAATTCCTTTTTCTTGCTGAAAAAAATTAAGTAAATTTGATTAACTAACTTGGTAACATGAGGAAATGAAAGCAGAGGCTAATGGCAAATTTTTTTTAGGAAATAAATGCCAACCAAGTAGTATATTAGACCCTGGCACGGCTATTAGTCATTACCATATTAAAAGTAATGACCATATGTTATTAGCATTACACTAAGTATTTCAATTCAGTTTTTAAAAGGGACTGCAAAAAGAAAAATAAAATAGTACCTTTGGGCTATTTTCTTCTCCCCTCCTTTTTTACTTCAATTTCTTCACCTTATTTTTCTTCGTCCGACACCTCTATCCCTCCTTCCTTATAAGCCAAATAAACACAGTGTGTGTGTGTCTATATATATATGCCACCGTGTACATTATATATCTATACCTATAGATATGCCACAATGTATATTTACATTGTGTAATATCAATATGTATAGACACCTATATTAAATTTATATTGTGGCCTAAATTTGAGATTCAGACTCTAAATTGGCAAGCATCTCTAGTGCACTAATTTTAAATAGTGTGTCTAATTACCAGGCATGTCAAATTACCAGGCTTATCATACCTCTATTTTGTAGAGGGATGGATACACTTATTCTGAAAATATCAACAATAACTTTCACAATTAGTTTTAAAATAACTGAATCATTTTAGCAGTCTCCCTGTACATTCACATATGTAATGATTTATGAACTGCTTTTTCTATCTGTCTCTTGGTTTTAAAAATCTGCACTTCTCCTAATTGTTTTTATATTGTTTGCCAAAGAGCTGTTATCCTTCCACCAGCTCCAGTGCTTTACATGTTCTGTGGTTTCCAGGCTGTCAATCCCACACCTTTCATGTGTACTAATCATACACATACTCACACTCTTAAATGTAATGAGGAAGATATTAATAGGTTTTTCTTACAGAGTAGTGAGAAAAAGAATGAAAGGAAGCAGTCATACAAGGATGAAACAGTGAGGTTTTGGGGTTAGTGTTAATGAGGTAGGTTGGAGTTTTGAAAATCTTAGGGAAATATATGAGATTCTGAGATGAAATTAATGGAACAGATGTGTAATATGGTTTTGCTTCCTGGAATAAGAGGGTCATTTATCCACAGAATTTGGAATCCCTAAATATTATGTCCTGATCCTGTAAACACACACTTTCTTAAATTTCTACACAAATGGTCCCACTACATTTGCTTCAGAGAAGGGCATTAAGTTAAGCATGTGTTTAACTATTTTCAGGATTAAGGACTAGAGGTTAGAAATTTCAGTAGTAGTCAATACTGCAAATGATTAAGGCATAAATCATTGTTTTAGCACAGGCAGGTCAAGGTAAGAAGGATGAATTTTGGAATTATTTTGGAGTTGGTGATGGAGAAGAACACGTCTATCTTTGCTACCTAACATTGCTTTCAGCCAGTTGGAGATCTTGGCCAGTAGGGAATCCCTGTGGGATAGAGGCTGCTGTTAGGAAAAGGCACATAGAGGTTGGAGTCTGTGATCAGAAGGGAGAAAGAAGAAAATCTTGTAAGGTTAAAAGAGTCTTTGGAAAAGATTAGCCACTCTTTTCAGGGCTTATCCAAACCAAGTCAAGCATTTGCCCATCTATAATAATTGCTGTTATGTAACTGAGTATGTGAATTGTTTCACAACAGTCAGAGCCGTCCTGTCCATAGGATGGACCACGGCAACCACCCTGGGCCCCACGCTTCGGGACGCGGGGTCCAGGGCGGCCTGAGAGGTTAGCGGGAGGGCTGGCACCAGCGGCAACGAGTGACCCAGCCCCAGCCTGCCCCGCTCCAAAACGCTGGCTCCTGGTGTCACTCGGGGGAGGCAGGAAGCCGCAAAGAGGCAGGGCGGGGACTTGGGGGAAGGAGTGGAATAGGGGCGGGGCGGGGGCGGAGCAGGGGGGAAGGGGTGGGGGCTGGAAGTGTCGGGATGGGGGGTTGGGGGAAGGGGTGGAGTGGGGACACCCCCCCCTAAGACAACCCCCCCCTCCCCAGACACCTCTGTCCCAGGCCCGGCACCCCCCCTAGGGACAGCCCTGACAACAGTTTTACTGTTTTGCTACTTTTGTACCAACCATGCATATTTGGTTGCAAGATCATTTTGGCTGTAATGCTAATTTGAAACAAGCTTGCAGAGGATTATTCAATTTGTTAAATTTCTTTGAACTTGTTGAATATGCTGTACTTTGTGCAAGCAATTAATATTGTCAAAATATTGCAAAATAAAATGAGATTTGTAGTGCATAAAAATTGGTGCCTAATTTGCATGAACAAAATACTGTATGCAAATCTGTGTCCAAACTGGTAGTATAGTATGTGTTCAAAAATCCAAGCAGCTGTTTGTGAGTACAAATGTACATTTCTATGGGTAATTACTTGATTGGTTACCTGTATTTTGAGGCATGACTTAGATACTGAAGTTTGAAAATGCAGCTCAAACTTTAGGAGTGAAATCCTTGCTCCATTGAAGTCATTGGGGCCAGGATTTCAACCTAGCTTGCTAGATGGTTCAATGCAAGTAGTCACAGAATTTTTAAAAGGAATTTTGATAATTCCACATCCATTATATGACAATCTATTTCTATCATTTAGAAAGCTTGTCAATAGAAACTCTGGTTGATATATATATATATATAGTTTACAGTGTTTACCAGTTCATTTCAGGTTAGCTTAAGAAGACAGTAAAAGGTTATTACATTTATTAGTCTCTGTTCTTTCCTCAAAATTTACTCTTTATTACATTCAGTGATTTATTTTCACTATTATTTTCATCTCATGTCTTTGAATTTTATTTTTTGCTTCAGGGCAAAGCATAATGGCAAAGTAATCATAAAATAAAAGAAAGACTTTTCTCTCACATCTCCTTCTAGTTGAGATTAAACAATCTGTGCTGATTGACAGAATGATTTTTTTCCCATTGTGAATGTGTTTTCTTTATTTCTCTCTTTCTCTCTTTCTTTCTGTGTGGAGATAGCTCTCCAGGGTACAACCTGATTGTAAGTCAGGATACATTCCATACCATGAACAAAATAATGGCTTTCTTGAGAATAATTTTAGCCAAAAGCAAACTGATTGAAATTTGTAAATGAGTAAGTAATATTGTAAAGGATTTTCTCCCGCTGTTGAACAGAATACCCTTTTTGGAAAATACATGATGTAGATTTCAGGAGATATACTTTTTAATCTTACATCTGAAGTAGAATTTTCAAAAGATATAGTTAGGCTTACAATTTTGCAGATGTATGTTGATTATTGAGGAATTCTTTCTCTTAGGTAAACACACCATCATATTTGATCATTTCACTCTGAGTTTATCCTCTCACAGATTTTAACTTTCAACCCTGCCTTTTTCTGTGATCAGAGAACAATAGTAGCTCCTATTAGATACAACTTCACAATTATCCCAAGAAGTTTAACAATGGTTGTGAAATACAGCACAAATAATACTTATTGGGACAGTGTTTGTTCTACATGTAATTTTACATTACAAATATAGATATATAGGGTCATATCCTCAGCTTGTGTAAACTGGCATATTTCCATGGGAATCAATGGAGTTTCAGCAATTTACAACACCTGTGGATCTGATTCTAAATCTGAAAGTCTAAATACAACCCCCAAACGAACATTAGCTCCTAAAGCCAAGACATAACTGACAATTCGCATAACTGACTCTGTATCACAGAAAGTGTGATGTTATCCTGTAGTGGCTAAACCTCAGAAAGGGTACGGAACCTGCTGTTACTGATAGAAGCCTGTGGTTTCAGATTTAGAAGAGGAAGCTTCCATTCCGTTTTCTGGATATGTGTATGATTTATCTAGCAACTGTGCAGTTGTCTGTATCACATGGATTTGCTAGAACTCAAACATGTTTTTAAAAATGTAATCCTGTCTGTAACCTTTACCCAAACCCAAACCTCAGCCCCAAAATAAACAAAAGGCAGTTGGGGAGTGGCAGGCAAGGGAGAGAGAAAAAAGGAAAAAACACAAGAAGCAAAACAACACCTTTAAATCTAAAAGAAAATAAATTCTGCTTTCCACCACAACATAGATATTCAGAGTTTGATCCATAGCCCATTGAGGTCAATGAAACTCCTTCATTTGACTTCAGTAGGAGTTGGATCAGCCCTAAATTCCACTAGAAAGGCTCAGATTCACAAACTATGCATTGCTTTATCCTGTGGTTAACCAGCTGTACCAAGCCCAGGCATGCAATCATTATTATATAACATTGTCTCCAAGGAACTTTTTTCCTACTGTTGATTTAGAGATTGCCTACACTTAAGCACTACAGTGGCACAGTTGCTGTGCTGCAGCTGCACCGCTAGAACGCTTTAATGTAGACACTACGTATGCCAACAGGAGGGGTTCTCCTGCCAGCGTGGGTAATCCACCTCCCTGAGAGGAGGTAGCTAGGTGAACAGAAGAAGAATACTATTGTCGACCTAGGTCAGTCTGCATGGGGACTTAGGTCAGCTTAGCTATGCCTCTCAGGGGGGTGGATTTTTCACACCCCTGAGCAATGTAGTTATGCCAACCTAATTTTCTAGTGTATACCAGGCCCTAGAGGAGTGGCATGTGTGTAAACCTGCCATAGAAGTCGACTTCTCGCTTCATTTGACTATAGAGTTCAGGAGAGGTGATTAAATGCCATCCATCAAATAATGTATCTGGTGAATTTCACAGCAGTTTTTTTGAATAAATTATTTGACAAATAGCTTTTCCCATTATGTGCACAGCTTATAGTGCTGGGTGAATAATTCACTAGTATATATGAATTTTGTGAAACCACTTTCTGTTTCATACATCTTGTCACAACCACAGGATGCCTCAGTTGGAACTCGTGTATAGTCGATTACACTAATGGTAATGGAGAACAACTTTCTTCCCTCCCCAAATAATAATAATAATTAATGGCAATGCCTTTTGTTAAGATCTCTAACTTCATTCCAGTGTGCAGGTAAGGCCTGGGACTCAGGTAGAACCATTTTGACTTCAATGGGACTCCATGCAGGCAAATCATCCAAATTGCAGGGATTTAATACAGCACTACCTATTCTCAAGTATCAGAGGGGTAGCCGTGTTAGTCTGAATCCACAAAGACAATGAGGAGTCCGATGGCACCTTAAAGACTAACAGATTTATTTGGAATAAATATTTATGCCTGTATCTGTAATTTTTACTCCATGCATCTGAAGAAGTGGGTTTTTACCCACGAAAGCTTATGCCCAAATAAATCTGTTAGTCTTTAAGGTGCCACCAGACTACCTATTCTAAACACAACTGTATAGAGTTATTGAAAATATTGTGATGTTTCAGTACTAAAACCCACTCATTTTCTTCATCCTCTACTTTGTCAGGACTAATTATCATGAACAAAGGAAAATATTGGAAATAAGGTATGAAAATATTGATTTTAGAATATGAAAATAGAGAATAGCACCTATAAAATACTTGAGCCATCACATAAATTCATATGGATGCTTCCCCATAGGGCCTTTGTTCATGTATACATTTAAAAGGGGAAAATACATGTTTCTAATGGCTCATGCCTGGAGACATGCAAATGTATGAAAACTTGTGCAAACTTAAAATCTATTGGTTTCTTTGTTAGAGGACTTAGGCATATCTGTGTTACCGGGGCAGTCACAGTAGTAAAAGTGCTGACTAAACAGATAATCAAGGATTAACCACCAGAAAGAAATTTTTGTGGTAAAAACTTTAAAGTTAATTAGGTAATTTTAATGTATAACACTCATTAGTTACTCTTGCTCTTTAGAAAACAAGTACAATACATTTTCCATGTCCTTATCTTTAGCTTGACCACCTGAGTAATGTGCTGCTACTACATATTAGCAAAACTGTTTCATTGCAATGGCATTGATATAAACAATGGTAACATCAAAGCAAGCAGAGGAAATCAAAAACTGTAAACTAGGACTTCTTTTAAACATTCAACAAAAACTTTAAAATGTAAAGTTCATATCTGGCACAGAGAGCCTGAAGCATTAAAACAGAGATGTGATCTTGCTTTCTAAACTGATTTTTTCAGACTTAATGTAGGCTGATCCAGAAACTGGGTAACTGAAAGTGAGAGACAAAAAGAAATGGCAAGTAAAAGTCAGAGATTAATGAGTAACAGTCTACTAGGGAGGAAGGGGAAAATAAGAACTAGAATAGGAGAGATGGATAAAAATAACTTCTCTAGGTGTCAGACAGATCATTAAGATGCAAAATACAAAGAGAAAAGGGTGACTTTTTAAAGCCATGTATATGCATTTATTAACTTACATTTTTTCAGAGAAGCAACATGTTATAAAAATAGCTTTAAATTGCGAAATATACATTTATTGTGGATTGAAAAATTACTGTAAATATTCCTTCCATAGTTGTTAAACCGCACGTATAGGATTCTTAATAACTAGCTAGAATCCAACTAACATACAGTAATTGTCTTGTTACATCAAAATCACAGGAAAACCTATTTGGGACACTCACTTAAAGTCCTAGAAAAAGTAGCCACATAAACAGATTTCTGTATCAAACTAAAAGAAGGCTTAAATGTTCCTCTCTCTATTTTTAGGATTTGATGTTTTTATGAAATGCAATTACAGTAATTTAGAAATATCAGTAATGCAATACTACACAGACACATTAAGGTCTGTATAGTATAATAAAAAAGTAGCAGTAACACACAAATAGTGGGCCAGAGTCACAGATACTTCCACAGGGACTGATACATGTGGCAATCTGGCCTTTCCATTCCAAGGAGGATTTATCCTAAAAGTGGACAGGTAGTAGAAACACTTCTGCATTCTCTCAAGGTTTCCAGCTGGATAGAGCAACTTCTGCTTACAGCTAGTGATTCACAGGAGAATCACTGGTGCTGAATAAGTACATCTTCCTACACTGCTGCCTGGGCCACATCCTTTCCCCAGCCAGTACACCCCACCACTGATCTCCCTGGTGAAATTTCTGCCAAGATCCTCAGCCAATGCATTCTGTATTTTAAGGGATGTCTCCTATTTAGTACCTGATGTCCCTCAAACAATATCCAATAAGAGCTACTAAGAAGCATTTGATCATATGGAACATATGTTTCTGGTAATAACACTATAAAGGATTATATTGTTCATTGTGATATAAATGTATGACCATATACATGCATAAATATTGTGGGACTGAGTTCCTTAAAAATAAGCTTTGTCCTATAATTTTCATATAATTGTTTTTTATTTCACTGAAAGTCAATGGGTGTTATGTGCCCAAATCCTTTAGCTGCTTTTGAAAATCTACCCCAGAAAAGTCAGAAACTTTGGGATACCATTTTCTTTAGGATCCTTGATGACTTTAGGTTCTTTGGTGGAGCTGGTTTGGTGAAGAATGCAGACCTCTCCACACAAACTAAGGTGAGGGAAACTAGATCTTTTGCTCTCTTTAACGCAAATTATTATAGAAAAAAATACTATCGGTTGAAATCAAAGCTATGCAGATGTACAGGAATTTGACTGAGTCAGGAAACTGGTTACAAAAACAGTATTTTTCTAGTATCTGAATACACATAACTGTGTAAAAAGTGCAGCATAGTTTAATGTTTAATTAGTGGAAATGCCAGAAAAGGTCAAACATTTTGAAATATCCCCAATTTAAACACTCCTATCATGAATTTTATTGTAAACATTTTACAATATTTTAAAATACAAAATTATTAGTACAATACAGAATATTATCTCTATTGCCCCAAAACAAAGGAGGTGGTGGCATTCTCAGACTGTTTTTTTCTTTTATATTTTCAAACAAAAAATGAAATGAACAAACAATCGAACAATGTTACTTTAGCTCAGAATAGCTCTTTTTTTGTTACTCTTTATATCTATATGTTTAATGTTTTTAAATTACTTTAAAACAGAAAACAAAGGGAAAATGCAAACATTGGTAAATCTAGACTGGAAAGTTATGTTGTTTTTGGTTCATCTGGAAAAGAAAATCAAAAGCAGTCCAGTAGATATAGAGCTAAAGGAAAACTCATCTCAGGGATTTAGAACAAGGTAATGGTTAGACTGAAGGGACATGTTGTGCAAACTCTCATTAAATAATTAAGAAGCTGTTTTCAAAATCAGTGACATTTAAAGAGAGCAATAAAATCTTTCCTGTTACATTCTAGCTCCAAAACAAATGACTGATTTAAAGGCATTGAAGGGTCTCTTTCCAGCTGATAAGACAACTGAGTGGGAGTAATTGAGAAGGATTCTTTTCAATGCATTAGTTTGGGGTGCAGACGAAAATGCCTGGTAGTTACTGGCTCAAAGGCAGATGGGTGAATAGTAGGAAAGTATAGGACAGTCAAAAGGATATTGGTATATGAGGAAGAGAGGGACGAGGCTACAGGTGTCTCCAAAAGGGATTTTAGGCAGTTGGTGACAAATTAGTGTGTTGGAGGGAGGGAAATTTGTCTGGAACATTTCTACTTGAATCTGTTGAAAACTTGAGGGCTTCAGAACTCTTGAAAATTTTCCTTAGCACTTTTTGATACTCTCTTTCTTTATCCTACTACCTTTAATTTAGTGATTGATACAAATAAATATGAATCAGCCAGAGGCTTAATGATTTTGTTCTGTGATTTTACAGCAGCTAACGCAATCTGGCCTTGGTCCTTGACTAGGGCTCTGAGACACTACGGTAATACAAATAAACAACAATAATAATAATAAATACAATCAAGTTCCATTTCTTGTCTCTCACTTCCCAATCTGCCAGGGACAGACTGATAAAGTATCAGCAAAGCTCAGCTCAAAGGCAAATCTAGGAATTAGAGGCGCAATTCCCAAAATGTGACACATAAATGACTCAGAGGAAAACACTTTTTGATAATGAACTTAAAATGAAAAACAGTAACCAACAACATTCACTGTCAAATGAAAAATGCTGTTATTATTAGCTCGCTGATACAAATATACCCCAGGATGGTGCTAACCTACAGTTATTAGTCTGTGATGACTGCTAATTGGCCCAGTTAAATGAATCTTTCACTGGGCAGAAGTTCATGTTGTTGAATTCCCTAGAACTGGTACTTGGCATTGTGGCGTTGCATTCTATATGTTTTTTGAAAATATGCTTATAAGTGTGAATATGATGTAACTGGAATATGCTTTATACAAAAGGTCTCTTGTAAGGTATTATAACAAAGGTTATAACCTACTGAATATATTAATCCTATTTGCATGTATGTATCGTTCTTGTATCTGAAGCTAGAAATATGAAGTATAACTCTGAGGTCCTATTGTAATTATGCAAAGTGTGGGCAATTAATGGTGGTTTAGAATCTTGATGGATCCCATTGACTAGGACAATTGGTTGTAAATGGTTGTAAATGGTTTAGTTACCTGCAAGTCTTCCTGTGTACCTGTGGGCCAGCCCGTGGGTAATGAAGAATGAGGCATTACAGCGACATGTGACCATGTCAAATGGTACTGGAATCCATCTTAAATCTGGTACTTTTCCATTTAGAAGGAGGGGTGGGGACCCAAAGAGACAAAAGATTCCCACATTGTGCCTAAGCTATAAAAGGGAACAGAACAAAGAGGACGGCCAGTCATAAGAACCTCCCTGCTTTCCACCTAAGATGTCTGCTGGACCTAACAAGGACTGTACCAGGGGAAAGGATTGGGCCCAGGCTAGGAAGGAGTCTAGTCTGTGAAAGAAGCTTATTGGAACTTCTCTGAGGGTGAGATTTTACCTGTAAACAGTTTCTTAATGTTTTAGGCTTAGACTTGCATGTTTTTGCTTTATTTTGCTTGGTGACTTACTTTGTTATGTCTGTTATTACTTGAAACCACTTTTGTTTATTAATTAACCCAGAGTAAGTGATTAATACCTGGGGGAGCAAACAGCTGTGCATATCTCTCTAGCAGTGTTATAGAGGGCGGACAATTTATGAGTTTACTCTGTATAAGCTTTGAGAGTAAAATGGATTTATTTGGGGTTTGGATCCCATTGGGAACTGGGTGTCTGGGTGCTGGAGAGAGATGACCTGCTGAGCAGTTTTTGGTTAAAATCTGCAGGTTTGGGGGTGTGGACCAGACCTGGGTCTGTGTTGTAGCAGGCTAGCGTGTCTGGCTCAACAAGGCAAGGTTCTGGAGTCCCAAGCTTTGGCGGGGAAAACAGGCTCAGAGGTAATTCCAACACATCAGGTGACAGTCTCAAGGGGGTCTCTGTGACCAAACCCGTCACAGGCATATTCTCTGCAGAGGGATGAATGTTCTTGGACAGAATGCAGAAGAAAGGATATTCTCCATAATTCAGAACAACATTAGTGGTGTGATGTGTATCTAAACAGGAGATTTTGGTCTAGAATGCTACCAGTCTGACACTTTCACAAACACTGACACATTTACTGAAACCAATATTTAAAAATTGGATGTCTTAAATTAGGAACTTAAACCCATATTTTGGCACCTAAATAATGTGAATTAGATTCTTGTTAAAGATATCCAGAAAATTGAATACAATTCATGAAAAATATTAGCTTAATTTAGTTTTTGGTTTTAATCAAAATGTTGTTTTTCTTGATATTTTCTGACCGGCTCTGATTTTCATGTTGGGGATATTTATCACACTGCTAAGTTCCACTAGAGAATGGAGCCACCTTGAGAAGAGGCCTATTATTCCTAAAGGAACCTGTTAAAATAGCCTGGCAATTTTCTGGAGCAATTGCTCTACAAGTTTGCTCATTAGATAATATGAAATTACCAGTATTAGAAGCAGAGCTGGTAGCACTGCTTTAGTTATGGTTGAGCAACATTTTCCATTATCAGACCCTCTTTCAGTTGCTTATAAGTAGGCAAACTTTAATCGTTTGTGCTGAAATTTTCCATGTCTGGTGTCTGATTCAGGCTGAATATATATATAAAATATATAAAAATTTTAGCTGAAACAATTTAGCTGTTTTCAGAACCAGGTTAGGGAAAAATATATTTTTTGCCCATGTTAAAAAAATCTTATGCTTCATTCATTGAGAAGCTCTATTGCCTCTGTGGTGTGAAGCAGGAATTTGAAATTTAGCAGGGAGGTTATTCTTGTGTGAAGGATGTATCTCTGGCTGTCCCTATGAAAAGTTGCCTAAATTTGGTCAAGTTATGCACCTCTGAAAAATCTCAATTTGCACATGTTCAGTAGAGACTTGTTAGAGTTTGGCAGCAAAATTCTCTAAAGTCTCTTGAGCTGGCTGGAAATTGATCTGGAACTTTTTCTGTTGGAAAATGTTGATTTGCTGAAAGTGAAACATTCTCTGGGATTCTATATAGTATAAAAAATGTAACAGTATTTCACCATTCGCCTCATTTCTACTTTTAAAATATTTAGAATATTGAACGCAAGATTTGACAAGCTATTTGACTGTTGCTGATCCTGTTTTGTGCCTTTCTTTGAATCAACAATGCTCTTTCCAACAATAGCTCACTTGCCACATCTGAACTCTGAAATGTACATCAGAATTTGAACAATGTCAATTATTTCCTTTGCCATTTTAGGGGTTCAGAAGACCATTTCCAAGCTTTCTACTTGGAGTGAATTTTAACTGTGCTTCACATCTACAGGTTTGACAAAACAGCATAAAGTAAATGGACAATTTTCATATCTAAAAATGGTAACTCATTATTTGTCCTTCCTTTTCTCCCCCCTATTAAATTTGGTGACAAGTATGATAATTGTCTCCTCCAAAATATTTCAAAGTTGGAGCTCCTATGTGTCCCAATGGCCAAATCTTATGTCCACTCCTTAATCATCTCCCACCATGGCTACTGCAGTCTCTCCTGTCAAGTTTTTGATGCTAGCCTTGCTTTCTTCCATGCTGTCTCCTGAATACCTTGTCCAAACCTGTTTGCTAGGCCCCCCTCCTGCCTCATTCAAATTATTCCTAAGGACTCACTTAAATAATGTCTACAATAAATGAGGGTGCAGTAAAAGGTATTCAAACAAATGGCACAAACACCAAAAGGAGTGCAAATCTTAACATCCTGAGTAATTGTATGTTTTTACGTTCTTATTTCCTCCTTACTCAGCTCTCCTCTTCCCGCATTTCTGTCTCTTTATGCAACTCACTTGTGTTATATTAATTTAAGCCTGCAAACTCTTCTGGGTGAGAATTGTACTACTCTTGTTTCTCTGACATGCCTATTTTGACAAACAAATAATGATGAAAAATGCTAATGAGCTACCAAAAAAGTTGCAGAATTTTTGAATGGTAAATCATGTTGTCCTGAAACTTCTATTGACTTCCTCATGCACAAGTGCCATGTCAGTTCCAATAAAAACAAATCTTACTATCTAAGATGTATGGGACAACTGGTAGGAAGTGATGATTCTATTGATGATGAAAATGAAATGACACTGCTGCTGGGATAAAGCAACCAGTCAGGAGGCCTCCCAGTATATACATAACTAGGTCTCCATGACCCATGCCTCTGATGGTTGATACAGCACTATTTTTACAGATTTAGCAAAGGGATTGTTAACTTCAGGATATATTTGGGATGTATATTAATCCACGATATAGAGACACAGATTGTGACTTATTTGAAAGCTATAGTTCAGGTTACTGCTTACAAAATTAAAACATTAACAGTAAAATAAAAAGAAGACTTCTCTTTACTTCTGCCTACTGTTGTGCTTACTCTGTTAGTCTACAGTTACCTAACTATATTGCTTTCCTGAAGACTAATGATCACTTTCAGGTTATGTGCCATTGACATATGTAATCCATGAAAAAGTTCATGTAGTGATTGGAATCTGAACAATATATATATTTAAAATAATTAACGGGATTAAATATACATTGGATGCAGGACTGTTTGGCATATATATGTGGGGAGAGGAGTGGTGAGGTGATGGTATCTTAGAAAAAACAATAATTTAATTTGAAATGTCCAGGGATTGAGGCTAAAAAAGAAGAGCAGCTACTATGCATTTGTATTTTCATATGCCTATTTATTATGCATGAGCAGCATGGTATACAGAATATAATATACAGCATGTGAAATTTTAAAATATTCCAACTCATAATAAGCACAAAAACTGGATTCACTTTTGCCTTTAACATTCAAATTTCCATTGACACAACAGACTTTCCCAACCATGTCAGTTTTTAAATACCCACACTAAGGTGACAGACCTATGCAGGTCATGCTGTGACATGTGCATGAAATAAGATTTGTAATTATCTGCTTTTGTGGATTGAGAGGGAATGAATGACTTTATGCCAAAGACATGACAAGTGTTCTCCCTACCTTTTTAAACTGCTCAAATTCCTTTGGCTTCTCTACCGGTTAAAGTGCTATATGTAAGCATTTTCACTTTTTAGCCAGGAAAAATCTGAAATGAAGCCCCACCTGTTGTTGTCGTGCCCAGCCTCTTTCTGGTTTCTCAGTAGGGAGACACAGATCCTTCCTGACTCCCTAGGCTGGAGGGGAGGCTCTCTCCTCTCTAGACTGCTGAGAAACATGGAGCTTTGCCCTGTTCCCCCCCCACACCCCCCCAAAGTATGAGTTTGGGTTAGCCGAGCTCCTGTTTTACTCCTTCACTCTCTCCACATAGCACTGGGGGCCTCAGAGTCTCTCTTTCTTCAACTTTCTATATGAATTCAGCATTCTTCTGTTCTTCCTCATTCCCTGCTTAGCCTTGGCAGCTCATTCTTTCCCTTGCAGTGAAGGTAAGGGCAATATTTGGCAGCTTTACCACTGTTGAGTAATTTTTTCAGAGAACTGTGGCACTGGGATTCCTTGCTCTGCTTGGGTAATGCTGACCAGTAAGCGGACATTGCCAGGGCCTATGGAGAATGTGCTGATTCAGTACATCCTGTAAACACTGTTTGCTGGCAAGGCTTCTATGGAACCTCTGACAGACCTAAGGGTGCCCCTTCCTGACAGAAACCATGTGGAAGGACAAGTGGCAACACCCTAGGTCTCCTTCAGGGTATATAACCCTCCTTTACAAGGGACTATGATTGCAAAGTGATGATATAAACTAGAGTCACAGAGTGGCCAGAAGAGATCACCACATCATCTAGGCTGACCTCCTGTATATCATAGGCCACCAACACCACCCAGCACCTGCACACTAAACTCAACAACTGAAATTAGACCAAAGTATTATAGTCCACAGAAGACCAGACGATTATGTGTCACAGGCAGAAAATAGGAGGAGCCAAGGTACATCAGTGCCCCCGCAATGGCAGGGAAATGATTAAATGAGATATACCCAGATAATCCTGGCAAGTGACCCAGACCTATATGCTGTGAAGAAAGGCAAAAACCCTCTAGGGTCACTGCCAATATGCCCTGTGGGAAAATTCTTTTCCAACCTCACATGTGGTGATCAGTTATACTCTGAGTGAGCAACAGTCAGGCAGGCAAGCACCAGTGTGAGAGAATTCTAGGTGCCATTTCAGAGCCCTGGCCCTTCCCATCCTTTGGCACATCTCTAGCCATGGCCATCCCTGAGGCTTCAGAGGAAGGAGATTTTAAAAACAACAAAACCTATAATACACTGGGGGGAAAATACCTTCTTGACCCCTGTAGGTGGCCAGCTGAAACACTGAAGCAAGATCTTTTAGGAACTACATTTTCCCCTATGAAATATTCACTTTTTTGGGTTAATAAGTCACCAAATGATATAGACATCTGTTTATCATCGAATGTTGTTATAACGGTCAGTATCATGGGAGTTATCATTACATTTGAATTAATAAAACAGTAAGGTTTCCAAATCAAATATGCAGAGCAGCAAAATCTTCATCATAAAAGCACAAATTAAATGCTACTGGAGACTCACTGCCAAAGCAGACCAAAGTATACTCCCACTAGGTATAATATTCTTTACTTGCAGAGAAGTGTCCCTGAAAAAAGGTAAAGTAAATTAAATATCTTTTCAGATGACCAATTTCTGATCTCTATATTTTTGTGGACTGTCTTGGAGAATCCTTCATATGAAATTGTGTATTAGAATAACCACAAGTTTGTTGTGATCCCCTCTATTTTTCAGAGAATCTATAGCCAGTTCTTCATGTTTATTCCTTCGTAAAAAGCAATCTTTACATTTCTAGGGACAAATTCTTTGAGAGCACTCCTTCAAAATTCCACCTCAAGAAGGAGCCGATCGTTTTAAAAACTATTTGCATGTGCACATTTGTCTCTTATAGACTTACAAATTGGCACTTGAACAACATGTTTCATATTTTGTCCTGGATTGTGTGACAGCCAAGTAGCCAACCTTTTTACAATTGCAAAGAAAGAGCAAATATAAGCTATAAGCTTTGTCTTATGAGTACCTTGGCAACAGGGGTTTCCTTAGCAGTAGCAGTTGTTTATGTAAGTTCTGAAGAGGACATTTTAAAAAATGTCATTGTTTCTTTACTGCCAGCTTTCATATGGTACTATATATATTGGAATACAATGGAAACTCAGCATGAGGTTTTGTTGATGTGCTAAATTCCTGGTGTGGGTGCAAAAGATTATCTTTCAAGACAACCTCTATGCCAATATAAATTGTACTCATTCACAATGTTTCCTAAAATGCACTGAAGCTGAATTTTTTTGATAGTTGATCATTTGAATTCAGTGTAATGAGAATCAGTGAAATTAAAAAAGCAAAATAAAAGCCAGGCAGTTTAAAGGAAACAGCAATATCCTACTACACAAAACATAAGAAAATTACTGCATTTCTTAAAAATGTTCCATCCATTCAAAAAGTAAGAAATGAAGAGCAATTGTCAGTTTCCACATGTTGTAGCCCACTCAAAGAGCAGTGTGACCTTTTCCAGGAAGTTAAAGGTTTTGTAGGGTACTGGTAGAGATGTTAGTACAATTTTGTGACTGCACAAATATATACCTAGCAAAGAGACACAACATTAAATGTTGAAGACTGTTAAAATTAGGAATATCAAGCAATTAAAAAAATAATTGTGATTAATCGTATGATTAAAAAATTAATCATGATTAATCATGCTGTTAAACAATAATAGAATATCATGTATTTAAATATTTTTTGATGTTTTCTACATTTTCAAATATATTGATTTCAATTGCAACACAGAATACGAAGTGTACAATGCTCACTTTATATTTATTTTTTATTACAAATATTTGCACTGTAAAAAAAATAGTATTTTTCAATTTACCTAATACAAGTACTGTAGTGCAATCTTTTTACATAAAAGTTGAACTTACAAATGTAGAATTATGTACAAAAAATAATTGCATTCAAAAATAAAACAATATAAAACTTTAGAGCCTATAAGGCCATTCTGTCCTACTTCTTGTTCAGCCAATCACTCAGACAAACAAGTTTGTTTACATTTGCAGGAGATAATGCTGTCCGCTTCTTGTTTACAATGTCGCTTGAAAGTGAGAACAGGCGTTCGGATGACACTGTTGTAGCCGGCATTGGAAGATGTTTACGTGCCAGTTGTGCTGAAGATTCCTTCATGCTTCAACCACCATTCCAGAGGACGTGTGTCCATGCTGGTGACGGGTTCTGCTCGATAATGATCCAAAGCAGTGCAGACTGACGCATGTTCATTTTCATCATATAAGTCAGATGCCACCAGCAGAAGGTTGATTTTCTTTTTTGGTGGTTCGGGTTCTGTAGTTTCCGCATCGGACTGTTGCTCTTTTAAAACTTCTGAAAGCATGCTCCACACCTCATCCCTCTCAGATTTTGGAAGGCACTTCAGATTCTTAAACCTTGGGTCTAGTGCTGTAGCTATCTTTAGAAATCTCACATTGGTACCTTCTTTATGTTTTGTAAAATCGGCTGTGAAACTGTTCTTAAAATGAACATGTGCTGGGTCATCATCCGAGACTGCTATAATATGAAACTTGTGGCAGAATGCAGGTGAAACAGAGCAGGAGACATACAATTCCCGCCCCCCCCCCCCCCGTCATGTGAACGCCTGTTCTCACTTTCAGGTGACATTGTAAATAAGAATAGGGCAGCGTTATCTCCCGTAAATTGTTTTTCAGTGCAGTTATTTAACAACAAAAAAATCTACATTTCATGCTAAAGAAATTGCACTACTGTAATTGTATTAGGTGAATTCAAAAATACTATTTCTTATGTTTATCATTTTTACAGTGCAAATATTTGTAATCAAAAATAATAATTTAAAGTGTGCACTGTACACTTCATATTCTGTTGTAATTGAAATCAATATATTTGAAAATGTAGACAAACATCCGAAAATATGTAATAAATTTCAATTGGTATTCTATTGTTTAACAGTGCAATTAAAACTGTAATTAATCGAAATTAATTTTTTGAGTTAATTGCGTGAGTTAACTGTGATCAACAGCCCTAGTTAAAATACATACAAAAAATGTACACAAGCCAATAGGATAATAAAAAAAAGGGTGGTGAACATGAGCACAGAAAGCAGAAATACTCTACTTTACATGGGAGCCAATTAAGATCTAAAGGTTAGGTTATGCAACCCTTGATCAAACTGGTGAGAACTAACTCATGAGAATATTCAGAGAAGTTAGAAGAATAACTAGTGTTTACTATAAGGCCAGCAAATTCCTTAATGCTGGGGAGAGAAATTGGGGCTCAGTATTTACTCTGGCCAAAATTTTCAAATGTGAGTGCCTCAAGTTAGGTTGTTAAATCTATACATAAACACCTAACTACACGTGTCCAAGTTTTCAAACATGCTGAGTATCTGTTTCTCCCATTGAAGTCAGTGGGATTTGTAGGTGCTTAGCACCTCTTAATATCAGATCTCTTATTGAGGTGCCTGTTACCATTGGTCAGTGTGTTACGTGTCTCCCTCTGTGCCCGCTCCACAGAGAATGTGAGTCTGTTACTGCTGGCTCTTTAGCTCAGGCTGTAGCAACATCTGCTTTTAGCTCTGGAGAGCCTTGGTTTGATCCTTGGTGTTGGCTAAAATAGTAGCTATTGTAGTAATCAAGGTTAGAAAATGTTGGCTTTAATGGAGAATGTGAAACACAGACCCACAGCCAGGGCCTCCGAGAGCGGGTTCGGGTCCCGGTGAAAAAAAAACTTCGGGCCCCCCAGCAAGGGTGGACTGGCTAAACAGGGCTGACAAGAGGGCAGGGAAGCCGGGCCCGGAATTTTTTCGGGCCCCCCAGCAAGGGTGGACCTGCCAAACAGGGCTGACAAGAGGGGGGGGGGGGGGGAAGCCGGGCCCCGGGCCCCCTGCCGGACTGCAAGGCCCCAGTAATTTGTACCGGCTTCCCCCCCCTCTCGTCGGCCCTGCCCACAGCAGAATCCTGGAGATTGACAAAATTTGATGGTGTTTTCTATTCTTGTGTGTAATCTAAGAATGCAGGTAACCACAGGAACAATAAAACAGGTTTTACCATAATTTCTGCATGATTTATGCTATATAAAGTATTATATTGTCCCAGACTTTAAAATGCACAAGTACAATTTTGAGTTGAAATTCTAAATAAGTCAGTGAAATGTGCCTATGTGATTCTTCAAACAAAAGAAAAAAATGATATTAGGTTTATAATGCAGTAAGTAGGCAGATGTCCCTGAGTAGGCTTAACTATTATTCAAGAATTATGATAACAGTTAGAAAATATATGCAATGTAATGTAATGTCTGGCTGAGTGTCGATGATGTGTTTATGATTGTAAATGAAATATGCTAAGTAGCATTAAAGAGAATCTTCCAAATTAAAGTGTAGGAGAAAAAAAAACTTTTGTAGTGATAGAGCCATCTTGATTATCACTACAAATTTTTTTTTCTCCTGCTGATAATAGCTCATGTTAATTAATTAGCCTCTTACAGTTGGTATGGCTACTTCCACTTTTTCATGTTCTCTGTATGTATATATATCTTCTTACTATATGTTCCATTCTATGCATCTGATGAAATGGGCTGTAGCCCATGAAAGCTTATGCTCAAATACATTTGTTAGTCTCTAAGGTGCCACAAGTACTCCTGTTCTTTTTGCGGATACAGACTAACATGGCTGCTACTCTGAAACCTGTCATTTAGCTAGGAGGTGCATCAAATGAGCACTGCAACTGTATGTTATTAGCTTGGGACTCTCTTCTAAATAATTTCTTCTCATCTTGGATACATTTGCAGCATTGTCTGTGACCAATGTGTACTAGACATTTGAATTTTTTTCACAATTTAATATAGCCTTTACTGCTACTTCTTGTAAGTATTCTGCTGTATGTGCATTTCCTGATGTATCAATTGTTTCTGTAAGGAAGACATTCCCTTCTTCTGTTGTCACACAAGCACATACAACAGGATCATTGTGGACATTGCTCCACCCATCAAGACTCAGGTTAACAATTTCACCCTCTAGTCCTTTTGCACACTGCTCAATTTCTCTTTCATACACTTTATCCAGCAATTTTCCTACAACATCTGACTGTATCCTGGTCTTAATGACTGAACCATGTTAATGAAGTGTGGGTTCTCAATCAGACGGAAAGGAGAGTTTGTTGCATAAACAAACCGGTCAATTTTTTCATCAATTACCTATTTTTGTAATCTGCTGATTCTTATCACAAACTTATCTATAGTTGTTTCTGGATAATGGAGTTTTTTTTTCTTTTTGCTACAGGTGATATACTGTGGCTATGTGACATAGATGGTGTGACTGAAACACTATCATTGGCAGATAACTCTGAAACTATAGAAAATGATGGCGATCTTGAAGGTGGATAGTCTTCAGAATCCTGTATGTTGAGGATGGATTCTCCTAAACAAAATAAGTCAATACAGTTATTTAATTATTATTACCATACTGCTCATTTAGTATTACTCATTGCATTCACTGACACTCAGTACTACTTTAAAGGTGAAACTGTAAAAGGAAGATCTGCCTATTTCAGCTATTTATTTTTTGTCACAACTGCATCTAAAATGATAGTACCATAGAGTAACAACTATATTTTTTGCTCAAACATGAGAATTAGTCCAGAAGGAAGACAGGCAGTCCTTAAGAAAAAAGTATGAAATAAAAAAGTTTACCAACCTGAAGATCCTGCATGTTCAGACATGTTCCTTTCATCATCTTCAACACAGCTTCCTCCTGAGAAGGAACACTTCTCATGATGATGTTTCATTTGGGCACCCAGGCCTTGCATTTCTTTGGTGCACTGTTTGCATTTTGCACACATGCCTGTCTTACCCACGGGTAGAGGAACTTCATTAAAATATTTCCAAACTGTGGAATATTTTTTTTACGGCCTGCTGCCATTATAGGTTTTCCCTTCTAGTCAGAGAATGGTATGGTGGATCTCAAATCAATGAAGGCTAAACTCTGAAAGACCTCAAAACTTCTGGAATATGCTGCTCAAACAATTTAACGTTTGTTTCTACTGCCTGTCCCTTCCTTCTCACATTTATCTCTAGACTTCTTCTCCTTGTCTAGATCTATTCCGCCCCCAACAATCTTCTAATCACTGATCTTTTTGAAACTTTGCACTTTCAGAGAGAGGAAAGGGATTGACTCTGTGTACACAAATTTGCAGAGGGACAGTAGGGTTGAGATCTGTTATTTCTCACCTCTATATATTATTTATTTATTTATTTAAAAACATTTTTGCTGTTAACAAGCATGTTATCTCTGGAGACACAAATCCACAGTTTGAGAACTGCAAAAGTAAGCATCTCTGATGGTATCTTCTAGACTGAGCACTGAGTCCCATTGGGTAGATAGAAAGATTAACCTAAATAATCTATACAGAAGCCCCTGGAACTCATTTACAAAACGTTTCTTAAACATTACATGAATATATTGTCTCATACTATAGAATTAGAATTTATAAGCCCTAATCCATGATGAGATATCTTTGAGTTATAATGTATTTTAATTAAAACTATCTTTAAATAGGTTTTTTTCTCAAAAAGCATTTTATCAAAAAAATCTGATTTAAATAAAAAACCAAATAGTAGAGCATCCAGAAAGAGAGCAGCTTTTACTTTTTCTGTCTTCATGAGATAGTGGTCTGTATTGCTGCCTTCTATATGCTCAACACTTCATCCTCCATGTGCTTTCAATCATATTTCAGGTTCTGATCTTGCAAACACTTATTGCCTAGTGTATATTGTTTAGTAACATGAACAGTCCCATTTAACTTATTTATTCATGGTTTCCCCCCCCCCTTCTTTGTTCTGACCACTCATTTGTCATATTTTAGAATTTCCTTAAGGTTTGTTTCACAAGTGATCTTTGTTATGCATAAAAAGACCTGCACCTGGTTTTCTATAACCTGTTCTCTTTACTGTTCATGCAAACAATGCAAATTGGCAAATCAGAGTTTGCTGTGCATTGGAAGGAACATAGACTGTGTAGCTCTTATATAGATTCTGGAAAAAGATTTCTGCTGTAGTTGATCAGAAAAAATTAGAAACGAAAGATTCATTGATTCCAAGGCCCGAAGAGAATATTGTGAATAGGTAGTCTGAACTCCTGTATAACACAGGCCATAGGACTTCCCCAAAATTATTCCTAGAGCATAGCTTTTAGAAAAGAACATCCAAAAATTGTCAGTGATGGCGAATCCACCATGACCCTTGGTAAGTTGTTCCAAAGGTTAGCTATCCTCACCGTCTGACTTTGTCTAGCTTCAACTTCCAGGATTTGGATCAAGTTATACCCTTCTCTTCTAGACTGAAGAACCCATTATTAAATATTTGTTTTCCATAACATCACATTCATTAAATTATGATCTAGATGTAATCTATTGCTACTAAAATAATTTATCGACTTTTAGTTACCTCCCAAATCCCTGCCAGCTCACTGATTTGCATATCTGCAGTATCACATATGGAAATAGCATAGTATTTCCAGAAATTATTACATGGATGGTGACAGTGAATTTAGATTTGTAATGTTGTGGTGTTATTTCTGGAAAGCTCTGGCTCATAAAGTAACCAGAGAGTAAACCTGATAATTATAGCCAGACACCTGTGGTACCATTTCAAAGCACTATGGTGGAATTTTGTCACATGATTTCTATGAATACCAATAGTAAATATTGATTAATTCCCCAAAACTTTGCTGAATATACACCGTATATTTAAATTTGTAACAATCTTTGCAAGATATTTGCAGCATCTCTAATTCAAGAATTTCTATTTGTACCACTTAGCCAAATGTACACTGTGATGCCAATGAATATTTCAAAAAGCATTATATACACTTTTCACTATCAGATTTGTGTGCCTTACATAGAATTTTCCAATGAATATATAAGCATGGCTATGAATTAATGTTATCATCCTCACTACTATGTGCTTGATTTAGCTGAGGCTGATATTGCTGAACATTTACACATTCCTTTGCTTAATCCATTTATATATTTTAATATAGATTTCTTTAAATTACCAATAACATTCATTCCAGGTCTTATTCATGTCTCCTAAGCAAGTATTCATTTAGATTCAGAATATCAGTGTCAGCATAACTAAGTTTTCCTCATACTCAGGTATGTTTTTGGTATCTCAGTTTATGCAGATTACCTTGATTTTTTTTTTCATAAATTCATCTACTCTTGAAGGCTAGAGTTATGTCAGTTTCTTCAGTGTTAGTTTTGGAAGGCCTCTGAGATTAACATTAGGAAATAAAATGGTGTGATAAAAAACAGTGCTTAGATGGGCAGACTGAGCTAAGTAGCTGACGTTATTAAGACTGACAGGAACTAGGATTCTAAATGTAGCTCTCTAATACTTGTACTTTCCCTTGTACTTAATGATCTCACTGAGGTCTTTCATTGCAATGCTATGCAGAGCTAATACTACTTCAGCAGTTCCTGGAAAACCTGGAAGGGCACCATACCGTCCTATATTTAATACTGTAATCATAACTCAGGATCTCATTTTTGGTTTGGAACTTAAGGAGTAAAGATTACAACCTTTCTGTGGGCTGGCAGTTATTTCCTTTGGGCAAAGTTCACTATTGCTCTAATTGTGATTAATCCTTATTTATTAAAAGTTGTACACATAACTTTATAAATGTAGGGCTCTATTTTCCTCTGCATCCAATCTCTGCTCCTTGATTTTATGCAAGCCTGTCACCAGAATGAGTTAGCGTATCTTAGCATCTGCTTTATATTACTCCAGTGGAGTAATACCCTAAGGTACTTAAAAACTAGCAGAAGTAATCTCAGAACCATTTGTAATTATCTTTGAGAACTCCTGGAGCACAGGTGAGGTCCCCGCATACTGGAGAAGGGCAAACAGAGTATTTATCTTTAAGAAGGGAAGAGAGAGGACCTGAGGAATTATAGACCAGTCAGCCTAACTTGGATGCTTGGAAAGATACTGGAACAAATTATTAAACACTCAATTTGTGAGCAACAAGTGAATAATGGGGTTCTAAGGAATAGCCATCATCGGTTTGTCATGAACAAAGTATGCCAGACCAACCTAATTTACTTCTTTGACATGGTAATGAATGGGAGGAACCAGTAGACCTGATATATCTTGATTTTAGTAAGGCTTTTGGTACAGCCCCACATAAGCAAACTAGGCAAATGTTGTCTAGATTAAACTACTATAAGGTGGGTGCACAACTGATTGAAATACCATACTCAAACTCTGGTGAGACCTCAGCTGCAGTACTGTGTTCAGTTCTGGGCACCACGCTTCAAGAAATATGTGGATAAATTGGAGAGAGTCCAGATATATATAGATAGATAGATATAGATATATTTGTTGCTGTCCTCTGGACAATTTATCCACATATATATATATAAACAACAACCCCGATCTATGATTTAAAAAGATTTTTAAAAAACTGGGAATAGTCTTGAGAAAAGAAGACTGAGGGGGGCACCTGATAACAGTCTTCAAATAACTTAATGGCTGTTATAAATGGTGATCAATTGTTCTGTATGTCCACTGAAGGTAGGGAGAAGAAGTAATTGTCTTAATCTGCAGCAAGGGCAATTTAGGTTAGATATTAGGGGAAACTTTCTAATTATAAAGAGAGTTAAGCACTGGAATAGGTTACCAAGGGAGGTTGTGGAATCTCTGCCATTGGAGCTTTTTAAGAACAGGTTAGACAAACACCTGTCAAGGATGGTCTAGTTTACATGGTCAGTGCTGGGGCTGAAATAGGGTGCCTCCTGAGGTCCCATTGAGCCCTGTATTTCTATGATTACCATAGTGGAGCAGAGCTCCACCATGCTCCTGCTTACTCCTTCCCTCCCCCACTTCCATTCTTCCAGGGGCTGGTGGAGCAAATGCCACAGGAGCCAACTCCACCAAATTTATGCCAGCAAAGAATCTCTCCCTGCCAGTTTTCAGTCAGAATCTAGTTTTTTTTCTGCATCTGAGTACCTAGCCTCAAATCTGACTCCTGTTAGAGCACACTGCAACACCCATACTACTGAAACTTTCCCACTATAACAAAGAAGAAACAAAATTATGAAAGGAACAACAAAACACGCAGAGCTTCCTAGAATCTGGGAAGGATGAAGTACAGAATCCTCCATGAAGTCCCATATGGACATCAGCATGTAAATATAATGCATCTGTTCAGCACTTTACAGTGATGGATCCTAAGGAAAGTTAAGATACAGTTGTGACACTGTCTGGAGTGGTTCATGCCTGTGAGTGCTTACCTTAAGGAAGACTGTCAAAACAGGGCAGACACCGCAAACTGATGGTATCTTCTATAATTAGATTTCACCAACCCAGTAACAAATGTGCATTCCTGGATCACTGTAACAGTCTTACCATGCAGTCACAGGCAATCCACTTGGATTCTCCAATCTATCGTGCCACCCAGGCAAGCTGGACTTTGTGATAAATGGTCACTTACACCAAACATCACAAAATATTCAGGTTGCTCCCAGTCCCAAGAGACCAGTAACTTACCCCAGATCAATTTGTACCTTAGATCTCACACCAAAGACAACACTGGTAGCCAATCCTATAGGAAACTAAGTAAGAATTTATTAACTAGGACAAAGAAATGGGAATTATTTATAGGTTAAATCAAGCAAAATATATGCACAAATGAGTTCAGTCTATGGTTCCAAAAGGTGACAGAGATGCAATAATCTGTCAGCATTCAATGTAATTTCCTGGCTAACCCAGATTGCCCCTGGGGATCGCTGCTTTTATTTTCTTAGTTCCAGCCCATCTAAGATCAAAACAGCAAAGAGATTAAAAATCTTCATGTCAACTATCTTTAAGTCCCTCTTCCAGCACTCAAACAAATGGAACGAGACCTCCTGCATGTACTTTTCCATGTGTGGATGGGGCAATCGACAAAGCCTTTGTGCTATAACAGCCTACTTACTTTTGACAGTCCTCCTCTGAGTTCACAAGTTCAGAGCAAGCATTTTTACAATTATAAAACAAACTTATATTTTACCTTTTAGCATAGAATCCAGACTAATGCACGCAGCAATTTACAAGCATTTTATAGTCTAAACACTAAACACATCCTTACAAGTTAACGCCTATCTTGAACAATATTAACATATAGGTGAGCTGATCTGCTTTCCAGCAATGAATTTGTCAGTGCTCAGCTGATGCCTACATACTTGCTAAGAGCTGGTGCCTGGTTTACCAGCGTCACAACAGTATTTTTTATTCAAAAGTAAGTGATGGAACCTTTTGCGTATTGACATACCACACAGCATCCACTTAGATTACCTAAATAAATGCTTTTATTATAAAGCAAGAGAAGATTCAAAGGAACCATGAATACTCCAACTAAATGACAGTATGCAAAGCACACTGAGATAATTAACCATTGTACCTTATAGTCATTGGCAAACCTTACTGGGGATATAAACAGCTTTTATAGTAATTTTGCATGTTGCCAGGTTCAATGATTGCCAGTAAAACCCATCATTTAGCCATAATTGCCACACAATAAGATACTTTTCAGTGTCTCCCCAGATTTAGCAAAGGAATAATTCTATTATAGCACAGATCCATGGCAAATAGTGGCATAATAATGGTGGTCACTGTAATTCTTCTGTAAATATGTTTTGGAGGATATGATTTTAGTATTCAAAACAGCAGAAAAGCACAACAATCCTTACTTTCATTTCACCCACTCCCTGCCCTTTCAAAATCCAACTCTACTGTAATACAGAATATTAAATTACTCAAGCCTTATATTCTGGTAAATATAAATCTCTTTACTGTTTCCCTGAAAAGCATAAATCCTGACATTAGCAATCTCCTGGAGTACAGCAGTATTTCTTGATTTAAATTAAAGTGATGAAATGGCTGAAGATAAGACTTGGCTGTATGTCTGGCTATTGCTGTCCCTATCTACTATTCTCGTTTTGAATGTTGTTCATAGGGAATAACAAAAATGCTGCCTCACACACACTCAAAGAGAGATTTAGCACATAAATCGCAACCCCTGGGCACAGGGGCTAAAGTGACTTTAATTCACTTTTTGTGCGCTTTAGATCAGGGGCTGCTCTCTGAGCTGCAGGGGCTCCTAGCATAATTTAGACAGCCCTGGGAGGGGTGTTTAAATTATGGCACCCTCCCTGAGCTGTCCTACATCACTGTGTTTTGCATCCCTGCCTATGCCTCACCCCCTCAAACTCTCAGCCCTGCACACATCCTAGGCCAGGACTTGCAAGTGCTGTGCCTGTGCTGGTGGAATTCTCCCAGGACCAAATACAGGTTTTTTAAGGCCCCTCACACTGTCCTGGGCCTTTTATCTAGTGTAAAGGAGCCAGAGCGGTGATGAAGATCACAGGCCAAATGCTTTATCTACCTGACTCTGTAGATCACATTTGCAAATGAGTCTCAGCCCACCCACTGAAATCTATCCTGTTTGTATGAGTACTCAAAACTCACTTTTGCACTTGCAATTTGGGTGGACAGATGTCTAACTTCCTAATTTCTGCAAACAAACACACAGTTGCAGATGATGTTTTAGAAACCACTTTTGAAAATGTGGCTCCTAATCATTTAATTTGGTAATTTGGTCCTCCTTCTCTGTCCTTTGTTTGCCTTCTCCACTTTTAAAGCAGTTCTTGATGGTTTGTGTCAAGCAAGCTGATTCTAGGAATAGTTTGACTTGTGTGTTGCACAGTGAGGAGATGTGTGACTGTAACAGTTGGAGATTACAGGGATCAATACATTTCTCTTATTCACTTCTAGAGACAGTGAAAAAGAAAGATAGTGTTCTCATTTTTTTAATCTGCACACGTTTTCACCTCATCGACAAGTTACTCTTCATCTTGCCTTATTCTCATCTTTAGCCTGATCCTCTTTCTCTCACTCCATGAGCAACACTACTGAAATCACTTGCTCTGTAGCAGAGTGCCCATTTACTTCCATTTTAAAATGGCTCCACCTATGTAAAAGCAATTGTCTTTGACATGTTAGTTCATGTACAAGTATTTGTTAAGAAAATTCCCTGCTTATTTATGCCAGGTTAAAATTCTACATATCTGAGGTTCATTTACCAATAGCACTTGAACAATCTGAAATCTCTTGCTTTTAATCCACAACTGTTTTTATTTTATTTTAAAGTTTCAGTGAGAGTAAAGGCATTTATTTATATAAAAACAACCCGTAAGATAGCAAATGTTTGAATGTCAGTCGTCTTGGGTAATATTGTGAGGCAGTTCTACAACCTTGTAAACTATTACTTGGATAGAAAACATTGTTGATTTAAAAGCTAAAGGAAAATCTAACAATCAAAATAACCTGCAAAGAGGTTTATTTTTTTTATTTTTTTAAATTCAGCTTCAGTGTCATACCATGTCCTCATAATGGCTTTGGGTACATTTTCCCTGTATGCTAAATTCTGCAGGCTTTTACTAGTTGAGCAGTACCATGTACTATAATATGCATTCCAAACTGTTTATGTTTGTGCTAAAAAATTTAAAATAGGTCATAAATGAGTGGCACCATTACCTTCAGTTGGGGAAACATAGGGTTTTATATGGACTTTGACAATGAAAAACTTATCTACCAAAACAAGTTGGACTAAGTCCAGAGTCAACAGAAGAGTGTCAGTGGAAAAATAAGTTTATTTTCTGTCATTTAGTTTTTTTTAAATTAATTTCTACTAACAATTCCAGTCATGTCTCATTCTTCATAACAGCACTCAGGCAGGCAGTAACTGTTAAGCCAAACCTCTGTCAGTCACTTACCCACAGGAACAAAAGCTTCAGAAAACTAAGCTGCAGAACAAATACAATCATCAAAAATGAAACACATGAGCACTACAGATACACCTCTTCAATACAAATGTTAAAGCAACAAATTGTCAAACAAGTCATAGATAAAACATAAACCATCTGAAGGGCTGGGACAAAGGAGGCAAAAGTTGACTCAGGAGACTAGTAATAGAATAAGGAGCTGTTCACCCCTAGATCAGCTGCTTACATTAATCTCAGGTCAGTAGCAATTGAAAGCTTTTGGTTGCCCATGTGAAATGTGTCGGTGATTTCCCCGCTCCCACCCCCAGTTCTTAGTGGTCAGACGGCCACATCAGAAAAACCATTAATGCACTTGGCACCCATGTTTACGTTCTCAGCTGAGAAAGCAAAGACTGAATAGCCTAGAAACTAGAAGATCACATTTTCAATAATTTATGTAGGCACAAAACTAAATGTATGTACATATTCTGGGGCACAACTAGGGGATGAATAGACACAGACTTTTCCAAATGAATGGCTGGATGTGTGCAGAGTATATTCACACTGAACGATAGGCACATACTGGGAAAAGCTTCAGAGAAAGGTGTGGACAAGCTCTTTTCAGAATTCCACTGGACCTATTTAAGCACACACAAGTAAAACATGGTTTTTGTATACACAAACCAAGTGTGACACATTGAGACGATCTCCAATAAATTCTTCACTGAGTGCTGAGCCACTCATTCTGGTTCAAAAGAGAGAGTACCTGAAGCAGCAAGCACACACACAGTCCCCTCTACTTGAGCATGAGATAGAGAGGAGGAGAGGACTGCGGTAGAAGTAGAGTCCTACAGTGTTTTGTTGGGTGAGTGGTAGGGCAAGGATTAAGAAGCTGTGCTGAACATATTTGCTGTGAGACAAATAAAGGAGAGGTAATAGTAAGGACCATAGGGGACACCACTGGAATCAGCTAGTCATCTGTAGTTGGACTGTTATTCTGGATTCATAAAACAACTATTGGGGGAGAGGAGATGGGGGGGGAAGAGGAGGGAATAAACTCAACAATGATGGCAACATCTGCCCAACCCTCTTCCACGTGGATCACTCCTTCCAGCCCCATGGATCCTGGACTACTCATTCCTGTAAAGCCTTTAATATTTGCAGGCATCACTTTAATTTCTTTATCCATTTTCAAACATACTGCAGTGCTGGAACTTCTTCCCCAAACACAATCTCTCCTAAATTGGTCTCCATGGCAACCATCACAGAGATGCCCATTTAAATCAGTTGTGGGGAACAGAAAGCAATGTAATACAGAAGGGAAAGTACTTCTACTTTTCAAGACTTTATTGTCAATCTTCAAAATAGTGCAATATTCTAATAGAAACAATTAAAAGTGTGTGGCAGGGAGATGCTATATTTATCCTCATTAGTACAAGTCAGATGGAAGGGATTATATAATTCATTTCCATCCTTCATCTCCATCATTTTTATTATTAAATGTAAACAATTTACACTAATGAAACACAAGGACAGGAATTAAAAGAAACAAAGAAACAGAACATAGGATTCCGGCAACATAAGCTCATTGAAATTGCACTAACAGACTAAATTCATGTAATCCCACAGGTGTCAATCAAGTTACCCCTTATGTAACCCCACTGGTGTCAGTCAAGTTATGCCAGGACAGATTTGGACCTTCAAATATTTAGCTGCGTTGGAAATGAGATCTACAGAGCAGAGGCATTTTAAAGGATGATATTGTTGCCAGCTCAAAGGGCCCGAGGGGGGCAACAGCGGGGTTCGTTGCCTGGTGTGCTTCGCACTAATGAACACACCAGGGGTGGAGAAGCAAACCAACTTTATTCAAGAGCTCTGAATAGGCACTAGGAGACCAGCATGTCTCAAATCAAGTGCAGCAAATACAAGCAAGTGTCCCATTTTATATTCCAAGCTGTTTCTGTGCAGGCTTTGTCTGTTTCTCCCCCTACCCCTCCCTCCCAGACAACAGTTACAATAGGCACTACATTGGTATGTGAGAAAAGTTCTTGTTCATCTGTTTATCTGTGGCCTTCGCAGGTTAAGATGTAGAGGCTTTTCCCTCCTTCCTTTCCCCCGCTCTTATCACTACAGCATTTGCTAGTGAAACTGCAGCTGTCTGCTAGAAAAGCTGACCAGTACATTTCTGCTACAGCATGTAAGCAGTTAGCATAGAAGTAGGTGAAAGTTCACAAGATGGAGTCACTGTGGTTCACTTAGACCCAGAGCGCAGGAGTTTCATCGGCACTTATGGCCTTCCACTCCCCCGAGTTACCTGGTAGCTATGCCTAGTGACACCAACAATATGGTAGTGTCATCAAAGTAAACTACCAGGCTGTAGGTCTGTGATTCAGTGTGAATGGGTTAACAGGCTGAGGGCATGGTGAGCTGGAGACAAGACATGAGAGAAGTGATTGTTGCCCACAGCTTGATGGGGTGATGGTGAGACTGTGTTGACATGACACCCTTTTTTGGAAGGATGAAACTAAACATACCATTAGCTGCTGTAAGAAAATTCCAAGTCAATTCCAACTTTGGCCGATGGAATTGCGAGTTGTTTGTTTGATATCATCGGGAATCTCTGGGCTTCTGACATGTTACACCCCGGCTTACCCTTTCTTTGATGTCATGTCACTGTTTATCTGTGGCCTGAATACAGTTTCTTTAGCTCTCCTTTTTGATATGGTCATTCCCAGAGAACTTCATATATTTGTTCTAATATTTTCCTTTTCATCACTGTGGAAACCAGAACTGTGTCCCCTTCAAGAGCACTCCTGAAATCACTGAAAGCTCATTTTTATGGTGGGAATAGGCACATTTGAAGTATTGATTTCTTTTCTCTGCCTTAATTCTCGCTTATATCACTGCTTGCAGAATTTCATCTTTAGCTGTTTCTGCACATATGGCTGGAGATACAGCATCTGACACTTTATCATGTTTACGTGTAGGTTTACTGCTTCTTCCAGATTATTGGACTGTGTATTGTCAGATGGAATATGTATTCTTGAGGATGTGTCTGCCATTACTGTCATCCAGGTTGAAACTGCAGGGTCACATCATACTTCTGTATTTTCAAAATAGCCTCTAAGTCCCTTTTTGTATATTGCAATCAATGCTTTGTGGTCAGTTTCTGCTTTTAAGCTATGGCAATGGAGAAAGTCAATACACCAGACTTAGTGTCTCTTTTTCAATTTGTGTATGCATCTTCTCTGTGACTGTTATAACCCTAGATGCATATGAGACTGGCAACCAATCAATTAATGACACTGTCATAGTCCTCGTTTTGAGCATCTGTGGAGAGTTTGATGTCTTTCAATGGGTCAGAAAATTGCAGCACTGGATCCGATGTCAGAATGTGCTTTAAAACATTGAACACCCTTTCATGCTCTGGCATCTGTGTCATTTGGTGGTCTTGTGGAGGGACTGTCATAGGTGAGTTGTGCAAGCTGTGTATATAAGTATGAATTTACTTACATAATTCCCCATGCCTATCAGCCTTTGAAGTCCGTTTTTATCTTCAGGTCTTAGCGTGTTCAGCATTGCTTGAATATGATTCATTGGTCAAGATTTTCTTAGAGGTTAGTCTCTCTCCCAAGTATTTTATTTCCATATTTGAAACTGACAATTGACTTTGTTCAGTTTACAATTATTAGCTCTCACAATTTCCAGTATTATCGTCAGTCATTCCTGATATTCAATGACAATGCTACCCATCATTATTATGTCATCAATGTACACTTTCACAACTGCTACATCCTCTAGCATTTGGCTCATTGTATGGTGAAATATGTCTGGAGCTATTCTGAAAGGTAAGCTTAGGAAGCAGTAGTTGCCAAATGTTGTGATAAAAGTGCAGATCTTAGAGTTCTGTGTCTAAGGGGATCTACCAAAACCTAGCCAATACCTCTAATTTGCTGAAGAATTTGGCTCCTGCCATCTCAAACAACAGTCCACTTCTTGTGGGCAAGTGGAAGTGGTTTCTTTTAATGTTTTTGTTCAGCCCCTGAGGGTTCATACACAGCTATACCCCCCCACCCCTTTTTTCTCTACAAATAATGAGTGAACCCAATCTGTTGGTGCTTCTAGTCTCTGATTATACAATTTGCTGTCATGCTTTGCAGCACTTTTTCTAGTCTCTGTTTTATAGAACTTTTAATGTAGCCTATACCACGGGTTCTTCACCTTCTCTTAGTCATATTGTTTATGTTACTGGAGGCCTTTCCTGTGAATACATCTTCATACGATGCTAGTAATACTTTCATATCTGGTTCTGTGTTGTCTTTCTTTATACAACCTCTTAGCGACACCAAGCACCTCACACATAAGTAGGTCCAAGACTGGTTGCTTGCCTCAATGTACCACCACAAACTCACTTTTTATCATTTTCCCTTTTTATTGTTGTGTCAATGTGCACTCTGCCAAAACAGGAATTTTTCCTCCATTATAGTCTTTCACAGACACTTTTGACTCTTCCACTTTTATGTGCTCCTTACATCTCTCTATTTCAGTTTCTATAATTATATTTAGTTGTGCCCCAGTGTCTATCCTGTATCTCATATAAGTGCCATTTGTACACATTTAATTAGCCAATCTTTTGAATTTACAGAATTCTCCATTATTGTGCTCATAAACAGCACTTCTTCCCTTGAAGAATTCATTACTGCATGTAATGCATGCACTTTCCTGCTCTCTCTCTCTATTTAAGCATAATGTTTGGGCTTATTACAGATTCTATATTTTCCTGAGTGCTGGACATTTCCTAAACTCATGTGGGTTGCCAGATCACTAGCATTGTTTCCTGCTTGCCTTGTTTCTTTCCTTGGACAATTTAATTTCTGTGAACTTTTTCCTTACTAGTTTAGGTATGGTATTCACAGTTGTGTGTTCTCTGCCTTTCTAGATTTTTTATTTGTATTTCTGTTTGCTTGTTATATAAATATTGCCCTTTCTAGTGTCATATCCATCTCCCTTAGTAACTGTTCAGAGACTTTTTTATTATTACGCACCAGGACAATCTGGTCTTTAATAAAACAGTCTTTAAATATTCTGTGTTCAAAGGACAGACTTTTTAGTTTTAAGTCTGGAATAAACACCTTTATTGTGTTAGTAAATATTAACCTTTTATGATAAACTCTTATTTTTCATAGTAACTATTTCCCCAAAGTATTAGCAAAAAGTATGCTTGAATTCTAAGGCCTCAGATTGTTGGTTCTTAACCTGAACCTAGTGGGTGACCAGTGTTCAAGAATGTGTATAATTAAGTATTGGGCGGTACCTAATCATCCTCAATGCCTCTGAGTCTGTGAAAGTCTAGAGCTCTAGGGAAAAAGAACCCTCAAAACTGTGAAAGGTGTCTACAATGTATGTTATAATAAACAAGACTGAGTAATTGGTAAGGGGTGCTTATGATCCAATTATGTTCTGTGATTGAGAAGAGGTACTTGTTATTGCAGAGGTTTTCTATAATGGATAAAATAATGACCCATTGAAACATGTTTTTCAACTCATTAAGAACGGCTGGTTGCCACAGCTGTCAGTAATAATGAGCAGTTTAGAAATCCCTTACGTTTATCAATCAGATAAACTGAGAACCATAAAAGAAATGTCACTAGTAATTAGGTAAGAAGGCATATCGACAACAGAACACATAGTGAAATTAATTGTGGGAAATTATTGTTTTTCCTGCAAAAAGGAATTTCTTTGTCTCACACCCTATACAAGGAAAGTGTATTTGGGGGTTAGCTTGAGAACAAATACGGTCAGCATTCCACAAGGTACAGACGAAAGGACCAAACTACCTTCTGTTCACCAGCTACCGGGGGGGGGGGGGGGGGGAATGGTATGTTTTCTTTCTATTCCTGTGTAGGGCTTTATTAATCTTTCATTAAATAATTCCATTTGAGCCTGTTATTTTGACAATCTCATATTGTTAATTAATTAATATTGTTATTAAAGTAAAACAGAACCTTTAGACTGTGTTCTCATCCTGAATATAAGTAACATTTTTTTTTGTAGGGGCACAACGATCTTCAAACATCATCATTATTTCTGCAAAGCTTTCCTCTCTCTCCCCCTCCCATCTGTATGGAATGCACTGTACACATCTAGGGCTTCTGTGTCTGCCACTGTCAGGAGCAGAGCAACCTGTTGCTCCTCCTCCAGTTTAGTTGCCCTGTGGCTTTCACATACCATTCAAATTGCTGTTTGAAGCAGGCATGTTCTGCTTTTTCCCGTTTCTCAGAGCTGGTGGGAGAGTTACTGGCAGTTGCACAGGCGCTGTAGCAGCCATTTCAATGTTACCTCTCACTGGGTCCTCCAGCACACTGTGCCTTCCACTCCTGGTGCCATATAGTATCTTGGAATATTTTCAAGCTGTTGTGTGATTCCAAGCTACAGAAGACATACTTGTGCTAACTTTTATCAAGCTAGCACACTAAAAATAGAGTGTCACTGTGGTGGTGTAAGCGGAGGGAGGGTCTAGTTGCCCTGAGTATGTGCCCGTCAGAAATGGTAGGTATGTACTCAGGGCTTCTGGCCCCTCCCACCACTCACGCCACTGCAGCTACACTCCTCGAGGTGGGATTCACACCCCCAGCTCAAGGTGTAGACATAGCCTTCCTGACGAGCAGACTGGTTTAAGATAAATCCTTGTTATTAACAGAAACTATGTACAGAAATGTGGTAACAACTTTCTATCGCTCTGTGTAGGTGCAGCCTGCAACAGCCCTGCCCTGGGCTTCTTTGTTCCACCCTCAATAGGAAGTGTGCCACAGGAAACTAAAGACTGCATCTAGCGTATACAGGAAGTATACACTCTTGCATCTGAAGAAGTGGGCTTTTACCCACGAAAGCTTATGCCCAAATAAATCTGTTAGTCTTTAAGGTGCTACCGGACTCCTTGTTGTTTTCAGGAAGTATGGCATCACTACACCTCCTGAAGGTCTAACTCTGTAGTACCCTTGGTCTGCAGAAATTCACTACTGTACTGAGGAACTATACGGACTACAGAATGATCTTTTCAAATATGTCAGTGTGGAGGGGTGCGCATTTGTGTAAAGTTATTGTTTTTATATTTATATGGCTACTGTGATATCAGATTGGAAAATTGTTCATTTACTTTTGCAGACATTGGGCAAAGTGCCCATTTACTTTTGCATTAATTTTCTGATAATGAGTCTACGTCTTTGTCATGATGTAAATAGGATTCATTCTGGCTCCACTGAGTTTATACAGGAGCAGGTGCCAGTGCTCAGTTTTATAAAGTTACAAAACAATCTTTTCAGACAAGAATGACGGGCAAAGAATAGGCAGATAATATTGTTGCAACTGTAAGGATTATTATTTTTTCTCCTGAAAATGATTGATTGAAACAAGCAGCATGAACTTACATATGCAGTGTTTCATTTTTAAACCTTAGTAAATGTATACTTACCTGGACATTTTTTGCTTTAAAGTATATAGTACTAAGTGGTCATTTGTTAGGCAATAATGATTGTGCAAAGAACTATGCTGGTGTTTTATAATTCAAAAGACTCAGGTTGCTATATTTAACAGGGAGGTCAGCATTGAACCGGTATTACTTATCCATGTCAAGAATGGCGAAGAAATGAAAATGGTTATCAAGGAGCATACATTCCAAGCAAGTATCAGAGGGGTAGCCGTGTTAGTCTGAATCTGTAAAAAGCAACAGAGGGTCCTGTGGCACCTTTAAGACTAACAGAAGTATTGAGAGCATAAGCTTTCATGGGTAAGAACCTCACTTCTTCAGATGCAAGTAATGGAAATTTCCAGAGGCAGGTATAAATCAGTATGGAGATAACAAGGTTAGTTCAATCAGGGAGGGTGAGGTGCTCTGCTAGCAGTGTCCTCCCTTGGTGTTCACACCTCAACTGCTAGCAGAGCACCTCACCCTCCCTGATTGAACTAACCTTGTTATCTCCATACTGATTTATACCTGCCTCTGGAAATTTCCATTACTTGCATCTGAAGAAGTGAGGTTCTTACCCACGAAAGCTTATGCTCCCAATACTTCTGTTAGTCTTAAAGGTGCCACAGGACCCTCTGTTGCTTTTTACAGATTCAGACTAACACGGCTACCCCTCTGATACTTGCTTGGAATGTATGCTCCTTGATAACCATTTTCATTTCCTCGCCATTCTTGACATGGATAAGTAATACCGGTTCAATGCTGACCTCCGTGTTAAATATAGCAACCTGAGTCTTTTGAATTATAAAACACCAGCATAGTTCTTTGCACAATCATTATTGCCTAACAAATGACCACTTAGTACTATATACTTTAAAGCAAAAAATGTCCAGGTAAGTATACACTTACTAAGGTTTAAAAATGAAACACTGCATATTTAAGTTGATGCTGCTTGTTTCAATCAATCATTTTCAGGAGAAAAAATAATAATCCTTACAGTTGCAACAATATTATCTGCCTATTCTTTGCCCGTCATTCTTGTCTGAAAAGATTGTTTTGTAACTTTATAAAACTGAGCACTGGCACCTGCTCCTGTATAAGCTCAGTGGAGCCAGAATGAATCCTATTTACATCATGACAAAGACATAGACTCATTATCAGAAAATTAATGCAAAAGTAAATGGGCACTTTGCCCAATGTCTGCAAAAGTAAATGAACAATTTTCCAATCTGATATCACAGTAGCCATATAAATATAAAAACAATAACTTTACACAAATTTATACCTGCCTCTGGAAATTTGCATTCCTTGCATCTGAAGAAGTGAGGTTCTTACCCACGAAAGCTTATGCTCCCAATACTTCTGTTAGTCTTAAAGGTGCCACAGGACCCCCTGTCGCTTATTCCAAGCAAGTATGCTTTCTTGCTGTTACTCCTCCTGTTCCTTCTCTTAATTCCTCAGGAGCAATTTCCACATCTCAGTATGCATTCATGTCACACAACAAGTGAAAGCTTAATTTCCTCTGCACATTTTTCCAGAAGACTGGCAATGACTACATATGTGCAACTAAGCTGGAACATGGTGTTTGGGTGATATCGGCTCTGGCACAGCAGAGCTAGTTTAGAGCTTAGCAGATTGATTAAAGCTTATCAAAAGAAAGCTTTAGTGAATTTACTCCTAAAAAAAAAAGAAAATCTGTCTTCTGAGTTTCTTTTGACAAGTTTCTTTTGACTTTGCTATCATGATTTCTGCCTCTGTTCAAATGAAACCTAAATGTGAATGATGGAATATATATTATAGAACTGCTGTCTACAGTATCACAGACTTTAGCTCAGTTCCCTATTTAATTTTCTGCAAGTGCAGTTAATTCCAACGGCTGGCACTAGGTCTCTTATTCTTGTTAACAAACTGTATAAATGTGTGTATGAAAATTAGGGGTTATAAAATAACAACTAGCCCAAGTGTTTGCCCAAAATTCATATCAAACTGAATCCAAGAATGATGCCTTACCACCCACACATTCAAAAATGTGTGCTGCCTTTTTTTGGAGGGGGAAGAACAGACAGATATAGGTAGGCAGTAGAGATGATCAAAAATGGAAATTTCATCTCACAGGAGAGTCTGATATTTCAACTTTTGCTTTTGTTATGAATAAGCTGAAATATCAACATTTTTTATGGAATGAAAAGTTCAAAAATAGTTTTGGAAATGTTCTGGTCATATTCATATTAATCTGTGTCCACATGAAGTGCTGCAGTGCCTCATGGGAGCTGTAGTTTGTCTGTCTCATGACCCCATATTCCTTTCTGAGTTGGACTCCCTGGCCAGACTTCACCTTCTGTGGTGCACTAGGGTCATGGGAATCCCCTAATTTACTGTGGCAGTTCAATCTCACTAGTGCCATGCCTGAACTATGTGGTCATCTTCCTTTCCTGTGGCAGGCTTGCTGCAAGCGGGGAGGGATTGGCAGGCTACTTTGCCCTATATTGTCATAATTTTCTTCACAACATGGTCTGCTTGCTTTCTCCCTCTGATTGCTTATTCTGCTGCCCCCAGATGCTGTTAATCATCACATATAGCAACATATTCTGAATTTTTCCCAGGGAGCATAATGGGTTTTAAAATTCCCAGTATGACGGGAATCAAAGGAGAGAGGAGGCTTGAGGTATGTCTCTGCTACAGGGACTAGAACAACATAGGTATGGTGCTGTAGCTATGCTGGCATAACCCCATAGTGTAGTTCCAATCTACACTGACGGAAACTTTTTTCCCCATTGCTGCAGGAATATCACCTTCCTGAGCAATGAGAACTAGATTAATGAAACATTTTTCTGTTGATCTAGCTGCATGTATACTGGAGGTTAGGTTGGCATAGCTACATTGGCCAGGGGTGTGGACTTTTTACATCCCTGAGCAATGTGACTATGTTGTCCAGAATTTTAAGTGTAGACCAGGTTGTATGATCTAGTCCAGTGGTTCTCAAACTTTTTTTTTTTCACGGACCACTTGAAAATTGCTGAGGGTCTCGGTGGACCACGTAATGATCTTTCCAAATGTTGTTTGTACCGTTAGCTAACTATTGTAAAGAGCTTTGGATACAAGTGCTATATAAAAAAAACAATAATAATTAAAAATTTTGTTCTACAAATAAAAGCACACAACTCATTTTAATATCAGTAGTCTTACCTTTCTAATGCGAAGGATGGACTCCCTCTCCCCTGCTACGGCAGCCCCCAAGCTGGAGCTGGGAAGGAGGGTGGTATCTCCCCCACTACAGCAGCCACAGAGCATTGGTCTACCCCAGTAAGGCCATTCTTATGTTCTTATTAAATGCACTATTTGTTTTGGTTATATACCTCCATGGCACCTGGCACAGCTTTGTAACACAATAGATCCTCTTCCCTATAGCAAACACCTTCTGAGCTATTACTTGTAGATGGTGGTAGGGTCATCGCTTCCATGGAATGACAGTATGTACTTTGCAGCTGCTGTTGCCTTTCACACATTTTCTCATGTGGCGTTACTGATTAGGATTATGTCACCTTTCCCACCTATAATCATTAGTACAGTCCTGCATATGTAATACTAATGAGGGAAGGTTAGCCAAATTCTGCCACTTCTGGTTCATAATTCAGCTTTGCTCTCCCAGGCTGATTGCAGGAAGTTGTTCAATGTATTTTGGATGGCTGCCAAAAATACTTAATAGCCTAAGATGTGCAATTTGACAGCTATTGAAATTGACTGTATGTTATAGCTGACATAATTAGCAGGGGAATTGACGTAAAGTGATCGATAATTACTGGTAATTAATCAAGCACTGCTCAGCATCAATCAGTCCATGATATAAAAAAAAATTACTAAAAGACGCCAAATATTATTGTACATATAGCAGTGATTTTCAGCCTGTAGTCCATGTACTATGTCTAACATTTCCAAAGGGATCCACATTTCCATTTGAATCTTTTAAGTGAAAAAAGGTTAAAAACCACTGACGTAGTATTCTTACAATACTTTTCTACCTCTACCTCCCTCTTCCGATGTTTGTTGATGAGAAAAGATTCCACAAGTGTCAAGGTTGATGTTGTGACTTAACAGCAGTCAAACTTGCATTTTAATTTCCAACAACAAAACCACTAACACTAAAACCTTAACAGTGACCTCAGCAGTACAAAGGCACAATAACCTCCCAAATGCTTGGAATGTATGATGGTCACAAGTGTTGATCTCTTGCTATAATTGATATAAAAGCATATGAGTTCACTGTTAAGTTTTTGTGTTAGAATGCAAGTTTGATAAGTTGGGGTATGCACTGCTTTTTGGTAACTGCTGGAGCTAGAAGTGAAAGGGTTATGGAGCATGGGAGTGTTATTAACAATACTGCAGGCAATGTGAAGGTTGAAAGGACTGCACAAATCTTTCCCTTTAACGTAATTCCAGGCTTTTAAGGTTTTGGGTGGATAGGGTGTGTCCTGCCTCATCCTTACCTATCACCAAAGGTAGTTTTTGTTTGTTAACATGTGAGAACTGATGCTGCTTTTGTATTTGCTTTCTGCAAGCATTCAAGAGTTTGCGTTATACTAGCAGGAATGGCTGCAGAGAAGGATTTTGAGAATCACATATTTGCATCTTTGGTGGAAAACTCGTCTTGCATTCTCAGATGAGGATGTTTGTCCAGGGTCTTCTTAAGCACTCATTCAGTCAGGGATCAGAAACAATACATGTCATTTATCTTACTGATTACAGTTTCAATTCTTAATATCACATTGTCACAGAATCTGACTCAATATCTTTCCCAGTGAAGATGTGATAGGGAAATGGCAAACCTTTGTTTTATGGCTGGAAAATAGTCCACTATATTGCACTGGGAAGACCATAGTTCCCTTCTCCAGTCTTGGGTGATCTTATCTACAATATGGGTCAGCAAGGCATTGGTCAAATAGACATTTTGAAATCCTTCTGATCAGTCCATACAGTAAAAAAAAAAAAATTAGAAAAAAAGCATTGAATAAGAGTAAGAAACCTATACTGTGAGTGGGAGGGAAGAATAAACAGAAAAAAAAAATCAAATTATTCATTACAAATCATTTGCTCAGTTTTAACATTAACAGATATTAAAGCCAGAAGGGACCATTATGATCCAAATATGATGACTAGTTATGATCAATATGTAATGAACACATACTATCTGTTGATATAGATATGTATGGTAAACATTCAACAAGTAATGCTAATCACTTGGTCAGATAGGGACAACTGTCCTCAGTTCCTCTGCAGAAAAGCACGCTCATGAAAATGCCTTATTAGTAGGGAGGTCAGCAGTTCAGATCTGGATGGGCTTGAATTCCATTGCTGCCCACCAAGAACATCTAATCTCAGCCTATTGGCAAAAATCATTCATTGTTGTTGTTTTTTTAAGAACTCCTTCCTTACCACCTCCCCCGGCTTTTTTAATATTGCAAACACAAAACAGTATGTTAAATGTTTGGTAAGTGTTCTGTTTTCTGTAAATAATTCATTTCTCATTACTATGTAATTCAAAAAGACTAAAATGAAGAATTAGAGTATTTATTTTATATAACAAACCGCTGGGATAGAAGATACTGTTTTGCAAATCCTATTTAGTAAAGCTTTAAAATTATTTACCATTGAAACACATCAGTAAATAACATCAGCTTATTCATTTACTCAAAACACACATTGATAGTGATAATACTCTCTCAGTGTAAAATACAGTAGCTTTTATGACAATCATTGTAGCGAAACCTCCAGAATCTGACAAATACTTTCCCAATCAAGACATTATAAGGCAATGGCAACCCTTTGTTTTAGGCTGGAAAATAATTGTTAATCCACTATGTTGCACTGGCAAGACTGTGCTTTCCTTCTCGAGCCTTGGGTAATCTTATGTATAATATGTGCCAGTGATGCATTGCTCAGATAGGCATTTTGAAATACAAGCAGACTTTTCAAGTGCGTTTCTGTACTCCTCCCCTTCCGCGTGTCCCCCCCCCCCCAAGAAACAGAACCGAAAAAGTCACCATTTCAGGGATTTTATAGGTCCCATGACCTAAGAACTCGTGATCTGACTACTGGTTTAAAGTATATGTGTGTGTGTGTGTGTGTGTGTGTGTGTGTGTGTGTGTGTGTGTGTGTGTGTGTGTGTGTGTGTGTGTGTGTATACAGTCCTCCCCTAGGACTTCTCTTTCTATCTCTGGTGCTGTGCAATCTCTAGGAGAGCTCATATGCTGCTGCTCCCCTCCCCCATCAGAAAACCCATTCTGAGATGGCTCCCATGCAGTCCCACAAGATTGTATTTCTGCTACTGCACGCTATCCCCTTACCCTCTACCCCACTTTCAGCTTCCATTACACCTCCCTTCAGCCTCTCTGGAATATCCTTCCAGGCCCCCACCACTTTCCACTGACATCTCTTCTCTCTCTGCTCATGGACAGCAGGTAGTGCTACAGTCAGAAGTTCTGTGAAGTATCTTCTGGGGAAGAGAGACTGAGAAACAGAGAACAAAAGTTACAGTAGCCACAGGTGCTGTGTTGGCATAGGTTGTGGCATATGTTGTCATATGTTTCCACATATGTTGTGGAAAGTCTATGTAGATATGCTGGACTTGATTCTCCACTGCCTTGTGGAGTCATTTACAGCAGTCAAAAATGTTAGTGCAAAGTGGGTTTAGATGCTACCATTCTGATGCGTTCACTTTGTACAATTGCTTTGTACAGATGTCAATGACTACACATGGTGCAAAGCAATGGTGAATTGGGACCTCTGTGTTTACCCATTTTCTAGAGCCACTTCTGGCTCCAGTTGGTCAGATAGATCTGAAAAAGACCAGCAGTGAAATCCTGGGCCCAGCAAAGTCAGTGGGAGGTTAGCCAGGAAGCCACCACCAAAGACATAGATAAGTTCCTCCCTGGCTCAGCAACTATCAGTCAGGTAGAGAAGCGCAAAAGGTGCTTACTCGAGCTAAGTGCTGAACCTTTGGAGTTCCCCCACTGTTCAATCTGTGTGTAGTGCTGCATGACTTGGTACGGGCTCTGGCTATGGTAACAGTGGGTGTTGTGTGCTCTGAGTGTATTTCCCTCTTAGTCCTAGAAGCGGTTACATATTTAAATTGGAAAAGGTGAGATCAACAAGTCAGTTTGTTACCTAGGGGTTCAGTGCAGCCTAGGTCTCAGAGTATTCAGCGTATATTTAGTATTGATGGCTACCCCTCTAAGGCTTGTTTTGGGCTGGCTAGAGCTGATTGACATTTTTTAACAATAAGGTTTGTTGTTGCCATTGTTTCTCCTTCTCACAATTGAGCTCATCCTGTATATATAGATTATATATATATCCTGTATATATAGATACATCACACATAGCATTTGCCTAGACTGTTATGGAAGGTCATCTAGTGAAAACTGCCAGCTGTCTGGTTTACTGAAACACAGCACAATGGAAACAAGTGAAATCATATTCCCAGTAGGTACAGAGATTCGGAATGTGAGGATTTCAGACTAAATATAATCTTGTTATTCGATAGATGGTTAGCATGTTGTATTTTGCACTGGTTAGTCTGAAATCCTCACATTCCAAATCTCTGTACCTACTGGGAATATGATTTCACTTGTTTCCATTGTGCTGTGTTTCAGTAAACCAGACAGCTGGCAGTTTTCACTAGATGACCTTCCATAACAGTCTAGGCAAATGCTATGTGTGATATATCTTGGTGATCTTTACTGTGAAGCCTGAAAGTCAGCAATTTAATGATTAGTGCACCATCAGGGGGACCTAATGAAAAGTTTTAGCTATTGTGGAAATATGTATAAAATCCAGGGACATAGCAAGTAACCAGGATCTTTCAGCTTGAGAACTAGCCTGAACTGAACTCCCCATCCCTGGATGTGCATCTAGAAGTGGAAGAGACTATTCTTGACAAGAACGCTGAGTGACTTATTTTTATAGTGTACTCCTTTCTTGTCTTATCCTGGAGATTCTCTAATAGCACAGACTGATTTTAATTTATTCCCCAAAGATTTTGAAGATCTGAGGAACTATTCCATTTTTTCTGATGACAGCTCATAATTCATTTTTAAAATAATAACTGAAGTAGTATTCAGAAAAAAAGCAAGCATCTCTTTCGTATTACATTGTAAAACCATGCTTACTAGTACTAAACAGAAGAGCAGGTCTGACAATATTTATTGAAAATGTATTTTATGAATTTGACAATATTGTCAGTTGTTTGATTCTTTTCATTTTCATCCACTATGTAGAGCTACAAATAAATATTAATTTTATGAAATTAATTCAAATAAATAATTACCTTTTTCCTCACTATTCACCCACCTGGGCTATTCAGGTTTTCAGTTTCATCTGCATACAAGTTGCCTATGAAGCCAATTACATTTATTACTGTTGATTTCCATAATTCGGCCCTATTAGGTATGGTCCATCTTTTCAAAAATATGAACCTGATTTGTGTTCACAACATAGGAAATTGCACATTCAGTATCAAGGAGAAGAGAATTTTAATGTTTTTCATCAGTTGGAAGTTGTTACACTGTCTGGAGTGGCTCAGGGCAGACTGTCAAAAAGCATGGCAGACACCCCAAGGTGGTTGTATGGTCTATAATTAGATTTCACCAACGCAATAACAAATGCAAACTCTTGGATCACTGTAACAGCATGGAGTCACAGACAGTCCCCTTGGGCTCTCCAGTCTATCTTATCACCCAGACAAGCTGGACTTAGTGATAAATGGTTACTTATATCAAAAATCACAAAATATTCAGATTGCTCACAGTCCCGAGAGACCAGTCCCTTATTCCAGATCAGTTTGTACCCTAGATCTTACACCAAAAACAACTCTGGTAGCCAGTCCTATGGTAAACTAAGGATTTATTACGTAGGAAAAAAGAAAAAAGAGAGTTATTTACAAGTTAAAACAGGCAACATATATACACCAATGAGTTCAGTCTATGGTTCCAAAAGATGACAGATGTAACTATCTGTCAGCACTGACTGTCTTTTTAGAGCTAACCCAGGTTGACTGTGAGTATCTCTACTTTTTTGCTGCTGAGCTCCAGCCCTTCTAAGAGTCCAAACAGCAAAGAGATTAAAAATATTCATGTCAGCTATCTTTATTTCCTTCTTCTACAGTTTAAGCTGCTGGGATCTGCTTCCGCACATATAGCATCTTCATGTTGCACATGAACCAGCCTTTTTGTGTTGTGATGTTCCACAGTGGCCCATTTAGTCTTGGTAGTTCTTCTGGATGGGTGGGGGAACCCCTATTCCTGCTTAGGTTCACAAGTTCAGAGCAAGCATTTTTACAACTATAAATAAGGCCAAACTTGAATTGCGGGATGATCTTCACATAGTTGCAGCTGAGTGGTGGACAAGACATGGAAAATTGCAGAAAAGTAATAATGGGTCTTTATTAATTGCAGTAATTTGGAAAAGCCACAGTAGACCTATTTGTTTAAGAAAAAAATTCTGGAATGATATAAACACTCAACTATTATGTTATGCCAGCTAATTTTTTTTGATAACCAGACATTTTGCTGCAACTATATTACATTAATGAACAACAACAACAACAAAAGTGACTGGAATAATATAAAATTCAGAAGACTAAAAGTCTTAACACGGCTGCTGAAGAAACTGAGTCAAGTCACTTTTACATTTTACAGGCACTGAATGTTAGTGCAGTAAACTCCACTACAGTGGTCTCCTTCATGCCCTGTCTTTGCTTTGTGAAGACTTGTCTATACCAAGATACTGCACGCTCGGCATCCACAGAATTAGGCAAGATTGATAGCGATTGCTTTGCTGTCTCTGCTAACTCTGGAAAATGCTGTAGAACTGCAGGTGAATTGCAAAACTCTCCAAGATTATTTAATTCACATTCACTTGCAAAACATTTGAATGGGGCAAGCTGTGCTTTAGCTTTAGGGCCAAACATAGGGATTGCCTCCAGGGAGAGTGCCTGCTCCAATAACATATTCACTTGTTTCACATCAAATACCTGAACTACTTTCATAAATGACTATCCGGGCTGTGTGACCATTGGTCCTCGTCGAGCTGGTCTGGCAACACTCTCCTCAGTGTTGCAGTTGTATTCCTTCAGTTTGTCTGCCATTTTCTTGAACACTCCTCTCTGCATTCCGCTCTGCATATTTGCTGTGCTTGCATTGGAGTCTGCCCAGTGTGTCAAATCCATTACAGTGTTGTATGATTGATGGATAGAAACAGAACACATCTCAAAAGATTTAATGGTTTTCATCAATGATTTGGCATTCCGAGCGCTGAACTCTATGTCAAGTGGCGAGTTCATGTCATTTAAAAAAGCGAGATCAGTCTATGCATTACTTGAGATTAGGTGAAATCTTCATTTCACTTTCAATGAATTTGCTGCAGTCACTTACATGCTCAGCATGGTAAAGAACTGCTTCAGACCACAAAGTCCATCATGTCACTATTGGTTCTGGACATAGAGTCACTTGGTCAGGATTAAGCTGTTTTTTTTTTTCTGCCAAGAAAGCCTTGAAATGCAGTTTGCAAGCTGGGCAGCGTTTAAACATTTTTTTCATTGCAGCAGTGAATTTATCAACTTTAGAAAAATGAACATGCCACTGATTGCTAGCCAGACTTACAATATGCACATTGCATGGTACATCGACCAAATTAGGAAGTAGCCCCTTTAGAAACTGATTATATGCTAAAGTACAGTATGTTGCATTTTCTGTCACTAACCCGGATACCTTATTAAAGTCTATATCAAAATTGGCCAGGCACTTGATGACAGCTTATGACACAGTTGAACAATTTACCAGGTTAAGAACAGGACTGTCCAAAAGAAATGATTGTAAATTTTCTGAGCCACTCATTTAGGGCACAGCAACGATATGCAGTACATAATTATCTTTGTCATCTGTTGACTCATCAAACGTCAGCTTTTTTCATATGCTCTTTCAGCTCCTTTCTGTATACCTTTGGGCAAGTAATTTTGGTGAAGCTTCTAGCAGAAGGAAGAACTCCTGTGTTTCAAATTTGTTTCTGAATGTATTCCCTTAACACTGGGTTATCCAGTTTATCCACCGATATATTTGCACTTGAGAATACCTCAAGAAGTTCAAAATATGCCACATTTCGAGTGTCATGACTCTCCGTACTGCAATTAAATATAGATACGACAATTGTCTGACATTTTACTTTTGATGTCAGATCTGTCTCTGCTTTGCGTTTGGCATTATGAAGCCGATCAGAATTTATAGGAACAGCAACACTTGACTTATGTGTCTAACATGACTAAAATGTGTCTAACGTGACATTGCAGGTTGTACAAAACAACTTTCCACCACCAGCATGCAATTGCTCGGGATACTGCTTTGCATGATCTAAAACAATGATATTTTTTTGCAGTTTTTGAGACTTTATCAGGATTTGCCATTTGCTTAAACCTATAGAAGTACTGTATTGTATGTAAACAACTATTTGTCTCCTAGCAACATATAAGTATTGCGACATCGGATGCGTTCATTCAAGTTTGAATGCACATGGCAAATTGAACAAATATTGCCAAAGATACCATAGTTAAGGAGGGAAGGTCTAATGGGGAAAGAAGTGTGTGTTGCAAACCTCAAAATGTATGCAAAATTGTGGACTGTGCAAAGTAAGCTAATTAAAATCAAAATTGTGGTGGAAGTCTAATATTGCAGGATCCGCAATTTCCACAATATTGCAAATGAATTAGGTCCTTAATGATAAAGCAAAACTTACATATTACCTTATAGCAGGGGATACAGACATTACAAGTAAGATTAATGCATTCAGCAACCTACAAGCATTTATAGAGCCTAATCACTAAACACATTCAATACCTATCTTGAACAATATTAACATACAGGTGAGCTGGTCTGGTTTGCAGCTATGAATTTGTCATTACTCAGACAATTAAAAAACTAATTAAAAAAAAAAAGCTTTGTGGGCTGAAGGTTGGTAAACAAGGGGCAGCAGAGGATTATTGTTAGTCACGACTTCCCCTGGTGGCTTTTATTTTGTTCACTGTGAAATGACTGAACACCAACTTTCAGGAAGCATTATTCATTTTGTTACATACATGCAACATTTAACTTGAACTGCCCATGTTCATGGCTGGGCAGCAAGGTTCACACAGTCCTTGTAAATCATCTCACTTGTCTATTATTGCCCTTATGGGTAAATTAAATGTTCAGTGGTAGAGAGCAGCAACTAAAAGAGGGAAAAAGCCAAGGGCAAGGAGGAAGACGGGGGGGGGGGGGGGAGGAGTACCACTATAGAAAACATGGAAAAGAACTTTCAAGCAAAATGTCATCAAGAGTTCAGTTGCTACATACAAAAATAAAACCACTGAATACAGTGTGTGATCAGAATTTAACACAAAGGAAGGCATTTCCACAACAAAGAGTTCATCTCAGTACACCTTGCCAGCATACTGGACCTTATACTGGATTTTTTACTCTTTTGGAGATATGGGGATAAATCATACTAATGGGTACCCTAAAGAATTTCCCCAGGAAGTGAAAGTCTCTTTCTTCCAATCACTGTAGTATTGTTATAAAAGATGGAAAAGGCCTATTAGGTTGGCTTATATGTTTCACTGCAAATGTAAGATTGCTCCTTGCTGTTTATTATTTTGTGCTTAAGTTTTAAATGACTAAAGTAATGGCACTGACAGAAGGGATTCACCCTACCTAGAGAGGGCAGGCAATGTTTCCACCAGGGCCTTCGCTTCAGAATACTCCAGAAGAGAGCAGCTCTGAGTTCTTTGAGGAGATCTTTGGCTGGAGGACCCTGACCAGTAGACACACTCTGACTCTGGCTAATGCTGTCCACTTTTGAGACCTCAATAGCCTTCCCGTTGTTCCTTCTGTGGACTGAGAGGTTTTGTTTGCTTTCCACTGCCAGAAACTCCCCTGGGCAGATTTCCTCAGATAATGAATTCTGTGCTCTGGTTTATGTCAGTAGCACCCAGTGTTAACCAAGTGTGAATGAAACCCTCAGTTTGATAGTTTGGTTTAACCCTTTAATCCCCTAATAACAACCAGTGCCGCATCATCACTAACCCATTACTTTACTGTAAAACTTTCACTGGAAGCCAATATGTGGAATCTATTAGTACAACTGCCTCATTAATCTGCTCCTTGGTAAACCTCTGAGTGAAGGTAGGTGTCTTAGAGCATCCGCCTTCCTTTACTTTTCACAAACTCAGTACAGCAACCATGTTCAAAAACTCTTACATGTATAGTTTCCTCAAAATCTTAAAGCAACAGCACATCAATTGAAAACTTGAGTAAGCTCATCTTATTAAATAATAAGATCACAGAGCTGAAATCTGTTTAGATAAACATATTTGTGCCATCTCAATACTCTAAGAGTGAACATATTCCTAATCCAACTATGAATGACTTCATTATATGGAAATGAAATTTAAAGAGAAAACCTTTAGGATGAGCAAACTGTTTCATTCAGTGATCAAAAATGATTCCTCAGAGGAAAAGATTCATGTTGTTCTTAATACACTACATCATTTTAATTCCATGAAAAAAATTATAAAGAATCTATGTTAAAGTGCACCACTAGCAGTTACTCTGTACAGCTGTTCATGCACACTGCCTAATCACTGTGTTGAAATCAATCAATTATATACGTGAAATTCAAGTAGTGCTTGACACAAATAGTTTTCTGATTAGTTAAACAAACAAGGTAAAGCTGAATGTAGCTTCTTGTTATAAGCCTGAATTTCAATCCTCAAAATAACTTCCCCCCAAAACAATCAATCCCCCTTAGATGTGACATAAGCAGGGTAAATTTTCCTGGAAAGTTAAAAAAAAAAATTAGAAAGGGTGTTTTAAAGCTACAGGGACAGCTCCTCAACTGGAGGAAGTAAGCATAGTTTCATTGAATTCAGTGGAACTTTGCCAATTTATAGTATCAGCTGAGGATCTGGCGTTGCAATAGATATAGCTGCTCAGTGCTCAGGTACACCAAACCTCTGAAGGTACTCAGAAGCACACCAGATGTACCACAACTCAAGCTATGCCTACACTATGAGGTAGGGGTGTGATTCCCCCGCTCATCAAGCTAGCATGAGCGTAGCCACAATAACAATGGCAGTGGCAGAACAGGCATGGCTATTGTATTCATGTCAGCTCGATGAGAGCTAGCACGACTATGTGTACACGAGCAGGGGAATCACACCCTTAGCTCAAATCGCAGAGGTAAGCACTGAAGGTGCTAGGCCTTATGGGGTACATCAACACTGCAAAAAAAAAACCAGTTCTCAGAGCCTGGGTCAACTGACTCAGGCTCATGCTATGAGCTCAAAGTAGCAGTGTAGATGTTCCTGCTTAGGCTGAAGCGCAGGCTCTGAGACCCACCCCTCTTGCCAGGTTTCAGAGTCCAGGCTCCAGCCTAAGCAGGAAGGTCTACACTGCTATTTTGAGTCCCACAGCATGAGCCAAAGTCAGTTGACCAAGGCTCTGAGCCTCACTGCTTCAGGGTGGGGGCAGGGGTTGGCATTGTAAATTTACACATAGGTACAAGCCCTGGTGAGACCCAAGAAGCACTCAGACAGCATGGCTAAAGTGCGGGGCTATTTTACTATGGCTCGCAGAAAAATGAAAAGTTGCAAATACCCCAGATAAAGTGACCTAAGCAGTGATGTTTCAAGGTGCAACACAGTGATTCCTAACTTGGCCCCGGGAGCAGTTGAACAGAGATTAGGGCTCATCAAGACTTGTACCTGGGTTCCCCTCTCCAGTCCATTCTACTTCTAAAGGCAAGTAGGTAAGTTGCAGGTTACCTAGCAAAGATCAATACATGGTATGTCTTAGTGGGTGCCCCTCTGCATTATCCCCCTATCGCTGTGGCAGTAGGTCCTGCACAGCTCCTGATAGCAGGTTGCTCCAGCCACCGTGCCAGCTAAGCTAAAAATCTTACCATGGTTCCTGACTGTACATGATTGTCCTTTATGAGGATAGTTGTCCCTTCTCCTGGGGAAACCCCCAATCAGAGCACACTGCCCATTTCTAATCCCCAGTGTCCAGGGCACTTTGCCTACAACAGTGTTCTTCGGGCTCCTGTCCCTTTAAGAGCCTGAGTTAGCCATAGCCATAAACTGTTCTCTTGCAATCCCCCTTGCAAGCCCTGAAGTAGGGATTGTGTCTAGGGGTGGGAGGGGCAAGTCAAAGACAGGGCCAGGGCCACAGCACATAGTAAGATAAAGATTTCCATAGGGCAGCCCAAGGACGCTGTCATAAGTTAGACAACCACTGAGGGCTGTTTAAATTCTACCCTTGGAGACCACTTTGGCCCCCAGAACAGGCAGGTATTAAAGTGACTTAAAGCCACCTCAGACCCCCTTCCCCTGGGCTATGAGTTCTTTGCTGTGTCTCTTAAAGCTAAGCATAACTTTAAATGTTGAGCTATCCCTCTCTTAAGAGGACAGAGTCAAACTGCCCAGGTTATCTACACTAACTATATAAAGTATCACATATTTCTTCATAGTTAGTAGATTTAATATCCACTATTACCTGGGTCACAGAGAGCTCTCAGAATGTTTCAGAGATGATCTTATTTATAGCATAAATAAATCTAGGAACATTTTTACAGTGCATATGTAAAATTAACACACTTTGACAGCCAAGGTCACTTATACAGTGACTAGATAACTAGGCGGGGGTTGGACTGGATGACCTCCTGAGGTCCCTTCCAACCCTGATATTCTATGATTCTATGGGCAGAAAGTCTATGAGCCCTTTGAACAGAGGGGTGCTGCAAACAAGAGACATAACTAGGGATAACCTTAAAATCTACTGTGCTAATAGGTAAGGGTTAGGTTGTTGGCCCCTAATGTAGTCAGGTCAAGATCAAAGAAATGCTGCTGTACTTCTGAATGTCCTATAATAAATACTATGGAAGCAATGTTTGCATAAGTTTAAGTTTGAAAATTAGCCTGTTTGGTATGTCCCTTTAACCTCTGAAAAAGTACCACACATGAATGATGCTCCTCCCAAGTACCAGATTTAAAAAACAAAAACAAACAAAAAAACCTAGCATAGGATTTATTTTACAATTAAAAAATGATAGGATATATACATCCACATCTATGACCTAGGAATATGAACTGTGCAATTGCATTCTTAAAATGTTTATTGTACAAAATGTAATTTTATTTACATAGAATAGAAATATACCCAGGCAGATGTAGGTGTTAAAAACTACTGATGTGTATTACAAATAAAAAATAGAAGTAAGCATTTGAATAAAGTAGGAAAAGAACATGAATACGATAATTTTGAATGCTCTTTTACCATAGCTGCAGTAATAGAGGTTTTCTTATTCACATTCTTGAGTGTAATGAGATTTCAATTTTGCCCTCCATATATTTTTTAATATACAGCCTCTCTCTCTGTTTATTTGACATTTACTTGGTTTTCTCAATATGACTTTCCAGTTGTGAAAGAGAGCTGCAAATTTTCAGGGTAATAAGTCTCTTAAAGATTTTAGAATTACTGATAGAAAATTTGGAAATTAGAAAAATTACCTACTTCCACCTTGCATGTAGCTGTGACACTCTAATTAATTTTCCCAGACCTGAAGAAGAGCTCTGTACAGCTCAAAAGCTTGGCTTTCTTTCACCAACCGAAGTTGGTCCAATAAAAGATATTACCTCACCCACCATGTCTCTCTTAGGAAATTTGAAATTAGACCTGATTCTCCATTGCACAGCATTTTGTGAAGTCATTTACACTGGTGCAAACTGCATGTAAAAGACACTTCCATCCTTATTTGGTAGCATTGTACACCGACTTCCAATAGTGTGAATGACTACATGGAGTGCAATGGAGAATGAGGTCCATTATCTTTGATACATTGATCTCAGACTATTAGATGTATCTATGTCTTTTTTTCCCCCCGCCACTCCCTCGCCCACCCTCAGGTTAGTTTTACAGTCTGCTTTTTTAGGACACCTTTCTGGGTAGTCATTCTTGATACTGCCTACTTTTTCTCAGATAGTTAAAATAAAAACTCATGTTATCTATGTGAAAATTAATGGCATTTTAGAAGTTTCTGCATATATGTTCATTCGGAGTTGGTGGCACCTCAAGAATCTATGCATATAAATGCAAATATGATAGGTATTAAACCAGTTGACCTCTAGCAGAACAAAATATACACAGAATAGAACGCCTTTGTTTGGAGACCTGAAAGGTACTGAATTCTCTTTCACTCTCTTCATGGCAATTCTTCCTCCAAAGAGATCCCCACTCTAATCCTCACTCTGTTGTAACAGCTCACTCTAAAAAGGATGCACCCTGGAAGAAATGCACTTGGGACAGCCATGCTCCTTTGTGACCACTGGTCTTCAGAGAAATGAGAGACGGAAAATACTTGTTAAGTCATGGAGTCCCCCACCTTGCCAGTGCAGGCCTCTGCCATTATAATTTCTAGTGCTTTATCCAATATAGATTCAAATGTCTCATGCAAAGCTATGAGACACAAGGAAACTACTTCACAATTTAGACTCTGCTCTTGCAAAGAGAACTACATGGGTGGACACTGTGCCCATTCAGTTCCCTGTGCAGGACTGGGGCCTTAATTGACTCTCAGGAAACATCTTGATTCTGTGCCTTCATTATTCCTTCACTTAACTTTCAATCCCCTACCCATGTTGTGCCTCTTGGTACTAGTTTAAGTATTTCCTGTTCTTTCTTGTTGCTTACATTTTTTAAATATGATTTACAGTCTTCCCTACCCGAAGACACAATCAATATTTAGCTGTGCAAGGCATATGATAGCTTTTCCTCCTTTCATCTTCCCAAGTAAGGGAAATTCTTCAGCCTCCCTCTAATTTTTGTTGCTTTCCTCTGAATTCTCTCCAGTTTGCCTGCATCTGTCTTGTAATAAATGGCTTAGCACATTCACTCATCGCATGTTCAGGGTTAATGATACCAGAAAAGCTCAAGATGGCATTAGGCTCAAATTGTGCAGTTTTCACAGCTTCAATAAGTCTATGGGTTGTATAGGATCTTCAGGATTAAATTCATATTAAGTATGCTTAATCATTAAACCAGTTTCCATTGACTTCTTATGGAGACACGCTTGCTGACAACGCACATTAACTTCAGTCTGGATGGACTACAGGACTAAATTTTCAAAAGTGCACAGTTGCATTCAGAGTGATGATTATGACTGTGGTAGCACAAAAAGGTGTCAGTCAGGTTTGGGCCCCACAGTGCTAGGCATTGTACAACACATATTGTATTCAGACATGGTCCCTGTGCTGACATGCATATAATTAGAGGTGTGTGAATAACTGATCTTTCAGTTTGCTGGCATTTAAAAAAAATGTTTTTATTTTGGGTCAAACTGAAAATAAAATTTAAAGCAGGTGTTGGCAAATGGAAGAGTTGAAAAAAATTCAGTTTGGGTTGAAGTGTTTCATTTTGGTTTTGAGCTTTTGTTATATTTTAAATTTTGGGAAAACAAAAAATGAGAGAAATTTCAAACCAAAAATATTTAGAATTTAAAAATTAGAACATTTTGAATCAAAAATGTCAAAACAAAGTGTTTCAACTTAAAAATAAATAGGTTGGAGGCAATGTTTGTTTGTTTCTGACCAAAACAAATTCAACAAAATTGACATGAATTCACTAAATGTTTTGGTGTCACCAAATATGCAGTTTTTGCTGAAAAACTTCAGCCAGTTCTATTTACAGTGATGTGCACAGAGGCTATATTGTTCATGTGCCTTAATGTTATCAAACATATTTTTTAAATGCGCAAAATGCATAATAGTGAGGTATTGTCCCCACCTGAGTGTGTGGCTGTAGATGTAATAGACAGCTGCAAAAGTAAGTGTGCCAAGTACCATACAATTGTCAGACGCAGCCTTATGCCCATCCAAATTTGCAGCTATCCCACTCACAACAGAAGGGGTCAAAAAGCAGGGGAGGATAAAGAGCTCAGGCCCAGAGCACTAATGGAAGGGGAGACCACTCCATTAGCCTACTGATGAACCAGAGATCCTCATGCATACATGTGGTAACCAGGGAATACCACCTCCTGAGAATGGACTGAAGGAGGGAATGGAGAAAGGCAAACACCAAAGAGAGTTCAATAGGTGGAGGTGACAATGTATTTTGAGTCCCTTGTGAAGATTAGTGCTTTCCTTTTTTTATTTTAAATGTTTATATTTTCCCTAAAGACAGGGTTGTATAACTGAAAATACTGAAAGTACCTCAGTATTGCCAACCCCAAATGTTCAAAAATCATGAGTAAGACCCCTATTCCCAAGAAAAATCATGACACTGGATTAAAAATCATGAGATTAAAAAATTAATAAACATTGAGTTCTTTTTATTTGCTTTGTGGTGTCTGAGCCTTTAGGGTTCACATTTTCAAGCTTCTCCTCCTGGCCATCGGCGCTATAAACATACTTTTCTTTAAAAAAAAAAAATGGAGATTCTCACATAATCTAATGACTTCAGGAGCTGGAGCTTAAGCAACACACCAAATATCATGAGCATATTGGAAAAATATCATGAGATTTGGCAACACTGATACTAGCAGCAGAACTGTGTACCCAGTTTATAGCTACTGTAATGGGAGTGGCACTGAAAAGTTAACTCTGCATTTTATTCTTGCTTTTACCTTACATAACTTTATTTGTTCAGCTGTTTGGAGTTTTCAGCCACAGAGATTTAACATTTCAAATAATAATGAAATTCTGTAGCTACATATTAATTTATATATGAAAAAATTGAATTTGTCACACTGCCAATCTGTGTGTCTCAAAGTTGAATGAGAAGGGTAACATGTTTGGTTTAAATAATATGAGTAACATGGAAAGCAGTTCTGGAATATTATTGTTATTAAGTGGTTTTATAGAAGCCTAGGATGTTCATTAGGAGAAATACATAACTTCCTTCATCCATTGTTCCCCAATTCCCCTTCCCATCCATTTGTAATTAGAGACTGCAATTGTACACCTCAACCTCCCCTAATCCATCACTTCCCTCCACAGATCACAGTTAGCTCCTCTTCCATGTTTTATCCAATATACAGCCAGATTCTCTTCCACCGCCCGCTACCCCAGGCTTCTGATATGCCCTTCCCATCACTCCATTAGGAGTGCAGACATGGAGTAATGGGAAAGAAGTACAATGATGTATATTTTCTCTTCATGTTTCCCTCCTTCACTTTCTTCCATCTCCCACATCCATTCTTTTTTTATATATAAGAGAAGAGCAGAGTCCTGCTTAGGAGAGTAGGGAAGAGTCATATTATCCAGGAACAGTGCAGACACTCCAGTCCCACTAATGCATATGGCATGTGTGTTGGTGGATGGGTGGGGACTTTCACCATTAGAGAGGTGCATCCTGCTCCCCCTGCTGTGCCCAGATCACTTCACAGGCCAGTGCATGTTGACGGTCCAATGACCAGCTTGCCTAGTGGTGAGATCATATCCTTACAGTTTTTGGCTGCCTGGTTGTTCCAGAGTTGGCCCCAGCTTCAGCCTCAGCTTCAGCATGTTCCAATTGCTCCATTCTTCACTTAGAGCTGCATTCTGCCTTCAGCTGTTCATTAGCTGCTCTCAAAAAGCTGATGGGAATCATGTTGCAACTGTATTCAAAGTATGTTTTGTCCTGGGTCACTTCCTACCAGTCTGGAGCTCCTCAGTTTGGGGCATGGTCTGAGGCTTAGCAGTCTTACTGTCCTGTTCAGTTAATCTCTCTTAGGGTTTTCAACTCTTAATGGGGGCGGGGGGAAGGGAATCCAAGTGTCTGTTGCTACAGCAGCCTCGCAAAACTGTTACCACTCTTGGCACAGCTCTCAGCATCAGCCTTGCTTCCTGGTGTCACATACAGCTCATTCCCCTCTTCCCCTTCCTGGGGCTACCTCTGTCCCTTAAACTGTTCCTCCACTGGAAACATGCCATGCACATGTTGAAGGACAGGGCCTCCCTAGCCCAGTTTTGCTGTACTCCCAGCCCAGGTTCAGTGTAGGGCCTGTAGATTCCATCACAGGCAGCATGGCTCAATTTCCCCCCAAACCTTTCTGGGGTGTTGGCAGGGCCGGCTCCAGGCACCAGCCTGGCAAGCAGGTGCTTGAGGCGGCCACTCCGGAGAGGGGCGGCACATCCAGCTATTCGGCGGCAATTCGGTGGACGGTCCCTCACTCCCGCTCGGCGCGAAGGACCTCCCGCCGAATTGCCGCCGCAGATCACGATCGCGGCTTTTTTTTTTTTTTTTTTTTGGCTGCTTGGGTGGCCAAAACCCTGGAGCTGGCCCTGGGTGTTGGACACCCTTTGAGTGCAGGGTCTGTGAGGCCTGTGAGCCATATAGTTTGGTGGGATGATGCTCCTTGTCCTTGCATCTCCTTTCCAAACATTCCCTGAACATCCACACAAGCCAGGCTCTAAACATTATTTCTTTCTTTCTGCTTTCTCTTGCACATCTTTCTTTCCTACTTCACCTGGACTGTCTGTTATTTTTTCTCTTACAACATCCCCCCTCCTTCCAATTTTCCATTCTCTTGATGACTCCTATCCCTTTTTCTCTTACCCTTCTCTCCTAGCTTTTTCATTCTTTTCCCTCCATCTCTGACCTTTCCCTTCCACTGTATCCATCTTGCTTTCCCCTAACGTCTCCTAATTCAAATTCTTTTCTTCTCCTTTCCTCCCTCTCCACCAACCAGTCATCTTGGAACATGTGCATTCACAACTCGTTGGTCAATTGGTCTGCAGGATTTTCCACTTCCAATTTCCCTAGCTTCTTTACAAGAAATAAGCTGTAACACTTACAGCATGGTTGGGTCCCAATAAATTCTAACCTATAACTCTTATTTTGAAAGACTCATGCATAGATTGACTGAGGATGTTAGTATAGTATTATGCCTACATATGTGGGTCTGTGTGGAGGGTGAGTGTGCAGCAAACTAACATACACCTCTACTCCAATATAACGCGACACGATATAACACGAATTCGGATATAACGCGGTAAAGCAGCGCTCCGAGGGGGGACGGGGCTGCGCACTCCGGTGTATCAAAGCAAGTTCGATATAACGCGGTTTCACCTATAATGCGGTAAGATTTTTTGGCTCCCGAGGACAGCATTATATCAAGGTAGAGGTGTGTGGAGGGTGAGTGTGCATATATGAGATCATATTCATACTGAGGACCAACAATCCAATGTTTTGCTCCAAATTAACCTAAGGTGAAATCCTATCATTGATACAGTTGCAACATGATTCCCATCACCTTTAATGAGAGCAGTGTCTGAACAGCTGAAGGCACAATGAAGCCCTGAGTGAAGAAATGCTTTTATAGTCTGATTCCCTAAATATTTAAAAAACACAGAAAAATTGATTTGGTTTTAATAAGAGAAAATAGCTTTGCTTCCCTAGAAAGTGAACTCTAGTTGTGTGAAAGGGCATAAACACTAACTGGAAATGGTGACCAAATTCAGTCCTTGTGATGTACTCCATTGAAGGCAATAAAGAAGACCACTTTTTCAAAATAAATAAATAACACTAGTCCTTTAGGTTATTTTTAATGATTCATAGAGTTTAAGGCCAGAAGAGACCATTAGATTGTCTAGTCTGACCTGCATAGCACAGGACATTAAATTTCACCCTGTTACGTCTGTACTGAGCTCAATAATTTGAGGTTTACTAAATCATACCTTCCAGAAGGGTGTCCAGTCCTGATTTGAAGATACCAAGAGATGGAGAATCTACCACTTCCCTTAGTAGTATGTTCCAGCAGTTAATCACCCTCACAGTAAAAACAATTGTGCCTTATTTCTAAGCAAAATTTGTCTGGGTTCAGCTTTCAGCCACTGATTTTTGTTACGCCTTTCTCTACTAAATTAAAGAGCCCTTTAGTACCTAGTGTTTTCTCATGGTGAAAATCCTTATACACTGTAATCAAGCAACCTTTCACTCTTTCTTATAAACTAAACAAACTGAGCTCTTTAATTCTCTCACTTTCAGGCATTTTCTCCACCCCTGAAATCATTTTGTAGCGCTTTTCTGTACCCTCTTCAATTTTTCAGCACCCTTTTTAAAAAGTCCACACTGGGATTGTACACAGTATTCTAGTATTAATCTCACAATACTGTATTCAGAAATAAAAATCTTGTTCCTGCTGCTACTCAGTACTTCCTGTTTATACATCCAAAGAGCTCATTAGCCCTTTTGCCACAGCATCGCACTGGGAGCTCATGTTGAGTTGTGAGTTCTCTCTGACCCCTAAATCACGGTCTTCCAGGATAAAGTCCCTCATTCTTTAGGTGCAGCCCACATTTCTTGTTCCTAGTTGTATAACTTTGCATATGGCTGTATTAAAATGCATTTTTGAATGGGCCCAGGATACCCAAGTGATCCAGATCACTCTGTGTGATTGCCTTGTCCTCATCATTATTTACCACTCTGCCAATCTTTGTGTCATCTGCAAATTTTATCAACAGTGATTTTATATTTACTTCCAGATCATTGGTGAAAATGTTGAATAGGATTGATCCTCGTACTGATCCCAGGGAAGCCCTCTTGAAATACCCCCACTCAATGATGATTCTCCATTGACAACTACTTTTTCAGATCTGCCAGTTAGCCTGTTCTTCCTCTATTTAATGTGTGCTCTATTAATATTGTAGAGTGTTATTTTTTTAAGCAGAATATCTTACAGTTTTAAGTCAAATGTCTTGCAGAAGTATATTGCCTCTACACAGTTATCTTTATCAATCAAACTCATGAAAAAAATCATATCAAGTTTGTTTGACAAGACCTGTTTTCTATAAAACAATCTTGACGGTCATTAATTATATTCCTATCCTTTAATTATTTATTAACTGAAGCCTGTATCAGTTTTTTCATTATTTGCCCTGGGTTGGTGTCAGTTTAACTGACCTGTAATTATGTGGGTCATCCATTTTGCCCTTTTAAACTATCAGCACAACATTGACACTTTTACAGAATTTACCTGTCATTCCAAGATTTTTTAAAAATTAACATCAGCAGACCAGAGATCTCCTCAGCCAACTCTTTTAGGACTCTTAGGTGGAAGTTATCTGGGGCTACTGATTTTAAAAAAATTCATCCCTAGTGAATGCTGTTTAGCATTAGAATGTACTTCATGATCATCTTGTGATATGGCTATATTATCCTGCTTCTTTCCAAATACAGAACAAAAATATTTATTGAGCACTTCTGTCTTTTCTGCATCATTTTTAACAACATCTGTAATTGCTAGTATTTCTTTCATTCCTAATATCCTGTGAAAATTCCTTCGTATTGTCCTTCACCTTTCTAGTCATGGATTTACCCTAACTTTAGCTTCCCTTATCAATTTTCTTACTTGATAACTTTTAATTTATACTGATTGCTATCTCTTTTCCCCCTTCCCATTTGTTATATATTGCCTGTTTATTTCTAACTGCTGCCTTCACTTCCCCACTGAAATAGAGGGATTTTTAATCCAAAATTGTCCTCTTTCTTGATTGTAGAATTGTGGCTTTTGGGTCGTCTAATAAGCGATTTTTAAAGTTAAATCCCAAGAATGGACGGAATGCTGCCCCTTAGCATGTGCAGCCCCAGGCACGTGCTTCCTTTGCTGGTGCCTGGAGCCAGCCCAGATAGATAGATAGATAGATAGATAGAACTACAACTGGAGTGAAGAATGAGAATTATTAACCTTTTATACATTTTTAATAGACTACTATATTTCTGCTCCAGTCAATGCAGAATACATGAACGTTGGGGCAATTTTCATTCTTTTCAGTCCTTTGTGTTTCATGCACAAATCAAGGAACTATGCTAAAGAAGGGAAACAACTTGCAAAGCAGCTGAAAGGGTCAGGATTAGAACTTCCTGAATCACAATTCTGTATTCAGTGCTGTAAACCATGTGGCCTGCCTGAGTAAAAGGGAGAGCAGTTTAAAATGGTAACATCTATATTTGAAGCTGTGCATGGGGACTGAGAGATCTAACTCTCATTAGTATTTATGGCTTATGTCCCTGTGCACTGTTTTAAACGTTTATGGGTTAGTGTCTAATGTAATCAGAATACTTTCATTCCATTGCCAGGAAAAATCAGAGAAATATATAAAAAGTAAAAACAAGTCATATCATAAGTGATAAATAAAATAACATAGAGTAATTCCACTCAGTGATTGAACTACAATAGGTGCAATGTTTCTGTTTTGCACGCAGCCCTTTCAATGCAGTACTCTACAATTTTTGTACCAAGGAAGACACAATGTTTACAGTTTACCCTAAAGAGACTAAGTGGCTGATTTAGCCCAGGAATGGAGTACTGTGTTGCATTTTCAGTGCTTTGAGGAATTATAGTTTTCTCCATGTCAAAGAAGTAATCAGCAAGCAGGAAAATGCTGTTGTCTTTCATTGTAGTTGCTTTCAGTAGCTTTATCATCTCGAATTTCAGTGTACTAGAGAAACTCAACAAAATGTATAAAGCCAGATTTTCTGTCTCCTTTGCGCTGTTCTGCTCCACTAATCCTCTATTGGCATAAGATCCAGTAGGTCCCTCACACAAGTGGCATAAGCTAGAGAAGTTGAGAGGCGATTCAAAACAGAGAGAATAACCCCACTCTGACAATCCCCACCTCAATTTCTTTGCACTGAGCAGAGCATGGCTTTAAGTGGAGGAACCTAGTCCATCATGTTTTAATGTGGTGTTGCATTTCCAATTCTGCTAGCACATTCAGGTGTCATATTAAGTGAAATTCAACATTTCACAGACTTTTCATTCATGGATATGCTAGTCCAATAGTGCAACATTAAAAGATTTTTCTCGTTACTTCATTCTTCCTCATCTGACTTGTTAGGCCAGCCTCTCTAAGTACGTATTTAAATGCATACATCTTTGTGTGTGTGTGTGTGTGTGTGTGTGTGTGTGTGTGTGTGTGTGTGTGTGTGTGTGTGTGTGTGAACAAATTTTCTGCCTTGCACTTTTGGGAATACTAATGCTGTGAAACTGTCAGAGCTACCAGCATCTCAGCTTGCTAATGAATTCCTAGACCTGCATTCAGAAGAAAGGGATAAGCAGATGAGCTGAAAATCCAGTTTCCAAGGAGACAGCCCTAGAAACATGTAAGAAATATTTAACTAGGTACTGTATGTCTCCATGAATTGGAGTTTCAATGTTTCTTTTTCTTTTCTTTTTAGAATGATAAATACAAACAATAACGGCAAGACAGTTATGCCCTTAGGGCTCAGCTCTGATCCTTAGGACTTGTGTGCTTATCTTGGATTTTGCACACAATTACGGTGAGGGGGGTACCTAGTATTGTAGAATAGCTTTTCATATGGCAGATGTGCACATGTGGCATAGCAGAGGCTTTGTGCTGTGAATATTTAGTTATATATTTTGTTATCCATTTTTATTTATGATAATAGGAAACCATTTTTTTGCCTTATTCAGTCTAGGTGAAAATCCCCAGGTGTGCTGTACAGAGCTCTGTATTCTCCGCATTACAACAGCTCCGGACTAGGGGGGACTGGAAAAACATCATATGATGCTCGTGGAAGACAGCAGTAGTCCCTTAGGATTATTTTCCCCTAACTCAAGATGCTTCTGATGAGAAGGATTTTACAATATCTGATGCTGCTTTTCTATCCATGCACCAGGGTTGACACTGCAAGCCACATAGTCTGGAATGAAAAGATATTGAGCTGTTTCAGCCACTGCAACAGATGCTTTCAAACCTGCTCCCCTGCATTAAGGGAAGTGTGCAGATGCTGCAGATCACCCACTGATAGTGATAATAATACCTGGCTTTTATATACCCCTTTTTATCAGTAGACCTCAAAGTGCTTTACAAAGGATTTAAACATAATTATCCCTATTTTACAGATGGAGAAACTGAGGCGCAGAAAATCTGATATGTGACTTGCCCAAAGTCACCTAGCATGCTAGTGGCCAAGTCGAGAATAGAACATAGGTCTCTGGACTCCCACTAATCAGTTTCAACTAATCAGTTTCCTTGGTGTATTAGAAAAGGGTTTCAGAAAGTAATTGAGTGAGGCTGTCACTACCATATCCAGATTGTTGTAATTTTTGGGAACCATGAAAAAGCACTGGAAGATTCTAGATGCAAACCAGAAAATGCCACCTAATGTGCAAAAGAAAGTCAGTAAGAGAGATGCAGAGAAATTAGTATTTGTTTATGCCCGTTTGCTCCACAGAACAAAGCTCTCAGTAAAAATACCTACTTCTCATTACACCTGGGCCTGTGTCTTCCCTGTCCAACAGATCGTCTCTCTAAAAGATTAATTCCAGCAACTGGAATACAGTGTTAGTGCTAGAAAGATGTAGGCAAATGGGAGGGAATTCAAAGAGCAGTAACAACAACCAGTAGACCAGAAAGAATGAATCATGATAAAAGCGTACAATAGTTAAACATGTCTAGCTTGGCTCCTCTGGTTGGGTATGTTAAAAAGAGCTGGCCAGGCCAAAATTTTAGTTCCATGAATATTTTCGAGTTTTTGGAAATAGTTTCATCTCAAATTGGGACAAAAAGCCAAAGCTGAAATCCCGGAATATTTTCTGCATTCGTGGCTAAATTGTTCTTCTCCTCCCACCATGTGCATGTGTGCAAGAAGGAGAAGAGGGTGCAGAGAGGTCTTTCCCACCTCATGTAGGGCACCCTTGCAGTGGGCAGGCATACTCTGAGTCATAACACCAGACAGCATAAAGACAGTGAGGGTGGCTAGAACTGTGCACAGTGATAGTACTCCCAGAAAGGCCATGGGACGCCCCCCACCCATCCACCTTGATTCCTATGCTGGGAGAAGCACTGACTGTTTCTTTGCAAATGTGTAGCAAAGGGTGGTTTCCATTACAGAGCAGGGATTATGCCTTCAGCAACCTCCACTTGAGGAGGCCCTCTTTATCCCTCAAGCTCACAGGAGGCATAAAAGATCAGAAGTGTTAACTTGAGTATTGTATCCCATTGAGGAGAGACAGGTGATACAGCTAGAGCTGAAAGCAGGATTTGGACTAGGCTCACAATAAATCTGCATGGTTTGAAAACCAATTATTGCCTTTTTACAAGTTGGGTTTTATATTTGGAAGAAGGCGGAATTGCGGAAGGGCCGGATGAATCAGGACTAGAGCATGGTGAAAGCTGAAAAAAGCATTTGCAAATATTTGCTTGAATATAAAGGGCAGATGTGCTCCAAAAGGTATTTATGACCCTTTTCTTTGCATTCTCCAATTGTATGATCAATTGTATATGTGCAAGAGTGTTCAGCGGGTGAAATTTGCTCCTGTGCAGTGAGCCAGCCCAGGGCCTTTGCAACTATTCCCTATTATGAGGATTTAACTAGGACTTAAATGATGCCTAATCTTTGAGCTGGCCCTCAGCAGAGCAATGGCACAGTGAGGTTGAAGGGAATAGGCTGTGAGGCAGGGGTTGAGAGGGAGCTGGAGCAAACTGCCAATCAGTAGAGGGGGAAGATTTTTCAAAGTGAAAATTGTGGAAAGCAATGGGTGTCTGCTGGTCTCTGCTTCTGCAAGCTTGAGTTTCAGAATGGCTCATTCCAACAGTTATTCTTCCCCAAGTTCATATAGCTGAGGTTGCATGGGTCTGGTGCCTTCGAGTGGAAAAGTCTCCCCGGCACTGTTTTGGATTTGGTGGTAGGGGGTATAACCCCATCTAGGTCTCAGTTCCCCCCTCTCAGGCCAGTGTTGTATCTAGATCTTCTGCTGTTACTTGTCTCTGCTCGGCAAACAGGAAAAATGGCTAACTTCATCAAATATATTACTCACTGCAACTAGCCTGTCCAGCCTTAACCACTCCTATGAACTGTGTACAACATTTTCACCCCAGGCACTGCTTGCAGCATGCTGTCTGAAAACTATGTTGCCATGGAAATGAGAGGTGCTAGTCTCTTGGAAGATGATTCTACACTAGGGATGGGTTAGACAGAGAGTTGCAAAGTTTCATCTGATTATCAAAGAGATTACCAACCAGGGTAGATTAGGTGGTGGCGGGGGAAACACATGAAAATTCTATACCAATCTCTACAGAACTGATGTAATCAGGGCCGGCTCCAGGCACCAGCTTAACAAGCAGGTGCTTGGGGCGGCCAAGGGAGAGGGGCGGCACCTGCGGCAATTCGGGGGCAGCAGGTCCCTCACTCCCTCTAGGAGCGAAGGACCTGCCGCTGAACTGGCGCCGCCGATCGCGGCTTTTTTTTTTTATTTCCAATTGCCGCCGCCGATCGCGATCGCGGCTTTTTTTTTTTTTTTTTTTTTTTTGCTTTGGGCGGCAGAAATGCTGAGCCGGCCCTGGATGTAATAGTGCTATGATATTTAGCTTATTAAATTTTGATTCAATACCATAGGTTAGCCCCCCCCCCCCCATGCATGATCGAGGTGGCATATAGGGGCTGCCTTGGGTTTACATCAGAAATTTTGTGAATAAACAACATCACTTTAGGGTACTTATTTTCCTCTACTAATTTCTCATTTTATTTCCCTCAGACACTTCAATGTGATTTTTTTTGGAAGTGACTTAAACACCATAGTCAATGCCCCATACTAGCAGACACCCAAACTCTTTCTGAAACTTTGCATAGTATATTTTTCATCCTTGTGATGAGGGGGGGCTTTTCCTTAGCAGTGATAAAATATAGCCTGGTGCATAGAACTAAAATTAATCAAGTTGTATGTTTTCTATATGACATTTTGTCATGCTCATGTTTGTGTTGCTTTTTAAATTGATTTTGACTTACATTATAAAACTTCAGTGTTACATGTCACGATTCACACTGGCTCATGAATATCTTTGTATATAAATATTTTTAAAATGAAATCTGCAGCTGGAAGGGATTGCAAGTATTTTGGAAAACAGGATGAGAATTCAAAATCACCTTGACAAATTGGAGAATTGTTCTGAAATCAACAATATGAAATCCATAAAGACAAGTACAAAATACCTTACTTAGGAAGGAAAAATCAAATGTACAACTACAAAATAGGGAATAACTGCCTATGTGGCTGTACTGCTGAAAAGGATCTGAGGATTATAGTGGATGACAAATTGAATGAGAGTCAAAAAGGTGATGCAGTTGCAAAAAAGGCTAATGTTATGGTTTATATTAACAGGAGTGTTGTAAGACAGACACAGGAGGTAATTGTCCCACTCTTCTCAGCACTATTGAGGCTTCAGCTGGAGTATTTTGTCCAGTTCTGGGTGCCAAACTTTAGGAAAGATGTGCACAAATTGGAGAGAGTTCAGAAGAGAGCAATAAAAATGATAAAAGGTTTAGAAAAGGTTTGACCTAGGAGGGAATGTTAATTTTTTTTGCCATGTTTAGTCTTGAGAAAAGAAGACAGGTGACCTGATTAACAGCCCTTAACATATTTGAAGGCTGTTATTAGGAGGACAGCGATCAATTGTTCTCCATGTCCACTGAAGGTAGGACAAGAAGTAACTGGCTTAATCTGCAGCAAGGAAGATTTAAGTTACATATATGAAAAAGTTTAACTATAAAAGGCTAATTAAGTTGTGGAATAGACTTCCAAGGAGATTGTGGAGTCCCCATCACAAGAGGTTTTTGAGAATAGGTCGGACTTTACCTGTCAGAGATGGTCTGTTTACCTGGTCCTGCCTCAGTGCAGAGGGCTGGACTTGATGAATTCTTGAGGTCCCTTCCAGCTATACATTTTTGTGATTCTATGACTGTCTGATGAAATTATTCGTTAAGGTGATACATTACCATGAACTCCCCTAGGGCAGTTTTAAGATGTGAAAAGTGGGGACAGTTCAGGTTTCTGGCAGCAATATCATTCAACCAAACCTAATAACAATATTTAATAATTGCGCTTTCCCCACTTGAAACTGTAACCCTACAGGTTTAAGGTAGAGACAGTTTCTCCACAAGTACACATTTTTTTCTATGATGTAGTTTCACAAATCCAATTCTTCTTAAGCATTTGTTCACTGTCAAATTAACCTAACTGACAAAGAAATACTTTATTGTCCAGATTCTTGGACATGCTGTGGCCGCTTTGTATTGGTCCTTTGGCACAAAGCAGCTATAAACCTGCCAATGGAGGAATTCTTCTGCATTGGGAAACCTCTGGGTATTTAGAGCAGCAGTTACAGTTCCATTACATGACCAAGGCAGCTTTGCATCCTGGTAATCTCTGTCTGCCAAAATGGCCCTTGGGGCCTAAAGCTGCTCTGCTTCTCAATCAAGGAAAAGATCAGCGATCGTCTGGCCACGGGCTCAAGCAAATTGCAAAAAGGGGGTTAAAATACATTTGCCTGTCCCCCCATATACACCTTCCACAAGATACAGTGAGTGCAACATGGATGTAACTTATCATCAAACCCCTTACCTTACAAATAAAGATGACATCAGGATACAAAATTCAGAGTCAGATTCGGAGCCAAACTTCTCCCAAATTCCTGTATGTTCAATTATACAAATAAAGGGTTGGCTACAAATTATGGATTCACATCCAATCTTCCTAGGTTCAAGAAGATTTGATTCAAGATCATCTCGCATTATTTTTTAATTATTTATGAACCAACCACATTTTTAGCTATAATATAAATCCCTGTGCTTCAGTGTATTGGAAAAATGTAGACATTTTGCCATCAGAGTATTTTCCTTTATTGTGGGAAAGTTATAGAGTTTGGTGCTAGGGTTCAACTCATCATGAAACAAGTGGAGTTCTGGCATAACTAAGTGTAATTCCCATTGAGGTCAAGACTCAATTCAGCACAATGAGTTGCCCATATTCTACGGCCTCATGATAAATTAACTTTTACATGTGGAAAAACAGCTCAAGAAAACAGGAAATAAAGAAACTAAACTCTTTATTATATAGGGAAATTATAAGCCAAGAAAAAAACTGTCTCAAATAACAAATCACAAGTAATAATTAAAAAAGCATAGTCTTGTTCAGTGAAAAACTGAGGTAGTGCTGTCAGATACTGGGCCAAATGTAGAGGTACCATAAGATGCCACAACTTCACTGATGTCAATGGAATTGTCTACTTATGTCAGCAGTGCATCTGGTCCTCTGACTTAATCAAAAGAAGGCAGGTCTTTTATGAAAAATTTAATAATTCAGATCAATAAACAAATACTGCATTTAAATTGCTTTTGTTCATTTATTCAGTTTTATCTCTTGCTTTTTGTCTTTCTGAGATAAGAATTTCAACTTTCATCACTTGAGGGGAAAATATGAGCTTATAATGTAAAGGCACTGGGGATACTCTAATAGAAAATACTTTCCCAGGCAAAATAGCTGGTAGTACATTTCTCTATTATGCGGCAAAGGTAATTTTGGCAATGGTCCCAGCACTCCTCCTCCCTAGGCTGCCAGTTTGAGCTACTACATTACTTAGCTACCATGTGAAATGACAGGAATGTAAACAAGAAAACTATGTGGCCTCACAATGACTGGAAAGGTGAGAGACATTCACAAGCAGTTTACACCCCTTCCAAAGGCCAAAAAGGATTGTGCAAAAAGGGTACAAAGACAGCCTAAATACTGAGGCTTCCCCGGCTTGAGAAAGGCAGATAACAGACATTTCTATACTTTTCTCAAAAGTCCATTTACAATAAATATTTAAGAGCAGTAAAAAAAAAGTTTCTGAAAACAAACCCAGAAGGAAAGAGAGAATTCATAATTCATCATGGTACTATATCTTTCCAACAAAACACCAAGTAGATAGTCAGCCTGTTAAAAATGTGCATTGAATATGAATTGACACGAGTATCTTGCCAGATATAATGCACAGTAATACAGGGACAATTCCAGAAAACATATTTCAGTAGACATAAGAAGAAAGGCTTTGTTTCTTTTAATGTGTAGTCAAAATCACTTTGTTTCTTTACACTTCTGTTTTCTCAAGAGATTACTTGCAGGTTAGACAGCTTTATTTTTTCCTCTTTAGTTAGAGACATCAGGCTAATTCCTCAGATAACCTGAGTATTCCATCCAGCATAAAAGCACAAAGAAAAGCCACAGTAAGGTTTAGTAAACTATGCAGGTTTCAATTAAAATTAGACCAAACCAAATAATCAACTCACAGGATGTTTTCTCTTCTTTTTTTCCCCCCCAGACACTTGCTTCCTCTCTAGAGTGTATTCTGTTGACAGATATTGGGGAAATGGGATTTCATTTTTGTATACATTATGTGAGAGAGCAAAGAGCTGGCCCATTGTTCTAAGGCCGACACAGAATCTGCATTGTTCCACCTGAATCTGAGGTTCGACTAATGGGTGTAACCTCCTCTCCAGCATCCTGGCATAGGCTTTGCTGGGGATGCTGAGTAGTGTGATTCCCCTTAGAGTTGGAACACACCCTCTAGTCTCCTTTCTTAAAGATCAGGACCACTACCCCGGTTTGCCAGTCCAGAGGTACTGAACCCATCTTCCATGTAACCTTGAAGAGATGTGTTAACAACATCAATCCAATATTGTCCAGTGCTTTCAACATCTCCAGGAGAATCTTGTCCATCCCTGCTGCCTTATCACTATGAAGGCACTTTAACACCGTATCGACCTGAGCATCAGAAATAGATCCAATCTCACTGGAGGTTTCCAGCGCTGCCTCCTGAAAGGGGGGCGTGTCCATTGGGTTGAGAAGTTCCTCAAAGTGTTCCTTCCACCTCTCAACCATCTCCTCAGTCAAGGTCAGCATTTCACCACCCTTGCTGAGTACAGCCTGGGCAATGTACAAACGAATGGTTTGCCAGAACACTTTTGAGGCTGTCCGGTAGTCATTCTCCATGGTCTCTCCAAACTCCTCCCAAGCCTGGTCTTTTGCTTCAGTGATCGCCACAGGCCTCTTAGCCAGTGAGTAACTCTTAGCCATATCAGGAGTCCAGTTTGTGAGCGTTGCTCAGAAGGCCTCCTTCTTCGACTTTACCTTTGTTTTGTAGACCTGAATAAGGCATATGACTGCACTCCCCAAGAAGTCTTGTGGAAGTATGAGGTGCCGGGGCCGTTTTTTTGTGCTATCTGGTCCCTCTATTATAGGAGGGAGAGTTGTGTTCATATTCTTGACATTAAGTCAAGTTCATTCAAGGTGGGCATTGGTGTGACGCTCTGTACCTCGGGGGAACACTCAACACCCTCATGTTCATCCTTGTAAAATGATTGTGTGGTATCCAATGCAAAGTTTGTCATGTCAGGTGTCTTCAAAAGGCTTATGATGCCATGAGCATTGTTGTTACAGTAATGTTATAGTAAGGTTATAGGTTATAATTTCATGTATGTAGTTATGAGGCTGAAAATGTATCCTCATGGCTTAAAATAAGCCTAGGCAAAAACTCTCCAAGAGCTGAGAGGCAGTTCACATCTCATCAGGGCAGGTATGGGACAAACCCAGCCCAGCCTCACAGGAACAAACGACGCTGGCCTAGGCAGAAACAAAAGAATCTGTTGGACTCTCAAGGGAGTCACCCCTCATCCTTTGGTCAGTTTGGAACTGCAATGAGGTAATGCTCACCTGACTCTGAAGGTGTTGGGGGGCAAAGCCAAGAGGGAAGAAAGGACATAATAAAAGGGAGAGACATTTGCCATGCTCGCTCTCTCTTCCACCTACATCTACAGACACCACACCAAGTGACTGAAGCACTGATCAAAGGGGAGAGCCTGGCTGAAGAGCAACCAGCCAGCCTGTAGTGAGAAGCATCTAAGTTTGTAAGGGCACTGAAAGCTTAGAATGTGTTTTGCTTTTATTTCATTTGACCAAATCTGACTTGTTATGCTTTGACTTATAATCACTTAAAATCTATCTTTATAGTTAATAAATCTGTTTGTTTATTCTTCCTGAAGCAGTGTGTTTGGTTTGAAGCATGTCAGGGACTCCCCTTGGGAGAACAAGCTTGGTACATATCAATTTCTTTGTTAAATTGATGAACTCATATAAGCTTGCAGCGTCCAGCGGGCATAACTGGACACTGCAAGATGGAGGTTCCTAGGGTTGTGTCTGGGACCAGATGTATTGGCTAGTGTCATTCAGTTGCACAATCCAAGGAGCAGCTTACATATCAGAGGTTGTGCATGAACAGCCAAGGAGTGGGGGTTCTCACAGCAGAGCAGGGTAAGGCTCACTCCCAGAGTCAAGGATTGGAGTGACCTAGCAGATCACCAATCCAGATAACACCGGAAAGGAACATCACAATTTGACTCTTCCAAGGGTGCATCTTGTCCCCACTCCTGTTCGTGATTTTCATGGACAGAATATCAAGATGCAGATGAGCTGTGGAGTGCCTCCGGTATGGGGAAGTGCACTCCTCTTCCATACCAGCCAGGATGAGTAGTTGAGCTAGGCACAGGGTAGGAGCCACCATCCAGGGTGCCCAAAGCACTGGGAGGGGCTGGGGAGGGCTGGGTGGAGTGGGGGGGAGGGCTCCTACTTCACTTTTCTTTCTATTTAACTTACTTAGGGAAGACTACCACCTGCAACTCTCCACACACACACACAAAATCATGGAACAAACACAATGTTTGCTTCCTTCCCATTCTTCACTCGGCTTGTGTGTTATAACCCATCTGCCACTCTTTGTCTGGCTTGTCTGTTTAGATTGTAAGCTCTTTGGGACATGGCATGCCTACTTCTGTGTTTGTGCAGTGCCTAACTCAATGGAGCCCCATTTTGGCTGGCCCTTAATCACTACTGTTATAAACATTACTAATAAGCACTGATTTCATAGGAGCAACAACAGCCTCACACTGCAACTATAAATCTAGTAGTACATCTAGCTTTTTCCTCATTTCTTAAAGAAAAATGGAAATAAATATGAGGAACTACTTTATCTACCTGACTGAGGGGAAAAAAATATAATTGATTGTATAAATTACATAGTTTCCTCAATCCTCTGTGTTATGTAGCTTTGTGGCTATATTTTACACATACATTAAGTGATGACATGACTATACAGCCCCATTTTTAAAGGCATAATTATATTTAAGTATATAATTTGGAAGTAGTTACATGTACAATAGAGCTTAACTTCAAAGAAAAAAGAGAAGTCCTACTCAAATGTGGTCATGCTGTTAAGTTAAAAAATGGAGATATGTATAATTAATTTTATCAGATAACTGCATTTCTATACCCTTCTTACAATTAGTGTAATGCCAAGTGGGAACAGTATGCCAGACAGTCAAGTAATCACCATAGCTCCATTGAAGTAAAAGAGACAATGAAACTGCATCAATTGACAGTCCTTGAGAATTTGACCCACTGTTCTGACGAGAATTATTTATCTCTACATTCAGGCATCTGATTAGCATCGAGTATGCTGAAATGCTGTGCTGAATGTATATATAGCTCAGGAAAAAAAGTTTCTACTGAATAATGAGCTTCCATTCCATTATTTTATATAAAACAATTATTCAAACTATAAACTAAGACCCTAATTCAGAAAAAGCACTTAAGCATGTGCTTTATGTAAGTCTCCAATGAACAAAACACTTAAGCATGTACTTAATTCCCACTGAAATCAACTTTATCTTTAAATAAGTGAATAAAGTGCTTTGCTGAATCAGGGCCTAAGATTTTATTGTCAAAAGACAGCTTGGGGTGAGACTGCGGTCTCATCATTCTCACTCATTTTAGCACACAAGAATAAAGCATGTTCTCATTTACAGTGCTGCTCATTTATATTGGGACATTCAGGCTGCTGTAGCTAAAGCATCTGTCATCTCTTCCATTTCATAATAAAACTCTATTTTGAGGGTTTGCAATTCATATTTAAAGCTTCACTCCAGCCTAAGGTTGACACCCAAGAGTTTAGCACACAATGGAATGTTTCACAAATTTAGTTTGTTAGTTTATTTATATTTAAGGTCTAAGTGTAGTAGCAGGCCAACAATACATCCTTGGTTACAGTAACATTAGGAGTGCATGGGTGCTTACACTGAAGTAGAGTTGAATTGCTCAGGTATATTTCAATGGACTTTTCATGCCTTTTAGTGAAGCTTCTCTCCACTTAAGCCTGTATTTCGTAAACATTTTTGGGATTTCTCCCACCATTACAATACCACCTGTACAGCTCAATCAGTGGTAGCACTAGAAGAGACAGGACTTTACTGTTTTTACCACTATGTTCTGTAACCCTATTTAGAGCAGGTCTAGACCACACACCAGCTGCCTGAACTCTCTCTAGACTATGGCTCCCACTGCTGTTACCACAGTAGAGCTCATCATTATAACTGGTCACTCCAAAACTGCAGCTAAAAGCTGGTGTTGTCACTTATGTCCAACAGTCTGTGGGAGTACAAGATGTTGACAGGATGTTCAAGCATTTGTCTAGGCTCTCCACATTCACATTTGGGTTCATTCCTCAGCTTCCACTTGGTGATAGTGTCACCAATCTTTGTCATCCCATCTGCCGTTCGATCTACAGTACATCTAAAGTACACCAGTATTTCCATTTGAGGTCATTTCTCACCATTTTATTACTTGGTAGCCTTCCACAGTTGTATTCTGGGATAAGGGATTTTCAGAAGCAAAGCTCTTTCTGGACTTCAGCCTCTTGGATGGTGCAATGTTTTGGTGCCATGGGTGTCAGAGATCATGCACCTGTTTTTGTCTCTCCTTTTTCCTGAAGTATCCTGCCTCACTGATAGTGATGGTGCAATCCCTTCAAGTATATAGCAACCGCATGGGGTCAGTTTTAAAGTCCCTCTGATGATCCTACACGATTGATTAATTTCAGTATCAATGGCTTGTGCATGGGTTGAGCATGACCATACTGGAGCACAGTACTCCACAACTGAGTCACACAAGGTGAGACTGATGGCTGAGTATTTTGGGGTCAGCTCTCCATTTTGAATTGGCCAGTTTCTGGAGTACACAGTTCCCAGAGTTCACTTTCTTCTTCAGCTTCTTGATGTGCTCTTTGTATGTCAATATTCAGTCTAACTCAATCCCCGAGATACATTGCATGTTCATAGTTCTCCAGAATTGGTATCATCCAATTATCATCCATTCATATAGCTTGTAGATTGGGCAGAGTTAGAATATTGGGTGGTAGCTCATTGCAGACTTAGGCCAAAGAGGCTGCACTGCTCAAACCACATAAAGACACTGTTTCCTCCACCTAGGTATCTACATTGTCTCCATGCAAAAACTGAAGATCTCAAGTAGCCACTTCTGTGCTCTCATCCAAAAATATAAAAATTAGGGCTATCAATTAATCACAGTTAACTCATGCGATTAACTCAACAAAATTAATCGTGGTTAAAAAAATAATTGCGATTAATCACACTGTTAAACAATAGAATATCGATTGAAATTTATTAAATATTTTGGATGTTTTTCTACATTTTCAAATATATTGATTTCTATTACAGCACAGAATACAAAGTATACAGTGCTCACTTTATACTGTTTTTTATTACAAATATTTGCACTGTAAACATGATAAACAAAAGAAATAGTATTTTTCAGTTCACTTCATACAAGTACTGTAGTGCAATCTCTTTAACGTGAAAGTGTAACTTACAAATGTCGATTTTTTTTTGTTACATAACTGCACTCAAAAACAAAACAATGTAAAACTTTAGAGTCTACAAGTCCACTCAGTCCTAGTTCTTGTTCAGCCAATTGCTAAGACAAACAAGTTTATTTACATTTATGGGAGATAATGCTGCCTGCTTCTTATTTACAATGTCACTTGAAAGTGAGAACAAGTTTTCGCATAGCACTTTTGTAGCTAGTGTTGCAAGGTATTTACATACCAGCTATGCTAAATATTCGTATGCCCCTTCATGCTTCGGCCACCATTCCAGAGGACATGCTTCCATGCTGATGGTGCTCATTAAAAAAATAATGCGTTAATTAAATTTGTGACTGAACTCCTTGGTGGAGAATTGTTTATCTCCTGTTCCGTTTTACCTGCATTCTACCATATATTTCATGTTATAGCAGTCTCAGATGATGACCCAGCACATGTTCGTTTTAAGAACACTTTCACAGCAGATTTAATAAAACGCAAAGAAGGTACCAATGTGAGACTTCTAAAAATAGGTACAGCACTCCACCCAAGGTTTAAGAATCTGAAGGGGTGTCCAAAATCTGAGAGGGACAAGGTGTGGAGCATGCTTTTAGAAGTCTTAAAAGAGAAACACTCTGATGCGGAAACTACCCAAACCACCAAAAAAAGAAAATCAACCTTCTGCTGGTGGCATTTGACTCAGATGATGAAAATGAAAATGGCATTGGTCTGTTCTGCTTTGGATTGTTATTGAGCAGAACCCGTATGAAGCATGGACGCATGTCCTCTGGAATGGTGGTTGAAGCATGAAGGGACATAGGAACCTTTAGCACATCTGGCAAGTAAATATCTTGCGACACCCGCTACAACAGTGAACTCCTGCTCTCACTCTCAAGTGACATTGTAAACAAGAAGTGGACAGCATTATCTCCTGCAAGTTGTAACCAAACTTGGTTGAGCAATTGGCTGAAGTAGGACTGAGTGGAGCTGTAGGCTTTAAAGCTTTACATTTTTTTATTTTTACTGCAGTTATTTTTTGTACACAATTGTACATTTGTAAGTTCAACTGTCATGATAAAGAGATTTTACTACAGTACTTGAATGAGGTGAATTGAAAAATACTATTTATTTGGTTTTTTTACAGTGCAAATATTTGTAATAAAAATAAATATAAAGTGAGCACTGTACACTTTGTATTCTATGTCATAACTGAAATCGATATATTTGATAATGTAGAAAAAATCCAAAAATATTTAAATAAATGGTATTCTATTATTAACAGCACAATTATTCATGATTACTTTTTTTAATCGCTTGACAGCCCTAGAATAGCTCATTAGATATACCGAGTCCAGCTGTCTTTCAAGTTCTTCATAGCCGTTGTCAGTTTCTTACTGTTGACAAAGTCATTGTGGACTTTGCTGTCTCTGAGGTGTGAGTGAAGTTCCTGCTTGATTTGTTTCATTTTGCACTTGACATTGTGGGCTGGTTTACCATTTAGGATGATTTGTTGTGCAACTTAGGGTATGTCTACACTATGGGATTAATCTGAATTTACAGAATTCGAATTTTGGAAACAGATTGTATAAAGTCGAATGTATGCGGCCACACTAAGCACATTAATTCGGCGGTGTGCGTCCATGTACCGGGGCTAGCGTCGATTTCCAGAGCGTTGCACTGTGGGTAGTTATCCCATAGCTATCCCATAGTTCCCGCAGTGTCCCCCGCCCATTGGAATTCTGGGTTGAGATCCCAGTGCCTGATGGGGCAAAAAACATTGTCGCAGGTGGTTCTGGGTACAGCCTCACCTCTCCCTCCATGAAAGAAACGGCAGACAACCGTTTCGCGCCTTTTTTCCTGGGTGAACACAGCAGACGCCATACCACGGCAAGCCTGGAGCCCGCTCAGCTCAAGACAGCAGTCATGAACATTGTAAACACCTCGCGCATTATCGTGCAGTTTATGCTGAACCAAGACCAGAAAAACGAGGCAAGGCGGAGGCGGCGACGGCAGCGCGGCGACGAGAGTGATGAGGACATGGACATGGACACAGAATTCTCTCAAACCGCGGGTCCCGGCGCTTTGGAGATCATGTTGTTGATGGGGCAGGTTTTATCCGTGGAACCCGATTCTGGGCCCGGGAAACAAGCACAGACTGGTGGGACCGCATAGTGTTGCAGGTGTGGGACGATTCCCAGTGGCTGCGAAACTTTCGCATGCGTAAGGGCACTTTCATGGAACTTTGTGACTTGCTTTCCCCTGCCCTGAAATGCCAGAATACCAGGATGAGAGCAGCCCTCACAGTTGAGAAGCGAGTGGCGATAGCCCTGGGGAAGCTTGCAACGCCAGACAGCTACTGGTCAGTCGGGAATCAATTTGGAGTGGGCAAATCTACTGTGGGGGCTGCTGTCATGCAAGTAGCCAAAGCAAACATTGAGCTGCTGCTACGAAAAGTAGTGACTCTGGGAAGTGTGGAGGCCATAGTGGATGGCTTTGCTGTAATGGGATTCCCTAACTGCGGTGGGGCGATAGATGGAACCCATATCCCTATCTTGGCACCGGAGCACCAGGGTACCCAGTACATAAACCGCAAGGGGTACTTTTCAATGGTGCTGCAAGCACTGGTGGATCACAGGGGACGTTTCACCAACATCAACGTGGGCTGGCCGGAAAGGGTTCATGATGCTTGCGTCTTCAGGAACACTACTCTGTTTAAACGGCTGAAGCAAGGGACTTAGGCCTTGTCTACACTACGAGAGTACTTCGATTTTAGTTAATTCGACTATGTGGAATCGATATTACTAAGTCGAACGTGTGTGTCCACACTAAGGACAGTAATTCGACTTTGTGAGACTTTGTGAGTCCACACTAACGGGGCAAGCGTCGACATTGGAAGCGGTGCACTGTGGGCAGCTATCCCACAGTTCCCGCAGTCCCCCCTGCCCATTGGAATTCTGGGTCGAGCCCCAAATGCCTTCTGGGTAAAAAAATGTGTCGAGGGTGCTTTTGGGCGCCTGTCGTCATCCGTCCGTCACTCAAGCCCTCCCTCCCTCCATCCCTGAAAGCGCCGGCGGGAAATCAGTTCGCGCGCTTTTCTGATTACTGACAGCGCGGACGCCACAGCAGTGCGAGCATGGATCCCGCTGCGACCATCGCTGCAGTTGTGGCAGTTCTCAACGCCTCGCAGCTTCTCCTCCACCTGTACCAGAGGCAGCTGCAGATCAATCATGAGAGGAGGCTACGGCACTACCGTGACGGCATGAAGTCGGACACTAGCTCCGACCTCTCTGAGAACATGAGACCCAGCGCCCAGGACATCTCGCTGTCACTGGGTCTTGTTGATACTGTTGAACGGCGATTCTGGGCCCGTGAAACCAGCACGGAATGGTGGGACCGCATAGTGCTGCAGGTCTGGGATGAATCCCAGTGGCTGCGCAACTTTCGCATGCGGAAGGGGATTTTCCTCGAACTGTGTGAGTTGCTGTCCCCTGCCCTGAAGCGAAAGGACACCCGGATGCGGGCAGCCCTGACTGTCCAGAAGCGAGTGGCCATAGCCCTCTGGAAGCTCGCAACGCCAGACAGCTACCGGTCCGTCGCTAACCAGTTTGGCGTGGGCAAGTCTACCGTGGGGGTTGCTGTTATGCAAGTAGCCAGGGCAATCGTCAAGCTACTGCTATCTAAGGTAGTGACCCTGGGAAACGTGGAGCTCATCAGAGATGGCTTTGCCGAGATGGGATTCCCAAACTGCGGTGGGGCTATAGATGGGACTCACATCCCTATCCTGGCACCGGACCACCAGGCTAGCCAGTACATCAACCGGAAGGGCTACTTTTCCATGGTGCTGCAAGCACTGGTGGACCATCGGGGACGTTTTACCAATATCTACGTTGGATGGCCTGGCAAGGTTCATGACGCTAGGGTGTTCAGGAACTCTGGTCTGTGTAGACGGCTGCAGGAAGGTCTTTACTTCCCGGACCACAAAGTAACTGTTGGGGATGTGGAGATGCCAACAGTCATCCTCGGGGACCCTGCATACCCGCTAATGCCCTGGCTCATGAAGCCCTACACTGGCGCACTGGACTCAGGGAAAGAACTATTCAACTACCGGCTCAGCAAGTGCAGAATGGTGGTGGAGTGTGCTTTTGGCCGTCTCAAGGGGAGATGGAGAAGCCTACTCACTCGCTGTGATCTCAGCGAGACCAATATCCCGATTGTGATAGCTGCTTGCTGTGTGCTCCACAATTTGTGTGAGAGCAAGGGGGAGACCTTTATGGCGGGGTGGGAGCTTGAGGCAAATAGCCTGGCTTCTGATTACGTCCAGCCAGACAGCAGGGCGATTAGAAGATCACAGCGGGACGCGCTGTGCATCAGGGAGGCTTTGAAAGCCAGGTTCCTGACTGAACAGGGTCTCCAGTGACTTTTTACTTTGTGGACACAGATGCTGAACCTGCCCCCGTTTCTTTACCCAGTTACTGTTGACTATCCTTCCAAGTTACATACCCCCTTCCCCACCTTCCCAACAAATAAAATCTGTTCTGTTCTGTTAATGAACAAGGTTCTCTTTTTTACTGTTTTCGCGGGAATGTTTTAAACCCGGGACGCAGACTATGGCGGGGGGCGGGTTTAGTGTTCTGATGCAAATGATGCTTCAAAACTCCGGGAATGACAGGCTCCGCAGTGCTGGATTGGTTGTTTCAACGCAGCCTGCCAGCAGTCCTGGGCGGGACTGGATGTATGTGTCGGCCAAGTGACTTTCTGGCAGGGGGCGGAGGGTAACAGATCCCCTGCTGCGTGGCTCTGTGATCCAGGATAAGGACCGCGGCATAGGATCTCTAACTGCCCTCCCCCGACACAAAGTCACAGATCAACCCCCTCGCACCCCAGAACAAGAAAACCGCCTCCCAGACTGACCAGGGTAACTGGTGACTGTGCTGTGTATGTGTCCAGATGCTGGACCTGCCCCCGCCTCTGTAGCCTGCTACAGATGACTGTCCTGTCCAAGTAACAAACCCCTTCCCCCCCTTCAGACAGAATCCCCTCCAAAAGACACTCTCGGAAACAGTACTTAACAGAAACAGATGTTTTATTATGAACCGCACATGAAAAGGGGGAGGGGGAGGAAACTTGGACATGGGCTAGTGTGAGATGGGTAGGGAAGGACTTTTCAAACTTTGGAACGAGAGCCTTCCATTGCTGCAGCAGTGTGCAGTGGCCGACTGACAGTTTTAACGGACCTTGCCGCCCCTCCTTCTTTGTACTTTTGGTGAGGGGGGTGTGGGACTTGGTGGCGGGGGAGGGCAGTTAGAGATAGACAGCAGCAGTGCTCTGTCCTCCTGCCTCCGGTCTTGCAGAACATCCACAAGGCGCCGGAGCGTCTCCGTTTGCTCCCTCATTAGTCCAAGCAGGGTTTGAGTAGCCTGCTGGTCCTCCTGGCGCCACCTCTCCTCCCGTTCCATGACTGCTCTGTGCATTTGTGACAAGTTCTCCCTCCACTGTGTCGTCTGGGCTGCCTGCTCTCGTGAGCACTCCATAAGTTCATAAAACATGTCTTCACGAGTTTTTCTCTTCCTTCTTCTAATCTGCGCTAGCCTCTGGGAGTGTGATGCCAGGCTGGGTTGGGAGACAGTCGCAGATGTGTCTGTGGGAATGGGAAAAAGGGAGTAAATTCCTGAGACAGATAAATGAAGTTGCTAACAAAGAGCATAGTCTTTCTCTGTGAACAACACCATGCACTGCACCTTTCACATGCGCACTCAGGACAAGGTCGAATTTTCGGCCCTCGTCTTATGTGTCTGGGGTCCTGCAGTTGCGATCAGAGAAGCGTTGCAGGACACCTCTACTTCTGCTGCAGGAAAACATGGTAAGCTGTAGACTTGTGGCAGCTTAAACATGTAATAGTAGCACTGGGCTCCTTTCGCACTGAATGCAAGGCCACTCTCTGCTGGCAGCAATCAGGGAAGCATGAGCTCTACCCCTGTCCCACCACCTCGCGGCTGTCCCCGGGAAAGATCCCTGTATGCTGCCCCTATGCCGCCTCCACAGCGTGGCTGTAAAGCAGTCCCAATACTAACATTCCCCTCCCTAATTTAAAGCAGGGCGTCATGTGTGACATAACACTCATGAGGATCTCGGAGACCGAGAGGGGAAGGATGCTGCGTGAAAGCATGCAGAGGCCTGGGCCGTATGCCGCCATGCTGTGCCGCGCACTGATCCCCGACTACCTGATGGACTCATGGCGTGGGAACGTGTGTTACCACGGGGGACCAAACAAGATCGCCCTGCCGTTGAACCTCGTGCGCATGCTGGAGCGGTACCTGCAGGAGAGCTATGCCGAGCTATCCCAGGAGGACTGTCTGTCCATTCCCGGGCACATTGACCGCCTTTTCATTTAAGTTCAGCATTACGGACTACAGAGTGGAGCGTCCTGTGGTGGACTAATCATGAATATCCGGACAGTACTTGATTTTCTATACATAGTTAGGAGTAAATAGTTCACTATAAGCCAACTAAATCATGAACAACAAATTACTAATATAGTTAATATTCCTGTTTTGTTATAAATAAAAGTTTCTATGTTTAAAGGAGTGACTGAAAAGCCCATTCTTAACAATATAAATATTCCACTTATGTTAAAATGAAATGTTTAGATGTTTAAAGCACTCACTGCTTGATCCTTCCCCTGATTCGGTGTCCGGGGTAAGGGCTGTGGACGGTTGGTAGGGATCTCGGTAAGGGTGATGAAGAGCTCCTGGCTGTCGTTGAAATCAGCGGTGCAAGCGCTGTCGACTGCCTCGTCCTCCTCATCTCCTTCCTCATCTTCCCCGTCACCTAACATTTCCGAGGAGGAACCGGCCGTGGACAATATCCCATCCTCGGAGTCCACGGTCACTGGTGGGGTAGTGGTGGCGGCCGCACCTAGGATGGAATGCAGTGCCTCGTAGAAACGTGATGTGTGGGGCTGGGATCCGGAGCGTCGGTTTGCCTCTTTGGTTTTTTGGTAGCCTTGTCTCAGCTCCTTGATTTTCACGCGGCACTGCGTTGCATCCCGGCTGTATCCTCTCTCTGCCATGGCTTTAGAGATCTTCTCGTAGATCTTTGCATTCCTTCTTTTGGAGCGCAGCTCTGAAAGCACGGACTCATCGCCCCACACAGCGATGAGATCCAAGACTTCCCGATCAGTCCATGCTGGGGCCCTCTTTCTATTAGATTGCACGGCCAACTCTGCTGGAGAGCTCTGCATCGTTGCCAGTGCTGCTGAGCTCTCCACGCTGTCCAAACAGAAAATGAGATTCAAACTGGCCAGACAGGAAAAGGAATTCAAATTTTCCCGGGGCTTTTCCTGTGTGGCTGGTCAGAGCATCCGAGCTCGAAGTGCTGTCCAGAGCGTCAACAGAGTGGTGCACTGTGGGATAGCTCCCGGAGCTATTACCGTCGATTTCCATCCACACCTAGCCTAATTCGATATTGCCATTTCGAATTTAGCGCTACTCCTCTCGTTTTCGAGGATTACAGAAGTCGAATTTAAAAGAGCTCTATTTCGAACTAAGTAGCTTCCTGGTGTGGACGGGTGCAGGGTTAATTCGATGTAACGGCGCTAAATTCGATATAAGCTCCTAGTGTAGACCAGGCCTTACTTCTGGACCAGAAAATAACCGTTGGGGATGTTGAAAAGCCTATAGTTATCCTTGGGGACCCAGCCTACCCCTTAATGCCATGGCTCATGAAGCCATACACAGGCAGCCTGGACAGGAGTCAGGAGCTGTTCAACTACAGGCTGAGCAAGTGCAGAATGGAGGTGGAATGTGCATTTGGATGTTTAAAAGGTCGCTGGCGCACTTTACTGACTCGCTCAGACCTCAGCCAAACCAATATCCCCATTGTTATTGCTGCTTGCTGTGTGCTCCACAATCTCTGTGAGAGTAAGGGGGAGACGTTTATGGCGGGGTGGGAGGCTGAGGCAAATCACCTGGCTGCTGATTACGCGCAGCCAGACACCAGGGCGATTAGAAGAGCACACGAGGAAGCGCGGCGCATCAGAGAAGCTTTGAAAACCAGTTTCATGACTGGCCAGGCTACCGTGTGAAAGTTCTGTTTGTTTCTCCTGGATGAAAACCCGCCCCCTTTATTGACTCATTCTCTGTAGGCAACCCACCCTCCCCCTTCGATCACAGCTTGCTTTCAAAGGAAATAAAGTCACTATCATTTAAAAATCATGTATTCTTTATTAATTGATTATAAAAAGAGGGAGAGAACTGACAAGGTAGCCCGGGTGGGATTTGGGAGGAGGATTGGAGGGAAGGAAAAGGCCACTAAAGAAAGGTTAAAATAATGACAGCCTTTTGCTTGGGCTGTCCACTGGGGTGGAATGGGAGGGTGCACGGAGCCTCCCCCCCGCCCCCGCGTTCTTACATGTCTGGGTGAGGAGGCTATGGTGAGGGTGGAGGGGTGTTATACAGGGGCTGTAGTGCCAGTCTGTGATCCTGCTGCCGTTCCTGAAGCTCCACCAGACGCCGGAGCATGTCTGTTTGCTCACGCAGCAGCCCCAGCATTGCATCCTGCCTCCTCTGATCTTCCTGCTGCCACCTCTCATCTCGAGCATCTCTCCTCTCCTCACATTGGTCCCTTCTGTCCTCACGTTGGTCCCTCACGTCCTCACGTTGGTCCCTCCTGTCCTCACGTTCACTGGCATCATTCCTATACTTTGAAACCGTGTCCTTCCACTCATTCAGATGAGCTCTTTCATTGCGGGTGGATTCCATGATTTCCGCGAACATCTCTTCTCACGTCCTCTTTTTCCGACGCCTTATCTGAGATAGCCTTCGGGACGGAGGAGGGAGGCTTGAAAAATTTGCAGCTGCTGGAGGGAGGGAAAAACGGAGAGAATTTTTTTTAAAGATACATTTTACAGAACAATGCTTATACTCTTTCACGGTGAACAACACTATTCACATTACATAGCACATGTGATTTCTGTGCAAGGTCGCATTTTGCCTCTTAATATTGAGTGCCTGTGGCTTTGCTGCTAGAGATCACAGACGCAGGTCCGGGCAACAGAATTCGGCTTGCATGCGGCCATGGTAAGCCATTGTCTTTCAGCTTCTGCCTCCTCCTTTCCCACATACCAAGCAAAGCCTGTTGAGTGCTGTGATTTTCCTGTTAACCTTCAGCAGCAGAAAACAAACCAACCTCCCCCCCCATCCAATTCTCTGGGATGATCGCTTTATCCCTCCCCCCACCGCGTGGCTGGTATCAGGGAAGATCCCTGCTAGCCACATGTGAAAAGCTTAGCGCCAATCCCCCCCCCCCCGCCCCCCCGTGCTTGGCTTACTACAGGGAAGGATTTCTTTTTAGCCACAGGCAAACAGCCCAGTAGGAAGGGCCACCTCTGTCCCCTTAATTAAATTCCCGTATTTCAACCAGGTTACCATGAGCGATATTACTCTCCTGAGGATTACACAGCGAGATAAAGAACGGATGTTGCTTGAATGCCAGCAAACACCGGGACCATACGCTGCCAGGCTTTGTCATGCAATGATACCAGATTACTTGCTACTAGCATGGCGTGGTCAAGTGTCCTACGATGGAGGACGGAATAAGGCTGCACTGCCCATAAACCTTCTGCAAAGGCTTTTGGAGTACCTCCAGGAGAGCTTCATGGAGATGTCCCTGGAGGATTTCCGCTCCATCCCCAGACACGTTAACAGACTTTTTCAGTAGCTGTACTGGCCGCGAATGCATCCCAAGTCCTCAGGGTAAGTTAATCATTAAAAAACGCTTGCTTTTAAACCATGTTTTATATTTTAAAAGGTAAACTCGCCTGAGGTCCCTTCCATGGGGTCATGCTCTTGGGTACAGGCTTGGGAGGGTACTTCAGTCAGGCTAAGAAAAAGATCCTGGCTGTTGGGGAGAACTGAGTGCTGTGTGCTCTCCGCAAGCTCATCCTCCTCCTCCTCCTCCTCCTCCTCCTCTTCCCCGTCCACAGAATCCTCAGGTGTGGCTAATGAGATTACCCTGGCCTCGGAATCCACGGTCAGAGGTGGGGTAGTGGTGGCGGCCCCCGCTAGAATTGCATGCAGCTCAGCGTAGAAGTGGCATGTCTGCGGCTCTGACCCGGAGCGACCGTTTGCCTCCTTTGTATTCTGATAGGCTTGTCTGAGCTCCTTGACTTTCACGCGGCACTGCTCTGAGTCCCTATTGTGGCCTCTCTCCATCATGCCCTTGGAGATTTTTTCAAAAGTTTTGGCATTTCGTCTTTTCAAACGAAGTTCTGCTAGCACTGAATCCTCTCCCCATATAGCGATCAGATCCAGTACCTCCCGTACGGTCCATGCTGGTGCTCTTTTTTGATTATCGGCCTGCATGGTTACCTGTGCTGATGAGCTCTCTGTGGTCACCTGTGCTCTCCTGTGCTGGGCAAACAGGAAATGAAATTCAAATGTTCCAGAAAGCCTTTCTGAAGTTGAATCTTGGCAGGTACATTTTCCTGGGTTGTACTTCAGCATCTGTTCTCACTTGCACTTGTCCATGCTGAACCATGGAATGCAAGGCTAGATTTGTTTCCCCCTAAACAAGGACATAGTGAAGTTTTACTATCCTGCAATTAGGTTTCACTATGCTAATTCATTTGCAAGACAGCAATTAATACCTACCAGTGGGTGTTAACCATTTGGTAATGCCAGACTTATTTCCTTCATGGGTGGAAGAGATGACACATTGTTATTGCTCTGAAGGTGAGGAATAAAAGGGCCCTTTCTGGAATCTGCTCTCAATTCAACTGTTTCCAGATGGAAGTGAACAGGAGCTGGTCATGTCACAACTGTTCATCAGTGGAGTGAAAACATAGCTTTCCAGAGGCTACCTCCAAAAATAGTGGAGGTTTTCTGTCTTGAGCTCAGTGTATGGCTCCTGTTGAAGGAGGAATCACAAATGCACACAATTAGAATTGGCTAAACTTTTAAAAATGGAAATGGCTATCATTTAAAAATTGAAATGCAATTTGTTTTGTTTTAATGAAAAATGTCAAATACAAAAATTCTGTGGAAAAAACCCTGACAAAAATTTTTGACCAGCGTTAGTCCTGAGAAGTTAGCAATCCTTTATGCTCATGCCATCTTTGGCCTCTCTTCAGAGAACAAAGTTCAGCTCAAGTTCTCCATCAAAGGTGTGAACCATAAAGTATGATCCTATAAGGTGTTCTCAGTGGTCTGGCTGCCATCAGCATGAGGTGTGGGAAAAGCTTAAAGACGAGGGAAGAAAGGTGAGTTCAGTGAGAATGTTCTCAGATGTCTCCATGTGACAGCGTAGTGACAAAGGAGAATAGGGGACATAATGGGGAAAGCAATTTGTCATTTCAGAGGCCAATATTTTCCATCTTCCAATAATGTAGAGCCCCAAATTAAGGGGAGAATAAGAGGTAAATTGTACTCATGGGTTTTTTTGTGTACCCACATTCTGTGTACACTTCCCCCTCCCCACTAAAGTAAGTGGAATGAGACCATCACACATTTTAACATAGGCAATTGAGCAGCCATCATATGATAAAAATTTACAGTGACTGCTGTCCAAATCTAGCTTCAAATAGGCAAACTACGAGTGAAAGTCTGAAAACTGCTCTCCAATTTACTCCAAGATATGAAATACAAAAGGTTTTACATAATCTGCCCAAACCCACACAACAAATCAGACAGGAGAATTGGTACCTTAATTTGTTCCTTTTCTGCCAAAGAAATGACATGTTCTCTAGTTTTGTTTACACATGATAAGAAAGACAATGCCTGGGCTCAAAGGGTTACAAAAAGAACTGAGTCCAACAATAGATTTTCACATTTCAATTCCAAGTGAATTTTCTTGACTGTGGATTTTCAGGCACTTAGCACTTAGCATTAGATGCGTGACTAGCGTTTTATGAGATACTAGCAAAGAAAGCAGATACCAGCACGCATTTTTGTAGTTAAATAACTGAAAACAATTAAGAAGAACATCTAGTGAAAAATTCAGTAATTCTAGCTGTTTATGTAAGACTTAATTCTGAATATTTATATGAGCAACATCAAATGCAGCTTGGGAGACAGTAAATCCCAAAGAAGCAAAGCTGACTATGAAGGCCTACAAGATGTTGCTCTGTTGAGCAGACACATGCTGCCTTAAAAGAAGTCAACAACAAAGCTTAACACATGGAAAATCCATGTGACTCAACATTTATTCAGAAAAGAAAAGAACTACACATGGCAGCTAGTTTCCCAGGCAACTGGGAATCTCTGTGAATCTAGGTGAAATAATTAAGCATGTTTCTGTGTTTCTGGAGCCAGATAATTGTTATGAAATGGCGAGGTACAGTATGCACTACTGGGTTATCATTCTTAGGGTTTTCTACAGTGCCTATCCAAGTGCTCCCTAAGGGATGTGGGGGGAGAGGACCCTAGTGGATGTAATGGAGCTTTCTACTCTTCTCCCTTTCCTCATAGAAGGTAGTTCTGGCTTGGGATGTGCATGTATGAGCATTTGGTTAATTTTGGTGGGGGAATGTTTCCCTCTCCCTCCTTACTTTCCCTATAGTTTTGGTTATAGTGGGAAAGCTTTGTCAGAAAGTAGGGTCTTGCTCAATGCTCTGACAATGCTCAAATGCCAGGTTAGTCTGACTTCCTTTAGAAGCTTTTTACAACCAGACCCTTTTGAATAAGAATGATTTGTCACCCAGCTTATTCCCTTGTAGCTCTGCAGGGCTAACAGGAATAAGCAATACTAAAAACCTATTTTTGTCACTAAAGGAAGCAATATACACAGGGAGATGATCTGCTGAGTAAGAAGGTGTCCCTTTTTGCCATCTTTTTTTCAGAGTAGAACAGAAAAGCTCTGCACTGGATGGACCCACTGCTGACAATTGACAATGGTTATCAAGAGTGGGTGCCCCTGAACAAAGACCGAAACCAAATTTGAAGAATGCTTTCTATAACGATGCTGAGAACAATTATGTCCTGGCTATTATGCTAGCAGTTAAGCCATTCTAAAGCAAGGTTTAATGAGAGATATTGCCATCCATTCAGAAATAAAAATGTCTGGTCAGGATGTTTTATAACTATTAATGGACCGAAAGCCTGTTTATGTGAGGAGTTGATGTGTCAGCTGTCTCACGGCTAGGATAGCTGTTCCTATAAGACAGCCAGCGCTATTCTCAATCTGAGTGCTATTGGGAATTGATCATTTTGCTCCCCACTGAAAGCTCATAAAGATACACCATTATTTTTAAATGGGTTTGTCTACATTGTGCTTGCATTCCTTTTGCCTTGGCTTTTTGCAAACTATTCTATCTGATAAAGCTCACTGGTAAGAACCCTCATAGAAAAATGAATAAAGTTAATTTTAAAACATGTCAAAGCACTTTATTTGTCCATGACTGGAGACTGTTTCTAAGATTCAAGTTCCTCCAGTGAGGAATGGGGCAACCTAACCAAAATAGCTCAAATGTTGAATATTCAAAATGAGCTTATTGCAGACCAAGAATTATTAACACAGATTATTTGGAGGAACAATACATTTGAGGAAACCACAATCTTATTGCTGTCAATTTGTAAACCATAAGTTTATTGAATGAATTATTTGTTATGAATTATTTGCATTTCAGTTTAGGAAACAGTGATGCTATTTTGGGTTGGTTGCTTTCTGTGAAACTGGTGTAAATGTAATTTTCCTCTTATTTGATGCAACATTTTTCATACAAGTCTAATTTTAATTAAGGTTATTACTTAACAGTATTTGGCAACTTAAAACTCAATGACAGCTGCCTTCTTTTCAATTAAGAAATTACAAAGAATTTTTGTTTTACATTTTAATACTCTCTATCATCTTGCCAAAGCCGATTACTCCATAGATATCATGTCAGCAAAGACTGAATCATTCTGCCATGGACATTTGCTCTCCAGAAGATATTACCTGATAGCACACTCAGACAATCATTTCCTCCAGACTAAATGATGAATGGTTTAGCTTTTGGTGGGTTCACAAGGTCATGTCTGTTTGAGTGGGTGTACTCTCATGCACTGGGTTTGTGAAGAATAACTATAAATTATACAGTGCTTCTTATATATATGCACTGTCTTTTAGACAATGTGCAACAGTGTTCTTGTCATTGAAAAAGATTCCTGAATTCCTTTTGCTGATATCTGCAGATAGAATATTGTAAAGGAGTCAGAGATTGTAGGTATCACTATTACTTGGGGATAGATCATCTTTACCACTTACTAAAGGGCACAAAAGTGTCTCCCCTTATATCTCTGACCATTCAGTTCAAGGCACTAAAATTGCATCCCCAACCATGGTTGGGGAAAGAAGGAAGCAGGGACAGAAAGAACATATTCACCAGCCAGAACACTGAATGAGCACGTGTAGGGAGATTAAGGTGTGAACAACACTACATATTTTGCTGGCATAACTATCTTGGTCAGGGGTGTGGGGAAAAAACCCAAACACGCCGTAACCAACATAGCTGTGACACAAATAAAAACCCTATGTAACTGCAGCACTGCCAACAGAAGAGTGCCTTTGTCGGCATAGACAATGCTGTTTGGGGAAGTGGTGTAATGATGCCAGTAGAAAAACTCCATCTCTCAGCATAATCTGCATCTACACTAGGGGGCTCAGCTGGTTTAGTTATACCAGCACAACATCTGTAGTGTGCACAAGATCTAAACTACATTCTGAAAAGGGTTGAAACAATTTACTCACTCCTCCACCTCCTTCCCAAAGGAAGGAGAGAAGGGAGGAATTGTGCATCTCTGAACACAATAAGGTACATCTATACTTTAATAAAAGTATGGCTGGCCCAGGTCAGCCGATTCAGGGTTGCAGGGCTTGGGCTGCAGGGCTAAAACTTCCAGTGTAGGTGTTCAGGCTCAGGGTATGTCTACACTGCAATGTAAACCCAGGGTTAGTAGAAGTTGAGTTAGCAGACCCTGGGTTTGTTAGCCTAGGTCTTGAACATCTACATTCATTTGTAACCACAGGTAATGAATTGTTGATCCCTGGTTTCCAATCTGAGGCTCCAGCATCTACCCTGCATTATGCAGGCCCAAGCCCAACCACCCACATCCCAGACTTTCTAGCGCTCTCCCAAAATGTGACCACTCCTAGCCCTTTGGTCATGGTGCAGTGTGGGAAAACTTGACTATCTGACAAACTTGATGGTCCAGAGGACAAAAAATTGTCCTATGGGATTATGGTATACTTTTGGGAGATTCCCAGAGCACAAGTCCATTGGGGCTACATCTACACTGCAAAGCAATAGGACTTGAATCCTGTGTTCCAGTTTGACTCAGGATTGGACCCTCCACCCCCATGGGCTCTTTGGACCTTGGGTCTGAGCCCTGGATTAGCACAATTTGTGTGTAGAGACAGCAGGAATAAAGGGGAAGTCTGCATGTTTGCAGAATCAAGGATGAAATACATCTTAGAATACTCAGGGAGCTGACTGAGGAGATATCTGAACCATTAGTGATTATTTTCAAAACTCATGGAAGATGGGAGAGATTCCAGAGGACTGGAAGAGGACAAATAAAGTGCCAATCTATAAAGAGGGGAATAAAGACAACCTGGGGAATTACAGACCAGTCAGCTCTAGTACTTGGAAAGATAATGGAGCAAATAATCAAGCAATTGATTTGCAAATACCTAAAAGATAATAAGGTAATAAGTAACAGTCTGCATGAATTTGTCAAGAATTAATCATGTCAGAGGAACCTAATCATTTTCTTTGACAGGGTAACAAGCCTAGTGGATAGAGGGAAAGCAGTAGATGTGGTATATCTTGATTTTAGTAAGGCTTTTGATACTGTCTTGCATGACCTTCCCATAAACAAACTAGGGGAAATACAACCTAGATGGAACTACTATAAGGTGAGTGCAAAACTGGTTGCAAAACCATTTCCAGAGAATAGTTATCAGTGGTTCACAGTCAAGCTGGAAGGGCATATCACGTGGGATCACTCAGGGATCAGTCCTGGGTCCAGTTCTGTTCAATATCTTCATCAATGATTTTGATAATAGCATAGAGAGTACATTTCTCAAGTTTGTGAATGATACTGAGCTGGGAGGGGTTCCAAGTGCTTTGGAAGATACGATTAAAATTTAAAATTATCTGGACTAACTGGAGAAATGGTCTGATGTAAATAGGATGAAATTCAGTATGGACAAATGCAAAGTACTCCACCTAGGAATGAACAATCAGTTGCACACATACAAAATGGGAAATGACTGCCTAGGAAGGAGTACTGTAGAAAAGGATCTCTGTGTTATAGTGGATTAAAAGCTAAATATGAGTCAACAGTGTAATACTGTTGCAAAACAAGCAAACATAATTCTGTGATACATTAGCAGGAGTGTTGTAAGCAAGGCATGTGAAGTAAATCTTCGGCTGTACTCCGTGCTGATAAAGCTTCAGCTGAAGTATGGTGCCCTTTTCTGGGCACCAGATTTCAGGAAAAATGTGGACAAATTGGAGGAAGTCCAGAGGTGAGCAACAAAAATGATTAAAGGTCTAGAAAACATGACCTATGAGGAATTGGATTTGTTTAGTCTAGGGAAGAGAAGACTGAGAAGGGACATGACAACAGTTTTCAAGTACATAAAAGGTTGTTACAAGGACGAGGGAGAAAAATTGTTCTCTTTAAACTCTCAGTATAGGACAAGAAGCAATGGGCTTAAATTGCAGCAAGGGCAGTTTAGGTTGGACATTAGGAATAACTTCCTAACTATCAGGGTAGTTAAGCACTGGAATAAATTGCCCACAGAGGTTGTTGAAATCTCTGTCATTGAAGGTTTTTAAGGGCGGGTTAGATAAACACCTGAAATAAGAACTTAAAACACAATATTTGTGTCTATATTTGTGGGATGGTCTAAATAATACATAGTCCTGTCATGAGTGCAGAGGACTGGACTAGAAGACCTCTCAAGGTCCCTTCCAGTCCTATACTTCTATGATGTAGGATTAATACTTGCCTGAATTACTAAGAGAAAAAGTGGTTTAAAATGCAAGAGTTTCAGCTTTAAACTCTTCTGGATTTCAAAGCAGAAGAATTTATATTTTCTCTCTTATGGAGAATGAAACACATTTATATTCCTAAATATTGTGTTTTAAGTTCTTATTTCAGATTGACCTTTATTGCCAGTTCTTCAAAACATAAATGAGGGGAATTACCTTTACATCTAACTGTGATTCATTTAATGATGTTTGCATCAAGTCTGTACATTTATCTTAACAATATTTTGTTCTATGTGTTTATGTTGCACTCGCTATGTCCACTGTAATTCAGGGTCTTTCAGAATTTCCATTATAAATATTCTCACATATAATTTAAGATTTATTATATATGTGAGAATATTAAATTATATATTTTTATTTACTTATTTATTTTGAAATGTTACATTTGTGAGAAGAGTGCAGGTAGCAGTCAAAGCAAATGTTTCATACCCTGCAGTATACATGATCTATGAGCCTCTTCATATAAAAAGCTGGTTTCATTTCCATTCATACCCACTCAAACTCAGAATAGGAGTCACTTATTAGAACAGACATCGTTCTAGTGAGACTCCAGATGTGCCAGCTCTTCACATAAACATGGATTTCTGTCAAATCCAGAATCCATTAATAATCCATAAGACATTTTGATCTGACACTGTCTTCCCGAATGGATAGTCTTCTGTACCATCATTTTGTCACAGGTATAAAAATCAGGGCTATTATTATAGAATGCTTTGAAATAATGTTCTGCATTAATGATTGATATGTATTATATGGGCAATCTTTTCCACAGGAAAACTAGGTGTTTCTGAGCTCATATGCTCATACTAATTCACCACTTTGCCACAAAGTCAGAAACCATCAGCAAAAATAACTTTTTTTACTTTGATTCTGTGATATATTTTTTGCAAAAATCAAATCATAGAGAAATAGAGTTATTTTATCCTAAAAATGTTACAGTTAGTCAGTAGCGTAGCTAGTGGGGTGCAGAGGAAGCAGCCGCTTCCCCTCAGCACATTTCCCAAAAGCGGCGCCTGCCGGGCCAGCGCTGGGGGCAGCAGGGCTGGAGGAGCCATGGGGGGGGGGGGGGGAGGAGGCGGGAGGCGCGGCCGGAGGAGCGAGGGGGCCGGCTCCTCGGCCATCGCGCCCCACGCTCAGCGCGGCCCCAACATCGCCGCAGGCACAACCACCTCCTGCGGCGGCTCAGGGCTCGGCGGCCAAGCACTCCCCGCCCCAAGCCGGAGCCAGAGCTGGGATCCGCCCGCGGCACGTGGCCGGGATCGGCCGGGGACAGGCGGCGGCGCAGGACTGCCGGGCCGGCGCTCGGGGCAGCATGGCCGGAGGAGCCATGGGGGGCTGCAGGCGCGGCCGGAGGAGCAAGGGGGCCGGCTCCTCGGCCATCGCGCCCCACGCTCAGTGCGGCCCCAACATCGCCGCAGGCACAGCCACCTCCTGCGGCGGCTCAGGGCTCGGCGCCCAAGCACTCCCCGCCCCCAGCCGGAGCCGGTGCCGGGATCCACCCGCAGCGCGGGGCCAGGATCAGCCGGGGACAGGCGGCAGCGCAGGATGGAAGGTGAGTGGCAGGGTTCCGGTGCCTTGCACTGGGGGGTCCCCTCCAGGCGAGGGGCTCCCTGGGGCCGGGCCCGCAGGGCAGGGGCGCAGGCCACGCTGTCTGGACGGGGGGTCCTGGCGCGGCGCAGGAACCTGGAGCCCGGGGCAGGGGGGACGGGACCCCGTGGGTTGGGACGAGCGGCGCAGCCCGGCGGGGGACACCTGCAGAGCGGGCTGGGCAGGAGAGACTCTCCCGGGACTGCGGGGGGACTGGGGTATCCGCACCCCCGGGAAGCCCTCAGGAGTCCTGAGCCGAGCCCCGGGGTTAATCTGGGGGGGGGGAGACGGGAGGAGCCAAGGGGGGGGGGGCATGGCCAGAGGAGGAGCCAAGGGGGGGCGCCTTTTTTATGTTTGCTTCCCCTACACGTAGACCCTGGCTACGCCACTGAGTTAGATGTGTATATATGTAACCAGTGACATCCACACGAAAGGTATGTATGTGGCCCAAGGGACATGCACTATGTGGTTTTATATTTCATTGAAGAGCTCCCAATGCTGCATACTTTGTGGCACTTAAACAGGTACTGATGACAGCATATTGTATCTTTTAAAAATATTCTCTTCAACTAGCTATTAACATCAACTGCCTGAGAAAGTGCATAGTAAATGCTCTGATGGGCACATTTAAGTACAGTGCAAACTAAAAATGGACAAGCAGCTCCCATTATGAATAGCATGAGTTTGCTCCTTAAGTGTCAAAATTCGTAGAATCATAGAATATCAGGGTTGGAAGGGACCTCAGGAGGTCATCAAGTCCAACCCCCTGCTCAAAGCAGAACCAATCCTCAACTAAATCACCCAGCCAGGGCTTTGTCAAGCCTGACCTTAAAAACCTCTAAGGACAGAGATTCCATCATCTCCCTAGGTAACACATTCCAGTGCTTCACCACCCTCCTAGTGAAAAAGGTTTTCCTAATATCCAACCTAAACCTCCCCCACTGCAACTTGAGACCATTACTCCTTGTTCTGTCATCTGCTACCACTGAGAACAGTCAAGATCCATCCTCTTTGGAATCCCCTTTCAGGTAGTTGAAAGCAGCTATCAAATCCCCCCTCATTCTTCTCTTCTGCAGACTAAACAATTCCAGTTCCCTCAGCCTCTCCTCATAAGTCATGTGCCCCAGACCCCTAATCATTTTTGTTGCCCTCCGCTGGACTCGCTCCAATTTTTCCACATCCTTCTTGTAGTGTGGGGCCCAAAACTGGACACAGTACTCCAGATGAGGCCTCACCAATGTTGAATAGAGGGGAATGATCACGTCCCTCAATTTGCTGGCAATGCCCCTACTTACACAGCCCAAAATGCCGTTAGCCTTACAAGGGCACACTGTTGACTCATATCCAGCTTCTCGTCCCCTGTAGCCCCTAGGTCCTTTTCTGCAGAACTGCTGCCTTGCCACTCGGTCCCTAGTCTGTAGCAGTGCATGGGATTCTTCCATCGTAAGTGCAGGACTCTGCACTTGTCCTTGTTGAACCTCATCAGGTTTCTTTTGGCCCAATCCTCTAATTTGTCTAGGTCCCTCTGTATCCTATCCCTACCCTCCAGCATATCTACCACTCCTCCCAGTTTAGTGTCATCTGCAAACTTGCTGAGAGTGCAGTCCATGCCATCCCCCAAATCATTAATGAAGATATTGAACAAAACCGGCCCCAGGACCGACCCTTGGGGCACTCTGCTTGATACCGGCTGCCAACTAGACATGGAGCCATTGATCACTACCCGTTGAGCCCGATGATCTAGCCAGCTTTCTATCCACCTGATAGTCCATTCCATCCAGCCCATATTTCTTAACTTGCTGGCAAGAATACTGTGGGAGACCATATCAAAAGCTTTGCTAAAGTCAAGGAATAACACGTCCATTGCTTTCCCCTCATCCACAGAGCCAGTTATCTCCTCATAGAAGGCAATTAGGTTAGTCAGGCATGACTTGCCCTTGGTGAATACATGCTGACTGTTCCTGATCACTTTCCTCTCCTCCAAGTGCTTCAGAATTGATTCCTTGAGGACCTGGACTCCATGATTTTTCCAGGGACTGAGGTGAGGCTGACTGGCCTGTAGTTCCCCGGATACTCCTTCTTCCCTATTTTAAAGATGGGCACTACATTAGTCTTTTACCAGTCATCTGGGACCTCCCCGATCGCCATGAGTTTTCAAAGATAATGGCCAATGGCTCTGCAATCACATCCGCCAACTCCTTTAGCACCCTTGGATGCAGCACATCCAGCCCCATGGACTTGTGCTCATCCAGCTTTTCTAAATAGTCCTGAACCACTTCTTTCTCCACAGAGGACTGCTCACCTCTGCTCAGTGCAGTAGTCGGGGAGCTGACCTTGTTCGTGAAGACAGAGGCAAAAAAAGCATTGAGTACATTAGCTTTTTCCACATCCTCTGTCACTAGGTTGCCTCCCTCATTCAGTAAGGGGCCCACACTTTCCTTGACTTTCTTCTTGTTGCCAACATACCTGAAGAAACCCTTCTTGTTACTCTTAACATCTCACTCTAGCTGCAACTCCAAGTGTGATTTGGCCTTCCTGATTTCATTCCTGCATGCCTGAGCAATATTTCTATACTCCTCCCTGGTCATTTGTCCAATCTTCCACTTCTTGTAAGCTTCTTTTTTGTGTTTAAGATCAGAAAGGATTTCACTGTTAAGCCAAGCTGGTCGCCTGCCATATTTACTATTCTTTCTACACATCGGGATGGTTTGTTCCTGCAACCTCACTAAGGATTCTTTAAAATGCAGCCAGCTCTCCTGGACTGCTTTCTCCCTCATGTTATTCTCCTGAAAAAATGTTAAATATACTTCCCAATAGAAGAGAATTAGGTTTATTTTACGTATTTCAGAAATATTCAAAGATCTACTTTTAATCATAATATCTATTCTACATATGGTATACATTCAATATACTCTGGCTACAGATTTTGCATGCTGCATGGAAACTTTTTAAAAACACCACAATAGAGACTCAAACTAAATGTATACCCGCCCTCCCGCTCCAAAAAAAAAAAATGCCACCTTGCCTAAACAGAATAAAAGAGTTGGTTAAAGGTAAAAAGGCACCCTTTAAAAATTGGAAATCAGGAGCATATACTTTACACTTGACTTGCTAGCGTTTAATTAGTCAGGAAAAAAAATTGAAAATCAACTGGCAAAAGATACAAAACTAACAGCAAATGTTTTTTAAAGAACATTAGAAGCAGGAAGCTTGCCAAACAATCAGTGGGACCACTGAACAATCGATGTGCTAAAAGAGTACTTAAGGAAGACAAAGCCACTATGGAGAAATTAAATGAATTCTTTGCATCTGCATCGGTCTTCACCGCAGAGGCTGTGAGGGAGATTCCTACTCCTGAGACATTAGGTTTAGGTGACAAATTTGAGGAACTGTCCCAGATTGAGGTGTCGATAGAGAAGGTTTTTGAATCAATTGAACGAATTGTTACATTAAACACTAATAAGTCACCAGGACCAGATGGTATTCAAGCAAGTGTTCTGAAGGCATTCAAATATGAAATTGCAGAACTACTATATATTGTATACTTGCAGTATACAACCTATTGCTCTGTACCAGATGACTGGAGGGTAGCTAATTTTTTTAAAAGGTTCCTGAGGCAGTTCTGGCAATTACAGGCCAGTAAGCCTAAATTCAGTACTGGACAAACTGGTTGAAACTATAGTAAGGAATAGAATTACCAGACACATAGATGAACACAATATGTTGGGGAAGAGTTAACATGGCTTTTATAAAGGGAAATCATGCCTCACCAATCTATTAGAATTCTTTAAATGGGTCAACAAACATGTGGATCAGGGTGATCTAGTGTATATAGTGTACTTGGACTTCAGAAAGCCTTTGACAAGGTCCCTCACCAAAGACTCTTAAGAAAAGTAAGGAGTAATGGAATAAAAGGGAAGGTCCTCTAAGGGATCAGTAACTGGTTGCAAGACAGGAAACAAAGGATAGGAATAAATGGCCAGTTTTCACAACAGATATAGGTAAATAGCAGGGTCTCCCAAGGAGCTGTACTGGGACCAGTGCTGTTCAACATAACTAATTTAGAGAAACGGGTAAACAGGTGGCAAAGTTTGCAGGCTATACAAAATTACATGAGATAGTTAAGTCCAAAGTCGATTGCAAAGAGTTACAAAAGGATCTCACAGAACTGGATGACTGGGCAACAAAATGGCAGATGAAATTCAATATTGATAAATGCAAAGTAATGCATATTGGAAAACATCCCAACTATACATCCAAAATGAAGGGGTCTAAATTAGCTGTTACCACTCAAGAAAGAGATCTTGGAGTAATTGTGACTAGTTCTCTGAAAACATCCACTCAGTGTGCAGTGACAATCAAGAAAGCTAAGAGTATGTTAGAAGCCAATAGGAAAAGGATATATAATAAGACAGTATAGATCATAAAGCCACTATATATGCCCATGGCATACTCACACCTTAAATACTGAGTGCAGTTCTAGTCACCTGTTCTCAAAAATATATTGGAATTGGAAAATGTACAGAACAGGGCAACAGAAGTGATTAGGGGTATGGAACAGCTTCCATATGAGGAGAAATTTAAAAAGATTAGGACTGTTCAGCTTGGAAAAAAGATGACTAATGGGGAATATAATAGAGGTCTATAAAATTATGAATGGTGCAGAGAAAGTGAATGAGGAAAAGTTATTTATTCCTTTTCATAACACAAGAACCATCTGAAGAAGTGAGGTTTTTACCCACGAAAGCTTATGCCCAAATAAATCTGTTAGTCTTTAAGGTGCCACCAGACTCCTTGTTGTTTTTACAAGAACCACGGGTTACCCAATGGAATTAATTGGCAGGAGGTTTAAAACAAAAGAGTCAACCTGTGGACTTCATTGCCAGGGGATGTTGTGAAGGCCAAAAGTATAACGTTTCAAAAAAGAATTAGATAAATTCATGGAGGATCATTGGCTATTAGTCAAGATGGCTAAGCCTCTGACTGCCAAATGCTGGGACTAGATGACAGGGGATGGATTGCTTGATAATTACCTTATTCTGTTCATTCCCTCTGAAGCATCTGGCATTGGCCACTGTCAGAAGACAGGATACTGTGCTAGATGGATGAGTGGGCTGACCCAATATGGCCATTCTTATGTTCTTATTAAAAAAAAGAAGTTTTCTAAAGTTACTGTCAAGTAGATCATTTGCAAGATTTGTCACATATCCTTCAGAACTGATCCCACTGTGACATTCAGTAATGTGCAGTGAGTGTTGCATATTATAGTAATGGTCCCATAATTAATCTTATATAGTCAGAATTCATTTTATCCCATTTTGTTCTTGATATCTCTTAATTATTCCAGCAGCACATTCAGATGCCTCCAGATGGCATGAAACAGGATAAATAGTGCAGAGGAACTTTCCTAATAGCCTCCTACTCTGATTGATCTCAGGCAGTTGATCATTCATTCGATATCTAGATTCTCTATATTTATTTTAATGCAGTTAAGTAATAAGAGGCAAGAGCTCCATTGGGTGAAATGTCTGTTTTGGAAGATGCTGCTCTGTTACTGCAGAGATGCACATGTGCAAGAGACCAGCAATATTGGATTCTGAACACAGACAGAGTGCAATGTACATGAGAGATTTTTAATGTCAGTTATTAGAATGGACTGCCAGCCCTTGTAGGTACATTGGCTTCCCACTCCATTGTCCAATGAAATGTTATGATTGTAAAAGAAAAAAAATGATTAAATGAAAGGGTTGTACCATAGATGTGCTTATTGGAGCCTAATGTGCCACCCTTATTCATATCAAGTAATACCTGACTGATTGCCCTAAGAAACCTGCTGCATCATCCCAGAATATATAAAAAAAAGCACAGAACAAAAGTTAAGGAATATACAATTTTGATCCCAAAAGCTGCAATAAGAGAAAGGTATTATTTACTTTGATTAAATTATTATTGAGTGGCTGACCCATATGTTAATAGGAGAATACACCACATTTCTTTGTCTAGGTCTGGTTTTGATAACTGCAATCCATACTGTGTTATAGGAGGACCTTCCAGAACACCTGCATGATTCATACTAGCTGAGAGTCTGGCCCTTATAATTAAGGGTTATTTGACTTATTGTGTATATTCATGCGCACGCACACCCCCACCCACCCACACCAACACAAATACATTATATAATATATATAATAAACTCAGTTATATAGATTTTAAATACTTTTATATGCCCTGAAACTGAATGTGGGGGTGAGCAATTAAGGACAGATTAGAATGAGAGGGAGGTAACATGGTATCCTTTTATTTTTTTTAAAGACACATACTATGTTATCTGAGCAACATCATATTTTTGTGTCTATCCCACCCTCATTATCCAATTTTATTCCTGCCACCTCTGTGGAGTTATCTTTATACTTAAGGCTAGATTGTGAGGCAACAATCTGCCACGATTAAGGGGCAGCTCATTGGTGCACTCCACCTGAAGCAGCCTGGAAGGGAAGTTGTATCTGAATCACAATCTGCCTCGTCTATTCGCTGCTCCAGGAAAGGAGGGATCTGTATGACTGTTGCCGTGGTGGCTGAAAGAGCAGGGATTGAAGGGGGGAAAGAGATAAGAGCATGAGCTGCTAAATGTAGGGCTGTAACAGACTTATATCCTCTGCGGATTGGACACCTAACACCCACCAACCAGTGGGTCATATACACACCTATGTATATATGGCACAACATAGCTGCCTGTGCTAGCCTAGCCTAATTACAGCACCAAGCACACTTTCTATAGTCCCAAGGTTCCTCCCCTCCCATTCATCTGCACCAATGAAGAAGCAGCAGCTCTGAGCCTGCTTCCATAGTTACCTGTGTGTTGCTGTGCTAGCCAAGCCACAGTTTGGCCCTAAGTGTTTGCAGGATAAGGTCCTTAGAATGTGGCCTCCTCAAGGCAGAGCACATCCTTTTCCCAGTGTTCCTGACCAGGTGCAGAATTGTCTTTGATCTTTGAAGCATCCCTGCATTGCTGAGTATTCAATCTAGCAGGGCTGTCATGTGTCACAATCTTACTTTACATTGACACGTTTGGCAGCCTTATTGCCTATTCCTGCATCAATATTGAGCTGCAGGGAGGCTTCAGGCATTTCACTGTAGTTGAGCCTTTTGGCTACTAGAGGACCCTGGTATCTGCTGCACCCCATCCATTGCTGAGCCACCTGTTGAACCAGGGCCTTTAAAAGAGCAGCTGAAAGGTAATGGCTGAAGGAGAAGGTGGTGACAGCAGGGAACAGAAGCAGAAGATGAGGGACTAATATAAGCCCAGATCCCACCTCCAACCCCACCTTGCAGCCAGCTGTACCAGTATCTCCCCAGCTCTCCACCCACTAGGAGTCCAGGCACCCACTACCACCCACTAGCCCCTTAAACTCCACCACTCACTGACCTCCCAGCAGCCCCAGGACCCTCTACACCCAACAATGCTCCATCAGTACCAATAGCCACCCCCTGCCAGCTACCCAGCATCCCACTCAGACTCCCCATCCCTGACATCCTCCAGCATTCTCCCTGCTGGACCAGGCAGAGTTTCCAAGTGCTGGGCAGCTCCATGTCCTGAACCCCTTGCCCTAACTGGGACTATGCACTTAAATTCATATGCAAATTAGCTCATTGCATAACTTGCAGAAAATGTCACATCTGGAGCAGAACAAAACTTGGTAGCTGTGTCTAAGGACCAGACCATGAAAACTCTTATGCATGAGTAACTTTATTCATGACTAATGTTACTCACTTGTGTAAACGTTTGCAGGACCAGGGTACTAAGCCAAGCATGATAAAGACAGTACAACCAGAAAAGGGAAACAACATCAGGCAGTGTAGGAGGAAGGGAGGGACAGACAGAAACACATGTTCTCCTTCAGATCCAGCCACAAGGGGCCGTTCACAAGGATTTAGTTGCAGGATCAGGGCTCATTTGCAATGTACAGTAGTAAGAATGCATGGCTTTAAAATAAAACTAAAGAAAAGGTAAGAATTATAAAATAGCTAATATAAATGAAATAAGATGGAAATAGGGCAAGGTCAAAATACTAAGCAAGGGACAAGCTAGGATTAATAAAAATAAATGAGATAATGGCAGCTAGATAGAAAGTCTACAAAACTGGGAATTCAGCATGAGATCAAACCCTTTCCCCTTCCCTTCTATTTTTTAAAATTAGACTTTAGTTCCACGAGGCAGAGACCCTTTTTTGCATATCTTCAAGAAGCTTAACATATTATTAGATGACATTAAACAATATAATAAATCATTTTAAAATAAAAACAATGGTGATAGAGCCGTAATGAACAGATGAAAGAAAACAACCACTTAGAACTTGAATGACTGAAGGAGTAGAGCATTTTTATCTACAAATTAGTCCATACCCAATTGGCCAGACTTCCTAGGTCACCCTAACTGTCACTAAAGCCAAAGTAGAATTATACTGTGCCATTGTGTGGTGGGTTGCTAAGTCCCATTTGAGTTTGTAGTCTAAGTATTTTGTTTTCTAAATTCTTAGCTCCAACGAAATGGAACTATTCATATAATAGCCTCATGAAATGTAGGGGAGTTAGGAAATAAGTCACAATGTGAATCACTGGTGGACTGTGTATCTCTAAGAAGTTTTAAGAGATAGTTTTCACAGCTCAGTTTTATGAAGAATGTAGGCATTTTGACAACTTCTTTTTAGTGACATACAGATTTCAATATGGGCTGTCTTTTCTTCTGAACAAAACAAGCACCTTGCACAAAACAATCTGTGATATACAACTCATTATTCAGTTATTTTAATGGTAACCTGTTTTACAAACAATAAAAATGCTGGCATTTTTATTTGAACAATAGCTAGTGAGACACAAACATTTCCTCAGTATTAGTGACCAGCTGGAAGGATTGTCTCTATTTTGGTGCACAGTGTGCATGAGATGCAATTGATATCAGCAGTGCAACAGCTATATGTTTGGTCTGTTTGAGTACAATTTAGAGTTTTGCTATCTTCTCTTAAGCCCACTAGAACCATAAAATGTGCTAGCAGCATGGGGAGATAAGCAATACTCCTCTATGAAACTGAACAGTGCATCTAGAAAGGAAGGTCAGCAGGACGATGCACACCAGAACCAAGTTTTCTGCAGCTTACTCATCTGTTTCAAGAGCTTTCCTAAGGAAGCCAATGACAGCCTGTGCCTTTCTATTTAAAAAAAAAAAATTGTGAAGAGACAAGGAGTAGAGCTAGTCTCAAAACATTTCATATTTAAAAAAACAACAACAAAAAAACCCAGAAGCCTAAGCAAAACAGAGGCAACATTTTCCACAATTTCCCCCCATTTTTCATTCAGGTGTATCACCAACATAAAGGTGTGTGACTTTTTCATAGCAGATTCTGGTTCAAGTGGTAAGGGCAGACCACTTGTAGAGAAGTAATGTTCTATACGTTACCCAATCAAACTGTCTCAATCACTTCTCATAGTTCCTCCGATAAAATGAATTATAGAAAAGGGAATTGCACAGAAGGCACTTGCTTAGTCAAAGACAGTTCTGACTATAGGTTCCAATGTAACCACTTAGGTCAGGATTTGTTAACCAGTGCACCTCCCGAAACGTGTTTTGGCCATTCAAAGAAAGTAAAGAAAATAAAAAGATCTTTGTTTTCCCTATAGTTTGTAAACACTGCAGATTTTAGCATCCCTACTGAAATGGGATTAAGGAGATGAAAAGTAAGGATGAGGGTGGGGTTTTTTTTGTTTTTGTTTTAAGGTTTTTAAACCATTACCTTTTGTTCACATCTGTATCCATGTAAGTAGAATTACTCATGGAAGCAGTCACTAGCAGATGAGTCAATTTCAGCGTCTGGTTTCTGGTTCTCACTTCAGTTTCCATGGAAACTGATGTTGGCTCAGTGAAAGTAAGGTAAAGTTTTTAAAATGTTACAGTACTGATCTAATAAAGGTCTTTTTGTCATATTAGCACCATGCTGACCCTCATTTTCTCTCTCACACTCACACACCAGCCAAAAGTAGCTGATTTCAAAAACCAAGTACTGATTTCTAGAAGGCTGTTTTCTCCTAATGTCTGGCTAGAAGGAGTAGCTACAGTGCCGATAGTATACAAGACCATGGACAGCCAAACACTGCTAATGTCCCTGGCCTTAGTGCCAATGGTGGTTTGAGCCCTCTCTCTCTCCTTGTGCACCTGTACTAGAGCCAGATGGGATCCAAAAATATGACTGAAGGACCACATGAGAAATCCTTTCTGTTTGAATGGGACTACTTGTCTGAATAATGTGAGCAAGATTTGTGCTTGTAAACCACGCTATGAAAGCAATAACATATACCAAGTGATGAGGTGTACCAGATATCTGTGTCTCAAGTGACAGAACACAAAAGGTACATATTGTTACTGGTGTGACTCCTGAGAGGAAACAGCCAGAAAAGCAAGCAAGCAGATTGGTTGCAGATTTCGTGATATTATTGCAGAAGCTTCCCTTTGTGTGCTCTGTACCTCCTCCAAACCATCTCTGTGATGCACCATGGAAACAAATACAAATCTGGCATTAATAATACGAGATATGTTGGGTCTCTCATTGAGGAAGTACAGAATATTCTCTTTATGTATGTAAGCACACACATACACACACAGGAAAATGCAGTAAAAACCAAAACTTAGTTAATTACAAAGCAGCATAGAAACTGGAGAGCCCAGAGGTCACAGGAAAGGAAGATTTCTACCTATTCCTTTGTACTCACCAGAAGTGCCTAACCATGACACTGGCTATTCAATAAATTGCACAATAGCTAGTAAAATTAGCCCATTTTATAGGAAAAGTTTATCCATGATCTCAGCTTCCTCTTCAGATAAACACTATCTAAAAAAACCAAGCCAATTAGTCACCGGTGATGCAAACTCACCAGGCAGCTCCTCACCCCAACTGAATACACACAAGCCATTATTAAATCACGATCTGTAATTTAACCTATTATAGACAGGAGCAAAATGGCCAGACACTTAAGGTGGGCTGGTCAAAAAATTTCCTTCAAAACTGTTTTTCAGTGGAAAATTGGGCTTTTGACCAAACAAAGTTTTGTTGTGAAAAGTGCCTGCTATCCATAGAAAATTTTAATATTTTGTCCAAACAAAACAAAACCCCAAACATTTCCATTTTTCAGTCAAAATACTTTGGTTTTGGATAAAATATGTTGCCAAGAAGTTGCCATATTTTGACATTGAAAAAAATTGATGAAGATGAAAAATCAAATCATTTTCATTGAAATTATTTTAGGGTGAAAAAACCCTATTTTCTGACCAGATGTATTCACAAGTTTAATGTCAGGGGGTGAAATCCTGGCCCAATAAAAGTCAATAGCAAACTCCCTTTGACTTGAATGGTGCCAAATTACAAGGAGAATATGCTGGGCAGACAAAAGCCAGGCTTCTACCGCTTCCCTACCTTCATTGTCTATTCTTTGCCCACCTTCTCTGGAGCGTACTGGGTTAGGAAGGCAGACAGAGGCACAGCATTCACTTACTTCTACATGCAGACTAGCCTGTGCCAGCGTATAAGGGGGTTCCTATTTCCCTTCGAGGGTGTATAGTCCAGTCCATTTCCTACAGTAGCCCTTAACAGATAATTGGCAGTAGACATGGGCATTCATTTCAAAGAGCCTGGGAGACCTTTTCAAGCATTATGGGCACCCATTCCTATAAAATGCTTCAGAACATCCACAAAGCCTGCAGGGTACACAAAGAGAAGAGAACTGGTAATCATATATTCTCATATGAAAAAGGTTAGTTATGAATATAAATATGACAGGTTCTGAACTGGACATGCCTATTGTAAAATAAAGAGACAAGGTGGTTGAGGTAATATCTTGTATTGGATTAATAAATAAAATTATTTCATTATTACACTCAGAGTGTCACAGCTAAATACAAGGCGGAACAGATTGGAATTAGTTATGCTAAACAATCTGTTCCATTTGTATTTAGCTGTGACACTGAGTATTTTTCTCAGACCTGATGAAGAACTGCTCTATGTAAGCTCAAAAGCTTGTCTCTCTCCAGGGCCGGCTCCAGGGTTTTGGCCGCCCCAAGCAGCCAAACAAAAAACGAAACAAAACAAAAGCCGCGATCGCAATTGCGATCGTGATCTGCGGCAGCAATTCGGCCTGTGGTCCTTCGCTCCGAGCAGGAGTGAGGGACCATCCGCCGAATTGCCGCCGAACAGCTGGGCATGCCGCCCCTCTCCGAAGTGGCCACCCCAAGCACCTGCTTGGTAAGCTGGTGCCTGGAGCCGGCCCTGTCTCTCTCACAACAGAAGTTGGTCCAATAAAAGATATTACCTCACCCACCTTGTCTCTCTAATATTCTTGAACCAAGACTGTAACGGTCTTGGTGTTCATTAAATAACAAGCCAGTGAATGAGAACGATATTAAAAACTTTAATAAAACAAACAAGAGAGCATCTCTGGTGAACTGCTGCATATAGCCCTGCAGTGTTCCCAACCCCCACCTCCATGATATAACCCCAAATTCCTATGTTCATAATATTGTCCCTTAGGAGGGAGGATCTCTAAATTATAATCTTCTACAAACATATCTCTACACCTTCCCTTTTAAAGAAAAACTAATTAATTCCTATATACATATATATAAAACAGCTAACAGCCATCTAATGACACATGCATTAGATTCTCAATCCATGAAGTATATTTCCATAAACCCAATATGTCAACTACCTAGAAAAGAGAGGTTACCAGCACCTAACTCTTGAGTGAGTCTTTACCACTCACTTTCCTCAAATACCCCTTCCCTAGGCAGGTTAGCAAGGCTCTGAGTCTTTCAGGACGTTTAATCTCCTGCTCTGATCTTCTCAGTATCAGTCTTTCATTAGAGTCTGAGCTGTTCTCTTGTTCCTTGGCAGTTTCTCCTTTGTGCGTTGATAAAGGAATAGTCAGATGGGAAATGCCAGAGTCCACATCTATTGTCGATGTGTTTGAACTTTTGGGGATTACTCATAAATCTCTTCAGTTACATTGAAATGTGTCCCCCTAGTCTATCTGGACTACATAAAACCTTAGATGCAGCTGTTCTTTAATGGTACCCCTTTGGCCCCAAGTATTAGAGGTGTGATTCCTCAGGTACACCATTACCTGGGTTAAGAGATGGGAGATCATGGGCCTTTCTGTCAGAATAATATTGCTGCTTTCACTTCTGATTTTCTTTAATCTTCCGTACGGTTTCATTGTTATGAGATTTCAGCAAGTTATGGGTAAATTAGACCTCATCCTTCTTCCCATTAACAGCTGAGTTGGAGAAAAGCCATTCTCCAGCCATCACTGGTGTGCTTCAGTAAACCAGTGATGCTTTATACATAGGTGCGGAAACTAGGGGTGGGGTGGGGTGCTGTAGCACCCCCAGGTTTTGTGCGGGGTCCCGGCCACCGACCCCATGCCCAGGGTCTCAGTGCTCCTGACCCCATGCCTGGGGTCCCGGCTGCAGGACTTGAGCCAGGGGTCCTGGCTACAAGACCCACGCTCAGGGCTCTGCTCCCGGCCCCGCACATGGAGTCCCAGCTGCAGGACCCGTGCTCAGGGCTCTGCTCCTGGCCCTGCATGTGGGGTCCCAGCTGCAGGACCCACGCCCGGGGCTCCACTCTCGGCCCCGCACGTGGGGTCCCAGCTGCAGGACCCGCGCCCGGAGCTCCGCTCTCAGCCCCACATGTGGGGTCCCGACTGCAGGACCTGCGCCCGGGGCTCCGCTCCCAGCCCCAGTTGTGGTCCCAGCCTCAACCCCCTTACCCCTGTCCCCCCACCCTCCCAGAGCCACGGCCCGGTCCTGGCCCCACTCTGGGTAAAGGGGGCATGGACACGGGTAAAGGGGGGTATGACGTAAAAAGTATGGGGACCACTGGCTTTCAGCACCCCCACTGAGTGTTCCAGCACCACTGGCTTTATACAAATCAGCCTCGCTGTCAAAAGTCTTTTTTCCTAAGGTTCTTTACTGTCTGTATAGATCTTTTGACAAGTCCGTTTGATTGGGGGTAATTTGGATTTCATGTTTTGTGATGAAAATCCCAATCTATGGCAAATTGCCTAAAATCTGCACTGGAAAATTGTGGCCTGTTACCGCTAAAGACTTCATCTGGAGTTCCATGTCTGGAGAAGTTTCCCTCCATGCCGGCTATCACTGACTTACTACTAGTACTGTTCAGTCTGCAAATTTCTGGACTCAGAGAATAATAATCTGTGACTATTAAATAATCCTTTGATTGCCAGATAAATAAGTCAGTGCCTACCTTTTCATAAGGCCTTTGTGGAACTGGATGAGGTATCAGTTGCTCTGCCTGTTGGCATGGCTTCTACTTGAAGCATGAAATGCAGTTTCCTACCACATTAGCAATTCCTGGATTGATCCACAGCCAACACACCACTTCTTGTGCTCATTGTTCACCCTTCTCAATTGCTAAATGACTCTCGTGGATCTTCTGTAGCATTTTTATTTGGAGGCTCATTGGAATTACAACCTTTCTGCCCTTGAAAATCACCCCATCTATCACAGTAAGTTCATGTCTGTAGTTCCAACAGTCCATAAACTTGGACAGCAACTGCTTATTTCTTCAGGTCACCCTTCAATCATCAATTCCTTAAGGATTCATCTTTCTCCATTTCCTCTCTTATTCGTTGCAGTTTCTTGTTAGCTATGGGAATTGTCTTCACAATCAGATCTATGTAGACTTGCATCTCTGTCTCTAAAGTCTTCTCTGGTTTTGTGGGAGCCACTGCTCTGGAAAGTGCATCTGCAGTGAACATGAATTCACTGGGTGTGTAAGTCACAACCAAATCATACCTTTACAGCTTTATCATCATTCTTTGAATCCTTAAGGTACAGTCATTTAGAAGTTTGCTAAATAACACTATCGGGGGTTTGTGGTCCATTTCAACTTCCACTGCCTGTCTATAAATATACTGATTGAATCTCTCACAGGCAAACAATATTCCTAAAAGCTCCTTCTCAATCTATGTGTATCTGGTTTCTGCCTCAGTCAGTGATTTGGATGCATATGCCACTGGTTGTCAACAATCCTCTTGCTTCTGTAAAATCACTGTAACTAACCACTGTGAAGCATCTGCTGAAATTTTAATAGGCCTTCCTGGTGCATAGAACTTCAACAATGGTTATTGTATCAGTTGTTGTTTTAAACCATTCCATGATTCCTCCTGTTCTGCACTCCTATATCATTCATTTTTACTCTCTAGGAGTTTTCTCAAAGATGCTGCTTTGGTAGATAGATTAGGCATGAATTTTCCAAAGTAATTAACCATTAGACATCATTCTCTGACTGGAGATGAGACATCATTTCAATGGCTGAAATCTTTCTCTTATCAGTTTTTACATTTTTTGCTGGAAATAACGTCCCCAACAAAAGTCAGTTCTGTAACTCCTAAAATATATTTTTTCCTTCTCTAGTATGAGGTTTACAGCTTTAGTTTCATCCAGGACTTCCTGAAGTCAACTATCATGCTCCTCTTTTGTTGAGCCCCAGATGATTATGTCATCCATTGAGGTGTCAACACCATTAATAAGTTCATAATCATATGTATGGTTTTGTGGTGCACTTTCTATGCTGAAGCTGTGATGAAGGGTAAGCATGAGAATCTATATCTTCCAAGTGGGGTATTAAATGTGCATAGCTTTGGCTTTCTTCAGGCAATTTTTGCTGCCAAAAACCTGAGGATATATCCAAATATTGAGGATTTGCAAATTGAGCCATAATCTCTTCTCTGGTTGGTGGTTTGAAATGTTCTCTTTTTATAGCCTTGCTAGGTCTCTGGGATCTAAGCATATGTGTAGCTGGCCATTACTTTTCTCCACAATGATGAGGGAGCTCACCCTTCTGTTGACTCCTCAATTTTTTTTGTATTACTTGCATTGCTTCCATCCTTGCAAGCTTAGCCTTGAGTTTATCACTGAGTGCAAATGGCACTTTACTATGTGGATGGATAACTGGAGGGACTTGCTTGTTTATCCAGATTGTATGTTCTGTGACAGACCCAGACCAGTGGGGTACAGGAGTCTGGTAGAGGGCAAATATACTGGTCACTGGATGAGTAGTTTTCTGTTCCCTGAGTGACCAGAGCAGGGGCTGCACTAGAGTAATCAGGAACCTGCTAGAACCAGTTAAGGCAGGCAGGCTAATTAGAACACCTGGAGCCAATTAAGAAGAAGCTGCTAGAATCAATTAAGGCAGGCTAATCAGGGCACCTGGGTTTTAAAAGGAGCTCACTTCAGTTTGTGGTGGGAGTGTGAGGAGCTGGGAGCAAGAGGTGCAAGGAGCTGAGAGTGAGAGGGTGTGCTGCTGGAGGACTGAGGAGCACAAGCGTTATCAGACACCAGGAGGAAGGTCCTGTGGTGAGAATAAGGAAGGTGTTTGGAGGAGGCCATGGGGAAGTAGCCCAGGGAGTTATAGCTGTCATGCAGCTGTTACAGGAGGCACTATAGACAGCTGCAGTCCACAGGGCCCTGGGCTGGAATCCGGAGTAGAGGGCGGGCCCGGGTTCCCCCCAAACCTCCCAATTGACCTAGACTGTGGGTTCTTCCAGAGGGGAAGGTCTCTGGGCTGTTCCCCAACCCACATGGTGAATCTCTGAGGCAAGAAAATCCGCCAATAAGCGCAGGACCCACCAAGATAGAGGAGGAACTTTGTCACAGTTCACTCTGCAAGCAATCCAACCCTTGACACAGATTGTGATAGTCCCAAAACAATGCCTCATAGCGAGGTTCAGTATGATCTTTCAGTGAAAGCACCCATTTTACCAGATCGAGTTTCTCAAGTGCAATCAGGCCTAAAATTGGTGTCCCATCCTTTAGCACTACAATGAACAGGAGCCTGTCGAAGTTGATTTTTACAGTTGATGCACCTCCCCTTGACTGGTATATTTTTTTCCAGAATAACCAGTTACTTTTGTTTTTGTTGGTCCCAGTTTTGGTCTTATTTTTAGTCTCTCACATTCTTGTTCAGACAGAATATTAACCTGAGCTCCTGTATCCAATTTCAGTGGAATAATTGTTCCATTCACTGTGATAGGCAGTATCCAGTCCCTCTCATCAAGCTTAGTAGATCCCAGTACATCTATGAAAAACTCTTCAACCAACTTGTCTTTAACTGAATACACTTGACTTTTCTGCATTTGGGATTTGCAGCATTTTGCAAAATGATTATTTCCCCCCACATTTATGACAGAGTTTCCCAAAGGACACATTCTTTGGGGCCATGCTGTGAACCAGACCTTCCACATAACTGTCTGTACCCAGTCAGAAATTCCTCCTAGCAGGGGTTTTCATAGCAAGTAGTTCCACTTTCTGATTTGAAATATTCTGGCTGCATGCTTTAGTAATTTAATACCTGGATAACCCCTTCTGGTGAATTCAGCTCTTTGGCTTGTACTTTCACAGTTTGTGCTGCCCTGCATATTTGGAGAGCTTTTTCTAAAGTTAAATCTCCTTCACAGAGCAGTCTCTCTCTTAACACATTGTCTTTAGTGCCACAAATGATTCTATCTCTGACCAGAGACTCTGTCAGCTCACCAAAGTCACATTCTTGGCTTCCCCCCATCCCCTCCTTTTAAGATAGTCAAGCTACTATTGTGCTCACCAAATACCTGCAAAAGCCGCTGAGCCTGGTGATCCACATACTTCTCAGTGCCTCCCTTTGCTTCTACTTTCAGTTGCAAACACAGGAGGTAACTTCAAAATGACTGCAGCCTCCTTCTCATTCAGCACTTCTGACACCATGTAATGACCTTGGGATTCACTAAATAACATATCAATGAATGAGAAAGGATTAAAACTTTAATAAAATAAACTGGAGGGCATCTCTGGTGAATTGTTGCACACAGCCATGCAGTGTTCCCAACCCCCACCTCCAAGGTATATCCCCAAATTCCTATGTTCATAATACTGTCCCTTAGGAGGGAGCATCTCTACATTATAATCTTCTACAAACATATATCTACAGACACAACTAGAGCAACACTGCATATTGTAAAATATGACCTATAAGCTTTCTGGCTAGTATTTTTGTATGTGTTCAGCACCCAACATGCTGAGTCTTTTGAAAGATCTCTCACTTATTTAGGGGCTTAAATGGGAGCTGATCTTTCATGAAAGTCTGCCTGAGATTGTGGGTGCTGAGCACTAGAAATCTGGCCCTCTAGTCCTACTTTATTTTACTTTTGTTTAAATTAATTTCATTATGCTTCATTGAATATCAGTGAAGAAGGAATTTGTAAATTTTATTAGTATATGTAGGTAAATCAATTGTTATAGCAACCTGCATGGAACTTGGAAGGAGGACCACACATTGCAGGAGGAAGCATGAGGAATTTGATCTGTATGCACATGGCTAGAATGCAACCTGCAGTTGCAGCATCTCCATAAATAGTTCTCTTAGTAAAGAGCCAATTAAGCTTTATAAGCATGTTATAAGCTTTCATGTTATTACATGAAGCACAGGGTACATGAAACAATTGTAACATGAAGAAGTCTCTTTAGATGGCTTTAAAAAACAATAAAAGTTTTGTTAAATAGCACACCTCACTACATGCTTAACAGCCAGATGATTGTATATAAAAACCTCTTTGAAAATCCAGCTCATTCTTTCAGTAAATACCCAGTGTTATTGTCCCATTAAAGGCAAGACTAAAACATGAAAAGATAGTATTGCA